>NC_137272.1:33618256-34966957 GCF_053477335.1 Acartia tonsa
TCATACAGCAAAGATATTATAGTTGTATCCATCTATAACGTCTGTTTGTCGTCTTGAATTCTGTTTAATAAAAATAAATAAAATCTAAACCTTATCCATACAAATTATAGAATACACGGTTTTATAATGTAATAAACTAAAATATTGCTATTAAGATTTACTTTTATGAATATTGTCATCCTTGTTTAATCAAAGAATATATTTTTACCATACAAATAATAAAAATGTTTAAAAATCTTTCTCGTATTCATTTGAATCCGGTGGATAGGAACCGGTTCTCATGAATACGAAAAAACTATGTCTAGCATCGTATTATATCCAGTTTTCTACGAATATAGAAATGTACAATCATAAGATTAAAACTAGTTTTTTTAGTCGGTGCCTTCGGCACCACGGGGCTAAAAAAACTAGTTTTAATCTTATAATTGTACATTCTATATCCGCGGAAAGCCGTTTATAATACGCTACGAGAAATAACTATTAAAGTATATGAAAAAAAACTTCCATAATATGATAAAATATTTTGGTCAAATTATGACAAAAAAAGTTTTTTCTATAGAAAGCTTTATCTAATTTAATTTTTATCTTCTTTTTTTGTAAAAACACTATAGAGATATTTTGCTTTTTAATTTAGTTAATTGATTTTTAAAATATCTGAAATTTTGATTCTCATCATTTCATAGCTTTCTTAAAATTGATGCAAAATCAGCTGTTACCATTCAATGGCTTCAAATTTTTATTTAGTAATTCTTAATTGATAGGTTCAAACTAGCACGGGTTTAACTTTTTATCTAATGAATTTATTACCCCCCCCCTCAAACAAATTTGGGGGGTACCAAAAAAAAAGCTTGGACGCCCCTGGATGTACATCAATATCTGCCTTGGTCTTATGCCTTTAAATCATATTCTTGTCATTAATGAGATTCTTCGCTACAAACAGACACAACATACATACTGTTACATTCTATTAAGGATTAAAAGTAAAAAAAATCTTTAAGAAAATGAATATAAACAGAAAAAATATTAAATGTACTTTCTTTTATTTTTCCCCTTGAGATTTTCCAATTATGTTTGAGTGTCCTTGATTTCCATATATTTATATATGTTATTATATTCATTTACACTTGAATAATAGGATGTTCGATCTCTACCGTATAAAGTCCTTTTTTATTATGGGATCTAAAGGGAAATAGACAATGGCCGATAAATTCATGTAAATTCCCAATTATGATGCACAAAATTACCCTTTCTGTAGATTACAATTAGTGGTTGAAACGTTTTGATCCTAAACTTAATGAACAAAATTCTATAAGTCCCAAAAGTTATTAAGCCATTAAATAAAAAAACGTTATTATAAAACTTTGGGGACTAGTATAAAAACTGCCCATGTCCCCTCCCTCCCTGTGTTTTATTTCATACCATTTATTTTGCTCCTAGCCTCTAGAGACTTATAACCACCTTAATATATTGTAAAGCTTCCTGAAAAGTACAGCTAAAATACCATTGTACTTTATAATATAAAACGAGCGACTGATCACCTAGAATCTAAGGGAGTTTAATTCGAAATTAAGGGAAGGGCAGATAGCCTAAAACCACCCAAGACTTAAATCGAAAATTGAAATAGCTCAAAACTACCACAAGACCTATATGCAGTTCTTTGAAATGGAGAACTCAATTGGTTAAGTGATTAACAAAAACTTAAGCTATAAACAAAAACAAAAACTTACTACTTTATCATGTAAGCTTTTCAAAGGTTATCAGTTTATGTTATAACTATTATAAAATATTATAAAATTAACTGCAAATTTTTGCTATTGTAATGTATTTATTTAAAAGAAACAATTTGTGGTAATGATGTCACACAATTGTTAATAATAAAACATGAACTCACAGTTAGGGACATCAAATATCTATTACATAGTATTATTATATAACAGTAAATGGATGTTTGCCTGATTTTTAGAAAAAATGCTTTTATAGTCTCAGGAGTGGTACACAACTATTTGGGAAATGGGTACCTTCACCTTCTCAAAAGAAATTACCTATAGAAGTTTAATTTTTAATAATACTAAAATACCCTGAAAAGTATATGAATTAGAATTGACAATCTCGTATTTTGGTAACAAGACCAAACCTGGATAACCTGTAAGGGAAGGGATACATTATTCGATCTAACTTTTGTGATATTGAGGCCAAACATCTTATGGACAACCAACTCTTTGATCTTGCATATCTATTTCTGGAAGACAAAGCCCAAATTGTGTCAAAAATGATCTATGTAATTTCATAAAAATGAGGGAGATTAGAGGAGAAGCAGAAAGAAAACCCCTAAAAAAAGAGATGGATAATAACTCATTTTTATGACGTCACATGAATGATTTTTGACACAAATTTTTTTACAATTTGGGCTTTGTCCATCTGGAAGTTGTAACTGTGTATGGTAATAAGTTTTGCATGTTTTGGGCCAAGACATTCCTCCTGCTCTATCAATTCATGTCACGCATCTAACATTTAGTCGCAATGCTGGGCCTAACTTTCCCCATATAGACTTAATGACAATAATTATATAAAATCTTTGTTTTAAAAAAATTACAAAATATGTTTAATGTACACAACTGTGATAGGACTGCATGTTTATTAACTAACCATTATGCATTTTACATTATTTCCTAATTCATAGTTCTAGAAATACATTTCTATATACTCTAGATTGTATAATATGTATTATAAGGGTTAAAATACTAATCTAAACGTTTGTCTAAATTTAAAATTTAAGAGTGCAAAAAAATTTAAATCAAGGATGATAACATCAATGAATTGAGGTTTATCAGTGACACACAGAAAACTGTCCCGAATTTGTATTAATTTTGAGGAACAAGACTCCAGTGACGTCATATTTTTCTTTCCCGAAAAAGGGAAGGGGGGAAGAAAATCTCTTCAAAAGAGATGGGGAAAAACCCCTTTTCTCCCATCTCTTTTTTCTTCCCCCCTTCCCTTTTTTTTTCTTTCCCCCTTCCCTTTTTCGGGAAAGAAAAATATGACGTAACTGGAGTCTTGTTCCTCAAAATTAATACAAAATCAGGACAGTTTTCTGTGTGTCATTATCAGTCAGACAAACGAACATTAACACATAATATAGAGTAACAAAGTATTTGATATATAAAATTACATTTTAAAATTAGTAAAATTAGTTAACCCATTAAGGCCGAGCGCCACTTTTATGGGCCGATCAAGCTGAAAATCTCAGGGAAGCTTTATAATGGTAAAAACGGAATTCCAATTTTTTTGTTTTGCTCTAGTGGCGTGCACAGGAAAGTTGCAAAAAAACCCGACCTGGCCATGAATACCAACCAGGCATTATTACCCATTTTGGGCGGTTTCGGCCGGCATTAAAACCCGGTTTTGTAGTAAAAACCTGGTTATTTCGACCAAAAATTGAAAAATGTAATTTTTGAACGCCCAAAGTGAGATGAACACTTTTTAGAACTTTGATACGATCTGTAATTGAAAACTACACAACCTCATGTAATCTGTAGAGCTACAAGTAATATACAAAGTGATTTATTTCAAATTTAGTGTTTTGGCCGGTTTCGGCCGCCGTATTGGGTAAAGAAGCCCATTTGTCAAGTTTTAAAACCCGACATACACAAAAAAGAACAAATAAAATTTGGGTGTTACATATCAGAAAACAAGCATAAAACTATTGGGTGCCACATGTAGAGATTACTAGGGTTATTAGGGTGGCTCAAACCCTTACTAATGACGTAAACTGTTATTTTTATTGGTTGAAAAGTTAAAACCGGCTAATAAAAACCGAAACCGAGCTGGGTTTTAAAACTGTCAGGTATTTATGGCCAAGCCGAACCGGGTCATAATAGGGCGTAAAAAAATCATATAGAAAATAATGATTTGAATAAAATGAATTCTGTCAATAAACATTAGATTTCATGAAAAAAATCAGCGACTTTACTATAAAAACAAAAAAGTTAGAAGGGTATTTTGAATTTTCATGATTTTCAAATTTTGTTGAGCTATACCGGCAAACGGAAGTAAGCTAAACTGCCTGCTCCAGGGGGAAATGAAAGCCAGGGTAATAGAGGGGGATTCATACTTAGAATGATGTAATTATGAAGCCGGAAACCGTTTTTTTTTCCATTTTTCGGAACCGGGTTTTAATACCCGGTTCATCACTAATGGGTTAATATAGAAATACTTACATTTTTAAAGTCTTTATTAAAGTGATGCATTGCTTTTAAAATTCTGACAATTTTAAAAATCCTCCAATAAAGAAATTTAGAAAACTCTACTTCTTTTGCTGGTTACATATTGAATATAGAATGGCTTTGCTACTAGATTTACCGTACAGCTTGGGGAGGAGGGAGGGTCTAAAGATCTTTGAAAGGGGGATTTGCACTCTAGAAACTCTGTAATTTAAAAGTATTGTTTAGTTTGAGAGAATAAAAACAGATCTTGCCCCGGGGGAGAATTAAATGTTTTGTTCTTGTTTGGTAAACAGCGTGGCTTCTCTATAATAAAATATAATTCTGTCTTTCTGGTTTTCCTAATGGTTTAGAAAAAATCTAAGACTATAAGTAGGAAAAATATGAGTTTGAATGTCCTAAAGTTACGACAAAACTCCCCATTTTTTAAATAAATGAGGGGTTCGAGACAGGGAGTAAGGGAGGGGACAATGGGCAATTAATTCAATTTAAGAGGGTTCGCTGAAAAGCAACGAAAACCAGATTTTTCAAGAAAATTTTACCAAAATTGTAAGGGGATCATGGTAACCTAATTTAGAACAAAATTAGTTCTAAGAAAAAAATCATTTACTTGAAAATTAAATTATCAACACATCACAATGTAGTAAACATTCTGTAATTAATCACTAGAAAAATCTTGTTGAAACCACCCTCAACCCTTCTAATATATTTATAACTGACCCCAAAATTCAAGCGGTTCTTAGATTATTTAATACATAAATATCACAGTAGAGTTTCTATACATGAAAAGACATTTTCTTGGGAAAAAATATTTGTTAAAACCAGCGATAAATTGTAAACTTTTCTGTCTGCATATTCAAAACTAGCTCAGCTAGTTAGCGGGGCATTGATGCGCAAGTCCCCAAAATCAGTAAGAATCTGCTGTATTCGTGCACATTCCCTTTAAGCCAGTCCCCAAAGTCTGAGACTACTTAAAAATTGAATATTCGATCCATTGTCCCCTCCCTTACTCCCTGGGTTCGAGATGCCAGATAATATAGTGCCTAATAAATATGACGTCATACAATACAAATGACCAATGACAGGAAAGTAAAATTTTTTTATTACGCAATACAAGCTGAACGGGGTTCAGTAGTGTACTTAAGGCATTTTGGGGGAAGTAACTTATTAATCATCACTGTCCTTTTTACTTTGGAATGTCATTATCCTTGTGTTTCCTATTTTTTATGTGTAATTACCATATTCATTATTTCACACAAACAATACAGAATTATTCACGGCATTCGTTTGCATTGTTTTGTTTTGTTTGTTGTCGTAGCGTAGCTACGCTTTAACATTGGTATGTCCGTCTGTATGTTCATTAAACTGTCTGAAAGATGATTTTACTAGATGTACTAGTGTGGGGACAATGGGCTGTTTATTACACTACTCCCCAAAGTCTTATAATATCGTTTACCTATTCGCTGGCTTAACAACTCTGCGGACTTTTGTTAATTTTGATTGATTGATTCATTGAATTTCAATAACTGATTTTAATCTAAAGAAGGGCTAATTTAGTGTATAATCTTTGGGGATCAACGTCAATTGTTCGGCGTGTGTCCGTACGTACGTTAATTAAACGTTAAACTTTAATAAAAGAGATGATTTAAAATCTACTATTTGATATTTTTGTAGACTTTTGACTGCTTTGACTTCTTTATACCTTTTACTATTTACTAGCCAGGAGCATATAGGGGCTAGTAAAGAATTCTAAAGAGTAGAATCCAATCGGTTCAGTAGTTACCAAGATCTTAAGCTTAAGACGGACGGACAGACATCATTCTACTTTGTATTATAGACTAGCAGCTACGCCCCCTAGAGGCATCTAGTAGCACTTGAGGGGAAATTGAGGTGTGGGTTGAATTATTTAACTCTAAATTTTAAATTTAGTTTTTAAAAATTGAATTGGGATTCATTTTTTTCTAGGGGCGATTTCTCATAGGAGGGTGATGGTACACTCCCCCAAAATAGATATGGACCTAAGAGAAGCTACATTGTAATGGAGTACCATATCTTTCCCGCAGTTAGCGAGATCTTTTGCAACAGACAAAAAAAAACCTTTATTTTAAACTATATTTTCAAAAACATTATTTAGATTTAATTCAGATTAAAGTTGTTGAATTTAACGCAAAACAAACAAACATCGCAAAACCAGGGATGACAACAATTTAAAAAAATAAGATAAACGAGCATAACACTTATTATTGAAAATTTAAGCTTAACATATTTGGAGACGGGCAATTATAATTTTGCATGGATCTCAGGGGATAAGACAATGGAAGATATATTGATGTACATTCCAAATGTTGATAAACAAAATACAATTTCTGTATATTACAGTTATTGTTTGAAAATTTTAGACATTAATTTAGAACCCGATAATCACAATTCTTTAAAAGTACCCAAAGTCTTTGAGCCAACGATTAAGATAAAACACCATGTACCATAGAAAATTACAGTCTAATGTCCCCTCCCTTACTGCTAATTTTGCAGTTTTAATAAACTTATTTTATGCGTTAGTGATGGCACACACCGCTCTAAACCTGCCATAAATTTAACAAATAATGATAAGAGGCAAAATGAATGAACTCAACTTTAACTATTCCTAAAGTTATAGCTACCACTAGTGTGCCATTATAATCACAGGCTATGATAACATTCTAATTTGCAGTCATACTAAATATCACATTCACTTTAGACTTCATCGTTTGGCAATATAATATTTAAATGATATTTATGGATTTGGCGGATTTTAGGTATCAAAGTCTAATGGTATTGGGTAAAATCCTATTAAATTTCTTATGCTAGCCTAGAAGTTAGGGGTTTTCACAGAGAGGGGACAATGGGATGTTTGTTACAATAGTCTCCAAAGTTTTATAAAAACTGTTGGGACTTTTACTGGATTTTGATTGGTTGTTTTATTAAGTTGAGTGTTCGAACGTTTCAACCACTAATTTTTAAGCTGCAGAAGAGGTAATTTTGTGTTTTTAAAGTGTAATTTTTTCTAGAGGTAATTTATCTTGCTATGGGGGTTGTACTCTCCCACAAAATAGTTATAAACCTTCCCTGGACCTATGCAAAGCTAAATTGTAAAGGAAAACTATATTGGTATAGCAAGATCTGGTTACTTGTAAAAATGAATGTATTAACAAATACTCATACCAACCCTAAAATTAAAACAAAAAAAAACTATTTTCATTTAGTTTCGGTTTTCACAAGATCTGGCGAGATCTGACAATTTTTCATTAAATAAAAATATTTAGATTAATACCAGTTTTTGAACCGGGCCTTTGGCATCTCAAGGCCAACAAAACATTTTTTTATTTTACTTTCCACGAAAAGCTGTCAATAATACAATAACTATTTCTTATTCAAATAAATAGTATCCTGAATGACGTCATCCTTAATACTAAAGTAACAGGATGTCTGTTTGTGTGTCTGTTTGTACCGAAGGATCTTGCTAACCGCTGAACAGATCGGGTTCTCCTTAACAAGGTAGCTTCTCATAGGTCCAAGGAGATTTATAACTATTTTCTTAGGGGTGTGACACCCCCCCCAAAAAAAGTAAAATCCCCCCCCCCAAAAAAAAAAATTGGGTTATCAAATTCGACTCCCCCTTTCTCAAGTGCCCCTAGAGGCCTCTAGGGGCGAATCCGCTAGTATTAGATAAATGGATTATTTAAATACGACATCATTTGAGACTTTCGCCCAAAGGTTTTCAAATTTATCCCCAATTTTAATAGGCACTATAAAGAGCTTCACTTTAAATCTAAACTTTGTATAAAACTATAACTGGCTCTTTTAAGGCTTGGTTTTTCTTATAGTCTGTAGAGAAAAAGCATGATGACATCTTTATACCATCTGTAAATATGTCATACACCTCTCATTAAAATTATCATATCTAGATCAATTTTGGAAGACAAAGGCACACTTTGTTGCTTAAGAAATATAAAACAGCTGAGAATTTTTGCATTATCATATCCTATCAATAAAGTAGTAAGCTTATTTTGTCTGTTCAAGGTGCTACCAATATCTTTAGCGACAGACAGATAGACGTTCTACTTTGTATTATAGATAAAGATAATTATTATTATAAACAATTTTCACTGAAAAATCATGTATAGCATCGTATTACAGATAATTTTACACGAATATTAAAATCAAAATCTTTTTAATCAATTTTTTTACAACCTTTAAATCAATAAATCTTCGAAAAAAAAGGCCTTTGGAAAAACCGGTTTTTAGGGCATAATTTGTTGAAATAATCATTTTTAAATATTTGAAACATAAATGTCTCATAATATGTTTTCCAAATATATAAAGGATTTTACATAATTGTTTTATTTTCTATGCATAATAAAGTTTTTAAAAAAATCATTTCTCTTGAATGACCCTGTAGAATGTAAAATTAATTAATCCCAGAAAATTTCGGACGGAATTACTAAAAATGTTGGATCTACTGCAGTTCACGGTAAAATATTGCTGGTAACAAATATTGCCAAAAATCTATGAATTTTAAAGGCTGTTAGCTGCCAAACGGCTGAACATACAGATCATACCCGCACACCATTTTAAGCTGTATAAGAAATAATCTGGAATAACCAAGATCCAATGATGCACAGAAAAAGCTTCACTGAAGAAAAAACGCATAAAATAGGCCTTTTTCGCGCATTTCTCTGCACTGCGAGATAATTATGCATTATTGATTTAAGGCTATTCCAGATTATTTGTAGGCCTTCTTATGCTGCTTAAAACAGTGTGCGGGCATGATATGTATGTTCAGCCGTTATTTCTATTATTAAAGCAACCCATGGCATAACTGATAGCGTACATGCTTACTGTCGGGAAGTCTAATACTGAGAAAAAGGTAAATACCTTGGTTCGCAAAGAGGCACAACGCATTACAGTTAGGACTTTTAAACAAAAGTCGTTAAGTCAAATAGTTGGTTGTCTATTGTATGTTACTTAACCGAATGGTCGTAATTAAAATCATCTTTATAACTAACTTTATCATATACTTTTTTTCTATTTTTTGTCCCCCTTTAACCCATAGTGTGTAAGGTCTCTTCTCAATATTGAAAGTAAAAAACTTTTATTTCTAGAATTGCAGTTAAAATTAGAAGGTTTTGCATTGTTATTCTTTAAGTTTTTCGAAGTTTTTTTAGTAAATAGATGTTTTCTGAAAAAACAGAGATGAAAATCAGGGAGGGAGAGGACATTGGGCTGTTTATTACACAAGGCCCCAAAGTTTTATAATTACGTTTTCTTATTCGTTATCTTCTCAACTTTGGGGAATTTGAGTGTACAAACGTAGTAACCACTAGTTATAATCTACAGAAGGGTTAATTTCGTGTATCAAAATTTGGGATGTACCTCAATTTATAGGCCATTGTCTTATCCCTTACATGAAACAGACAAGGATGGCAATATGCATAGATGTGAAGCTATAAGATATATAATAATTAGAAATTAATTAGGTTGTAAAATAATTTAGTTCAAAGTGTTAAAGTTCAAATAAACCATTTGATACTAATAAGACACTTAAAAGGACGGTTTACTGACAGCTGCCGAGCCCTAATAATGAATCAGACAGACACACACCATCTTATTGTTATAACTTATATAACATATTTATCATTGAATAAAGTTAACTCTTTACAGTCGGGCCCCTTGCCGCACCTTAATCAGTCGGGGGGGGGGGGGGGGGGGCGTTCAACGCCCCCCCTTATTATCTCAATTCCTATTAGAGCTAGAGGGCTAAATTTTTTTGTGCAAGTCCCCTGTTTGATAATGAATTTCCGACCTTTTATAAGTCTAAGTCAATTTTTGCTTCCTTCACCCTTTTATTTAACAACCTTTGTTTTTAGGTCCTTTTTTACTTAAAAATTTCAAACGGCTGTAATTTTCTTATTTTTGAAGCTAGAAGAAAAATTTTTTTCCAGAAAATGTTTATCTTTATGTAAATTTTACATTAGAAATATCAAAATATAGATTTCAGCGGCCGCAGCTGTACTTGGCAGCTGTTAGCCGCCGCAGTCGGCGGTCGGCGGGAAAACGGCGGCGGATCTTCATGAAATTTTAATACGTTATGTAGACATGTAAGAAAAGCTTAAGTTTAAAATTTGAAGTCTCTAAGTCAAAAATTGCGGCCACAGGAGCCTTTTAAAGATTTCTGGAGACCTGGAGGATCAGGACCTGCAGGATCATACCTGGAACCTGAAAGTGACTTGAACACCTGTATTTCATATAAGGATGTACTACTAGAGGATATTTTAGTATTTTGGTATGATAAAATGCTTTGTTTTAGTCAAAAAAATATTTTTGCTCTTTACCTGGATGACCCTGCCAGGTTTGCTGGCATCCTGTGCCCGCCAGGATGGAGATATTCAAAAAATTCCAACTCTCAGTTATGTGTCATACCCATACTTAAAAAGTCAAGCAGTTTGGGCTCTTCATCTTTCACACACAGAAAATGAGATAGAAAAAACCGGATGGGGGGGCGTTCAACGCCCCCCCCCCCGACCGTTAAGGGTTAAGGGGTTAAGAAATCTTGAAAAAGAAGTACTCATAGGTAGTCATAATACTGGAATAGTTATTTATTGCATACTAGTATTATGGCCAGTTTTCCAAAATAGTAGTATCTAAACTTTTCAACCAATGATTTTAATCTACAGCATGGGTAATTTACCTGGAAGTACCTTAATTTATCGTCAATTGTCTTATCCATTAAGATCCCTCTTTCATCGGCATTTATAAACTACAGGGTCAATGAAAATCAACCAATGGTGTCGCTTATATTGACACAGCCAAGTAGCAGAAAACATTTTAGTATCAGACGACTGAGGTCATTGAAAAGGTAGGGAGGTAGTAATCTGTACTATACAGTATACATCTATACTATAGATCTGTTTTTTTTACGGTTGCTCTGCTATGGATATACTTGCCCTTGCTTAGTGTAATATTGAATATAGAAGACGCTTAAAAAGGCTGTTTTAAATAATTTTATTGGGGGCGTGCTAAAAACGTTATTTTTGCAATACACCCAATATTTTTAAGAAGCAAAGCTTTTTACATTAAGGATAGTTCAGCTTATAGATTTCAACCTTTGCAGGATGATTCTTGTGATAATAACGTACAATTCGAAAACTTAGCAACAACTCTATGATAATTACCAGAGCGTCAGAAACGTCCATTTTGATCATGTTATGACACAAACTTTTTACATGAAATACACATATTTGGAATTTTAATTTCCAGTACGAGTAGGAATTTTTTAAATTGGTGCATCTTTATAGTAAAAATTTAAAAAAAAATTAAGTACCGTGTGTTTTTTTTCTTATTAATTTAACAAACTTACCACTGACAAAATTAAATAATTAATAACTCATTTTCTTCATTAGAAAGAGGCATTTTGTATCGGAACAAAATATCATCATCATCATCGCCATTTATCTCTTCTTTCCAGAGCATAGGCCACGCACAATGGTTCTCCATTTATCTTTGGATTGGGCCTCAGTAGAGGCTTCACTGAAAGATGAAAAATTCTTTTTACTCAGTTCTTCAAGGAATTCCCTCCTCCAGGTTGTTTTTGGTCTACCTGGTTTCCTTTTTCCTGTGAAGGGGTCCCAAGTCAAGGCTTGATAGGTTAAATCATCATGCCCTTTCCTTAGAGTGTGCCCCAACCATCTCCATTTTCTCTGTTTTATTGTCAGTTTGGTGTCTGACATATCACTGCGCTCTAAAAGCTCAGCATTTGTGATCTTGTTTGGCCAAAAGATCTTGTGGATTCTCCTAAGACATTTGTTTACATATGTCTGAAGCTTGGAGACCACTGCTGTGTTTAGGAACCAAGTTTCGGCCCCATACAGCAAAACAGACAGAACATTTGACTTGAAAAGTCTTAACTTGGTCTTTATGGTGATGTTGTTGGAATTCCAAATTTTGTTCAAGCTGGCAAAGGCTGTTCTAGATTTGTTAATTCTAGCTTTAACATCTGTCAAAGTGCCTCCAGCTTCATCAATTTTACTTCCAAGATACTCAAAGCAGTTAACATCCTCAAGAATTTGGTTTCCAATAGTTATTGGTTCTTGGGAGTTTGCATTTAATCTGAGTATTTTAGTTTTTGGAACATTTATTTCAAGTCCAACTTTCTTGGAAGTTTCAGCTATCATGTTAGTCCTTCTTTTCATTTGACTTCTATTGCTTGTTAACAAAGCAATATCATCAGCAAAGTCCAGATCTCCCAAATATTTGGGATTGCCAAATAACTGCCAGCGAATGCCATCATTGCTTTCACAGTTCTTCATGATCCAGTCAATGGCAAGGAGGAAAAGGAAGGGAGAGAGAATGCATCCTTGTCTGACACCTGTTACAATCTCAAAAAAGGTTGATAGTTTACCTTTATACATAACATTTCCACCTCCTTTATGATAGATAGCTTTAATGATATTGATTATCTTTTCTGGAATGCCATAGTGTCGGCAGATTTTCCAGAGTGATTTCCTGTCTAAAGAATCAAATGCTTTTTTGTAGTCAATAAAGTTTACAAAAAGCTCAGAGTTCTATTCCTTGGATTGCTCTATGATGATTCTTAGAGAGGTTATCTGATCAATAGTGGAACGGTTTGGTCTAAATCCAGCCTGATTAGGTCTTAGCTTTTCATTAACCTTCTTCTTTATTCTATTAAGAAGAATCTTACTAAGGATACGGCCAGGTACTGAAAGGAGCATTATCCCTCTGTAGTTTCCACATTGGGTCAAGTCTCCTTTTTTGGCCAGTATTGAGATATGTCCATTTTTCCAGTCCTCTGGGCATAACTCATCATTCCATATCTTAGTGATCAAAGGTAGGAATGCCTCAGCAGATGTGTCTAGGTCTGCTTTCATGACCTCAGCTGGGATGTTATCAGGTCCTGCGGCCTTGTTATTTTTCAAACTTTTAATGGCCTCTTTGATTTCCAATAGATTTGAGGGTGGAATCTCAGTTTCTTCCTCTGGAACTGGAAGATTCAACAGTTCAGTGAAATGTTCTGCCCATCTATTTAGAATATCCTCATCAGTTTTAAGGAGTGAACCATCCTTGTCCCTGATGTGTGATCCTGATTTGTGTACTTTGCCTGCAATGCTCTTAGTAATCTCATAGACATCTTTCATTCTATTTTGATTAGCAGCATTTTCTGCTTGCAAGGCAAGGTTTTCCAAGTGTTCTTTTTTGTCAATTCTGACACTTTTTTGGATTTCCCTGCTGAGCCTCTTATACAGGTCTTTATCTTCTGGAGAGTTTCTAGAGAGTGTCTTTTGTCTTACCTCTCTTCTTTGATCCATGAGATCAATGGATCTTTGAGTGATCCAGGGCTTTTGGTTAGCCTTTTTGAAACCTAATTTTTCTTGGCTAGTATCATTATAAACTTTTTTGATACCTTGCCAAATATCTTCCACTCCATCTTCCTCTTGAAGAGTCAGCAACTCAAATCTATTCTTTAGAGTGAGCTTAAACTCTTGCAACTTTTCAGAGTTTTGGAGGGTTGTTAAATTATATTTCTTCCTGGGGTTAGGCTTTGTGTCCTGCTTTTTAAATCTAAGCCGAACTTTAGAAGATAGAAGATAATGGTCTGAATTAACATCAGGTCCTCTTTCAACCCTGACATCAAGGAGAGAACCTTTAAAGCGTCTAGATATACATATGTGGTCTATCTGGTTAAAGGTTCTTTGATCTGGTGATCTCCAGGTGGCAGTATGAATCTTTTTGTGTTTAAAGATGGTTCCACCAATGACAAGTTTGTTTTCAGTACAAAAACTAACAAATCTATCACCATTGTCATTTTCCTTGCCATTACTTAAGCCTAGGCCATATCTGCCCATAACTTCTTCTAAATTCTCATTATTACTCCCCACTTGAGCATTGAAATCTCCTAGGAGCATGGTCAGATCCTTTTCTTTATGACCATTTTTAAATACAGAGTCAAGCTGGTCATAAAATTCGTTTTTGACCTGTGTATTTGCTTGTTCTGTAGGAGCATATGCTACTATAATTCTCAGTTTGATGTTTTTAACTGAGGATTTGAAATAAGCCTCCATAATTCTAGGACCATGGGGTTGCCAACTGATCATGGCCTGCTCTGCTTGCTTGGTCAGCATAAGAGCCACCCCTTGATTATGGCCTAGATGCTCATTCATATGACCTGAGTATAGTATTTTCAAGCCAGAATGATGTTTAAACTCTCCATTGTTTGTCCACCTTGATTCGGTGATAGCCAGGATGTCAACCTTGGCTTTTAGCATTTCTCGGCAAATGTTTTCTGTCTGGCCTGACTGAAACATTGTCCGAACATTCCAGGTGCAAATTTTTGCTGGTCTGCGGGAATTCAGAATCATCCGCCTGACTGGTCCGTTAGCGGTTTCCCAGCCAAACATCATATTGTTGTTCCAACCTCTACTTCGTTCCGAGCCGGAACAAAATATGCTAAACAAAATTTTTTTCAAAGTGCATATTTTTGAAGATGAATGGACTATGACCACTTAAAAATGTGTGCAAATTCTTCTTTGGTTTGTGTCCACACTAGATGATTAAAACAAAGAATTATAAATATTTAACACCTTCTTGCTAATGGCCATACTTTACAGTGGGGCACTTGAAATGGTTATTTACATTCTAAAGCAGCTCATTGCTTAATGCCATACTTTACAGTGGGGCACTTGAAATAGTTATTCATATTCTAAAGCAGCTATTTGCTAATTGCCATACTTTACAAAGGGCACTTGTGATAGTTATTTATATTCTAAAGCAGCTCATGCTTATTGCCTTACTTTACAGTGGGGCTCTTGAAATAGTTATTCATATTCTAAAGCAGCTCATTGCTAATTGCCATACTTTACAGTGGGGCACTTGGTGTGGTTATTTATATTCTAAAGCAGCTCATTGCTAATTGCCATACTTTATAGAGAGGCACTTGAAATGGTTATTAATTTTCTAAAGCAGCTCATTCCTAATTTCCATACTTTACAGTAGGGCACTTGGTGTGGTTATTTATATTCTAAAGCAGCTCATTGCTAATTGCCATACTTTACAGTGTGGCACTTAAAATAGTTATTTATATTCTAAAGCAGCTAATTGCCATACTTTACAAATGGCACTTGTGATAGTTATTTATATTCTAAAGCAGCTCAATGCTTATTGCCTTACTTTACAGTGGGGCACTTCAAATAGTTATTCATATTCTAAAGCAGCTCATTGCTAATTGCCATACTTTACAGTGTGGCACTTCAAATAGTTATTCATATTCTAAAGCAGCTCATTGCTAATTGCAATACTTTACAGTGGGGCACTTGAAATAGTTATTCATATTCTAAAGCAGCTTATTGCTAATTGCCATACTTTACAGTGTGGCACTTGAAATAGTTATTCATATTCTAAAGCAGCTCATAGCTAATTGCAATACTTTACAGAGGGGCACTTGAAAAAGTTATTTATGTTCTAAAGCAGCTTATTGATGATTGCCATACTTTACAGTGTGGCACTTCAAATAGTTATTCATATTCTAAAGCAGCTTATTGCTAATTGCCATACTTTACAGAGGGGCACTTGAAATAGTTATTCATATTCTAAAGCAGCTCATAGCTAATTGCAATACTTTACAGAGGGGCACTTGAAATAGTTATTTATATTCTGAAGCAGCTCATTGCTAATAGTCATACTTTACATTGGGGCACTTGAAAAAGTTATTCATATTCGGAATTATCTTTGCACCACATACCCCAACCCAATTGTTTAAATAAATTGAAAATAAGGAGAGGGGCATTTTTTCATAACCCTAACCCCTCCGGGACATATACCTGCTGTATCCTCTTTTCAATATAACCTAAGCTAACCTAGCTGTACGGAAAACTTTTTTTATTTTCATTTTAAAAACGATTATAACTTTTCTATATTAAATCTTATTTTACTTGTTCCAATTTTTATTTAAAATTCTGCTCTCGCTATTTATAGACTAATTAAAACAAGAATTAGCAGGTCCAAAGTAGCATATCTTTGAGAGTAAAACAAGGACAATAATATCCAAGCTGAACGACAGTAAGGTTGACTTGCAACTTTCCATCAAGCTGCTCTATTTAATTAATGCAGGACATTTGACTAAAAACTACGCTTGGTATACCCAAAACTTATCTTTCTCGTTCGCTTTAAACACTGGGCACTTTAAGTGGTTGGTTCTAATTGAAACTAGTAGTGTAAAAACCTTTTACTTATTTATTTTCGAGGTGTGGTAATTTTGTTTATCATGATAGGGAATGTGGATTTATTACACATTATATTATCCCTTAAGATCCCTTAGTATAAGGATTAGGGCTATAGAAGAATGAACTACCAACACGGGTGATTTATGTAGAAGTTTCGTCATGGTTTTAAAAATATGGCCACACTATGTTAAAATTATTGAATATAATTGACTTTTACGTGTATAAATAAGAAGCAACAGATTGTGCCATCCACACCGCATACATCTACAACTAGCGGTTATACCCCTAGAGGCTTCTTGGGGGGGGGGGGGTGGCTAAAAGCGGGAGGGAATGGACCCCCTCCTCCCTTTTCATTTATTTTTTTGGTGGTGGGAGGGGATTGGTACCATCTCTGAAAATAGTTTAAAACCTTCCCTGGACCCATCATAAACTACTTTGCAATGTTTCAGCTGTTAGCAAGATACTTTGGTAGAGACACAGACAAACAGAATTCATGTTATTTTTATGTAAGGATTGCAAGACTTTCATAATCATCATGCAAAGTTTGAAATTAATATGACAATTCTAACATGTCTAAATTATCGGACAGACGGATTGTTAGATCTGAGGGTTCTAAAGGGATGAGACAATGGCCGATGATGTATCTCCCCAATGATGATACACAAAATAACCCTTCTATATATACAATTAGTGGTTGAAATGTTAGGACACTCAACATAATGATCCAACCAATCAAAATTTAATAAAAGTTCCAAAAGTTGTTAATCCAACGAATAAGAAAACGTTATAATAAAACTTTGGGGACTAGTGCAATAAACAGCCCAATGTGCCCTCCCTCCCTTGTTAGATCTAGTGTGGGTAAAATAAATATTAGGTGGTGTAGATAAAAAGAATCCCCAATGATAACCACTTTGTATTTGTACAATTTGTACATATAAATAACAAAGTTATATAAACAAGTTTTAGCAACATGTCTACTCTACAAATATGCAAGGAGAAAAGGGGCATTTGACTGCAAACTACACTGGTACCCAAAGTTTTTAATAGTAATTCGATGAATTTTGATTAGTTAGTTTCCAAAGAGTAGTGTCTTAACTTTTGAACTAAAAATTTTAATCTACCAAAGTGATTTCTTGTTCTTACAAAGCAGCAGTAGAATTTTAATTTTGTGTTACGATTTTAAATACTAATACGTCTAAATCATAAGTTCTAATTGTTGTTCATCAAAAAAAATTCTGTAGCTGTAGGATAATTTTCTTGTTAATTCTTAAACATGAAATCTTGGGTTACCTAGGATATAAATTGGTAGAATTAATACAAGGTAGATTGACTTCAGTTTCATAGAAAAGGAGTTGGTAGAAAGGAAAGGAGGAAGTTTTGTTATATACATACAATTATACTAAAACATTTGTCAATGACATGAGAGTGAAAATTAGTGCTCATTGCTGTAACGGTCTCAGTTTTTGTCTTAAGACTAATAATGTTAATATTATAGTTTTTTTTTTGGGTGAAACAGATATCATTATAAGTTAATTAGTTATGATGTGATGTTTTTTAATTTTAGACGAATTATACAGTTAATTATATTTTATCTTAAATTATTGATTAAATACCTCACTGTACTTCTATTCCTAATTTTTTTTAGGTATATTTTTACTTACATATTTAGAATTCTTATAATTGTGATCTATGATTTAAGTGCTGAAATAATTTATGTGAATATGAGTTTGTTATTAATAGTAAGTTTTATATTAAAGATTAAACCTATAATTCTCTTTTTTATATTTCTATGATTTAAATATCTAATTGCCTGTGTAGGATTCTTTACCATATTTTCTATGATTTAATGTGTAAGTAATTTTCTGTGAATCAAAGTTTATTATTATTAGTGAATTTTGAATTAATGTTAAACTTCCTAGCTGCATTCTTTCCATAATGTTTCTATGATATACATATCTAACTACATATGTTTGATTTCAGGCACATTTTTCAATGATTTAATATATAAGTAATTGTCTGCGAATCAGAGTTCGTTACTGTAAGCTTTATCTTAAATTAATGATTAAACTACCTAGCTGTATTCTCTTCTTGATGTTTCAATAATATAAATATCTACTTACCTATGTAGGATTCTTTAATATATATTCTATGATTTAACATGTAAGTAATTTTCTGCGAATCAGAGTTCGTTACAGTAATTTCTATTTTAAATTAATGATTAAACTACCAAGCTGCATTCCATTCTTGATTTTTCCATGATATAAATATCTAATTACCTATGTATGATTCTATGAATATTTGTCTATGATTTAGCATGTATGTAATTTTCTGCGAATCAGAGTTCGTTACTGTAAATAGATTAGTTACGGTGTCAATTTAAATAATTTGATACAATTTTCTTTCAACTTTAAAACTACCAATTTTAAAACCCTCTTTTCTATTAAAGCTGGATATTAATGGTATTTTTATATCAAGTGCTTTCAAACATGTTTCTTGGTTCAACCACACCCCCTTCCCAATAACAAATAATAGAGCCTAACCCTGCAGTGTCATATTCCTGCGGGGCTCCTCTAAACTCTACTTAGTCTGACCTGACCTGACCTAAGCAAAATTAAGTAAATAAAGTTTTTTTGTGGTCCCAATGCAATAAGGGGAAACCTCCATTTAATTTGAATCTTTTTATAAGGCCTATAAAAATGACGTCATACTGGCCTACCATTGGTCAATTGTATTGTATTACATCATTTTTTATAGGCACTATAATGAGCTTCAATAGATTAGTCTAAACATATTAAAAATGAAATCTGAAATAGTATATGATTATAAATATAGCAATGAATATCACATGATTTAAAATTTGATAGAACGATTCTATCATACTTAATTTTACTTTTAGTACACCTTTTATATGTTGAACAGAGATAATAATATCCATTAGCAGCGAAGCAATTAAAAGTGAACTACATTGTATTACTGGATACTTATGGATACTTAGAATGCTGTCCAAGACACTTTAACGTCAGAACCAACATACCTATGTAAAAGGATCAATGTGTAATTTTCTGTCCAAACTCCCAACTCTTTGATTGCACGATCTTTGTCCGGAATTCCTAACTTTGCAGGGTATTACAGGGATCTAAAGGGATAAGAAAATGGCCGTTGAATGGATGTAAATCTCCATTGATCATACATAAAATTACCTCTTCTGTAGATTAAAATTGGTGGTTGAATTGTTTGGACATTTGAATTAATAAACCATCCAATCAAAGTTTCGCTACCTAATATAAAAAAAGATACAGTTGAGTTAGCTAATTAGAATATATATATTGTAATATCTGATAAGAATAAGAGTAGAAAAAAGGATGGGTAAATACAAATTATTTTCAAGTTAGAACGTTTTCCACCTATCTTTAATAAAAATTTTAAAACATACTACTCTAATACATGATGATATATTTCGATTTTAGCAACCAATTTCAATTAATTTTGTCTCTTTTAGACAAGTAGCAAGCTATATTAGACATGAGATCATAATAAATACGTTTAAAAGCTTATGTTATTCATTTCTTTTTATAACAACTCTATTGTGTTACGATGAAAGATACCAAACCATTTGTATGGATTCATTTTTCCCTGATTGGCGAAAAAAACGTTTGCAATGCATTAAAAGCTCTTGCTTTCATAATTTCATTAACATTATCACACAATAATTTATAATATAATATATTTATCTATAATACGTAACAAAGTACAATGTCTCGGACCGATAAGGTGTGGCTTCTCAGGTATTATAGATACTGATTTTGCAGTGGTTTTAAGCTATTTTCTTGGAAGGTGAGGGTGCCCGATCCCCTCCAAATAATCCCCCCACAAAAAAAAATTTGGATAATATTCTGTGCAACTTCTTTTATATCTCCTCTCATATGGGGCTTCGCCTCTAGAGACTAGGGACAGATCCATTGTGTAATTGCGCCCCCCCCCCCCCCCCACCTTGGACGTCCTTGGGCTTATACCGAACAAAAGAATAAGATAGATTTATTAGAAGGTAATTTTTTAAAGGTTATTTCCCTTGGGTGCATCAATTCGCTTAAAATAGGCTTAAACCTACCCAGGACAAGTAATACCCATAGAATATCTTCTTCAAAACAAGGATGACAACATCCATAAAAGCTCAGCTCTGGAATTGAAGTATAAACGAACATTAACATTTTTAGAGTGTTAGAACTGAATAAGCAGATTATTATTGAACTAGTATAATCACAAAATTGTAAGTGAATTTGTTGAAAAACTGTATCAATACATATTACTGTTTAATGACACATTTTTAGGACTTGATTATAGAGATTTGGATGATTCTAACATACAAAAAAATTATGTCAAAAAATCAAAAAAATCAGCATGTTTGAAATGGACGTAAGGACTTTCTGGTAACGATTATAGTTGCTTTTCTTTCTAAGTCGGTACCTAACAGTTATAAAAATCTTTATGCAAAGTCTAAAATCGATAGGACAATTCTAACATGTTTAAAATTAACGAAAAGAGCTAACTGTTACGGACGGATGGACGTAGGGACCTGACAATAATTATAGAAACCTTCGCTTTTAAAAATTGAGGAGAAATTTCCTTTGGAAAAGTTAAATATGTTAAATTGTAGAAACATATTTAAAAGTAAATGAAGACGAATATTAAATTGATTTGGCTCCCTTGCCAATTTTTTCAAACTAATTTTTAATTTCTTTTTCATACAGCAAAGATATTATAGTTGTATCCATCTATAACGTCTGTTTGTCGTCTTGAATTCTGTTTAATAAAAATAAATAAAATCTAAACCTTATCCATACAAATTATAGAATACACGGTTTTATAATGTAATAAACTAAAATATTGCTATTAAGATTTACTTTTATGAATATTGTCATCCTTGTTTAATCAAAGAATATATTTTTACCATACAAATAATAAAAATGTTTAAAAATCTTTCTCGTATTCATTTGAATCCGGTGGATAGGAACCGGTTCTCATGAATACGAAAAAACTATGTCTAGCATCGTATTATATCCAGTTTTCTACGAATATAGAAATGTACAATCATAAGATTAAAACTAGTTTTTTTAGTCGGTGCCTTCGGCACCACGGGGCTAAAAAAACTAGTTTTAATCTTATAATTGTACATTCTATATCCGCGGAAAGCCGTTTATAATACGATACGAGAAATAACTATTAAAGTATATGAAAAAAAACTTCCATAATATGATAAAATATTTTGGTCAAATTATGACAAAAAAAGTTTTTTCTATAGAAAGCTTTATCTAATTTAATTTTTATCTTCTTTTTTTGTAAAAACACTATAGAGATATTTTGCTTTTTAATTTAGTTAATTGATTTTTAAAATATCTGAAATTTTGATTCTCATCATTTCATAGCTTTCTTAAAATTGATGCAAAATCAGCTGTTACCATTCAATGGCTTCAAATTTTTATTTAGTAATTCTTAATTGATAGGTTCAAACTAGCACGGGTTTAACTTTTTATCTAATGAATTTATTACCCCCCCCCTCAAACAAATTTGGGGGGTACCAAAAAAAAAGCTTGGACGCCCCTGGATGTACATCAATATCTGCCTTGGTCTTATGCCTTTAAATCATATTCTTGTCATTAATGAGATTCTTCGCTACAAACAGACACAACATACATACTGTTACATTCTATTAAGGATTAAAAGTAAAAAAAATCTTTAAGAAAATGAATATAAACAGAAAAAATATTAAATGTACTTTCTTTTATTTTTCCCCTTGAGATTTTCCAATTATGTTTGAGTGTCCTTGATTTCCATATATTTATATATGTTATTATATTCATTTACACTTGAATAATAGGATGTTCGATCTCTACCGTATAAAGTCCTTTTTTATTATGGGATCTAAAGGGAAATAGACAATGGCCGATAAATTCATGTAAATTCCCAATTATGATGCACAAAATTACCCTTTCTGTAGATTACAATTAGTGGTTGAAACGTTTTGATCCTAAACTTAATGAACAAAATTCTATAAGTCCCAAAAGTTATTAAGCCATTAAATAAAAAAACGTTATTATAAAACTTTGGGGACTAGTATAAAAACTGCCCATGTCCCCTCCCTCCCTGTGTTTTATTTCATACCATTTATTTTGCTCCTAGCCTCTAGAGACTTATAACCACCTTAATATATTGTAAAGCTTCCTGAAAAGTACAGCTAAAATACCATTGTACTTTATAATATAAAACGAGCGACTGATCACCTAGAATCTAAGGGAGTTTAATTCGAAATTAAGGGAAGGGCAGATAGCCTAAAACCACCCAAGACTTAAATCGAAAATTGAAATAGCTCAAAACTACCACAAGACCTATATGCAGTTCTTTGAAATGGAGAACTCAATTGGTTAAGTGATTAACAAAAACTTAAGCTATAAACAAACAAAAACTTACTACTTTATCATGTAAGCTTTTCAAAGGTTATCAGTTTATGTTATAACTATTATAAAATATTATAAAATTAACTGCAAATTTTTGCTATTGTAATGTATTTATTTAAAAGAAACAATTTGTGGTAATGATGTCACACAATTGTTAATAATAAAACATGAACTCACAGTTAGGGACATCAAATATCTATTACATAGTATTATTATATAACAGTAAATGGATGTTTGCCTGATTTTTAGAAAAAATGCTTTTATAGTCTCAGGAGTGGTACACAACTATTTGGGAAATGGGTACCTTCACCTTCTCAAAAGAAATTACCTATAGAAGTTTAATTTTTAATAATACTAAAATACCCTGAAAAGTATATGAATTAGAATTGACAATCTCGTATTTTGGTAACAAGACCAAACCTGGATAACCTGTAAGGGAAGGGATACATTATTCGATCTAACTTTTGTGATATTGAGGCCAAACATCTTATGGACAACCAACTCTTTGATCTTGCATATCTATTTCTGGAAGACAAAGCCCAAATTGTGTCAAAAATGATCTATGTAATTTCATAAAAATGAGGGAGATTAGAGGAGAAGCAGAAAGAAAACCCCTAAAAAAAGAGATGGATAATAACTCATTTTTATGACGTCACATGAATGATTTTTGACACAAATTTTTTTACAATTTGGGCTTTGTCCATCTGGAAGTTGTAACTGTGTATGGTAATAAGTTTTGCATGTTTTGGGCCAAGACATTCCTCCTGCTCTATCAATTCATGTCACGCATCTAACATTTAGTCGCAATGCTGGGCCTAACTTTCCCCATATAGACTTAATGACAATAATTATATAAAATCTTTGTTTTAAAAAAATTACAAAATATGTTTAATGTACACAACTGTGATAGGACTGCATGTTTATTAACTAACCATTATGCATTTTACATTATTTCCTAATTCATAGTTCTAGAAATACATTTCTATATACTCTAGATTGTATAATATGTATTATAAGGGTTAAAATACTAATCTAAACGTTTGTCTAAATTTAAAATTTAAGAGTGCAAAAAAATTTAAATCAAGGATGATAACATCAATGAATTGAGGTTTATCAGTGACACACAGAAAACTGTCCCGAATTTGTATTAATTTTGAGGAACAAGACTCCAGTGACGTCATATTTTTCTTTCCCGAAAAAGGGAAGGGGGGAAGAAAATCTCTTCAAAAGAGATGGGGAAAAACCCCTTTTCTCCCATCTCTTTTTTCTTCCCCCCTTCCCTTTTTTTTTCTTTCCCCCTTCCCTTTTTCGGGAAAGAAAAATATGACGTAACTGGAGTCTTGTTCCTCAAAATTAATACAAAATCAGGACAGTTTTCTGTGTGTCATTATCAGTCAGACAAACGAACATTAACACATAATATAGAGTAACAAAGTATTTGATATATAAAATTACATTTTAAAATTAGTAAAATTAGTTAACCCATTAAGGCCGAGCGCCACTTTTATGGGCCGATCAAGCTGAAAATCTCAGGGAAGCTTTATAATGGTAAAAACGGAATTCCAATTTTTTTGTTTTGCTCTAGTGGCGTGCACAGGAAAGTTGCAAAAAAACCCGACCTGGCCATGAATACCAACCAGGCATTATTACCCATTTTGGGCGGTTTCGGCCGGCATTAAAACCCGGTTTTGTAGTAAAAACCTGGTTATTTCGACCAAAAATTGAAAAATGTAATTTTTGAACGCCCAAAGTGAGATGAACACTTTTTAGAACTTTGATACGATCTGTAATTGAAAACTACACAACCTCATGTAATCTGTAGAGCTACAAGTAATATACAAAGTGATTTATTTCAAATTTAGTGTTTTGGCCGGTTTCGGCCGCCGTATTGGGTAAAGAAGCCCATTTGTCAAGTTTTAAAACCCGACATACACAAAAAAGAACAAATAAAATTTGGGTGTTACATATCAGAAAACAAGCATAAAACTATTGGGTGCCACATGTAGAGATTACTAGGGTTATTAGGGTGGCTCAAACCCTTACTAATGACGTAAACTGTTATTTTTATTGGTTGAAAAGTTAAAACCGGCTAATAAAAACCGAAACCGAGCTGGGTTTTAAAACTGTCAGGTATTTATGGCCAAGCCGAACCGGGTCATAATAGGGCGTAAAAAAATCATATAGAAAATAATGATTTGAATAAAATGAATTCTGTCAATAAACATTAGATTTCATGAAAAAAATCAGCGACTTTACTATAAAAACAAAAAAGTTAGAAGGGTATTTTGAATTTTCATGATTTTCAAATTTTGTTGAGCTATACCGGCAAACGGAAGTAAGCTAAACTGCCTGCTCCAGGGGGAAATGAAAGCCAGGGTAATAGAGGGGGATTCATACTTAGAATGATGTAATTATGAAGCCGGAAACCGTTTTTTTTTCCATTTTTCGGAACCGGGTTTTAATACCCGGTTCATCACTAATGGGTTAATATAGAAATACTTACATTTTTAAAGTCTTTATTAAAGTGATGCATTGCTTTTAAAATTCTGACAATTTTAAAAATCCTCCAATAAAGAAATTTAGAAAACTCTACTTCTTTTGCTGGTTACATATTGAATATAGAATGGCTTTGCTACTAGATTTACCGTACAGCTTGGGGAGGAGGGAGGGTCTAAAGATCTTTGAAAGGGGGATTTGCACTCTAGAAACTCTGTAATTTAAAAGTATTGTTTAGTTTGAGAGAATAAAAACAGATCTTGCCCCGGGGGAGAATTAAATGTTTTGTTCTTGTTTGGTAAACAGCGTGGCTTCTCTATAATAAAATATAATTCTGTCTTTCTGGTTTTCCTAATGGTTTAGAAAAAATCTAAGACTATAAGTAGGAAAAATATGAGTTTGAATGTCCTAAAGTTACGACAAAACTCCCCATTTTTTAAATAAATGAGGGGTTCGAGACAGGGAGTAAGGGAGGGGACAATGGGCAATTAATTCAATTTAAGAGGGTTCGCTGAAAAGCAACGAAAACCAGATTTTTCAAGAAAATTTTACCAAAATTGTAAGGGGATCATGGTAACCTAATTTAGAACAAAATTAGTTCTAAGAAAAAAATCATTTACTTGAAAATTAAATTATCAACACATCACAATGTAGTAAACATTCTGTAATTAATCACTAGAAAAATCTTGTTGAAACCACCCTCAACCCTTCTAATATATTTATAACTGACCCCAAAATTCAAGCGGTTCTTAGATTATTTAATACATAAATATCACAGTAGAGTTTCTATACATGAAAAGACATTTTCTTGGGAAAAAATATTTGTTAAAACCAGCGATAAATTGTAAACTTTTCTGTCTGCATATTCAAAACTAGCTCAGCTAGTTAGCGGGGCATTGATGCGCAAGTCCCCAAAATCAGTAAGAATCTGCTGTATTCGTGCACATTCCCTTTAAGCCAGTCCCCAAAGTCTGAGACTACTTAAAAATTGAATATTCGATCCATTGTCCCCTCCCTTACTCCCTGGGTTCGAGATGCCAGATAATATAGTGCCTAATAAATATGACGTCATACAATACAAATGACCAATGACAGGAAAGTAAAATTTTTTTATTACGCAATACAAGCTGAACGGGGTTCAGTAGTGTACTTAAGGCATTTTGGGGGAAGTAACTTATTAATCATCACTGTCCTTTTTACTTTGGAATGTCATTATCCTTGTGTTTCCTATTTTTTATGTGTAATTACCATATTCATTATTTCACACAAACAATACAGAATTATTCACGGCATTCGTTTGCATTGTTTTGTTTTGTTTGTTGTCGTAGCGTAGCTACGCTTTAACATTGGTATGTCCGTCTGTATGTTCATTAAACTGTCTGAAAGATGATTTTACTAGATGTACTAGTGTGGGGACAATGGGCTGTTTATTACACTACTCCCCAAAGTCTTATAATATCGTTTACCTATTCGCTGGCTTAACAACTCTGCGGACTTTTGTTAATTTTGATTGATTGATTCATTGAATTTCAATAACTGATTTTAATCTAAAGAAGGGCTAATTTAGTGTATAATCTTTGGGGATCAACGTCAATTGTTCGGCGTGTGTCCGTACGTACGTTAATTAAACGTTAAACTTTAATAAAAGAGATGATTTAAAATCTACTATTTGATATTTTTGTAGACTTTTGACTGCTTTGACTTCTTTATACCTTTTACTATTTACTAGCCAGGAGCATATAGGGGCTAGTAAAGAATTCTAAAGAGTAGAATCCAATCGGTTCAGTAGTTACCAAGATCTTAAGCTTAAGACGGACGGACAGACATCATTCTACTTTGTATTATAGACTAGCAGCTACGCCCCCTAGAGGCATCTAGTAGCACTTGAGGGGAAATTGAGGTGTGGGTTGAATTATTTAACTCTAAATTTTAAATTTAGTTTTTAAAAATTGAATTGGGATTCATTTTTTTCTAGGGGCGATTTCTCATAGGAGGGTGATGGTACACTCCCCCAAAATAGATATGGACCTAAGAGAAGCTACATTGTAATGGAGTACCATATCTTTCCCGCAGTTAGCGAGATCTTTTGCAACAGACAAAAAAAAACCTTTATTTTAAACTATATTTTCAAAAACATTATTTAGATTTAATTCAGATTAAAGTTGTTGAATTTAACGCAAAACAAACAAACATCGCAAAACCAGGGATGACAACAATTTAAAAAAATAAGATAAACGAGCATAACACTTATTATTGAAAATTTAAGCTTAACATATTTGGAGACGGGCAATTATAATTTTGCATGGATCTCAGGGGATAAGACAATGGAAGATATATTGATGTACATTCCAAATGTTGATAAACAAAATACAATTTCTGTATATTACAGTTATTGTTTGAAAATTTTAGACATTAATTTAGAACCCGATAATCACAATTCTTTAAAAGTACCCAAAGTCTTTGAGCCAACGATTAAGATAAAACACCATGTACCATAGAAAATTACAGTCTAATGTCCCCTCCCTTACTGCTAATTTTGCAGTTTTAATAAACTTATTTTATGCGTTAGTGATGGCACACACCGCTCTAAACCTGCCATAAATTTAACAAATAATGATAAGAGGCAAAATGAATGAACTCAACTTTAACTATTCCTAAAGTTATAGCTACCACTAGTGTGCCATTATAATCACAGGCTATGATAACATTCTAATTTGCAGTCATACTAAATATCACATTCACTTTAGACTTCATCGTTTGGCAATATAATATTTAAATGATATTTATGGATTTGGCGGATTTTAGGTATCAAAGTCTAATGGTATTGGGTAAAATCCTATTAAATTTCTTATGCTAGCCTAGAAGTTAGGGGTTTTCACAGAGAGGGGACAATGGGATGTTTGTTACAATAGTCTCCAAAGTTTTATAAAAACTGTTGGGACTTTTACTGGATTTTGATTGGTTGTTTTATTAAGTTGAGTGTTCGAACGTTTCAACCACTAATTTTTAAGCTGCAGAAGAGGTAATTTTGTGTTTTTAAAGTGTAATTTTTTCTAGAGGTAATTTATCTTGCTATGGGGGTTGTACTCTCCCACAAAATAGTTATAAACCTTCCCTGGACCTATGCAAAGCTAAATTGTAAAGGAAAACTATATTGGTATAGCAAGATCTGGTTACTTGTAAAAATGAATGTATTAACAAATACTCATACCAACCCTAAAATTAAAACAAAAAAAAACTATTTTCATTTAGTTTCGGTTTTCACAAGATCTGGCGAGATTATACAGTCAAGGAGTTATCATACAATTCCATCAAATATTTAGAAAATTAGCCAAGATTAACCTTCAATTTAAAGTGTTATAGTATGCAATGTTCTAACACCCACGGATATTAGGTTAAGTAACATCCAACAGACAACCATTTGATTGCACGACCTTTTTCTTAACTTTGCATGGTAATGAGTTGTTCCTGTTTGGGGCCACTCTATCAAATAAAGTGGTGTTGAGCCGAGATTCAAACCCGTAACCTCTGCTACAATGGTCCCAAACTTATTCTAACAATAACATCATAACTAAAACATAAATTTTAACCCATAAGATGTAAAACTTAAAAATTGAATTATAATGGTTTCCAGAAAATGTCGTGCAATCAAAGTATCGGTTGCTCTGACTTATATATGAATTTTACTGTTTTGACTGGCAGGCATTAAGTCAAGTTTCTCAATTTTCTTGTTTTTTTCTTTCTTGGTTTGTTAAAAAATTAATTGTATCTGGGTGCCAAATCTTGATTGTTTAAGCTCAGCACGTGACCATCAGTGGACACTCTTTAAGTCTTTATTGTAAATTATAAAACTATAGTATAGATGTATATAAAGATAACTTCCTTCCCCCCTTTTCCAAGGACCTAAAAATTTGCAGAATGTTAAATTAAATGTATCTGGGTGTCAAATCTTGATTGTTTAAGCTCAGCACGTGACCATCAGTGGACACTCTCCAGTTTTAATAATAAATTTATAAGTATAGATGTATATACAGGTAACTACCTGCCTCCCTTTTCCAAGAACCTAAAAGTTTGCCGACAGTTAAATTAAATGTATCCATGTGCTAAATCATGTGACTATCAGTGGACACTCTGCAGTTTTAGAAATCTAAAGAGATAAGCTAATGGCCGTTTAACTGATGTAAATCCCCAATGATAATACTTAAAATTGCCCCTTTTTGTAAAAAAAGGTGGTTAGATCGTTTTAAAACTCAACTTAATAAATCAATCAATCAAAATTCACTTAAGTCCCCAAAGCTGTTGAACAACAAACAAGAAAACGTTATTATAAAACTTTGGGGACTAGTGTAATAAACAGTCCATTGTCCTCTCTCTTTCTGCTTTTGTTTAAATGTTCTCAGCTTCCTATCGACCAATGGAGCGTTATAAACTATTTTTGAGCAATCATATAAAATATGTTTATAAAACTTTGGGTACCATTGTAATTTCATTATGTTGTCTTCCTCCCTTTATGGATTACATCGCATATAAACACATTACATTCTAATATAAAAGTAACAAGATGTTTGTCTGTCTGTGAGTACCTATTTATCTTCCCAACCTATGAACTGATATGGTTCTTTTTTTACAGTGAAGCTTAATAAGGATATAGGAAGGTTTATGGGAGGGTACCTCCACTCTTCCAAGTGGATTCGATAAATGAAAAAAGAGCACCCTTCCCAAAATTCTAAAAGATAATAAATTGAAAGTGGGGGGGGGGGGAAGGAAGTAAGGGGTTGACCTTTATTCCCCTCTATATGACCTACAAGACCTGTAGAGGCGTTTCTGCAATTAATAAATAAAGAAACAGAGTGTCCCTTTTATTGTTGCCCAAGTTATGATACTAGCTGACGATATAATAAACAACAACGTATTTTGTAGAATTTCAATATCCATTAAAAAACATTTTTTTCATGTAAATTTTTAGTTGTAAATAGTGGCATGTCGAAAGGGGATCTATCGAAAGATAAGGGGGTATCCAAGGTGTTTTCCCGACACTCCTCTACACCCCCCTTGACAGGAAATAAATTATGTTTAAGAAGAAAATAACGTTAATTTGTAATTAAAATAGAATACTTTGATTACCTATCTTATGTCATGTAGAAATTACAGTCAAGTAATATCAGAGTTGTTTAAATAAACACATCAAATTAGATTAATTTATTTGTGTTTAACAGTCTATGCGTAACTATGTGCAGGTCGAGATTATAAATAAGTGACAAACGGACGTAAGGACATATCCCAATTATAAAGTAGCGACACATCGTTTCCAACTTACGTAAATGTCCTTGTTGTTTTATTCTGTCACTTTCTTAACTGTCAATTAAATGTGTAATAGTAATACAGGGATATATAGGGATAAGACAATGACCGAAAAATTGATGTACATCCTTTATGATGATACAAAAAATTACCAATTCTGTAGAGAACAGTTAGTGGTTGAAACGTTTGGACACTCAACTTAATGAAACAACCAATCAAAATTCAATAAAGGTCCCAGAAGTTGTTAAGCCAACAAATGAGAAAATGTTATTATAAAACTTTGAGGACTAGTGTAATAAGCAGTCCAACGTTCCCTCCCTCCCTGATATATAATAGTAATATTATTGTATTGTTTGGGAATTTCAAAATAGAAAAACATAAAAATAACCTTCGATAGTAGACACCTTCTAGAATGTGTGACACAATTTTTTTTATGAGCGAAGCTTTTTTTCTTCGATTATGGTAGGTTTGTACGTCCGTCTGTTTGTCTTATCGATATTTAGAACATGCTGATTTTTAACTTTTTTCCTTGCAATTTTTTAACGGTGTAATTATCTCATTCGTATGATTTTTGGAACAATGATTACTAGGACAACAAGTTACAATACTAAAAGCGAAACATCTATATAATCAAGTTCTAAAAATGTAAGTATCCTTTATTTACGCAATTTCGCAATACGTTATATGTAGTTTTGGTTATACCTGTAAATTGATATTCTGATTAATAAGTTTTGACCCTCTACAAATTGTTGGTTTTGGGTATACCAAGTAGTAGGGCGTGTGTGTTCATTATTCTTTGAGAAGTCTACAAAATAGCTTTAAACCTGCTCTGTATATACATATCTTCCAAAAAGTCATGTCTTCAGAGATCTTGGGAGACATACAATTTTATTAAAAGTTTCATTGGTTACTCTAAAAATAATGCTTCTAATATTTGAAATTTTGAAGTATCTGTTTATAGACAATAACTGTTAAACAAGCACATGTATGTCAATTAGTATCGCCGTAATGACAAAAATATACCACTTTCATTAAAATAACAATAATTTTTACTCTATATAATAACAATAACAAACAAAAAAAATTTAAAACTTAAAAAAAAACTTTAAAAATAAAAATAAGCTAAAACCTTCAATATTCCCTGAAGAGTAGAATTCAATCGGTTCAGTGGTTACCGTGATCTTAAGCGTCAGACGGACGGACAGACATCAAGCTACTTTGTTTTTTTTTTATTTAGATTTTGTTAACTACTGCACCGATTAAGACTAATCCCCCTTTAAGGGAAACTTAACACATGCCTAAGAATGGTTTTAGACTATTTTATCTTTAGATTTAAGTCTTGGGATGGTTTAGGCTATTTCTGCCCTTTACTACCATTTTAAAAACAAAGTCCCTAGATGCTATAACAGGATTTCTGTCTGCCTGTCTGTACCGATGGATCTCAATAACCTTTTAACTATTATGGTTCTCCTTTACAGTGAAGATTCTTATTTAGAGGTTTTTAATTATTTTGTAAGAGAAATATAAAATGGACGGGCGAACAAACATGCCTACATTATAGAGTAGCTTCGCTACTAAAAAATATATGTCTGTATGACCATGAAAACTTGAAATATGATTGATTTGTGCCAGATTTATTGTGTAATCCTAAAGTAACTTGCTTATGTAATCACATATCCAATAACTTATATCCAATAAGATATCGTAAACCAAAAAATATATTATCCAAGAATAATGCAAGAAGCAAAACCACTTCACAACAATAGTAAGTCTGTATGTCTGTCTTAATGTCAGTCCAATCTTAAAAAGTAAAAAAATGTATGTAAAATCTTCATTCTTCAGAGATTAGAGTAAAACACTAGAGGGAGAAATGATTAAATAACTGTATCTCCCCATCGCACCAACCTTGTGCAATGTGCAACCTTTCTATTGGGTCATTGAAAATCAACCGATGGTGTCGCTTACATTAACACAGCCAAGTAGCAGAAAATGATTTTGAAACAGACGAAAAGGGTCGTTGAAATAGGAAGGGAGGTAGTTGTCTGTACATTATTGTGTTTTGAAAAGCAAAATAATATTAAACATTATATTTATTTAACATGTTACAGGATATAGAAAGCAAAATTTCTCCCGAGAAAAATTAACTCCATTGACATATCTCTAAAACTCTTAGTTTATAACAATAGCAGATTATACTCCAATTAATCAAATAGAAATGGAAAGAAAACGATAGACATTTAAAACATGGACATTCAATAGTAGAGTAGCTTCTTTAAAAGATAAGTAGCTGGATAATTCAAAAATTGGAAAACATGATTAAATGACGGTTCTTAATATTTAAATTTCTTTAAAATTGCCCCTACCTATTGTAGATTAAAATTAATGGTTGAAACATTTGAATACTTAACGTAATAAACAAACCAAGTAAAATTTACTAAAGTCCCCAAAGTTGAAAAGCCAACGAATGATAAAACGGAATTATAAAACTTTGGGGACTAGTGTAATAAACAGCCTATTCTCTATGTTATAATTAAGACTTAAGCATGCATAGAGTAGCTGCGCTACTTAAATAAAAAAGAGATAAATTGTTGATTGTCAGTTTTAAAATTTCTCTAGATTTTTTTATACCAATTATATTGTTAACAAGGATAATTATGTTAATGTCCATTTGTACTAAGTAGCGCAGCTGAAAGAAAAAAAAACGGTAATATGTAAAACAATTTTTGGATCAAGAAAACGAAGTAGCGGTTTTCGTCGTATTTTCACAGTAGCTTTTTATAGATTTTTTTTTTATGTTAGGTATAAATCATAAACGGAATATTTTTTCTATCACAAATGTTTTGTTTTATCTCTATTACCATATCCCTTAAGATTACTCACAAACTGATCAAATTTTCAGGACAATTACATAACAAAGAGTCATTTAATAAAATTAATTACAATCAGAACAATAAAATTTCTCTTCTAAAAATTCCCCTTAACAGTTTTATTTCTTAATAAATCAAGTACAATTAAGTTTAAAGTAGGACAACAATAGAAATCCAGCAGTGCCAGTTATTATTAAGGAATAGACAGTTTTCCGCGGATAGTAAAATGAAAAATCATAATATCAACTACAGAGCAAAATAAACATGGTTTAATTTTATTATATTTGTTTTGGTTTACCTGGATAATTTTCTATGATAGGATACGTTTTGTGATTTTCAGTATGGCTCAGAACCAAATCTAAGTCAAACTAGAAGAATATTTACATTTCAGAGCTGGATCTTTAAATCATTTTAGTGGTAAACAGGATCGGGGTGCGCTAGAGGTGGGCCGGTGGTTGGCCGAAGGTGAGCCACAGCCACTGATAAAAAACATTGATGTTTAAAAAGATTTTTGGCGCGGTCCGATCTGGCGCACCACTAAATGATTTAAAGATCCAGCTCAGATTTAAATTTTTCAATCAATTACAGAATACTATAATTATTACCTTTTTGCTGGAAAGATTGTTTATTTAATTACACTGGTACCCAAAGATTTATAACCACATTATCTATTCGTTGGCTTACAAACTTTGGGTACTTACATTAGACTAGTAGTGTTCAAAGTTTTAAATTAATGATGTTGATGTACGGAAGGGATAATCTTGTTTATCATTAATGGGGATGTAAATCAATCTAACTTATACTAATAGCTTCGCCATTAGCATTCAGGAGGTCTGCATTCAAATGGAAAGGAACGTGATTAACAAAAAGCCTAAAACTAGCTAAAGACTCGTCTTAACCAAAATAGGCTAAAACCATCACAGGACATATGTGGATCTATCCTTTAATATAGGACTCAATCGATTTAGTGGTTGGTGAATTCTAATTGGACTTTTAATAACAACTCATTACCCATTAAAATAAAGAGAAGTTATAAAGAAGCTACACATTTAAAACATTCCTTTTACAAATTCAAATTCCAATGGGTAGTTTAAAATTTGTTTTTACATCACACACACTCAAATATTTGGTGGATTTCAGGGAAGAGAGGTATAAGTCACTAAAAGATAATTCATTCATTGTGATTGTAGCTACACTTTAAAAATGGCATTGTGTAATTCTTCATGAATCACTAAACGGAGTAAATTACTTTTTAAAATTTAGTTTGACGATATTTTAAAATACTTAAAGCTGTTTGCTCTTGTATCAAAAAGCAATTCAATAATATATTTTATATTGCCCCTCTAATTAAACTAGCCTTAAACCACCCTTAGACTTGTATTTTGACATAATTCTTCAAGATATCTTAAATGCCAAAATTTGACAAATAATTAATATGTATAAGTTTAATTTGGCTATCATTATCCTATCCATGCAACTCTGATACAAAACACTGTTTGTATTTTCTCTTCCCACGAAACTAGAGGATGAATCCTTTATACGGCATAATTTTAACAATAGCCCCCCCCCCCCCTCCTCCTTACTTTTTAGTAATAAGAATATGAAATATCTTTAGTTTCTTTAAATTATCTTTATCATATTATTTATACAAAATCAATTAAATAAAACATTTTAAATTTAAAGAAATGTTGTTATTAAATCAATAAACAAGTATTTCTAGTATTCTATAAAATTTTGTCTAACCATTGCCGTTTTAAATCGTATGCCCGAAAAAGATTTGCTCGCCCTCTTCAAGCAAGTAAACGCTTGTCCAGTTTGACCGTCCAGCTACTACCTGCACGCGCGTAACATCTATCTGACCGCACCGCTACTACCTGCGCGTTTAGCATCTATCTTACCGCCCAGCTACTACCCTTCTATCTGACCACCATTGTGCTAACGCGAGTACATCACTATTTCAATATTAGAGGTATATAAACAAATGTATTTTAACTTTTAATTTAGTGTGTTCTGGTTCAACTTTATTATGTGTTGACATTATATTTCGAATTGGTAATTTCTATCTGGGTTATTTTTCTGCGATATTTTAAATTTCATATATCACAGTCAAATGATCTATTTGGATTTTATTGCATTCACAATTAGAAGTTCAATTCTATAAAATTAGTCAAGAAACAGAGATTTTTTTTATAATTGCCTTAAATCAAGGGACATAATTCAGTGATTTTTAGTACATTTAATCACTGGTTAATGTTCTTTGATATATGGTTATATAGCATACAAGGCTAGAGTAGACGCTGCTTTATTATAAAACATCTACACTATATATTCTATATAACCAAAGATAAGGTAGTGACTCTATAGTCATGGTTATATCATATACATGACTAGAGTAGACACTGCTTTATTATCAACCAGCTACGCTATGTATTCCATATAACTATAGACAAGGTACTGTCTCTATATTCATGGTTATATAATATACATCATCCACACTATATATTCTATATAACTATAGATAAGGTAGTGACTCTATAGTCATGGTTATATCATATACATGACTAGAGTAGACACTGCTTTATTATCAACCATCTACACTATATACTATACTAGCGGCTTTGCCCCAAGGGGTAATTTAAAACAAAGAACAACCAACGCAACCACTAAAACATTTAAAACATTTGTTTTCGGGGGTGTTGTGGATGTCCCCCCCCCCCCAAAAAAAAATAGCCTAAAACCACCACAGAACCACTAGGTATATTCCTTGAAGAGTTAAATCCTATCGATTCAGTGGTTACCGAGATCTTAACCCTTTACAGTCGGGCCCCTTGCCGCACCTTAATCGGTCGGGGGGGGGGGGGGGCGTTCAACGCCCCCCCTTATTATCTCAGTTCCTATTAGAGCTAGAGGGCTAAATTTTTTTGTGCAAGTCCCCTGTTTGATAATGAATTTCCGACCTTTTATAAGTCTAAGTCAATTTTCGCTTCCTTCACCCTTTTATTTAACAACCTTTGTTTTTAGGTCTTTTTTTATTTAAAAATTTCAAACGGCTGTAATTTTCTTATTTTTGAAGCTAGAAGAAAAATTTTTTCCCAGAAAATGTTTATTTTTATGTAAATTTTACATTAGTAATATCAAAATATAAATTTCAGCGGCCGCAGCTGTACTTGGCAGCTGCCAGCCGCCGCAGTCGGTTGTCGGCGGGAAAACGGCGGCGGATCTTCATGAAATTTTAATACGTTATGTAGACATGTAAGAAAAGCTTAAGTTTAAAATTTGAAGTCTCTAAGTCAAAAATTGCGGCCACAGGAGCCTTTTAAAGATTTCTGGAGACCTGGAGGATCAGGACCTCCAGGATCATACCTGGAACCTGAAAGTGACTTGAACACCTGTATTTCATATAAGGATGTACTACTAGAGGATTTTTTAGTATTTTGGTATGATAAAATGCTTTGTTTTAGTCAAAAAAATATTTTTGCTCTTTACCTGGATGACCCTGCCAGGTTTGCTGGCATCCTGTGCCCGCCAGGATGGAGATATTCAAAAAATTCAAACTCTCAGTTATGTGTCATACCCATACTTAAAAAGTCAAGCAGTTTGGGCTCTTTATCTTTCACACACAGAAAATGAGATAGAAAAAACCGGATGGGGGGGCGTTCAACGCCCCCCCCCCCCCGACCGTTAAGGGTTAAGGGACAGACATCAAGCTACTTTGTATTATAGATATAACTATGGTAATGTACATTTTCTTTTTAAACTCTTTCGTCAAATATTAAAATAGCAAATATTTTCCCTCTATCATTCTCTATAAAATTTTAATTGAGTATTTATAGACTGATCATAGACTTAATTTTAATCTACTATATCAAATAGAAAGATTAAGATAACATTATTAGAGGATTAAAAAAAATATTTTACAGTTCGAAGATTTTTCATCATTAAAAAAAATTGCAATTGCTAAAACTGCTTGTAAAAAAGTTTACACTACTAAAAATATTATCTCATTGGAAGCTTCTTTTCTTATACTGAGTGGGGTTTCTAACCCCCCCCCCCCCCCTAGATTATGTATTATTATTAGAGTAAAAAGCATCACCCTAGACTTTTATTAAGCTTACTTGATGACTTAGAACCCAGGGATATAAGGAGATAAGAAAATAGTCAGTAAATTTAAGTACATCCCCAATGATGATATTCAAAACCACTTTGTAGATTACAATTAGCGGTTGAAACAACTTAATGGACCAACTAATTTAACATTATTTTAAAACTTTTAAATTCTATATCTAGTACTAATTAGTCTGTTGCAACAAATCTCAATGTATTCATTGAGTTACAATTGCTTATGCAAAAATGGGCTTAAATATTTTGCGCATCTAAATTTAAATTTCTGGGCTAAACGAAAAAGTAAATGAACAAAATTAGAAAAAAAAAAAAATTTCTCATTTGTTAGCTTTGATGGATTGCTTTAACCAATAATTTTATTTCCAGTATGGCTTTGAAAGGTAATATCCGCTGGATTTGGACCGTTTCTCAGCCATACTGAAAGATTACTAATAGCCTCGTGATCGTTAGATTGATGTACATTAGTAATGACTTTAATGATCAAATTATTGATAATTTTCCAGGAATATGAAAGAAAAGAAAAATTAATTACCAGTCTTGTTAACCCGGACCTTCCCTTAAGATCCCAGATAAATTCTTTATTATAAAGTAGTAAGATTCTATTTGTCTGAAGCTAAAGGTATTGTTAAATACTGGTCTAAATTGGTTGTACTTTTCAGGCAAGATTTGTTAGGGTGGTTTTCTGATTTATCTCCTAGAAGTTAGAGGAGTAGCAACTAAAATCTTATTTAAATATCCCTTTTCCGTGTTAAAATCTAAATTTGAAGGGCATATTTTGAATTATGAATGGAGTTGTCATCCAGAGCAAAAACTCTGTTCCAAAAATATTCCCAGTGTAATTAATTTCTATAAAATCACAGAATAGTTTCTGCTTACATTGGTCTGTATAAGTTATGATATTATAATGCAAGGTGATAGTCTTTGGAATCGACCTCTTTACCAACCAGTTTATTGTACTGTATATGTAGATTTTTCATTGACAAAACATAAAATAATAATTTGTCCACTAGGTAAGCCCATAGAGCCCATAATTCGCAGTATAAACCTCATCCTTACCTCTACGGAGACCGTTTCTCTAAATAATACGGATTGACATAATCTAATAAATCAACAAGGATGACAACATCCATAAAAGCGAAGCACTGAAACGGTAGGACAAACGGATATTAACACTTGTATAGTGTCAGAACTAAATAATCAGAATATAAATGTATAAGAGTCGAAGCAAAATTGTAAGTAAATTTGTTGAAAAACTGCATGATACAAAATAATGTTTATGGACATACCATAGAGAAAAAAATAAAAGAGAGGAATCGAAGCAACTAGAAGACGAAAATAGGCAGTGGGCCTAGAGGCCTACTCAGCGCTGTTGCCGCGCTAAAATTTATTGCTATTCCACTACTTTTCAAATGGGAGGATTAAAAATTATTAAAAAAAATATTTTTTTACTTTTTACTATTTCCATATTTAGGGCAAGAATATTAGATTAGATATTTTTGTTTAAATGTTTTAATTAAAAATTACATAGAATTTTTCTTTTATTTAAAAAAATCTGTTCATGAAAGATGAATCCTTCTATTTCTAAAAAGGGGGAAATTTTTTTCATAATGAACATTCAGCTGATTCTGACCGCCCACGGCTGTTTGCTAAATATCGCTTTTCTTTTTATTCACATTATTATTTATGATTGTCTTACAAAAAGCCCTGGGCGGTTTTTGATTTTCGTCTGCTTCTAAATTTAGGGATGGGGAAGTAGTATTTTACCATGAAAAAGGGGTGAGTATTCATCCTCTTATCCTTTTTCCTTATGGGACATACTTACATTTTTAGGACTTGATTATAGAGATGCTTCGCTTATAATATTGTACTTTGTTGTCCTAGGAATCAGTATACCAAAAATCAGATCAATCGGATAATTGGATCACATAAAAAGTTGTTAAAAAAGTAAAAAAATCAACATGTTTAAAATGGACAATCAACTTTAATATTCTAATCAACTTGTCACTTTAATTCCTATGTTTTATTTATGTTATGTTAGATAAATAATTTATTCTAATTACGACCAAACTATGTTATGTTTGCTTTTTGAAACATGAGCCCATCATTTTAATGGCCAGATCATAATCATACCACATTTAGCAACACCAGGATCTTCTACAAGGTTTAGCAGAAATGCTTCTAATCAATCTAAATTAAAATATAAGTATCCAAAGTATTTGTGCTTGACAATTTTTCATTAAATAAAAATATTTAGATTAATACCAGTTTTTGAACCGGGCCTTTGGCATCTCAAGGCCAACAAAACATTTTTTTATTTTACTTTCCACGAAAAGCTGTCAATAATACAATAACTATTTCTTATTCAAATAAATAGTATCCTGAATGACGTCATCCTTAATACTAAAGTAACAGGATGTCTGTTTGTGTGTCTGTTTGTACCGAAGGATCTTGCTAACCGCTGAACAGATCGGGTTCTCCTTAACAAGGTAGCTTCTCATAGGTCCAAGGAGATTTATAACTATTTTCTTAGGGGTGTGACACCCCCCCCAAAAAAAGTAAAATCCCCCCCCCCAAAAAAAAAAATTGGGTTATCAAATTCGACTCCCCCTTTCTCAAGTGCCCCTAGAGGCCTCTAGGGGCGAATCCGCTAGTATTAGATAAATGGATTATTTAAATACGACATCATTTGAGACTTTCGCCCAAAGGTTTTCAAATTTATCCCCAATTTTAATAGGCACTATAAAGAGCTTCACTTTAAATCTAAACTTTGTATAAAACTATAACTGGCTCTTTTAAGGCTTGGTTTTTCTTATAGTCTGTAGAGAAAAAGCATGATGACATCTTTATACCATCTGTAAATATGTCATACACCTCTCATTAAAATTATCATATCTAGATCAATTTTGGAAGACAAAGGCACACTTTGTTGCTTAAGAAATATAAAACAGCTGAGAATTTTTGCATTATCATATCCTATCAATAAAGTAGTAAGCTTATTTTGTCTGTTCAAGGTGCTACCAATATCTTTAGCGACAGACAGATAGACGTTCTACTTTGTATTATAGATAAAGATAATTATTATTATAAACAATTTTCACTGAAAAATCATGTATAGCATCGTATTACAGATAATTTTACACGAATATTAAAATCAAAATCTTAAAATCAATACCAGGTCCGGGCCTTCGGCCTTTTTAGTCTAACAAAACTGATTTTAATCTTATAATTTTTCATTTTTATATCCGCGGAAAGCTGTCTATATTACGATGCAGCAAATAACTATCCCAGTACGGCCCCGAATCCGATCCATTTTTTATTGAATAGAACCGGTTTTGAGCCATACTTCAAAATCAGGTATCGTAATATAAAGAATTCTAACAATACATATAACTAATACCTGTTTTGTTTGCCTTCGGCCCCTGGATCCATATAAACTGGAACTTCTCTTATATTTTATCCTTTTACTATCCACGGAAAATGTCTATAATACGATGCGATAAATAACTATTATAATCTGAAATAATTTTGACTTTTTTATGAGCTGTTTCGTTTATTCATTTATAAATTTATTTGATTTCTTTTTTGCATGCTAATTTTTTCAGGGAGGCAGCGGACATTGTGCTGTTTGTTACACTAGTCAACAAAGATTTGTAATGACGTTTTCTTTTTCGTTGGCTTAACAACATTGGAGCCTTGTATTGAATTTTGATTGGTTGGTTCATTAAGTTGAGTTTCCAAAAGTTTCAACCACTAATTTTTAATAAGGGGTAATTTGTTGTGTCATGATTGATGATTAAATCAATTTATCGTCCATTGTCATATCCATTTAGATCTCTGCATTTTTTTAGGATTTAAGCTGCGTAAGAACTTTTTGGGTGATAGGTCCGACCAATCACTTTAAGTGCCTGTAAGGGATTCTAACCCTGTAGGTTTACCCTGTACCTAAAATAACCTAACCAAACATGACCTAAAGTAAAACTCACGAAAAACTACAACCCTCTTATTTTTAAATTATTTCTTAATAAGATGAAAGGATTTTTTTTGCTGTTTTGACACTTTAAGGTAATCCACCTAATCTACAGCTTGTCTGTCTGACTTTTCAATAATTTTAATATTTAATGCAGTGTTTTGCAACCTATGGATGTTGTCATCCTTGTTTATGAGTTATTACATAATAGTTAGCTATGCAATTCATTCTATTTAAATATATGCATTTAAGAGAAGTACATTTATTGTTAGATATTCTACAGCCCTTTATTTCCGAATATTTATACTCTTTGATATGATCGATTTGTGGTTAATTATCATTTCTTCGATTTTAGTAGCGAAGCTACTGTAATAATTTGGAATGTCCGTCAGTCCGTATGTGCGTCTGTCCGTATGAAACGTTGCAGTTAAATCATTCAATTCACCCCGCATTGTGCTGCGCATCCAGTATGTAATTAACTTTGACCGTCAGTCTGTCAGTCATCATACAAAATATAAATATTAAAAAAATGAAAATTGGAAAGGTTTCGTTATTTTTTATGCATTTAAATCTCCTTGTCCGTATTCTTATCTATGATTTTTGTTTGCAGCCTGAGATTTCGATTCTTTCTATGGGACGGATTGAGTTCTCCAATTTAGGGAAGCTTCGCATAGTTTCTGAGATAGTGTTAGTCTCTTTATGTATAAGATGTAAGTTTTTATGTTGTAACAAAGTATATTATTCTAATAAGATTTATTTGTACCTTCTAAAATGATTTTTAAAATCACGAAACTTTTCATTCATCATTTTAAAACTAAAAAAAAACATTAAAAAAAACTAAAAAGTAGTGCAGCTACTCAATAATCAATGTCTGTCTGAATGAAGTCTAATATTTGATTCTAACTAGCCCCTCTCCCCTCTACTGACTATAAATCGATGATTTTCAGGGAATAAGACAATGTGCGTTAAATGGATATTCAGCCGACTGCCTATTTAAAAATATTAAACCCATTCAATGTTTTAGAAAAGTTATACCACTGCACTGCTATCAAGATTCAACTAGGCCTAAGGTTGTACAAGCTTTTTTTTATTTGGGGGGGGGGGTGTTTAAATTGCCGGGGTTAAAACTGCCTGGGTAATCTTTATATCAAAGAGGCAAGGACTTCCAAGCTTTCTTTTTTATGGGGGGATGGGGTAATCACCCCTTTAACCCCCCCCCCCCCCTTGAACTAGACACCAAAGTTTTAAAGCAAACAAATGATGACATGTGTTTATTAAAACTTTGGGTACCAGTATAATTTACAGTCAATTGTTCATTCAGTATCCCCCAACCCTATATCATTTCCAAATATTGTTGCGCTATTTATGGATATATTTGTTAATGTTTTGTCTATATTATTTTTTAGTAGCGAAGCTACTCTATAATTCACTTTGTCCGTCCGTCAGTCAGTCAGTCAGTCCGTCAGTCCGTCAGTCCGTAACGCTATGGGGGAAATGGGATTTACTCAGCTCCTATAAAAGATAGAATGCTGAAATTTTTTGACAACATTCCCATCATTAAGGAGCACAATTGACTATAAAACATCATTGGCGTTCGGACCGATTTTTAGCAGGTTTTAGGCTATTTTTATATTTTTCACATTTTTCTCCATATCTTCAGTGATTATGGTCCGATTTTCAAAATTTTTTCAGTTACAGATATCAAAATTAAATTTCCCGTCGTTTAAAGGAACAACCATGAAGGCCAGACTGCCTTTTCAGCAGGTTTTAGGCTATTTTTATATTTTTCACATTTTTCTCCATATCTTCAGTGTTTATGGTCCGATTTTCAAAATTTTTTCAGTTATAGATATCAAAATTAAATTTTCCGTCTTTTAAAGAAAACAACCATGACGGCCAGACTGCCTTTTTAGCAGGTTTTAGGATGTTTTTTTATATATTTAACATTTTTCTCCATATCTTCAGTGTTTATAGTCCGATTTTCAAACTTTTTCAGTTTTATATATCAAAATTAAATTTCCCGTCTTTTAAACAAAATAACCATGACGGCCAGACTGCCTTTTTAGCAGGTTTTAGGCTATTTTTATATATTTAACACTTTTTTCCATATCTTCAGTGTATATGGTCCGATTTTCCAAATTTTTTAAGTTAAGGATTTAAAAATTAAATTTTTTGTCGTTTTAATAAAACAACTATGACGGCCAGACTGCCTTTTATCAGGTTTTTGGCTATTTTTATATGTTTTACATATTTCCCTATATCTTTGTATATTTTGATGCAATTTTCAAACTTTTATGGGATATCTGTAACAAAATAATTTTTCCCATTATAATTTACTTTGACCATCGTCATCATGCAAAATAAATTATTTTATCCAATAAATCTATTCTTGATTTTAATAAAAACCTTTTAAATCTACGTATTCCAATCGACGATTTTTTGTGCTTCGCTACTTATGGATGTTGTCATCCTTGTTTTAAGCTAATCTAAATCAGGGATATAAAGGGATAAGACCATGCCCAGCATATACTTTTATCGCATTATTTTAAGGAACATGTCGCATTAATACGTCCTTAATGACGTAACTTTTTTATTACTATACAAATGACGTTTCATATTTTTTAATTTTTTTAAAAAGACGTATTGTGTACCAAAAACATGTCGTTATCTTTAAAAAAAACGTCACAAAAAAAAATATAAATAATAACAATATTTTGAATTTAATGACATTTTATCTTAAATAAAGACACATTGACACGTCAATTTTTCCTTTAAAAAGTCCAGAAAAACAAGATGGCCGCCAAACTTTCAAAATTGTATTATATTTTTTTATTATTTGTGGTAAATAAAATGATTAAATTTAATTCAATTTAAATCATTTAAGGCTGTATTAAGACGTCGAATTTTTATAAAACGTCAAAAAAAAACAATATGGCTACCAAATTTGGTAATGTATTATTTACTTACAAACAAGAGAGTAGAAATAATTCAGGGTTAAAATTAATCTAACAATTTTGAATCAAACACATAATATGTTTCTATTATTTCATTGCTTACTGAACAGTTTCATGACCTATATATATGGTTCTATTCTTTGTAGAAGGTCTCACCAAAAAAATTAGTTTTCATAAAATACATGCATAAAGGAACTAAAATATAAATTCATAGTGGTGTCTGTAGTACTAATATCCTTCATTTCATTACAAATAATAATTGTCAAACTAAAAATAAGGTCAAAACATTGAGAAAACAAAGCTAAACAATTAGTGATTTGAACTGCCATCTGGTGTCAAAATCAGTAACTATTTGATCCATTTCCTTTCTAAATTTATATAAGATCATTTTAATGCGTCCTTATTTATCAATATGTCATTTAAATTATTTAATTAATAAAGATGACTTATTACAAATAAAGGACGTATTGATTCCACATTATTTATTTTATTTACTGTCACATTAATATGTAATTTTATAACAAATATTAATATGTGGAAAAAATAGAATATGACGTATTGAAACAACCTTAATTTTTATATTTAATCAGGCATTAATTTGTAATTTCTTTTTTTAAGAAAAATAATGGCAAATAAAAAACAATTAAGGCCATATTAATAAGTTATTTTCTTTAAATACGTCACAAAAAAGACGTATTGAAAATTAACGACATGTCAATGCAACATTTCTAAGGAAACAAAACCACTTTAGTAGATGCTGGGTGGCCGAAAAATCAATGTACATCCCCAATGATGACACCCTAAAGTACCCTTTCTATTGGTTACAATTGGTTGTTGAAACGTTTGGACTTATGAATACTTATGAATCAACCAATAAAAATTCAATAAAAGTCCCCAAGGTTTTTAAGCAAACAAATAAGGAAAGGTTAAAAGACTTTGAGGACTTGTGTAATGAACAGACCAATGTCTCCTCCCTCCCTCCTTGCCAAGTTTATCATTGTTTAACTGTAATTGTCTCAATATTTAATGCAGTAATTACACTAGTTAGATAAGCTTAGATATTTTTGCAGTAGCGAAGCTACTCTGTACATGTAAGTTTGTCCGTCTATCTGTTGGTCGTGTAGCTTAGCTCTCAGGGAGGGAAGGGACATTGGGCTTTTTATTACACTAGTCCCCAAAGTTTTAAATTAATTCTTATTCGTTAACTTAACAACTTTGGGGACTTTTATTGAATTTCGATTGGTTTGGTTCATTAAGTTGAGTCCCCACACATTTCAACCATTAATTGCAATGTACAGAAAGGTTAATTTTGTGTATCGTCATAAGGGATGTACATCAATTTATCTGCCATTGTCTTATACCTTAGTTCCCTAAATTACTCTAGTAAGACACAGATTTAGTAGCGAAGCTACTCTAGTACAATTATAACCACTAAGTTATAGTCTGTCGATCTATAGGTCATGTAAAGGATAGTTATAGTTGGGAGCTCGATGGTAATAGAAGCAATCTAAAACTCGATAGCAGCTGTTAAAATCACCCCCAATCCTAAAACATTTGGACAAACGGACATACAGACATTTTGATTTTAGAGTAGCTTAGTAACCTAAAACCTACAAAGTGTAGTTTTAATCAGGGCGGGAGAGGATATTGGGCTATTAATAGTCCCCAAAGTTTTATAATAATGTTTTCTTCTTCATTGGCTAAACAACTTTTGGGACTTTTATTAAATCTTTATTGGTTGCTTTATTAAGTTGAGTATCCAAACTTTTCAACCATTCTACGAATAGGGTAAATAGGTGTGCAATCATTGGGTATGTACATCAATTATCCCTTTAAATTTCTGAGTTTTGATCCGTATATCAAATACTTGTTTTTATAACCCAAGGGTGTTAATATATCATTCAATTTTTGAGGTGCAAAGCTTTTCAACATTTTGTGTGTTTTCGTCTGTACTTTCCATTTTTAATGTAAATTTCTCTAACTCAAGGACGTCCAGGGGTAGGCACCCCAAAATATTTTTCATTCCCCCCCCCCTTTAAAATTTACCCCCCAAATAAAAAAAAATCCATAACAGAAATCCATCTAAATCACTAATTGTATCATTCCTTCTATTATAAGCATAGCAACTTTGTAATGCTTTATTATAAAAATATTTTTATTCTAAGTATTAAGTTATAAATTTTAAGATTCGCCAAAATATTTAGTTTTATCCTTGGTAAATTAATATTTGAATAAAAGCCTATATATTCTAACTTGATATAATGTAACTGTGAAAAATGAAAAATTTATGCCATTTTATGCAATTATTAGGCAGTTCCCTTTTTAACCCCCTCCAAAAAAATCAATGAGATTAAGCCATTTCATCTTTAAATTTGAGTCTTGTGATGGTTTCATGCTATTTTACTACCTTCCCTCCAATAGTTGCGAGCAAGTAGCAGCGCAACTGCTATACTGTATACTGTATTACTGTATATTGTACTTAAAAATTGTAAGCTAAAGTTGATGCGCTAAACATTTAGGACTAAAAGTTTATCTAGCGGCTTCGCCCTCTTAAAACATCTAAGAGTACCTTTAAAGAAAGAGCCTTGCTTTTTATATAAAAATTAGAAATAAAACATTTTTTCATCTAGGGTGTTGAGATAACAATGAATACCTAAAAGAACATTCACTGAAAAGTGGAACCACATCAATCAAGCAGTTTTGGTACCAAGCTCCAAGTAAAAAGACAGAAAAAGAGGTGGTAGGGACGAGAAGGCAGAGAGAAAGGGGAAATTGGGGTGTTTATTACAGTAGTCCCCAAAGTTTTACAATGGCGTTTCTTATTCATCAGCGTAACAGCTTTGGGGACTTTAGTGAATTCTCATTAGTTGGATCATTAAATTAAATGTCCAAACGTTTCAACCATTATGTGTAATACACAGGGGTAATTTCATGTATCATAATTGGGCATGTAAATCAATTTATCGGCCGTTGTCTTATTTCATTAGATCCTTGATGAGGGGGGGGGGGGTGATTTGAACCATGTGCAATGATTTTGGAAAATGCCTACTTGCCTTCAAATCTTAACATCTATCTGTCAGAAATAAAATTCAAATCCTATAATTTTCAGTATTTTTAAATAGGAGCAATGCAAAATGGCTTATTTTTTTTGTATTCAAATATATATTACAATTATGTCATCTGACATAGCAGCAGTATGCACGATTTTTTGCAAGTTTTTGCAGAGATTCGAACCTCCACTTTCCCAATAACGAAAGGCTACATAAAATTGTTTTGTATCAGAGATTAAAGGGATAAGACAATCGATGATAAATTGATCTATACATTCCCCATGATGATAAATAAAACTACCCCTAACATTACTGGTAGAATAGTATGCAACCTTAAAATAAAAAAAAGTGTTGAGCCAATAAAAAAGATAAAGTGGTTATAGCTTTGTGTACCAATGTATTTTTCAGTCCAATTTCTCCACCCTACTCTGTTTTGTATGCAAGTATCTTCTAAAAATCAAGTATTCCTAATATATAATTTTCTTTACAAGGGGGAGTTACAGACATTTTGCACTGATAAATTTTTCTCCAATTGTTATATCACTGTATCCCTGCTTATTATCTTTCTTTTATTGGAAGATATCAGTAATCACACACTCCTTTATTTGTATTCAGGGATAATGGATTAATTATGACACAATAAATGTATCAACACCTGGAAGATATACAGAAAGTATCATGTGTGACGTCATAAAAATACGTATAAATCCATTTCTTTTTTTAGATACAGAGATTATCATGTGTGACGTCATAAAAATACGTATAAATTCATATCTTTTTTAGGGGTTTCTTTTCCCACTTCTCCTTTCATCTTTTCTTTTTAGACGTATTTTTATGACGTCACACATTGCACTTTCCGTATGTCCTAATTTCAAAATTAGGATTACAATAGGATTAGGTGCCTTTTCTTTTATATGTATTTGGAGGGAAGCTTCATTACAATGATTATCATTATCTCCAGTGCAGCGAAGCTTATTACCATTACCTCGTAAGAGCATCCAGAGCATCATCCGCATGTAATGGGACGTGATACTCTAAGGATATTAGGTTAAGTAATATCCATCAGACAACCAACCCTTTGATTGCACGACCTTTGTTTGAGAAGTCCTAACTGTGCATGTTTATGGGCCAAGGCATTCCCCCTTCTTCTACTATTTATGTCGCGCAACTAAACAATTTTTACGTCTTTAGTTATGACGAGGTATCGGCCCGAGATTCGAACCTATCCCTGGCGACGAGCAGATGCGCGGTACGTGTTGAGCCACGATCGCAGATTATTCAGCGTACCTACTCAGTTTTGTGTATGTACACTAATAAAACAAACCTATCTAACAAACAGTGTACCAGATGCTTTAGTCTATATTATCCCTAATCCTTGCGGGAATCCCTAGCCCTAGTGTGCTTATTCATATTTCAAACGCAATTAAAATGTTAAATGTACTTTTGTGCAAAGATACGGGGATAGAACAATAATTGATAAATTAATTTTTCTTCCCAATAAAAATGTGTTAACTTTTACCTATGATAGGTGGTAAATATTAAGATGGATGAAAGGGTAGAAGATTTTTTTCTTCATATTATTTATATTCTCCATGATTTTTGTCTGTCTGTCTCTCTGTTATTTTAAACTGATGATTAATAATGAACACTTATAATCAGTGCTTTGCATCCGTTTTTGAGCCATGGCCCTCAAAATGCCTTGTAGGGCACGGAAACCCCTCATTTAACCCTTAAATGTCGGAGGGGGGGGGGGCGTTGAACGCCCCCCATCCGGTTTTTTCTATCTCATTTTCTGTGTGTGAAAGATAAACAGCCCAAACTGCGTGACTTTTTAAGTTTGGGTATGACACATAACCGAGAGTTGGAATTTTTTGAATATCTCCATCCTGGCGGGCACAGGATGCCAGCAAACCTGGCAGGGTCATCCAGGTAAAGAACAAAAATATTTTTTGACTTAAAAAAATCATTTGATCTTACCAAAATACTAAAATATCCTCTAGTAGTACATCCTCATATTAAATACAGGTGTTCAAGTCAATTTCAGGTTCCAGGTATGATCCTGCAGGTCCTGATCCTCAAGGTCTCCAGAAATCTTTAATTGGCTCCTGTGGCCGCAATTTTTGACTTAGAGACTTCAAATTTTAAACTTAAGCTTTTCTTACATGTCTACATAACGTATTAAAATTTCATACAGATCCGCCGCCGTTTTCCCGCCGACCGCCGACTGCGGCGGCTGGCAGCTGCCAAGTACAGCTGCGGCCGCTGAAATTCATATTTTGATATTTGAAATATAAAATTGACATAAAGATAACATTTTCTGCAAAAAAAAATTTTATTCTAGCTTCAAAAATAAAAAAATTACAGCCGTTTGAAATTTTTATTTATTTATTTATCACTTCAGGTCAGGTTTGGTTAGGTTATAATGGTCAACTAAGTAGCCCCACCGGGTTAGGCCCCACCAAAAGAAGTTAGGCATAGGGAAAGCAGTAAGAACTCCTTTATTGTTAACTAGCGGCTACGCCTCTCGGGACACGTAAAATTGTTTCTTTTCAATCTAATTTAAAATCAGCTATTTACCAAAAAAAATTCTTCGCCTATAGATGATGTTAGTTACGTTTTAAGCTAATTGCAAATTTGTCCGCAAATTTTTGTCAATTTCTCTGGGGAGGGTGGTTGTACCCTCCCCTGAAATAGTTATAAACCTTCCCGGGACCTATTAGAAGCTACCCTGTTAATGAGAACCCGATCGGTTCAGCGGTTAGCGAGATCCTTCGGTACAAACAGATAGACAAACACACATCATGTTACCCTATTATAAGGATTTATTTTAAAAATGCTAAATGCTCAACAGTCTCTTTGTGTGGAGGCTCCAATTTAGCAGCTAATGTTTGACACTTTTAGAGGTAATTTTTTTTAATGTCAAAATTTAACAATTTTATTTAATTTTAAGCTCTTTTATACTATTCAAAATAAAATAAAATGTACAAACAAATATAGGTTAATATTGGTCACTATTTTTAAAAAATCATGCTCTACAAAACATATCTTAAAAGTGATCTTGCAGGCCCAATATGTATATTTTTTTCATATATTTGTACATTACTATTGTAAATTTTAGTTATTTTTAACCTTCTTGTTAATGTTTAAGCATATTAGTGTATTCATGACACATTTTCTATGTTGTATTACAGACAACCAACCCATTGATAGCCTAATTGATAGCCCAGTTAACCTCAGAGCATATGATTAAGTTACTTCTCTAGAGGCCTCTTGGTTAATGAAGGAGAGAAATTTTAAAAATCAAAGAATTCGGCTGATAATTTATTCCTCAAAATAGTTATGAACATTCCCTGTTCTTATAGAAATCTTCACTGTAAATGGGAACCTTATCGGTCAGCTATAACCTTTTCTTATTTTGAGCTTATTTTAGTTTAAATTAGGTTAATTAATATGAGGTTTAAGATTTAAGCCCAATGATGATAATCCCCGCTGGGTTGGAGCTTCCATTCAGGGCCTAATAGTCCCTAGCAATAACTTTAAATAGTTTTCTTTTAAATAAAAATAAATAAATAAGAGGGTCCACTTCTTAGTAGTTATAAGTGAAATCAACCTTTATGTTATTTTGGGTTAGGGTGGGATTTTAGAGACATATCAATCTCATACAAGGACTAATATGAAACTCCCTTAAATAGGATGTTACAACATGTTTTTATGCACTGACTGAAAGGTCTTATATGAGATAATGTTATGTCCATGTAAATTAATTCCATTATTTTTCCACAGACATTGATCCATTTAGATAAAGATTTTTAAAAACAACAGATTACATGTTTATCTGTCCATCTGTTTGTCTGTATGTTTATATCTCTTTGTTTTTGTATTTATTTTTCTAGCCTTTTTCTGAATATTTATAGGTCTGTTTGTCTATCGTCTGTCTATTCTTGTATTTGGATGTCTATATGTATGTCTATTAGATCTTTTCATGAAAATACCCTTTTTATACCCTTATTACTTATTAAGATATTATTTTCAGTTAAAAAAAATTGGCGCTTCCACCACCAAAACCGGCAAAAACAGGTAGTTAAACTTCTCAACCCCTACTTAACCCCCTGACAGACCACCCCTCTATCTCGGCTCCTGTTACAGATAGAGACGTAAAACTTTTTTTCTGGTTGTTCATGTGTATTTTTAGAGAATTGCTTTTTCTAGTCATAGCGGTCAGACCGCTCCTTATCCGCTTTTTAGCGGCCAGTCCCTAAATATTAAAACAGCTGTAGAGTGGCCAATTTTAAAGCTAAGAAAACCAAATTTTATGACAAACTATTATTTTTTATAATAAAAAAATACCTTTTCTGACCATTGCTGAAAAACGACATATAACGGAAATCGCCAATTTTGGCGGTAAAACGGCGGTTGGCGGCGCTAAATAATATTTTTATCTGTTTATAGTTACAACTTATTAAGATATTATTCTCAGTTAAAAAAAAAATTGGCGCTTCCAGCACCAAAACCGGCAAAAACAGGCAGTTAAACTTCTGTATCCCTACATAACCCCATAACAGACCCCCCTCTATCTCGGCTCCTGTTACAGATAGAGACGTAAAACTTTTTTCTGTTGGTTCATGTGTATTTTTAGAGAAAATTACTTTTTCTAGTCATAGCGGTCAGACTGCTCCTTATCTGCTTTTTAGCAGCCAGCCGCTAAATATTAAAAAAGCTGTAGAGCGGCCAATTTTAAAGCTAGGAAAACCAAATTTTATGACGAGCAATTATTTTTCATAACAAAAAAATGCTTTTTCTGACCATCGCCAAAAACGACAAATAACTGAAACCGCCAATTTCAGCAGTAAAACGGCGGTTGGCGGCGCTAGTTTTAACTGTTTATGATCACAATAAAGACTACATACAACAATTGGCTGGTCTAGAGCTGTTTTAGAATTCCGCTACTGGCAGCTTAAAAACGGCAAAACTACAGGAAGGAAATAAAAAATCAGTTAAAAATCGGACAAGGAGTGGCCAAACGGTCATGGCCTACTATTCACGGAAGTTTATTATTACTCAAGAATTTATATATATTTATCAAAAAATTTAATTGATTTGAAGCTTACATGGACTGCCGCCACTGGCTGCGGTCAGCTTGAAACAACAGCTGATTAAAAAAAAATTAATATGTCATGTAGGCATGTAAGATAAGCTTAATTTTACAATTTTAAGTCTATAAGTAAAAAAATAAATACACTGGAGCCATTCAAAGTTATTTGAAGACTAGGAGGACTATATCCTGCTGGATCATACCTGAACACCTAATATTCATCTTATTTTTACTAAGGTTGATTAAATATTACAAAAAAAGCGGATAAGGAACGGTCTGACCACTATGACTAGAAAAAGCAACTCTCTAAAAATACACATGAACAACCAGAAAAAAGTTTTACGTCTCTATCTGTAACAGGAGCCGAGATAGAGGGGGGGTCTGTCAGGGGGTTAAGTAGGGGTTGAGAAGTTTAACTGCCTGTTTTTGCCGGTTTTGGTGCTGGAAGCGCCAATTCTTTTTTAACTGAGAATAATATCTTAATAACTTGTAACTATATACAGTGAAAAAAGGGACAAAAAAGATATTTTTTAGGCCTTTTCAAAAGGCAGTTTTGAAATCCCGTTATTTCAAAAAAATTAAAATGCTTAGAGAATGGCTTGGAAGGTGAATTTAGGTGTTCTGCATATTTCAACTTAAACACATAAGGCCTAAGATATGATATCCCAAAAATCTTTTGTCAAAGTCTACTCTACACCTAGCGCTGGCGATTTCATTTTTCACAGGTATAAAATGCATGATTTTAGAAAACTGACTGGCGCTAGGTCTAGAGTAGACTTTGACAAAAGATTTTTTGGATAAAATATCTTTGGCCTTATGTGTTTAAATTGAAATATGCAGAAGAGCTGAAAACCTGCACATTACTGAGATATTGTTAAAACCGCCGTGGTACCGTTATCTGTTGATATTTTACATGCCTGGCGCTAGGTCGCTAGTAGAGATAGAGAGCTGAAATTTTGTACATATATTTCTAGGCCCCTAAAGTAACTTTTTAGGTTAGCAGAAGATTGAAATTCGAAAAAGGGTATTTTCATGAAAAGATCTAATGTCTATCTATCTATCAGTAGGTCCGTCTATCTGTATGTCTGTCATTTGTTTGTAAATGCCTTTTATCTACATGTTTGTCTGTCTATCTGTACTTATGTATTATTGTATGTATGTCTGTCTGTCAATCTAACTATATGTAATGTAAAGTTTTTGTTGTGACTGTTTTGTATTTCTTTCGATCCGTATGTCTGTCTATCTGTATGACTTTTATCTGTATGTCTATTAAGCTATAAAAAGAATTTTAATGAATATAATAGATTTGAAATCTGCATAAAATTTTAAGGAATTTTTTTAAAATTCGTTTTTTGTATAATTATTTATCTATAAGTGCAAATACAAATTAAGTTAAATAATTTTGACATCTGTGATTGGTGGATTGAAAACTATCTGCGCCCTGATTGGAGAAGCTTAAGTGACGTACATCATTCAACCAATTAGAGCGCAGGTAGTTTCCAATCCACCTATCCTATTGGTCAAAATTTATTCACTTAAATTGGATTTGCTCTTTTAAATATTGAATTATATAAAAAACGAATTTTATAAAAAATCCTTAATTTTTTTTTGCAGATTTCAAATCTATTATATTCATTAAAATTCTTTCCAATTTTTATAGCTTAATGTCTATCTATCTGTAGGTCTTTTTATCTAAACTATCGGCTTCGCCCCTAGCCTCTAGAGGCTTTTGCCCTAGAGGTACTTTAGAAAAAAATAAGTACTTCTGGTAAATGGCGGGGTATTTTTGAGGGGTTTGTGGGTGTCCCACCCCCCAAGAAAATAGTCTAAAACAACCACAGGATCAGTAGGTGTATTCCCTGGAGAGTAGATTTAAATCGGTTCAGTGATTACTGAGCTCTTAAGGGACGGACAGACAGACAGACATCAAGCTACTTTGTATTTTAGATGTCTATCTCTCTCTCTCTCTCTCTCTCTCTCTCTCTCTCTCTGTGTCTCTTTCTCTGTCATTCTCTCTCTCGCTTTCTCTGTCTGTATTTCTTTTGTTAGTCTATGTATGTCTATCTATCTATTTACAATCATAAGATAAGTTAGGGTCCGATTTTGTACAATTCATTTATGTACACATGTTGTTTTCCCTCGAATTTATGATTTAAACAAGGATGACAACATCCATAAAAGCGAAGCACTGAAACGGTAGGACAAACGGACATGAACACTTATATAGTGTCAAAAAAACTGAATAATCAGAATATAAATGTATAAGAGTCGAAGCAAAATTGTAAGTAAATTTGTTGAAAATCTGCTTTATACAGGATAATGTTTATGGACATACTTACACATTTAGGACTTGATTATAGAGTTGCTTGCTTCGCATATAACATTATACTTTGTTGTCCCAGGAATCAATATACCAAAAATCAGATCAATCGGATGATTAGATCACATAAAAATTTGTTGTTAAAAAAGTAAAAAAATCAACATGTTTAAAATGGACGTACGGAAATTTTGGTAATGATTTTAGAGTTGCTATGCTTTCTAAATTGTACCTAACTACTAAAGGAATCACCATGCAAATTTGAAATCGATAGGTCAATTCTAACATGCCTAAATTAACGAAAAAAGCTATCCATTACGGACGGACGTACGGACGGACCGACCCTAATTATAGAAAAGCTTCGCTTTTAAAAAATATTTATTTACTAAGTATATTTGCGATTACTTTTATTTAATGAAATCTTCCAATTTTTAACATGTACAAAACGGCCTGCTTAATTGCTTCAAGATCCATGTCAGATCTATATAGGAAATAAATGTCTATAAACGAGCTCAAGTTTTCCAAGGAATATATGATTAAAACTCATAGTGCTCCAATAATCCATAATAAACTCTCATTGCCCAGAACAATAAGACCCATTATTTTACTTTATTAAAAATAAATTCATTTTTTTCATTTCATGTTACTATTTACCTTATATTGATGTATTTAATTTCTAATCATAAAAAAGAAAATTTAAATTTATAATATGATAAATTTAAGAAAACTATGTTTTAAAAGAATTCGATTGTGGCGACATTTTGTGTGTTCAAATATTAAACTAAAATTGTAATCATCATCATTAACCCTTTGGTGATGGTAATGTAAAGAAAAAAATATAATTTAAAAAAATCTTTTAAAAATCATTTAAATTATTAAATATTTAATTTCTTTTAGATAGTAATGCCGGGTGAGGAAAATAGATTTATTGAGAAATAGATATGCATATAGAAAACTAGCCAATAGGGAGATAATTATATCGAGCCAACTCTAGTATACTAAAATGTGAGAAAATTCTATTTAAAATCAAGTATAAAATCCCCTTTTTAGCTTAAAAGTAGTATCTTTTTGACTTCGTACTTTTTAATTGCATACTTTATAGGTCTACTAGGTATCTGTAAATCTTTTTTTTATCTATCACCAACTATTTACATGTTAATTAAAAGAACATTAAAGTGTAAAAAGTACAGTTTAATTGACAAATTCCCTCTTTTTAGAAATAAACAATTCTTAACCCCTCCTTAATTTGAGACAAAAAATACAAAATCTACAACGCTTTCTTTTCCCCCAGGAGTAAGGTATAGCCAATAAACGAATTAATCTGAAATTATATTTGGGTAGTAAATTCTATAAGTGTTGCCCCCTAACGACAGCTGAAAATCACGTATAGGTTTCGTGTTTTTTTTTCCAAATTAATTTTGCTACTGGTATACGTTGCTTTTCCTCACTCCTTCCACATGCAACATTTAAAAAATAATCCATGGATGAACAAACGGCCAAAGCGAGCCATAGAGCAAAACGAAGTTTTGCAGGAACCAAGGAAGGAAATGGGGGCTTGGAATGATCCAAATGTAATTAAAGGAATTTATCTCTTTTATATATTTAAGAAAATCCACCCATTTCATTTGAATTTCAATTAACCTTTCCAATTAGAACATGTTATTTGGATGACTAATTAATTGTTTAGTGTGTAGCTACTATGGAATAGTTATTTCTCGCATCGTATTATAAACGGCTTTCCGCGGATAAAGAATGTACAATTATGAGATTAAAACCAATTTTTTTTTAGCCCCGTGGTGCTGAAGGCACCGGCTAAAAAAACTGGTTTTAATCTTATGATTGTTCATTTTTATATTCGTAGAAAGCTGGATATAATTCGATGCTAGACATAGTTTTTTTCGTATGGATGAGAACCGGTTCATATCCACCGGATTCGAATGAATACGAGAAAAGCTTTTAAAAACCTTTGCCCAGTTCACAAAGGAAATGTTTAGGTCGATCGATTATTTCCAAAGATCAAGCTACTAAAGTATACACAAAAAATACCTTTAATTTCCCGATCTTTATATGAACAACAACTCCAGATCAGTTTTAAAAATAAGAGTTGTGTCCTTGTCAAACATCATTATGACAGTACGGCCAGTGAAATCATACATATAAATATTTGTATTCTAATTTTGTATAGTACATATTTTATCAAGGATCTAAAGGGATAAGACAAAGGCCGATAAATTAATACACATCCCAAATCATGATAGACAAAATTACCTCTTCTGCAGATTAAAATTAGTGGTTAAAAGTTTAAACACTCAACTAAACTTAATGAATTATCAACCAATCAAAAGTCCCCAAAATTGCTTAGCCAACGAATAAGAAATCGCTATAATAAAGCTTTGGGGACTAATGTAATAAACAGCCCACATTGTCTCCTCTCTCTTTCTGATATTTTGTACATTTTTTTGTGATTTGTACTTGTGTACAATTTCAGTCTGCAGGATCTCTGTAACCTCCTGGTATCTACGTTCTATACAGCAAGAAAAAAGTTTTACCTAAAAATAGGTGCATTGAACCTGTTTATTACACTAGTCCCCAATGTTTTATTATAACGTTTTCTCATGCGTTGGCTTAACATCTTTGGGGACTTTAATATTGAATTTTGGTTGGTAACTTAATAACTTAAGTGTACAAACGTTTCAACCAATAATTGCAATCTACAGAAGAGGGATATTTGTGTATTATCAATGGGGATGTACATCAATTTATCGGCCATTGTCTTATCTCTGAGGATAATGGTTTTGCAACTTAAACAGTTAGGACTTCAAACCAATGGTTGTGAAATCATAGATCGATACTTTCATCCATAAGTTTTCATAAACATAACATGAATGAAAATGATGGATGTCTGTTCCATGTTCGCTGAGTACGATTAACAGTGATTTCCCTCAAAGTGCCTGTCGACCACAGAACCCATCCCCCAATTCATTTTTAAAATAAGGGATTGGAAGATTTTTTCTTAACCGAACCTCTACGGGGGCCCTAAACCCACGGGACTATCCAGTACCATATGTAAACTAACCTAACCACGAAAAAAATTCATTTTATTTATAATACTAGGTGGGGGGGGGGGGGGGGGTTGCTCAACAAGAGACTTTCAGGGAAAACGCCTGATTAACTTTTATCTAAAATATTATGTGATTTAAAAGATAACAGGATAACATTGACATGAGCCAAATTCAAGGATCAAAAGGGATAAGACAATGGACGATAATTTGACGTATTAAATCAATGACAGACAAAATTACCTATTCTGTAGATTTATATCATCGATGGAAAGGTTTTGTCCCAACCAATTAAGGTTTAATAAAAGTAATTTTATTTTTTTTAGGCCAACAAATATGAGAAGTTGTTTATAAAAGTTTGGGTACATACAATCTACAGATGCTGTCCCCAACCTCCCTGTCTAAGGGTGAATCTTTTATACATCAGGGTGTTCACGTCCGTATGTCTATCTTTCAGCAACGGGTAAAAATAAAATCTTTTAAAAGATAGGGATTTTAAAACTAAGATTTCTGTAAAAATAAGGTATAATGAATGAACATGAAATTATATTCTTAAATTATTTTATTAATAAATTATTATTGTTGCGTTATATATCAGGGATCTAAAGGGATAAGACAATGGCCGATGAATTGATGTACCTCCCCAATGATGATACACAAATTACCCCTTCTGTAGATTTTGAACAATCAACTAAAAAAACCAAACAATCAAAATTCAGAAAAGTCTCCAAAGTAGATAAGCCAGCGATTAAGAAAATGTAATGTAAAACTTTGGGGACTAGTGAAATAAACAGCCCATTGTCCCCTCTCTCTGTGATGTAAGCATATTATTATTCCTGCTTTATAAATGGATATACTTGATATTGTAGATATATTGCAAGACAGCGTGAAATGGCACTAAAAAAATTACGCCTAACGATAAAATAACCAATGAGAGGCGAGTATAAATTTTGCAATTGGTCAATTACAATGTATACAGGCCTCTCATTGGACAACCTTTTTATGACTTCATTTTTTGGGGCCATTTTGCGCTGTCAAGATAGGTTGGGGAGATTTTTGTAAAAGTATATAAACTGATGTTATTTCAATTAGGATAACAGTCAAATTTGGAATCTCTTGGACAAAAGGACATTAGGTAATCGTTAGAACAAATCTTAATATTAAATTTGTATTTTATTAAAATTTATTTGACCTTTAGTCCACTGAGCGGCTAGATTGACCCTCCACTTTCCATTTTGGGAGGATGGAGTTATTTTAAAATGAAATAGAAATAGTTATAAACCTTCTCTGGACCTATATAAAGCTTCACTTGAAAGGAAAATCATGTCGACCCAGTGGTTTGCTACAGACAGACAAACACACTTGTTACTTTTATTTAAGATTAATATTAATCCATCAACAGATCTATGGTATAGATGTATTGTATATACATATACAGACAACTACCTCCCTTCCATTTTCTAAGACCTCTTTCGTCTGATTCTAGATTATTTTCTGCTACTTGGCTGTGTTAATATAATCGACACCATTAGTGGATTTTTAATGACCCAATAGAAGGTTACACAAGGTGGTTGCCATGGGGAGATACAGTTATTTAATTTAACCCTTTCTCTCTTTAGTGTTTTACTCTTTTAATCCATCTATATTTTTTTCAGGATGAAAGTTGTTTTGTTGTTAATTGCCACCATGGGTGTTTCCTATTGCAGTGCATGTATATGTGACAACAGCATCGCTCCAGTCTGTGCTACAAATGGTGAAACTTACCAAAATGGTTGCTCTCTCTTTTGCTCAGATTTTAATAAAAGAGAAAGATGCCGTAAACAAGAAGAGATATGTGCCAAGAACCCTGGAAAACCATGTCCCTCGCTAGGACCCTGTGACTTTCCTCAGATCCAATGCAGTGGCCCCTGTCCCTGTGTTGATGACACAAAGTAAAAGAAATAATTCAATCAGATTGATTAAGCTGTATGATTTTTAGTATGGCTTCCCAAATCAAATTATTTTTAACTGGATTATAATCAGTTCTTTCTGGGCCTTCCTGCAAATCTTGTGCTGTACATGTGTATATTATCATAAAGAGTTTTTCCACAAAATATAATTAATAATAAATGATTTTTTTCCAGTTTTATTGGTCCAAGCTGTCATTGTGGACAAAACAAAATGAAGGATATCAATACAATTTACATAAAATATACTTTTTCAAAATCTAAATGTTTATTATCATTTGTTTTATTATTTGTATATTTCTAGATTATTGATAAACTGAAATAAAGCTTTGAATCTTATAAATTTGCCTTCATTGTTAAACTATTAAAACTTGATTGTTTGTAAAAATTTTTGTAAATGCGCAAAATTAAAATATATCTGAACTAAAACCGGTTGGAGGAACAAAATATTATGCTTGGCATGAAATTCAACATCCTTTTTTCCAGAAAAGTCTACAAAGTAGATATATTATTTTAAAACTTTGAGGACTAGTGAAATAAACAGCCCATTGTCCCCTCTCTCTCTGATATAAGCATATTCTTATTGCTGCGTTTTATATGGATATACTTGATATTGTGTATTTATGTATTGAATAACAAAGTCAAATCAGACAACTTGAACTAACAGAAAAAAACCAAGTGCAAGAGGATATTTGAATATTTTATTTAATTTGATAGTTTTATTCTTATCAAGAAAAATATTAATTTTTCTATATTTCAATATTAGACAATTAAGTCTATATGTCATTATTAGAATAGTGTTAGTCAGAGAGACGTTAACTGAGCTTAAAGCATTCAACAACCCTTTCTTTTTCCATAACTTTTACCAGCTACCAAAGGCAGAGTTTTACTTATACGATTTCGGGGTAAAAGGAGGATGTGGAAAATAACCATTTGGGCAGGGGGGGGGGGTGGTTTACTCGAGAACCCTTAGAGCTAGAGGGAGCTAATTTTGGATATAAGCTTCTATGGGGCCAAAGTTACTTTTAAAATTATCGTCGACCCCCCACCCCCCCCCCCCCCAATTTTTTTTTTTTTTTTTGGGGGGGGGGGCGGGTGGATTATACTATAGGATGTTTCTCATAAACGACTTGAGATAAATAGACTGGGTCACTAATTACCCCAACTATTGGTATCTTTAAAAAAAAACGGCTGCGAGACCGCAGCTCCCACCGCCCGGAGTTTGGGGGTGAGTGGGTGGTCAATGATAATTATAAAATCAAATATAGGCCTACAAAACTTGTATCCTAAGGTTTTCTCCATTTATCTCAAGTCGTTTATGAGAAACACCCTATAGTATAATTCACCCGCCCCCCCCCCCCCGAAATTAGGGGTTTTGAGGTGGGTGGGTGGTCAACGATAATTATAAAATCAAATATAGGCCTACAAAACTTGTATCATAAGGTCTGCTCCATTTATCTCAAGTCGTTTATGAGAAACACCCTATAGTATAATTCACCCGCCCCCCCCCCCCCAAAAAAAATTAGGGGTTTTGGGGTGGGTGGGTGGTCAACAATAATTCTAAAATCAAATATAGGCCTACAAAACTTGTATCCCAAGGTTTGCTCCATTTATCTCAAGTTGTTTATGAGAAACATCCTATAGTATAATCCACCCGCCCCCCCCCCCCAAAAAAAAAAAAAAAATTTGGGGGGGGGGGTGGGGGGTCGACGATAATTTTAAAAGTAACTTTGGCCCCATAGAAGCTTATATCCAAAATTAGCTCCCTCTAGCTCTAAGGGTTCTCGAGTAAACCCCCCCCCCCCCTGCCCAAATGGTTATTTTCCACATCCCCCTTTAATAATCATCCATTGTCCTATCCGCATACCCCTGGACAAAAGTCCTACAAGAAATTAATCCTATAAAAAGATCTTTTCAGAAGAAGTAAACTTTGTGTAAAAAGCTGGGATTTTTCAGGGATCTTAAAAGATAAGACAATGAACAATAAAGATAAACAAAAATACCACTGTATATTAAAATTAGTGGTTGAAAAGTTAGGACACTTGTATTAAAAAATATATATTAGAGGTACCAAATATCAACGATAGGAGAATGGATTTATAAAATTTTTAGAGTCCAATGTCCCATCCCTCCCCTCCTTGTAGATTTTCACACTTTTTTGTTGTCTTGTTTGTATTGGTTGGTTAGGGCACCACCTACTTATTTGGTGCGCAGCTACTCTATAATTAACGGTAATCTTTTTGATTTCATAGCAAAATGTTGTTGAAAACTGGTGGATTGACTTTTAGCTTTTTTTGGTCGTGATCCCAAAATGGGGTGGGGGAACATGTTATGATTTTTTTGTGGAAGGGGGGGGGGGGGGTTTAATCCCTCATCCTAAGAAAATAGCTTAAAACTATAAAAAGAACCTTTAGGTATCTGAAAACAGGTATAAGGTGTAACTAACAAGTGATATAAATCTTAAATAATATTTTTGGGGCAAATAGAGAGGTTGTCAATTAGGTAATTGGCCCCGCAGGGTTAGAGCCCCCCCGCAGTGGCTAGAAATATGAGAAAAGCTACTGTAAAAAAAAGAATCGCCCATAAGGTGCGATGTAACGAAAGGGACTATACACCAATTTTCTATATGGTGCCCCGCAACGACAGCTGTAAACCACATATAGGTTTTGTGATTTTTTTTTCGAATTAATTTCGTTATTGGTATTAGCTGATCAGTTCAACGGTTAGATAAATCTTCAGAGACTGACGTACGGTCAATTAATTAAATAATAATTGTGATAAAATATATATAAAGCAATAATTAGGCAAGAATCAGAAAAATGTAAGGGCAATCAGTTGCCTGAATGTATGTTTTATCTATCTATGTATATAAGGTAGTAAGTTTTTTTTTCAGTCAGTAAAGGTCTCGCTCAGCACTGATCCGATTGAGTTCTCCATTCTAGGGAAGCTATACATATCTGCGGGATAGATTTAGGCTTTTTTATAGCCTATTTTAGACGGTTTCAGGCCAATTATTTGAACTTTCTCTCATTTTGATTATAGGTACCCTAGATGCTAGGGGCACAACTGTTAGTATAGTCATAAAGTAGAAACGCTACTAACAGAAAAAAAAAACAGAGAGAGGGGGTCAATGGGCTGTTCATTACACTAATTCCCAAAGTATTATAATAACCTTTTTCAAATTTGGGAACTTTAGTAAATTTTAATTGGTTATTTTATTAAGTTGAGTGTTTAAATGTTTCAAACATAAATTTTTCTCTAACGATGGGGTAATTTTGTGTATCATCATTATGGATATACATAAATTTATCGGCCATTGTCTTATCCCTTTGGATCTCTGGCAAAAAAAGCTTGACCATTTAATTTAAGCTTGATACTTTGATTAGTTTTTTTCTTTTATTTTTTGAAATGTCAGAATTTTGATGGATACATTGTTTAAATATCTAAATAGGGGGGAGATAATAGATATATTCCCAGCAAAACAACAAAATAAGTTATTTAGCTCGATTGTCGGCCCCAATAAAAGTAACAAAAGGTCTGTTTGTAATTAAATATCTTGCTAACTTGATCTGATATGGTTCTCCTTTACAATGCAATGTAGATTCTTTTAGGTCTTGGCGTAGCCACTAGTAAAAGTATAATAATTATTATGTAATCTGATAATTATTGTTGAAAGTCCTTTTATCTAAAGCCTTGCATGTGGATTCCTGTATTGATAATGTACAATGAGGTTAAAAGTGAAGCATCTATGTAACTTAGACTATAGAGGTTTATTCTTAAAGAACTTAAAGCAATAATACACGAATAAATTTTTTTTTATAATTTTAAAGTTTATTTTGTTCCTAAAAAATATATCAAATGAAAAAAGTTTGGTATCTTACACATTTTTACTGTTCGTTTGTCCCAACGTCTTTTTTCCTTTTTTCATAATTATTAATTTTATGTAAGTTTATCTGTAAAACCTAAACACCATAAGTATAAAGATTAATCATTATTTTTTTCAAATTGCTTTCAGTCTTAGATCAGGTATGAAGGGATAAGACAATGGACGATAATAAATCAATCTTGGATAGTGAATTTTAGGCTCTAAATTGATTGGACAATGGCCGATACATTCTTGTTCATTCCTAATGATGACACACAATATTACCAATTCTTTAGTTTAAAATTAGTAGTTGAAACGTTCGAATATTCAACTTAATAAACCAATCAATCACAATTTAGTAAATGTCCCCAAAATTGAAAACACTATTATAAAACTTTGGGAAATAAAGAGCTACAGTCCCCTTTCTTCCTGATAAAAAATGGTTGCAGATTTGTGGAATTTCGACGTAATTACCCCTTGCTTCCCTGGTTTTTAAAGTAGCGAAGTTGAAATTAGAGGGAGGGATTTTTCACACAATGGAATTTTTCAATTGGCATCAAATTTTCTACAAGTCCAAATAAAATGCCTTTTAATGGTTTCATAAATACGTTCTGTCATTCGTTAGATTAATCTTTGGGTAGTTTCATCAAATTTTTATTGGTTGATTTAAAATTCAGTGTTTAAACTTTTTCACCAATAATGTATTTCAGGTGAATAAGCTATAGGAGTTATATTGTTTATTATAATTGAGTGTGTGCATTAATTTATCGTTCATTTTCTTATCCCTTAAGATCACTTAAAATACATTTGTCCTCAAAGTTTTTACATACATATTCGTTGGATTAAAAAACTCTACTAAACTATGAATGGTTGTTATAAACAAACAGTGTTAATACTTTTCAACCAATAAGATTAATCAATAGAAAGGGTATTTTGACAACATGTCATTCTTGACCATATAGTCGATATAAACTGCTGAAACATATGTCAGCGAAGATGATTAAAGTCCCTCAACCGATTATGACGTCATACGATAAAATAACCAATGAGAGGCCAGCATATTTTTACCACTGGTCAATTACAGTGTATACTGGCCTCTCATTGGCTATTCTATCGTATAACGTCATAATCTGTTGAGGAACTTTAATCATCCTCATGTCAGCCCAAACCGCCAGGTTCAACACGGAGAAGAAAATCAATTAAATCAAACAAAAGGATTGCTCCTGTGTTTTTGGACAATAAAAAAAGTTCCAAAAATTTCAACAAGTTTCCCATAACATTTTAAACAAGACGTCGGACAAAACAACAGAAATAAATGATAATGAAGTTAACAGATAACCTGTAACAGATAACATAATATTATTAATCAGGGATCTAAAGGGATAAGACAATTGCCAATAAATTAGTATACTTCCCCAATGATGTTGATGATGCACAAAATTACCCCTTCTGTATATTACAATTAGTGGTTGAAACATTTGAAACCTTAACTTAATGAACCAACCAATTAAAGTTCATCAAAATTCCCCAAAGCTATTGAGCCAACAAAAAATTTATCATTAAAGATTTGGGACTATTGTAATAAACAACCCAGTGTCCCCTCCCTCCCTGATTTTTAATAGTATATATTAGGTATATCTACCTTCTAAATTACTTTGTTCATGGGAGGGAGGGGTCAATACTAATTAAAATAATTTACAACCCTTCTTTCCCCCAAATATTAATCAATAAACAATAGCAGAAAATCATACATCATACTCCAGAAAAAAGATTATTAATTTACATTGTTCTATCCATGAATTTTATGTACTATCATCAGAGATAGAAAGATAAGACAAGGGAAGATAAAATATTAGGAGTCTCAAAGGGTTGTAGATCATCTTTTTTCTCTTAATCTATCCGGTATTTTTTATCTTTATTGTATAAATACTGTTTTCAAAATGTTTCATTTATCAAACAAATATTTAAATTTCATTAAAATTATAATTTTCCTAATTTTCCAATTGTAGTTGAGTGTTTGTGTTCAGTAAAGCTTTAGAAACGGCTTCTACTTCCTAGTGGTCAAAATTTTTGGTTGATACGTTTTGACACTACTAGCTTTAAACTAACCAATTAAATTTTAGTTAAATACACAAAGTTTTTAAATTTACAAATTAGATAACATGGTTATAAAACTTTGGGTATTAAAGTAATTACCAGCCCAATATCCCATTCCTCTAGGGTATAATGAAAGGTATATTAAGCTTTCCTTTCTCATGTTTATGTATAATTATATTCATTACCCCTTTTTTTTTAAAGCTATAGCGGCTGCTCGACTAGCATCTAAGACCATTCAGATTAGTCTGAAACCAAACCAATGTAAAGTTTTCATAAATTTGAGAACTTAATCAGTTCAGTAGTTAGTAATCGAAATCTTAAGGTAATAAATTTCAAAGTTAGAAGGCTTTGAAGATCCAAAACTTTTTAAATAACTGAATTTAAACGAAACACAGCTTTAAGTAAAGATATGATCTTTTCAATTTAGAAACATAACATTTAGATACTTGAGTATTATTTCTTAGATTTATACATTTTATACTTGTTTTATTAGCATAAACAGACAGAAAGAGAGAGAGGGGGCTGTTTATTAAATTAGCCCTTAAGGCATTACTATAACGTTTTCTTATTCGTTGGCTTAACAATTTTGGAGTCTTTGGTGAATTTTGATTAGTTGATTCTTGAAGGTGGGATAAGGATTAAGATATTAGACAATGGCCGATGAATTTATATACATCCCCAACAATGATACACTAAATTACCCCTTCTGAAGATTACAATTATTGGTTGCAAAGTTTTAACACTCAACTTAATGAACCAACCAATACAAATTTATTAAAAGTCCCAAAGTTATTATAAAACTTTTGGAACTACTGTAATTAACAATCCAATATCCCCTCTCTCCCTGGGATGTGAATGCTGTACATATGATGGAAATAATCTTTGACATCCTTTATTACAACAATTTAAATATGTCAAAATTGTGTCAGATTATAAAAAGAACTCGTGGCAAATTTTAGACAAAGATATTTAGACAACTAGTTACTTTAACCCCTTACAGTCGGGCCCCTATGCCGCACCTTAATCGGTCGGGGGGGGGGGGGGGGGGGGGTTCAACGCCCCCCCTTATTATCTCAGTTCCTATTAGAGCTAGAGGGCTAAATTTTTTTGTGCAAGTCCATGGTTTGATAATGAATATCCGACCTTTTATAAGTCTAAGTCAATTTTCGCTTCCTTCACCCTTTTATTTAACAACCTTTGTTTTTAGGTCTTTTTTTACTTAAAAATTTCAAACGGCTGTAACTTTCTTATTTTTGAAGCTAGAAGAAATGTTTTTCCAGAAAATGTTTATCTTTGTGTTAAATTTACATTAGAAATATCAAATATAAGTTTCAGCGGCCGAAGCTGTACTTGGAAGCTGCCAGCCGCCGCAGTCGGCGGTCGGCGGGAAAACGGCGGCGAAGCTTCATGAAATTTCAATACGTTATGTAGATATGTAAGAAAAGCTTAAGTTTAAAATTTAAAATCTCTAAGTCAAAAATTGAGGCCACATGAGCATTTTAAAGATTTATGGAGACCTGGAGGATCAGGACCTGCAGTATCATACCTGGAACCTGAAAGTGACTTGAACACCTGTATTTTATATGAGGATGTACTCCTAGAGGATTTTTTAGTATTTTGGTATGATAAAATGCTTTGTTTAAGTAAAAAAAAATATTTTTGCTCTTTACCTGGATGACCCTGCCAGGTTTGCTGGCATCCTGTGCCCGCCAGGATGGAGATATTCAAAAAAATTCCAACTCTCAGTTATGTGTCATACCCATACTTAAAAAGTCAAGCAGTTTGGGCTCTTTATCTCTCACACACAGAAAATGAGATAGAAAAAAACGGATGGGGGGGGGGGGCCCAGAGGGGCGTTCAACGCCCCCCCCCCCCTGACCGTTAAGGGTTAAGTAACTTTAGATTCCCAATGATGATAGTCAAAAATACCTTTTCTGTAGATTAAAATTAGTGGTTGAAACGTTTGAACAATGAATCAACCAATCAAAATTCACAAAAGTCTCCAAAGTTTTTTTAAGCCGACGAATAAGAAAACGTTATCATAAAACTTTTGGGAATAGTGTAATAAACATCTCATCATCTCTCTGACTTAGAGTAGATTTTAGATCAAACAAGGATATCAACATCCATAATAGCGAAGCTCTAAAATTAGACTGTGGGACAACGGGCTGTTTTTACACTAGTCCCAAAAGATTTCTTATTGCTGGGCTTACCCACTTTAGGGACTTCAATAAATTTTGATTGATTTGTTTATTAAGCTAAGTGTTTCCAAACATTTCCACTACTAATTGAATCTACAAAAAAGGAAATTTTGTTTATTAACATTGGGAAGGGGGACCATTGTCTTATCCTTTTAGATACCTGCTTATTAAAATATATAAGTAGGAAAGAATTTTAATGTTAGAGGGAGATTTGACATCTGCATCAAATTTTAAGGATTTTTTTTTATAAAATTCGTTTTTTGTATAATTCTTTATCTAAAAGCGGAAATACAATTTAAGTTAATTAATTTTGACATCTGCGATTGGTGGATTAAAAAATTATCTGCGCTCTGATTAGAGAAGATTAAGTGTCTTGCATCATTCAACCAATTAGAGCGCAGGTAGTTTCCAATCCACCTATCCTATTGGTCAAAATTCATTAACTTAAATTGTATTTCCGATTTTAGATAAAAAATTGTACAAAAAACAAATTTTATAAAAATCCTTAAAATCTGATGCAGATTTCAAATCTCCCTCTAACATTAAAATTCCTTCCAACTTATATATCCTACTGCTTATATAACAAGGATGACAACATCCATAAGTAGCGAAGTACAAAAAATTGTGGATGGAAATACGTAAAAGTAGATTTAAGTGTATTTATTAAAAACAAGAATAGATTTATTTGAGAAAATAAACACGAAACCTTGTTTTTTTTTTAATGATGACGACGGTCAAAGTAGATTACATAAAAGATTCTCATAACAATGGCAAAAATTATTTTGATACTGATATCCCAAAAAAGTTTGAAAATTGGACCAAAAACACCAAATATATGGGAAAATGTGTAAAACATATAAAAATAGCCAAAAACCTGATAAAAGGCAGTCTGACCGCCATGGTTGTTTTCTTTAAACGACGGGAAATTTAATTTTGATATCTTTAACTGAAAAAATTTTGAAAATCGGACCATAAATACTGAAGATATGGAGAATAATGTGAAAAAATACAAAAATAGCCTAAAACCTGCAAACAGGCAGTCTGGCCGTCATGGTTGTTTTCTTTAAACGACGGGAAATTTAATTCGTATATCTATAACTGAAAAAAATTTGAAAATTGGACCATAAACACTGAAGATATGGTGGAAATGTGAAAAATACAAAAATAGCCTAAAACCTGCAAAATGGCAGTTTGGCCGTCATGATTGTTTACTGTAAACGACAGGAAATTTAATTTTGATATCAATGACCGAAAAATTTTTAAAATCGGACTATAAACACTGAAGATATGGAGAAAAATGTGAAAAATACTAAAAAATAATAGGGGGAACAAAAAAATGTGTTAATTTATCCTAGAAATGCTTCTAAAGGACATACTCGCTTTTAAGGTCATGATCATTGAGATGTTACGCTTATAATACTGGCCAACTCGACATAGGAATCAACACATACAATATTAAATCAATAGGACGGTTCGTTCAAAATTTGAATATTAACGGATTCAAAGAGAGTAAAAAATAAGATTAAAAGTTCCAAAATTTATTTTCATGGCTAAAATAAGCAAAATAGTTCTTTCTCCTTTCTTGTAAAACTTATTATTATTGCGTTAAACACTAATTATCAGGAGTTAGGTAAAAGATTTATGAAATGTAGTTCAATCCAATATTTTGTTTTAATACCCTTGATTTGGTTGTTCAAATTATTCAATTGTAATCTTCAGAAGGGGCATTTTTTTTATCACAAGTAAGAATTTATATACATATTGTTGTCTTATACCTGCCTCTTGTGTCATTTCTCGTCAACACTACAGGGATAAAATTCCGCAGGTTTAAAACCAGTTCTGAACAATACTTTAAAAGCATGTATCGTATTGCAATCAGAAAAAAACGGATTTTGCTGGCCACTCTCGGCCTAATAAAAAGGAATTAATCCTATAATTTGCACTTTACTCTCTACGGAAAACTGCCCTTAATACAATAAATAACTTGTATTAAATTGATTATCGCTGTAGGCCTGTATAGATGTTATCAGTTACTGGGTAATGAAAATTATAAAATAACCGCACTTTGCAATTGCCAAATATTTAGTTTTTTTTGCTTGCAATAGTACCCCAAAGCTATTGGTAGATTTTTAAACAATGGATAAAACATTAAAATTTAATATTACACGTTAAAACTTTTTGGGGTCATGGAAAGATACGAAGTAGTGGGTTTCGTCCTATTTTCACAGTAGCTTTTGATAGGTTATTTTAGGTAAGTTAAACATTAATGATTTCCCCGCAGGGTTAGGAAATTGGCCAGAGGCTAGATATAGAAGAAAAGCTACTGTGAAAATTCGACGAAACCCGCTACTTTAATTTATTTACATGATTTGCGTTTTGTTGTTAGAATTGTCACAAATAGAAATTAGGTTTTACCATTTATTACATTAATATTCTGTATGAATATCATTACTAGAATAGCGTTTCATGAATAGTATTGGTCTTCCAAAGTGATCTGAAATCTGAATATATTTTACGATGTATCCATTGTAAAAACAGAATTGCAGTTTTGTGTAAATTTATAGATGCAAATAGTATTGTTTTAGATTCCTTTGGATTTACCCCTAGATGAAATTATTTTTTCAAAAGATTTTCTTGGGTACTATTATAAGCAATTGTAAGTTTCCCCGTCTATGTCTGTCTAGATCTCTGTCTGTATTTCTGTCTGTATGTCTGTCTGTATGTCTGTCAGTATGTCTGTCTGTATGTCTGTATGTATGTATGTATATGTATGTATTTATGTATGTCTATCTGTATGTCTGTCTATATGTCTATCTGTCATTCTCTCTGTATGTATGTATGTCTGTCTGTATGTCTGTCTGTTTGCCTGTCTGTATGTATGTATATGTATGTATATATGAATGTCTATCTGTATGTCTGTCTGTATGTCTGTCTGTATAACTGTCTGTCTGTCTGTCTGTCTGTCTGTCTGTATGTCTGTCTGTATGTCTGTCTGTATGTATGTCTGTCTGTATGTCTGTCTGTATGTCTGTCTGTATGTCTGTCTGTATGTCTGTCTGTATGTCTGTCTGTATGTCTGTCTGTATGTCTGTCTGTATGTCTGTCTGTATGTCTGTCTGTATGTCTGTCTGTATGTCTGTCTGTATGTCTGTCTGTATGTCTGTCTGTATGTCTGTCTGTATGTCTGTCTGTATGTCTGTCTGTATGTCTGTCTGTATGTCTGTCTGTATGTCTGTCTGTATGTCTGTCTGTATGTCTGTCTGTATGTCTGTCTGTATGTCTGTCTGTATGTCTGTCTGTATGTCTGTCTGTATGTCTGTCTGTATGTCTGTCTGTATGTCTGTCTGTATGTCTGTCTGTATGTCTGTCTGTATGTCTGTTTGTATGTCTGTCTGTATGTCTGTATGTCTGTATGTATGACTGTATGTATGTCTGTCTGTATGTCTGTCTGTATGTCTGTCTGTCTGTATGTCTGTCTGTCTGTCTGTCTGTCTGTCTGTCTGTCTGTCTGTCTGTCTGTCTGTCTGTCTGTCTGTCTGTATGTCTGTCTATATGTCTGTATATCTTTATGTTTGTATGTCTGTCTGTATGTATGTCTGTCTGTATGTCTGTCTATATGTCTGTCAGTATATCTATCTGTATGTCTGTCTATATGTCTATCTGTATGTCTGTCTGTATGTTTGTCTGTCTGTATGTCTGTCTGTATGCCTGTCTGTTTGTATGTATTTATGTATGTCTATCTGTATTAGGATATATAAGTTGGAAAGAATTTTAATGTTGGATGGAGATTTGAAATCTGCGTCAAATTTTAAGGATTTTTTTTTATAAAATTCGTTTTTTGATTAATTCTTTATCTAAAAGCGGAAATACAATTTAAATTAATTAATTTTGACATCTGTGATTGGTGGATTGAAAATTACCTGCGCTCTGATTGGAGAAGCTTAAGCGTCGCACATCATTCAACCAATTAGAGCCCAGGTAGTTTCCAAACCACCTATCCTATTGGTCAAAATTTATGAACTTAAATTGTATTTCCGCTTTTAGATAAAGAATTATACAAAAAACAAATTTTATAAAAAATCCTTAAAATTTGATGCAGATTTCAAATCTCCCTCTAACATTTAAATTCCTTCCAACTTATATATCCTAATCTGTATGTCTGTCTATATGTCTATCTGTATGTCTGTCTGTCTGTATCTCTGAATGTATATATGTCTGTATGTCTGTTTGTCTTGTTGTATGTCTTTTTGGACACCTGTCTGTCTGTATGTTGCTTGTCTGTAACTTAGTTTGTATTTATGTTAGTATGACTGTCTGTTCGTCTGTCTGACTGGCAGACCTGTATAAGAGAAACTATGCAACAAACAAAATGGCGGAATTTCTGAGCCTTTTTTATTGGTAGTGTAATTTTCACCTTCTAATTATCTAAATGGTTTTAGGATACTATAATACTAGGGATATTTAAACCATGACATTTTAGCCCACAAGCATATAAGTAGCTGTAGAAGTAAAGACAACTGTAATACAGAAGAAACAATTAAATTAAATGATATCTTTAGTAAATGTTATACATATATTTATATGAAAACAAAATATTTTATATTCCATAAGTACCCTTTAAATTTTTTTAGATTGTTGTCCTAGGGGCAATTCTCTTTTTGGGGTTGGAGAGATCTACCCCCCCCCCCCCTTCCCTACAAAACAAAGCTCAACAACGTGAAAAAAAACACTTTTAGTACAATTACAGAATAGCTGTGCTACATAAATTAAGGTAAATCTGTACAGCTTGACATACTGACGTTCAAACTTACAAACTGTTCAAAGATGTACAAAGCTTTGCCCTTTAAAATGAGGAAATAAAGACAAGTAAAAAACGCAGGGAAGGAGGAGACATTGGACTGTAAATTACACTGATATCCAATGTTTTGGCACAGAAAAAAATTTGGGTAATTTTATTGAATCTAGAATGGTTGTTTCTAAACTATTAATGTCCATCCAATTTTTCTGACCAATAATTTGAATCTACAGAAGGGATAATTTAGTCTTTCATCATTGGAGATATAGATCAAATTGTCTTATCCATTGGCATCCTTGTTGAAACGCGTGCATAATTGTAAATATTGCTCAGAGGCATGTGTGTTTTACTTTTAATTTATTGGGTGTTCAACAAATCTAAAAAAAAACAAGAACTATTACTGACAAAAGTATTTGAATATCGACAAGGAAATATTATTTCAGATTAGATTAGGTTAAGAAAAAGTTAGATAATTACTAAAGTGTAAGAACCGCCCGCACTAAATATAAAATAATTAATTAAAAGAACATTAAAACTAATAAAATGGACGGAAAATGTAAATTATTGAGTAGAAATTCTATATCTCAATACCAAATTTATTACCTATTTATTCAAGAAATTGTTTATTATTAATTTAACTTTGCTATGCTCATAAATGCGGGGATTTTCCCAAGAAAATTAAGGAATCTACTTCTTAGCCGACTAAGATATATTTCCTGAATGTACCGATATATCACCCATATCATCCTTATAATAAAGTAAAAGGATGTTTGTCTGTGTGTCTGTTTGGCTGTCTATTTTAAAGGATCTCGCTAACCGCCGAACCGATCGGGTTCTCCTATACAGGGTAGCATTCATAGGTCCCGGGAAGGTTTATATCTATTTTGGGGGAGGGTACCACCATCCTCCCAAGAGAAATCTCCCCTAGAAAAATTACCCCCACTCCCCAAAAAAGATTACTTTAAAAAAAATCTGAAATAAAAAAATAGGTTTTGGGATTCAAATCCCCCCTACTCAAGTGCCCATAGAGGCCTCTAGGGGCGTTACCACTACTTAAAAATAAATACCTAAAAATACTATTTCATTGTCATGAAAATATTCACACAAAAATTCTATCTAACAACTTTTGGTACACCCTTTAAATTGTAATTATCAAAATAAAGCTTGTTAACCTTGCAAACCAAAACTTATATATTTATCTACCTATCCATCTATGTATCTATCTATCTATTTATACATCCATGTTACTATTTTATTGGACAATTGAGATATTACGAAAGACTATTAATCTCAAAACCTATCCCTTGCTCAAATAGAGATTTAAAAATATTTTGGGGCGGGGGGTGCGAAGCTCTTTATTGTGCCTACAAAAATGACGGCATTCATACAAATAACTAATGATATGCCAATACACAGACTAAATTACCAATGGCATGCCAGTTTACATTTGATTGACCAATGATTGGCCATTATGACGTCATTTTTAAAGGCACTATAAATAGCTTGGGGGAATTCAGTGAAACCCACATTTTGGTTAAAATTCACCTTATTTATCAAAACATATTTAAAGACATTAATGCATTTGTATTACTTATCTAGTTCTCTAACTCTATGATGTAAGGCCCTAAAACCAAAACTTGTTGTGCCTTTTTTTTGCAATTGATTTGTGTGGCCAAATTAAACACACACCACACACACACACATACATACACACACAAACATACACATACACTTACATATAACATTACACCAAATTTTCATGTAACAAGGGTAAATCAGTTATTGCCATAAGCGCAGCTACTTTGTAATTAATTAATGTATGTCTGTACGTGTGTTCGTTATCACATTGTCCATATAATTGGGAATAAAGGCAAGAATGGCAGATCGGGTGAGAAAAAATAATATGAAATAAATTAAGAGACGATAAAAATATAGGAAATAGAGACAAAACAAGGATGACAACATCTATAAAAGCGAAGCTCTGAAACTGTAAGACAAGAGAACATTAACACTTTTTAAAAAATTGTAAGTAAATTTGTTGAAAAACCTGCTTAAATACAGGATAATATTTCAGGACATAATAACATTTTTGGGAACTAATCATAGAGATGCTTCGCTTATAACATTGTACTTTATTGTCCTAGGAATCAGTATTTCAAAAACAGATCAATCGGATAATATCACATAATTTTTTTGTTAAAAGAGTTAAAAATCAACATGTTTAATATGGATTTACGGACCATACCTAATTATAGAAAAATTAGCTTTAAAAGATTATATCAACTAACCAACAGACTAAGTGTATAGAGTAGCCACGACACTAAGGACATATGAAGTAATAATAGTATAATAAATCAAGATTTAGATTATCTATTAGATTTCAGGAATGAAGAGAACAGTAAATTGTTACACAACCCTTTTGTTTCATAAATATTTACTGGAGAGGAAAGAAAAAATACACAATACAAGGAATCTAAAGGGATAAGACAATAGCTTAAAAATTGATGTACATCCTTAATGGTAATACACAACATTACCCCTCCTGTAGATTAAAATTTATTGTTGAAATGTTTGAACACTGAACTTAATAAAGCATCCAGTCAAAATCACTAAAGTTCCAACGGTTACGCCAAAAAAATAGATGACCTAGCCCCTATCACTGTATCCTTGAAAAGAATCTTAAATACACATTATTCTAGATTTAAATTTAAGGTCAATTAAATTTAAAAACCTTATTGTTAATTTAAAAGCAGGGCTTTTCTATATATAATTGAGTATAAGCCTGTCTGTCTTTATCCCATGCATGGTAAGACATTTTCTAAGAAGGTTCCTGCTATGATAAGTAGTATATAAAGTAGTAAGGTTTTTTTGTCTGAAGTTTAAAATCTAAATAACTACTAAAAGAATTGGTTTCTTTAATTTAGTTAAGCTTCACATAGTTTCTTTAAAGGTTTCAGGCTATTTTTTAGATTTAAGTTTTGGTTAGCTGTAAGCTACTTTTCTAGCCTAAGATGCTAGGGGCATAGTCGCTAGTAATTATTATATTAGACTGCCCAGAACGTCAATTTAAGTTGATTTTGACAACGATTAGTTAATTGGTAGAAGAGTAAGAAAGAATATTTATTATTTGAAATGACGGACGGACGGACAAAATTTAGTTATGAAGTAGCTTCGCTTCAAAAAACTAGTGTGATATAAATTGAAAGTGTTTACACCCAACTCTTTAATAACAGGCCTTAATTTCCAGGAATCTAAAGGGATAAGACAATGGCCAATAAATGCATTTACATTCCCAATAATGATAAACAAAGTTACCCGTTTTGTAGATTAGAATTAGTGGTTGAAATGTTTGATCACTTAACTTTATTAAAGTAACAATCAAAATTCACCGAAGTCCCCAAAGTTCTTAAGCCAACAAATAAGAAAATGTTATTAAAAACTTTGGGAACTAGTGTAATAAACATCCCAATACCCCTCCCTCCCTGGTTTACACCAACTCTTTAATAACAGGCCTTAATTTCAGATTAGTTCCCCATAATTCACTAGGTGTGCATTCACTTCCGCCCAGGTAGCAAATTTTAATAACACAGGGATCTAAAGGGATAAGACAGTGGCAGATAAATTTGTGTACATTCCCAATAATAATACACAAAATTACCCTTTCAGTAGATTACAATAAGTGGTTGAAAAGTTTGGACACTTCACTTAATGAATCAACCAATTAAAATTCAAGAAGTTCATAAAATTGTGAAGTCAACGAATAAGAAATCGTTATTTTAAAACTTTGGGGGCTAGTGTAATTAATAGCCCATAATTAACTGATAATAACAGTACATTTCTGGGGAGGAAGGGAACATTGTGAACTGTACTTTGTCCCAAAAGTTTTTAAAAAAAGCACTTTACTTGTTAAAAACGTACTAGCAATTGCTGTCATAAAATTTTGGGTACTTTTTTACATCTTGATAGACATTAATCTATCGTTCATTGTCTTATCCCTTTAGATCCCTAAAAAATGGTCTAAAAAATACTTTTTCATCTATTTATGTTTGCTTTTTAAAAACAATATATATGTGATAAAATGCGGAAGTGAATCAACACAGGGAGTAAGGGAGGGGACAATGGATCGAATATTAAATTTTTAGGAGTCTCAGACTTTGGGGACTGGCTTAAAGGGAATGTGCAAGAATTTAGGAGTTTCTGACTGAGTTTGGGGACTTGCGCATGAAATGCCGCTACTCGTTATGTATGTTTTGAATATTGCAGACGTGGAGAAGGGATAAGGGAAGTGGGGGGAAGGGAAATAAACACTCGTTGTGTTAGTTTGGAATGTAGCAGACGGGGAGAAGGGAGGTGGGGGTAAGGGGCAAGGGAAATAAACAGAGTAAAAAGGGGCAGTCATATTTTTGCTAGCAGCTGGCCAAGTCCAATAATCTTTTAATATAAAAATCACACCAAAAAACCTCAATATATTTCATCAAAAACAAGTTGTGATTTCACCTAACATGACGCTATGGAAATCTATTATTCAATTAACAATCCCTTTATAATTTCCTACAAATTTATTGGATTAAACTGGATTTCATACCCTTTCTTTGAAAACCCTTATATTGAATTAATTGCCCATTGTCCCCTCCCTTACTCCCTGGAATCAACAGCTTATATCCAACAATTTCCTATAACATATACCAAAATAAACCCCTCCCTCTACCCTCTTAGGGTGGTTTGTTTATGAAAATGTATAAAGAGGAGAGAAAAATAAACATTTTAAAACATACGTTTTTAGGATTTGTAAAAGTAGATGTCTGCTAAATAGGGTTGGGTCGGATACTTTTTTTGGCCGGATATCCGACTGATTTCTAATGATGGATATCTAATTTTGGCCGGATAATTGGACAACGTTAGATATCTGGCAAATTACCGGATAACCGTTCGGATAAAACTAGCAGCTTTTAAACTTTCAACCAATAATTTAATCCACAGGAGTGGTAATTTTGATTATCATTATTAGAGGCTCACATAATTTTTTATTCCATTATCTAAAACATAATATACCCCGATATCATAGACGTCCAAGGGGGGGAGGGTAATGGGGCGATTACCCCCCTATTTAAAATTTCCATAGGCACCCCCAACCATTTAGGAGGGGGTATTTACCCCCCCCCCCCCAAACAATTTCGGGAGGGTAAATACCTCCCCCAAAATAAAAAATCCCTAATAAAATAGTTTTAATACTAAAAATTTAATAAATACCCCCCCCCCCAATCAAATTTTACCCACTGGGTAAAAATTTTGGGGGGGTAAAAAAAAAATTTCGGCGAGCTTCGCACGCCATTTTACCCCCCCCAAACACGAATTACCCCCCCCTAAAAATTTTTTAACCCCCCCCCCAAAAAAAAAACCTTGGACGTCTATGCCCGGTATACTTAACTTGTTTAGTTCCTACTTCAAAAGAAAGATTTAAGAAATTATTTATTATTCTTCCTGAAGATACTTTTTGCATATCTATAATACAAAGTAGAATGATGTCTGTCCGTACGTCCGTCTGTCTCTCCGTCCGTCCGTCCGTCTGTCCGTCTGTCTATCTGAAGCTTAAGATCTCAGTAACCACTGAACCGATTGGGCTCTACTCTTCAGGGAATATACCTGCTGGTCCTGTGGTGGTTTTAGGCTATTTTCTTGGGAGTGGGACACCTCAAACCTCCCCAAAAACAAAACAATAAACCCTTACATTTTTTATTGCTGCCAGGTAATTAAAACATCGGTGCTGAACCACCACTTTTTTAAAAATTATAAAGTATTAAGATTTTTGTCTGTAGCTTATGATTTCGATAACTACTGAACCGATTGAGTTCCCCATTCTATGGAATCTTCTAATAGGTTCATGTGGTTTTAGACTGTTTAATTTTGACATATAAGTTTGGTTTTAGGCTATTTTCCTACTTTTCTTACTCATTCAAATACATAGCTACTATATGCCAGGATTGCAACCGCTATTGTTGATTAAAAGCATATTTGGTTTTTAAAACTGTATTGACATGATTTTGTTGTAATTGTTATCCGTGTTTTTCGAATAATTGCCGAACTTTTTGATGTACAGTTACTTACCCATAGATAATTAATATGGGTACTCAATGTTGTAGAGTGGTAATGTGGTATTCGGCAACCGTGAGCCATGCCTATGGCAACCCTGACCTGGGTTCGGGGAAGGGCCGAGGGCCCTCCCTCGAGTCCTGGGGAAGGGGTCTGCCGACCCTCTCCCTATGCCTAAAATTAATGATAGATTCTGACAGCCTTATTATGGTTAAGCTGTATTGTTAATTCCCCCCACCCTTTCCAGGGATGGGGGATCATTATTGCCCAAACTGACTATTGTATATGTATTGTATTGATTTTGTTTATGATTATTTATTGTTTGTTGTATATAACGTTAGTAACCCTTAGACCCTGAATAAAGAAACAACTGAATAGACTCTGTTTATTATTTAGTGATTGCTAGAGAAGCGTAGCTTCTCTATAGTATAGGTGTCCACGTCTGTTCACACTGCCGTAGTCATTTAAACTCTGGTGTCTGCCATTTATCCTAGGCGGATACCACAACTTTTGGTGACAGCTGTGTGAGATTACGGCAAACCACAAGTGTAGAGCAGACGCGCAGCTGAGGCTAAGGTACTCCCAGCAGTGAAACTGGCAAAACTGACACAAGCAACCTGAATTACCCACCCTGGATAGCAAGGTCTAACTCTGCATCCGGCAGTTGTGGAAGCGAAACCTAGCGAAAGACCACTAAGTGTGGCGGAACCCGAGCTGCGGAGAGTAGCGAAATCGGACGAGAGACTGCGGAGAGCAGCGAAACTTGACGGAGAACCGCGAGAAGCGCCGACATCTAACGGAGAATTGAGCGCTCAAGGGCTGAAACAGGCCTGCGGACGGGCTGAAACAGGCCAACTAAGCTGAAAGCTGTAAATGGCTGAAAATAGGCCAACATTTACTGCAAGAGATAGCAGGATTCGAACCAGCGGCGCTGCAGGAAGGGACATTCCCTGCCGCCACCAGCCGGATTCGGATACACGGCGCTGCAGGACGGGACATTCCCTGGCACAGGCTGAAACAAGCCAAATAGCTGCGAGCTGCGAGCGAACATACGAGTGTAGTGTACCAAGCAGAAGAAAACTACATTAACTCCAAGTATCCTGAGTACCCATCTAGAAAAAACAGATATTATATCACATTGTAGGGATTACCACCCTAGTGTGAAGGCTGAACAATAGATTTATGAGCAAGGCTTGGTAAACAAATTTGTTGTGTATTGTGATAAAACTAAAAATAGAACAGGCTTGGTAAGCAAATCTGTTGTGTATTGTGATAAAGCCAAAAATAGAACCTAGATGTAATATAACAATGCATTGATAAACAATCTAACCCCCCAAGCCTTCAGCACAACAAATACACCCCTTATCCCAACGGAAGGGGAGGGGCCCACCATCCATTGAAGAAAATACAATCGAGGTGACATAACAATAAGCTCAGGATTAAGGAAAGGGCACAATTACCTCACCACACAGTTACTTCAAACCTACAGCACCCCCCCCTCCCCATAGGGGGGGAACAGACGGTTTTACCCCGTCCCCTCACGCGCTCCCCCTTCCTACCCACACTTGAATAAGTCCGCCCACGGTGTGGAGATAGCGACCGGGAGAACAGAGCGCCATTTACGGGTCGCGCAGCAGAGCTCGGGACGCATAACAAAATTCAACGGACGAATAAGACAAAGCGGACCAATGAGAGAGCGGGTTGAGGGATAGGTGCGCGTTTTACCTGTGTGCGCGAATCTGCCGGTGCGTAAGCGCGTTGCAAGGGAAGGATATTTCACGCACAAACACACACCCACAGGAGCGGAGCTACTCCATAGCATCCAACAGAGATATTTTTAGAAAAAAAAGACTTGCAAGCTTCTCCCTCCTATCTATAGTGTGATAAGGAAAACCCAATCAGTTCCTGACATCAGTTCAGACCCTCAACAGCTATCTACCCCTACCAGCCTACTCTACAACTAAGAAAACTAGTGACAAGTACTTTAGGTACACCTAATTTAAATCTTTGTAGTTAAACTACCAACCTAGTGATAAACAGTGTTGGCTGCTAGGCTAGAAAGCCTCAAGTGTAAACCATTTATAGTCTTGACTTAAAACTTCGTGTCCCGCCGCTGAACCTTTGACCCGATGGAGCAGCCGCAAGCACCAGGAGGCAACCAGCTCCAAGGATGGCTCCAGGATGATCCCCAGCCGGCTCCAGCCGAGTACCGCAAGCTGATGCTGAGTAACCTGCCGGAGTATCGAGGACCGCCCAAGCAATCCTGGAATTCCCACATCCGGAGACTCGAGATGTCATGGGCGGCTTACCGTGTGCCTCCCCATGACACACTAAACCGCCGCAACGCCCTTTTACTATCCCTGGCGGGGCAAGCGGCGGAGATGGCCTCTCATCTGTTTGGCGAGGCAGGCCAAGCCTTGACATACGAACAAGTCAAGGCCGAGTGTGAAATGTTATTTCGTCCAGCCTTTGAATCCCAGACTTTGAAGCAAGCCTTCAGGGATTATAGGCAACACTCGACAGAACCTATACAAGCATACATATCCACAAAGTGTGCATTGTATAGGGAGGCCTATAGCCATGAGGACCTTGAATTGTTGATAGACGAATTAAATCGTGGCATTCGTAACGCTAATGTGAAACGTGAAATGATGGGTCATGAGATCGCCTCGGTACCTGAGTACACGAGGCGAGCCATGTTTACCGTCACAATGATCACCAAGCAGCTGAAGGAGGGTGTGTGCCTAGTGGACGCCACCGACGGGCTCACGGGATCAGCCAGCGTCCAGTTGCCCCAATATGATGAGTCGGAGCCAATGGAGATTGGCGCCTTGGCTCCGGGTCTCCACCAGATGGGGAAGGTCGCCCCAGATGACAAGATTCCAGGTCGCTGCTACCGCTGCCATGGGAAAGGCCACCGAGTCTCAACTAATACTATCCCCAGCAGAAAACAACTAAACTCAAAATAAATTTTACATTTACACCCCAGCTCCCTCTGCTTGGGTGGGCGGGGGGCTAGTGCTTGATTTGTAAGGGTTAAAATTAAAGAGTTTTTCACCAGATAAACGATCCCTTTCTGGAGCAATACAGCTAAACAGAAAATTGTTTTCTGGGAATTTTTGTGTTTTTTGCAATTCATAGTAGTTAAACAATTATTTAAAGCGTAGCTTGTCTAAAATCAGAGTGTGTCCGTCCGTCCTTCCAAAACTGAAAATAATAAATTAAGAATGATAAATTGTACCTCTGAAAATTGTACTATCGAATTATAGAATGATTTCTGTATAATTGGAAAAGAGTAGCAACTCTACAATCAGAAAGAAAAAAGTCCATCCGTCTTTAATATTAAGTTCAAATTAATTTAGTTAGAGGTTTTTTTTGCTGGGAGTGTTTTTTTCTTGGGAGTGGTAAGAATAAGAAAGCCCCCCTTACAATGTTTTTTAACCTTCTTTAGAACTATAAGATGCTCCACTGTAAAGGAGAGCCATATAGGAAATATTTGTTCGTTGTTTTCTGCCTGATTTATGAGCTTCGCTTCTTTGGAAGTTGTCTTTTTTTGTTTTTGTAATTCAGCTGTTATTAAAACAATTAAATTTTATTTATAAAGGTTTATTCTAACAAAGCAACAAGTATAAGTAAATTCGTGAGTAGTGTTGAACGAATTTTTAAAAATACCTTTTAATAGCTCACCGAATTTTTATATGCAAAAAGCCGGATATGCGGAAAGTGTCATGTTTGACGTCATAAAAATACGTCTATCATCCATCTCTTTTTTAGGGGTTTCTTTCCCACTTTTCCTCTCATCCTTTCTTTTTAGAAGTATTTTTTTGACGTCACACATGACACTATTCGCATATTCCAGAAAGTATCCTCATGTAAAAGTTAAAAGATGTCTGTCTGTAGCGAAGTATCTCGCACACCGCTGGACCTATATCTTTTTTATTTACGGTGAAGAATCTTATATTTCAGGAAAGTTTTTTCTTGTATTCATAACGAATCCGGTGGACAGGAACCGGTTCTCATCCACACGAAAAAACTATGTCTAGCATCGTATTATATCCAGCTTTCTACGAATATAAAAATGTACAATCATAAGAATAACTGGTTTTAATCTTATAATTGTACATTCTATATCCGCGGAAAGCTGTTTATAATACGATGCGAGAAATAAATATTATTTTTTTTTACCTCAACCCTCAAAAAAAGAAATAGGCCCCAAAAAGGACCATCAATTCCCCCATAAAAATATTTATTGTTAAAAAATATAACCCATATTTGGAAATTTACCATCGCAGTTGAAAAAAAAATTGCGGATGACGGCGGCAAGAGCTGAAAATTCATTCAACATTCAAAAAAGCCGAAAAACTACACCAAAACTTGCTGCATGACTTTTTTCTCCTGAGGCTAGGGTCGAAGCTGGCAGCATGTAATAAAACCCCAATTATGCCACTAGCAAAAAGTGTCAAGCAGTTATTATAATTTATGTACAAGGAGTTTTTTTTTGCTTTTTCACAATGGTACAGACAGTGGACTTTTTTTCAGTGATCTCAAGGGATAAGACAATGGCCGATAAATTGATGTAATTTTCCAATGATGATACACAAAATTGCTATACAATAAAATTAGTGGTTAAAACGTTTGAACACTCAACTTTTTGAATCAACCAATCAAAATTCAGTCCTCAAAGTTGGTCAGCAAACGAAAAAGAAAACATTTTAAAACAATAGGGACTTGTGTATAAATAAACAGCCCAATGTCCCCTGCATCTCTTTTTAAAGTAGCGAAGCTACTCTTGAGGTATTCTGCCTGTCTGTTCTTCTGGAATGCAAAATAATTTCTTTTTTTCCCTTCATCTCAATTTGTTCCTCTCCCTTTCTCTCTCTCTTTTTGAATATATTTAAAACGAAACTTTTTTTCTGGGGGCGATTTCTCTTGGGGCAAAATTGTTATAAACTTACCTGAAATAATAAGAAGCTTCATTGAAAAGGAGAACCATAATGGTTCAGCGATTAGCAAGAGTTTTCTCTACACAAAAAATTAAATATTTTTTATTTTATGAAAAATGTTACATAATAACAGGCTTATATATACATATATTTCAATAATAATAATAATTTTGTTTTTCTAGTATGGCTTCGAAACCGATTAATGTCCGCAGTTCTAAGCCATAATGAAAATCTTGTATTGTATTACACTATATCCAGTTTTCAACGAATAAAAAATGTACAATCATATTCATAATATTTAAGTTTTGAATGCCTACGCCTTCGACATCTCGGGGCTAACAAAACTATTTTTTTGTTGTAATTATACATTTTTATATACGCGGAAAGCTGTTTATAATACGATGCGATAAATAACTATTCTGTAATTATGCACATTTCAAAGCCCTTTTTATCCCATAGTGTTGTATAATTTACATTTCCCACATTTGTCTTCATTAAATCTAGGTTATTTACCCAGGAATCTAAAGGGATAAGACAATGTCCCATAAATTTATGTACATTCCTATTGCTGATACACAAAATTACTTTTTCTGTAGATTTAAATAAGTGGTTGAAACGTTTGAACACTCAACTTAATGAATCAATTAATCGAAATTCATGTCCTTAAAGTTGTTAAGCCAACAAATAAAAAAAGTTATCATATAACTTTGGGGACTAGTGTAATAAACAGTTCATTGTCCCCTCTTTCTTTGTTATTTATTGGCTGGCAGGTAGGGGACAATAGCAGTAAAATTAATCAACATCCCATATTTTCTACTTATTATACTAGTTCTCTTAAAATGGATATAGAATAAAATAGGATATTGTGACAGGGATATTTAGGTTGCAAACATAGTCCTCAAATATTAGTCAATACGTTCCTGAATGGTCAGGAGATGGATGGAGGGAATCGTTATATTAGCCATCTGAAAGAAACATTTTAACTGTGTATGTGAGAAGAGTATTATGTATTTTATGTCCATTTTCCCAAGGCACTAGCTTATTGGGGAACCATAGATTTATCATCATTGTCTTTTCCCTGAATCCCTGCTTATTTATTTAGAAAACTATACCTATTTGTTTTGTCAGAAGAGTGAAGGGAGGGAGGGGGCATTAGACTAAAAATTACACTATTACCCAGAGTTTTATAACCACGTTTTCTTATTCCATTGCTAAAAATTTGGGTCATCATCATCGCCATTTATCTCTTCTTTCCAGAGCATAGGCCACGCACAATGGTTCTCCATTTATCTTTGAATTGGGCCTCAGTAGAGGCTTCACTGAAAGATGAAAAATTCTTCTTTCTCAGTTCCTCAAGGAATTCCCTCCTCCAGGTTGTTTTTGGTCTGCCTGGTTTCCTTTTTCCTGTGAAGGGGTCCCAAGTTAAGGCTTGATTGGTTAAATCATCATGCCCTTTCCTTAGAGTGTGCCCCAACCATCTCCATTTCCTCTGTTTTATTGTCAGTTTGATGTCTGACATATCACTGCGCTCTAAAAGCTCAGCATTTGTGATCTTGTTTGGCCAAAAGATCTTGTGGATTCTCCTAAGACATTTATTTACATATGTCTGTAGCTTGGAGACCACTGCTGTATTTAGGAACCAAGTTTCGGCCCCATACAGCAAAACAGAGAGAACATTTGACTTGAAAAGTCTTAACTTAGTCTTTATGGAGATGTTGTTAGAATTCCAAATTTTGTTCAAGCTGGCAAAGGCTGTTCTAGATTTGTTAATTCTAGCTTTAACGTCTGTCAAAGTGCCTCCAGTTTCATCAATTTTACTTCCAAGATACTCAAAGCAGTTAACATCCTCAAGAATTTGGTTTCCAATAGTTATTGGTTCTTGGGAGTTTGCATTTAATCTGAGTATTTTAGTTTTTGGAACATTTATTTCAAGTCCAACTTTCTTGGAAGTTTCAGCTATCATGTTAGTTCTTCTTTGCATTTGACTTCTATTGCTTGTTAACAAAGCAATATCATCAGCAAAGTCCAGATCTCCCAAATATTTGGGATTGCCAAATAACTGCCAGCGAATGCCATCATTGCTTTCACAGTTCTTCATGATCCAGTCAATGGCAAGGAGGAAAAGGAAGGGAGAGAGAAGGCATCCTTGTCTGACACCTGTTACATTCTCAAAAAAGGTTGATAGTTTACCTTTATACATAACATTTCCACCTCCTTTATGATAGATAGCTTTAATGATATTGATTATCTTTTCTGGAATGCCATAGTGTCGGCAAATTTTCCAGAGAGATTTCCTGTCTAAAGAATCAAATGCTTTTTTGTAGTCAATAAAGTTTACAAAAAGCTCAGAGTTCCATTCCTTGGATTGCTCTATGATGATTCTTAGAGAGGTTATCTGATCAATAGTGGAACGGTTTGGTCTAAATCCAGCCTGATTAGGTCTTAGCTTTTCATTAACCTTCTTCTTTATTCTATTAAGAAGAATCTTACTAAGGATACGGCCAGGTACTGAAAGAAGCATTATCCCTCTGTAGTTTCCACATTGGGTCAAGTCTCCTTTATTGGCCAGTATTGAGATATGTCCATTTTTCCAGTCCTCTGGGCATAACTCATCATTCCATATCTTAGTGATCAAAGGTAGGAATGCCTCAGCAGATGTGTCTAGGTCTGCTTTCATGACCTCAGCTGGGATGTTATCAGGTCCAGCGGCCTTGTTATTTTTCAAACTTTTAATGGCCTCTTTGATTTCCAATAGATTTGGCGCTCGACAGTCAATGTCAAGTGCATCTGAGGGTGGAATCTTAGTTTCTTCCTCTGGAACTGGAAGATTCAGCAGTTCAGTGAAATGCTCTGCCCATCTATTTAGAATATCCTCATCAGTTTTAAGGAGTGAACCATCCTTGTCCCTGATGTGTGATCCTGATTTGTGTACTTTACCTGCAGTGCTCTTAGTAATCTCATAGACATCTTTCATTCTATTTTGATTAGCAGCATTTTCTGCTTGCAAGGCAAGGTTTTCCAAGTGTTCTTTTTTGTCAATTCTGACACTTTTTTGGATTTCCCTGCTGAGCCTCTTATACAGGTCTTTATCTTCTGGAGAGTTTCTAGAGAGTGTCTTTTGTCTTACCTCTCTTCTTTGATCCATGAGATCAATGGATCTTTGAGTGATCCACGGCTTTTGGTTAGCCTTTTTGAAACCTAATTTTTCTTGGCTAGTATCATTGTAAACTTTTTTGATACCTTGCCAAATATCTTCCACTCCATCTTCCTCTTGAAGAGTCAGCAACTCAAATCTATTCTTTAGAGTGAGCTTAAACTCTTGTAACTTTTCAGAGTTTTGGAGGGTTGTTAAATTATATTTCTTCCTGGGGTTAGGCTTTGTGTCCTGCTTTTTAAATCTAAGCCGAACTTTAGAAGATAGAAGATAATGGTCTGAATTAACATCAGGTCCTCTTTCAACCCTGACATCAAGAAGAGAACCTTTAAAGCGTCTAGATATACATATGTGGTCTATCTGGTTAAAGGTTCTTTGATCTGGTGATCTCCAGGTGGCAGTATGAATCTTTTTGTGTTTAAAGATGGTTCCACCAATGACAAGTTTGTTTTCAGTACAAAAACTTACAAGTCTATCACCATTGTCATTTTCCTTGCCATTACTTAAGCCTAGACCATATCTGCCCATGACTTCTTCTAAATTCTCATTATTACTCCCCACTTGAGCATTGAAATCTCCTAGGAGCATGGTCAGATCCTTTTCTTTATGACCATTTTTAAATACAGAGTCAAGCTGGTCATAAAATTCGTTTTTGACCTCTGCATCTGCTTGTTCTGTAGGAGCATATGCTACTATAATTCTCAGTTCGATGTTTTTAACTGAGGATTTGAAATAAGCCTCCATAATTCTAGGACCATGGGGTTGCCAACTGATCATGGCCTGCTCTGCTTGCTTGGTCAGCATAAGAGCCACCCCTTGATTATGGCCTAGATCCTCATTCATATGACCTGAGTATAGTATTTTCAAGCCAGAATGATGTTTAAACTCTCCATTGTTTGTCCACCTTGATTCGGTGATAGCCAGGATGTCAACCTTGGCTTTTAGCATTTCTCGGCAAATGTTTTCTGTCTGGCCTGACTGAAACATTGTCCGAACATTCCAGGTGCAAATTTTTGCTGGTCTGCGGGAATTCAGAATCATCCGCCTGACTGGTCCGTTAGCAGTTTCCCAGCCAAACATCATATTGTTGTTTCCAACCTCTACTTCGTTCCCGAGCCCAAAGTTAAATTGGTCATTACTTTGTGCGGGTTGAACATAAGCAGGTTTTTTCTAGGGAAGGATTGTTAGCCCCACCCAAACCCCCTAGACTGGGGGAAGTGACCAGAATTCAGTCTGGCATCTACCCTGGGACCTTTCCAGCACAGTAGGACTCTTCTGGTGTAGCTTCCAGGGTCATTGATGCACGGTGCAGGATTGACGGCGTGCACGTACCTGGTCTCCCATCCAGTACTTTTTAAAATTCTTCCATTTTTGGTTTAAACAAAGTCAAAACTTTATTACCAATACTATTATTCTATAAAAGGGGCAATTTTGTTAAACATGAGAAAATGATTGTTGATTATTTAACTTTATTGGCTATTGTCTTATCCCTTAGTCAATTATATTTTTTTTTTAAATGGAAGCAAGAAACATTAAATGGTTTTAAGCTATTTTCTGATAAATTAAGATAATTTCCTAAAAGGTGAAAAAGTACCATCCCCCCCAAAAAAAACATTTTCCCCATAATATAAAGTAGAATTTTTTTGTCTAAAGCAAAAGATCCCAGAAAATAATGGTCTCCAGAGTTTATACTTTATAGAAATGTTTTAAATAATGACAATGTATTTATGCTATTTTACTGTTCCCCCCCCCCCCCCCTCCCACTCCTCCTTATGGACTAAGCAACTAGCAGAATTTAAAAGCAGGAACGCTAATGAAAGTTTAGACAATTAGATAAGCTTAGATGTTGTACTATGTATCAGAAAGGGAGGGAACATTGGACTATAAATTAGTTTAGTACCCATTTATTTTATATTCTTGCTTTTTCGCTTTCATAAAATGGGTATTTCTTAGCTTGATTAATTGGTTCAATAGTGTCCAATCTTTTTCAACCAATATAGATGGATACTTGGCATCAACAGTTTTTTTGAGAAAATCAATTTATTGTCCATTGTATATCCCTGAAGATTCTTGGTTATGTACTGTACCCATAATTTGCTTTGCCTTTAGTCGTATCACAAATAATCTATTTTAAAAACAAACCTTTTTTACTTTGCTTTTAATAAAATATTTTTGTATGGCATTACTGTCTTGTTCATCTGATTTTTGCAGTACTCATTCCTAAGTTACAATGTTATAAGCAAACATTTACGTACAATTTTGTTTAAACTTAAACATTTTTTTTCTGCTAATTCATTTCTGATTCTATACAAGTGTTAATGTTCGTTTTTCCTACCGTTTAAGAGCTTCGATTGTTTTTATGAGGGAATATTTCTTTGCTTTTATGTATCACCTCCAATCAATGTTTGTTAACCTAGGTAGAATACAATGAAGGGAAAAGTATCTTGAGGGTTAAGACAGGATATATTGCTATACATCCCCAAAGATGAAACACAAAATTACCACTTCTGTAAACTAAAATTAGTGGTTGAAACGTTTGAATACTCAACTTAATGTATCAAGTCCCAAAGTTATTTATCCAACGAATAAGAAAACGTTATTTTTAAACTTTTGGGAGTAGTTTATTAAACAGCCCATTGTTCCCTCTCTCTATGATTTTAATTAGAAATCTAGAAGTGAATTTTAACAACCAAATCTTCCCTTTTTTCTCTAAAAAATCCTTTTGTTTGTTTTATTTGAACTGGGAACTGTTTTATTTTATACCTCTGGTAGTTTGAGAATATTAGGGTGAAGATTACTTCATCAGCCATTGTTCCCCCATTGAACCAAAGCTTTTCTAAATATTTCTAAGTTGCCTAATGCAAATTAGATATATCTAGAATGTATGTACCACTATCCCTGTATCCCTGTTGGTGTAATGAAAGGTTAACTGTGTGTGATTGGGTTCAAAGTGTTGAATAATTCACATTTTATCCACTCAATCAGCCAGGGAGCTCAGGGATCTAAGGGGATAAGACAATGGCCGATAAATTGATGTACATCCCCAAAGATGATACACAAAATTACCCCTTCTTTAGATTACAATTAGTGGTTGAAACGTTTAAACACTCAACTTAATGAATCAACCCATCAAAATTTACTAAGTTCAAGTCTCTAATTCTAAAGTTGTTATGCCAACGAATAAGAAAAAAATATTTTTGGAATGCCATATCCTTTAATCAGTCACACACACTCCAATGTATGTAAATAACAAGTTTTCGGGGATATGACAATAGAAGATAAATTATTGTTCTTAAGTAGCATTTAAATGTTTAGGGAATTTGGGGGTAAGTCAAATGAGTAGATTCTAAAAATGTCTGATATTTTTAAAATAAATTTGTTCAGAAAAAGCTTATAATAAAATACATTTTAACCCCATAATGATCGTTTTTATGCTTAAAAATTTTATTATATTATTTACAATTAAGTTATAAAGACAATAAATAATTATTTTCTTCTTTTTATGTATTATCCCTAATATCCTATAGCATTATGATAGCCCCACCTTGAAAAATCGAAAACTTTCGCTTACTTTTTGTAAATAAAAGCGCAACTACTCTACAACTACCAGTCACATATGAAAAATAAGCCTTTAAAGTAAGTTCCTTGTTGTGGGGTTTTTAGATAATTATTCATCTAAATTATTGCAGACTCTTTGATTATAAGAACTTTATTAGGTCCAAGGAATTTTTATTTGTCTTTAAAAACAGCTTAAGCCTTGGAGTGGTTGTGTCGGGATTTGAATTAAATAGCAACTAGTATTTACATGCCAAAAAAAAAACATTGTTAAGTTCATTTTATCATATACTAGATTACATCATTTTACTTTTGGTTTACTAAAATTTTAAATGTAGTTGAATGAATGCAGCTACGCTTTGTATTGATTTAATTTGTCCTTGTTAAATTAGTTACAGGTATTATGCAAGAAGTGACTTTCAACTACAAACTTAGAATATTGCTTCCCTGTTAAACATAAAGGATTCCAGTTGTCACAAGTTGGTCAATTTGCTAATATTTGGGCGATATTATGCCAAGAAGAAATAAATATTAATAGAACCTACATCTAACATTTAATGTAGAATATTAAGGCGGTTTCTTCAAAGTGCCCAACCGACCACATAACCTCCCTTAATTCTTATTTCAAATAAATAGAAAATAGAGGTGAAGTGTGGTATTTTTTTTTCGTGGTTTTTTATTACATTGGGTTTGGCTAGGTTAGGTTATATTTGATAATGGGTAGCACTGCAGGGTTAGGGCATCGCCAAGTAGGCTTCACCAAGTTTTGGATCCCCACAAGGGTTTGGCTATGAGGTATGTTCACTACTCGATAGTTCTTTAAAAAAAAAAAATACTTTTTCCGATATAATAATCGAACTTCACTTTTAGTTTAATGTAAAAAGCGAAGCATTTCTTTAATCAGGTTTAACAATGTGAGTTTCCTTTATTTAAATAATTTTCGATGGATTTTTGTGGAATTTTTCAAACTTTAAGATAGTGTTAAATATAAAATATTACTTCGCTTTCATAATGTTCTAAATATCATATCATCCTTAATTTTCAAAAAAATATTGTTCACTGATATTTTTTAAAATTTAATATTAACTTATTACTAAATCTCTACTTATAAAGATAGTTGTTCTTTTGTAATAGTTTTAGAATGATTACAAATAAGTATGAATGTATTATATGTTTATGAGGCTTTTATTGGCAGTGCAACACAAGAGTTCAATTCTTGAAATAATTATTTGTTTTTTCTTTTGAATTTGTATGTTCAATTCTCTATCAGATATAATTATGTTTCTTAATCACTGTGGTAAGGCAGGGATCTAAAGGGATACGACAATGGCCTATAAATTGATGAACATCCCTAATGATGATATACAAATTTATCCCTTTGTAGATTAAAATTAGTGGTTGAAACGTTTGAACACTCAACTTAATAAACCAACCAAAAAAAATTCAGTTAAAGCTCCCAAAGTTGTTAAGCCAACAAATAAGAAAGCTTTATTTTAAAACTTTGGGGACTAGTGTCATAAACTGGCCATTGTTCCCTCTCTCTCTCTCTCTCTCGCTTCTTATAAACTTAGAAGTCTTTAAGAGATTATATAGGATAAAGAAACAAGCAAACATATAAATTACTTAATAAAAATGAAGTAATATTATAATTAATGTTATATATTGCCTGTTTTTTTAATATCAACATGAAATAATAAGATTATGTTTTTAAGTATTGAACCCCAAGTGCAAAGGTTAAGCAAATAACTGCTTTCAATTGCCTAAGCAGAAGCCAACTATATTTAAATTGTAATAGATACAAGCTATCTATCTATCTATCTATCTATCTATCTATCTATCTATCTATCTATCTATCTATCTATCTATCTATCTATCTATCTATCTATCTATCTATCTATCTATCTATCTATCTATCTATCTATCTATCTATCTATCTATCTATCTATCTATCTATCTATCTATCTATCTATCTATCTATCTATCTATCTATCTATCTATCTATCTATCTATCTATCTATCTATCTATCTATCTATCTATCTATCTATCTATCTATCTATCTATCTATCTATCTATCTATCTATCTATCTATCTATCTATCTATCTATCTATCTATCTATCTATCTATCTATCTATCTATCTATCTATCTATCTATCTATCTATCTATCTATCTATCTATATATCTATCTATCTATCTATCTATCTATCTATCTATCTATCTATCTATCTATCTATCTATCTATCTATCTATCTATCTATCTATCTATCTATCTATCTATCTATCTATCTATCTATCTATCTATCTATCTATCTATCTATCTATCTATCTATCTATCTATCTATCTATCTATCTATCTATCTATCTATCTATCTATCTATCTATCTATCTATCTATCTATCTATCTATCTATCTATCTATCTATCTATCTATCTATCTATCAATATAAAGTTATCAACGATATCGTTCTTGTTAATGTGTGATTAAGGAATTAAGAAGACTATGTTAGTAAACTACATTAATTTTGGGATTTAATGCAAATTTTGGATCAGGTACAGCTGTCAACGAGGGTCCTCATAATGAAAACTTTTTTCTGGTGTTGGCAGCCTCATGGGATTTATATTTAACATCAATATAACTGGAGAAACACAAGATTATTAAAGGATAAGACAATGGACGATTAATTAATGTACATTCCCAATGCTGATAAACTAAATTACTCCTTCTGTAAATAAAGATTATTGCCTAAAAAGTTTGTAATCTACTAGTATGGAATTAACCAATAAAGGTATCCAAAGTTTTAGAATCAGTGCGGTTATAATACTTTGGGTACCATTATCATTGTCCCCAATCTTCCTAACCCTTACACACAAAAAATGTTCCTTTAATTGCTCGAACTTAATCTAGATGTACCGAATAGCTGTACCTAGCAATTCTTTTAAACTTAAAACGTGTCGCGCCTGACATAGCAGTCGAATGTACCAGTTTCAAAGTATTATTTTTAAGAATATTTATCTGCTATTTTTATTAAAGCATAATCAAGAATATTTGCTAAAACTCCCTTTTTCGCAATTTTACCTCCCTTCAACCGCCACCTTTATTTTCAGTAAAGCAGCTACTTTATACTTAGAGTACTAGCGGATTCGCCCCTAGCCTCTAGGGGCTTTGCCCCAAGAGATGATAAAAAAAGTTAAGGTGAAATTCGTAAAAAAAAATTAAGAATATCTAAAATAAGGATATCTCCTAGAAAAAAAGAAAGGACCAAGGATATCTCCTACAAAAAAAAAAAAAAAAAGAATAGCCTAAAACCACCACAGGACCAGTAGGTATATTCCCTGAAGAGTAGAATCCGATAGGTTCAGTGGTTACCGAGATTTTAAGCTTCAGACGGACGGACGGACGGACAGAAATCAAGCTACTTTGTATTATAGATATATGTTAGTGACCTTTTTTCATTTTTCCAGAGAGGGAGATGACACTTGGCTGTAAATTACACTGCTACCCAAAATTGTATAAGCGCTCAAAAACTTTATTCATTTTTTTGTGGTTGTCTCCTAACTAGTGGTAGTTTCAACCAATTGTTTTGATAAACAAAAGTTGTAATGTTGTTCATTATCATTGGGGATGTATTAAGTTATAGTAAATCATCTTATCCATCCTAAATTTATTGAGGGGGGGGTGGGCTTTAGTAATTAGTTTCAAATACTGCATTTAGCCTTATAATCAAGTATATGAGCTAAAATACTCTGTAATGGCCTATTAAAATAATTAAGTGCCTATATGAACTTTTCATTTAACGGAATAGGATTAAATTCTATTTATTATATAACATACGTAGTTTGCAGAGAGAGAGAGAGAGAGAGAGAGAGAGAGAGAGAGAGAGAGAGAGAGAGAGAGAGAGAGAGAGAGAGAGAGAGAGAGAGAGGACAATGTGCTGTTTATTACACTAGTCCCCAAAGTTTTATAATACCATTTTCTTCATTGTTGGTTTAACAACTTTAGGGTCTTTGATTGGTTGGTTTTTTAACTTGAGTGTTCAAATGTTTCAACCACTAATTTATTTCTACAGAAAGGTAATTATGTGTGTTATCATTTGGGATGTATTTCAATTCATCGGCCATTGTCTTATCCCTTTGGATCCCTGTGTAGTTTGTCTATATTCTTTAACCAATCCGTATTAGTATGATAGTAAAGCCACTACAGGTTGAATAAAAATAAACCAATGAGAATGCAGATTGAAAGTCTAGATTCTGTATAAAAAAATGATATAAAACATTTCAGGTGTTTTTAAACCTTTAAGTCGAGCAACTTAAGCGGCACCTTAATTATTTCAGCTCCTATTAAAGCTAGAGGGCTAGATAATGTGTTTAACCTAAAATTTTAAACAGCTGTAATTTTCTTATTTTTTAAGTTAGAAGAACATTATTTCAGAAAATTTTTATTTATTAAAATCTCTAAATCTTTCTTCAAATCAAGGGGGTTGATCTATAAAACAAAAGTAAACGAAAGGTTTTAAATTTAAAAAAGGATAACACTATCCATCGAAATCAATTAAATAATTGTAAAATGATTAAGACCCCCCCCCCCCCCTCCCCAAACACAATAAGGGCAGGGTTGAAGGGTAATGTTTCATTTGCTCATATTTTGCTTTAAGTTAGATTAGGCTAGGTTATATTGGCTAACGACTTGCCCAATTTGAGAGAAAGTACTATTTTTTGTTTTTTTGATCTTAAAATTGTCCAATAGAAAAGAAAGCTCATTACTTACCTTACCTTTAAGCATATTCCAAAGAATGTTCATATGAACAGTCCTAATAGTTATAGAGTAGCTGCCCTACTAAAAATTAAAAATAACTTCTTTGTTTTTATGTAAATATAAGTCTTAGCACATTTTTTAGATTTTCCAAGATAATCGAGGAAAGATACAAATATTAATATAAACAAGGACAATTATGTTCATAAGTAGTACAGCAGAAACATATCAATAATATTTCACAGGGATTTAAAGGGATAAGACGATAGATGATAAACAAATAAGATTACCCATTCTGTACAGTAAAATTATTGGTTAAAATGTTTAGACACTACTAGTTACTTACCTTTCCAAATTTCGTAAAAGTACCCAAAGTTTTAAACTAATGATAAGACATAACTTTGGAGATACCAGTGTAAGGGTCCTTCAATCAAAGGGTTGTATAACTGATAAAGAGTTCATATGCAAAAATAGCCTAGAACATACCCAAATCCACTGTAAGTAAACTGATAATCTTCAGATTTAAGTTTTTAAAAGAAAAAAAGCCTAAAACCTAACCCCATCCATGATAAATAAAGAGTTTATCTTCAGATTTGATCACTTTGAAGGTTCTTTCAGAAAGCTAATATTTAAATTTTGTAAGAGTTTCTTTAAAAAAGCTAATTCTTATAAATAATAGAGCATACTTTTTTTTGGTTTTCAATCAATAATTTCTTAATTTGAAAAGCCAACTTACGATATTCATGTCATACTTTTTGATTAATTGACAATTTAATAAGGATTTGTAAAACATCGTCAATTTTGTTTACGTAATGCCTTGGCCTTTGAACAGGCATATATATATACTTGTAGTGTAATCAAAGGGTTGAATGCTAGAAATAAAATGGGTTTTGGTTGATATTGAAAAACACTATAATTTAACTTTGTGTGTGGCTTCGTTGCTATGAGTAATTTTAAAAGAAGAGGCATTTTTATATGAGTACTTTCAGTACATATCAGACATAAACATTAAGGAGGAATTTTGAATTAGTAATTTAAAGTATACCTTATACAAAGTAACATGATGTCTCTATGTCTTTGAGTGTGTGTGAGGATTTTAAATAATGTGTAGCGAATGATCCTTCCTTAATAGCCTCTAGGGGCACTTGTTAATCGTTCATTGTACTGGAATTAAGTAACATGAAAAGATACAGTAATTCAGAAGCTGTTTTATTTCTAGTTAAAGTCTTTTTGTAGGATATTAGGACATTCAGGCCTAAATCATTCACTTAGCAAATGCTAAGATTTTCTTACATGAATTAATAATTACTTCACATTTTTTTAGTAAAGTATTAAAAAAAATTTGTAAACTACTTATTTACTTCAATCTCAAACTTTTTTGGTAGGGGAGGGGCAAAGAATGTGCTCGAATAAGCAATTCATGGGAAACCACCATAGCCACGCTTATAAAATTACTCCATGGAAAATGTTGCTTTAGAGTCTCTTGTACCTCGTTGTTGCAAATGTATATTGATGATTATTGTTCATTGTCTATGCTGCGGGATAATATGGGTGTCAAATGTTGGTAAAAAATCCGCAAATTATTATCAAAAGATATGCGCTGATATTGTAAGGAAGATGATTTTTGCTCATAGTCTTTAGATGAAGTAAAATATTGTTATCATAAACAATGAATATTGTTTAATATTTAGGGTGCATGTGTAATTTTTATTGCGTAGTATTATAGACAGCTTTCCTTAGATTTTAAAATAAAGAATTATAGGATTAAAAAACAAATTAGTTGTCCTTGAAACCTGGTTTTAATTTTAGACATTTTATATCAATATTTGTGGAAAATTGTATGTAGTAGGATGTGATACATAGTATTTCAGTATGGCTGAAAACCATATTAAAACCACCAGAAATTAATCAGTTTTGAGCTATTCTAGAAAAGTTGTTATAATTTTACAAAAAGTACTAAATTATATAAAACAAATTTAAGGGATTTCTGTCTAAGACTATACAATTGTTTCTATTTGTTAAAACAGAAAGCTTTAGCTGGCACCCTTTCACAGATTTGAGCAAGCTAAATGGTTTCTCCTTATTACCCAGGGCTGCGTGATTAGAATTCTGTCTTTATCTTTTAAAACATCACTGCACGAGTGAGAATCAATCCATCAAAAGAAAACACAGCTTTATGTCTTTAGTTCTTTTAAATTTACTGCAATGATATTGCAGTGTGCCTCAGTTTTTGTCTGAATACTACAATTACTACAAATACTGTTACTGTTTCTTGTTCTGATTATATGGTTCAGTTTTTAAGTTTATTTTATTTCAAAACTTGTAGATAAAGGGTAAAGTAATTAATGATGAAATATATTCAGTTGAATAAGTAAAAGTGTTTGATACACAGAAAAATTAGATTTTCTTTACCTTTTCAAATAAAAATACATTTGATATTTGGCAAAAAAATGTAGACAAAATGTTTAACTTTTGTTAAAAATAAAAACTAATGCAACAAATTGATATTATTCCAAAAACTCTACTTATTCGTTTCGTAGCTAGTAAAAGTGGCTGACTCAGATTATGATGTCAAAAAAAAATAAACAATAAGAGGCCAGTATACACTGTAATTGACAAATTCCTAGTTTCATATATATTTGGAATATAAATAAGAAAACAATACCTTATAGGAAAACAAATAAAATTTCATAATCTTAAATGACTACTCTTTGATGATTACAATAACAAATTAGCTGTTTCTAATTTAAGGCTGAAACTGAACATGAGTTATGTTTCCTGCAATTTCAACCAAGTAAATCTTTAAGATAGAAAACATCTATTTATAGAAAAGCTTTGTGTTTAAAAAAGAAGGAACTGTCAAATGTTAATTGGATAACAGTGCAGCTGAGTATTATGCATATGTAAATGAAGATGCCTAAAGCTTAAGTTTTTGCTTTAACTAAAAGTAGGTGAACTAAAATTCATTTAGAGCTGAAGCCTCTCATTAACTATAATAAATACTTTACAAAATGTAATTGTAATGTTATACTTTACCTTCAACATATTGGAAGGAAATAGATTTATATTGGTTCTGTTTAAATTAAAACCACAATGGATAGTATGTCCCAAGCCCTTAAAGGGGAAAAAAACACTTATATGGAAGCTTAATCCCAGCATGGATCTAATCTAACCTAAACTTACACCTCTATTGGCTATTTTGACTATTTTATCAAATGGGTGCAATACTATGGTCATCCATCTTTCACAGCTTTAGTTGATTTTTCTTTTAATTATTTTAATAGCATTATTTTCATTGGAAACAAATGTACAATGAATTTTTATTAAAATACAGTTGAAATTTCATAGTTTTACCATCATTTTTGCCAAGCATACTCATTACTCTTGTACTTGGTATTGTTTTCATGTGATTTATGCGTGAAATTTAAAAATCACTCATGCTAGTAGTAAAATAGGCACTTTAGAAATTTTAGTATGCAAATAACAAAATACAAAGAGGTTTGAAGGATCCTTAGGAAAACTACCATAATAATAAGCATTATCCTACGTAAATGATTTGATATCCAACAACCTTACTCTCCATTTATTTTGTTATATGATACTAAAAAATTAGCATTTTTAGGTTTAATAATCATAATAATTTAATGTTTCTGATGCCTTGTTTTAGCAATGATATAAAGGGATAAGACAATAAACAATAAATTGATGCACTAATAAAGTTCTTAAGCTGCTAAAGATCAATTTTATAAAACTTTGGACACCAATCTAGTCTACAAGCCAATTACAGAGAAAAAAATAAAAATAAGTGCTAAAAATGTAAATTTTTTGTTATTATTGAGTCAATTATAATCATTGAAAATATTTTTCTAAAAATATACAGGTTTTTTTCCATCATTGTTGACAACTAAACTTAATGAGAAAATGTTAAAAACTAGCATAATAATAATATATGTATTGAGTAACTGTGACAAGCTCATGTGGAGAAAAATTTGCATTATATGCATATCATTACATAACAGGTGCCAATTTTTTTTTTAAATTCCACAAAAAATGTATATAGCCATAAAGTCAGGGATCTAATAGGATAGGACAATGCACTATAAATTGATATACATCCCCAAGGATGATTCACAAAATTAACCCTTCTGTAGATTAAAATTAGTCATTGGAAGCTTTGAATCAACCAATCAAAATGCACTAAAATCCTCAAAGTTGTGAAGGCTTTGAATAAGAAAACATTATTATGAAACTTTGGGGACTTGTGTAATAAATAGCCCATTGTCCCCTCTCTCTCTCTCTCTGCATATGGTACATATTTAAGGATTGTCTTTAAGAAAAGTTTTGTTATATTATGTAAAATTTTATGATTACTATTGTGTTGACTTACTAATGATGTAAATATTATTGATAATAGTTTCCCTTCTATTGGATATGGACCACAAACTATTGTAATATGAAATATATTTCATGCTTTATTTAGGTTATGGTTTGTTAAGGTTAACATTGAATGAGCACTGTTGGAATAAAAACCCCTGAGGTTAAGAACCGTGTAAGGGCTGGAAAGACGTTTTTTCTTTAAAATATTTAAGTACAGAGGTAACAAAAGAGGTTTTGAGTGAAAGCACAAACTGACTTACACAAAAAAATGTTTACCAATGACACATGTGTGTCAATTACATAGAGGTTATCAATATAATTTAAACTAACTCTTGTTGTAAAAAATATTGACCAGTGACACCCGTGTGTCAATTATGTAGACGGTAATGCATATGATCTATTACTATTAGTCGGACTAACAACTTTTACTTTTTTAAGGAGTGGTGCTGCCCCCTAGTATTTTATCAAGGAGAGTGTAAATAAGGTGATAAAAATAGGAAATTTAGTTTTGAGCTCTGATAGCCCCCTTCCCTCTATAGTTCCAATACCTAAGCCCTTCAGGGTCTATAACTGCAGCGCCATAACCCTGTGGCGCTAGACAATACAACCTAACCAAACCTAAATTAATAAACAAAAAAGCAAATACTACCCTTAATACAACTATTACTAGTTAGATGATCTGCAATCCAAAATTTAAATTACAGACAAACAACCTTTTAATTGAAAGACCTTTGTCTGAAAGTAACTATAAACGTTAAGCTATAAGTCTAGAACCCGACAACTAACGAATGCGAACACCTATACCTTTTAGTAAAAAACGTTGATATTTTGTAATATCTTAAAATTTACATATCTGTGTATTTGAGATTTAGCTTTAGGGACACATATGATGAAATGCCTATTAGTTGCCAATGAGGGAGAGGACATTGGGCTGTTTATTACACTAGTCCCTAAAATTTTAGAAGAACGTATACTTATTCGTTGGCTTAGGAACCTTGGGGACTTTTATTAAGGTTGATTGGTTAGTTAATTAAGTTAAGTGTCCAAACGTTTCAACCACTAATTGTAAGCTACAGAAAGGTTAATTTTGTTTATCATCATTGTGGATGTAATTGTACATTAATTTATCGGCCATTGTCTTATCCCTTTAGATCCCTGTGAAATGCCTATTAGTTGCGCACTAACTCTATAATAAGGAATGTTTTTTTTAGGATATAAGTGGTAAAAAAATAGGTGCTATAAATTGTGTCCTAATTTTAGATAAAAGTTTGTACCCAGCGAGCACAGAAACTCCCAACCCATTATTTTTTTTAAATAACTTGAAATATAACTTGCTGGTTCTATACCCTGACTTACCTTAACCCTGCGGGACTAACCTCTACCCAATATAACTTTACCTAAACTGATTTAATGTAGAATACAAACACACTACCCCCCCCCCTTATTTCAAATTTTTATAGGTTTATGTCGGCGACAAGGAACTTTAAGTAAAACTGCCGAAAACGGAAGGCCAGGGTTTTGGTATTTGATTTTCACAAAAACCAATCAAACCAATCAGGTCAATTCAAACTATCAAACAAATGTTTATTGGTACAACCCACTTTCTGATGGACGGACTGACTGACAGAGTAGGTTAGAATGGTTATTTTGTACTAAACTTCAAAATAATGAGTAGGTCTAATGATCATATTTATATAAAGCTTAATGAATCTTTGTATGATATCAGGAATAAAGGTGGTGCATTATTTGCCAAATGTACCACTTTTCTGCACTACCTCTCCGATTTTGTTAATACTCTATATTTTGGTCCGTTGGGTCATTCAAGGATGCTGGATGGCCAAAAAAAAGTTTCAGAGTCCCTGGATGTCTAGATATCTAGCTATCTATGAAGGTAGGTAACAAAAATGTAAAAAACACCCATTTTTTCACAATTTTAAAAATTAATTTTTTCATCAATCATACATCCAATATATACATTTTATACACCAAAATGATCGTTTATTCATGTACGAAGCGCACATAATGCTATTTTGGCCAAAACTCTAATTTTACAGGGTGTCCAACAAAAAGTGTATTTTGGATATCTAGCATAATACCCAAAATACCTGTCCGAAAAAAATCATTTTTTTTGGCTTAAATCCTGTGTTTTATCTGTGTGCATATGTGGTATATAACGGTTCGGACCACCCGGGACTATAAGGTTGTCAAATTTCACTTTGGGACACCCTGTAAATGTGATTTTTGCGTCTGTAGAGCTAAAACTTGGTCTAAATTGGTATTTTTTTTTCAAATTACTCTAATATGTGTCTTAGTATGTTTGGCCATAGTGTTTTCTGACCAGATCAATAATTTCATATTTTTTGGACACCCTGTATTTTCAAAAAAAGAGAAAAAATTTTTTTGTTTTTTTAAATTTTTTTTTTCTATTTTTAAGTTACTTAAATCTGTCATATAGATACAGATTTTGACTAATAACAATAATATTTGCCTATTTTACAAATTTTTACACTTTTGGGACACCCTGTGCATGTTTTTGAAAAATGGTGGTTTTTGCCCATTTTTGGGAGGAAGGAGTCGTTTTAGGGCCATAGACTATTTCTTCATTTTTGTAGAACTTTTCAAGACACATCATTTGTTATTTATGCAAAAACTGCAAAAACCGAACCGTTTTGCCGTTATTCACCGCCAAAGGCGGAATTTTTTTACGTTTTTGCCGTTCCCGAGGTTGTAATTGGCATTTGTGGTAAGAAAACGTTGATTTATCAAGATCCCTCTTAAATACTTTTATTTAGATAATTTAATTTACTAAATTTCATATTAAGTAAAATTTTTTGTGCAGCTAACCGTTTTTCGTCGAGATGGATTTCAATTGTTATAACAAGAAAATGAAGTGAATATAACATAAATAATTGCTATAACATAACTGATAAAAGAAACATAAATCATGTGCATTTGAAATTCCTTTTGACAAAAATTGGTTGGATATACAAAAAAATTTACTTCACATGAAATTTAGTAAATTAATATGCCTAAATAAAAGTATTTCACAATTATCTTGATAAATCAACGTCTTCTTACCACAAATGCCCATTAGAACCTCGGGAATGGCAAAAAACGTAAAAAATTCCGCCTTTGGCGGTGAATAACGGCAAAACGGTTCGGTTTTTGCGGTTTTTGCATAAATAACAAATGATGTGTCTTGAAAAGTTCTACAAAAATGAAGGAATAGTCTATGGCCCTAAAACGACTCCTTCCCCCCAAAAATGGGCAAAAACCATCATTTTTCAAAAACATGCACAGGGTGTCCCAAAAGTGTAAAAATTTGTAAAATAGGCAAATATTATTGTTATTAGTCAAAATCTGTATCTATATGACAGTTTTAAGTAACTTAAAAAAAGAAAAAAAATTAAAAAAAAAACAGAATTTTTTTTTCTCTTTTTTTGAATATACAGGGTGTCCAAAAAATATGAAATTATTGATCTGGTCAGAAAACACTATGGCCAAACATACTAAGACACATATTAGAGTAATTTGAAAAAAATTACCAATTTAGACCAAGTTTTAGCTCTACAGACGCAAAAATCACATTTACAGGGTGTTCCAAAGTGAAATTTGACAACCTTATAGTCCCGGGTGGTCCGAACCGTTATATACCACATATGCACACAGATAAAACACAGGATTTAAGCCAAAAAAAATGATTTTTTTCGGACAGGTATTTTGGGTATTACGCTAGATATCCAAAATACACTTTTTGTTGGACACCCTGTAAAATTAGAGTTTTGGCCAAAATAGCATTATGTGCGCTTTGTACATGAATAAACGATCATTTTGGTGTATAAAATGTATAGATTGGATGTAAGATTGATGAAAAAATTAATTTTTAAAATTGTGAAAAAATGGGTGTTTTTTACATTTTAGTTACCTACCTTCATAGATAGCTAGATATCTAGACATCCAGGGACTCTGAAACTTTTTTTTGGTCATCCAGCATCCTTGAATGACCCAACGGACCAAAATATAGAGTATTAACAAAATCGGAGAGGTAGTGCAGAAAAGTGGTACATTTGGCAAATAATGCACCAGGTATAAGACAATATATGATATATCAATCATCCCCTAAATGTAAATTAATTATGAGCCATTTTTTTCTTTGTTTCACTTTAAAAAAAAAGATATTTAGTGTTAAACTTTATTTAAGTTTGAAGAAGCCATGACGATTGTTTAAAACTAAAAACTTTTTCCCAAAAAAATGAAGCTTCAAATATTCCGGAAGAAATAAGACAATGGGATGTTTAGTACGTTTCTTATTCGTTGGCTTAACAACTTTGGGGACTTTTAGTGAATTTTGATTAATTGGTTAATTAAGTTGAAAGTCTATACGTTTCAAACACTCATTCTAATCGGCAGAAAGGTTAACTTTGTGTATCATGTTTCGTAATGTATATCAACTTTTCGTCCATTGTCTTATCCTTTCAGATCCCCACAATTTCATAAATAAGAATTAATTGTGACGTGGATTAATTTATATTCAATTGCCCCATCCCTTTATCCCTAAAAGTGATGTATTAATTTATTTGAAAATTATCAAAACGTCTTTGGGCTATTTTTAAACCCGTTATGATTTTAATAACTTTTTTTTTCATAATCAAAAACATGTTTTTTTTTAGAGCGTAGCGCTACTCCATAATCTATGTAAATTGACAGGGATCTAAAGGGATAAGACAATGGCCGATAAATTGATGAGATCACCAATGATGAAACTAAAAATTACCCCATCTGTAGATTAAAATCATTGGTTGAAACGTTTGAACACTCAACTTAATAAACCAACAAAATAAAAATTTAGTAAAAGTCCTCAAAGTTATTAAGCAAATGAATAAGAAAACTTTATTATAAAACTTTGGTGACTAGTGTAATAAACAACCCATTGTTCCCTTTCTCTCTCTCTCTGGTGAATAGAGCTTTCCTATAAATAAATACATTCACAATCCCATTATTAGAATAGCGTTACATTAAATTGTTTATAAGGATGGAGGGGACATTGGACTATAAATTACACTAGCTTTATAGCCAAGTTAACTTATTTGTTGGCTTAAAAACTATGAATTCTTTTCAGATCTAATTAGAGGAGTATCTAAACCAATATGTTTGGTTTATAAAAGGGCTAATTTTGTTTATTATGGTTCAGGATGTACATCAATTAATCGTTAATTATCATTATTGTTAACACTTAGCATCAACAATAATGAATAAATACATTCGCAATTTTATCATTTGCTCTTTCTGTCTATCCATGATCTTTTTGTGCTTTGCTACTTATGAATGAAGTCAGTAGTCATCCTTGTTAAATCTTGTTTAACAGCCCTGTGTTTCAGGGATCTAAAGGGATAAGACAATGGCCGATAAATTGATGTACACATTTGTGAGTTGAACGATGGGACACTCAACTTAATGAACAAACTTTTCAAAAATCAATAAAAGTCCTCAAAGTTGTTGACCAACGAATAAGAAACCGTTATTATAAAACTTTGGAGACTAGTGTAATAAACTGCCCATTGTCCCCTCTCTCTGTAAGCCAATCCTCTATACCGATTAATAATTTGTTATTTGATTAATATTTTAATTAATATATCATTGTTTCAAAACAGATTTATAACGTCGAAGAAAATAGTTTTTTTTTGCGAAGCAGGCATGTTAAAATATAAGAGGAAAATTATCATTGAAAAGAAAACGAAGTAGCGGGTTTCGTCGTAGCTTTTGATAGGTTATGTGAGTTAGGTAAAATCTCTACAGAAGGGGTAATTTTTTAGGCCATTGTCTTATCCCTTTAGATCCCGGGTAAAATTCCTCCTCTTATTTACAATTTGTTTTAAAGATGGGGAATGGGGGAAAATGATTTGAGTAAAAGCCGCATTTAAAAAAATGTATTAATACATTTAAATGATTCTTAAAAATAAACATGCATGCCTCAAAAATGTTGAATTAAAAGTTCTCTTTTTAGCATGGTTTGCTGTCATATAAAAATTATCCTATCTATATAATAAGTGTGCCTTGCCCTGCGGAAACTACACAAGAAAATTACTAAAATATACAACATTTATGCTTCCCCTATTGTTTAGTAATCTTAAATAGGGGAATGCATTGGCTTAAAAACAGGCCAAATTGGTAATCATTAAAAGTTAGGACTTCTACATAAAGGATGTAATTGTACAATCAAAGGGATGGTTGTCCATTGGGTAATACTGACTGAGAAACATGTTCTAGTAAAATTGGAAACATTCTTAAAAGATAATTTATATAGGAGGGATTGCTAACAGAGAGAGAAAGGACATTAGTTTTTTATTACTCTAGTCCCCAAAGTTTTATAATAACGTTTTAATACTCGTTGGTTAAGCAACTTTTGGAAATTTTGATTGGTTGTTTCATTAAATTGATTGTTCAAATGTTTTAACCACTTATTTGAATTAACAAAAGAGGTAATTTTATCCTCATTTAAATGTAGATCAATTTATCGGCCATTGTCTTATCCCTTTAGATCCCTGGATTGCTAAATTGAAGAAATTTTTGTGTTGTTATTATCAGTAAATGTTCTGTATAACCATTCCTGCCCTTTAAATTACATCAGAGGTGTGGTTTTGATTAGTGTTGGCACATTATTATAAAATATTTGTTTAGCAATGGATTTATTATTACTTGGATATCGCCCCAGATGTTCATGTTCTATAAAAAGTGAACTCTGTAGCTGGCTAAAATAACGATATCCCTATCCCCTTTCCTCCTACTGGATAGACAGCCCGACAAATAAATGCGAGGGGAAATTGCAACCTAATTTTTTTCTTCTCATAATATTCACGTATAATCTACATCCATTTGATTAGCCTATCTTTTGCAAATGAAGCCTTTATCCGTCGAATCCCGTTAAGCTGCTAAAATATTCCTACAGAGGGTATAACCCAAGGTGTTAGGTTTAGCGAGGTTTCGCCCCCTGCAGGGTCTAAAAGCTCGTTTGCTATTAGTGAGTGTGTTCCCATTTGGGTGAAATTTCAATTTATATCCTAAAATACCAACCCTTTAATTGAGCGACCTTTATCCCAAGGTAACCACTCAAATAGTTTTAAATTTCCCCCCTTTATTGGACAAAGCAGTGCCCCTACTTACTCTCCAAATCAGATGTAGATACCATTTTAAACATCTATATTATGACGCGGTGTATAAATTCATAATCGAACATACATGCTCTATAGCGGTAACTTAATTTTCACCAATTTATCATAGAGTTAGGGGATATTGGGCTGTTATTACACTGGTCTCCAAAGTTTTATGATAACGATTTCTTATACGTTGGCTTAACAACTTTGCTGACGTTTATTGAATTTTGATAAATTCGTTCATTCAGGGAAAAGGGAATGTGATTCTGACAGACAATGCTAAAGGAAAATTTCCCCACAATCCCCTTCCCCTTTTCCTCCCCTTCTTTCCCACCCCTCTTCATTTACATGAAAAAAAACAAGATATACTTCCACATTACTTTGAAAGGTTTCTTGATTTTTTTAGAATTGATTGTTAGAATAGCTAGGCCTGGGTTCATTAAGTTGAGTGTAAACACGTTTCTACCACCATTCTAATCTACAGTAGGGTTAATTTTGTGTTTCATCATTTGGGTTCTACATAAATTTATCATTAATTGTCTTATCCCTTCAGATCCCTGACAATTTATGTATGTTTTGCTACTTCATAAATAATGTTAAATTATTTAAACTCCTTTTTTATATTTTTATTGATGGAAGCCTCTTTATATGACCGTTAAAATCAGCTTTAATTAGACAAATCATGGAAAACTTGTGTTTGGTTAGAAAAGCTACACTACAAGTTGTCCATTTCGGCGTGTTGTATGGTTTATCTACATATATGTAACATTTGTATTTAAAGGGTGAGCAAAAAAATGCATACATTTTTAAAATTCAAATTTCGCGGTTTGTGTTAATGGTAGAAAAAAAAGATATGCATACCGTTAGAACCCCTAAGAAGTCTATTTTTAGGAAATATAAAAATGATTCTTTTGCTACGCATAGTTTAGGAACTACGTGTTAAAATGTCTCAACTGACTTAAAACTTGACCTGCGAGTAAATTTTTCCACCTAGCTCCTAGATTATTTGTAGCACAGGAACCGTTCTTATATTTAAAAAAAAAAATACAGTTCATAGCGGTTCTAACGGTATGCGTAACATTTTTCTACTATTAACACAAGTCGCGCAATTTGAAATTTAAAAATGTACGCATCTCTTTTTGCAAAATCTTTTCTCTAAATTTTAGTTATATACTCGCAAGTAAAGTTTTAACAGTTGGAACATTTTAACACTTAGCTCCCTACCATACGTAGAAGAGGAATCGTTCTTATATTTTAAAAAAATAGACTTTTAGCGGTTAACATTGTACTGTCGGCTGCTATTTTAGATACGATGATACACTTGAATATTTGTATGTAAAGGTTTCGTGTTCTCTATTTTTTCTTTTATGACTAATAACATCTGCTCCATTGTCCAAATGTTTAGGGAGTTTTTACAACCACACAAAAGGAGGGGGGGCAGGGACGTCCAAGCTTTTTTATTTGGGGGGGGGGATAAAAATGTTTTATGGGGGGGGGGGGGTAATTTGAATACTATTAAATATTTAGTAGTATAAATGCGCGCGAAGCGAGCGAAACATTTTTTTTGTTAGGGATTATTTTTTTTTTTTTTTTGGGGGGGGGGTATTTACCGCCCCCCCCCCCCCAAAAAAAAAAAAAAAAATTGGGGGGTGTAAATTCCCCCTCCTAAATTTTAAATGAGGGGGTGGTAATCCCTACTATAACTCCCCCCCTTGGACTTCCTGGGGGGGGGGGGGTATTACCAACCCAAATTCTCCTCTTCGAAAATAAAAAAAAGTTGGACGTCCTTGCCTGTACCAATACTAAACCTCCGTGAAAGTTGTCCCTGAAATCATAGGTCAAATTGTCGACAAGATCTTAAAGGACAAACACACATATATGCAAACAACATACTACTTTAAAGTACAGTCCTAGGTGATTGAATAAAGGATAAACTATCAGGGCAATTAACATTTACACTCGCAACTCTCAACAAAGATTAAATTCCTTAATTGCAATGTAACTGTCTTTTAAAGATAAAATGAATATAATAATCATGGACAAAATATTGTGAGAGTTTTAACACATAATATTATAGAAAGATTTATGCAAAATGAAAGAGACAGCGGGAATTTTAATAACATCACTCATAACACTTTCTGCTGACCTTAAATTAAAAAATATAAGATTAGAAAGAATGCTCACAATGATTGATCCATGTTAATAAGATCTACTACATGATCAGAGAGAATGGTCACAATGATTGTTCCATATTTTTTAGATCTGCTATATGATCCTAAAGAATGGTCACAATGATTGATCCATGTTAATTAGATCTGCTATATGATTAGAAAGGATGTTCCAGATTAATTAGATCTACTATATAATTAGAAAGAATGGTCACAATGATTGATCCATATTTATTAGATCTACTATATGATCAGAAAGAATGCTCACAATGATTAATCCATGTTGATCTACTACATGATCAGAAAGAATAGTCACAATGATTAATCCATATTTATTAGATCTACTATATGATCCTAAAGAATGGTCACCATGACATGCTGGTGGTCATTGCCTTTGTGTGCTTAATGCATTTGGTCAATTTTCAAGTAGTGCCACAAAGTTTTAATAAAAAAATCTTCAATTTTTTGATATTTTTTCTTTTCAAATTAATGAAATATGCATGATCTAAGATATTAGACGATACGCGATACGGGAGGGATGTTTTTAAATTGACCTTATTTTTAGCAAAATAAAACGTAAGAAAACCTCTTAGGAGGGTATACCCTCCCCTTAAATTGTTACACTAAAGTAACAGGATGTCTGTTTGTCTGTGTGTTTGTATGATTGTACCGAAGGATCTCGCTAAGGACTGAACCGATCGGGTTTTCCTTAACAGGGTAGCTTCTCATAGGTCCCGAGAAGGTTTATATATATTTTTTTTCCAACCAAACATTTAAAGTGCCACTAGAGGCCTCTAGGGGCATAGCTGCTAGTATGGATAAAAGGGACCTTAAACCTTCACGGGGTTAAATTGAACATATTCTAACCTTACTTAACTTTTAAAAAAATTTCTGTCTTTTAACTCTTAATAGTATTTTACTATTTTTTATCACCTTTTTAGCCCTATAAATGATAGGGCAAAAATTTCAAATGCATTAAAATGAGTACCTACGTGTGTGTGTGTGTTTGTGTGTTTGTGTGACAAACTTTAAACGGCCATAGCGCCAAAACTACCTGACCAATCAGAACGTTTGACCACTCTATAAAAAGCTTAGGTAATGACCTTTTAGCACAAAAAAATCTTTGGACGAAGATGGACGTGTACAACGAGCTGGCCGCGCATATGTTCAACAAGGCAGATTCCAAATGCGCCGGTGGTTTAATCTGGATTCTTGACTAGGGCCCACTAAATCTGATCTCAGCCCATCTGTAGGTGAGGTAGAGTTATGCAACTTGCTGGGGATACTGTTAGATACATTAGTAAAACACTAGAAAAGACTAGAGCTCTCTATCTCAAATGGCTTGGTCGTAGTACTCCAGCAAAGTGAGACGGGGCAGATTTTGAGATGCAAAAAACGTCGAAAACCGTGAAAATTCGTGAAAATTTCTTGGTTCTTGACTTCAGGGATCCATATTGAACTTTAAAACTCATTTTAGACTATGGGTTGCGCTGATAACCCTAGCTGAAACTTCATGCCATGTTTAAAAAGGTAAAGAACGTCGTTCTAGCTCAACTGTGGTCCAAATAAGAGCCTCCGTGTATAGGGGTAGCTTGAAAGTTGGGCGAATTTGGATCCTGCAGTTACTCACGTTCCTAAGGAAATGTGGCCTCCCAGCAGCCCGATCTTAATTCAATGGACTTTTGGGCCTGGGGCTACTTTGAAGCATGCACCAATAGACGTGCTCATACCACAAAGACCTCCCTCATTGCCACTATCAAGGAGAACTACGCCAGCTTGGACAAGTGCATTTTGACCTGGACCTGCCGGCGGTTAAGGAGGCGGATAGAGGCGGTGATTAAGGCTGGCGGCGATTTTATTGAATAATCTAATAGTAATATATCTATTTTGCTTGCCAGTTTTTAAAATTCAATAAAATCTTTAAAATTGACGATTTTATGTTTATTTGTTTAGAAGTTAGAATTTGTCCGGTCTTATTTGCCCCACCCTGTATATTCTTAAAGATAATTTTTTTTGAAATTATCTGGGATATAAAGGGATAACACAATTGATGATAAAATTATTGGTTTAAAAGTTTAAACTTTCAATACTACTAATTTGATAAAAAGTACCCAAGGTTTTTAAACTAACAAATAAGATAACGTGTTTATGAAACTTTGAGTAATAGCGTAATTTACAGTCCAATGTCCCCTCCCTCCCGGGTAATCATAAATAAATTTATATAAATTGTCTTCAAATAAACCTGCTATTTTTGTAAACTTTAGTAAATAATCTTTAGATTGCAAATTCTATCTTGTTGGTCAATTTAATTGTTTTACCTTTTCTTTATTTCTATCAACAAGGACAAGTACAATTAAAAGAAGCGCAGCTATGGTACAATTTATAACAAATTGATATATACTTCGGTTGATATTGGATGGGAGCAAGAGTTTTAATCTTTGTCGTAGTGGGACAAAGTGTCCCAAAAATCAGCCATATGTGACTTCATAAAAAGGGAGAGATGAGAGGAGAAGTGAGAAATAAAACCCGTAGAAAAGAGATTGATAATCACTCATTTTTATGACGTCACGTGGCTGATTTTTAAGGCACTTTATCCCGCTACGTTGTCTCAAATACATGTCTTTTTAAAACTTTATTCGTTGAAATTTTCACTGTCAAAAACTTTCAACTAATTATCTTAACTTACAAAAGGAGTATTGAGGTTTATTATCATTGGGAAAGTACATATATTTATAGCCCATTGTCTTATCCCCTAAGATCCCTGGTGATTACAGAGTAGCTTTGCTCAAGAAATAACTAGCAAACGTAGTTTAATTGACACTTTAGCTGCTATGACTCATTTCTTCAATATACTTTAGTAAAAAGGTTACAAGCAATCATATTCAAAAAGTAGTGAAGAAATTTTAAAAAAGCCCTTTATACATTATTCGAGAATACGTAATTAACCCTTAACGGTCGGGGGGGGGGGGGAGTACGTTCATCCGGTTTTTTCTATCTCATTTTCTGTGTGTGAAAGATAAAGAGCCCAAACTGCTTGACTTTTTAAGTTTGGGTATGACACATAACTGAGAGTTGGAATTTTTTGAATATCTCCATCCTGGCGGGCACAGGATGCCAGCAAACCTGGCAGGGTCATCCAGGTAAAAAGCAAAAATATTTTTTTGACTTAAACAAAGCATTTTATCTTGCCAAAATACTAAAATATCCTCTAGTAGTACATCCTCATATGAAATACAGGTGTTTTAAAATTTTTGGTTCCAGGTATGATCCTGCAGGACCTGATCCTGGCCTCAATTTTTGACTTAGAGACTTCAAATTTAAAACTTAAGCTTTTCTTACATGTCTACATAACATATTAAAATTTCATAAAGATCCGCCGCCGTTTTTCCGCCGACCGCCGACTGCCAAGTACAGCTGCGGCAGCTGAAATTTATATTTTGACATTTCAAATATAAAATTTACATAAAAAATTGCAAAAAATTGCAAAAAAAATTGTTCTTCTAGCTTCAAAAATAAAAAGAATTACAGCCGTTTGAAATTTTGAAGTAAAAAAGGACCTAAAAACAAACCCTAGTAATCTCTGTCTCAGCAATTTACCTTTTTTTGTGCTTATATAAGCATTTTTGTCAGATTTAAGTAGGACGTGCTCACATCGGGAAAGTCCGCACTTTACAACAAAAGTGGCTTACTTAAATCGGACATGTCGGACTAACGAGCCATTTTCGTGGGTTAATTGCTTACTTGAAGAACTATTATTGCCCTATAAACCCCTAAAAAACCCCAAAAATAAGGGTGGCTGATAAGAATCAGCAAAATCGGACGCTTTTGAGGTAAATGTCTTACAGATTAAGATTTTAATCCGGATTATTTTTCCTCAAAATTTAATCCCTTCTCAGCCATTTAGGCTATATTTGTAGTTGATTGCTTACTTAAACAAGCCATTTTTGTGATTAATGTCCTACTTATATCTTCATTTTTTGCCACAAAATCCTTACTTAAACAAGCAATTTTTGTGATTAATGTCCTACTTATATCTTCCATTTTTGCTACAAAATCCTTACTTAAACAAGCCATTTTTGGGGTTGATTGCTTACTTAAATCCTCCATTTTTGCTGCAAAACCCTTACTTAAGTAAGCCATTTTTGGGGTTGATTACTTACTTAAATCATCCATTTTTGTTGCAAAATTCTTACTTAAATAAGCCATTTTTGGCGTTGATTACTTTTTTTAAGTAAGGATTTTGCAACCAAAATGGATGATTTAAGTAAGTAATCAACCCCAAAAATGGCTTATTTAAGTAAGGTTTTTGCAACAAAAATGGATGATTTAAGTAAGCAATCAACCCCAAAAATGGCTTATTTAAGTAAGGATTTTGTAGCAAAAATGGATGATTTAAGTAAGTAATCAACCCCAAAAATGGCTTATTTAAGTAAGGATTTTGTAGCAAAAATGGATGATTTAAGTAAGCAATCAACCCCAAAAAAGGCTTATTTAAGTAAGGATTTTGCAACCAAAATGGATGATTTAAGTAAGTAATCAACCCCAAAAATGGCTTATTTAAGTAAGGTTTTTGCAACCAAAATGGATGATTTAAGTAAGCAATCAACCCCAAAAAAGGCTTATTTAAGTAAGGATTATGCAACCAAAATGGATGATTTAGGTAAGTAATCAACCCCAAAAATGGCTTATTTAAGTAAGGATTTTGTAGCAAAAATGGATGATTTAAGTAAGCAATCAACCCCAAAAATGGCTTATTTAAGTAAGGATTTTGCAACCAAAATGGATGATTTAAGTAAGCCATTTTTGGGGTTGATTGCTTACTTAAATCATCCATTTTTGCTACAAAATCCTTACTTAAGTAAGCCATTTTTGGGGTTGATTACTTACTTAAATCATCCATTTTGGTTGCAAAATCCTTACTTAAATAAGCTATTTTTGGGGTTGATTGCTTACTTAAATCATCCATTTTTGCTACAAAATCCTTACTTAAATAAGCCATTTTTGGGGTTGATTGCTTACTTCAATCATCCATTTTGGTTGCAAAAACCTTACTTAAATAAGCCATTTTTGGGGTTGATTGCTTACTTAAATCATCCATTTTTGCTACAAAATCCTTACTTAAATAAGCCATTTTTGGGGTTGATTGCTTACTTCAATCATCCATTTTGGTTGCAAAAACCTTACTTAAATAAGCCATTTTTGGGGTTGATTGCTTACTTAAATCATCCATTTTTGCTACAAAATCCTTACTTAAATAAGCCATTTTTGGGGTTGATTACTTACTTAAATCATCCATTTTGGTTGCAAAAACCTTACTTAAATAAGCCATTTTTGGGGTTGATTGCTTACTTAAATCATCCATTTTTGTTGCAAAAACCTTACTGAAATAAGCCATTTTTGGGGTTGATTGCTTACTTAAATCATCCATTTTTGTTGCAAAAACTTTACTGAAATAAGCCATTTTTGGGGTTGATTGCTTACTTAAATCATCCATTTTTGTTGCAAAAACCTTACTGAAATAAGCCATTTTTGGGGTTGATTGCTTATTTAAATCTTCCATTTTTGCTGCAAAATCCTTACTTAAACAAGCCATTTTTGTGATTAATGTCCTACTTATATCTTCCATTTTTGCTACAAAATCCTTACTTAAACAAGCCATTTTTGTGATTAATGTCCTACTTATATCATCCATTTTTGCTACAAAATTCTTACTTAAACAAGCAATTTTTGTGATTAATTTCTTAATTAAGCTAGAAACTAATGACAAAAAGGGCTTGTAGATATAAGTGTTCTATGACAAAACTGGAGGACATATGTAAGAAATTAATCACAGAACTAGCTAGTAAGGATTGTATAGTAAAGATAGAGGATATTATTAAGAAATGAATCACAAAACTTGCTTGATTAGGTAAAGGTTTTCAATAATAATAATGAAGGAAATAATTAATAAATTAACCAAAAAGATAGCTTGTTTAGTTAAGGGTTTTATAATATAAACAAAGGACATAATTAAAAAATGAACCAAAACATTTGCTTACTTAATTAGAAGCTTGTAGCAAAAGGGGAAAAACTTAGCCAGTAAATAATGATAAAAATTGCTTGTCTCAATAAAGCTTTTTTAGTAAAATTCTAGGATTTTTGCTTTAAAATTAATTAAAACTTGAATTTAAAAAAAATCTTGACTCAATTATGGCTTACTGAATTATAAGACCCCTTATTGCTGTTAAAAAATCAATAAAAAAGCTTTTAAAGTAAAATTATATTAAATTATATAGTAAAATATTAACAAAATTTAGACTGATGAAAATTAGGTTGAAATTTATACAATTAAATTATATTTCTACTTAAAACTCACTAGTTTTCAGCATAAATCAATCTGATGTTTCTAATTTAATGTTGTGTTATAAAAGGTCCAGCAAAACCACTCCAACAACAGACTGAGACAATCTGCCCTTAAAGTGATCCTAATGTCCTCTAATGATATTTTTGATTGATTTGCTCAGCTCTGTTCTCCACTGAAAAACTCATAAGAAAAAATCATATATATATAATGAATATGATATGCTATACATAAAATACTTCTTAACAAATTTTAGTTAATATTTTTTACATAAATATCAATGAATGATTATGAATTTTTAGAATCAATGAATTCTAGTTAAATATAGAAAATATGACCACAAAATATCCCAATAACTTTTTGCTATTGATAAAACTAAATAAATATTTTAAATAGTATTTTTCATTTAGGGTTAGACTTTCATTTTAAAAATTTCAAAAATATAATACAAGTGCAGTGATGTCCAAAGGGGGGGGAGGTACTGGGGTGATTACCCTCCCAATTGAATTTGGGGTTGTCTGTAGGCACCAAAACATTTTTAGAAATGTTTTTTTATTTTATTCAAGTTATAAAAAATCTTGTTTTGTTTTGAAAAAGTGACTAAGGAAAAAGTAACTTAACATGAAAGATTCTTTAAGCAAAATTGAGGTAAAAATAATTTTTTTGTTACTGGCAAAAACTTTTTACAAAATTGTAATTAAAAATCTAAGTTATAGGCACTTCTTTACACATATTGAGTGATTAAAGGTTGATGATATTTTTAAAATATTACTTTGGGGTAATAAAAAAAATTACACCCCCAATAACTACCCCATTTTTAAAAGTGTATAGCTTTTCCTTACATTGTTTTTTTTTAAAGCTAATATACTTTTAGGCAAAATTTTTATCTTTAAATTGCATTAACTACATCTTACAGACTTGCCAACTTTTCTCTCAAGCAATATTCTAGAATTTCAGTTTTTTAAAACTTTAATTTGAACCTGATTTTCTGTTACACAATAACTAATGCATAATACCCTTGATAAATTGGTAATTTTACAGAATCAAAACTTTGAAATGAGAGAAAAGTAACAAAAGTCTTATACTACCTATATACTACAGGGTCATTCAAGAGAAATGATTTAAAAAAAAACTAAATTAGGCATGGAAAATAAAAAATTATATAAAATGCTTTATAGATTTGGAAAACCCATTCTGGGACATTCATGTTTCAAATATTTAAAAATGATTTTTTTGACAAATTATGCCTACAAAAACGGTTTTTCTAACAATTGTGTAAAATGCTTTGTATATTTTGAAAACCTATTCTGGGACATAAATGTTTCAAATATTTAAAAATTATTTTTGTGACAAATTATGCCTTCAAAAACGGTTTTTCTAAATGCCTTATTTTTGATGATTTTCTGATTTAAATGGTTCCATTGGAATTCAGCCCACACGGGATTCAACCCACGGAATTCAGCCCAGCGGGATTCAACCCAACGGTATTCAGCCCACACGGGATTCAACCCACGGTATTCAGCCCACACGGGATTCAACCCACGGTATTCAGTCCATACGGGACTCAACCCTCGGAATTCAGTCCATACGGGACTCAACCCACGGAATTCAGTCCATACGGGACTCAACCCACGGAATTCAGTCCATACGGGACTCAACCCACGGAATTCAGTCCACACGGGATTCAACCCATTATATATGTAAAATTACCAGTTTGAAAAAAAATATTTTTTTTTTAAATTTAAGAACAAAATTTTTAGAAAATTTTTTTAAAAGTTTTAAAAAAAGTTTATGTAAATTTTTTTATTGTAGAAATTATTTTATAAAATATGCTTTATAAATAATTTGAGAATTATTTTCTAAAAATTTGTTTCTCAAATTTGAAAAAAAATATTTGTTTTTAAAACTGAGAATTTTATACATATATTGGGTTGAATTCCGTGTGGACTGAATTCTCAGTTTTAAAAACAAATATTTTTTTTTTCAAATTTGAGAAACAAATTTTTAGAAAATAATTCTTTTTTTCTCAAATTTTTTTATAAAGCATATTTTATAAAATAGTTTCTACAGTAAAAAAAAATTACATAAACTTTTTTTTTAATTTTCTAAAAATTTAGTTCTCAAATTTAAAAAAAAAAATATTTTTGAAAATATATAATGGGTTGAATCCCGTGTGGACTGAATTCCATGGGTTGAGTCCCGTATGGACTGAATTCCGTGGGTTGAGTCCCGTATGGACTGAATTCTGTGGGTTGAGTCCCGTATGGACTGAATTCCGTGGGTTGAGTCCCGTATGGACTGAATTCCGTGGGTTGAGTCCCGTATGGACTGAATTCCGTGTGGGCTGAATACCGTGGGTTGAATCCCGTGTGGGCTGAATACCGTTGGGTTGAATCCCACTGGGCTGAATTCCGTGGGTTGAATCCCGTGTGGACTGAATTCCAATGGAACCGATTTAAATATAATGGAAAAAATGCTCACATTTTAAAAATTCAAATTGCGCAGCTTGCTTTAATAGTAGAAAAACGTTATACATACTGTTAGAATTGTCATAAACTTTAGTTTTTGGATATATAAGAGCCATTCATGTGCTATTTATAGTACAGGAGCTACGTGTTAAAATGTTCCAACTTACTTAAAACTTTTCAACCTTTCTCACACTTTTCAATGTAGCTCCTAAACTACAAATACCACAAAAATAGTACTTATATTTTCAAAAACTAGAGTTTATGACAATTCTAACGGTGTGTATAACGTTTTTCTACTATTAATACAAGCTGTGCAATTTGAATTTTTAAAAGGTAAGCATTTTTCCCCAATCTTTAAATCCATACATCTTCAAAAATAAGGCCTTTGCAAAAACTGGTTTATAAGGCATAATTTGTTGTAAACATCATTGTTAAATATTTGAAACATAAATGTCCGAGGATAGGTTTTCCAAATATACAAAGCATTTTACACAATTGTTTTATTTTCCATGCCTAATTAAGTTTTTAAAAAATCATTTCTCTTGAATGACCCTGTGGAATAACATTTTTTAAAAACTTTTAAAGGATGCCTGCAAGAAATATAACGCTATAACTGCTGAAAGACTGCCACAAGTAGACCCAATATCCATAAATTTGAAGCCTTCAGCTTCAATAACAAAAAAATTTTTAGGCATTTCAAACTGACATTTTATGTACAATACTCAATGCTCATGTTAGAAATTAAGAAATTAAAGTATGTAACCTAGATTAAAAATTATATTCATAAATTCATAAAACAAATTTAGGTTGCCAGTAACTAATTATATATTTTTAAAAGCGAAGCTTTTCTATAATTAGGGTCGGTCCATCGGTCCGTACGTCCGTCCGTCCGTCTGTCAGTACGTCCGTCCGTCCGAGATAGATAGCTTTCATTTGTTAATTTAGGCATGTTAGAATTGTCCTATCGATTTCAAACTTTGCATGATGATTCCTGTAGTAGTTGGGTATGATTTAGAAAGCGTAGCAACTCTATAATCATTACCAGAATGTCCGTACGTCCATTTTAAACATGTTGATTTTTCTACTTTTTTAACAACAAATTTTCAATTGTTTTAATTATCCGTTTGATCTGATTTTTGGTATATTGATTCCTGGGACAACAAAGAACAATATCATAAGCAAAGCAACTATATAATCAAGTCCAAAAATGTAAGTATGTCCATAAACATTATCCTGTTTTTAAGCAGTTTTTCAACAAATTTACCTACAATTTTGATTCGACATTTATAATTTATGTTCCGATTTTTCAGTTTAGATACTATACAAGTGTTAATGTCCATTTGTCCTACCGTTTCAGTGCTTCGCTTTTATGGATGTTGTCATCCTTGTTCCAATAAAAATACCCCTTTTTATGAAATGAAAATTTTGAAAGATTTCTATTGCTCATAATAGAAATTAAAATATTAAATTATGTGGCATAGACAAAATATTATAACCTTATCTTTTTTCAGTTATTCATAAAATTTTAATATCCTGTAGATGCTAAAGTGTTCTCAGAAGAACAGGAAATATCATTTTAATACTATTATTTACAAAAAAAAAACTTTGAAAAATGGACTGAAAACACCAAAAATTGGGAAATATGTAAAAAATCAAAAAAGCTACTTGTACTTTCATCTTTAAACACTAAAATTGCTTGGAAATTCCTTGAAAATTTATTTTTAATACTGTAATCTAAAAATAATTTTTAAATCGGACCATAACACCAAAGATATTTAGAAAATGTAAAAAATAAACAAAAATCTACCAAAAAGCAGTCTGATCACCACAGATGTTTTCTTAGAATGACAGGAAATTTTATTTTGTAAATAGAACCAAGAACATTGAAGATATGGGGGAAAATGTGAAAAATATAAAAATAGCTGGGGAAAAAATCGGACTGAATGGATGTTTTATAGTTGATTATGCTTCTTAACAAGAAGTTTCAGCAGTCTATCTTTTATAAGAGCCAAGAAAAAAAAATATTCAAGGAAATTCAACTCTAAAATTATGTGTTAAATCATATTTCAGGCACAGGAAATAAGAGAAAACAGAGGTGGAGGGGATCCTTTGTTAAAATTAGAATAGTATATTGTTGCTTTCCTACTTATGCTTGATAAAATTAGTATGGTATAATGTTTCTGTGCTACTTATGCATATACCTGTCCTTGTTAAAATCAGAATAAAATAATGTTGCTGTACTACTAATAGATATAACTGTCCTTGTTAGAATTAAAATAATGTTGCTGTGCTACTAATGGATATAACTGTCCTCGTTAGAATTAGATTATTATAATGTTGCTAATTCCCCTTGTTAAAATCAGTAATTTACCAAAAAAATACTTAATCACAAGGGGAGAGATACTATGGATATTAAGTTATAATACTCCCGCGCTATTTATGAATATACTTAACATTTTTAAAAATCAATATTGTATAATTATGCATACTTGTCCTTGTTAATACCAGCATGATCTCTGGGGCTCGGTGACGCTATTTAATTGCAGTGTAACATGCTTAATCGCCAAGTGTATTTAGTAATGTAACACCTATGTAATAGACAACCAACTCTTTGTTTGCACGACCTTTGTCTAGAAGTCCTAACTGTGCATGGTAATGAGTTGCGCGTTTTAGTCCAAGGCATTTCCCCTACTCTAATTATTAATGTCGAACATCTGAAAAGCATCAGTGCAGTAGGAACCATTTTTAACGTCCTTAGTTTTGACGCAGTGTTGAACCGAGACTTGATCCCATCAATTCCTCGACAATGAGTTGATGCCCTACGTGTTAAGCCATGGTTGCGCGTTAATATCAGTATAGTATAAAGTTTTTTAATAGAATGTTTGTCTTTCTTTAATGAGAACTAATGGCGTGTCATCACTTCCTCCATAATTTATAAAAAAAAAACAAGGATGACAACATACATAAAAGCTAAGCACTGTAACGGTAGGGACAAACGGACATTAACACTTGTATAGTTTCAGAACTGAATAATCCTAATTTAAATGTATAAGAGTCAAAGCAAAATTGTAAGTTAATTTGTTAAAAAACTGCTTGATACAGGATAATGTTTATGGACATACTTACATTTTTAGGACTTGATTATAGAGTTGCTTTGTTTATTACATTATACTTTGTTGTCCCAGGAATCAATATACCAAAAATCAGATCAATCCGATGATTAGATCACATAAAAATTTGATGTTAAAAAAGTAAAAAAATCAACATGCTTAAAATGAACGTACGGACATTTTGGTAATGATTATAGAGTTGCTACGCTCTCTAATCGTACCTAACTGCTAAAGGAATCACCATGCAAAATTTGAAATCGATAGGACGATTCTAACATGCCTAAATTAACGAAAAAAGCTATCCGTTACGGACGGACGGAGTGACGGACGGACGGACGGACGTACGGACGGACCGACCCTAATTATAGAAAAGCTTCGCTTTAAAAAATCAAACCATTAACATCATTACTGCACAAATAAATTTACTAATTAACCTCTCTCTAATATAGATGTTATTGTGTTATTTGGCGAGTATAAGATTGCAAATATGGGAATATGCGGATTTTTTTTATAAACGATATGAAAATGGATGATTTTTGTACAACCTAATCAATTTTTTCTAAGTATCCAAAGTTTACTTCAACAAATGAGAGATTGTGTTTAAATAACGTGGTAAAATCTTCAGTCCAATGCTCCCTCCCTTTACAAAGCTCCTTTAAATTAATCTTTTTACAAACAAACTTGAACATTGATTGGTTGGTTACAAACAGAAGTGTCCAAACTTTTAAACCAATAATTTTATCTGCAGAAGGGTTAATTTGATGACATTAAAATATAATATGGTGGGAGAGGACAATAGCAGATAAAATATGCATATAAAGTGATAAATAAATATAATTGCATCGTATCATAGGCAGCTTTCAGCGGACATGAAAATATAAAAATGAAAAATCTAAGATTAAACCCAGTTTTTTTAGACCCTAGATGCCGAAGGTCCGGCCTATCAAAACTGGTAATAATTTTATGATTCTTATTCAAATATTCGTGAATAATTATATGTAATAAGATGCTATACATAATTTTTCAGTATTATTGAGAACATGTTTTACTTCAGCGGATATTATTCGGTTACGAAGCCATACTGGAAACAACTTGTATTTCAAAAAGGGCTCGGAAGCCGTACAGTAGCCTCGAATACGATTCAAGTTTAAACCTGCTATTGTGACAAAAAATCGAACAGAAGGATGGTGTTTTTAGGAACAGGTTAAGACTTCCAGCTATATATTAAAGTTGTAATATGACGATTTCACTGAGGTTTACACGCGGCTGCCGAGCCCTGATCTTAAGCTTGAGGGACAGGCATTTAAAGGGATACGATAATAGAGAAAAATTGTATTACATCCCTTATGACAATAAACAAGATTACTCCTTAAAAATAAAACAAATAAGATAAAGTTGTTATAAAACTTCGGGTATCAATGTAATTAACAGCCTAATGTCCCCTTTCTACCTGGCAAAAGATTATTTATCAAATAATAAAAATTTCAAAATTATTACAAGATTTATCCCAGACTTGCTGGACCTGAGGGGAGTTATTGTTTGCTCGAATTTTCCGTAGAGGTGTGACTTTAAAAAATTTCTTTTTGCCTTTTTAATTGCTAAATTAGACCAATTAAATACAAACGACGAAGCCCAATCTGTCCCACTTTTGAGCAAGACGATTCCCTTTTCTCCCATCTCTTTTCAAGAGATTTTTCTCCCCCCCCCCCCCCTTCTCTTTTTCTTTTTCTTTTATATGACGTCATATAAGAATCGTCTTGCTCAAAAGTGGGACAGATTGGGCTTCGTCAATACAAACTTATTAAGACATCATTTTTATTATTTATTTGACCTGCACTTAAGTTTTTGGATTTTAATACTAAGAAATATTATAATATCATCAGTAGAAAAGTTTGTAAACTAATCTACCAATGATTTAGCCGATAACTAAGATAAAGTTGGTTAAATATAATTTACTGTCCAATAACACCTTCTTCTTTGTAACTGCTCTATGATATGCATCATATAAAAATGTTTTAAGTAATAATGCCCCCCCCCCCCCCCTCCCTACTTATATAACCTAACCTAACCCGACCCAAAATTTTCAGGTTCCATTGCTCAAAAATGTACTTCAAGTGAAAGAACCAATATTTTTGTTTTAAAGCATTGCTTTTATAGATGATTTTTTTTCTTTACTTCAAACTTAATTTTCGTTTATAACAAGAATTGTAAGGAATAAGACAATGGATGATAACAAAAAAGTACCCAAACTGACCAATGAGCGTGCGTTTTTCAGGGAGGGATGGTAAATTGGGCTGTTTGTGTAACAAGTCCCCAAAGTTTATAAACTATAGTTTCGAAACGTTTCTAATTCTAATTGTAATCTATTAATTTTTGTTCACTGGGGGTGTAAATTAATTTATCGGCCATTGTCAAATCCCTTTAGGTTCCTGCGATTATAAAACTTCAATATAAGTACCGAAAGCTTCTGGGCCAACAAATAAGATAACATAATCCTATTATATAAAGTAGTAAGCGTTTTTTGTCTGTCTCGAAGGATCTCGCTAACCGCTGGACCGATATTGTTCTCCTTTACAGTGAAGCTTCTTATAGGTCCTGGGAAGGTTTTAAACTATTTTTGGAGAGGGTGTGGTTCACTCCCCCCCCCCACTTCCCCCCCCCCCCCCAAAAAAATATGTTTAAAATATTTTGAAACTCAAATTTAAAATGGGAAGAAGTCGACTTTACCCCCTCCTACCAGTGCCCTTAGAGGCTTCTAGGGGCGTAGCCGCTAGTTATTAAATATTGTGTGTAACTCGCAATCGTGGCTCAACACGTAGCGCATCCGCTCATTGTCTTGGAGGTGATAGGTTTGAATCTCGACCCGACATTGTGTCATGACTTAAGACGTTAAAAGTGGTCCTTACTGCTGATATGTCAAGTGTTAATGAACATTTACAATTGTAGAATGTCAGAACTAAATTAGCATGATACTGTATAAGGACATAATTAAATTTATGGGACTTCATTAAAGATATGCTTTGCTTATAACATTGTCCCTTGTTGTCATAGGAATCAGTATTCGAAAAATAAGATGATTAAGATCTTTTAACAATTATAGAGTTGCTACGCTTCCTAAATCGTACCTACTTGTTATAATGTAGTGTGTTTTAAATTGATAGGACAATTCTTACATGTCTAAATTAACGAAAAAAGCTAACCAGTACTGACGGACAGACTGACCCTGACTATAAAAAGGTTTTCTTTTAAAAAGTTACAATCCATTTTCCAGTATGGCTTTGAAACCGATTAACTGCTGGATTAAGACCGGTTCTCAGCCGAGAGATAAGACAATGGGCTTATTACAATAGTCCCCAAAGTTTTATAATAACTTTTCCTATTCTTTGGCTAAACAACTTTGGGGACTTTTGATTTGAATTTTGATTGGTTGATTCACTAAGGAGAGTGTAACGTTTAAACCACTAATTTTAATATACAATAGGGTAATTTTGTGTTTCATCATTAAGGATCAATTTATCGGTTATACTGAATCATGTTTAGCATCAAATTACAGACATTTTTTCATAAATATTAAAATAAAATCATAAAATTAATACCTTCCAGTTTTGTTTTAATTCCTATATTTTTTACTAGTGGCTACGCCCCTAGAGGCCTCTAGTGGCACTTTAGATGTTTATATTTGTTAAAGTCTCTACATTACTTCTTTATTTTACGATAATTTTCTTTATATTACGTTGAAGTCTCCCACATATTTTTTAAAACTTCGATTTTTTGTCATTTCTCTTGGGAGGGTGGTTGTACCCTCCCCCAAAATAGTTATAAACCTTCCCAGAAACCATGAGAATCTACCCTGATAAGGAGAACCCGATCGGTTCAGCGGTTAGCAAGATACATACACACAGACAGACACACAGACAAACAAACATTCTGTTACTTTAGTGTAAGGATTTTACTTTACACTGAAAGTTGTCTATAATACGATGCAATAATAATGTCAAATCCCGGCCTGGTGATGTAATTTCAATAATCTTATTTGTTTATGATAAGGGTCTGTGCGTCCGTCTGTTCATACACTATGTCGATTTAGAATTGTCCTATCAATTTCAAACTGTAGGTGGTGATTCCTGTGTATTATTTAAGAAGCGTAGCAACTCTATGAACAGGAAGTTTGTACGTCCAATTGAAATATGTTGATTTTTAATTTTTTTTACATTTTTTTATGTGATTTTAAACCAGTTTTGTTAGCCCGAGATTCCAAAGGCACGGGTAAAAAAAACTGGTTTTAATCTTATGTACATTTTTGTATTCATAGAAAACAGGATATAATGTTTTTTTAGTATGCCCTAGTACCGAAAATATTTTTTCCAGTATGGCTTCAAAACCAATTAAAATCCGCTGAATTAGAACCGGTTCTAATCCATACTAAAAAATTCTATATAGCAACTTATTACAGACAATTTTCCACGAGTATTAAAATAAAAACCATAAAATTAAAATCAGTTTTCTTTGCCAGGTCCTTCGACCATTCAGAGCTAACAAAACTGGTTTTAAACTTTTAAATTTTTAAATCTAATATCCGCAGAAAGCTAACTATAATACGATGCTATAAATAATTCTAATTTTTAAATTCATATACTGTTTTAAAAAGCGAAGCTGTTCTATAATTAGGGTCGGTCCGTCCGTCCGTAACGGATAGCTTTTTTCATTAATTTAGGCATGTTAGAATTGTCCTATCGATTTCAAACTTTGTATGGTGATTCCTTTAGAAGTTAGGTACGAGTTAGAAAGCGTAGCAACTCTATAATCATTACCAGAATGTCCGTACGTCCATTTTAAACATGTTGATTTTTTTTACATTTTTAACAACAAATTTGTATGTGTCCTAATTATCCGATTGGTCTGAATTTTTGTATACTGATTCCTGGGACAACAAAGTGCAATATTATAAGCAAAGCAACTCTATAATCAAGTTCTAAAAATGTAAGAATGTCCATAAATATTATCCTGTATCAAGCAGTTTTTCAACAAATTTACTTTTAATTTCGCTTTGACTCTTATACATTTACATTCTGATTATTCAGTTCTGACATTATACAAGTGTTAATGTCCGTTTGTCCTACCGTTTCAGAGCTTCGCTTTTATGGATGTTGTCATCCTTGTTAATAAGTAACTATGTAACTAAGTAAGTGAGGATACCACCACCCTCCTGAGAGAAATCGCCCCAAACTCCCCCCCCCCAAATAAAAAAAAAATACAACCACAAAATGACTAATAGTTTCGAAATTGCTAGAGTTTTGAGTAAACGAGTGAGATAAAGATGTAATAAAACTTTTGGTACCAGTGTAATTTACAGACCAATGACACATCTCTTCTTTATTTACTCATATACATACATCAAAACGTGATACTAACAAACATTGTTCTTTTTCTTCTATTATCTAAGTGTAATCCAAATATTTCTAGAGAAAACCTCGCACCTTTCTTATATTTGTTAAGTTAAAACAAGTAAATGTAAATAACAAAATACTTAGCTCAAAAAATGTGAAAAGGTTTGTGTCATGTAACGGACACACTACTATATCTTATGTATTTCATTTATTCTGAAATAAAGTAAATGCTCAAATGACGTAAAAAAAATTATATAATAATCTTTTAGATTTTTCATACAACATTTGCTGTAAATTAAAGAGTTGTTCCTTATATACAAAAAATGTTTCCTTTCAGCATTACAATAGTTTGCAAAGCAAATATCAAATGTTATGTAGAATATAATTGCCAGAATAAAACTAAATATTTGATTTTGACGGATTCTTTAGCATTTACCATATTTCAGTAATATGTATATGATCATTTTAAAATAAAGAAAACAGAGTCTAACCTTGTAATATGAATGCCAAGCATAGTTTCCTTTCAATAAATATTGGCTTGGTTTAATTTGATGCGTAGTTTAATTTTAACTTTACAATTTTCTACAATTCAAATATTCTTTAAAGTATCATTTAATAGTTGAAATTGTTGAAAAAGGTACAGTTAATATGAAATAGAATTCACTTGAGAATGTTTTTTATTTATCAAAACACCATCACTATAAATAAAAAGTACATTGCACAATGCACATACACATAACAATAACATGTTTCTCCCTCGCTAGCCTTGAATGTACTGACGCGTAGTCGGGTCAGCCTAGTCAACCCTCGCGCTCACACCACACACAAACACGCACACACTCACGCACACACACACACACACACACTAACACAGTCACACTTAAACACCGATTCCTGGAGTCGGTCGTCACTTTAAAAAATCCGAAAATAGAAATGACGCAAAATTATGCAAATTTTATAAGTCAATTTCCAGTATGGCCTCAGAACCAATTAAGATTCCCTGGATTGGAACCTGTTCTCAACAATACTGAAAAATCATGTATAGCATTATATTTTAGAAAATTTTTGCGAATTTTATAATAAAAATCATAAAATTAATACCTACCAGTTTTGTTAGCCCAGGGCTTAAAGAAGCTGTCTATAATACTATTCGAAATAACTATTATCCATATCCATTTATATAAAGTAGAAAGGTTTTTTTTGTCTGAAGATTAAGATTTCAAAACCTTATTGTTGATATATAAAGTAGGGTTGGGCCGGATATCCGGTATCCGGCCGGATATCCGGCCAACGCCGGATATCCGGCAAATATCCGGTTATCCGCCCAAATTACCGGATATCCGGCCGGATAACCGGCCAAATTACTACATATTACAGTATCAAAAAAGGATATAGTCCCTTTCGTGGCAACGCACCTTAAGGGGCGATTCGTTGTATTTTTAAAATTCCTTTTAATAGGTTATTTTAGGTTAGGTTAGGTTATATTTGGTTAGGTGATTGCCCCGCAGGGTTAGGCAATTGGCCCTGCAAGGTTAGAGTCCCCCGCGAGGGGCTAAAAAAAGGAGGAAAGCTACTGTGAAAATACGAATAATCGCTCCTTAAGGGGCGTTGCCACGAAAGGGACTATACCCGCAAAAAAATTTCTTCATAAACTGGTGTTTTATATTATACTAGCGGCTGCGTCCCTAGTATCTAGGGATATTAGAAGGGACATGAAAGTGAAAAATAACTTAAAACTTTACAACGACTTTTTTTTATAAAAATTAAACAGCCTAAAACCACCCTGGGACCTATAAGAAGCTTCACACTAAAGGAGAACCATATCGGTTCAGCAGTTAGCAAGATCCTTCGCTACAGACAAAAAAAGCTTACTGCTTTATATAATACTAGCGGCTTCGCCCCTAGCCTCTAGGGGCTTACCCCAAGAGGTTTGATCAACCTAATTTTTCATATTTTAGATTTAAAAAGAGAAAGTAAAAAAAAAATTTTTGCTGAACCAATATGTTTCTCCTATACATGGAAGCTTCCTATAGGTCCTAAGATGGTTTTAGGCTATTTTATTTTTATTCCTTATAATAAAGTAACAGTACCTTTGTCTGTATGTATGTCTGTTTTGTACCTAAGGATCTTGCTAACGGCTGAACCAATATGGTTCTCCCATACACAGAAGCTTCCTACAGGTCCTTAGATGGTTTTAGGCTATTTTATTTTTATTCCATATAATAAAGTAACAGTACCTTTGTCTATATGTCTGTCTCTCTTTACCTTAGGATCTTGATAACTGCTGAACCAATATGGTTCTCCTATACACTTATAGGTTTAGAGTTTTTTTATGTGGCTTATAAAGACCTTTCTATAGACGCCTTAATAAGATTTCTCATCCAATCCTAGCCAATTTGGCATTCAAAAGACAGACCCATCAAACATAGAGATATGACTGCTCTGTCTTAAAAAAAAAAGAACAGACCGTCTTATGTACTTAAAATCTCGTAGATAAACCCCATGTTTAGAATTTTTGATGGGGCACGTCAATATCTTTCTATAGACACCTTAATCAGGTTTCTAACACAATCTTAGCCATTTTGATATCAAAAAGAAAGATCTATCACACATCAAGAACTGCAGAGACCTGTCATGTCTAAAAGTTTGATGAGTCTATCTTTTTTATGCCAAATTGGCTAGGATTGAGTTAGAAACCTGGTTAAGATGTCTGTAGAAAGGTCTTTACATGCTCCATAAAAAATTCTAAACATTATGGGGTCTTTCTACAAGATTTAAAGTACTTAAGGCAATTTGATTTTTAATCTCCATGTAAGGAGAACCATATTGGTTCAGCAGTTATCAAGATCCTAAGGTAAAGAGAGACAGACATACAGACAAAGGTACTGTTACTTTATTATATGGAATAAAAATAAAATAGACTAAAACCATCTAAGGACCTGTAGGAAGCTTCTGTGTATAGGAGAACCATATTGGTTCAGCAGTTAGCAAGATCCTTAGGTACAAAACAGACAGACATACAGACAAAGGTACTGTTACTTTATTATAAGGAATAAAAATAAAATAGCCTAAAACCATCTTAGGACCTATAGGAAGCTTCCATGTATAGGAGAAACATATTGGTTCAGCAGTTGGATCAATCCTTTGGTACAGACAGACATACATATATACAAAGATCCTGTTACTTTGTTATAAGGAATAAAAATAAAATAGCCTAAAACCATCTCAGGACCTAATGGAAGGTTCACCGTAAAAGATAATTTTATAGGTTCAGCTGTTATTGAGGTTGTTTTCTACAGACATAAAAAACTTACTACTTTATATATCAACAATACTTGTGAGTTAAAAGAGGGTGGAGTAAATAAATATCTAGTCATTTACAGTAAAAGTGGCTTATATAAGTTGAAGTGAAGAAAAAGAAGGAGGATTAAAAATTAATCCCTTCCTTCCTGTAAGCAGTTTATGAAAAAAAGAGAAGATTTGGCTGATATAAGCCAAATAAGCAACAAATGTGAGTGATTGCTTGTAAGTAATTTATAAAAAAATTGGATGATTTAATACATAAGCCAATTAAGCATTTATTGTGATTGATTGCTTGTAACTAATTTATCAAAAAATTGGATGATTTGGTATATAAGCCAAATAAGCAATAAATGTGATTGATTGCTTATAAGTATTCTATCAAAAAATTGCATGATTTGGTACATAAGCCAAATAAGCAATAAATGAGATTGATTGCTTATAAGTTATCTATAAAAAAATTGCATGATTTGATATATAAGCCAAATAAGCATTTATTGTGATTGATTGCTTATAAGTAATTTATCACAAATTGCATGATTTGGTATATAAGCCAAATAAGCATTTATTGTGATTGATTGCTTATAAGTAATTTATGAAAAAATAGCATAATTTGGTATATAAGCCAAATAAGTAATAATTTTCATTGATTGCTTATAAGTAGTTTATGAAAAAATAGCATGATATGGTTTGTAAGCCAAATAAGCAATAACTTTCATTAATTACTTATAAGTTATTTATAAAAAAATTGCTTTATTTGGTATATAAGCCAAATAAGCAACATTTTTCATTGATTACTTATAAGTTCTAATAAAAAAATTGCATGATTTGGTATATAAGCCAAATAAGCAATAATTTTCATTGATTACTTATAAGTAACTAATAAAAAAATTGCATGATTTGTTATATAAAATGCAATAATTCTAATTGATTTCTTAAAAGTACTTATAATTGTAGAAGGAATTTCATAATTTAATTTTGATATTCTTAACTACAACAATTTTGAAAATTGGAAAGTTAGAAATAAAATTGTTTTTAGAAAACATGAAATTTAACTAATTTAATTACTTATAAGCAATCAATCATAATAAATGCTCATTTGGCTTCTATACTAAATCATGGAATTATTAGACAAAATACTTATAAGCAATCAATGAAAATTATTGCTTATTTGGCTTAAATACCAAATCATGCCATTTTTTCATTAATTACTTATAAGTAATCAATGAAATGTATTGCTTATTTGGCTTATATCAGCTAAATTTTTCTTTTTTTTTAAAACTGCTTCCAGGAAGGAAGGAATTAACACCTATATTTTATATAAGCATGTACTACTAGGGGATAATTTAATAAAATGCTTTGTTTAATTAAAAAATTATTTCTGCTCTTTACCTGGATAACCCTGCATTTTTGCTTGCATCCTGTGCCCGCCTGGATGAAGATATTAAAAAATTCCAACTCTCAATTATGTGTCATACCTGTGTTTAAAAACTCAGCTATGGGAGGACCATTTCTTACACACAAAGAAAATGAGAGAAAAAAAACGGAAAGGGGTGTCCTGAATGCCCCTCCCCCCTAACCATTAAGGGTTAACAAGCATAATTAACTACAGTGTGTTTTTTTTTATGAGAACTTTTTTGAAAGCAATTTTACCCCACTTATAGTTATCAGAATTTAATGATTAACGGCTTATTTTCTTTTTTTTTCATAACCATGTATAGAACATCCAAAAAAATATTTCAGTTTTATTTAAAAAGTACAGAAAAATCAAAAATTCAAAACTTCAACATCTGAAATAGGTTTTAGCGCATTTTTCTTAAGCTAAAATCTTCTACACTTTGCAAGAAAAAAAATGGATTTGGGGGGCCAGTACTCCCTCCCTGGTTGAGATATGGCCTTTGATATGTTCTAGTACATGTCCCCAAAAGTATCTGTATCAATTTTTAACTATGTATCTCTACTTTGAAGCGTTTTGGAGCCATTCTTGCAAAGGGAAGAAGATTTGAGCATGAGAAAAATACGCTAAAAACCTATTTTAGATGTTGACACCTAGGTTTTGAATTTTTGATTTTACTGTACTTTTTTAATAAAAACTGAAATATTTTTTTGATGTTCTTTAAATGGTTATAAAAATCAAAGAAAATAAGCCATTAATCATTAAATTCTGATAACTATTAGTGGGGTAAAATTGCTTTCAAAAAAAATCTCATAAAAAAAATCACACTGTATAAATCATCCAAGCTTTTTAACTATTTTATATTTTTCCTCATATCTTTGGTGTTTATGGTCCAATTTTCAAAATTGTTGTAGTTAAGAATATCAAAATTAAATTATGAAATTCCTTCTACAATTATAAGTACTTTTAAGAAATCAATTAAAATTATTGCATTTTATATAACAAATCATGCAATTTTTTTATAAGTTACTTATAAGTAATCAATGAAAATTGTTGCTTATTTGACTTATATACCAAATCATGCAATTTTTTTATTAATAACTTATAAGTAATCAATGAAAAATGTTGCTTATTTGGCTTATATACCAAATCATGCTATTTTTTCATAAATTACTTATAAGCAACCAATGAAAATGATTGCTTATTTGGCTTATATTCCAAATCATGCTATTTTTTCATAAATTACTTATAAGCAATCAATGAAAATAATTGCTTATTTAGCTTATATACCAAATCATGCTATTTTTTCATAAATTACTTACAAGCAGTCAATCACAATAAATGCTTATTTTGCATATATACATAATCATCCAATATTTTGATAAATTTCTTATAAGTAATTAATCACAATAAATGCTTATTTGGCTTGTATACCAAATCATGCAATTTATTGATAGATGACTTGTAAGCAATCAATCACAATAAATCTTTATTTGGCTTGTATACCAAATCATGCAATTTTTTGATAGATTACTTATAAGCAATCAATCACATTTAGTGCTTTTTTGGCTTATATACCTAATCCTGCAATTTTTTGAAAAATTACTTACAAGCAATCAATTACAATAAATGCTTATTTGGCTTATATACCAAATCATGCTATTTTTTCATAAATCACTTACAAGCAATCAATCACAATAAATGCTTATTTGGCTTATATACTAAATCATACAATTTTTTGATATATTACTTATAAGCAATCAATGAAAATGCAAATTACTTATAAGTAATCAATCACAATAAATGCTTATTTGGCTTATATACCAAATCATGCAATTTTTTGATAGATTACTTATAAGCAATCAATCACAATAAATGCTTATTTGGCTTATATACCAAATCATGCAATTTTTTGATAGATTACTTATAAGCAATCAATCACATTTATTGCTTATTTGGCTTATATACCAAATCATACAATTTTTTGATAGATTACTTATAAGCAATCAATCACAATAAATGCTTATTTGGCTTATGTACCAAATCATCCAATTTGTTGATAAATTACTTACAAGCAATCAATCACAATAAATGCTTATTTGGCTTATATACCAAATCATGCAATTTTTGGATAAATTACTTATAAGCAATCAATCACAATTGTTGCTTATTTGGCTTATATCAGCCAAATCTTCTCTTTTTTTCATAAACTGCTTACAGGAAGGAAGGGATTAATTATTACTCCTCCTTCTTTTTCTTCACTTCAACTTATATAAGCCACTTTTACTGTAAATGACTTAGTATTTATTTACTCCACCCTCTTTTATCTCACAAGTAAGACCAAATTGTTGTAGAATGCTGATATAAGTAAGCAATTAGTATTCTTTATGGCTTATCAGTAATTTACCACAAAAATGGCACAATGGCACATTTAAGTAAGCCAAAAAAAATGTTAATTGCTTACTTACACGTTTTGAGATTACTAGGGAAAGGTTGTTAAATAAAAGGGTGAAAGAAGCGAAAATTTAATTTGACTTACTTAAGGTCGGAAATTCATCATAACACAGGGGACTTGTACAAAAATGTTTAGCCCCCTAGCTCTAATAGGAACTGAGATAATATGGGGGGGGCGTTGAAGGCCCCCTCTCCCCCGACTGATTAAGGTGCGGCAAGGGGCCCGACTGTTAAGTGTTAAGATCTTATATTATGTGAAGTAGGGGATAGAGTAGTCCTGCCAGGTTAGAGCAGGTCCCACCTGTAAAACCTGTGTACGCCATACAGTAATAGGTCAATAAAAGATAAATCAATGTTCTTCTCATTTCTAGTGTGTTGAACTCTGATCACATGAATCTGAAGGGATAATACAGTAGAGATAAATTGGGGTTTATTACCCAATCATAAAAAAATTGCTCATTCTGTAGATTACATTTATCGGTTGAAAAGTTTGAACACTGCAAATTGATTACCAACAAATCAATATTCACTCAAGGTGTCCAAAGTTTTTATGTGAAAACATCTTCATAAAACCAGTTACCAGTATATTGTTCCCTGTAGCTCTGGTATTAATAGATCATTTTTAGCACTATTGTCCACTCCCTCCCCTGATAAGAACTAAATTTCTTCTTCGCACTTGTTCTACAGATTTTTGATTGGTCACTGTTTTTAGATTTATAATAGATTTTTATATTAGAGTAGTAATCACCAGGGATCTAAAAGGATATGACAATGACCAATAATGGCCGATGATGATACACAAAGATACTCCTTCTGTAGATTAAAAATAGTGGTTTAAACATAGAAACTCAACTTGTCCTCAAAGTTGTTAAGTTACAAATAATAACGTTATTATAAAATTTTGGGAACTAATGTAATAAAAAGTCCATTGTCACCTCTCTCTCACTGAGTAATCACCCAATATTTAGAAGTAGATAGTTTTATGTACTTTACGATCCCGTAAACGGCTGGATAGATTATTTCACAAAGAAGTTGTATCAACTTTTTCACTTTTTATTTAAGATAGCTAGCCGGCTCTTTTAGTAAGTAGTAGATGTAAAATTTTTCATAGAATTCAGATATGCAATCGGTTTTTTTGTAGACCTCTTATTTTTAAAGTAATTTAAGTTTTAAAAAAAAAATAATTATGTCGGTTTTAAGGTACTAAAACGCAACAAAATAAAAGAAGAAAATGGCCAGTATGAACAAAAATAGTAAGATCTTTAATTTGACCTTACTTTTAAAATTCTGTTAAGTAATTATTGAAAAAATCTATTTTGTTAACCTCGGATTAATCAAAACTTTGAAATTAAAAATATCCTCTCACAGGCATAAAAAGTGTGTGTTCATATATACTTTTAGAATGAGAAAAATAATACGAATCCAGTCTAAGCAAAATTGAAAAACTTTTATAAAACTAAAATAAAAAATATAAGTTTATTTTAAGAATCATAATTTTCGGCTTTAAAGGGTTAGCTTGAATAAAACCTAAACAAAAGACAATGCAATGTAGCAGATATTTTTTAAACACAAGAAACAATAATGTATTTTTAACTGCATTGTTTTGAAGTTTATAAACAGACTGATGCATATTTGTTCATAATTTTTCATTCTTTACATGTTCTGTAATATCACTATATTTATTGTAGTATCTATTGTATATATTGTATGAACGTTCTCCTTTTTTTTTGGTAATTCTATTGGTTAACTTTATAGGTTAAGCTTCGCGATTCGTCAATTTTCACGATTTGTGATTGGCTAGTTTAGTAGTTACAATTCTTAAAATAAACTTTTTATTTTTTTTATTTTTTATTACAATTTTTTAAAACTTTTTCAATTTCGCTTAGAATGGATTCGTAATATTTTTCTGATTCTAAAGGTATATATGAACCCATATTTTTTATGTCTGTTTGATAAAATATTTAGGTTTAAAGTTTTTATTAAACCGAGATTAAAAAAATTGATTTTTTCAATAATTACTCAACAGAATTTTAAAAGTAAGGTGTCAAATTAAAGATCTTACTATTTTTGTTCATACTGGCCATTTTCTTCTTTTATTTTGTTGCGTTTTAGTACCTTAAAACCGACTTAATTATTTTTTTTTTAAACTTAAATTACATTACTTAAAAAATAAGAGGTCTACAAAAAAACCGATTGCATATCTGAATTCTATGAAAAATTTTACATCTACTACTTACTAAAAGAGCCGGCTAGCTATCTTAAATAAAAAGTGAAAAAGTTGATACACCTTCTTTTGGAAAAGTTTTGTAATACTCGGGTAGTTTTTAATATCTTCTAGAAAAAATGTAACATCTCTCACCGAACCCCACGATTTGAAGCGCTGGAAAGTGTCATATGTTACGTCATATTCAATACTTCTAAATCCATCTCTTTTTAGGGGTTTTATTTTCCACTTCTCCTCTCATCCCCCTAAAGGCCCCTTCTTTTATGCTATGAAAATTTATTTTATATAGAATAAAACCTCCATACTTGTATTTCTATTGCAGGTTATCTATTTTTAATTTCTTTATCTTATCTGTTTATGAATTCACTAATCATCTTTCAACAATCAAACTATATTGCTTCAAAAAATTAATATCTTATTTCACCTTTTAAGATTTTAGTACCAAATAATAAGACAATTAAATGGGATGTTTATGATGTATATTACACAAAAAAAAACAGGGATATGTTGATTAAAGAAAAATTGTTATATATTAACTTTTAATTTTCACCCACCCACTCCTTTGTCCTAACTCTTGGACCATTTTACCAAAAAAATCTCCCAAAATAAGTAATTTTAAAAATTCAATACACATTAATTCTTTGGACCAAAAACTGATATTATTAAAAAAAAACTAGCATTAATTTTCTTTTCATTCTGATTGTTCTACTTGTTTTTGCTAAATATCTTGGAGGGTTAGGTCACTGCAGTTGAAATCAGAGAGAAAGAGGAGACAATGGGCTGTTTGGATTAGTTGGTTTATTAAGTTGAGTGTTTAAACGTTTCAACCATTAATTGTAATTTTCAGAATGAGTAATTATGTTTATTAATATTGGGGATGTATATAAATTTTTGACCATTGTCTTATCCTTTTAGATCCCAGAGTTGAAATAGAACTACATCCCAATAACAATCATCTTCTTAAGGCAGAAATAAATAGATAAAAAGATTTTTTCCATTATTATATTTCTAATAAAACTTATTCTTAAGAAAGCGAATATTGTCATAGAAGTAGGGGGGAATGGCATGAGCAATTAAACAAGAGCAAATTGAATGGTTAGTTGTGCTGCTTTAAAATATTTGCCTTTAACTTTTTTGCTAGATAGAAGTTGAAAAATCATTTTGCTCCTTTATAAGTAGCGGGACAAAGTGTCTCAAATATCAGCAATGTGACATTATAAAAATGGTTTTCTTTCCCACTTCTCCTCTCATCTCCCTCATTTTATTATGTGACGTCATGAAAATGAGGGAGATGAGAGGAGAAGTGTGAAAGAAAACCATTTTTATGATGTCACATTGCTGATGTTTGAGACACTTTGTCCCGCTACCTTAAAAAGCTGCGTCTTTGCAAATATTTACATTCTTGGTATCTGCATAGATTTAAGGCAAGACCATTAAAATTTTTCGATACATCCAAAACCAAAAAAGTTTTTTTGCAATGCAAGTTTTTCAGGGTTATGAAACAAGTCACTGTACAATTCAACTGTTTAAGTTGACTAAATTAAACTATATTGCCGTGACTGAAATACATATTATAAACACACTATTTTCATAAAATCATCAATTTGATATTTTTACTATAAAAGATAAATTTCTTTTATAATTAATATTATTCAAATGAATTTTGACTTTTTTTTGGCCCTCCATGTTTTAAAGTTTCATATCAATTTTATTGTGGCTTTTAGTAGCGATGCTACCTTATATCATACTTTGTCTCTCCGTCCGTTTTTCCCTTACCTATGTGCATTTAGTATACCACTTACTTGGTACGTCGATCTGTCGGACATGATCTAAGGGACATTAAAGTTTTATAGTAAAGTTGGATGATGTTTTATTTAACCCTTACAGATCGGGGGGGGGGGGGGCTCAAAGAGCCCCCCCCCTCTAGTTTTTTCAATCTCATTTTTTTTGTAGGTAAGATGGAGAGCTGTAACTTCATGACTTTTTAATTTTAGTAATTATACGTCGGCAAGAGTTGATTTTATTAGGATATCTGGTCTGTGTCGGTCGTGGTGTCCGGTCAAAGTCGGTTGGGTAGCAAAAAAAATTTGAAAAAATTCTAAAAAAATCTTAATTTCTACATTATGACTTTTGTGTATAAGGTAAAAACCTAAAAAATTTTCGGTGAATACTTAGATTTAAATGACCTTCTGAGAAAAGTGGTTTTATGACCGTTTGACCACGCCCTGACCGACTTTATGATTGATTTTTGTCTGGCTTTTACTACAGACATATATCATGAATATCGTGGCTTATATTACAGCTAGAGACCTATAATTTTTTTTGGTAAATCCTTGAGCAATAATAAACAGATAAAAATATTAATTTGCGCCGCCAACCGCCGTTTTACCGCCGTAACCGCCGAAAATGGCGGTTTCCGTTATTTGCCGTTTTTCGGCGATGATCAGAAAAAGTAATTTTTTTGTTATGAAAAATAAAAGTTCGTCCTAAAATTTGGTCATCCTAGCTGCAAAATTGGCCGCTCTACAGCTGTTTTAAAATTTAGCGGCTGGCCGCTAAAAAGCGGCTAAGGAGTGGTCTGACTGCTATGACTAGGAAAAGTAATTTTCTCTAAAAATACACATGAACCACCAGAAAAAAATTTTACTTCTTTATCTGTTCCAGGAGCCGAGATAGAGGGGGGGGCTCTTTGAGCCCCCCCCCCCCCCATCTATTAAGGTGGGAATTGGGGCCCGATCTGTAAGGGTTAAACATTTTGCTAAATGTTAAGAATGACTCTATAACTTACTATCAGTCCATTTTTGCTGCTATTTAATGTAGATGGCTGAATTTTGGTTTGAGTATTCTTTTGAAAAATAAATATCTCATTAATGACTCACTTTGTGTGTCAGTTTTATGCCCTTAATCAGTTAACTTGTTTACCTGCATTTATAACCTTGTTTAAAGTTTAAAATAAATTGTTTAACAGTTATTCATATGTCAAAAGGAATTAGCTTACACACTGAAGTACAAGAATAGATAGAACAATTGCACTAGAAATATTTAATTTAGATCACTTTCTACCTTCAATAATTATATTTTTAAAGGTTACTTCAAAAATGACGTTATACACTACAAATGATTCATTATATGCCAATACACAGACTTAATTACCAATGGCAGGCCAGTTTACATTTTAATAAACAAATGGTAGACCAGTATGACGTCATTCTATAAAAAGATTCAATACATCCACATTAAATTTGAATGTTAAACTAGTTTGCTATAAATCTTCGGAGATAATAAAACAACCCTTAACGTTGGTTTGAGTCAAACCCACGTCCAACGCAATGTCATACTAAAAAATCTGCTCCTATTTAAAGCGCTTCTCATTATTAATATTTATTGGACTAGGGGAAATGCCTTTGCCTATAAACAGGATGGTATCAAGGGGAGGAAGCATTCAAGTTTAATAAAAACATTATCTCATTTGTTGGTTTTAAAGCTTTGTTGTCTTTTTAAAAACGAAGCTTTTCTACAATAAGGGTAATGATTCATAAGTTGTCATCCTTGTTTTTAGAACTTTATAATATTGTTCAAACCATCAGTGCCAAAACTTTTCCACCAATAATTTTAATCATATATTAGTATGAATAGGAATTTAATATCCATTGTCTTATCCCTTAAGATCCTTGCTTAATGATAATTAAGCGCTTAAAGATATTATAATTACATGCTAATTACAAAACTGTAACTTCCATAAGTAATCTATAATTCTACTTTTGCAAATTGCCATTAAATCAGGGATCTTAAGGGATAAGACAATAGATGATAAATTGATGTACATCCCCAATGATGATGTTCAAAATTATCCCATCTGTAGATTAAAGTATTGGTTGAAAAATGCCAATTAATACTAAATAGATGAAAGTACCCAAAGTGTTTGAACAAATATAAGATTATAAAACTTTGGGTACAATGGTAATAAACACTCCAGTGTCCTCTTATTCTTTGCATTGAATGGAAGGACTGGGAGGTGTAGCAGAGAGAGAGGGGACAATGAGCTGTTTATTACATTAGTCCCCCAACGTTTTATAATAACGTTTTCTTATTCGTTGGCCTAACAACTTTAGGGAGTTAGTTAATTTTGATTGGTTCAGTGTTTAAACATTTTCACTACTAATTTCAATCTACAGTAAGGGTAATTTTGTGTAACATCATTGGGGGTGTATAACAATTTATCGGCCATTGTCTTATCCCTTTAGATCCCTGGAGGTGTAGGGTGGTGTAAACCCTCCCCCCCCCCCTTAAGGTATATCAACCCAATATTACTCTTCTTAAAAAGTTATACCAAAAAAGTTTGTCGTTACATAATTATGTAGTTATAATGTCATTATATAGACTAATAATATGTCCATATAAGGGCAGCCATGACTGCTTTTATTGAAGCCATATAGTCGACGCATTATGCTTTTGTGTGTGTTTTTTTTTGCAAAAAAATGGTTTGGATTATACGGGGAAGTAAATGTTCACCGCCAAAACCAAAATTGATGTTTATATGTCGCTAAAAATATGTCTACAAATATTTATACAAAATGTTGTTTTTACAATATTCCTAATTTTTAATAGCGCAGCTTAAAATCCAAGAGAGAGAGGGAGATTAAAGTGCTGTTTACACCCTCAGATGAACTAAAAATTAATATATACCTCAACAGATTATTGGGTTATTTACCCCCCTCAACAAATTTTAGGGGTTGTAATTACCCCTGGAAAGCAAATTGTAACCTGTTTTCCAACTAGATTATGACAGTACAAAGTTAGATGGGAAAATGTATTTTCTTTTTTAGTAGTTTTAGTTACAAAAGTGTGTGTTTGGGGGGGGGGGGGTATTTTTGATTGATTTAGGTATACATGTCTTATATATACAATATTAGGCGGATTTTTCATTTTTCTCTTTGTAGCATAATGTAAACACTTAACCTAACTACAGTGGTTAGATTAGGTTTAAATAAGAGTAAGTACTTATATGTTGATATCATCTTCCGTTGGTTAAGTAGTAGAGTTATTAATATAGAAAGATAACCACTATAGGGAAGGTTAGGTTTTATAACTCTAATACTTAATTTTGATTATAGAATATAGTTATTATGGGTGGAGGGGTTGAAAGTTCTTTAACCGTTTTTGAGATCTTAATTGGAATGTAGACAACAAGTGCTTCAGAGAAAAAAATTGTGTTTTAAATTTATAAAAACAAAAATCCTAGCCTATATAGTTTTTATAATATTAATTATATTACTTTAAAAATGCATAAAAAAAATCCTAGCCTAAATTACTAATATCAATTTAAAATTTCAGTACTTTATAAATATCTACGAAATCTACAAATTGTTGCGCTACTTATTATTAATATTCGTCCTTGTATTATAATCTTCTATCAGCATAACTTAATAAAATGTCCTTCTGATAATTTGCAGAATAGGAATAAGGATTGAAAAGGAAATTTGTTTATTGATTCTATCAAGGAGGGAGGGTACAATGGAATGTTAATTACAATGTTACCAAAAGTTTGAAAACAAATTTTCTTAATTATGAGATCAAACTTTGATTCTACTGCATTGCAATGAGTTGCGCCTGTATTCGGCCACGGCACTTTTACACTACTCTTACTAGTATTATTCTCTTATTGCTCATAGCAGCCGTAGTTTCAACTTTTATAGTCTTTAGCTATAACTCAATTTGGGCCGAGATTCGAACCTATTACTTCCCGCCTATATGCTACATTCTTAGGCCGATGAATTATATCTTCCTTGTTTTTCAAGAAAACTTATCCGGAAACTGTGTTAAGATGGACAATATTAAAATTTTGGTGGTCAAAGCCCATCAAAAATTCTTGTACATTCAAGTTAAGTACATTTTTTGCCTTGATAATTGATGTTATAAAAATGTAAAGAATTGTTATTTCTCGCATCGTATCCGAAACAGCTTTCCGCGGATATAAATTGGTTTTAATCTTATGATTGTACATTTTTATATTTGTAGAAAACTGGATATAATTTGATGCTAGACATAGTTTTTTCTTATGGATAAGAACTGGTTCTAATCCACCGGATATTAATCGGTTTCGAATGAATACAAGAAATTTTTTAATTTTTAAGCTTATTATAGATATTGTACTTTATATTTGGGCTATTAAACCCCATCCCCCTAATTTATTTTCATTATATTAAATTTTATTGGCTGCTATCAAAAATAGATAACTGCATTTTTATCATTTATCTTTTCTCTCAAGGTATTTTTCTAAAAAAAGTTCATACTTCCATTTTATCTTACTTGAAAGTATTTTTCTATAAATATTTAGTACTTCAATTTTATCTTACTTCAAAGTATTCTAGAAATACGGAACTCTCGATTTTGACTGTAATAGATTATGGCGGTTTCCCTCAAAGTGCTTAGCGATCACAGAAACCCCCTTACCCTTATTTTGAAAATTGAAGTGGTGGTTAGGGATAAAGAAAAAAAATTTAAATCATTGTTTCAATTTCAAGAGGAAGTATTTTTGTGCTCGTTAGCTAAGCTTCAAGCTTTAATCCTAAAGTGACAATAATTTCTTGGATTTCACAACAACAATAAAATTTTCTTGTTGTAAGCGCATCACTGTGTTCCAGAAAAGCCAAAAAATGACAAAAAATCATAGCGAGTGTATATTTTAAAATTTTGACGAAATTTTATTTAAGTAGCAATAAGTATCCATATATCTTTCAATGTAATGACGAAATATTGAATATCTCCATCCTGGTTGGCACAGGATGCCAGCAGACCTGGCAGGGTCATACAGGTAAAGAGCAAAAATATTTTGTTTGCCTTAAACTAAGCATTTTAAGTTACCAAATACTAAAATATCCTATACTAGTACATACCAATATGAAATTTAAGTGTTTAAGTCAATTTCAGGGTCCAGGTATGATCCTGCAGGTCCTGAACCCTCAGAAATCTTAAAACAGCTCTTGAGACCGCAATTTTTTACCTATAGACTTCAAATTTTAAACATAAGCTTTTCTAACAAGTATGTATGACCTACTGAAACTATATTAAAATCTGCCGCTGTTTTACCGCCGATCGCCTCCGCCGAAATTTATTTTTTGAGATTTCCAATCTCAAGTTTACATACAGATGAGCCTATTTCTTATTTATTTTCTGTGTGTAAGTGTGCGGAGGGAGGGGACAATGGGCTGTTTATTATAATAGTCCCCAAATTCACAAAATAGCGTTTTCTTATTTGTAGGCATAACAATTTGTGGGACTTTTATTGAATTTTGATTGGTTGGTTTATTAGTTGAGTGTCCAAACGTTTCAATCACTAATTATAATTTAAAGAAGGCCCAATTTTGTGTATTAGCATTGGAAATGTACATTAATTTCTCGGCCATTGTATAATCCCTATAAATCTCTGATATAAGACTTTCATTTTATTTTCAATTTACTTGAAAGGAAGCATTTTCTATCTTAAACAATACAAATTCTACTTGTCTTTGGAAAAAGGTTGCTTAATATAAGTGTGAAGGGAGTAAATAATGCTAATTAAATAAGAATATATATTTGAACTAGGAAACCACATACATTTTTTAAAACTTCTAGCTTTAATGGGTTTAGATGTGGATATAAGTTGGGCATTACCCCCCCCCCCCCCCCCCAATAAAAAGGTAAAATAGTTCAAATAAGAGCCTAGACATTTAGGGATAATCTTTATTTAAAACTTTTCTTTACTTTTAGTTTAATTGATTATGTGTTGGAAATAAGTAGAAAAATAAATTACTTTTATATCTTAAAAAATTGTTATTTTTGTATAGACCCAGTATCTTTAGAGCTTAAAAAAACAAACTTCGCATACCTTCGCATACACAGGGTAAAGTTCTCTGATATTGTACATACATCTAATATCACCATGTAAGAGGATTTGCTTGGACTCTTTTGGTCTTAAAAGATCTGGAACCAAACGTAAAATTTTCATTAGAAGAAAATTGTCTATTTTACAGAAATCGAGTATGCTAAGAAAACCATCTACAATTACAACAAAAAATGGAGATTTGACTTCTTTTAAAGGCTAAACGTATAAATTATTACATACTGATTCTAAAAATATATAATACTTAAAAATAGCTTTAAAAATAAGGGGTCCACATTGATTTGAAATGTAGTTTAGTTGACCTTAAAAATAGTTGTTTACAATGATGAAAAGGAACTTAATTCCATACCTCTGGTATAATTACACGTAAGATTCTTATTTTTCATAGTAAAGAGCTAATTCTTTCGGCTTTATTTCCCAAAAGTTGTGTATATTACTAAACAATTGTTTAAAAGTGTATTTTCCAAAATGTAAAAAACGATTTTTTGTCACTCGTGGAACATAGTGCGCATGCATTTAAAACTTGTTCAACATATATGCATAAAAATACTAAAAACAATAATATAAAGTGACGTTTCTACAGAAACTTTTTGCTTTACCATAAGTTTACTGAGAAAGTTTTTCTTTTTTTGTGTAGTATAGCCCTACGCCAGGGGCGTCCAAGCTTTTTTTTTTTGGGGGGTAAAAAATTTTAGGGGGGGGGGGGGTAATTCGTGTTTGGGGGGGGTAAAATGGGGCGCGAAGCGCGCCGAAATTTTTTTTTACCCCCCCCCAAAATTTTTACCCCGGGGGTAAAATTTGATTGGGGGGGGTAACTACCCCCCCTAAAGTCTGTTGGGGGGGGTAAATACTCCCCCCAAATCTGTTGGGGGGGGTAATTTAATTATGTAAAAAAAGCACCTACCTAATCTATTAAGTTAATAAGTACTATCTTATAACATAAAGTAGTAAGTAAGGTTTATTTGACTATAGCTTCAGATTTCATTACTTTTAATACTGAGTTCTCCTTTTTAGGAAAGCTTCACATAGATCCCATGATGGTTCCACACTATTAAAGGTCAATCTTTTGAGTGGTTTTAGGCTATTTTTCTCCTCCCTTTTTACCCTTTAGAAAACACGAGTTGCTAAGGGCGCCACTACTATTCAAATATATAGTAGTATCTCATTCTTTAGAACATAAAAATACAATAATTAACTCACTAACCAATGAACCAATATGATTTTACTTTAAAGTGAAGCGTCTTATAGGTCCTGGTAAGTTTTATAACTAGTTTTGAGACACCCTGACATCCTCCCAAAAGAAATCGCCTATAGAAATTCTTTTTCATTATTTAATGAAATATTTAATTTAGTTAGGTATCTATTTTATGGAATCTTCAGTGCTTTACAATTACATCATAGATCCCCGGGATGGTTTTAGCCCTTATAAAGGCCCAAGCAAATAAAACATGATCAAACTATTAAATTTTTTGTTATCATGGTTAAGAACTGTTTTAACTGGTTGGATAGTAAAATTTTTTTTTTAAGGACATTCAATTTTGGGGGGGGTAAATACCCCCCCCCAAAATTTTTTTTTAAAGAACATTTATTTTGGGGGGGGTAATTACCCCCCCCAAAATGGTTTGGGGGGGGTAAATACCCCCCCAAAATCGTTGGGGGTGCCTACGGCACCCCCAAGGTAGGGGTAATTTTTTTTGGGGGGGGGTATTGTTCACAAAATTTTGGGGGTGCCTACGGCACCCCCAAAATCGTTTGGGGGTGCCAAATGGCCCATTTCCCCCCCCCCCTTGGACGCCTATGCCCTACGCCGCCGCGTGTTTTGAAACTTTACTACAAAGAATAGTTATTTCTCGCATCGTATTATAAACGGCTTTCCGCGGATATAGAATGTACAATTTTAAGATTAAAACTAGTTTTTTAGCCCCGTGGTGCCGAAGGCACCGGCTAAAAAAACTGGTTTTAGTCTTTTGATTGTACATTTTTATATTCTTAGAAAGCTGTATATAATACGATGCTAGACATAGTTTTTTCGTATGGATGAGAACCAGTTCCTATCCACCGGATTTGAATGAATACGAGAATAGTTATTTTTCGCATCGTATTATAAACGGCTTTCCGCGGATATAGAATGTACAATTATAAGATTAAAACTAGTTTTTTAGCCCCGTGGTGCCGAAGGCACCGGCTAAAAAAAACTGGTTTTAATCTTTTGATTGTACATTTTTATATATTAAAATTTTTTTGTTTAAATTTATTACAAGACGTTTTTCTCATTTGATTTCTTACCTAATCTATTTTCAAAGAACACATAATAAGCTTCCCAATTTGTGAGATCTTTGGAAAGAGACAAAAAAAGCAGTATTTAAGACTAATTATTTTTTTTCTCTCAGCAATTTCATTTCACAACTAAAATGCAAGAATGTGTTGCACCTGTCCCTAAGCTAGGAGTTTTTTCTAATCCAACAATTTTTAGCTAAAATAAAGTTGTAAGGTTTTTATTGTCTGAAGCTTAAGATATCGAAAATTTCTGGTCCGTATGGGTTGTACTTTTAATAGAAGATTCTTAGATAAATTAGGTTTTAGGCTATTTTACTGAAATTCCCTACATTCCCCTAGAGGCTAAGTGCGAAGCAACTAGTGTGTTAGCAAAAGAAATAGTTGGTCTGTAAGAACACTTTGGAAGATTTTCGTTGCTTCCTCAATTTTTCAAATTTTTTCAAAGATAATCAGGTCATATAATCTTGGAGTCCGCCGTCCCAGGGATCTTTAGGGATAAGAAAATGGATAATTAATTGTTGTTCATCCTAAATTATAATAGACTAAATAACCCCTTTTGAAGATTAAAATTATTTGTGGAAAATTGATAGATTTTACAAAAGTAACCTTAGCTTTTAAGCAAAAAAATAAGAGAACTTTTAAATAAAACTTTAAATATTAGTTTAATTTACAGTCCAATGTTACCTCCCTCCTTATATACATACCAGATAATACAAGCATAATTTTACTAAAACAATACTAGATATAGCCTCTAATGTCCTTTTCCTGCATCCATGATAAACATTTTACTGACCACATCTACATAACATAGGTGTTAGACCTTGACATTGAAGGGAATATTGCACTTGACCAAAATTTTAGGCCCAGGCCAAGGATACGTCTCAGATTTTTTGTTTTGGGGGTAGGGAATACATTTTTCTTTAATTTTGGGAAGAGCAAAAACCCCTCCCCCCCACTGGACTTTTAACTGGGAACTTATTATAGTCTCCTTAATATATTGATAGTGTTTTCCAAAATTCTAAATTCCTAAATTAAACCATCGAATGTCATTGCTGCGCGCGGTGCTTTTACAAATAATCTTACAAATAATCTTTGCTATAATCCTATATTATAAAGTAGTAAACTTTTTTTGCCTGTTGCAAAGGATCGTATTAACTGCTAAACAGATATAGTTCTCCTTTACAATTAAGCTACTTTAGGTCCAGGGAAGGTTTTTAACAATTTTTCTTTTCTTTTGTAAACTAAATTGAAAATGGGATGGGGTTGTATTATCCCTTTTTTAACTTAAGCGCCCCTAAAAGCTTCTAGGGGCGTGACCTCTAGTTTATGATATATAACAGTAAGTTTTTTTTCTCCATTAAGATTTCACAAACTGCAGAGTTCTCCATTTAGGCTATTTTTTCGCCTTCTCCCTTCCCTACAAAGCCATTGATGCTAGGGGAGAATCTGCTAATCATAAATATTTCAAACCCAAATAGAAAATTTTACTTGAAGAAAACAAAAACGGCTCAATCCTAAAATTCTTTATTAAACCTTATAAAACAACCCGTCATATTTTACTATTTTTCTAATAGCTTTTTTATAGACCTCATAGGGAGCCTTATCATTTTAAACTATTCGCTGTTATCGTATCAACATAATAATATGGCAAAATATCCTAAGACATGGAGATACCATGAAATAAATAAAGTAATCTTCAACCTAAATGATATATGTTAATTTCTGTCTTATGTAACTATTTGAGGTTAGGGAGGGTTCTCCTCCCCCACAATCACTCTGAGGCTCACAAAAATTAAAAATAACTTATCCTTAACCAAAAATTAAGCAGACAACTAACGACAAAAGGGATTTTTCTACAAAGTTATCTAAAATCAGTCAAAACCATTTTTAAAAAGGTGTTCATCCATTTTTGCATATTATCACGTAGGATGTTTAATGTTCGTAATGGGATACAATCCGTGCATGATTATCTGTTTCAGGATATAGCTGCTTGATCTATATAATTCTCCTCTACAGTGAAGCTCTTATAGGTCAAGGGAAGGTTATAACTATTTTGAGGGAGTGTACCTCCACCCTTATTAGAGAAATTACCACCAGAAGGATTACACCCACCTTTGCAAAATTTAAATAAATCAGATAGAAATGGAACAATGAACTCTAGTCCCCAAAGTTTTGTAATAATGTTTTCTTATTTGTTGGCTTAACAACTTAGAAGACTTTAGTGAATTTAGATTGATTAATTTATTAAGTTGATTCTGTAAACGTTTCAACCATTAATTTTAATATACAGAAGGGATAAATTTGTGCATAATCATTTGTGATGTAATTAATTTATCAGCAATTGTTTTGTCCCTCTAGATCTCTGAAATAAAACGGTGAGGAACTGTTGTCATACTGTTTATTTAAGAATGTTATACATGTTCGGAAGTGAATGTACACCCCCAAAGGAATGTAATTTCTTGTAGCAAATCTTATACCATTGTTATTGAAACAAGAACAATGCCGTTTCATTGTAGACATTTGTTACATTAAATTAGCCACCTTTAATTGGTAGGATAGTTTAGACACTGCTAGTTTGTCATACAGACAACCAACTCTCGTCTGGATGTTCCAAATATGGATGGTTATGTATTCCACCCTACTTCTTTTGATCCCGTGTAGCTGTAGGAACCATCTTAACATCTTCAGTTATGAAGCGGTGTTGGGCTGAGATTCAAACATAGCACCTACCCGACAACAAGCACGATGTGATAGCCCACAGTTGTGGGTTATAGAGAAGCTATACTTCAATCAACCAGGGATCTAAAAGGATAAGACAATAGCCGACTAATTGATGTATATCCCATAAATAAAATTATCCCTTCTTTCGATTACAATTAGAAGATGAAATTATGGACAATCAATTTAATAAACAAATCAATCAAAATTGAATAAAAGTCCCCTAAGTTTTTAAGCCAACGAATAAGAAAACGTTATTATAAAACTTTGGGGACTTGTGTAATAAACAGCCAAATGTCCTCTCTCTCTCTCTCTCTCTCTGAGTAAATAATCTGCAGCTGCTAAATCCCTGATCATATTAGAGTGAAATACAGGGATCTTAAGGGATAAGACAATGAATAATGAACTAATATTCATCCTCAATGATTTGTGAAATAGTTTGTCCGTTGCTAGTTTGTCCTACAGACAACCAACCCTTATAGAGTAGCTGAACTACAATAAACCCACGCAGTTATAACTTATCAATTTTACATACAACTAATCAATAAATAGATAAATTTGTGAGGGAAGGACAATGGATGATAGATTAATCTACAATGTAATTATGAATACATTTGGGAAAGGAAACAGGATATACGTGGATATATTGACAGTGGAATTTTTTGGTTAATATAGCTAGCTAAAATGTACCTCATTTATTGGTCAGTTCTTTCATCCAGTAAGAAAAAAGAGGGTTGACAGGAGGCATCGTTACTTTAGCCAGCTGCAAGCATCACTTTATTAGAGTATATGAAAATCTGGTACAACATTTAAGTAATAATCTATTGATTATTTGAGGGGAAGATTTATTGTCCTAAACCTGTATCCATATCTGTATAAACAATTATTTATTTTTAATAAACATTTAGGTGTCCAACAGAAAAGTTAACAAATCAAATGTTCAGTATATTGTTGATTTTTATAGTTTGATTTTAACTTAAAGTGATTCTGAAAATATAAGGTTTAAGAAGTATATAAAGTCAGGAAATAAGGGGTCCAACGCATTTCGCCCTTCTGTAATATACAAGCGACTAAAACAATTTCTCACATAAGCATTTGAAAAACAATATCTTATACCATTATCCTATGCCTGTAGTAAGTTTCAGAGAGAGGGAGGGGACAATGGGCTGTTTATTACACTAGTTCTCAAAGTTTTATAATAATGTTTTCTTATTCGTTGCCTTAACAATTAACTTCGGGGTCTTGAAGTGGATTTTGATTGTTTATTATGTTGAGTGTTTCAACTACTAATTGGGGATGTACATCAATCTATCGGCCATTATCTTATCCCTTTAAATCCCTGAGTAAGGATATTGTTTAGTGTTTTTTAATTCTTTGAATTTTCAAATGTTTTACAAATCATTGGCATAAATACCAACAACATTTGCAGACTGGGATAAAGATACTTTATTTCTTTTTTGGTGCAAAAAAATACAGATTCGGAATAAATATAAATATGCTATCAGGCCCCTAAAGGGCTAAGACATTAGATGGTAAAAAAATGTAGATTGTAACTATTGGTTGAAAAGTTTGGAACCATTTAGGCAAAATAAATCTATCAAAGTTTTTGAGCCAACCAATAACATATTATGGTAATAAAACTTTGGCACCAGTGTAATTTACAGTTCAACCCAGTATATCAGTATTTTGTTAAATTGATTAGGTTTTTGGGTTTACAGATTAAGTTCTCCTTCACATATGTTCTGGGATGGTTTTTGGCTATTTTACTCAATTTACTCTAGATACTAGGCTATACGGTACTTTTCAAGAAAAACCTTACTTTAACTTAGTTTTGAGAATAGTTGTCTTTCAATTCAAGCAAAGGCTTGAAACATAAAAATCCACCAGCTAAAATATAAGCAAATCATTATTCAAAGAAATAGTAAACAATCAAACAGTAGACTCTTATTAACAAAAATATCATAATTATGATTATGTGTATTTTACATATACAAAAAAAAATAAAAATAAGTCATTAAATAATAGCCTAAGTTAACCATCTCAAGATGTAAATAAATTTTTCTAAAATATAGGATTCAATATGTTCTGTGGATAAAATTTGAGTATCTATGTTTTGATATTATCCTATCTCTATATCCCCGTCGTCACTAGATGTAAATATTTAATATCTTTGTTATGATGTTATCCTATCTCTATATCCCTGTGGTCACTAGATGTAAATATTTAATTTCTTTGTTTTGATATTTGCCTATCTCTATATCCCTGTGGTCACTAGATGTAAATATTTAATATCTTTGTTATGATATCATCCTATCTCTATATCCCTGTGGTCACTAGATGTAAATATTTAATATCTTTGTTATGATATTATCCTATCTCTATATCCCTGTGGTCACTAGTTGTAAATATTTAATATCATTGTTATGATATTATCCTATCTCTATATCCCTGTGGTCACTAGATGTAAATATTTAATTTCTTTGTTATGATATTATCCTATCTCTATATCCCTGTGGTCACTAGTTGTAAATATTTAATATCTTTGTTATGATATTATCCTATCTCTATATCCCTGTGGTCACTAGATGTAAATATTTAATATCTTTGTTATGATATTATCCTATCTCTATATCCCTGTGGTCACTAGATGTAAATATTTAATATCTTTGTTATGATATTATCCTATCTCTATATCCCTGTGGTCACTAGATGTAAATATTTAATATCTTTGTTATGATATTATCCTATCTCTATATCCCTGTGGTCACTAGATGTAAATATTTAATATCTTTGTTATGATATTATCCTATCTCTATATCCCTGTGGTCACTAGATGTAAATATTTAATATCTTTGTTATGATATTATCCTATCTTTATATCCCTGTGGTCACTAGATGTAAATATTTAATTTCTTTGTTATGATATTATCCTATCTCTATATCCCTGTGGTCACTAGATGTAAATATTTAATATCTTTGTTATAATATTATCCTATCTCTATATCCCTGTGGTCACTAGTTGTAAATATTTAATATCTTTGTTATAATATTATCCTATCTCTATATCCCTGTGGTCACTAGTTGTAAATATTTAATTTCTTTGTTTTGATATTTGCCTATCAGAACAACTAAACTTCTATTTTGGAAACATGGTGTGCATAAAAAGCAACCAATTTGTTTTTGGCAAATCCTCAATTGTCAGATATAGCTTGAAATATAGCTATATATAAATGAAGCAATCTGCATTTAATTAAGGCTTTAATGGTTAACATATCTTTATTTGATTTAGTAATATTAGTTTTAATCCTAATTAATTAACAGGATGTTTGTTTGTTTTTCTGTCTGTCAGTACTGAAGGATATCGCTAACTTCTGAACCAACATGGTCCTTGGAAGGTTTATAGCTATTTTGGGGGAGGGTACCATAAGCCTCTCAAGAGTAATCACAAAAACAAAAAAAGATATAAAAAACGCCGCGTATCGGATATTTTTGGTATAAAGCTATCGGTGAAAAAAAATATTTTCAGTAAACAGCTGATTTTAACATAGATTGAAAAGAAACATTTTACGTGCCCCTAGAGGCCTTTAGGGGTGTAATCGCTAGTAACAATTATAATATTACGAGCAAAAGATTCAGTAAACACAAAAATAAGACATAAGATTAGCTGTATAAAAAAATTGACACTTTGAACGATAACCTTTTCTAAATGGTTATATAAGAAGGCATATCTTTTTTTAAAGCATAGCTTTTCAGCATTATGGGTGTGTCCTTTTGTTTTTATCAGATAACATAAATTATATGCTAGATACACACATTCTATTCTTTTTAAAACTTTTTAGAGTTTCTTCTAACAATATAGTATAATCTTATATAGATTATCAAATTGTACAATCGTCTGTTTCAACATTTAGTTCTTTTAGCTTTTTGAGAAAAATTAAAGAATATAATTCTTATTTGTTTTTGTTATGAGTATCTTGCAATTTAAGCAACTCTACAGATAATTATCAGCTGATCTGATTGTTTGTTTTTAATTGTTTATGTTCGTTAGTCCATTAGATTTGTTCAGCCTCGCGTTCATGGATATTTTCATCCTTGTTGTTTTAGACAAGGTGGGAGTGGTTCAGTGAATGCCTTTTAAATTATATTATGTTTTCCCATTAAGATCTTGGAACAGTGATAATCCTTATATAAAAAAGAGCCTGTGTGTACCAAAGGATCATTGGTTAAAAAATTATTTTGGGGTAGGGATGCGAGTACTTCCAAGAGAAATCACCCGTTGAAAAAATATCCCTTCTCCAAAAAAAAAATAATTTCCTTAACCACTACAAGTACTTAAAGAGGCCTCTAGGGGCGTAACCGCTGGTTATAGATAAAAATAAATAGTAGAATATTGAAGACAACCATTTTTAAATTTTCAGGTAGCGCAGCTTCTATGTAATCTGTCTAATAACCTGCCCTTTTATTACTGAGGTGAAATGAAGAAAAGAAAAAGGTTTGACCTCCCCCCCCAAAAAAAAAAATTTAAAGTCATGTTTGTGTCCAATATAAATGGTTTTCTAAACTCTAAAAATCAATTACTATTCATGAAGAATACTTTTATCTGAGAGAGAGAGAGAGAGAGAGAGAGAGAGAGAGAGAGAGAGAGAGAGAGAGAGAGAGAGAGAGAGAGAGAGAGAGAGAGAATAGTTATTTCTCGCATCTTATTATGAACGGCTTTCCGCGGTTATAGAATGTACAATTATAAGATTAAAACCAGTCTTTTCAGCACGGGCTAAAAAACTGGTTTTAATCTTATGATTATACATTTTCATATTCGTAGAAAGCTGGATATAATATTAAGCTAGACATAGTTTTTTCGTATGGATGAGAACCGGTTCCTATCCACCGGATTCGAATGAATACGAGAAAATTATTTGGTAACAATTGCCTACCATTAAGATTTTATTGGCGGACGGACAAAGTAATTTACAGAGTAGGTACTTTTCAATCATGGATAAAAACTTCTCAAAATTATTTCGATTATCTTTAACAGCAGCCTAGAAAATTCCCTTACATATTCTTACAGATGATCCGATTTTTTTTGCTGTAACTCTAAACTAAAACTTGTTAATGAAGTGCATGGTTACGCGATCGAACATCCCACAGACAATCAACTCTTTGATTGCACGACTTTTGTCTGGAAGTTCTAAATGTGGATTGCAATAAGTTATGCCTGTTTATAGGCAAACACATCTATATTGCATTTTCAATTATATGAACTATTTTCAATTCCATTTGTTAAGACAAGATGTTGGGCTGAGAGAATCAAACCCATCACCTACCCGACAACGAGAGGATGCGCTTCTCTGGACATACGGATATTGGATATCATAAAGATGCTTTGCTTCTTTAAGAATTAACATTTAAATCCAATATAATAAATCTAACGCATTCAAAAAATGCAACTTTCCAACTTGCAACTTGCAATACTACAGGGAAGAAGGGACATCGTTTATCATCATGTAACCCTATATAAAAGTTACATGATCTGTGTGTGTGTGTGTCTGTACCAAAGGACCTCGCTAACCACTAAACCGATATGGATCTTAATTCTCCATTTAGGTCCTGATAATGTTTATAACTATTTTAGGGCAGGGTATCAAGAGAAATCTTCCCTTTTTTTTCTTCGATTTTTTTTCTAAAACTAAAATTAAAATGGGGAAGTCGAATTCCCAACTCCCAACACCTCAAGTGCCCCTAGAGGCATCTAGGAGGCGTAGCCGCTATGATCAATATAAAGAGTCTTATCCCTTGATATCCCTGAAGTACTACGACTATATTTTATCTTATCCTTTTAAGGTGCCTTTCTATCATTACAACTTTTAAAACAACAAAAAATTTTTTGCAGCAAATAACATTTTTGGAAGCGAAGATATTCTATAAAGAATATGTAGGTCTCTTAATATGGTCAATGGTCAGGTACAAGTTTAGATTTAAAACCTTGCAACCTAATTATTTCTGAATTTTTTTACTTTTTACTTTTACTGTCCGTCCGTTTGTTGTTAGGAGAGAAAGCTTTCTGTGAAGATTTACTATCCTTATAATAAAGTAAAAGACTGTTTGTCTGTACCGAAGGATTGTGCTAACCGCTGAACCGATATGGTCCTCCTTTAGAGTGAAGCTTAATTTGTCCCGGGATGGTTTTAAGCTATTCTATTTTTATATCTAAGCCTTGGAATGATTTTAGGCTGTTTTTCTTTCACCTTTGTTACCCCTTTGAAGATATAGTCCGTTAGATGAAAGAGGCGCTGCCACTAGTACCAATATAACTTACTTAGTCCATCATTCTGTCAGTAATTTTATTTTTGCAGGAAAATTAGATATTTGGCGTTAAGATTCTTCTGACCAATTATAATCTTTTTACTCTTTACATCCATATGTCTGTAAGTTTATTATTGCTATTTGCATGGCTGTTCTTCTTTACTTTTCTATTTAGACGCTTCGCTAATTATGGATGTTGTCGCCCTTGTTTTTAATTCCACCAAACCTTACATTTGCAGTTTTAGATGAAGTACATTAAATTCTAATTTAAACGAAGAATACAACATTGAATTGACAATCTTAAATAGTTATATTTAGGCTTTACCTATTAGTATTTTTTATTTCAGATATAAAATTTTTAAAAGCAAAGCTTTTCTATAATTAGGGTCGGACGTCTGTCTGTCCTTACATCCGTCCGTTACAGATAGCTTTTTTCGTTATTTAGGCATGTTAAGAATTATCCTATCGATTTCAAACTTTGCATGATGATTTATGTAGTAATTAGGTACGACTTGGGAAGTGTAACAACTCTATAATTGTTACCAGAATGTCCGTACGTCCATTTTAAACATGTTGATTTTTTTTACTTTTTAACAACAAATTTTTATGAGATCTAATTATCCGATCGATCTGATTTTTGATATACTGATTCCTGGGACAACAAAGTACAATATTATAAGCGTAGCAACTCTCTAATCAAGTCCTAAAAATGTAATTATGTCCTTAAACATTATCCTACATCAAGCAATTTTCATATTTACTTACAATTTTGCTTTTTGCAATTGTTTTTTGCAATTTTTCGACTCTATACATTTATATTATGATTATTCAGTTCTGACACTCTACAAGTGTTAATGCCCTTTAGTCCTACCATTTTAGAGCTTTGCTTTTATGGATGTTGTCATCCTTGTTAGTTTAAACTTAACGATTTAGTATTTTAGAAGTTTTAAAGATAAGGGTTGCTAACAATTGGTTTTAGACCATTCTAGAATCTTATTAGCGCTGATTTAGCTCCAACAAAAGGTCAGATGCAGCCCATCACTCTTATTGAAGCTACTACTTATTGTGTGAAGATTCCTATACCGATCCAGTATTAAATTTAACAAATTTAAGTAAAATGTAGGTATATCCATTCAATTTGAATTGCCTTTTCGTGCATTATCTTCTTAATTTTCCATAACATTATTTTCAAAATACAGACAGGGAAAGAATCATTGTTCCCTTTTGCAATATTTCAGCTATCTATACAAAGTAGCTTGATGTATGTTTGTCTGTCCGACTTTCTTTCTTTCTGTCTGTCTGTCTGAAGCTTAAGATCTCATTAACCGCTGAACCGATTAGATTCTACTCTTCAGGGAATATACCTACCGGTTCTGTGGTGATTTTAGGCTATTTTCTTGGGTGGGACTCCAAAAAAAGAAAAATTCACCCCCAAAAGATTTTTTTCACTTTTTTTTTAAATCTAAAATATAAAAAAAGGATCTCAACAACTGAATCCTCAAGTACCTGTAGAGGTCTCTAGGGGCGTTACCCATTTTTATTCTTTTGTCCTTTCCACCTTATTGCTATACAGATTAAAAATGGTACATACTGCTGTTATGTCAAATGCGTCACTAATGTCAAATACTAAAATAGCTAAAGTAAGTAAAATACCTTGGCCCAGCAAAAGGCAGTTTATGATGAGGTCCATAGTCTTTACTCCAAGACTAGAGGCAAAGCATCTACTATGCATAATAAGATAATATCTCAAATTGCTCTATAAAGTTTAAAATATTTTAGAATCGTATAAATATTAAACTATATAAGGTGCGTTTAAGTTTGAATGAAAAAAAAAACTAAAAAATGCTGAAAGTTTGGAAAAAGGAAAACGTAATTTGAGAAAAGCAAATACTCAAAAAAAAATTTTTTTTGAGAAAACCCTGCAAATGATACATATAGTTTTTGAAAAAAAGGTTTGTTTATGCATATTAAAATCTCAGAAACCGCTGGATCTTTTCTCCCTCCAAATATCTAACATTGAACAAACCTACCTCTCTATATACCTTTTTATGATTCTTTTTTCTTGTAAGGTTAGGTCTAGTATGTTTTAGATGATGTCAATAGGTTTAGAGTTCCATTGGGGCCAGAAATATCTATAAGAAGATTTAAACACTGGGGGTCTAGTCGAAGAATGGTTATTCTATTTTTTTTCCGTATGAATGAGAACCGGTTCTTATCCACCGGATTCGAATGAATACGAGAAAAGGAATTGTAAAATCTATTTCCTTCGATCCCTATTTCAATAACACTTGTTTCTATACTCTACAGTTTTAAAAACCTGTTGGGCATTTGAAACTTACATATTCATTTAAACAACCCCTGCGGGATGACTACAACTTACATATCCATTTATGCCTACTGTTTACCTAACCCTATTTTGTATATAAACAGGTCAGAACTCCAGACGGTCTAAAATTAAACATATTTAAATTAAGTTCGACAAAAGTTAGTTACAGAATTTGTACTGTATTACTTTATACATGTACAGAGAGATCTCTAAAACGTCTGCCAAACCAATGACGCCATACAGTAAAGCAGCTGTATAAATGTATGTTTGTAAGTACAAAACGATCCTTGAAACGGCTAGGCCAATAATTTGTAAAGTGTATATTCTTTTTTTGAGTTTCTTCTAAAACAGTTATGAACCTTCCCGGATCTATAACAATTTTCGCTGTAAAAGAGAACCATATTGTTTTAGCGGTTAGAGAGATCTTAAACTATAGGCATCCTTTATTAAGGATTGAAAATTGGCTGGAGGGAATAAATTACTATACAAATCTCTGAAAAAAAACACAACTTTAAATGGCCCAAATTAATCTGATAAAAAGCATAAATTTCCCCACCTATTTCTCCCTTATTTGGTTTAAAAGTCTGAGATTAGAAACATTATGGACATAGATACTGATTCTATGAATTAGAACCTAGTAAAAGTGTCTAACTCTGATTATGACGTAAAAAAATTAACCAACGAGAGGCCAGTATAAACTGTAATTGACCAATGGTAAAATTTATAGTGGCCTCTCATTGGCTATTTTTTTGCGTTATAATCAAATGCGGACACTTTTACTAGGTGCTATGAATTAATATAACAGAAACATGTTATTTTCATTTGACAAACCACTATTTAATAACGAAATTACTCTGTAATTTCCTTTGTCTGTTCGTCGTTTGTAGGGCTAATGGTGGAATATGGTATGATTGGCTGCTAATTTTAATTTGAATATATACCCCGTTTTAAAAGAGCTTCCATTATACAACTTACTTGGTCCATCGGTCTGTCGGTGATGCTACAAAATACATATATAGCTATTTTAGGCAGACTTTTCTATTATTCATAAATCCTTCTTTCTTTAAATTTTCTTACTCTCTTTTTCAAGACTATTAAACATTTGCTCTATACTTGTCCATGTTTTTTTGTTTGCTTTGTTAATGATGGATATTGTCATACTTGTTTATGTCTTTTTGTTTAATTTTGAGTTTATTTCTTATTTACTCATAACATACATTTTTTTGAGAATCTTAATTCCTACAATAAAAATGAATGAAAAAAATGACACAATGTGAAAAAAAAGTATTTTTTCTAACTAGTTTACAAAGTCATATTTAGTTTTGAAAGAATTAATAACTACACTGTGTGTTTTTTTATAGAATCAGCTTATATTGCCCAACAAATAAAGTCATACAATACATATGACCAATGAAAGGCCAATTGCAATTTACCATTAGCCAATTAAAATGTATACTAGCCTATCACTTGTCATATGCATTGTAGGACGTCATTTTTTATTAGGCACTGTAAGTTGCTTCCTCTTTTTACGTATCTTAATCCATCAAAATCCAACATAATTTGTTCATCTTTCTCAGCAGGTTCAAAGCTGTTTACAGTAGTTGTATCAACTAACTCCAAATAATTATAAAAATGCTGTGCACAGTGTTTTACAAGAGGGGAGTTGACCGTTAGGAGATGAAAAAAAAACACTATAACCCCCCAGAGAGAGAGGGGACAATGGTCTGTTTATTACTCTTATCTCCAAAGTTTAACAATAACGTTTTCCTATTCGTTGGCTTAACAACTTTAGGGACTTTCAACCACTAATTTTAATCTACGGAAGGGGTGAAATTTGTTTGTCATTATTGGGGATGTACATCAATTTATCGACCATTTTCTTATTTCTCTAACAACCACCTATTCTGTCTATATGATCAAGAAAAAACCTAATATTAAAAATTAAGAAAATTTCAAAACTTATTTTTAAATTCTCCAAACGAATTCCATTGTGGGGGTTGGGTATTTTTTATGTTTGCATGAGCTAGTTGTGTAAATATTTACTGGGAGGGGCGGAATTAAAAATAATGTACCATATATATTTGTATATATAATGTTTTTAAGATTTAGGATTTATAAGATGTTGTGAACATTTCAAAGGTTCTTGCTAATTGCTTAAATGATTAGGCTACAGTGAAGCTTCTTATAGGCCCAAGAAAGATTCATAAATATAGTTTGTAAACGTATTATCATTAATTATACAAACCCTATAATTTTTCTTTATTTTTGAAAAATAAAGTTTAAAGTTTGGTGTCGACTCACCCTTTTATCCTCAAGTGCACCTAGAGGCCACCAGTATTAACACAATAGCTTAATAAATACTACTTTATATCTTGCAAATCTAGGGCTAAGAGTAAAAAGTTCTGTCCTAACTTTCATTTTATTTTTAACTTAACTTGTATTTAAATTAAATTTCTTTGGTGGGAACTTTTATAATTACTTTTTACATAAAAACTTCCGTTTCTTGCGTTTTTCTGATGCTGTGAGTATTGGTTTAAAAAATATGACGTAACAAAAAAAATTAGCCAATGAGAGTCCACTACGCATGCCGCCATTGGTCAATAACGGCCTCTCATTGGCTAATTTTTTTTGTTACGTCATATTTTTTAAACCAATACTCACAGCATCGTTTTTCTTCTTATTTGAATAAATTTACAAAATTAAATATACCGATCAGGGAGGAAGATACATTGTGCTGTTTATTATACTAGTCCACAAAGTTTTTTAATAATGTCTCCTTTTTCGTTGGCTTAACAGCTTTGCGAACTTTTATTGAACTCTTATTAGTTGGTTGAATAAGTTGAGTGTCCAAATGTTTCAACCATTCATTGTAATCTACAGAAGAGACTGTTTTGTGTATCATCATTGGTGATGTACATATATTCAACGGCAATTGCCTTATCCCTTTATTTCCCTTTTTTAGCGTTGCTATATTATAAGTGTGTGTGTGTGTGTGTGTGTGTGTAAAGCCATAGTTTCTTAGTGTTTGGACCTAAGTAATCATGGAGTAGGACGAGACACTTTTGTATGCTAGCACCAGGGCCAGCTTAAGGTCCACGCTCAAGTACAAGTACTTGACCTGCTGTCTCAAGGGATCTACACCTTATTACCTCACCCTCGCCGAGTATGGCAGGTGTCCCAAATTAAGTCACTGTAATGAATGACGCTATCCACAGAGAAGCTTGGGTAAGGGTTGCACTGATATTATGTACTTGATTATTGAGTATCCAAACTACCCAATTATCACCCTTCTTACACAACCAAGGGGAAGTTGCGTGAATAAATTGCGACTGAGAAATTCGAGTTGCCACATAGGGACTTGAACTCGAACTCTCACCACCGTAACTCAGTGCGTTACCACTGAGCTACGACGCCCCTTGTAACTTGTATATGTCAGTCTGTCTGTATGTATGTAACGCTTATATTTTATTCGGGGAGTGAGGGGACAATGGACTGCCAATTATACTAGTACCCAAAGTTTTACTACAACTACCTAAATTCGTTAGCTTTAAAACTTTGGGTACTTGTATCAATTCTTGATTGTTTGGTTGAAACTTTTCAACCAATAAGATTCTAGAGAATAATTAAGTTTGTTATCAGAAAATTACAAATATTTAAATTGTAATTTGAGTGACTTTAACGTTAAGTATGGAAGTATCGTTTTTTTAGCACTACTGCATCCATGACAATAACATCCATAAGTAGCGAAGCTCAAACAAAATCATGCATGAACAAACGAACAAAGTGAGTTATATAGCAGATATTCAGTTGCCATAATTGAACCTTGAGAGATAGTATTTTCCTATTTTTGAGAATGACCAAATGACCGACGGACCAAATAAAATCTATACTAGATCCCTTTTTAGAAGAAATCTTCTGGAAATATTCAGTTATATTAAATAGCAGTCGAGAAAATCTATTCAATATTTAAAAGTCGTACAGATAAACGACGGACAGACGTACAAAGTTGTTTATTATCTAATTCGTTTCACTATTAAAAAACGAGTGATCTTTATTGTTGTTTTGGTTGTAGATAAAAAATCATTTTTTTATGTTTCTTTGTCGATTTTGATGGGTGATGTAATAATACATAGTTTCTTTTAGTACAAGTGGAAAAAAGCAACGCTTTACTACAATCATGGAAAGACAGTCAGTATTATTGTTTGTAACGGCTAAGAAAACATGAAAAGTGGTATTTAGAAAGGATTAAAAATCAACTTCATTCTCAAATTTTATCAAATCAAAATTAATAGAACGATTTTGAATTTATTACCAGAGCTAGATCTTTAAATCAATTTAGTGGTGAGCCAGATCGGGGTGAGCAAACTTTCCACCAACGAGAGCACAGCATTTTATGAAATGCCGCGCTGTGATTGGCTGAAATTCGGCTCACCCCGATCTGGCTTACCACTAAAATGATTTAAAGATCCAGCTCTGGTAATAAATTCAAAATCGTTCTATTAATTTTGATTTGATAAAATTTGAGAATGAAGTTGATTTTTAATCCTTTCTGAATACCACTTTTCATGTTTTCTTATAAATACTATTCTTTTATTTTAAATGATGATTCATTGGAATATAAAGCATATTGTGATTAGAGTATCATCTCTACAATTACGGCTCAAACTGTACGTAAGTGTATACTAAACATTATAATTCAGAATTTAAAAATAAAAAATTTCTTTTGATTTTTACTCAATTTTTATTTCTTTAATATTAAATGCGCTGTTGCACTATATTTGTCAATAGTTCAACTATACAATATATCAAGATTCGCTCTAAAAGATATTGACATCCTTGTTTTTGTAGATTTCTTAAGATGCATTGTTCACATAACAACACAATAATTGATTTTTAAGTAGAGTTTTTAAGTTCTGTAAAAAGAAAAATTGTAACATGGAATTAAGAAATCGAGCAAGTGAAGTTAACGAATCATCCATACAAAGCCATTTCAATCTCTGAAGTGCCTTCAGTTGCAACCGTTTTAGAGGGTGTTCTTACTCGCTCCGCTTAAGTAAGAAGCTACACTAGTGGTCACCCTCTAAAACGGGTGACTGAAGGCTTGCTTACTCTTTAACTGTCTGATTAAAGCTTTTCATAGATCCTGGTAAAAATTAAAACTGCTAAATTTAGAAAGTAAAGTTTAATGAAAATTGTTCTCGTCTGCTAGCAAAAAGGTCTTCAACACTAAGGCCATTTAGTTGTGTGGAATATACGTATACTTATAAATGTATTGGTCTACAATTTTACTACTTACATGATAGAATATAGTTAATTCATTTCAAAGTCAGTTTTTGCTGATAGTAACATGAAAGAAAAAAACTGGAATAAATCATAAAAATTTTACTTTATTTTTCGTGCAAATCTTGATTTTTCAAATGACTCAGAACCGGTTTTAATCCAGCGTATATACAACGTATTCTTAGCTAGACTGTAAAAATGATTAATTATACTAAAACACCGCTCCTAGAAATTAATTACATAATGAATTGAAAAGCATATGAATCGTTAAAAATATTTGTTCTGAGAGAGATTAATTCAATTTCTTTTCAATTTTATTTGGGCCACTTTTTATCAACATATTAGAGTAAAACACTAGAGGGGTTAAATAGCTGTATGTTCCCATCCCGAGGACCCTGTGCCGACGCTAAATTGGGTCTTTGAAATCAACCAATAGCGTTGGGAATATAAACACAGTCAAGTCGCTACAAAAGAGGAGAAAGCAATTTGCTAACAGACGAAAAAGGTCCCTAACAAGAGGATCCAGGTAGTTGTCTAGTCATACATCTATATTATAGATTTATTGTCTCATCAATGTAATTAAAAGTTAGGGCCTCTAAAAAAGGATCCCTCCCCTCTTATTTTTTTAAAAATAATTTAAAAATGAGATGCGTGGGGGGATGCATATTTTTTTTTCAACTCTAAACACTAAGAGATATAAGTTTTCCGGAATTGTAATGTAGGGAGTAGATTTGAAATCTGCATCAAATTTTAAGGATTTTTTATAAAATTCGTTTTTTGTATAATTCTTTATCTAAAAGCGGAAATACAAATTAAGTTAATTAATTTTGGCATCTGTGATTGGTGGATTTAAAAAATCTGCGCTCTGATTGGATGTCGTACATCATTCAACCAATTAGAGCGCAGGTAGTTTAAAATTCACCTATCCTATTGGTCAAAATTAATTAACTTAAAATGTATTTTCGCTTTTAGATAAAGAATTTTACAAAAAACGAATTTTATAAAAAAATCCTTAAAATTTGATGCAGATTTCAAATCTACTACCTACATTAAAATTCTGGAAAACTTATATCTCTTACTAAACACCACCCCCCCCCCCCTCCTGTTTTTTTTCAATATCATTTTTTGTGTGTGAAAGATGGAGGGCTATGACTTTTTGAATATGGGTATGACACATAACTGAGAGTTGGAATTCGCCATCCTGGCGGGCACAGGATGCCAGCAAACTTGGCAGGGTCATAGAAGTAAATATAATTTATTTTGACTTAAGCAAAGCATTTATCTTACCAAAATACTAAAATATCCTCTTGTAATAAATCCTTATATGAAATATAGGTTTTCAAGTCAATTTCAGGTTCTAGGTAAGATCCTGCAGGCTCAGATTCTCCAGGTCTTTAAAAAACTCCTGTGGCCGCATTTTTTACTTAGATACATCAAATTTTAAACTAAAGCTTTTTCCGTTCAAAAGGGGTTCAAAAGTCAGTGAAGTCCTCAAGTCAGTGAAGTCCTCAAAGTTGTTTAGCCAACTAATAAGAAAACGTTATTATAAAACTTTAGGGACTAGTGAAATATTCATCCCAATGTCCCCTCAAACCCTGCATCAAACACATTATTCTGTATTTTTTTTTGTGGTTTTGTCAGAGTGTAATTTGCTGTAAGGTGTGGCCGATCTTTAGTATATGATTATATACCTTTTTATTCTCCGGGGTAAAGGAATACAATAGTTTCTAAATTTAAGGTCGGTCCGTCCATCCGTTCCAAACGGATAGCTCTTAAAAGCAATTTAGGCATGTTAGCATTGTCCCATCGCTTTTAAACTTGCATGGTGATCTATATAACAGCTATAAAAAAACTGGAATAAATCATAAAAATTTTACTTTATTTTTCGTGCAAATCTTGATTTTTCAAATGACTCAGAACCGGTTTTAATCCAGCGTATATACAACGTATTCTTAGCTAGACTGTAAAAATGATTAATTATACTAAAACACCGCTCCTAGAAATTAATTACATAATGAATTGAAAAGCAGATGAATCGTTAAAAATATTTGTTCTGAGAGAGATTAATTCAATTTCTTTTCAATTTTATTTGGGCCACTTTTTATCAACATCGCTTTTAAACTTGCATGGTGATCTATATAACAGCTATACACAATTTGGAAAGCGTAGCAACTCTATTATAAATACCAGAAAGCTCGTATGTCCCTTTTAAACATGATGAATTTGGGCTTTTTAAAATCAACATTTTTTTGATATAATCATCCTATTCACTTGATTTTTACAATGCCTACAATTAAAATGTTTTAAGCGAAGCATCTCTATTATCAAGTTTTAAAATGTAAGTATGTCCATAATAAGCAGTGAAGATGCTTTGAAAATAAACTCTGTTTTTCAGTCCATAAGTAACAATGCTTTATTGTACTATGCCACATTGCATTGTATCAAAAACTTAAGTTCCCTTTTATGAATTTTGATGATTGATTTCAAAATAGTAGTAACCAAACTTTTGAACAAATAATAATAATCAAGCAAGTTAAATTATATTGTCATTGGGGTTGTATATCTATTTATCGTCCATTGCATAATCCCTAAATAATTCAGAGATCTAAAGGGATAAGACAATTCCAAATGATGATACACAAAATTATCCCTTCTGTAGATTACAATTAGAGGCTAACACGTTTAGACAATTAACTAAATGAACCAACCCATCAATATTCTGTAAGTTTCCCCAAGGTTGTTAAGCCAACAAATAAGAGAGCATTATCATAAGACTTTAGGGACTAGTGTAATAACCAGCCCAATTTTCCCCTCCTCTCTGAAATAATCTGTAATTTACCCTTCCCTTTATCCCCTGTGGTTGAACCGATCCATCTTGACATGAATCTTTTGATTGCTTTTACAACAGCTGGGATATTGAACTGGCTGCAGTGTAATTGAGAGAATAATCTTCTGTCTTTTTTGGGGGGAAATTAGGCTGCAAATTACACTTGTACCCAATGTTTTGAGCGCTCATTGAAGTTTGGTGCCCACCTACCAGTGTCCAAACTTTTCTATAGACAATTGTAATCTCCAGAAAGGTATTTTTGTGGGCTATTAGCAGTTGCGTGCACAGTGAATCACAAGGAGGGTTACAAAGGGGGAATGCAGTTATCCCTAACATCTCGTTGTAGGGGCGGGGAAACACCTGAAAAGACACCCCTCCGAGCACCTTATTTGGGTATAGAAAATACGTGGATATTATGACAGGGGTAAAATGGTCTTTAATTTTTAAGTTGCTAACATGGGAATCATTTATTGGTCATTTGTTTATCCAGTAGTTTATCCAGAGTACATTCCATTGTAATAATATATCCATTTCGACTGGACATCCCATACATCTCAACTAAACCGCAGCCTATTCAAACTCCGCACTGTAAAAGCAACGTAATAATTATGTACTTTAAAGGCGCAAATTAGCTGAATCTTGGCTATTTATAATCAATTTATACACGCACATACTAACAGGGTGGGAAATAATCAGGGAGGGAAGAGACGTTGGACTCTTAATTGCACTGGTACCCAAAGTTTTATAATTACGTTTTCCTGCCTACCAACTCTGGGTACTTTTGATAAATTGTGATTGGTTGGTTCATAAAGTAGAGTGTCTAAAGGGGTAACTTTGTTTATCATCGATCAGGATGTAATTCATTTAATCCCTTTGTCTTATCCCATAACCACGTTGTCTTTACGTTAGCTTAAAAACTTTGGGTGATGTTATAAATATTTCTATTGGTTGGTTCAAAACTATTTATTTTTATCTGCAGACGGGGTAATTTTGTTTATTGTGAAGCCATATCGTTTTATCGACCATTGTTTAGTCCCTGTATATGATTGCTTCAACAATTTTATTAACATAAATAATTGCTTTTATTATATATAGCTTTTTAATGAAAACTTCGCCCCAAGGGGTTGTTAAAAAAACAAATAAATAAAAATTTTGAAATTTTCGGGGGAAAAAAAGGGGGGGAGGAGTAATTTTTTGTTTTTGGGGGGGTTGTGGGTGTCCCACCCTCCAAGAAAATAGTCTAAAACCAGCAGGTATATTCCCTTAAAAGTAAAATCAAATCGTTTCAGTGTTTACCGAGATCTTAAGGTACAGACGGACGGACAGACGGACAGACAGACAGATATCATTCTACTTTGTATTATAGATATAATATTCTGTGATTTATTGACAATACTTGTCAAACGTTAATTAACAATTAAATAAGCTTAATTCATATTGACCGGGTTACCCTTATTTTCTATCCTGTAGTTTTCTATTCCTTGATTATTAGCTAATTTTATTAAATTTACCGCTTTCATTTTGGCAACAAGGGTTGCTTTACAGGGATCTAAAGGGATAAGAAAATGGCCAATAAATTATTGTACTACTCTAATGATGATTCACTATGTTACCCCTTCTGTAGATTATAATGTGTGGTTAAAACCTTTGGCCACTGAACGTTTGCACCAACCAATCAGGATTAAATAAAAGTCCCCAATGTTTTTCAGCCAATGAATAAGAAAATCGTATTATAAACCTTTGGGGACTAGCGTTATAAACGACCCAATGTCCCCTCCTTCCCTGGTTGCTTTACCTTTCTTATGGATAGGGGTCATGTATTCACATACTCAAAACATGTTAGGTAGAATGTAAAAGACAACCAAAACATTCATTACATGATCTTTGTCTTGGAGTCTTAGCTGTTGAACCTGTTTATGGGCTATGTATTTATCCTTGTCTTATCATTAATGTCACGGAACTGACACACCGTAGTAGGTCAGCTGAATTGTGTACATAGCACACTCATCCTATCTCAATATTTACTGCTAGCTAAAAAAAGCTTCAAACATCCAAAACAAGAATAAAAAATAAAAATTTTTATTTTGAATGTGTAATGTATAAATCGTTTATACATTATATCGCTTTTCCCTTTGACCGGAGTAGCTGAAAATAGCTTTTTCAAAAGTTGAGTTATCTGTTGTACAACTTCGGAAATTAGGGAAGAAATAGGCAATAAATTTTCAGTTGATCTCGTAGTGGGTACATTTTTATCGTCTCAATTACAACGAAGTATGGCATAAGTATAATTTGAACTTTCAGGAAGGTACTGGGTTCGAGTCTGGGCAGACTGTGTAATACTAGAGACACAAACAGGCCCCTAATAATAAGAATAAGGGGCATGCCCTGGCCAATAAACCAAATCAACTCTTTATTATGCACAGTTAGGACTTATAGACATATAAAAATCAGAGGGTTGATTAAGATATTACTTACAGGATTTTAATTGATTAAAATGGCTGAATACCTGCCCCTACCTCTGCTTAGCACAATTTTTCTTTGTGTAAGATATTCTTTTATCTACATCTACTTGAAGGGGTTTCACCAATAGATATTTTTTGGAGTGATATTATTTTCAACTTGAATTCAGGCGGTTTCCCTAACAGTGCATAGTCGAGCCCAGAAACCCTTTACACTTATTTTTTTTTGTATTCATATTTTAGGACAGGTTAGGTTTGTTTATAGTGGCTGCAAGGTAGTATTATGGCCTCACAATCCTCCCCTCCCACCTCACAATCGACAGTAATTGCTCCAATTATTCAATTTGTAATTCTGCTCTTTTATTATCCGTTAACTATCCAAATTATTTCAGCTTTTGTTCAGACGAAAAAAATGAGATACCACTCTATACTATAATATCTTTTGTATGACCCCCTACTCAATTATAATTATTTGAAATTTATGAGTCGAAGGTGTTACCAATTTTTCTCTTAGTTAAGCTACTCTATAAAATGTATATGGCAATTTCACTCATAGAACCTTCTTAAGCACTAACGCTCTCGTCCCTTTTTATTTTTAAATAAATCATAAATATTACAAATTATACTTGTCCCACCTTCCAAGAACATAGCTCAAAACCACCGTAGGACCAATATATATTTTCCCTGAAGAGTAGAGCCTATTCTGTATAGTGGTTACCGAGATCTTAAGCTTCAGACGGACAGACAGACATAGGCATTTAGACAACGAATAAGAAAACGTTAATATAAAACTTTGATGACTAGTGTAATAAACAGCCCATTGTCCCCTCTCTCTCTTGATATAATGTCACTTTGCTGTTATTTTAATAATTATCTCTTTTTATTTAGCTTCTCTACATATTGATGTTATCATCCTTGTTTTTACTACATAATTCTTATCTTTAAGTAAAGTAAACAAAGAATAAAAATTAATGGTTTCAAGCGAAACATATTTTACTACCATAAGATTAAAAATCAATTTGCAGTAAAAAGAATGGTGTTTGGGTAACCAAACCTTTAAAACAACAAGGATGACAACAACCATAAACGCAAAGCTCAACATATCCAGATAAGTTATGTATACATAAATCTTTTCCAAAATTACTTTAATACAGCATGCTTAATATAGAAAACTCATTTTAAAACTTTCATCCAATAAACAACTTTCTTTGTCCGTCATTTTCTGTATGTTATCCTATTCTTTTATATTGTATTTCCTTATGACAACTTAACATTTGCTCTACCACTCTCTTTGACCGATTGTGCATCGCTCTTTATGGATGTTGTCATCCTTATTGTAGCCATAGAAAATGGATGTTTGTTATTTGATTAATATTTAAAGTGTACAAAAACATTATATGTGGCTGTTACCAAGATCTTATATAACTGAAATGTCATAAAACCCACATCCAATGCAGGAATGTTAAATAATAAGACAATGGACAATAAATTGATATACATCCCCAATGCAATGATGATAATAAACAAAACTACTTGTACTCTCCTATATTGAACACACTAATCAAAATTCAATACTTCTTGCAGACAAATAAATGATGAGTTATAAAACTTTGGGTACCAGTAAAATTCACAGTCCAATGTCCCCCTCCCTCCCTACATCCTACTACTAGATATGGGTGTGTATTAGTTTCTCTTTGATTAGTCTATAATGATTCGTTGTTATTTGATACATTTAAATTTCTGAAATATTTATAGAAGCATATCTGGTAAGCCGAGCGTTCTCGGCCCACGGGGTAACGAGTTCGGATTCAACGAGCCCTAGCCTTTAAGTATTCTACCAAACAAACAAGCAGGATTCAATCATACAGAAATTATATATTTAAACTGAATAATCTTTACAAGTTATGTTTACTATATATATACAACAAAATATGACAATGGTTAGGTTTGAAGGGGGTGTGGGGCGCTAGGGCTTAGCGCCCGACGGTAGACAGACTGTGGGGGCAGCGGTGGTAAAAGGGGAGGCAACGCCTCCCGATTATATAAGCGCGTGAGGGACTCGTGATAGTTGCATGTTTGAGTCCCCTCCCCACATTTAGGCAGGCTAGTTTGACCGCTGGGTGCGGGGTCAACAGCGGTCATGAGATGGATGGTGATATAATAGGATTAGTGCGGGGGGTTTGTTATCATAAGTCACAGCGAAGCAACTCTGTAAACGGCCTGTCCGTCTGCGTGTCGTATTACCACAACCTCCCCTTCAAGGGTTGCGTGGCTCCTGAGCCACCAGGCCTTGAACCTGGGGATACGACAGCCTATGCCTGCGCCGGACAGGCAGTTCTTGGGGCACAGCTCGATGGAGGACAGCTCGGGCTACACAGGCTCCCTGGGACACTCCTTGCTCTGTCTGACTGTGGTTGGTGATCAGCATTGTCAGCTCCTGGTTGGCTTCTAGGCGTGGGTTGGCGACGGCCAAGCCTCGCCGCTGGAAATTTTGCCTCGTCTGCAGGATCAGTTCTGCCGCGGCTGGTAGCTGGACACGGAGGCCTAGGCAGACTCTGGTGGTTCCTAAGGGTGGAATGGTGATGGCAAAGGGTGCATAGAACTCCATGGGGGCGCCTGCTTGATTCAGGTTGCTTGGTCTCCTAGCTCCTACCCGGATGGGGATGGCTGTCATCAGCAGGGGGCACATGGCTTCTTCTTCTTCTTCTGGGGCGGCCTCTTCCATCGCAGTGGCTGGCTCTTCTCCGACAGGCTCGCTGCTGGCTGGCAGGTTCTCCATGTCCGCGTCAGGGTTCCAGATGGCATCTCTGAGTGGCTCTGGAGCGGGCGGCGGCGGCGGTGGTTCGTTGGGCTGCTCCTGCAGGTTCTCCTCCACTGGGTCACGATCTTGGCCGCTAGGCTGTGGGGCGGCTGCGGCTGGCTGGTGCACTGGGAGCTCTCCTGGGTTGCTAGCTGCGGGCGCCGCCGCTCCAACTGGCAGCTCGGTGGCATCCTCGTCGCCGTCCATGTCAACTTGGATGTCTTCTGGGATCTGGTGGGCAGTCACATCTCCAGTGTATTTGCGCAGTCGGCCTACATGCGCGGTAACTTCTGAGATCCTGGCTACTGGAGAGGCAGGTTTAATGACATAATGGACTTCTGTAGCTTTCCTCACTACTTTCCAGGGGCCAGTCCATCTCTTGGTAATCTTGGCTGCCTTCCCTGGCACCAGGCGGGGGGCCAGGTACCAGACCAAGTCTCCAACCTCATACTTGGCCGTGCCTTCGTAAGCTGCCGCGCTCCTCCTGATGGCTCCCTCCTCCTTCTGCTGGATGGCATCATACACTGCATAGTAGCGCTGCAAGAGGGCTTGGACATTGGCTGGAACTGAAGCATATTCGGTCTCTGGCAGCCGTAGCACCATGTCCACCGGAAGTTTGGCCTCTCTCCCAAAGAAGGCCAGGAACGGGGTCACGCCAGTGGATCTGCAGGCCTTGGTGTTGTAGGCAAAGGCGATGGCAGGCAGGTGTGGCTCCCAGTTGTTATCGTCTCTGTCTAGGAACAGGCGCATGCCTGTGTTGAGCGTCCTATGAAACCTCTCCACTCGGTTGGACTGCGGGTTGTAGGGTGGTGGATGTGTCAGGCCAATCTCAAGCCTGGAGGCCAGTTCCTGGAATACCTGGCCGGTAAATTCCATTCCATTGTCGGAATGGATCTTCAGGGGGCATCCGAACGTGGCCAGGTGGCGGTGCAACAGGGCTTCAGCCACCGTGAGGGTGCGCTTGTTGGGGATGGCGTAGAGGCTGACAAACCGGCTGAATCCATCTTGGCAGGTGAGGATGTAGCGGTTCCCAGCTGGGGTCTCTGGCAGTGGCCCCACCAGGTCGATGAATAGGACTTGCTGTGGATACCCCTGGCGGGAGGGCACGTGGATCCCCTGCTTCAGCCTCTCCTTGGTAACTTTCTGGACACACTCAGGGCAGGTTTGTACCATCAGGCGGACGTCACGGGCCAGGTTGGGCCACCAGAAGTGCATGGCAACGCGGGCGATAGTTGCGTCCATCCCAAAGTGCCCAGCCATGGGGGTCCCATGGGCTAGAAAGAACGCGTCCTGCTGGAGGGCCGAAGGCAGCAGGTATCTTGTCCTCTCTCCTGTCAGAGTCTGGTCAGTGGTGGTGAGGCAGCCGTGCTCGTCAAGCCCCAGGGCTGGGAAGCGGCTGGCGTACTGCTGCTCGTCTCGTTCCTTGCCACGCAGCTCAGCCTTGGTTGGGGCTTTGCCATCAGCCACCCATTGGCGGACACGGAGCAGGAGGGGGTCCTGTGTCTGAGCCTCCAATACTCTAGCTGAATCCAGTCGGGCGGCAGGAGGCCGGCTAGCTGCGGCCTCCCCTAGCTGGCAAAGGTTGTGGATATACTCAGCCTGCTCTGCTAATTCTTCGGCGCTAGCCGTTGGCATGTTGGCATCCTCCCTGCGGCTGAGGGCGTCGGCGTTGGTATTCTGGGTGCCAGGCCTGTGGCAGACGGTAAAGTCTAAGGCCGCTAGTTCCTCCTGCCAGCGGGCCACCATCCCTGTGGATGTGTTCAGTGATTTCATCTGTAGCAAGGCAGAGGAATCAGTGTTGATCTGGAAGCTGCGGTAGGACAAGATGCCGTGGAATTTTCGGATCCCATACATGATGGCGGCCATCTCTCCCTTCCAGGACGGGTAGCGCGTCTCAGGGTCGGTTGTCTTGCGCCCCACGGCGGCAATCAGCCTCTCCTTGCCCTCCTGGCATTGACTCAGTATGGCAGAGATGGCGCGGCTGCTGAAATCTGTGGTGAGCTGGAACACCGCTGGCAAATCAAACCTGGGCGGCGCTTGGATGGGGGCCTTGCGGAACTTGTCCTTGAGTTGCAGCAGCTGGGCTTCCATCTCAGGCGTCCAGGTTAGGGCCTTGGCCGTCTTCTGCCGATTCATCTCGTAGGTGAGGTCTGCATACTCTGGGATGAACAGGCGGTAGTATCCAAAGAACCCCAGCAACGCCAGCAAATCCTTGGGGGTGCTAGGGGCTGGCCAGTCCAAGATACGGTCAATATAGTCCTCTTGCATGGCTATCCCCTCACGGCTGAGGGTGTGGCCCAGATAATCCACCTTGGATCGGAACAACTTGGTCTTGGCTGGCTTGAGACGGATCCCTCCCCTACGGTGGGCTTCCAAGACCTCTCGGAGCCTGGCCAGGTGGGCCCAGGTATCCTGGTGGAAGGTCAGGACGTCGTCAAGGTATGACTGGAGGTTGGCTGTGCCTAGTGGGTTTAGGACCCCTGCAATAAACCTGGAATAGACAGACGGTGCTGTAGCCAGGCCAAAGGGCATCCTTTTCCATTGATACAAGCCCCTGGGGGTGGTGAAGGCGGTGCAGAGCCGGCTGTCCTCGGACACACGGATGGTGTAGTATGCGGCCATCGCGTCTAGAGCACTGTAGACATGGTGCCCGCCAGCTCGTTCCACCAACTGCTGGATCCTAGGCAGGGGGTAGCTGTCCAGCTCCAGGCACTTGTTGAGGGCTCTGTAGTCGACGGCCCAGCGGGTGCTCCCGTCCTTCTTCTTGATGGGCACCAGGGGGCTGCTCCAGGCGGAGTCTGACGGCTCTATAACTCCCTCCCGTAGCCAGGTGTCCAGTTGTTTCTCCAGTTCAGCCTCTTGCCGCGGGTTCAGATCCCTAAATCTCTGGCGGATCGGCTGGGTCCCTGGCTTGAGGCGCAGCTGCAGCTCAACCACATCTGTGCAGCCGGGGGTAGAATTGGAGAAGACGTCCCTGTACTCTGACAACATAGTCCAGACCTCCTTCTTGAGCAAGGGGTCCTTGCGTAGGAACTCATTGTCTTCCATCTCCAGGGCCTCCCACAACTCCTGCATGTCTATAGGCTCAGCAGGTTCTTGGAACGAGTGGAGAAGCGGGGGAGGCGTATCAGAGACCTCTAAAATGTCAGGTTTGACCAGCTCCCCTGCCACTGGGAGGCCAGCATCCAGCAAGAGGGGCACCTCCCCCTCATTGACCACCAGTACTCTAAACACAGTGGCAGAGCCAGGCCTGTGGGCATACAGGCCCTCTGGAATAACAAGATCCTCCCCAAACCTCTGTTCTGGGGCAGCTAGTTGAATGGCATCCTTGGTGCGATGGCCTACTAGCTCAACAGGGACCGCCATAACCCCGCGGCCAGGCAGGACCACCCGCTTGGCTGTGCGGAGCTGGGGTGGCTGGCCATCAGTTGGAGTGACAGCGCTTAGCCTATACGTGGCTGGTGCGGGGTCAGCTTTGGCTCCTGGACCCACCGGCCGCGACTTGACGGGCTCGGCTTCTGGAGGGGCTGACGTGTCGGAGCCAGGTGTGGCTCCGGGGGCGTCCGGCCACGATTTGACGGGCTCGGCGCTGGGAGAGGCCAAAGTGCTGGGTCCAGCTTTGGCTCCATGGGCGTCCGGCCGCGACTTGACGGGCACGGCGCCGGGAGAGGCTGGGGCCTGAGAGTTGAGTGTGGCTCCGGGTACATCAGACCGCGACTTGACGGGTCTGGACTCGGGCTTGGCTGGTGGACTGGCTGGAGGTCCCAGGTAGAGGGGGCCAGGTGGACACGGCTGGCCGTTGATAAAGGTGTCGGCGGAGAAGATTGGTTCTGGAGGGCTGGCAATCTCAGGAAACGTTGTTGGCAGGCTCTCCCTTGGCACCTTGGGCACTGGGGGCAACCCCATGGCTAGCAGGTTAGCTCCCTTGTGTGCGTTGAGCTCAGCGTCCACCCAGTGTGTGCCTTTCTCAACCACACGCGGCTGCTCAGGCAGGGGGCCTGGCAGAGGCCCCTCATAGCTTAGCTCTCTCTCGGCTGTCTCCCGGTCAATGGGGACGCCACGGAGTGGGATAAACTCCCCACGCACCCACAAGCAAGGTGGTTGCATGTCGAAACAGAGCCTAGTTCCGAACTCCTTGAGAAAATACCCTCCTAGGTTCAGAGGGTGTGAGAGATTCCGGACCACAGTCACGTGGTATAGATGGAGTATAAGAGTGTGTGAGACTGCCATATATAACTCTTTTAACTTTCCGATTACCTGGAGGGGCTGGCCTTCCTCATTAGCAGTCAGGATCTGGGTGTTGTCCGGAATCAACATGCGTTGCACTCCCATGGCGTGCATGAGGTGCTCAGAAATTACAGCAGACCCTGGTACACGGTTGCCAGAATCAATCATGGCATCAACCTGTACATGCTGGGCAGGGTCAGGAGTAGGAAACCTCACCCTGACATGGCAGGGGAAGTGGAGGTCCTGCCCTTGAGACAAGGGGGCCTCTCGTTCGGCTGGGGTTGGCAGAAACTTTGGTGGTGGCCGCACCGCAGCTATGGTGGTATCGCTTACCATGGTGGCTTAGACTGTAGCTTCGAATCACTAGAGCTTATTAATTATCACTTGGTCAACAATTTTATATTTATTTTTATCACTTGGTTGACATTTATACACACTTATGTGTTGTTATCACTAGGAGCTCTAGGTGTGATTCTGGAAGCACTGGCAGCAGGGAATGTCCGTCCTGCAAGGTTCAGAGGGGTGACGGCGGTAGGGAATGACCCGTCCTACAGCGCCGCTGGTTCGAATCCCGAAAATGGCGGCAGGGAATGGCCCGTCCTGCAGCGCCTCGGGTTCGAATCCTGGGAGGCAGCGGCAGGGAATGTCCCGTCCTGCCGTGCCTGTGGCTCAAAATCTGCTATCCGTCGCAGTGGTAGGGCTTACTTGTGTGCTGAAGCTTTGCAGCCACACATTGCCTTATTAGGGAGACCAGCACCCAGCTGTCTGTCTCGTAGGTTTGGCCTGGGTGTCCTGGGGCTTGTCCCAGCTACACTTGCCAATTTAGACTCAGTTCTGTAGCCGTCTGAGCTAAATTATCCGATTGCCGTGGCTGCGCACCTAGCGCTACTCCCACACGACACGGAAAAAGCGTCTTAACTGGCGCTTTTAGCAGGCTAAATCTGCTTGCCGTAGGCCAGAGGCCCACATATTGCGTTCAAAATGATGGAAATTCGACCTAAAAAGGCCGTCTCACGGGTCAGTTGGCGGCTGATTGTCCCCTTACTTGCCAAAGGGTCCAATCAGAGGTAGAATAGGCTAGTTTCTGTAAGGCTCGATTGAAACACGCTGACACCAAGTTCTGGTAAGCCGAGCGTTCTCGGCCCACGGGGTAACGAGTTCGGATTCAACGAGCCCTAGCCTTTAAGTATTCTACCAAACAAACAAGCAGGATTCAATCATACAGAAATTATATATTTAAACTGAATAATCTTTACAAGTTATGTTTACTATATATATACAACAAAATATGACAATGGTTAGGTTTGAAGGGGGTGTGGGGCGCTAGGGCTTAGCGCCCGACGGTAGACAGACTGTGGGGGCAGCGGTGGTAAAAGGGGAGGCAACGCCTCCCGATTATATAAGCGCGTGAGGGACTCGTGATAGTTGCATGTTTGAGTCCCCTCCCCACATTTAGGCAGGCTAGTTTGACCGCTGGGTGCGGGGTCAACAGCGGTCATGAGATGGATGGTGATATAATAGGATTAGTGCGGGGGGTTTGTTATCATAAGTCACAGCGAAGCAACTCTGTAAACGGCCTGTCCGTCTGCGTGTCGTATTACCACACATAGACTGGTAAGAAAAGGCTATGATTTCCAGTATTTTCGAAGATTTTTGTAACGCATAACCTTACAAAAAAGGATAAAACGAATCACATACACTGTCTGTGTGTACAGAAAGATCTCGCTAAATTCCGAACCGATAAGCCTCTCCTTTATAGTTTAGCTTCTCATAGGTCCTGGGAAGGTTAATTGCTATTTTGAGGGAGTGTACCACCGCATACTGAAGAATAAGTGTGAGAATAATGAATTTTGTTTTTCCTTTTCGAACTACTCCTCCCAACTAAATTGCCTTTAGAGGCCTTTAGAGGCCTCTAGAGGCGTAGTTGTTCCTATCCTCATAATAAAGTAACAGGATGTTTGTCTGTCTATTTGTCTGTACCAAAGGATCTCGTTAAGCGCTGAACCGATTGGATTCTCCTTAAAAGGGTAGCTTCTCATAGGTCCTGGGAAGGTTTATAGCTATTTTTGGGGAGAGTACCACCACCCGCTCCAGAGAAATCGACATTAGAATAAATTCATCTCACCAAATCCAAGTTGTTCCAATCCTTATAATATAGTAAAAGGATGTTTGTAATTTTGTTTGTCTGTTTTTTTCTGTCTGTACCAAAGGATCTCGCTAACCGCTGAACCGATCGGATTCTCCTTAATTGGGTATTTTCTCATATGTCTCGGGAAGGTTTATAACTATTTTGGGGAAGGGTACCACTACCAACATCCTCCCAAGATAAATCATCCCTAAAAAAATATTCCATCCCCAAAAAAACAATTTTACAAAACGTTTTTTATAAAAATCTAAATTAAAAAAATGATTTTGGGATTTAGCTCCCCCTCCTTAAGTGCCCTTAGAGTATAAAAAAGTAAGGTTTTATTTTCGTTTGTTTTTAGTTTTTGAGTTTTATTCTAAATTTATATTTTGGGATTTTTCTGGTCTTTTTTTGCATTGCACTTTTAAGGTTTGCACCCCTAAAGGTTTCCTAACCCCTCTCTTGACACAACTCAGTGCACTCCACTGAACCTAATAAATTATTTTAAAAATATCATTACTTTTTTATATCTATGTATATTTCTAATGATAATAATTTAATTAATTTTTAGGGAAGCCTTGCTTTTAATTTTTGATTCACGGAGGTTTGATTTGATTGGTCTATGGTTACTTTATTTGTATATCTATAAAATATCATAAAGTCATCATGTTTTACATAGATGAAAGAAGTAAATTATTATCTTTGTTATAAAAGTAACAGGATGACTATCTGTGCCTGTCTATGGCTTAAGACCTCGCTAACTAATAGATCGACATGGTTCTCCTTTACAGAGAATCTTCTAATTGCTCCAGAGAAAGTTTTTAACTATTTTTGGGAAGAGATATCGCCCATGGAAATTAATAATTGCCCCTTCAAAGAAAATGTTTTAAAAACTTAAATGAAAAGCTGAGAGTCGAATTAACCACCCCCCCCCCTCCTCCGAGTTAATATCTAATTGTATCGGTATTTAAGAAAAAAAAAGTTAAAATTTATATCAAGAATGAAACAAGAGACTTAAAGTTTGAATTTTATTTATGTTCAAGTTTATATTTTTCTTCAGTTTCACAATCCCTGGCCTAATAATTTTCTCTGCCTAAAAAACTCCAAAATGCATATCATATGAAAAACGACGCCTTAATACTAATTAAAACAGCATTTTGTAGCAGGGTTTGGCAGCCTTTATAACATTTATATCAGATGGGTGTCCGATCGATATTCATATATATATATGTAGTCAGTTTTCTTTTAGACATAGAATTTTTTTAGAATATTGATAATTGTTCATTAATGTATAGGGGTAAAAACATTTAAATTCTACACCCTCTCTCAAAAACCTTTTTATTGATACTATCTTAAATTTTGTTGAAAATACAGGAATCTAAAGGGATAAGACAATGATTTACATCCCAACTGATAGATACCCCTTTTGCGGATTAAAATTAGTGGTTGAAACATTTGAACATTCATCTTAATAAAGCAACCAACTAAAATCCCTAAGCCAACGAATAATAAAACGTTATTATAAAACTTTGGGGACTAGTGTAATAAACAGTCCAATGTCCCCAATGTCTCTAATGTAACTTTAATTGTTGTTTGCCCATAATTTGTTGACCAGAGCATCTTCTATTTTTGGGAATACAGTCGACATAAACTACAAGAATTGCATGTAGAATGATATGATATGGAGCCAGCTTTACAGGCAAGCTTTCCTTGTAACAGTGGATAGCTTACATGCCTTCTTGGAATCTGGATCACATGGATCTTACCTTTTATAAACCCGACCATAATCATCATGATTTATTTTACAATATACAACAATAGTAATAATTAATAAAAATATTTTATTTGTAAACATATTGTCAATTTGATCTCATGTAATAAATATTTTGGTATTTAGTATTGAAAATAAAAATGGCAAATTTTGATATTTGGTGGAATCAATAACTCTTTAAACAGCTCAGCTAAATGTCATTAGATTTGCAGCTGGCTCGCGGCTTGTACATGACTAGCTCGCGGCTGCCGAGATCAGATATTTGGTATCTGCCAACTTATTACAAAATATTATTCTCTTAGCGTTATGTGCGTAGAGTCTAAGAACGAAGCATTTTTAAAAGTATTATATTATTGATGACAATTATAGCATGCTATTGTTGATAACAATATTTACCAGACAATTGAAGAAACTGATTCTCTTATTGGACGATTTTTATCCAAAGGTCCTAACTTTACGCTTGTTTTTGGCCAAGGTGGTTGCCCTACTCCTATTGAAACTGGTTTGACATAGCAGAAGCAGGTACAACTTTAAACGTCTCTAGTTATGACGCGGTTTATGAATACATATTACATGACACAATTTTAAGGCAGATTCGCTTTAAAAAAACAGTAAACAAATGATATAAAACTTCTGGGGGTAAAAAGTGACAGATCCAATCTGAAAAATGTGATGGCTACGTTTCAAATAAATCAATCAATCAATCAAATGTCATTTTTGTGCATGTTTCTATCTTTGTGTTATGTATATCTGGGAGGGAGGTGACATTGGACTTTAAATTACACGGGTACCAAAAGTTTTATAGGTCATCTTATTTTTTGGTTCCTACTTTAATTAAATTTTGATTGGTTGGTGCCAAGCTATCATTGTTCATTCTATTTAATCAATGATTTTAATCTACAAATGGGTAATTTTGTTTATCATTCTTAGAATTGTTTATTAATTTATCGTCCATTGACTAATTTGTCAGAGATAAGACTATGAACGACAAATTGATATGCATGATAAAGAAACCACCTCTTTTTTGGATTAATGTTTAATGGTTGAAAAGTTTGAATAGTTTTGAACCAACCAATGAAAAGAAGGCGTCTTAACTTTTTAAATTTTTATTTTAAATAGCTAGTCGATGTTTTTAGTAAGTAGTAGATGTAAAATTTTCCATAGAATTTAGATATGCAATCGTTTTTTTTGTAGACCTCTTATTTTTTAAGTAATTTAAGATTAAAAAAAAATAATTAAGTGGGTTTTAAGGTACTAGAACGCAACAAAAAAGAAGAAGAAAATTGCCATTATGAACAAAAATAGTAAGATCTTTAATTTGACATCTTACTTTTTTAATTATGTTGAGTGATTATTGAACCCACAAGAATAAAAACTTTGAATATAAATATATCATTACACAGACATAAGAAATATGTGTTTATATATACTTTTAGAATGAGAAAAATATTACAAATCCATTGTAAACAAAATTGAAATAAAAAGTTTACAAAATAGTAAATAAACTACAATAAAAGAAATTATATGAAATTATAATACAGGCAACCATCTTAAATGTTGTTTTGAGAATAAAAATGGGAAGGGGGTTAAAGTAGGTGTTGCCTATTTAACATAATATGTTAGGCCATTTTCTTATATTTAATTTTTTTTACTTTTTTTCAATTTTGCTTACAATGGATTTTTTTTTATTGCGTTTTAGTACCTTAACACAGACTTAATAATTTTTTTAAAAACTTAAATTTCTTAAAAAATAAGAGTTCTGCATAAAAAAAACAATTGCATATCTAAATTCTATGGACAATTTTACATCTACTACTTACTAAAAACACCGACTAGCTATCTTAAAATAAAAAGCAAAAAAGTTAAGACGACTTCTTTAATAAAATTCCTTCTCTTGACCTATCAGAAGCTCATCGGTTCAGCGGTAAGCGAGATCCTTCGATACAGACAATAACTGTCTAAAACACTTACAAACACACATTTACACACACACACACACACAAACACAACACACACACACAAACACAACACACACACATAAACACATACACACACACACACACACACACACATTTACACTCACACACACACAAACACAAACACATACACATTTACACACACACATACACACAGAAAGACATTCTCTTTATTGCATGCCCAAATTATATGTTAGCTACAATACTAAAAATGTAAATTTGTTTGATAGGCCTTTGTCAAATAGATTGAGATTTATAAATATTTAGGTAGATTTGCAATTTTTATTGTTATGTATGACCTTTTAAAACTCAATCAAATTTAAAAAAAAAACAGATGGATTGATGAAAAGTTATTAAAATCAAATCAAATTCTATTATCAATACACATGCATGACGTAATTGATGACATTAATATTTTTTTTAATAGGGTGAAAATGATAAAAGTCAGCAAAGGACTTAAATATATAAATATAATAATTTCGATAAGAAAGTGTAAATAGAATTTCTAAGTGACTGTATGAATGCATGCAGCAATCAATAAGTGAGGGATAAAAACACTTATAGAGACAATACATGAGTCTTATAATCAATAAATAGTTAACCCTTACAGCTCGGGCCCCAATTCCCACCTTAATAGATCGGGGGGAATCAAAATTCGCTAAAGTCCCCAAAGTTGTAAAGCCAACGAATAAGAAAATGTTATTATAAAACATTGGGAATAGTGTAATAAACAGCCCATTGTCCCCTCTCTCTACGGATAAAAACACTTATAGAGACACTACCCATATCTTATAATCAAGAAATAGATAAGCATAAAAAAGGAGCCAGTATGCGAATAAAATTATTATATCACTTGGCCAATAAAAGAAACGCCTAAAATGCCAACTGATAAAAAAAGTCAAGAATTAAAAAATTAGGACTAGTGGTTGCGCCCCTAGCATTGGATTGTTTAGGGAGAGGTAGGAAAGGGGTAAAAACTCAAATCTAGCAATAAAATAGCCCAAAACAATCTCAGGATCTAAACCTTACTACTTTATTAAATACTAGCGGCTACGCCCCTAGAGGTCTCTAGGGGCACTTGAGGAGGGGAGGGTCGAATTTGATAACCCAATTGATTATTTTAGATTTTAAAAAAAGTAAAAAAAAAAATTTGAGGGGGGAATTTTTTTCTAGGGGCGATTTCACTTAGGAGGGTGGTGGAACCCTCTCCTAAAATAGTTATAAACCTTCCCGTAACCTATGAGAAGCTACCCTGTTAAGGAGAACCCAATTGGTTTAGCGGTTAGCGAGATCCTTTGGTTCAAACACACAGACAAACATCCTGTTACTTTAGTATAAGGATTTAAATATTACAAAAATTGTAAAAGGTTATAAACTTACGATTATGACTTCTTTATTAATATATCTCAATGGTGTTTCGACTGAACTGACTGTTTTTTTTTGTAGAATATAAGATCTTTGGCTAGAAAGTATCTCTAATTATAGAATCCCGTAAAGCTAGACGGACTGACTGACTGACCATAGAAATGCTAGGATCTACTGCAGTTCACGGTAAAATATTGCTGGTAACGAATATTGCCAAAAATCTATGAATTTTATAGGCTGCTAGCTGCCGAACGGCTGAACGTACAGATCATGCCCGCACAACTGTTTTAAGCGGCATAAGAAGGCCTACAAATAATCTGGAATAGCCATAAATTAATAATGCATAATTATCTCGCAATGCAGAGAAATACCGTTTGACAGCTATCAGCCTTTAAAGTTCATAGATTTTTAGCAATATTCGTTACCAGCAATATTTTACCATGAACTGCAGTAGATCCAAATGCTATAACATAGTAAATTCGCTCAAATCAGAGACAAGGTGTCGTTTATCTGAGAGAAAATATTTACCCCAACTTTTTAATGTAATATCTATAAAATAGGCGTATAATTTGTTTTAATTGAGCTTAACCATTCTTTTTCTCTGGCTCCTAAAGATAGCTTCAATAACAGATCTATAGTATAGATGTGTATACAGACAACTAACTCCCTTCCTTTTTCAAATACCTCTTTCTTCTGCTTCTAAAATATTTTCTGCTAATTGGCTGTGAAATATAAGCGATACCATTGGTTGATTTTCAATGACATAATAAAAAGGTTTCACAAGACGGCTGTGATGAAGAGATACAGTTTTCTAACCCTTTCTCCCTCTAGTGTTTACTCTAATCATTCAATTATCATGTTAAATAATTATCCTTTTCATTACTGTTTGGTCAAAATAATTATTTGCTCGTTTCATGGTAAACAAACAGGCCTTAAACTTCTTATCCAAATTTTTATTTCGGAAAAAATACTTTACCCTTTTTAATTTATTTTAGCTAACAAATTAGTAATCATGAATTTTTTCCAGACTTCTGTTAATGCGTGTTAGTCTCATTTTCGCTTCGCTTCACCTTTACAAGTACATTGCCATCCTTGTTTGATAAGATGTACGTGATTAAATGTTATTTTCACTTTTTAAAACATGTTCTATTCTGGGCCATATGTGAAACAATTCAGGGAGAGAGGGGGACATTGGTCTGTAAATTACACTGGTACCCAAATTTTCCTTATTTGGATACTTTTATTGAACTTTGATTGCTTATTTCCAATTTAGTAGTGTAGAAACCGATAATCTTATTCCGTAGCATTTGTGATTTTGTTTACCAACTTTGAGGATGTATATCAATGTATCATCCATTGTCTTATCCCTTACTCTTGAAAGATATGCAAAAGTCACTGGGGATCTAGAATGACAACATTCTTAAAAGCGAAGCTCATAAAGTAGAAGACTTAACCCTTACAGATCGGGCCCCAATTCCCACCTTAATAGATCGGGGGGGGGGGGGGGGGGCTCAAAGAGCCCCCCCCTCTATCTCGGCTCCTGGTACAGATAAAGACGTAAAATTTTTTTCTGGTGGTTCATGTGTATTTTTAGAGAAAATTACTTTTTCTAGTCATAGCAGTCAGACCGCTCCTTAGCCGCTTTTTAGCGGCCAGCCGCTAAATTTTAAAACAGCTGTAGAGCGGCCAATTTTGCAGCTAGGATGACCAAATTTTAGGACGAACTTTTATTTTTCATAACAAAAAAATTACTTTTTCTGTTCATCGCCGAAAAACGGCAAATAACGGAAACCGCCATTTTCGGCGGTTACGGCGGTAAAACGGCGGTTGGCGGCGCAAATTAATATTTTTATCTGTTTATTATTGCTCAAGGATTTACCAAAAAAAATTATAGGTCTATAGCTGTAATAGAAGCCACGATATTCATGATATATGTCTGTAGAAAAAGCCGGACAAAAATCGGTCATAAAGTCGGTCAGGGAGCGGTCAAACAATCATAACACCACTTTTCTCAGATGGTCATTGATATCTAAATATTCACCCAAAAAATTTTAGGTTTCTACCTTATACACAAAAGTCATAATGTAGAAATTAAGATTTATTTAGAATTTTTTCTAATTTTTTTTGCTACCCAACCAACTTTGACCGGACACCACGACCGACACAGACCAGATATCCTAATAAAATCAACTCTTGCCGACGTATAATTACTAAACTTAAAAAGTCATGAAGTTACAGCTCTCCATCTTACCTACAAAAAAAATGAGATTGAAAAAACTAGAGGGGGGGGCTCAAAGAGCCCCCCCCCCTGATCTGTAAGGGTTAAAGGATAGTAATGCTATCAATAATTCAAAGTGTCTCGATGTCTTTATTTTTTAAGTAAAAAAATAAAACGTGTAGGAGCTACATGTAACTCTCCCCACTGGAGACCCAATCAATATTTCTTACTGGGTCTTTGAAATCAGCTAATAGAGTCGGAAATATAAACACAACCAAATTCTTACAAAAGAACAGAAAGCTAGCAGACCAGAAAGGTCGCCACCACTTAGCCCAGGTAGTTGTTTAGATTATACAGCTATACTTATACATTTTTTGTTTGAATCTTAAGGTATTGTTAGCCGCTAAATTTATTGGCATTCAAGGTAATATACTACCATGGTACTAAGCTATTTAATGAGCGAATCCACTAGTACAGTTCATTAGAAGTTTGAACCAATTGTTATCAATAAAGAAATTTAATTGAGTAAACTACGAATCACAGATATATCTTAGATATCTAACAATACTGGGAATAATTTTATGAAATTTAAAAAATATTAGTGGAGGATTGTCTGTAATACGATGATATACATGATTTTTCAGTAACCAGCGGTATTAATCTGTTTCGAAGCCATACTGTAATATTATTCTGCACCTTACTATTAGACAATATCGTCACTGTTATTTCTACAAGAAGTAGTTTATGGTGCCTAATAAAAATTACGCCATACAATAAAAAAGACCAATGATAGGCCAGTGTTCATATTATGATTAAGCTGCGTATTTCTTAAACTTTTTGACCTTAATATATTAAATCCTTATGTTATGACACCTACAATTTCAGGGAGGAGTTGATCCAGCAAATTAAAATAAAAAAAGAAAACCCTTTGATTACAAAACTTCAGCCTTGAATATACATCAATTTATTAAATTTGTGCCTTTTCTAGGATTAAGGCAGTTCAGTTTACTGATGATGTTACTGTTAAAAACTTTTTATTTTTAGCGCCTTTAGTATGATACAGATTGACTTAAATTCAAATGAGAAGCCAATTTCAAAGGTAAGCCAATACATTATATAAATTTAAAACATAAGACTTTTACAAAAATTACTTATCAAAGATGATTAAAGTCCCTCCACAGATTATGACGTCATACAATAGAATAGCCAATGAGAGGCCAGTAAAAACTGTAATTGACCAACGGAAAAATTTATGCTGGCCTCTCATTGGTTACCCAGCATATACTTTTATTGCATTATTTTAAGAAACATGTCGCATTAATACGTCCTTAATGACGTAACTTTTTTATTACTATACAAATGACGTTTCATATTTTTTTAAAGGACGTTTTGTGTACCAAAAATACGTCATTATCTTTAAAAAAACGTCACAAAGAAAAATATAAATAATAACAATATTTTGAATTTAATGACATGTTATCTTAAATAACGGCGCATTAAAACGTCAATTTTTCCTTTAAAACGTCCAGAAAAACAAGATGGCCGCCAAACTAACAATATAATTTAAATATTAATTAAAAAATAATAATATTTTATTAAATCCTAAAAATGCGGCCTTAACTCTGAAAAAACGTCACTAAAAAATTTAAATAACAAAAATATTAAATGACATATTATTTTAAATAAAGACATAGCAAAACGTCATTTTTTTACTGTAAAACGTCAAAAAAACAATATGGCCGCCAAAATTGGTATTTAATGTGTATCAATAAAATATTAGATTTAATATTAAACAATTATTATATTGAATTAAATAAATATTTTTTGAATTAAATCATTAGAATTAATTAATAATTAGAAATTGATTTGAGTTAAATAAAAATGGATTATTCTAATAAAAATTGCAATTAATCTAGATGCTTGAATATGAGAAATGTACACAGGAAAAAAATAAGACCTCACTCTTAATCAGGAAACGAGAAAATCTTTTTTTTATATATTTCTAAATTTCTGCCTTTTATTGCCTAACCAACCGACCAACAGACAAAATATCATGGAACAGATTGGTTAGAAGCCTCTAGGGGCACTGGTAGGAGGGGGAAAAGTTGACCTTATCCCATTTTAAATTTGAGTTTCAAAAGAGTTTTAAAAAATATTTTTTTGGGGTGGAGGGGGGTGTAGAATCCTCCCAAAAGATAGTTAAAAACCTTCCCAGGACCTATAAGAAGCTTCACTGTAAAAGAGAACAATATCAGTTCAGCGGTTAGCGAGATCCTTTGGGACAGACAAAAAACGTTTACTAATTAATATAATAGGATTGATATAAAATAGAACTCTTACCTTTAAAGTTATAAAACCAATTGAAATTCATTAAAGTCCCCAAAGTTGTTTAAGCTAACTTCTTACCTCAACAGTGTAAAACTTATATTCATGATTTGTCGATTATGATCTCCTTTCGAAATTATGCAACAAGAGAAGGAAAAATGTTTTTAAAATTCATTTAACTCATTCTCTCATCACATTTACGAACGAAGTTCTATTATTGAGTAAATCTTATTCTTTACAAAGATTAAATTACTCATAAATTGTAATGTTTGTTTGTGGGGTTGTGTGGTTTAACTATTACTAAATACTAAAATAATATTTATATGATTATCAGCGGTCTGACATAGTTCAGAAATTATTTTTGTCTTTTCATAAGACAAATTTAACTTATAAAATAAAAATAATAGATTTCTTGATTTTATTTTTATGTTACAAACTTTTAGTTTTTAAGAAGAAAAAAATCTTTATAAATAATTATGTCAAAATTTTTTCTGAACTCTTCCTTATTTCCTAAAGTGTCTTGAAAATTTTTTAACTAATCAAGATACACATTACACAATAAGGACGTATAAATGCCACATTATTTATTTCATTTACTGTAACATTAATATGTATATTCTATGAAATATATTAATAAATTATTTAATCAATAAAGATGACTTATTACAAATTAAGGACGTTTTGACTCCACATTATTTATTTTATTTAATGTGACATGAATATGTAATTATACAATATATATTAATAAGTGGAAAGAATACAAAATGACGTATTGAAACAACCTTAATTTTTGTATTTAATCAGGCATTAATTTGTAATTTCTTTTTTTTAGAAAAATAATGGCAAATAAAAAACAGTTCAGGCCATATTAATAAGTCATTTTCTTTAAATACGTCACAAAAAAGACGTATTGAAAATTAACGACATGTCAATGCGACCTTTCTAAAGAAACAAAACCACTTTAGTAGATGCTGGGTATTCTATCGTATGGTGTCATAATCTGTGGAGTGACTTTAAATATCTTCTTACTTATCCCTTTATGAGGTATAATTTTTTGACACACATGTACTTACACCTATGCCTAGTTTAATTAATAATATTTGTAAAACTCAAATAACATGCATGCTTTTTGATTTAGAGGGAGTCCAATCGTTAATATCTCCATCTGTTTGTTTGTCTGTATGTTCATTAGTCTATTAATATTTCTGTTTGTTAGTCTTTTTGTATGTTATTTTGTCCTTCTGTTTTTTTTCTATTTGTCTGTCTGATTGGCTGTCTAGATGTTTGTCTGTCTATTTGTTTGTCTGTTTGTCTGGATGTTTGTCCGCTTGTCCATCTGGATGTTTGTCTGTATGTTCGTTTGTAAGTTCGTCTGTATGCAATACTATTTATTTGTATGTCTATTTGTCTGTCTGTTTGTCTTCTGTTTGTCTGTCTGTTTGTCTGTATGTTTGTTTGTCTGTTTGTCTGTCTGTTTGTCTGTCTGTTTGTCTGTCTGTCTGTCTGTCTGTCTGTTTGTCTGTTTGTCTGTCTGTTTGTCTGTCTAATTGTCTGTATGTTTGTCTGTCTGTTTGTCTGTCTGTTTGTCTGGATGTTTGTCCGCTTGTCCATCTGGATGTTTGTCTGTATGTTCGTTTGTAAGTTCGTCTGTATGCAATACTATTTATTTGTATGTCTATTTGTCTGTCTGTTTGTCTTCTGTTTGTCTGTCTGTTTGTCTGTATGTTTGTTTGTCTGTTTGTCTGTCTGTTTGTCTGTCTGTTTGTCTGTCTGTCTGTCTGTCTGTCTGTTTGTCTGTTTGTCTGTCTGTTTGTCTGTCTGTTTGTCTGTATGTTTGTCTGTCTGTTTGTCTGTCTGTTTGTCTGTCTGTTTGTCTGTCTGTTTGTCTGGATGTTTGTCTGTTTGTTTGTCTGGATGTTTGTCTGTCTGTTTGTCTGGATGTTTGTCCGCTTGTCCATCTGGATGTTTGTCTGTATGTTCATTTGTAAGTTCGTCTGTATGCAATACTATTTATTTGTTTGTCTGTCTGTTTGTCTTTCTGTTTTTCTGTCTTTTTGACTGTCTGTTTGACTGTCTGCTTGTCTATATATTTCCGTCTATTTTCATCATTTGTTTGTCTGTTTTTAAGTTCTGTCCTCACGAAAAGCATGCATGCAGTAAATTCCTAAAATTGTGTACTCTTAATATGTGTGGGTTAAAGACAGTCCCTAATTAACAGGCCACGTTGCAAGGTTTTGCTACGTTCTTGTAAAACAGATACAATTTTTTAAGAAAAAGACAAAGCTGCTTATAGTGTCTAGTGAAAATTTACGTCATACAATACAAATGACCAATAATAGGCCAGTATACTTTGTAATTAAAGAATGGCATAATGCTTACTGGCCTATCATTGGTCCTTTGTATTGAATTACGTCATTTTTATCAGTCACTATAAGCTGCTTTCAAAAGGACGACTACATCTAATAATATAGCATTGAAAAACACACTTGAAACTGGAAATAGTATAATTAACGTACCCCGCGCCTTCGACACCTCGGGGCTAAAAAAACTGGTTTTAATCTTATAATTGTACATTCTATATCCGCGGAAAGCTGTTCATAATACAATGCGAGAAATAACTATTACTCACTTTTACTTCGTATATTTTCCTATTTTATCTCTTTTCTAGTGTTTTTTAGCTGTTCGTTGCTGATAGCTTCATTGTATAAATAACGATGCTGTAGTATTTTTAGCAATGAATTTATAACATTGCTTTGTTTTAATTAGGGGTGTGTGAGGGAATCAAGGAGGGGGGGATATATTTTCTAGAATTTCAAAGTAAAAGAGATTTTTTTTAGAAAATAGGCATAAATTTAAAAAGATAGACATGCAATAATCAAATACAAAACATAATTTTGCCATGGTAGAATTGAACTATTTTTTTGTGTTGGAGCCTCCTACGACAATTAGTCACAATGTCAATATAATATCTATTTTTATATTCTTTTGACTTTTTATTAATATTCTGGAAGGAAAGGCCTAAGGGGACAATGGACTGTTATATTGGTACCCAAAGTTTTATAAACATGTCCTCTCATTTATTTGCCTAAAAACTTTGGGTCCTTTCTATCAAATCTTGATTGGTTAATACAAACCAACAGTTATTAGCAATGATTCAGACCGAACAAAAAACGAAATTTCATTTTTTCATTGTTGATTGTCTTATCCCTTAAAATACCTGAAACATATTCTTTGAGCTGGATCTTTAAATCATTTTATTGGTGAGCCAGATCGGGGTGAGCTAACTTTCCACCAATGAAAGCACAACATTTTATAAAATGCCGCGCTGTGATTGGCTGATATTCGGCGCACCCCGATCTGGCTCACCACTAAAATGATTTAAAGATCCAGCTCTGGTAAAGATTTGTGAAAAACTGTCTCTGCAGCTGGCATGACGGGTGTGGGGGGTTTGGTTCTGGGATAGGCGGGGATATACAGCAAGGGTCAAAGGATTCAGGGAGGGAGGGGATAAGGGGCTGGTTATTACGCTAGTTTCCAAAGTTTTAAATTAATGTTTTCTTAACCGTTTCGCTTAACTACTTTGATTGGTTGGTTCATTAAGTTAAGTGTTCAAACTTTTCAATCACCTATTGTACTCTAGATAAGAGGTAATTTTATGAATCATTATGAGGGATCCTTATTAATTTATCAGCCATTGCCTTATCCCTATAGAACCCTGCAAAGGATTACTCATACTACTAAGGAAGGATAGGATAACGACCGTAAAATTAATCTATATCCCATTCATAAAGGAGTGAGTAAGCTCCCCCGAAAACTAATGGATCTAAAGGAATAAGACAATATAATTCTTCTCCAAAGTAAATACACAAAATTAATCCTTCTGTAGATTACAATTAGATGTTGAAACGTTTGGACACTCAACTTGATAAATAAACCAATCAAAATTCATTAAAAATCCCAAAAATTGTTAAGCCGACAAAATAGAAAACGTTACTAATTACTTAGGGGACTAGTGTAATAAACAGCCTATTGTCTCCTCTCTCTCATTGGCGAATAATAGCTGAATTCCATCTAAAAAACTATTTCAAATTTTCTGAAATTTTTCGGTATAGCTGTTTTTAAAATATTATTGGACTTTCATATAGACATCCCACTTTAAAACTTCATAATCTGTTTATTCTATCTATCTATATGCAATTTCAAAGGTTTATGTCGACTATATGTTTTTAAAAAATGGGGTCTTGGCTGACTTAAATGACATCATAACTTTATTGTTTAAATTTATTGAGTATATTTACGATTTATCGTCCACTGTCTTGTCCCTTAAGATCCCTTCAAAAATATATATATTCATTTTCTTTGCAAACGAGTGCATTGTAAAAAATCTATAGAAAAACTTTTTTACGCCAGTAGTCCAACCTTACCCCTTTCGAATTTAGAAATTAAACGTAAAAACATTCTTATATAAAAAGCTTAAATTAACTATTATTTTTAGAAAATTAATGCGATATTACTAAGAATGGTGTTTTACGGTTTGTTGACGTAGCCTTACGTTTAAATAGTACTTATATTTAGGTTAACAAGCGGCTAAACCCAAAGCATGTAGCTGGGTAGATAAATGGGTGAAAAATAGCCTAAAACCATACAATGGACTAAATCTAAAAAATAAACAGCCTAAAACCACCCCAAGATAACTATAAAGCTTCTCTAATAGTACATCCAATTCGGGCCAGCATTTTTTAGGTTCTTACTGTTTTTTATTACATGATTAAAGAAAGGGATCTTGATGGATAAGACATTAAAAGAACAATTGATATACATTTCTAATGATGATGAGCAAATGCAAACCTTATATAGATTGATATCATTTGTTGAAATGTTTGAAACCCACCAATTATAATTCAATTTTTTTTGTTTAACAAAGTTTGGGTACCAGTGTGATTACCATGACAATGTCACTTTCCTCCCTGATAGAAAAGCATTATTTGATTTTTTTTTTTTTGGGGGGGGGAGGGTGGGGGTGATACATAGTTGTACATAGACGATTCTACCAATTCTTCCAATTTTTTAAACAGGCCTAAAATTACGTCAAAATGCGATAGAGTTTAAAATTGTCCCAGCGCATTTTTAGTTATAATTCTTTAATTACTCTTCAATGAAGTAGTATAATAGCCTAAAACCAAACTTAGATATAAATGTCAAATAATCTAATACCATCCATGGACCACCATACAATGGAGAACTCCAATACATCCCCGATGAAGATAATCAAAATTACCCTTTCTGTAGATTAAAATTAGTGGGTGAAACTTTGGAACACTCAACCTAATGAAACAACCAATCAAAGTCCCCAAAATTTTTAAGCCAAAAATAAGAAAATGTTATTATAAAACTTTGGCAACTAGTGTAATAACTAGCTCATTGTCCCTCTGTCTTTGGGTATAAAGACATGAAAACAATAAAATTAGTCTCAACCCAATTCTTTCCCATAGTAGGAAAAAGCTTTCAGAAGCATATATGTTGGCGAAAATTAATTTGAGATATAATATAATATCTAGAACAAAATAGAATGGATTCTACTAAGAACCTTTCCTTAAGATAAAAAATAGCATTTTTGATAGAAGGAAAAGTTAGATGATAAATAGTAAATGCCAGTTCTTTTTTACAATTTTAACCTTTTAATTTTTGGGTATTTTTTGGTTTCATTATTAGATGACGGCACACTTGATAATTTGGACAAAGTGCTGCGCCCCAAGACAAACAAGGGTGCCAACGTCATATTTTAAAGAATTATTTACGGATTGAAATTCTAAAAAAAAGGAAAAGAAAAAATATTGGTAGGGGCTTTTTTCCCCAAAACCTTCTAGAGGAGCTTACACCTATCACAGGACAATTCTATATATTCCTTGAGAAGCACAACTTTGCCTATCCAGCAGTTACCAAGATCTTATGCTTCACAAAGGTGGACAGACGGATATACATCTTTTTATTTTGTATACTTGTCAAGAACCGTAACCTTAAAAATTTGCAGAATTTGTGAAAATAATGTTGATACCCCTGTCCTATTATAGCTAGATTTGGCACCGTTACTTTCCCAATTTGCGGAATATTGGCGGGTTTTTTAGGTAATTCTAATTTTTGCGCATCTTTTATTTATTTGTAACTGTTCTGCGCTATATATTTTTTTATGACATAACTTTTGTGTCACTTTTGATTCCTGTGACCTCATATAATGAGGAAGATGAGAGGAGAAGTGGGAAAGAAAACCCCTATAAAGAGATGGGGAATATGACGTCAAAAGTGGTGCAAAAGTTATGTATTTTAATCTTCGTCCCTTTGATTTTAAAGATCTTTTAATATTTTAAAACGATTAAACAAGTCAATCTGCCATTTTAGTAAAAGATTTCAGTGCTCAAACGAGTTTCAATCCAATGCCCTGCTTTTAAAACATATAAAATCAACGTAATACTTAATATATCTTTCAACTAGTTCATGATCCATTTAATCCTACATCAATCTGCATAAGTAGCAAATATGATGATAACCTAAACTTCCCACAATTTTTTTCCATGCTGTTGAAGATATATGTCCATTCGTAGCATCGAAAATAGATCTTTCTAGATATGGCATGGCTATGATTGTACCTCTTTTTATCAATTAAACTTCATGGAATAGTAGAGATTAGAAAAATAGCCAAAGTCAAGAAAATGATACAGGATTCAAATGTCAACAAAACAAGGGTGACAACATCCTTGAAAGGAAAGCTCTAAAATGGTAGGACAATTGAACATTAAATGCATAAGTCTAAACAAAATTGTAAGTAAATTTGATGGAAAAAATTCTTAAATACAGGATACTGTTTAATAACATTTAGTACTTGATTATAGAGATAGGAAAATTATAACATACAAAATTTGTTGTCAAATGGTAAAAAAATCATTATATTTTAAGTGTAGCTACATACTTTCTGGTAATGATTATAGAGTTACTACGCTTCCCAAATTGTACCTGATTGTTATAGGAATCATGTACTGTAACCTATTCCTAATGAACCCGCCTTGTATTTCTCTGTAGGTGTTCTTTTCACATAAATTACTTTTGCCTAACATTATTTGCCAAATTTATTGCAGATCGGAAAGGTTACATAGTAATATTAGATTTTAAATATATGGATAAAATATTTCATTGTATTAGATTCTGAAAAGTATAATCCAATGATTTTTAACTACACTATCTACAGAATCTAGAAAATGTATCATTGTATACATTATGTTTCTTATAATTTCCAATACTTAATATGGTTATCCATATTTATTATATCCACTATGTCAAATTTTCTGTTGTTCCAATTATTTGCAACTTATCAGTTCAGTTCAAAGTTGTATCAAATTTGTATGTAGATTGTATACTAAAGGTTAAAAAACAAATATAGCTTACACTGTTTTTGCCATAGGGGTGTGTGAAACTTAACCCCCTACCCCCCAAAAAAAACAATTTAAAAAAATGGATTTTTGGATTTAACTCCCCCTCCTTAAGAGCCCTTAGAGGATAAAAAAGTAAGGTTTTATTTTCGTTTCTTTTCAGTTTTTGTTTTTTATTTTGAATTTATATTTTGGGATTTTTCTGAACTTTTTTTGAATTCACACTCTAAAGTTTGCACCTCTAAAGGTTTACTACCCCCTCCATTGACAAAACTGTGCACGCTACTGAACCTTATAAATTATTTTTAAAAAAGAACTTTACCTTTAAATATCTACAATATTTCTATAGCTTAATAACTTACAGTTAATTTTCAGGGAAGCCTTGCTTTAAATTTTTATACACGGAGGTTTGATTTGATTGGTCTATGGTTACTTTATTTGTATATCTATAAAATATCATAAAGTCATCATGTTTTACATAGATGAAAAAAGTAAATTATTATCTTTGTTATAAAAGTAACAGGATGTCTATCTGTGTCTGTCTATGGCTTAAGACCTCGCTAACTAGTAGATCGATATGGTTCTCCTTTACAGAGAATCTTCTAATTGGTCCAGAGAAAGTTTATAACTATTTTTGGGAAGAGATATCGCCCATGGAAATTAATAATTGCCCCTTTCAAACAAATGTTTTTAAAACTTAAATAAAAAATGAAAAGCTGAGAGTCGAATTAACTCCCCCCCCCCCTTTCGTATCTCATTGTATCGGTATTTAAGAAAAAATATGTTGAAATTTTTATCAAGAATGAAAGAAGAGACTTAAAGTTAAAATTTTATTTATGTTCAAGTTTATATTTTTCTCCAGTTTCACAATCCCTGCCCTAATAATTTTCTCTACCTAAAAAACTCCAAAATGCATATCATATGAAAAACGACGCCTTAATACTAATTAAAACAGCATTTTTTGGAAGGTTGGGCATCCGCCTTCAAGCCGAAGAAACCGCTGAATTATGAACACAGTAAAGTGTCGATCCGATTGTGACGTAAAAAAAAATAGCCAATTAGAGGCCATTATTGACCAATGGTAAAATTTATAGTGGCCTCTCATTAGCTAAATCTTTTTTACGTCATAGTCAGTCCGACACTATTACTTGGTTCCTAAATTATGAATTGAAACTGTAAATATCTTTTGGGTGCCGTCTTCACCTTTCAAAGTAATAAAAGTATTTGATGTAATGTTTCAATACAGCTTAATTGCAGTTGATTTCCGGCTGACTTAAAGCTGGCTTGCGGCTGCCAAGCTCTAATTTTTTATAGCCGCCAATATATTAGAAACTAACATTTCAATCAGCAAATCCTATAAACTTAAGGAACAGGGTATGTTTGCCTCACTTTATGTATTTCTTGGAACTCTTGGAAGATTGAACAGTAATTAGTTGCGCCTCTTTTTGAGCCAAGGCAATCCACCTACTCTTACTATTCATGTCGCACATCTGACATAGCAGCAGTAACATGCACAACTTTTCGTCTCTAGTTTTGATGCGGTTTATGCTTACATGTTACATGAGACAATTTTAAGGCAGCTTCGCTTTAAAAAACAGTAAACAAATGATATATAAAACTTCTGGGGGTAAAAAGTGACAGATCCAATCTGAAAAATGTGATGGCTACGTTTCAAATAAATCAATCAATCAATCAAACGTCATTTTTGTGCATGTTTCTATCTTTGTGTTATGTATATCTGGGAGGGATGAGACATTGGACTTTAAATTACACTGGTACCAGAAGTTTTATAGGTCATCTTATTTTTGGTTCAAAAATCTTATTTTACTTTATTTTAATTTTGATATATTGGTTTGTGCCTAGCTATCATTGTTCATTCTATTTAATTAATAATTTTAATCTACAGATGGGTAATTTTGTTTATCATTATTAGGAATGTTCATTAATTTATTATCGTCCATTGTCTAAGCTGTCAGGGATCTTGAGAGATAAGACTGTGGACGATAAATTGACATTCATGATAAATAAAATCATTTTAGTTATTTTTTAAAGTTAGTATGTTTTTTTCATCTTTTTAAAAGCGAAGCTTTCCATAATTAGGGTCGGTACGTCCGTCCGAGACGGATAGCTTTTTTCGTTAATTTATGCATGTTAGAATTGTCCTATTGATTTTAAACTTTGCATGGTGACTCCCGTAGTAGATAGGTACGATTTAGAAAGCGTAGCAACTCTATAATCATTATCAGAATGACCGTACGTCGATTTTAAACATGTAAATTTTTTTACTTTTTTAACAACAAATTTTTCTTTGATCCAATTATCCGATTTATTTGATTTTTGGTATACGGATTCCTGGGACAACACAGTTCAATATTACAAGCGAAGCAACTCTATAATCAAGTCTTAAAAATGTAAGTTTGTCCAAAAATTCAAAAAAATATTATCCTTATCCTGTCTCAAGAAGTTTTTCAATAAATTGACTTATATTTTTGCTTTGACTCTTATTAATTATATTCTGATTATTCAGTTCTAACACTATACAAGTGTTAATGTCTGTTTGTCCTACCGTTTTAGAGCTTCGCTTTTATGGATGCTGGCATCCTTGTTTAGATTATGATAAATGGTTGAAAAGTTTGAATAGAAACTACTTGTCTTGAACCATCCAATGAAAATTTTCCTTCGCTTGGCCTATAAGAAGCCCCACTGCATATGATAACCATGTCGGCTAAACGGTAAGCGAGATCCTTCGGTACAGACACACACTGTCTAAAACACACATACACATACACAGACACACTTACACACACACTCACACACACACACTTACACATACACATACACTTACACATATACACACACACACATTTACACACAACACATACACACACTTACACACACATATACACACACAAAGACATCCTCTTTATTGCATGCCCAAATTATATGTTAGCTACGATACTAAAAATGTAAATTTATTTGATACTTCTTTGTCAAATAGATTGAGATTTTTTAAATATTTAGGTAGATTTGCAATTTTTATTGGTATGACCTTTTAAAACTCAATCAAATTTAAAAAAAACAGATGGATTAATTTAAATCAAATCAAACTCTAGTATCAATACACATGCATGCTGTAATTGTTGACATTAATATTTTTTTTTAATATGATGAAAATGATAAAAGTTAGCAAAGGACTTAAATATATAAATATAATAATTTCGAAAAGAAAGTGTAAACAGAATTTCTAAGTGATTGAATGAATGCAGCAGTCAATAAGTGAGGGATAAAAAATACTTATGAAGACAATACATGAATCTTATAATCAACAAATAGATAAAAATTAAACACGGTTTAATATGTAAAAAAATTATATAGCTAGATAATGAAGTCTATGTACAATTTCTAAGTAAATTAGTGAATGAAGCAGTCAATAAGTGAGGGTTGAAAACTAGGGATCTTAAGGAATAAGACAATGGCCGATAAATTGATGCACATCCCTAATGATGATACACAAAATTACCCCTTCAGTGGTAAAACGTTTAAACACTTAACTTAATGAAACAACCATTTAAAATTCGCTAAAGTCCCCAAAGTTGTAAAGCCAACGAATAAGGAAATGCTATTATAAAACATTGGGAATAGTGTAATAAACAGCCCAATGTCCCCTCTCTCTACGGATAAAAACACTTATACAGACACTACCCATATCTTATAATCAAGAAATAGATAAGCATAAAAAATGAGTCAGTATGCGAATAAAATTATTATATCACTGGACCAATAAAAGAAACGCCTAAAATGCCAACTGATAAAAAAGTCAAGAATCAAAATATTTCGGACTAGTGGTTGCGCCCCTAGCATTGGATTGTTTGGAGAGGTAGGCAGGGGGTCAAAACTTAAATCTAGCAATGAAATAGCCCAAAACAATCTCAGGACCTGAACCTTACTACTTTATTTTTCATTTAAATATTACAAAAAATTGTAAAGGGTTATTAATATATCTCAATGGTGTTACCACTCAACTGACTGTTAATCGGGAAAAAAAACACAAGGTTTTTTTTTGTAGAATAGAAGATACTTGGCTAGAAAGTTCCCCTAATTGTAGAATCCCGTAAAGCTAGACGGACTGACTGACTGACCATACAAATGCTATAACAGAGTAAACTCGCTCATATCAGAGACAAGGTGTCGTTTATCTGAGATAAAATATTTACCCCAACTTTATTTTTTTTAAATGTAATATTTAAAATGGTCGTACAGTTTGAGTAAATAAGTTTTCATTGAGCTTAACCATTCTTTTTCTCTGGCTCCTCAAGATACATTCAATTATCATAAGGAATAATTATCCTTTTCATTACTGTTTGGTCAAAATAATTATTTGCTCGTTTCATGGTAAACAAATAGGCCTTAAACTTCTTATCAAAATTAAAATGTGTGTTAGTCTCATTTTCGCTTCGCTTCACCTTTACATGGACATTGTCATCCTTGTTTGATAACATGTACGTGATTAAATGTTATTTTCACTTTTTAAAACATGTTCTATTCTGGGCCATATGTGAAACATTTCAGAGAGGGAGGGGAACATTGGTCTGTAAAATACGATGGTTCCCAAAGTTTTATAACCACCTTCTTTAGTTGGCTCCGAAATTTTTCTTGAATTTTGATTGGTTATTTTTAATTTAGTAGTGTACAATAGAATTTATAATTTTGTTTACCATTATTGAGGATGTATATCAATATATCATCCATTGTCTTGTCCCTTATGCCTGGAAAGATATGCAAAAAGACACTGGGGACCAAGAATGACAACATCCTTAAAAGCGAAGCTCATAAAGTAGAAGACTTAAAGGATAGTAATGCTATCAATAATTTAAAGTGTCTCGATGTCTTTATTTTTTAAGTAAAAAAATAAAACGTGTAGTAGCTATATGTAACTCTGCCCACAGGGTGAAGACCCTATCAAGATTTTTACTGGTTCTTTAAAATCAGCCAATAGCATTGGAAATATAAACACTACAAAAGTCCCTACAAAAGAGCAGAAAGCTATTTACTGGCAGACGAAAAGTGTCTCCGTCACTTGGCTCAGGTAGTTGTGTGGATTATACAGCTATACAGCCAGGATCTCGATGTAAAATACCTACTTTCATTCCGTGGTTCTATGCTATTTAATGAGCGAAGCCTTTAATATAGTCTCATTAGAAGTTTGAACCATGAAATAGATATTGATTTGAACAAAATATTGAAGAGATAGGACTATGAAAGATTATTTGTTTATCGGATCGTATTATAGACATCTTGCCTCGGGTATTAAAATGAAAATTAGTATTGTTAACTACAGTGACCGAAGAACCCATCTAATTAATTTTATGATTTCTATTTTAATATTTGTGGGAAATTGTCTAAAACACGAAGCTATACTTGATTTTTCAGTATGACTGAGAATCGGTTCTAAGTCAGCGGATATTAATCAGTTTCGAAGCCATACTGGAAAAACTATTTTGCACGTTACAATATCGTCCCTGTTATTTCTACAAGAAGCAGCTTATAGTGCCTAATAAAAAATGACGCCATACAATACAAATGACTAATGATAGGCCAGTATTCATTTTATAATTAAGCTGCGTATTTCTTAAACTTTTTGACCTTAATATCTTAAAGCCTTATTTTATGACACCTACAATTTCAGGGAGACGTTGATCCAGCAAATTAAAAAAAAACCCATTGATTACAAAACTTCAGCCTTGAATAAACATCAATTTATTAAATTTGTGCCTTTTCTAGGATCCCGGCAGTTCAGTTTACTGATGAGTTACTGTTAAAAACCGTTTATTTTTAGCGCCTTTAGTATGATACAAATTGACTTAAATTCGGATCGGAAGCTAATTTCAAAGATAAGCCAATACATTATATAAATGTAAAACATAAGACTTTTACAAAAATTACTTATCGAAGATGATTAAAGTCCCTCCACAAATTATGACGTCATACAATAGAATAGCCAATAAGAGGCCAGTATACATTGTAATTGACCAATGAAAAAATTTATGCTGGCCTCTCATTGGTTATTCTATCGTATGACATCATAATATGTGAAGTTACTTTAATTATCTTCTTACTTATCCCTTTATGCGGTATAATTTTTAGACACACATGTACTTACAAACATGCCTAGTTTAATGAATAATATTTTTGAACTAAAAAATTGAACTACAAAATTGAAAAAAAATGAAAAAAAAATTTTTAAGAGGATAACGCCTGCCTTTCTAATTGTCTGTCTGTTTGTTTGTATGTCTTTTTGTCTGTATGTTTGTTTGTCCATCCATTTGTTCATCTGTTAGTCCTTCTTCTTGTCTGTCTATTTGTTCATATCTTTGTCCAGATGTTTTCTGTCTGTTTTCCCAATCTGTCTGTCTGATTGCTTGTCCGTTTTCTAGTACAGCGTATTTTACTGCATTCATGCTTTTTGTGTGGATATTATTTGAGATAATGCTCAAAAAATGACGCCATACAATACAAATTACCACATTGTAATTGACCATAAGTCATTTGTATTGTATGACATAATTTTGTATTGGACACTATACACTGTTTCTCAAATACTGTCCACACAAAAAGCATGCATGCAGTAAAATCCTAAAATTGTGTACTCTTAATATGTGTGGGTTAAAGACAGTCCCTAATTAACAGGCCACGTTGCAAGGTTTTTGCGATGTTCTTGTAAAACAGATACAATTTTAAAGAAAAAGACAAAGCTGCTTATAGTGTTTAGTGTATAATTACGTCATACAATACAAATGACCAATAATAGGCCAGTTTACATTGTAATTTAACAAAGGCATAATGTTTACTGGCCTATCATTGGTCATTTGTATTAAATTACGTCATTTTTATAAGGCAGTATAAGCTGCTTCAAAAAGGACAAATGCATCAAATAAGAGCATTGAAAACACACTTATATTTTGGAATTAATATAAACACATCTGCTTCGCCCCTATAGCCTCTAGGAGAGTAAAGTGGGAGGCTCTATATTCGAAGTGAGATTAATAGCCTAAAACCATCCAAATACTTTAGTTTTTACTAGTGGCTACGCCCCTAGAGGCCTCTAGGGGCACTTAAAGGGGAGAGAGTCAAATTTAATAATTCAATTTCTTAGGTATATTAGATTTTAAAAGAAAAAGTAAAAAAAAATTTTTTTGGGGGGGGGGCGAAAATTTTTTTAAATTTAGTAAAATTTTTTTTTTTTTTGGGGGGGAAATTTTTTTTTTTTTGGGGGGGGTTGGTGTGTTCCACCCTCCAAGAAAATAGTTATAAACCTTCCCGGGACCTATGAGCAGCTACCCTGTTAAGGAGAACCCGATCGGTTCAGCGGTTAGCGAGATCCTTCGGTACAAACATACAAACACACAAACATCCTGTTACTTTATTATAAGGATATAATATAGTTTTAAAATATCTTGGTAACTAAATAAAGCTATGGGGCTCTGTCGGTTCAGTGGTTAGAACTATTTTAACAGACAGAGAGAAACACTGATTAATTATCCTTTTTAATTCAAGCTTATTTTTTGCAAAAAAAAGTCATGAAAACTAATTGTATTGTATAAACATAATATTTTATAGATTTTTTTTGTGTTTTTACAAAAACTTTGATAATTATTACACAAGTAATGTAATAAGTAATGAAAAAAAGTTTTCTTAGAATTTTTTTGAGACTTTCTCATTTCTCTCTCTCTCTCTCTCTCTCTCTCTTTCTCTCTCTCTCTCTTTCTTTCTCTCCCTTTCTTTCTCTCTCTATCCATCTATCTATCTGTCTATCTACATCTATTTCATATTTTCTTTTTTTCTTTCTTTCTCTTTATATACTTTTTATCACTTAACACTATATATTTTCCTATTTTATCTCTTTTCTAATGTGTTCTAGCTTTTTTCTGTTGATAGCCTCATTGTATAAATAACGATGCTATAGTATTTTTAGCAATGAATTTATAACATTGCTTTGTTTTAATTAGGGGTGTGTGAGGGAATCAAGGGGGGGGATATATTTTCTAGAATTTTATCTAAATTCCAAGTAGAAAAGATTCTTTTAGAAATTAGGTATAAATTTAAAAAGATAGACAGGCAACAATCAAATACTAGAAATACTAATAATTATAATTTTGCAATGATAGAACTCAACTACTATTTTGTTGTGTTGGAGGCTCCTACGACAATTAGATTTTTATATTCAATTTTTTATAAAATATTCTATTGACTTTGTACTTATATCCATGGAGGATAGGCCTAAGGGGACAATAAACTGTAAGTTATATTAGTACCCAAAGTTTTATCTATTTGCCTAAAAACTCTGGGTCCTTTCTATCAAATCTTGATTGGTTAATACAAACCAACAGTTTGTAACAATGATTCAGACCAGCGAAAAATGAAATTTCTGATATAAATCTGTAAAAATATGTCTCTGCAGCTGGGTGTGGGGGGTTTGGTTCTGGGATAGGCGGGGATATAAAGCAAGGGTCAAAGGATTCAGGGAGGAAGGGGACAATGGGCTTGTTATTACACTAGTCCCCAAAGTTTTAAATTAACGTTTTCTTAACCGATTCGCTTAACAACTTTGGGGGCTTAAGTAAAGTGTTCAAACGTTTCAACCACTTATTGTACTCTAGAGAAGAGGTAATTTTGTCAATTATTATTAGGGATGAACATCAATTTGTCAGCCATTGCCTTATCCCTATAGAACCCTGCAAAGTATTACTCATACTACTAAGGAGGGATAGGATAAAGACCGCAAAATTAATCTATATCCATTTCATTAGGAGTGAGTAAGCTCCCCCGAAAACTAGGGGATCTAAAGGAATAAGACAATGTAATTTGATGAACATCTCCACTGAAATACACAAAATTACTCCTTCTGTAGATTACAATTAGTTATTGAAACGTTATTAATAACTTTGAGGACTAGTGTAATAACAGCCCATTGTCTCCTCTCTCTCTTTGGCTAAAAATAGCTGAATTCCATCTAAAAAACTATTTCAAATTTTTCTTAAAATTTTCGGTATAGCTGTTTTTAAGAAATTATTGAACACTCATATAGATATCCCACTTTTAAACTTACAAAACTGTTTATTCTATCTATCTTGTATCTATATGCAATTTCAAAGGCTTATGTCGACTATATGTTTTGATAAGGGTCTTGGCTGACTTGAATGACATCATAACTAAATACTAACATAATAACGACACAGTATATTGACAATTCTTACAGTGACTAATAAAAAGTTTCCCTACAAACAGACACAATTGTTCTTGTTATCTAATAAAAGTCTTCAAAATTATTTTTATCATTTACCCAATTAAAAAGGCCCCAAAATTACAGGGAGGTAGAGGACATTGGATAATACTAGTATCCATAGGTCTTCCATTTGTTGGCTAAAACTTTGGGTACTTTTGTCAGATCTTGATTTGTTTGTTTGGGAATAGTCCCTTTCGTGGCAACGCCCCTTAAGAGGCGATTCGTCGTATTTTTGAAATGGCTTTTGAGATGGGTCACCTCCGGGTTCTAGGGACAAATGTAATCCTTTATCACAGAACTACAATCTCTCACCAATGTCTCCTTTCCAGATCAGTGACGCATTAATCTCTGTTCGGCGAGTATATCTAACCTTAGAATGGCGGTATTATATTACACCGATCCTAAATCCAAGTTCGCTTAAGAGATAATCTTTTTCTTAATAGCCCTAATCCGAAAATGATATCAAAATATTACTGATAACTTTGTATTGCTATTTAATCTGAGAATTTTTTATTCCTAGGTATCTGACTTTACCAACACTTTTTAAACTGGAAGTATCTGTTGTGATTACCAGAGTCATGCGAACATGACTACAACATTCCTGTTCTGCTGCCTGTATCCCCGTGAGGCGTGAAGTTCCTTGTTAGGTACCTTTGTCAGGTAGGAAAATCACTAGGCTAGCACCGAACCGATCTTCCAGAGTATTAGCAAAATAAAACTACCTTTAAGACTTGAACTTATTCAGAGTTCTAATTCGAAAATGTTAAATTGTCCGAATAGATAATGATCTCCAACCTTTTTGGACTTCAGAAGCTCGAGGGAAGATCCGGTTTGTTAGTATCGGCCGTCAGATAATGAGCTATCATCAACCGTAGTGGCGGGGCCACCACCGTGCTTTCCCTTTGTTATTCCTATTTAGTCCCGTAGTAACTTGCAATTTAATGGTGTGGTCACACCACGCTATAGGAGTTCTCTTCAGAACAAAAACTTGGAGATAACTATCCGTTCGGATGCCTAAGCTTTTAGGCCCTAAGAAGGCCTTATCCTTAAATTTATCTCAATTGACCAACATCAAATGATATTCTACAATTTATTTAACAAAGTATTTATGAATTTATCTAACAAAACTTTTTATTTTTTAGGTGTGTTTTAAATGAAAATCCTAAGTGTGAGCCGCCAAGACTCTCAAGAAAATTCCAAAGAAAGAGAAGGGAGTCTTCCCTTAAATTTTAGAATTTTTTAAAGAGTATGTGTAATATAGTAATTCTGTATCACGACTGCCTGTTTCTCTTTCCCAGGTTTACTTTTATAGGCCCTGAAGCCTTAGGAAAAAGAGAGACAAAAGGGATGACTTTTATTTTTGTGTTGATTTTCATGTTTTAGGGAAATTGGCGACCTGATTATTAAGATTTTGCATTTAAAAGTGTGTGCATATCTCAACTAAATCACAATTAGCATTGCATAAATTAGTAAGATCACATTTTATTTTATTTTACATCAAGAATACATTAAACTATTGGTTTCAAATTAGTTTTTCTAATAATGTTTTTTCAATGTCATCTTTATTTTTACAAATTTTTATTCTTTTAATTTAGTTTGTTTATCTCGAAACCTCTAATTTTATGATTCTTGTGTTGTTTTACTAATGTTAATTTATATTGACAATTTTTGCTAATAATTTTTTAGCTGTATTATGACCATTCTATTAAAAGGGGTATTGTCTCTCACTTTACCTTATAGGGTCTTCGTTTTATAGATCTTATTTCCCCATTTTAATAAATAGGTCTTTATACGTGCTTTTTTACTTAAAAATTGTTTTAAATTTGTCTAATTTTGATAATATTTTATCGTCTTTTATTTTCATTAGAATAAATACATAATTTAAGGTATGGTTTGGATTTTTCCCCAGCAAAGCTACTCTACAAGTTATTCATAGAATCGGTTTAGGGGAAAAGGACGAACCATGTACCCCCCTCAAAAAGAAAAGCTCGATTATAACACGTTTCAAGAGGCTAAGGATGACCCGTGTTTCATACAGCCTTGGTTTTTGAGGTGTTTTAAATCATAGGACATCTTTCGTTTATTATTTTAATGATTTTTTTGTGTTTTTTGTACAAAGAAAAATTACTACATACTATATTTACGATTTTGTTAAGGTTTTTATTTCATAAATATAAAGAGACCAAAAATACTTATACCGATGGCCAAATGTCGTCTTATCTCACATATTTCGCGAATGCCGCGTATACTCCAGAGTACGCCATATTGTATAACCATGCCGGTTTTAGTTTACTTTAAGGTGGCGGCACGCTGAAAATTTTTTATTTTGTAAAAAGGGAAAAATACAGTGAAAATTCACCTTTTATAGGTTAATAATATGAAAAAAGCATGTGTAAATACACAAATAAAGGCTAGGTGATAATTTCAATATTTTTTCCCTTCGAATTAGCCTTCGGTGATAAGTTTTTTGTCTTGTCGAATGAGGAATCAATTCTTCATGTTGATATTATTAAAAGTGATTCTTATTTTTCAGAATTTTCGATTATTTCCCGCGACCTCATTTCCTCAATTTTTACGAACTTATTTTGTCAGGCATTATGTTAAACGAAGTTGCCATGGGGAGGTTATACTCGGTCCTGGCCGAGTATAATCTCACCATGCAACAGTTTAATGCCCTAAACATCTATACCGGCGGTAAGCTGGTAGAGATGTTAGGGCAGCCGGGCAGGGATAAGGAGGAGGACCGGTTGTTTCTGCAGGTAAATATACCTTTTTTATTGTTCCGGCACTGATCCTTAGTCCTGTTCTTTCTATGGAGACTTGTTTACTATAATATATAATGTTTTATCAAATGAATATTTCAATCACAATAATGTATTCCCTTAATATTAATAATTTTGTATTTATTAGAATCAGCTTCTGTTTTTTGGTTTAGCTTTCTTCTTTTATTTGCTGATTTTAATAAACATAAAATGTTATTACATTAATTACAATATTACTTTAATTACAATATTTTCGGTCATTATCGCTTAGTTTCAAAGTAAATCATTTATATCAGTTTTCTTAAAAATTCTCTATTACTTAATTTAGAATTGTATAATATTTAGTCTCCCTATGGCGGTAGATAAATATCTTTTTCGGACTAAATTTTATACGTATTCTTTAAAAAAAAATTTTTTTTTTTTTTTTTTTTTTTTTTTTTTTTTATTTTCATAATCATATAAAATTTCAAACATCCCTGTATTATGCTTATCGCATAACAGTTGTTTTGTGTTTGAATTTTATATTTTATTTATTTTGTTCTGTTTTAATTATTCTCTTTTGATAAGTAAATGATTTTTCCTTTTTTCAGAATACGTTGTATCAGTTGGAGAAGGTCGGGCTTGACATGATAAGCCCTGCTGATCCCGTGTCCGGAGACGTGTTGATTGCCACCCTGACTCTTATTTCTCTGCTAATCGTCCTCCTTTCTGCGAAATTCCGTAAGTGCATAGTTCGTTTTATTCGATTTTGACCGATTTTTTAATATATTTTAACTTTACTACTTTATTTGCTGAAAGTAAAATACTCAAACAATTTAGCCTCTTTTATTTGTGTATTTTTCAATCAGTTTACTATATTTTAAATTATTGGTCAAAGGAACCGTCTGATCAATGTCACCCTCTTCCACTTATATTATTTACATAAGAGCAGCTAGCAGTGACAGAAAGGTATCATTGATCAGATATTTCCTCGAGTATATATATATATTATCGTATTTTATTATTTTAGACAACTTAATTATAGAGTAGTTTTTTCCCTTTTAGCTTTAGGTTTTTTTTTTTTTTTTTTTTTTTTTTTTGTGGTTTTTTAGCTAGCATTAGCTTTTTTTGTGTTTTTAATTTTTAAAATTTTATAAAGTTTTCCCTTTTAAAAGTAGGAAATTTTGCTTTGAATTATTGAGTAAGAATAAATTTTGTTTTGGGTTTTGATTAAAAATAAATTTTGCTTGGGGTTTTTTTTGGGTAAAAATTTGTTTTGGGTTTTTTGAGTAAGAATAAAATCTTTTTTGCGTTTTTGTTTCCAGTGGTAGATTTTCATTACATTTAATTTTGTAGTCGTTTGACGGTCCTTTTTGTTGGAATCTTCCTGGTCTCAAGTATTTTTTTCTTGTGGTAGTCGGGATTATTGTGGAACATATTGAGTTTTTTGTCTATCATTTGTTGTGTAGCCAAGTCCAGTTGGTGTCTGCTGAGGTTTTTTATAATTCTTATCGTTCTGCATACAGTTTTCCGGTTTCCTGGTAGAAAAGACATAGGCCCAATTTCTATGTCATACACAGGGGTTTTTAGAAACCAATTTATGATGAAACGCCCGTCTCGTCTGGCTTCATTTGCCAAGAAGGTCCATTTATGTTCCCCAACTACATTATATTGTTGTCTCAGTATTAGGGCAACTTCTGACATTTTTCTGCAATCTTTGTAGCTTCCTAACCAGTTATGTGTACACAAAACATTGTCTCGGTTAAAGTCTAGATAGGGGATCTCGGTTGTTTTAAGGTATTTTATTTGTTCTTGGTATTTTTTATCCCATAGTTGGAAAGGATCTTCAACTTCCGCAGCTGTTACAGGTAGTTGGCTAACGCTGTCCATAGGGGTTGGTTGATCCATTGTACACTCCATGCTTGGTTGGTTTATCTGTTGAGTTGGTTGAGGGGCATTGGCTATGTCCTTGTCTATTTCGGCAAAGAGGTCCTCTAACATGTCGCTATAGTCAGGGAGATCCTGAAAGGTAAGGTTTAATTCCGTTTCTATGGTTTCTTCCAGGCTTGGTGATGTTGGTTCTAGCGTATTCACAGAATTTGCCGGGGCATCTTTGCAGTCAATGCCAAGAACGCTTTTGACTATGGTTTTTCGATAGTAGTTTAGGTCTTGACCGCCAAAGTTGAGTGGTTCTCCCCTGATCAAGGCAACCGCCGTTTTACAGACGTAAAGGCCACATTCATTTAGATTTGTTTGTTGTGGCGCATCATTGACGATATTAGCGGTTACAGGCGCGTTTAGAATTCTTTCTTCTACAAAAATGTTGTGTAATTTTTGCAGAAATTCAACAATACTTTTTCTATGATCTGCTAAGTCCCATTGAAGGAGTGAGTCATAGTATGCTATTTGATTGCTTGATTTATAAACTACGACGAGAGCCCAGTGGTTTCCCCTTAGGTGAAGGGGAATTAGGACTACTTCTCTATTTAACATGCTATTTAGTTGTCCGTCATATATTTGGTTTAGTTCCTCTCGGCTGTTGCTTTTTAGAAATTCGCCAAAATAGGTATGTAGAATAGAGACATTTTCGAGGTGACCAAGTTCTTCCAATAGAAAAGCAAATATTACTTCCCCTCCCATCCATTGATTAGGACACATAGTTAACATTTCAGCTGGGGTAATTGGACGTTTGTATTTTGGGGTGTAAACGGTCAAATTCCTCTCAACCAATTGCATTAGTTCTCCAGATGGGAAATCTATATTTTCAGCTGATAACATCAGCTTCCTTAAGGCTTCGGTTAGGACAGATTGGTATTGCCCCTCGGGATAGGTTGCAGATTGTCTAACATGATTATTTACCCCCTCAATTGGAGCTGTCGTTCCTGAAAAATTATCAGCCATTGTCAATCCTCTCAATTGTCCACCTGAGCGTGGCTGGGATAGGCGGGAATGCCCTAACAAATACAGGTGGTAGAACCACCCTGAGCGGTGACGCTGTATTTGCGGGACTTTGCAGCCGCAGCTAATAACTTCTCGTCTTTAGGAAATGCAAACTCTGATTGTTCATTCTAAAAATATTTAAAAATCATTAAAGATTCCGTATCCTTTCCTTTATCCCGGATTAATGTAGCCTTTTTTGATTAAGAACAGGAAAATTATTAATTAGTGATTGGAACGTATCAAAATTGTTTAAAAATTTAAAAATTGGAGAAATAAGCATTGGTTTTTGAGGTACCAGGTGGTTATTTATCACGTATGATTTATTAATATTATTTCGTAATGGAAAAACTGTGGTTTACCTTAAAAATTGTTCTTTTACAAAACTATTTCTATTCGAATTATAATCAATAAAAGCCAAGCATAATTTCAGATAGATGTGTCCAGCCTCAAGTCTTAATTGTAACTGATTTAATTTTATTTTGAATTATTCTTTACATTTTTTAGAACAATATGGAGGTTTTTTATATGTTTTTATAATTAAGCAAAATTTGATTTTGTGACATAATAATGTTAAAATTTTGTGTGCCGTAGTTTTTGTAAAGTAGACCTTTGCGTTTTAAATGTCTAGTTATTGTCTTTTGGTCTTTTTTAGAATTTTAATGGTTTTTTGGTTACCCTGGTAATTTCTGGTGCTGCGTGGATGTTGTACAATTTTCCTAGTCTGTCGGTCTAAAAATATATATATATAGGTACCTAAAAACAAAATTAGCAGTAAGGTAATTGGATGTATATTTTTTCCTAAATAAATTTGGATCTTTTAATGATATTAATTTAGTTTTTTGATAATTTTATTTATTTTGTTAGGAAATTTTTGTGTACACTGGTGGTCGACCTTTTAAACGGCTGGCCTTTGGAGGTTAACGAGCTCATATTCTGTATGCCTAATTTCTTGTTCTTTGCAACAACAACATTTTGCCAAATTTTTTGCGTCATCTTTTGTGCAAGGGAACCATCTGAATTCTCCTTCGTTACTAATGAAATAATTACTAAAGCATGTAACAATGATTATGATCACGTTAAGACCTCCAAAAGAAACCCAAACGAAAATTGCCCACCAGTGTTGCACTATAAAATCGTAGATTACCCCTAAGATATCATTGAAAGATCCGGTTTTTCCAAAATATTTGTTAATAATGTCCGGCGTCATAAGAAAGCTGGCGATAGGATTTCCTTCGTGTTGGTAAATTTCACAGGTAGTGTTGCAGGCATAAGTTAGGTCCTCTATTAATTCTGTGTGTGCGTCTGCTGAGAATGTAAAAGTATAATCGCAACTTTTCATTGTGTCCTTTATGCATTTGTTGTCCTCTACTCTTATATGTCTTCCTAAGCAATATACAGAGTGATGATGGATTAGTGTTTTGTCACAAAGGAGCTCTGGGGGAAAGGTAGGTGAAAAAATCGTCCTTTCTCGCAAAGCCCATTGTGGCACACCACCAAACCACATCGATTTGTATTTGTATCCATAATGTTTATCAGTATTAAAGGCCCATAAATAATCATCATGGTACAACATGCTTACTATAGGTTTATCAGCAGCTACTAAATCCACGCATTCTCGTAGTAAGGTGGGATCAATCACTTTAGGTTGATCCCCCAATGGGATAATATTAATTAGATAATTTGATATTAGGTCTATTTCTTCCATGATACGGCGGTATATTCTTTGTCTCAATGGTGTTTTGGTCCCTTTTAAGATGTCATAGATTTTTTGTATTCTGAGGCCTAAGTCAAATTCCTGTAGCTTTAAGGTTTTTCTAAAGTTGATCTTGGAATAGAGTGGTGTGAGTCCACTATTTGGTATAGATTCTAGAGTATTCTGAATTTTTTCGCTATCTCGTGCTAGGCTTGCTAAAATTTCTGTTAAAGTGTCATATTTTGTTTCCAATCTTATTAATCTTTGTCTAGTTTCAGGAGTTTGTACTAAGTTTTTGATCTTTTTAATTTCACCGTAAGCTAGATTAATTTGAGACAGGACTTCTTCGGATGTTCTGAAGTCTGGATAATCAGATTCGTCATCACCTTCGCCACTGTCTCCTTTTTCAGATTGTTCTGACCTATCGTTGTTATTTTGATCTCCATTATTATTATTTTGTCCTCCATTGTTATTATTTTGTTCCCCATTGTTATTTTCTTGGGATGATCCAGCATTGACTGGAGGTGTTTCACTGTTTGTTGGAGGTGCTTCACTATTATCAGGAGGTACGCCGTTCGCTTCTGATTGTCCTCCATTGTTAGCTGGAGGTGTTTCGGAGCTTGATCCTGCCGGTGATGCAGGTTTTTCAGAGGATGAAGGAGTTCCATTCTCCACTTTTGGTCCGCTGATTGGTAAATTATTGCCTTCAAGTATTTGTCGTTTTAGAATACGATTTTGTTTCTTTAAATCCCTATTTTTCCCCATAGTTTTCTTGAATAGTCCTCTAAGATAGCGGTTTTTTAATGTTTTTGATTTTAACATTGAATCAATGGAGATTATATTATTTTGTAATGCGATTTTTTCAGCAACAAGTTTTAGTTCTTTATTTTTTGCTACTGCTTTGTCATTTTGCAGAGTTTTTTCTGTTTCAATCCCTTCATTGATGTATGAAGTAGCAGATTGAAGTTGTTCTTTTAATTCTGAAATTTCTTGTGACAATTTCTCTCTTATTTGTAAGATGTTTCTCCCATAGTCTTTTTGAGCTTTTTCTTTTTCTAGTGTTAGATCTTTGATAGTTTTTTGGCAGTCTTCCAAATTATTTTCTAATAAACCCCTTTTTATTTCTATTTCTTTTATTTCTTTATTTAGCCAAGTTACCTTATCATCTTTAAACCTATCTTTTTGGAATATTAAGGTATCTAATTGATTTTGAACTGTGGTTTTTTCGTTAATGGCTTTATTTCTTTCTAGTTCTAGTCTATTTATTTCTATTTGCAAAGCAAGTATATTTTGATTTAATTCTTGGAGATTCTTATCTAGAGTATTTGTCCTTTTTTCGCAATTCTCTAACCTTATTGTTAGTAGTTCTTTATCGTTGTTGACCTGTTTGTTGTCTATTGTTAATGATGTTACAGTACTTTTAAGTTCATTGAGACTTAAATCAGTACTTAATTTTTCAGCCATTATTTGTTCGTATAATTCATTTAGTTCTGCCCATCTTCCTTCCGCTGTATCAGCTCTTGTTTTTTCAGCTGTTACTCTACTTTCTAGTGTTAGTTTACTTCCAAATAAGGCTTGATTTTGCGCTTCTAGGTCATCATACCTTCGACCTAAGTCCTGATATGTTGTGGATAAATGTGCTAAGCTTGCTGAACAATCTCGTTGTAGATTTTCTAGCCTGGTTCTTTCCTGTGTTTCCAGTTTAATGATGTTTTCTAGATCTTCTATATGATCTTTTAACCTTGTTATTTCGCTATCTTTACTAGCTGCTTGATTAACAAGTTGACCTAGATGTTGTCTTAATTCAAAAATAGTTTGTAGTATATTTACGTGGTTGGGTTCATCACACTCTGTTAGATCCACCTCCATTATTTCCTCTGTCAACCTATTTAGTGGTATACATCTTAATCCCTTTCTATTATTTTCATCTTTAGGTAAAGGTTTTATTGAAGCATTACTTTCCCCACTGACTTCCATTTGTGATTCGGGATTATTTTCTGGTTTTATTGGGTTAGGGTCATCATTGTCAACCTCCATTTCCGTGTTAAGATTGTTTTCAGGTTTTATAGGATTGGCATTGGAGGTGGAATCTTCCATGTCTCTGGATAGATAAGATTCTATGTCGGGTTTAATTAGGATTTCTTCAGGTTTTATGGGTGGAGTGTGTTCAGGTAAGGGAGGTTCTTCTTTTACAGGTGAGGAGTTTTCAGATGAATGGGATTCTTCTGTCACAGGAGAAGAATTTTCAGGTAGATGAGATTCTTCTTTCACAGGTGGAGAATGCCCAGGTATAGGAGGTTCCCCATTGGAGGCTGCATGGCTATGACCTTCCTGTGGTTCTTCCGGTTTGGGAGAAATCATAGGAGCTTCTGTTTTTGTTGTAGGATTAGTATTTGCTACTGTTGCTGAGCTCGATTTTTCCGTAGGGTTAGAGCTAGTTTCAGTAGTTGGAGGGGTTTCTGTTTTTGTTGTAGGATCTGTACTTGCTACTGTTGCTGAGCTCGATTTTTCCGTAGGGTTAGAGCTAGTTTCAGTAGTTGGAGGGGTTTCTGTTGATGGGGTAGATTCAGATTGTGTTGAAGGTAGTGTTGGTGGAGGTGATGGAGGTAGAGATTCGGATGTTGGTTCCTCTGTTGAGTATGATGAAGGGGGTTGTTCATCCCCTAGATCCTCTAGTTCACTTTCGTTAATATCATCGCTATCGCTTTCAGAGTCGGAGCTTGAACTCATTTGAGCGTCAGAGTCTGTGTCAGGGTTATAATTTGGGTCGTCATAATCATTATAATCATTATAATTGAGTCCTCCTAAATCCATGTTTTGACCCCCGTTGTCTTGACTGTTACTATTTGTATTTATATTATTTGAAGTAGAAGGGCCAGCTGAATTAGCACCAGGTAATGGAAGATTATTTGAATCCAAAAAGTTGATTAAACCAGAAGTTGAATCGCTGACATATCTACGAAACACTTCGTCTGGCATTTCTTCCATTCCTAGCAATTTAGCTATGCCTTTTCTTACTTTCTTTTTTAGTACTCGGGTATTGTATCTTTTTAAGTCAAAATTCCCTAGTTTTCCTATTCTAAATAATTGTTCTCTTCTTAAATTTTCGATTCCATAATTTACTGATATACTTATTTTTAGTTGTTCAGATCTGGGTCTATCATTATATTGAGTAGGTGGGTTTTCAAAACCGTTATCAAAAATTATTTCCAATATTTGTCTCATAGTGAAAGCTGGAAATGCTGGATTTTCTATTGCTGGTGGTTTGTTAGAAATTGCGGGGTCAAGACGTGGTTTTTTAGGTTCACTTCGCTTTTTTCTAGTAGGACTTTCAGTGGTTGTAGGGTTACTAGCAGTAATCATGTCATATAATTCTATAATCAGATCCTCTACGTTAGCTAATTTACATGTAATAGTGCCATTTTTGATTCTATCCAAACTATTCTTTAAGTCTAGTAATCCTATACCAATATGGTTCAGTTGTTCGTTTTGGAAATATCTCCTAGCAATGAATTTAAAGGCTTGCCAAAAGCCATGTTGAATTTGTTCTCTAAAAATGTTTTTAAACTCTTTTTCCCCTAGAATTTGTATTTTGAATTTTATGGAATCTTGGTAATAAGAAGGGAATCTTTCTACTGGTAGGTAGTGAGATTCCTTGAGAAAACTGACCTGTTCCCCTTGTAACACACCACTACTAGCCCCAAATAGTAAGGATAGGATTAACAAAATCATTTCCTAAAAGTAGAAAAAGTTTTTTAGTTTTTCGTCTAGTTTTTTGTGTAACCACTGAAAGTCATACATTTTTAATCGTCCTAGTGCTTTAATTTATCATAATGAATACGCAATTTTTTGTTTACAATTGCATTGATCGGATAGTCAGGTGTTATCAGACAGTGCAGGTAGTCAATCCATAATTTGTTGTAGTCTGATTTGATGTGTAATCCATTGTCTTTTTTCAAGTCTAACACATATTTCAGTATTATTTTTTGAGCGGTCTTATTCCCTCCTAAATTTCGGAAAGAGTACAAGAAGTTCCTTTTGCACAGTTTTTTCAAGAATTCCATATCTGCACAAAATATTTCGTTTATGTCCAGGTTGATTAGTATGAAGTTGATCCAGTGGCGCAATGGCACCACTCGGACTATCGGTACTTTTTTTAAGGTGAAACATTGTTTTAAAGTTAATTGCATTGATGACACTGTATCATGGATTGTTTTTAAATCTTGTGTGTGGTGATTAGGATCTTGGCAACACGTATAGATAAATCTTGGGGAGGTTGGCAGAATCACGATTTTTTCCTTCATTTCTGACACTTCCATCCTTTTTTTCCTGAAATTTCTAATCAGGAATCTTATTAGTTTTTTCATACATTCTATGTAGGATATTGTTTTGTCATTGTCGAAACCGGTTGTATTTTCTGGGTTGTGGTGGTCATTTTTACATTGGTTGACAAATAGAGAGTTTCCTGTTAAATTTAACAGTATTAGTGTGTCTTTGTTTAATTCTTTTCTTAAGGTTTTAAAGAAATTTCTTTTCATTTCCCTTTTTCTGGGGGGTAAGTTTGATGAATATAACATCTGTACATTTGTTAGGAAAAGAAAAATAAAACTTGCCTTTTCAAGTTCGGACCTTACTCGTTGAAAGTAACTTCCCCCTATGCATATAACTTTTTGCTTTTTATATGCACGCGCCATCTTTTAATCTCTGATTTATGTGCTGTGCTGAAACATAAAAATAATATAATTGCTTTTTGAAAATGATATCAATTAATAGATTTATTGAGTATTGGTCCGATCTTTAAAAGGTTTATCTTAATTTATTTATAATGTTTTATTAATTTTGATTTATTTTCAGTGTTGCCAAAAGACAAGCTGAAGGCCTTCTCCCGGCGTTTTTCCCTGGCGTTTGGCCAGGTGTTTCTTCTTCGCTCACGTCCGGGGGGGGCCACTGAAGAGTTTCAGCTCCAGGATGTTGAAGCTCCTGTATCTAACGCCGCTGTTGAGCGCGATGTTGTTGCTGTGGAGGATGCTCCCCCAGCTTATTGTTCTATTATGTGGTAAGTAACTTTTTTAAGTATCGGACTTATTTTAATAAAGTGTTCTCAATATCCCGCTAATTTTTATCTCGATTTTAGCGTTTTATTATCTAAAGACATTTAACAAGAGTCTTTTAATATATTTTTTGGTATTTCTTTACTAATTTATTTATGTTATTTTCAGATTTTTCTGCTTTCCCAGATCTACCTGGGGTATTCTTTGGCCATTTGGCTGTATGCTAATTTCACCATCTATTTTATCTGCTGTTTAGCAGATTGCGAGGTAATAATTAGAATTTTGATATATATATTGCTTTTTTATTTAGTCAGTGAAATTATACACTGAAATCTTACAGTTTTTGATTAGTTATTGTTATGGATCCCAACTACGTTTACGACGAAGATAGTAGTGAGGAGATTGGTGTTGATCTCCATGATGGTTCGTTGGACTATCATAAAGATTTTTTACGTTGCTTAGAGCCTTCTGTAGTTAATGTTATTTGTAGGTAATGATTATTTTTTGTACTTTTTTAGAAGTATTTATTAGAGGAAAAAATAGTATTATTTATTAATTCTATCTTTTTCTTTTTTTTAGTCGCTACCAACATCCAGCGCCGCCTGTCTTGTTTAACTGTTCCGAAAATATCTCGGATTTGAAGGAGGCGCCCGTGAGCGGCCTTCGGGCCGCTTGCCCAGCACTCTTGCTGGTTGGGGCTGGCGTTGTGTGTTTTCTTTTGGTTATTGTGGTGAGTACCTTTTATGTTTTTTAAGTTTCAATATTTTTGGTTTTTTATAACCTATGGTGCTTTCCTCCCTGTTTTTATTTTAGGGTCTTTGGAAAGTTATTTTTGGTCTATGTTTGACCTATTGCCCCGTTCTTATCTGTTTATAAGTTTGGGAGCTAGTTGCCCTTTTTTGATTTGAGCTAAAAGACCTCTTTTTTCTTTCATTGAGGAATAAGGCCGTATGCATACTTTACCCTTATTTTATTTGAATGAAACTTTAAAGGATTTTTTTATTAACCAAAAGATTTAATGTTATTTGCAATGGCAAATACTCTCCCCCTGTGGCAAAAAAATTTACCGTTTAGGGGTATTTTGACGACATATATGTAGCTTTTATATCTCCTTTAATTATTTAAATTCCAGGGATGTAGGGAGGGAGGGTGTATTTGTTGAAAATTATTTTCTATCTATCTTATAAGTGATTATTTGTTCAAGACTAGTAGCGCTTTTTTATTGACTTTTAGAATTTTGCCTGACTGAGTATTAGTGATATAGATTTAGTCGAGAGAAAGATAGATAGGATTTGCTTTTTCATTTTATTTGTTGTTTTATGTGGACATTAGTTTGTTGCTATTTTATGTTCCTCTTTATCTGGGGTTCGGTTATGGTTGGTTGTCCAATAGGAATTTGTTTTAAAGACAGGTTTAAGAGGTGTACTCGTGAGTTAAGTTAACGTGATTTGTTTTTATGCGCTTGGGTTTTTGGTATAAAAATAGTTTGCTTTTGTTTTGGTTTTATTAGTTGTGGTTTTTTGTTTGAAAATGCCTTTAACAGAGGAAGAGAAAGTTGAAGCTTTCGAGTTGAATAATAGCCATTTTGAGAGTTTGAAATTGAATTTTACTTTCCTGTTGGATAGATTTCAAGATGAGACCCGTTATGCTAGTTTTACTAGATTTAATGATCCAACGTTGCCTATAAGAATGAGGGAAGAGTTCTGGGTCTCTGGATTCTTTGGTCGCTTGGATAGCCTATATGAGAGATTTCTTACCCTACAGCCAGTATTTGGTGTTGATCGTGATTCTTTTATTGCTAATATTAGACCTATTATTGAAGGGTATTATCAGCTGCGCGAAGAGTTTTATGCTAATATGATTATTAATTAGTTTGTTGTTTCTTATTAATAAATATGATGTGTTGTAAAATTTGTATTTTGTTTTTATGGTTGAGTGTTGTTAGATTTTATTATTCGAAATTAATTTTATATGGTTTAGTATCGTTTTGTTTATGTTAAAAAGTTTTATAGCAAGGATTACATTTTAGATGCAATGTTAAATATTATTTTTAATTTTGCTAATTTTTTCTAGTGCTGTTGTGTGTTAACGCTATAAAGATTATAATTCACATTTAGGAGTTTTATAAATTTAACGCTTTTGGAACAAAATTTTAATTTTACCTATTTATTTTAAGGTTTAACTTTTTTGCTTGTTATTTGAATTTTTTGATATCGGTGTGTGTGTTTGTAATCTGTATGTGTGTTATTGACAATTTTAAGTATAAATATGAGTTGTGCTTTATGATTTTATCATTCTTTATTGAACTTTGGAGTAAAAATGTCTGAGAAGGATTCCATGGATGCGGATGTTTGTTATGAAAATGCGTATGTGAGTGCCTGTGAAGATTGGGATTTTATTCGAGAATACGAGTTTGGTTGTGCTCGGCAGCAGTTCGAAGCATATTTGGAATGTGTTGATGATGGTATCTGTATCTTGGCTAAAGGATGTTTGCGTGAATTGGATGTACTGTTCAACTATTTCAGCTTGAGCCGCCCCATCTTTGGAGAAACCAAGGGGGCTTTTATTCGAAGAATTAAGCCTATCTTTAAAAAGGTTGCAAGACTGGATCGATTTTTTCGGGATGCTATGGGCTTTGCTGGCCAGACTGTTTATGATTTTTGGCAAGAATATTAAAATTTAAATTTGTAGTTTAGTTTCAATTTGTAGTGTTTTATAAAATTTATTGTCATAATTTATGAATAAATTTTGTAATATTTATTTATTTGTTGTTTTGTATGTTCGAAAATATTTCTGATCTATTTTGTTTTTGTTCTATGGATGTTTTATTTAGTTTTGCGCGCGCGTATCTGGTGTGCTTAGAGTTCTAATGTTTTTTGGTTTTGGCTTTACTTTTAGTTTGTTAGCGAATATTTAAAAGAATGGCTGCAAGCGAAACTGTTAGATTAATTTGGGAGGATTTGACTAGCGTCATGAGGAATGCCCATAGATATTTACAAGCGAGGATTGAGACCTCTGATCCTACCGTAGATAGACAGGAGGTGGTTAGACTATTGGGTGTCCAAGAGACTCTAGTCGCAAGGGTCTTGCTCTGTCGGCCTTTGCCAGGAGAAACTGAAGATGTTCAACTTGCTAAGTTGAAAACTGTAGAAGATGATGTAGAGTTTCACCAGCTCCAAGTTTTTCATGTTTAGACAAATTATTTGTGTTTCAAATATGCATTAATAAATGTGAAAATAATTTTATTTATTTTGTTTTATTTCTAAAATTTTGTTTTTGTTTTAACAATTTTGCCGCCTCTTTTACTGTCTAGCTGCCTGCAGCTGTTGTGTATGTTGGTTTTTATTTTAATCGGTTTAAAAAGGGGTGTTTTTTATTCTCCAGGTGTGATAGCTTATTAAACCTTTGTTATTTGGCGCGTTTAATTTGCGCGTGAGTTGGTTTATCTTTGTGTTTTAGTTGATGTTTGCTTGGTTTGTTTTGTTTAATTTTAGTTGTGTTTGGTTGCTTATTGCGAAAATGCCTACATTTGCTAGCCGCGAGGCTCTAAAAGTTATTTATGGCGATTTCACTAGAAATATAGCCAAAATTGTGGTGGGTTTACAAAACGGCGAATACGGAGATTTAGCTTCTCAAACTGATCGCGATAATTTTAGAAGAGAGTTGCTGGATTTAGAATTTGAGTGGGTCAGCCGTTTCACACCAGATGATACTAACCCGGCTACTTTTGGGGATGATTTTATCGAGAATTCGAATGATTACATTGAGTTTATCCGTCGAAGATTCGATTCAATTTCCAACAGGATCTGCGAGAAGACAAGCGGCAGCTTTCCCTGATTTTGAAATATTTTTCTTAATGTTTCCAAATTGATTTTTCAATAAATTGTGGAAAAATATTTTTTTATTTGTTTTTTAAACGGCGTAATAATTTATTAATAATTGTTATTAAAAGGTTAGAATTATTTTATATTGTATGATTTTTATTGGAAAGAATTTTATTGTTAGGCTTGCCGCTGTAATTCAGCGCATTAATATGTAGCATTCTATTAACCAATAGAAATTGATTAATGGCAGGTTAATGAGTTTTACTCGTGAGCTTTACTCATATCTCTAGCTTTACTCACCTGGTTATTTTGGTATAAAAATGAATGGTTATTTGGTGTTTGAATCATTTATATATTCTGTTTGAAAGATGTCGTTTGCAGAAAATGTGCTGGAGAATTCTAAAGCCTTACTTGTAAATGACCTTAATTTTGATAATTTGCAAACTTATATTAAGGTTTTATTGGATAAAGTGTTGGATGAAGTTAAATACGAAAGTGTGACCAGGCTTAACAATCCTGAATTGCCTATGAGAGTTAGGGAAGGTTTCCTTACTGGATTTCATGCACGTTTGGAACGCTTGTATAGTGTCTTTCTCTCCCAATATCCCAGCTATGGTGACGATCGCGAGACCGTTGTCGTTCGTTTGAGACCTATTATTGATGAGTATTTACGCTTACGCGAAGAATTTTTTATTAATATGATTATAAATTAATTTGTTGCTTTTTGTTAATAAAGATTGTATTTTGTATGTTTTATGTTTCATCTAGGTTAAGTGTATTTGCGTGTGTGTGTGTGCTTGTATAGCACGGGTGGTGTGTGTGTGCCTTAGTGACCTTCTGAGATGTACTTTACTGCTAATTGGCTTGTGTGTGTGTATGCCTATATGGCGCTAGGGTGTGCGTACCCCTTAACTGAGTTGTGTGACGCAAACACACCAGTAGGCTAGGCTGTGTGAGTGTGTTTCAAAAATTCGCAAGTTGGACTTTAAATAAGTAAGATGGCGTCATATTTATTCAAACTTGCATTGTTTGAATTAAATTTTAAATAATTTTGGATCTGTTTTATGTTCAAATTTGACATGTGTCAACTTTTTTAACCCTTTGTTAGTTCTTACAAAAAGGGATGTTCATTCATTTACAAACAAAAATAATTTTGGAGCGAAACTTTCTCTAAAATTAGCTTTTTCCGTTCGTCGATATAGATTTTTTGTAGTAATTATTTTTTTAAAAGTCATTTTTCTGTTTAGGACCTTTTTTATTTTAGTTATTACATTTTTATAGAAACCTTTTTTGGATCGGTCCCTTTTCTAAAGTTAGCGTTTTACTTAAGTATTAACGTATAATTAAGATACACCTATCAACTAAAAATTTTTTGGAAATAAACAAGTTTTTAAAAATTTGCGTTTTCGTTTTAATAACAATCCTATTTTTCTGGGAGCGAAGCTTTTCTAGGCATCAGCCGCACATTTTATTGATACAATTTTAATTAATTTGAGGCAAAACCTACTATTGTCGCTTAGAAACCTTTTTATAAATTTTTCTCGTTTTATAGAATCAAAATTGCTATTAATTTTTAATTAACTTATCCCTATCCTTCTTAAATAGAGTTTATCAATCTTTCATAATTATTTTTTAGACGACATATTAACTCATTTTGTGCTTATTGATTATAATATATTTTGATTAAATAGAGATTAACATATAATGATTATAATATTAATATGGTTAAATAAGATTAAATAAGGATAATATGGTTAAATATAGATATCATGAATAAGGATTAAATATGTTGCTACTCTAGACTACCAACTAAGCTGATGGGTGCTAATTTTCTTAGCTGTCGTGATTTTTAGTGGTCATAGCGTGGCACTGGTTGAACCGAGGCACAGCGGCGACGTCCTCTGTCAAGTTGTTGGCGAAGGTCGCCACTAGTTGGCCAAGCTCTGAATCCCCATGCTGCTAGGCCACTAGGCCTTTGTCGCTGTTCCCTTGGGTATTCGCCAAGTATGTTGCGAGTATCATGCTGGTAATGGTTAGCACGGTGTTCTTGAAGGTGTTGATAACGTCTATCTCGTCTATCCTGGTTGCGGTGAGCACGGCGGCCGAGGCTTTGGAGTCGGCTTCCTTCGTGATGGGGGAGCTCGTGTCGCTCTCTCTGAAAACGGCTGGGTTTATCTCGTCCCTCCCATACTGCAGAGTCCCATTCTCTGATGGCTTGGTGGTATTTGTTAATAGTATGGTCGATGCTGGCTGCATGGTCAAGGAAGATTTTAGGCAGCCTTTCACTCCGTGGAGAATCGCGGAACCAAGCGATCAAATTCTTTAAGAAGGCTTTCCATTCGCCGTTCTTTCGAATTTGATCGCTCAGTTGGTCATGAAATATCTCATCGGAGGTGGCGCTTTGGACCCATCTCAAGTCCCTGAACATTGCGTTGAAGTAGAAGATGTAATCATAGCAAAGTACAATCACATCCTCCGCCTTCATATCATCACTTACTAGTTCTATAAGTTTTTTCTTAGGGAAGCATCTAAAAAGTTCTGGTGAATTCACAACTATCATTGTTTTTCACTTAGTTTAGGTATTGTCTTTATTTTCTGATTTTTTACTGAAAATAATTTGTGTAGCTTATTTAAATGAATGATTGGTTAACTACTCTAAAGAGTTTTGTTGTCCTAAATTTCTAATTTGTGCGGCTAAACTTAGAATGACTCTTCTCAAATAAGGGCGTGCCATACGTTGATAGTTTAACTCCATATATCGATAAAAACGTGCGTCTGATTCCTGAGTAGCTGCTCTCCTTTTTAATTTCTTACAAGCTCTGCATAAACAGATTTTGGCTTGTATGATTGCGTTGTACAATAAATCCAACTGTCGAATTATTCTAACTAGCTCCCAATATATACTCATGCGATCATGGGACACTACTTGTTTGCTTTTTGTTAGATCTATTGTTTTTGGATGACACATATTACACTTATTCTAGCAAATGTGTTTTTTAATCACTTATTTTATTAATTTGTATTTTTTATTTTCAGGTGACCTGTATTTGTAACTCCCTCTGCCTTTGGTGTGATTTGAGGAATGCTCGCCAGCTGTTGAAGAGATCTAAAACCGAAGAGGAGGGGTTAAAAATTCGCTATAGAATCTTGAATACCAAAACCCAACGCCTTAGAGTAGAGTGTTTGAGGTTGCGAACTGAAATGCATGGTTACCAGCGACGTTATAACGTGGCTAAACAAAAGATGGATCTAATCCCGTCGTCGCTGCGCGACCCTACTCCAAGATCTCTGCCTTGTTTGTATCCCATCGGAACCCGAAGCCTTCCCACCTCGCTCCAGGACATCTGCCTGTCTGGCTCGTGGCTGGAGCTGGATGTTTACAGCGAGGTCCAAGATGCTGTTACAAAACAAGGAACTGATGGCTAAGATTTTCCCTTGGAGTCCGATGAGCTTGAGCTTTCCGAAATTGGCCGCAATGACGAAAGGTGGGTTTTTAAATATTAAAGGAGAATAGCTACTATATAACTAGGATATTTGTCTTTCTTTAATTTAGCTAAGATTAAATACTTGACAGTGAATCTACTCTAGAATTAGATTTGTCGTCTGATATACTTCTCAGTATTCTATTTGCTTTATTTATTTTGTTAAATTTTCGGATATCTCGCAAGGTCAGCACCTTAAAGTGTTTAGCAACCTTGCTGGGTAATTGATAATCGCCTATTAAATCCTCACGCAGTATTTTTATTTGCGTGGGGTTCACTTTCTTTGTAGAAGTGCTCCAGATATTTTTTATCGTAATTAGGGGTGTTCCTATATGAAGTATTACCCATACTATTAAATCAAAAACTGGTTTATTTTTTGCGTAGTATTTCTTTTTTAGATGGTCACGGCGCAGCACGCAAAACTGCCCCACTTTATAGTTATGGTCATGTCTATTCTTGTTAAGTTTTTTCAACAATTTTTCTTGTCTGTTAAAAATAAACTCTTGTGTTTCATCATGTAATTGCTTAAAAGGAATCTGATAATCCTCAAATCTCTTGGATAGAGATTTGGGGTCAAATGAAAAGTTAGGTCTAAATAAATTATCATTTTGCACTATTCCACCTTCAAAACCATACAAACTAAGGTAATGGAGGTTATAGGGACTTAGCTTTGTTCCTATTAATTTTATTGTATTCACTATATGTATTACTGTGCTTAATGCTGTTTTAATTTTTATATCTGCGGCATGTGCCCTTGCAATTCGTACTAAATTTTGGATTACTTTAATCCTATTTTCGATATTGCCTCTCGAGGCACTTTTATAAGCAGCACTATCTAAAAATCTTGAGCCTATTTTTCTTAAAAATAAATGACTTTTTGAATTTTTGATGTTCTTGCCGTTGTCGGCCCAAAAGTTTTTGACATGTCCATGCAATAGAATGTACTGGCTTATGCCATTCTCAATATCTTCATAGTTTAGGTCTGGTAGATAATGCAATGTAATATACTGGGTGGCCACATCCATAAAAACCAGTATTCCTTTTATTCCATCTATTTTTGATTTCTTACTAAATTCCAATATGTCCATTGCTACCACCGTATTTCTAAATTTATTATTTCTATTAATTGAGGTTAATCTCTTTAGTCTTAGGTGATTGTTTTTGGATTTTATACATGTACAACATAAACCTATATGGGCTTCAATTATTTTCCGCAATTTTGTTTTATACTGTACATAAAATGTAGATGTTATATTATCACGAACCCTTTTCACCCCTGCATGTACCATATCACGGTGCATGCTTCCAGCCATATAGCCATAAAGAGGGTAGGGTAGAATTAATAAATTTTGTTTATATTTTAATGTCGTTGGATCGACGTCATTTGACAAATTTTCTTTTATTTGTAATTGTATAAAGGTAGATTTTTCAAAAATTCGCAGCCTTTCAAAAGTAGCATTTGCATTTGGTAATAATATTATGCTTTCTTCATATTCGGTGTGACTTTCAGTTTTATTTGACAGATTTTGTTCATTATCATGGGGTTGATTTAGGAATTCATTTACTATTTCTTTTCTCATTTTTTCCCTTTCTTCCCTGTCAGGTTTTTTATTAAGTTGTTGTTCAAAATGTGCCATTTTGTCTGCCATAGCCTGATTTGAACTATGTCCTACTGTACTGTGTTCCTGTGTATTTAATAGGACTTCAGAAAATGATTTTTTTGTATCAATGCTTATCACTAAATCCTCAGTGTTTTCAACATTTAAATTTATTTTTGAACTCGTGTTAACATTTTGTTCAATAGGGTCAGGAGTCAGGGGATCTATATTATTAAAATTTATTGATTCATTATCTGCAAGATTACTTATTGGATTTTCTATTATTTTTTGCTCTTCGTCAGGGAGAATTGGAATAGGATCATTTATAATAAATTGTTCATCTACGGGCACAATATCTATTGGATTATTATCCTCAATTGTTATAGGAATTGGGTCATTAAAAAGTTGTTGATTTTTATCTGAGTCTGTATCCTTAACCCTTGAATAAAAATTAACATTTTGGTCTTCAATTTGATTTGAGCTCTTTTCAACATGTGTCTTATTGTCTGATGTCTCGGGGACAGGGATAGGTATACTAGTACTTTCATGTTGCACATTAATATTTTCTTCGGACGGATTTTTAGCAGGGACAGGAGGCAAAACTTGTTCTAGTAATTTTTCTGCTAAAGCTTTTGATTCTTGCAATTCCTTTTTACTGGGCTTTTTGGTTTTATCCTTTTTTGCCCTTTTATTGCGGGTTGTTAATTCCTCATATTTCTTAAGAACTTCGTCAGCTTTGCCTCTAGTTACTGCTAAAATTTGTACATCCGTGTCCTTGTTTATAAAGTTTTCTTTGTCCCGTATAATGGGTGCTGCATCAAAAATAGCAAAATTTTCCCCTTGATATACAGGCTTTATTTCCTCCACCTGAAAGTCAAGTCTTTCAGTAGCATGGGGCATTAAGCGGCTAATAAAATCGGCCAGCTGTTCGTCTGTCCGAATAGATAGAAAGGAAACCATTTTTCCAAACCAGTAGAGAATTTTTTGACTCAAGTAATCAAGCTTACTCTTACGATTCTCAATTTTCTTGTTTCTAAGGATCTTATAACAAGCCACATTGTCTGTCAGTATTAGTGTCCTTGTACCTTTGATCTCCACCTCAAAGAAGGTGAGGCCCTCGTATATGGCCAGGATCTCTAGGTACACTATACCTGTGGTCTCCATAACTTTGGGGGCCACGGTTTTTGAGAAAAACCCTAATATTTTTCCTCTCACATTAATATCATTTAAATTATTTTTCATGCTTTTTTCGAGGAACGTATAAACTTCTCTGTCACTGACGTCTAGATTCTGAACTGTCTTTTTATATTTTCTCTGTTTTATTTCAAAATTTTCTTTTACTCCCAAATAATAAAAATTGTCATTATTAACAAAAATTATAATTTCAGAGTTGGAGGATTCGGTGAACCGCTGGTAGAGCAAGTTCTCGAGGATGGATCCGTCCTTGCTTGACAGGTAAATTATTCGAAGTTTATGTTTCGAAAACATTGAAAAAGCATAGAATAGGAATGTCTGAACGTATGGATTATTTAATGATAGAGCCCCTGCTCTAAGTAGATTTATTTTTTCTACAAATATTTTATTCATTTCTTTTTTAGTCCTTACAACATCGTCAGATGTGACTTCCAAGAGATAGCTTAATTGTGAATACATTGTAAAATTATTTGAAAAAATTTTATACCAATTTTCATATGAATTTGAAAAATCTAGTTTTAAGAAGATTGATATTTGATAAAATAAGTTTAGATAATCTGATTCTTTAAAAAGTACCCCTATCGCTTCATGGTCATTAAAATATGCTTTTAGTTCAGCAGGCATGTCCATAAAGTTAGGCAGCTCGGATTGAAAAAGGTCTTTAATTTCAAATCCTAGCAAGCTGGAACCTATGGCATGCTTGCTGGCGTCTGTATATAACATCTGAAAGTCTATATTTCTTGCTGATTCATTGCTGAGATTATCAGATGCAAGTATTTCTTTGATTTTATTGAAGTGAAAATCGGCTTCTTCATTCCAGTCAAAATTCCTTACTTGGGGGAACAAAGCATTCATATGTCCATGGATAGGTAGGGGCAAAAGTGATCTATAATATTGAAGATTTCCTATAAATGATTGAAGTTCTTTTAGTGTTTTTGGAGCCTTTAGTTGCATTATATATTTGACCTTTTTGTCAGGGATGGTAATCCGTCCCTGGCCGATTTCATAGCCTAGTACTACTACTTTATCTTTGTTTAAGTCTGTAAAGAAAGTACATTTGTCCAAATTTAATTTTAAATTTAGCCTATTAAGGCGGGATAGAAAAGTTTCTAGTTTGGCGAGGTGGTCCTCTATGTCCTCTTCATACCAACTGAAAATTGAGAGGTCATCGAACCAAACTAGTAACAATTCTATAATGTCATTAATTTTTAAATCATTTAAATGAATATTTGATAATATATAATGCAACAGAAGGCTGGGTGTTCCCGCATAGCCGGTGATGGCTCTTTTGAAGCGGAAACACCCAAAGCTAGTCACAATGCAGGACACTCCTGAGTCTAGAACTTTTTGGGATAGTTTAAGATTATAAAATGCATTTTTAATATCTACAAAAGTCCCATATCTTACTTTAGGTAGCAGATTTTTTAGCGTATTCATCGGATCCATTGTGATCGATGATACGCTGTAAGGAATACTAGCATTTACCCCCCTAGAGTCAATGATTATACGTGGGGGCGCCTGTTTATCCTTACGGCTCGTAAGGAAAACAGGTGACCCAAACTGCTGGCTGGGTGGGGAGCATTCTATAATGTCCATTTTTAAGCATAGGTCTATGAAATATCTAAGATGGAGCGTATCTGTTAGGGAGAGATTATAGATTTTAGTATTCTTATTATAATTTTCAGGGCAAGGGAAATCCATTTCTTCAATGCTTTCCCCAATATCGAAGTTGTGGGACGCTCCACTTTCAAATTTTAATAAAAGATTAGCTACTCTTTGTTTTACATTTTGGTCCTCTATGTAGCTTAATTTTTCTAATATTTGTTCTAAGGTTAATGGTGGTGGGGGTAGTGGCGCAGTCAACTCAATTCCCTCTTTATTATCCCCAAAAATATCTGCTATTTCTTCGAGACTTAATTCATTTTCTGGTTGTATTGTATTTACACTATTTATTTTAATAATTTTATTTACGTTAACATATGTTTTATCTTTCTTAAAAATATCAACATTAGAGCGGGGCTTTATACGTTTTTTAGCACTATTTTAAATGGTATTTTATCCAGTAGTTTATTTACAATATTTTTTACTTTATTCTTAACATATTTTATTATATTTAGGATGGGTTTAATTAGATAATCGCGCGTCTTTGACAGAATATTGGAACCTTTTTTTATTTTATTAAGCTGCTCTTTAATTCCATTGTTTCCTCTCAAGACAGCGATTGATTTAATTGAACCCATTTTAGGTGCTTTAAAACCTTTTAATTCTAATTTTTTGTTTGTTTCAGGTTGGCAAGGCAGGAGAGAGATCAGAAACCCGCCTGGTTTGATGACAAGAGGATTTTCTCCTACATTTTCACAGTACACCGCGAGTTTATTCTCCCCTGTCCTGGTTATTGAATACATTTTATATCTTATCTTAATTTGAGTATACATGTTTGAAAGGTGTGGGATAAAGTGTTCTTGTTTTGAGTCTTTATCTTTGACTTCCAGTTCTATTAATTTTTCTTCTCCCTTTGCTAATTCTAATTTTTTGATGTTGACAGCAAAAGGATTTTTTACCTTTCTTCTGTTAGGGTTTATTTCTATGTAGACTTTTTGCCCCTTTACTTGCATGCCTATATTGCAAGTGATCAAAAATGGGCGTCCTAATAGGCAAATATTCTTTTCTTTAAGTACATGGAAGTCCAAGAACACTTTTCCCACCCCCTCAAACTCAACCCCTAGGCGTCGGGCATCAATGACGCTTATTGCTTTGCCTTCTACTGAAGACAAACGGTAGGCTGAACAAAGGTCCATCTCGTGGTAATTAGGCAGCACTTTTAGTAAGATATTTTCTGACACGCAGTTTACTGCGGCCCCAGTGTCTAGTTCAAAAATTATTTTGCTGCCATTAATTGCCACGGGAATTTGGATCTTGTCCAGCACGCCTAGGTGGCTTTGAATTGTTTTAATTTCGAGATTTGTTTCTAATTTGTCTATATCTATTATGTCGGTTGTCCTCTCAGCCAGCAATTGCAAGAAATATCTCCCATTGGGTATATTGACATATAGGAAAATTATTGTCAATAGCCCATATGGAGCAAGATAATTTCCCAACAACATGGCTGTGAGCACAATCATAATAATTGTCATAAGTTTATTTTGTTTTGGGTATTCGTGTAAATAACTCAAAAACGATATTGTTTTTGCAATTTTTACACGACTCTCCAATGATAATTCATTTTTAAAATAATGTTTTTTATGTTTTATTCTGCTTTCAGACTCATCATCAGGTTCTAAAAATGACTGCTCAATGTGTCCGGCTTTATGTTGTTCCCTAGCAGACGCTGCATTATCAAATTCGTCCAGGTAAAAACAGCCGCTAGCGATAGTTTCAACTTCAGTCTGTTCGTCTGTTTTTATTTTGTTTGCCATATCTATGTTAGCTATGGTTTGATTGATATTCAATAAGTGTTCCTCAACAGATTTATCTCCCCGATACTCGAAATTTTCAAATATTTTTTCCAATCCGGATTCGGAGATTGATGGGGGAATATTTTCATCCTCATCTGAGCTAAAGTCGCTACTATCTAAGTCACTTAAGTCTGATATAGAGTCTTTGTCACTATCTAATTCAATTTTTTCGATTTCGGCCATGATTTCAGCCCTAGTTAATCCTGTAATATCTGTTAATAGATCGTTTTCATTTATATCATATTCAGGGGTATCTTCCATTGAAGGGTTTTCTTCGGAGAGAATTTTTAAGTCATTTTCTTCAATAGATTGGGTATCATTAGAATTACTACTAACATTTTTTATTTCTATTTTAGGATATAGCGTTGTGTGTTCAAGAAGAGTGCTATTGGCTTTATCTTCGTTCGAAATGGGTAAGTTGCTATTTTTGCTATCATTAATTGGTTCGTTTTCTGATTCTTTAAGCTCTTGTAGTTTTTCGGATATACCCTTTTTTACAACTTCTTTGACAGGTATGGTTTCTGTCAAATTGATATCTAATATTTGGTCATTATTTATACTATTACTATTTACAATATCACAGCTGTTACCTTCATTTAAGCTGCCAGGGGCTGCTGATTTATTATGTACAGATTCATCTTGAATATCATAATTAAGTGGAATATTTACAGGGTTATTTTGTTTGTCTTTATTGGTTGAACATTCCAGTAGTTTAATTTCTTGATTTTCATTATTTATTTCTGTTTTTAGAGTGAGTGTAACTGCCACTGGAATGGATATTTGATGTTTGTTTATAGCAGGTGAGTTTTTCCCTTTGTCAAGGGCGCCGGGTATTTCCCAAGAATCCGTATTATGTATTTTATTGATTTCTTGAGAAGTACTCGGCGGCCTTAGCCGTTTTTTTCCGCTGGCAGTGGTAAAGTACACGCTGCCAGTGGATGATGGCGTCTCGTTATCCCATAATGTAGGCATCTAGGGCATTGTTCTTGAGCCGGTGTCACATTGGGGTAATAGTGACAATCGGCACTACCATGGGTGTCAGAATTACATAGTAGGCATACGATACGATTGGCTAATTCCTTCTCTTTTTTCTTTTTGTCCCACCATTCTCCATTAGCTTTCCTAATAGCAGGGTCTGGGTGCTTAAGACAATGTTTGCTATAATGTCCTTTTTTGCAATGTTCGCAAACAGGTTTAGGTTTTGTAGATACATCTTTGGCATTTTTATCATTTTGTTGTCCTTTATTTTTGCCATTATCTTTTGGTGTCTCTTTTTTGGCTGTTAGGGAATTTAGGCGATTTTTTCCTAATTGATTAACATTCCCGTTTTTCTGTTTTTCCATCCTTCTTTTTCTGTCCACAGCTGCATGATAATAGCTGCGATTGTTGCTAAACCAGTTTAGTATTGTCTCTTTTGTGCAATTTGGTATATTTGTCGTTGCCAAAAATGCAGATTGCAAATATTGCGGTACCAGATAAAAACACACTTTTTCTCTAAGTTTAGCCATTTGATTATCGTGGGAATTTCCCGTTTTTTGCAACATTGCAGCTAGATTTATGACAGCTTTGTTAGGTCTGTCCTCGTCCTCTGTCGTTATCCTATAGGTATGGAAGCGCCTTTCATAGTCCTGTGGCCCAAGTATTTCGGCACCTATGGTAGTTAAGATGGCTTTTACGAAATCCTGTGCACTTAGCACATTAGGATCTATTTCTAGCATGTCCAATTTGTTCCTTGATTCTGGGTTAAAATAGTGGATTATTATGTTGTTATAGGAACTATGGGTGAATGGTTTTATATATGTTTCTAAGTATTTAAAAGTGTTGAAGAAGGTATAGGGATTGGTTTGTTCCCCATATAGGTTAGGTATTTTGCCAAGGTATTTTATTTGGCGGAAAATACGCTCATGTTCCGCGGTACCCCATACTAGATTGTTTGGGATTAGTTTTATAATTTTTTTAATATTTAGATCTGTATGGCTGGGCGAGTCTTGGAGGAGAAGTCTCAACTTATCCATCTGTTCAGAGGTTAGTTTATTTTCTAATATGTTCATTTCGATCATTTCCTCTCTATTTCTATTATCTCTATTGTTAGAGGATGTTCGTCTGTCCCAATCTGATTCGGTATCAGATGAACTGGAACTTGAACTTGATGTTGGACTACTACTGTCTCTGCGTTTATTCATTCTCTTTGGCATTGAGAAGTTTTTTTCGTCTTTCCTTCTGTCCTCTTTGTCGCTATCGCTTTGTTTGTCTTTTTGTTTGTGACGGTGTTCATGATGTTTATGCTTTCGCCTATCCTCAAAGCCATGAGGATTGAGAGGATCATAGTGTCTGTATTTTTTATTTGTGTGTTTTTTATTTTTTCGTTTTTCTGAGTAGTCGCTAGATTCAGATTCATATTCTGGTGGATCTGATGATGGTTTATTTTCTTTTTTAATTTTAGGCTTTGTGCCTGTTTGTTCTTGCTTAATTGTTTGTGTATTATGCTCTATCTCATTTTGGAGGTTGAGATGTAATTGTGGCCTATGCAAGATTCTATTTCTACGTCTGTTATTTAAAACAAACATGGCTGGTATTGTGTGAACCTCAGGCTCAGTTTGAATTCGAGGTATTTCCTCGATTTGATCATTTATGGTTTCTAAGTGTAAATACTGATCTTCAGTATTATCTAAGTTAGGTTGATAATCAGGGTTATATGGTGGAGGATTTAATACATCCTCGTCTATATTATCAATAATATTATCTTCCATTTTTAGGACATATATTCGAGGCTAGAAGAATACGATGTTAATTCTGACTATGGATATCTAGCGGTAAGACTTATTTAGTGGCTTTGTAGCCTTCTCCCCCCCTAAAGGAAAAGTTAAATCTTACCTGGGTTTATCCGGTAACGGAACCAATTTTATGGGTCACCTCCGGGTTCTAGGGACAAATGTAATCCTTTATCACAGAACTACAATCTCTCACCAATGTCTCCTTTCCAGATCAGTGACGCATTAATCTCTGTTCGGCGAGTATATCTAACCTTAGAATGGCGGTATTATATTACACCGATCCTAAATCCAAGTTCGCTTAAGAGATAATCTTTTTCTTAATAGCCCTAATCCGAAAATGATATCAAAATATTACTGATAACTTTGTATTGCTATTTAATCTGAGAATTTTTTATTCCTAGGTATCTGACTTTACCAACACTTTTTAAACTGGAAGTATCTGTTGTGATTACCAGAGTCATGCGAACATGACTACAACATTCCTGTTCTGCTGCCTGTATCCCCGTGAGGCGTGAAGTTCCTTGTTAGGTACCTTTGTCAGGTAGGAAAATCACTAGGCTAGCACCGAACCGATCTTCCAGAGTATTAGCAAAATAAAACTACCTTTAAGACTTGAACTTATTCAGAGTTCTAATTCGAAAATGTTAAATTGTCCGAATAGATAATGATCTCCAACCTTTTTGGACTTCAGAAGCTCGAGGGAAGATCCGGTTTGTTAGTATCGGCCGTCAGATAATGAGCTATCATCAACCGTAGTGGCGGGGCCACCACCGTGCTTTCCCTTTGTTATTCCTATTTAGTCCCGTAGTAACTTGCAATTTAATGGTGTGGTCACACCACGCTATAGGAGTTCTCTTCAGAACAAAAACTTGGAGATAACTATCCGTTCGGATGCCTAAGCTTTTAGGCCCTAAGAAGGACTTATCCTTAAATTTATCTCAATTGACCAACATCAAATGATATTCTACAATTTATTTAACAAAGTATTTATGAATTTATCTAACAAAACTTTTTATTTTTTAGGTGTGTTTTAAATGAAAATCCTAAGTGTGAGCCGCCAAGACTCTCAAGAAAATTCCAAAGAAAGAGAAGGGAGTCTTCCCTTAAATTTTAGAATTTTTTAAAGAGTATGTGTAATATAGTAATTCTGTATCACGACTGCCTGTTTCTCTTTCCCAGGTTTACTTTTATAGGCCCTGAAGCCTTAGGAAAAAGAGAGACAAAAGGGATGACTTTTATTTTTGTGTTGATTTTCATGTTTTAGGGAAATTGGCGACCTGATTATTAAGATTTTGCATTTAAAAGTGTGTGCATATCTCAACTAAATCACAATTAGCATTGCATAAATTAGTAAGATCACATTTTATTTTATTTTACATCAAGAATACATTAAACTATTGGTTTCAAATTAGTTTTTCTAATAATGTTTTTTCAATGTCATCTTTATTTTTACAAATTTTTATTCTTTTAATTTAGTTTGTTTATCTCGAAACCTCTAATTTTATGATTCTTGTGTTGTTTTACTAATGTTAATTTATATTGACAATTTTTGCTAATAATTTTTTAGCTGTATTATGACCATTCTATTAAAAGGGGTATTGTCTCTCACTTTACCTTATAGGGTCTTCGTTTTATAGATCTTATTTCCCCATTTTAATAAATAGGTCTTTATACGTGCTTTTTTACTTAAAAATTGTTTTAAATTTGTCTAATTTTGATAATATTTTATCGTCTTTTATTTTCATTAGAATAAATACATAATTTAAGGTATGGTTTGGATTTTTCCCCAGCAAAGCTACTCTACAAGTTATTCATAGAATCGGTTTAGGGGAAAAGGACGAACCAGAGAGTTTATTTTAGGTTAGGTTATATTGGGTTAGGTGATTGCCCCACACGGTTAGGTAATTTTCCCCGCAGGGTTAGAGTCCCCCGCAGGGACTAGAAATAGGAAAAAAGCAACTGTGAAAAATACAAAGAATCGCCCCTTAAAGAGCGTTGCCACGAAAGGGACTATACCCGTTTGTTCTACCACCCGTGTACAGATTTGTCAACTACTAATTTAATTTTAATCTATAAAAGAAGTAGCTTTGTTTATTTTCATTGGGACGAGTATAATTATGTATCGTCCATTGTCTTATTCCTTAAGATCCCTGCAAAAGTATATATTCATTTTCTTTGCAAAAGAGTGCATTGTAAAAAATCTATGGAAAATCCTTTTTTACGCCAGTAGTCCAACCTTATCCCCTTATACAATTGATGGCATCAATGTTTTATGGTCAATCGAGACTCGAGACAAAGACCAAATTGTGTCAAAAATGATCCATGTGATGTTATAAAAATGAAGGAGATGAGCAGAGGAGTGTGAAAAAAAACCCCTAAAAAAGAGATGGATAATAACTCATTTTTATGACGTCACATGTATCATTTTTGACACACCCTGAAAGACAAGCGATGTCTCTTATACGTAGTAATTCTGTTAAAGTTATTTTTATATTTAATTATTCAGGAGATTTTACGGGATTTTAATGAATAAAGCTAGGGACAATGAATTGATATATAACACATCCTAGTTATATATAAACAAAATAATCGTCTGAAAAAATTTGACACTTTTTGTTTAAAACAAAATATAAAAAATTTAATAAAAGTACCCTAAATTACTTCAGCCAAAGAATAATATTACGTGGTTTTTTAACTATAGGTACCCGTGTGATTAATATAACAATGTCCCCTCCCTCCCTGCTAGAAAAGAATTATTTGATTTTTTTAGGGGGGTTAGGGGTGATACATAGTGGTACATAGACGATTCTACTAATTCTTCCAATTTTTTAAACAGGCCTAAAATTACGTCAAAATGCGATAGAGCTTAAAATTGTCCCAGCGCATTTTTAGGTATAATTCTTTAATTAATCTTCAATGAAAATTAGCGGCTGCGTTACTAGTATCTGGGAGCTCTGTATTTGAAGGAGTGTGGAAAGTAGTACAGTAGCCTAAAACCAAACTTAGATATAAATATCAAATAATCTAATACCATCCATGGACCACAATGGAGCCTCCATAAAATGGAGAACTCCGATACATCCCCGATGAATATATTTAAAATTACCCTTTCTGTAGATTTAAATTAGTGTTTGAAACTTTGGAACACTCAACTTGAAACAACCAATCAAAATTTACTAAAGTATTTTTGTCAGAAAGAAAAGTAAGTGTTAGATCATTAATAGAAAATAAGATTAAAAATTTTTTTTTTAATTTTTACCTTTTAATTTTTGGGTATTTTTTGGTTTCATTCTTAGATGACGGCACACTTGATAATTTGGACAAAGTGCTGCGCCCCAAGACAAACAGGGTGCCAACGTCATATTTTTAAGAGTTATTTACGGATAGAAATTCAAAAAAAAGAAAAAGAAAAAATATTGGTAGGGGCTTTTTTCCCCAAAACCTTCTAGAGGAGCTTACACCTATCACAGGACAATTCTATATATTCCTTGAGAAGCACAACGTTGCCTATCCAGCAGTTACCGAGATCTTATGCTCCACAAAGGTGGACAGACGGATAGACATCTTTCTACTGTGTATACTTGTCAAGAACCGTAACTTTCAAAATTTGCAGAATTTGTAAAAATAATGTTGACACCTCTGTCCTATTATTGCTAGATTTGGCACCGTTACTTTCCCAATTAGCGGAATATTGGCGAGTTTTTGGGTAACAAGAATTTTTGCGCATCTTTTGATTTATTTCTTTGTAACTGTCCTGAACTATATACTTTTTTGTGGTTAGGTTTGTCCATCCATCAATCTTAAATCCATTATTAATCCATTTATTTACTAAAAACCTTGTAATTAAGTGCGTGTTTGTCAATATGGTATCATCAAAATAATTAGTCTTTCAAATTGCATCAATCTAGGTTTTTTTTTTTAGAAAAAAACGCATTTTTAATGCTCATTTTAAATTTGATAAAGGTTAGATGCTTTGATTTTTAAAATCAGCTGAATTTTTAAACAATAAACATGTTCATAAACAAACAATACGTTTTTTTAGTAAAAGTTTTGGGTATAGTCCTTTCCACGACATCTCTCCATAAGGAGCGATTCTTCGTATTTTTAAAATGACTTTTTATAGGTTAGTTTAGGTTAGGTTAGGTTATATTGTGTTAGGTGATTGCCCCACAGGGTTAGGTAATTGGCCCCGCAGGGTTAGAGCCCCCCGCAGGGGCTAGAAATAGGAGAAAAGCTACTGTGAAAAATACGAAGAATCGCTCCTTATGGAGATATGTCGTGGAAAGGACTATACCCAAAGTTTTCAGTACCAAAACGAGTTTTAATCTGCTGTATACAAAAGGCCTGCTTCTAAAACATATAAAATCAACCTAATACTAAATTTTTCTTTCAACTAGTTCATGATCCATTTAATCTTACATCAATCTTCGTAAGTAGCACATATAATGATACCCTAAACTTCCCACCACAATTGTTTCCAGGCTGCTGTAGATACAGGGTGTCCCTCGTAAACTGGTTTTTTTGAAACACTTATTACTCTCTTAATATTTGAGCTATCTTAGTAAAATAAAAAGTATTTGGCAGCCTACTACTGACCATTTTGTGGGGTAATGATGAAAAATCCACAAAATAAACAGGAAAAAATCTACGAGGTATTACATAAGAGGTTCATTTTATTGAATTTAGAGTAACCCTCAAGAAAATATTTGCTTTTTGAACTTTAGGATTAGTTAGGGTCCAATCGGCTGGTCGCTCAGACTTTCTTAGTGAACAATATGTAAAAATAGGCATAATATTGATCTTCTTTGTTAATTTTTCATGTGAGCTCGATTCAAATGCACACAATAACCTGAAATATACCAGATTTTTTAATTATACTACAATGCCAGTTCTTATATTGTCTGAAGTAAGTCTTTGTGATCCACCGTTTGACCACCATCTCCTTTTAAAGTTAACTAAGGCATATGTTTCTTGTGGATTAGTCTTATATTCACTAAAATCAGCCTGTTATGTATTACCTTGTAGATTTTTTTCTGTTAACTTTGCGGATTTTTCATCACTATATCATTAAATGGTCAGTAGTAGGCTGCCAAATACTTTTTATTTTACAAAGATAGCTCAAATATTAAGGGAGTAATAAGTGTTTCAAAAAAACAGTTTACGATGGACACCCTGTATATGTCCATTCGTAGCCTCGAAAATGGATCATTCTAGATATGGCATGGCTATGATTGTACCTCTTTTTATCAATTAAACTTCATGGAAGAGTGGAGATCAGAAAAAATAGCCATATAACACCCCAAGATATTTATAATACTTCCCTAAAAAGTAGAACCCATTCAGACCACTAATTTCTGAGATATTTTGCTTTAGACAAAAATAACCTTACCTGTTTAAATTATAAAATTACTATTGTTAACTTTGAAGTGTGCTCTCGTACCCACAAAGTCAAGAATATGATACTGGATTCAAGTGTCAACAAAACAAGGATGACAACATCCATGAAAGGGAAGCTCTAAAATGGTAGGACAATTGAACATTAAATGCATAAGTCTAAACAAAATTTTAAGTAAATTTGTTGGAAAAAATTCTTAAATACAGGATACTGTTTAATAACATTTTAGTACTTGATTAATGATTATAGAGATAGGATAATTATAACATACAAAAATTTGTTGTCAAAAGGTAAAAAAATCATTATGTTTTAAGTGGACGTATATACTTTCTGGTAATGATTACAGAGTTACTACGCTTCCCAAATCGTACATGATTGTTATAGGAATCATGTACTGTACCCCATGCCTAATGAACCCGCCATGTATCTCTCTGTAGGTGTTCTTTTCACATAAAATACTTTTGCCTAACATTATTTGCCAAATTTATTGCAGATCGGAAAGGTTACATAGTAATATTAGATTTTAAATACATGGATAAAATATCTTATTGTATTAGATTCTGAAAAGTATAATCCAATGATTTTTAACTACACTATCTACAGAATCCATAAAAAAAATATAGTATTGTATACCCTAGGTTCTCATAATTTCCAATATTGAATATGGTTATCCATATTTATTATATCCACTATGTAAAATTTTCTGTTGTTCCAATTATTTGCAACTTATCAGTTCAGTTCAAAGTTGTATCAAATTTATATGTAGATTGTATACTAAAGGTTAAAAACAAAAAGCTTACACTGTTTTTGCCATAGGGGTGTGTGAAACTTAAGAGACACCTCAAACCGAAATCGAGAGGGGTGTAGGCAAGGAGTTGAAAAGATATTTTAGGTACAACTTGTTTTAATCGAAGGGTTGATTTTCTAAAGGCAAAAGTTGTCAAAAACGTCTTAAAAATGCTGTTTAGACAAAAGACAATGGCTACTAATTTTCCAACCTAAAATTTAATGATTTTGAAAACATTACATACACCAACAACAATTTTCAGGTTCAAAATAATTTCAAATTGGATAATTCTATTCATGTTGAATGAGGCATGGATCTAAAGGGATAAGACAATGGTCGATAAATTGATTACAAAATTACCCCTTCTGTAGATTAAAAATTGGTTTAAACGTTTGAACACTCAAATTAATGAATCAACCAATCAAAACTCATAAAAGTCCCCCAAAGTTGTTGAGCAAAAAAATAAGAATACGTTATTATAAAACTTTGGGTATTAGTGTAAAAAACAGCCAATTGTTCCCTCTCTCTCTGTGAATAAAGATACCATGTAAAATAAAGTGTTCAATGTTCATTTATCATTTCGCAATCGCGTTTAAATTTGAGGCTTGTGCGCGGTTGCCGAGCCCTACTTCTTTGCATCAATGCAGAGAGAGAGAGTAGACAACGGACTGTTTAATACACTAGTCTCCATGGTTTTCTTATTAGTTGGCCTTACAGCTTTAGGAATTTTAGTGAATTTTGATTGTTCGAGTCGAGTGTTCAAACGTTTCAACCACTTATATTACTGTACAAAAGGGTTAATTATGATAATCATCATTGGGGATGTACATCAATATATCAGCTATTGTCTTATCCCTTTAGATCCCTGGCATTAACGACAATTTGTCAACTGTATATTTTTAATTATTTTTTTATGTAAAATATATCGGTTTATGGGGCGATTCCAAAAGACATTTTGTAACAAAAGTATGACAGAATATAAATAGATAGCCTAGCCAGTAATTTAACTGTTATAGAATCATATAATATATTTCTTTAACAGTCCAGGGAAGGAGGAGACATTGGACTGTTTATTACACTAGTCTTCAAAGTTTTATAATAACGTTTTCTTATTCGTTGGATTAACAACATTAGGGGCTTTTACTTAATTTTGATTGGTTTGTTATTAAGTTTAGTTTCCAAACGTTTCAACCACTAATTGTAATCTACAGATGGGATAATTTTGTGTATCGTTATTGGGGATTACATTAATTTATCGGCTATTGTCTTCTCCCTTTAGATCCCTGATAAAAGTCGCAATTGTCTCCAAGCTTTAAAACTGTTTTTTTTCTTTGGTTAAACATTCAACTTCCAATAAATTAATTTGGACCCACAAAAATAATAGATATAGGGACGTCTAAGCTTTTTTTTTGGGGGGGGGGGGGTGGACTGTCTTTTAGAGAGACCTTTTTAACGTCTTTTACACATGATTCTAGCTGTTCAAGACAACATGAGGCAACGTTTTAACAAATTAAAAATTAATAAAATAGAGGGGGTCAATTGAATAAATATGGAAATTATTTGGTTTTAGAATAAACAATATGTATTGATTAAAACCATTCTACACAGTTAGTCAGTCAATATTAAAAAAAACAAGGAAAATCATTTTCAAAATGGCTATGAATTCAATTAATATCCGCAAGATTAGAACCGATTCTATACTTTGAACCTAGTAATAGTGTCTAACTTTTTATCTTTGTGATGTAACAAAAATCGAAGGATGAGAGAGGAGGTGGGAAAGGAAACCCCTAAAAAAGAGATGGATTTTGTTACGTCACAAAGATAAAAAGTTAGACACTATTACTAGGTTCCTATACTTTTTAAAAATCATGTATCGTATCGTATTATATCCAGTTTTCTACAAATACATATAAAAAAATACAATCATAATATTAAAATTAGTTTTGTTAGTCCTTGCATTCAGCATCTAGGGGCTAACAAAACTAGTTTAAATATTATAATTGTACTTTGTTTTATATCCGCGGAAAGCTGTTCTTAATACAATGCGATAAATATGGCTTAGAAACCGATTAATATCTGCTGGATTAGAACTGGCTCTCCGCTATGCTGAAAAATCCGTTCCTTAGGCCCCTCGGGACTTAACAAACAAAACTGGCTTAAATCTTATATTTTTTATTTCAATATCTTTGGAAAGCTGACTATATTACTATGCGACCAATAACTATTCCAGAATCCAATAAATATCCACTGAATTAGAACTGGTCCTCATGAAAAATCATAACAAGTCAAATAGAATTTTCTACAAATATTAGTAGTAATAAAAATATATAATATAACTAGCTGCTGCGCCCCTGGCATCTAGATGCTCTGTATTCGAAGGGATATGAAAAGACAGAAAAATAGCCTAAAACCCTATCCAGACTTATTTATAAAAATGAAATAGCCTAAAACCATCTCAGGGCCTTACACAAGCTTCACTGTAAAGGAGAACCATAAAGGTCCAGCGGTTAGCGAGATCTTTCGCTACAGACAAAAAAACCTTAGTACTTAATTATATAATAGGGTATATTTTCCAGGTATAAGGTATGACTAACATGCAATTAAATTCCTCTTAATTCCCTGTTGGATATTGGATATTGTCCCACCCCATAATAAAATGACTTATAAACATTAGGTTTTTTTTCCTATAAGCAAAGCTGCACGTATTTTCTTAGGCTTCAACAGTTTTTAACCTATATAGACACATACAATATTTGCCAAATGTACTTAATGAAGATAAGAAATTAATTAAAATATAATATTTTATTTTAATAAAAATCGATATGGGTTATTATTCTTAGATTCAATTCTACATGTGTCAGAGTATATTTTTATACACTTTTAAAAATAGGTTAAAAAAGATTCATTATAAATGAGTAATTGCAAACAAAATTAGCTTGACATAGTTTTTATTTATAATTAAATCTATTTTTTAAACATGGAAAATATAATTCATATTTTAAAAGCATAGATTATTTTAAAATAGTGGATATTTCTGATAATATCCGAAAAAATCACATTTTCACCTAAAAGTCTCTTGGTCCCTCAATGTCTTAACCATAACACTTTGGTTAAGTGTGACTTCCGAATTTGCGGGAAGTTCTAGAGATCTTAGTCTTTCAAGGCAAAACCCCCAATACCAGGAACCATCAAGTTCAACAGCAGGTTTGAGTATAGATTTATTGACACAAACTATTTCAAAGTCCTGAAATTACAAGATCAATTAATAAACAGAATAAAATATTACTCGTTAACTTAAAACTTTGAGCACTAAAAAAAACCTTTTTTTCTTGTGGTTAAAGAATCTTTGGGTACTTTGGCTTTAAAGGAAAATTATTTGGTTTATAGACCATTGTTAAATGCATAAATATAAGCACATAAAAATTACTAAAACATAATATTTGAATCATAATAAAGTTTCTTGTGTAGCTGGCTAAAGCCTTAAAACTTAATAAATCGGTCCTATATGCCATACAATTATATATGAAAACGAATAAAAAACTACCTGAAGTTCTTATGGTTTAAGCACCTGGCATACTAGGGTTATTCACGCACTCTGAGACCAATGTTAGGCCCGACTCAATTCTCCGAATGTCTTTATCCACACACATATATCAGAAGTGCGTGGCGTCACCAAAACATAAACAATCTTACAATGCCGCAACTCTTTAGGAAATTTAAGCAAAGACGACATTTTTTCTGGACTGGAATTATGGAATAAGGAAATTAATTTCGATCTTGATAAACACAAAGCTTCCTCGAAAAGAGGTTAAGACACTCAAAAATGGCAATATCCATAAATAACAATGCAAATGATGTTTAGGAGACATCGTAAAGTGCCTCCAAAAAATGACGTCATACGATAAAAATAACCAATGAGAGGCCAGTATCCATTTTACTGTTGGTCAATTACAGTGTATACTGGCCTCTCATTGGTGAATTTTATTGTATGACGTTATTTTTGGTGGCACTTTCCGCTGTCTCGATGTTTGGACAAACAACTAATTGAAATCAGATATCTATAATACAAAGTAGCTTGATGTCTCTCCGTCTGTCTGTCCGTCTGTCTGTCCCTTAAGATCTTGGGGGTGGGACACCCTCAACCCTCCCAAAAATAAAAAAAATCCAACCCCCAAAATTTTTTTTTTACATTTTTTGTAAAATCTCAGTAACTGCTGATCAAATTGGGCTCTACCCTTCTGGGAATATACCTACTGGTCCTCTGGTGGTTTTAAGCTATTTTCTTGGGAGGTGGGACACCCCAACCCCCCAAAAAATATAAAAAATCCCCACTTCCAAAATTTTTATTTTTTTATTTTTTTAAAGACAAAAACCAGTAATTGGGGTGGGGGAACCCCACTGCAACATGGGGCGAAGCCCCCATGAATCCCCCCCCCAAAAAAAAAAAAATCAATATATTTTTTTTTAATTTTAATTTTTGTGTATGCGAACAACCTAGGTCTAATTTTTACAAATTGAAATGTTTTGTATACGGCAAACAACCTGGGTTTAATTTGTACAAATTAAAATTTTTGTGCATAAAGCGCACAACTTGGGTTTAATTTTATTACAGAGTAATTAAACAAAGAATAATTTTTTGAAAATTTCTATTAAGGAGGGTTGACTTCCCAAAACTATATAGGATGAAGCCCCTAGAGGCTAGGGGCGAAGCCGCTAGTTGTAATAAAAAGAAAAGAAAACAGAAACATTATTTTCTAACTCAAAGAAAATTACAAACCATTATTATAGATGTGTATTTATGTTTTTAAAGCATGACCGCGCGACAGACCGACAGTCTTCGTTTTATATAAAGTACTAGATAATAATTGATATAACAGCCAAAAAAACAATTTCCCCCATTCGGCGTTACGGAAGTACGTATGGACGAACTGAGGGACATATAAAGTCAATAATAGAGTAGCTTACATACTAAAATAATTTCTGACACATATCTTTGATAAAATTATGTTAAGTAATTTTTATTTTGACCCCGCTAAACATCTTTACAGATTATTCCGCTTCATATAACTTAAAAAAACATAATTACTTAATATAATTAATCAGGTATCTAAAGGGATAAGACAACGTACAGTCCCAATGATGATACACTTCTCAGTAGATTGAAATTAGTGGTTGAAACAATATAACATTCAACTTATTGAACCAACCAATCAAAATTCACTAAATTCCCCAAAGTTGATTAGCCAACAAACAAGAAAAAGTTACCATCAAACTTTGGGGACTAAGTGTAATAAACAGCCCATTGGGGCAGAATGTTGTTAACAAGAATAGTTAAAAACCTTCCCGCTGCCTAGAGAACGCTTAGCTTTAAGTGATAACTATATAGATTCAGCGGTTTCCAACTAGCAATGATCAAACAAATGATCGCAAGAAAAGGTTCTTTGTATTTTTAAACTGTCAAAAGTCAACCTTAATTCTATATAATTAGATTAACTAAATAAAAAATTATACACTTGAAGCTATTTCATGTGCTAATTCTATGCAATAATTACATGTTAAATACTGTTCAAACAAGGATAACAACATCCATAAAACCGAAGCTTTGACACGGTAGAAAAACGAACAATAACACATTCTAGAGTGTCAGAACTTAATAATCAAAATATAAATATATAAAAGTCGAAACAAAATTGTAAGTCAATTTATTGAAAAACTGCTTGAATACAGAATAATGTTTAAGGACTTACTTAAATTTTTTGACTTGATTATAGAGATGCTATGCTTATGACATTGTATTTTATTGTCCTAGAAATCATTATTCCAAAATTCAGATCAATCGGATAATTATATCACATAAGTTAAAAATCAAAATCAATGTTTAAAATGAACTTCCAGAAATTCTTGTAATTTTTTTTATAAAATTGCCATACTTTCTAAAACATACCTAAATACAAGGTTTGAAATTAATAGGACGATTCTTACATGCCTAAATTAACAAAAAAAGCTATCCGTTCAGGACGGACGTATGTATGGCCCGACCGATCCTAATTATAGAAAAGCTTCGTTAAAAATCGCAGCTACACTATAGTTAAGGTCTATAGGGACATTCATATTTGTCTTGATGTCAGGGATCTAATGGGTAAGACAATGGCCGATAAATTGATAAACATCCCCAATGTTAGTGCACAAAATTACTCCTTCTGTAGATAACAATTAACAGTTGAAACGTTTGTACACTCAACTTAATAAGCCACCCAATGAAAATTTACTAAAGTCCCTAAAGTTGTTAAATTAACGAATAAGAAAAGAGTTTAAAAAACTTTAGGGACTAGTGTAATAAACAGCCCATTGTACCCTCTCTCTCTCTTTATTGTTATATTATCAAAATTAGGTCAAATGTTTAATATAACACTTGTTCCCCCTCCAAAAATACCTAGTCAAAATTTCAAAATTTATCAGTTTCTTAGAGTTTCTTCTACAAATCAAGAAGTGACTATTTATCATTAGCAAAACTACTCAATAACGTTTTTTTGTCCGTTAAAGTAATAAATCTATAAATATAGATGTATTACCAGACAACTACCTGGATCCCTCAAATGGGAACCTTTTCCGTCTGCTAGCAAATTGCTTTCTGTTCTTTTGTAGCGACTGGGCTGTGTTAATATCCCCGACACTATTGGTTAACTTTAAAGATCAATAGAGTGTTGGCACAGTGTCATTTGGATAGGAACATATAGTTATTTAACCCTTTTCACCTCTAGTGTTTTACTCTAATGTCTATTGGTCTTTTTGTAAATAAACAAGCTTAGTTAAATAGATTTATTCGACTGCTTTATTTTTAATCTTTGAAAAAGAATCTACTGGCCATTAAGCAGCATTTTGGGCCAACAATAAAGTAAACCTTCGACTTTATCCTATTTATTAATTGTTAATACCTATATTTGCAACAACTTTAATTATGCGAAATCTACAATTTTTTAACATTTGCAAAAGGGTTCGCCTCATTGCATCAATGATAGATCTATATAGAAAATAAAGTCTATGATTGAGCTCGAGTTCTCCAATCAGAACGCATTTAAAACACATTTTAATTATTAAATACAACATTTTTTTTAGAAAATGAGGCTATTTTTGTGTTTTCTTGTCACACTTGCAACTGTATTTGCTCAAGGTAGAAAATTTATTTTTTTGATGTAAAACCCAGGGAGGGAGGGGACAATGGGCTGTTTATTACACTTGTTCCATAATGATTCTTATTCGTTGGTTCAACAACTTTGGAGACCTCGTTAGATTTTTATTGGTTGGTTCATTAAGTTAAGTGTTCAAACATTCCAACCACTAATGAATTTGTTTATCATCATTATGTATCTACATCAATTTTTTGGCCATTGTCTTATCCCTTTACAACATCCCTGTGTATTACCCCAATTATTAAAAACAAAAGAAAGTTATCCCATTTGTAAAAAAAAATGAGTTTGGACCCTACTAGTCTAAAATCAACCAATTACAATTTAATAAGTGAACTAATAACTTGGTTATAAAACTTAGTAACATTGACAGCCTCTCCATCTGCCCCCCAATTATAATTTTTATTTAATTCGCCTGTTGGTTATACCTTATTCCTTTTTAAAATGATGATATACAATACAAATAACCAATGATAGGCCAGTATACATTGTAATTGTAAGAAGATTCTTTTTTTTGTATTTTAGATGAAAGTTGCACTAAGAAAAACTATATTCCTCTTATCAAGAGTCAAAATGTTAATGTGAAGGACCTTGGCCAATGTGAGGTATTTGATTCCTGTTTCTAAAAGGGGGTCATTAATTGTGTATTTTTCGTAAGGTTGTGTTGAAACGTTTATTAAAATGCGCTTCTTAATTATTTCAAATACAAATATTTGGTTGACTAAACTGTTACAAACAAAAAAATGTACAATCCCTGAATAATTATTTAATACTGACATAGAGAATTGTATGCAAAAAATATAGAGTTGTAAATATTTGAATTTTTGTATTGGTTGTTTACATATTGCTTGAATGTTTATAATAATAAATCAATAGTATAAATGTAAAACTAACTGCCCCACTTTCTGAGGACCTAAAAGTGTGCAGACAGTTGTTTTTCTTTAGCTGCTAGAGAGCTCATAAGCTGTCATTTTAATACTGTCGTAAGGAACTTTACTAATTAATTCTCTAACTTCATTATGTATATAACAGATGAAATGCTTGATGATGAAGGAATGCCTGCTATATCAAATGAAAAAGAAGAGCTGCACTCTGTATCTTGTAAAGTTGAAAAAGAAAATGGGAGAAAGCTTTGGCATGAACAATTGTCAAGCATCTGGCAATCCTTCAGGTACTTGAAATAACAACAGACAACCAACCCTTTGATTGAATGACCTTTCTCTTGCACCAACTGTTATAAGTTTTAACTAATTTTAGACCAATGCATGACCAAAAACTAAAATGTATTTCCCCCAAAAAATAGGGGTTACTAGTTGCCAGTCAAATAATCCATCTAATTTGTCTATTTGATTATTTATTCTTGGTTAAATACACGATCTATTCAAGAAATAGCACTATGGTAAGCTAAATTTATCCTAAGACTAACTTATTATGTGGTTTGTCATGTGCTTCACATAATACAAGGGAAGAAATTTGATACCATAAAATTTTCCTAAAAAAATTTATCCTCAGAAATTTGACAATTTATAGCTGGCTCATAATGTGTATGAAATAAATAAAGGTCTGAGATGTACTTTTTAGTATTCTCCTATGTCTCTTGGTTATCTGTATTGTAATGTTTTATTTCAATATTTCAGGAAATACCTATTGTTATGCATTGCTCATGGAAGGTCTACCAAAGATTGATTTGAAGAGGGTCAGAGTACAGACTGATGTCCAATGTGCCCAACATTGTGATGTGGAAGAGTCATGTGTTATGTGGAGGTTCATGGAGAAAAAAAAGAGATGTTCTCTTGTTCAGTTGACTGCAGAACCAGGTAAAACTGGAATGAACATTATTTTTCTATTTGCTTAAGAGCCTGATAGATGGACAGGGGGTCAATGCAGATTCTAGGTTCCTAAGTAGATTCTTGCAGCAAATTTAGCTTTCTATGATTTAATCTTATCCCTTAAACTTTGATTTTTGGTAAGAGGGGTGGGGGCGTTACACCATTTTGGGGAATTTGATTACTTGTACTCCAAAAAAAAACATTGAATGGCAAAAATACTATAACATACAATAACAATTTGCTCCAACAAGGGGGGCACGAGGAAAGTCAGGGAAATACCCTAGATCCACACCATGTGATTTACAAAGCGCCCCTTAAAAGTACAACCTAATTATTACTTTATATAATAGAGGAAAACTTATAGTTCTCTAATTCAATAACCACCAATAATGGCCCAAAAAGGAGGGGGAGGGGGGGGGGTTAGACTTATAAAAGTTTAAACCAGACAGACAGCAATAATACTAACTATCAAATGATCTTATTTTAGCCAACAATGTAAAATTTGGTGCCCGCTACTGTAAAACTAAACCTGCTGCATCATCTACTACACCTATCCCAACTAAACCTGCTGCACCATCTACTACACCTATCCCAACTAACCCTGCTGCACCATCTACTACACCTATCCCAACTAAACCTGCTACACCATCTACTACACCTGTCCCAACTAAACCTACTGCAACATCTACTACAACTACACAAACTGTTGAAGCTCAAACAATAAGACAAGATTTAGAGCATGCTATACCATCAGCAGAGGCATCATTAAGAGTTATCCCCAAAGCACATTCACCTCGCGTCGGAGTACATTTATCTTTATAGAGGATTTATCTCCCAGTGCATTTGTCCCCTAGATGATGTGTTACACTTGTACATTTGTCCCCCCTAGTATTTTTGTCAATTATAGTCCCTTAAATTAATGAGTGGACAACATAAATTACTACAAAATCCATTTCCCAGCTTAATTAAAGATGTTTGAAAATTAGTTTTTCTGTGTAAATGTCTATCTGTAAGAAAAATTTTACTTCTGCTCTTCCAGATAGCTGAGATTTTTAGTAAGTATTCCTTACAATTATAGGCAATGAATTTTGTCTGTCAGTCTTTCTGCAAAAGAATTATAAAAGTTTCATTGTTTTCAATATATTTATCATATTCCTTTTTTCATATTTTGTATTTGCAATTTCCTTCTATTTATATAATTTATTTTAAAGCTATTTAATATCTATTCATATTTTTTAAAATTGATTTTGTTTTAATCTTTGTTTGGAAGCAGCTTATAGTGCCTAATAAAAATGACAACATACAATACGAATGACCATTGATAGGCCAGCATATATTGTAATTGACCAATGATATCATTGGTCATTTATGACGTTATTTTTTATTAGACACTACAAGCTGCTTCATTTGTGTCTTCAAAATTATATGATTTATTTTATATTTATCTATTTAATTCTGTTTTCATTTTGAAATTTGTTTTGTATTTTCTGAATTAAATATTATTGTGTGATAGACTTTTGATTTATTGTTTTAGTTTTAAACAAGGATGGCAACATCCATAGCGAAGCTCTGCAATGGAAGGACAAATTAACACTAACATTTGTAGAGTGTCAGAACTGAAACATAAAATAAGTTTTGACAAAATTGCACGTTAATTTGTCAAAAAAGTTTTAAAAATCAACATGACTTAAATGGACATAAGGACATTCTGGTAATGGTTATAGAGTTCCTATGATTTCTTAATCATATCTAACTGTTAAAGGAATCATCAAGTCAAGATAGGACAATTTTAACATGTTTAAATCAACATAAAAAGGTAACTGTTACGGAAGGACGGTCCGACTAACTATAGAAAAGCTTTGCTTTAGAAAAAAGATGTGAAATATATAAAGTAGTAAGGTTAATGGCATCAAGCTAAGAATCTGAGAAAATACAAGCGCTAATTTGATTTACTTTATATTCATGGTTAGTGTGGTAAGCCAAAGCGTTTCAGCTCACCGGTTGCGAGTTCGAATCCAACGAGCCCCTAGCCTTGAAGTATTCTACCAAAACAAACTAGCAGGATTTACTCATACAGAAATTATATTTAAACTGAATACATTTACAATGGGTGGTTACTATATATATACAAAATAGATTATAACAATAAGTTAGGTTTGAAGGGGGTGTGGGAGACAAGGGCGTAGCCCGCGGTGGTAGACATCTGTGGGGTAAGCTGTAGTAAAAGGGAAGGCACCATCTCCCGGTTGAATAGTTGCCTGAGGGGCGCCGGGTTGCTAAGTGTCCGTGCCCCTCCCCTATTTAGCCAGTCCAATCTGACCGCTGCCGACGGGGTCATCTGCGGTCATGAGGTGAATGGTGATATAATAGGATTAGTGCAGAAGGCTTGATTTTATAAGCCACTGCGTAGCAACTCTGTAAAATACCTGTCCGTCTGCTGCCGTATTACCACAACCTCCCCTTCAAGGGCTGCGGGGCTCCCGAGCCACCAGGCCTTGAACCTGGGGATACGGCAGCCTCTGTCTGCGAACGACAACATCTTCCTGGGGCACAGCTCGGTGCAGGACAGCCCTGGCTATACAGGCTCTGCGGGACACTCGCTGCTCGGTCTGACTGTGGTTGGATATCAGCATTGTCAACTCCCGGTTGGCTCCCACCTGGATGGGGATGGCTGTCATCTGGAGGGGACACATTGCTTCAGCTTCACCCTCTGGGGCCGCCACTTCCATCTCAGTGGCCGCTTCTTCTCCTGTAGGCTCGCTGCTGGCAGGCAGGGGCTCCATGTCAGCATCAGGGTTCCAGACTGCATCCCTATGTGGTTCTGGGGCTGGCGGCGCCAGCGGTGGTTCGTTGGATTGGTGCTGCAGGTTCTCTTCTACCGGGTCACGATCCTGGCCGCTAAGCTGTGGGGCGGCGGCTGCCGGCTGGTACACTGGAAACTGTCCTGGTTCACTAGCTGGCAATGCCGCAGCTCCGGCCAGCAGCTCAGTGGCGTCCTCGTCGCCGTCCAGGTTGCCTTGGATGTCTGTTGGAATCTGCTGGGTGGTGACATCTCCTGTGTATTTGCGCAGTCGGCCGACATGCGCGGTGATTTCCGAGATCTTGGCTGTTGGAGAGGCGGGTTTGATGACGTAGTGGACGTCCGTGGCCCGTCTCACTACCTTCCAAGGGCCAGTCCACCTCTTGATAATCTTGGCTGACTTCCCTGGCACCAGGCAGGGGGCCAGATACCAGACCAGGTCTCCAACTTCGTATTTGGCCGTGCCTTCGTAAGCGGCCGCGCTCCTTCGGATGGTTCCCTCCTCTCGCTGCTGGATTGCGTCATACACGGCGTGGTATCGTTGCAGGAGGGCTTGGACGTTGGCTGGGACTGAGGCATATTCAGTGTCTGGCAGCCGGAGTACCAAGTCCACCGGGAGCTTGGCCTCTCTCCCAAAGTAGGCCAGGAAAGGGGTCACGCCCGTGGATCTGCAGGCCTTGGTATTGTAGGCGAAGGCGATAGCAGGCAAGTGTGGCTCCCAGTTGTTGTCATCTCTATCCAGGAACAGCCGCATGCCTGTGTTGAGCGTCCGATGGAACCTCTCAACCCGGTTGGACTGCGGGTTGTAGGGCAGTGGATGTGTCAGGCCTATCTCGAGCTTGGAGGCCAGTTCCTTGAATACCTGGCCATTGAACTCCATCCCATTGTCGGAGTGGATCTTCAGGGGGCATCCGAACGTGGCCAGGTGGCGGTGCAGTAGGGTTTCAGCCACCGCGAGGGTGCGCTTGTTGGGGATGGCGTAGAGGCTGACAAACCGGCTGAACCCATCCTGACAGGTGAGGATGTAGCGGTTCCCGGCTGGCGTCTCTGGTAGGGGCCCCACCAGGTCAATGAACAGGACTTGCTGTGGATACCCCTGTCGGGAGGGCACGTGTATTTCTAACTTCAGCCTCTCCTTGGTGACCTTCTGTACACAATCAGGGCAAGTCTGAACCATCAGGCGGACGTCACGGGACAGGTTGGGCCACCAGAAATGCATGGCGACGCGGGCAATAGTGGCGTCCATCCCAAAGTGCCCAGCCATGGGGGCTCCATAGGCCAGGAAGAACGCGTCCTGCTGGAGGGCCGAAGGCAGCAGGTATCTTGTCCTCTCCCCTGTCAGGGTCTGGTCGGTGGTGGTGAGGCAGCCATGCTCGTCGAGTCCCAGGGCTGCGAAGCGGCTGGCATACTGCTGCTCGTTCCGGTCCTTGCCTCGTAGCTCAGCCTTAGTTGGGGCCTTTCCGTCGGCCACCCACTGGTGGACACGGAGCAGGAGGGGATCCTGGGTCTGGGCTTCTAAGACTTGGGCCGGATCCAGCCATGCTGCGGAGGGTCTGCCAGCTGCGGGCTCCCCTAGCTGGCAAAGGTGGTGGAGGTATTCAGCCTGTTCTGCTAATTCTTCGGCGGACGCTGCCGGCATATTATCATCCTCCCGGCGGCTGAGGGCGTCAGCATTGGTGTTCTGGGTGCCAGGACGATGGCAGACAGTGAAGTCTAGGGCCGCTAGCTCCTCCTGCCAGCGGGCCACCATCCCTGTGGATGTGTTCAGTGACTTCATCTGTAGCAAGGCTGAGGAATCAGTGTTGATCTGGAAGCTACGGTAGGACAATATGCCGTGAAATTTCTGGATTCCATACATGATGGCGGCCATCTCTCCCTTCCAGGACGGATAGCGGGTCTCAGGGTCGGTTGTCTTGCGCCCCATGGCGGCAATGAGCCTCTCCTTGCCGTCCTGGCATTGGCTGAGTATGGCAGAGATGGCACGGCTGCTGAAGTCTGTGGTGAGCTGGAACACGGCTGGTAAGTCAAACCTGGGTGGCGCTCGGATGGGGGCTTGGCGAAACTTGTCCTTGAGCTGCACCAGCTGGGCTTCCATCTCGGCTGTCCAGGTCAGTGTCCTGGCCGTTTTCTGCTGATTCATCTCGTAGGTGAGGTCCGCATACTCGGGGATGAACAAGCGGTAGTAGCCAAAGAACCCCAGGAGCGCCAGCAGGTCCTTGGGGGTGATGGGGGCCAGCCAGTCAAGGATGCAGTCAATATAATCCTCTTGCATGGCTATCCCCTCACGGCTGAGGGTGTGGCCCAGATAGTCTACCTTGGCTCGGAACAGCTTGGTCTTGGCTGGCTTGAGGCGGATTCCTCCCCTGCGGTGGGCTTCCAAGACCTCCCGGAGCCTAGCCAGGTGGGCCCAGGTGTCTTGGTGAAAGGTCAGGACGTCATCAAGATATGACTGGAGGTTGGCCGTGCCCAATGGGTTCAGGACCCCTGCAATAAATCTGGAGTAGACAGATGGTGCGGTAGCTAGCCCAAAGGGCATCCTTTTCCATTGGTACAAGCCTCTGGGGGTGGTGAAGGCGGTGCAGGGCCGGCTATCCTCGGACACTCAGATGGTGTAGTACGCAGCCACCGCGTCTAAGGCACTGTAGACGCGGTTTCCCCCAGCTCGTTCTACCAGCTGCTGGATCCTGGGCAAGGGGTAGCTGTCCAGCTCAAGACACTTGTTGAGGGCCCTGTAGTCGACGGCCCAGCGGGTGCTCCCGTCCTTCTTCTTGATAGGCACCAGGGGGCTGCTCCAGGCTGAGTACGAAGGCTCTATGACTCCTTCTTGCAACCATGTGTCCAGTTGTTTTTCCAGCTCAGCCTCCTGCCGCGGGTTCAGATCCCGAAATCTCTGGCGGATCGGCTGGGTCCCTGGCTTGAGGCGCAACTGTAGCTCTACTACATCAGTGCAGCCTGGGGTAGAGTTGGAGAAGACGTCCCTGTACTCGGACAGCAGGGTCCAGACCTCCTTCTTGAGCAGGGGGTCCTTGCGCAGAAATTCGTTCTCCTCCATCTCAAGGGCTGCCCACAGCTGCTGCATATCTGGGGGCTCAACAGGCTCTTGGAACGAATGGATGCGAGGGGGAGGCTTATCAGACCTCCAGAATGTAGGGCTTCACCAGCTCCCCAGCCACGGGGAGGCCGGCGTTCAGCAGGAGAGGCATCTCCCCCTCATTTACCACCAGCACTCGGAACACGCTGGCGGAGCCAGGCCTGTGCGCATACAAGCCTTCTGGTATGACAAGATACTCCCCAAACCTCTGTTCTGGGGCAGACAGCTGGATGGCATCCTTGGTGCGTTGTCCCACTAGCTCAACAGGGACAGCCATGACGCCGCGTCCAGGTAAGACCACCCGCTTGGCCGTACGGAGTTGGGGTGGTTGGCCATTGGTTGGAGTGACAGCACTTAGCCTGTAAGCTACTCCGAGGGCGCTCGGCCACGATTTGACGGGCTCGGCGCTAGGAGAGGCCGGGTTGTCGGGGCCAGCCTTGGCTCCGTGGGCGTTCGGCCGCGACTTGACGGGCTCGGCGCCGGGAGAGGCTGAGGCATCGGAGCCATGCGTGGCTCCGAGGGCGCTCGGCCACGATTTGACGGGCTCGGCGCTAGGAGAGGCCGGGTTGTCGGGGCCAGCCTTGGCTCCGTGGGCGTTCGGCCGCGACTTGACGGGCTCGGCGCCGGGAGAGGCTGAGGCATCGGAGCCATGCGTGGCTCCGAGGGCGTCCGGCCACGACTTGATGGGCACGGCGCCGGGAGAGGCTGATTCCTGGGGGCTGGGCACGGCTCCGAGTGCATCAGACCGCGACTTGTACGGACTTGGCCGGTTGGATTGCTGGGGGCCCCAGGTAGAGGGGGCCAGGTGGACACGGCTGGCCGTTGATAAAGGTATCGGCGGAGAAGATAGGCTCTGGAGGGCTGGAAATCTCGGGGAACGTCGTTGGCAGGCTCTCCAGAGGCACCTTAGGCACTGGGGGCACTCCCATGGCTAGCAGGTTGGTCCCCCTGTGGGCGTTCAGCGCAGCATCCACCCAGTGCGTGCCTTTCTTGACTACACGCGGCTGCTCTGGCAGTGGGCCTGGCAGAGGCCCCTCGTAACTCAACTCTCTCTCGGCTGTCTCCCAGTCTATGGGGACGCCACGGAGTGGGATAAACTCCCCATGCACCCACAAGCAGGGGGGTTGCATGTCGAAACAGAGCCTAGTTCCGAACTCCTTGAGAAAGTACCCTCCTAGGTTCAGAGGGTGTGAGAGATTCCGTACCACAGTCACGTGGTACAGATGGAGTATAAGAGTGTGTGAGACTGCCATATATAATTCATATAATTTTCCAATTACCTGAAGGGGTTGCCCTTCCTCATTAGCAGTCAGGATTTGGGTGTTGTCTGGAACCAACATCCGCTGCACGCCCATTGCGTGCATGAGGTGTTCAGAAATAACAGCAGACCCTGGTACACGGTTGCCAGAATCTACCATGGCATCAACCTGTACGTGCTGGGCAGGGTCAGGAGTAGGGAACCTCACCCTGATGTGGCAGGGGAAGTGGAGGTCCTGCCCTTGAGACAAGGGGGCCTCCCGCTCGGCTGGGGTCGGCAGAAACTTCGGCGGTGGCCGAACCGCAGCTATGGTAGTATCGCTTACCATGGTGTGTGTAGGCCGCTGGTGGTGGCTTATACTGTAGCTTCGAATCACTAGAGCTTTATCACTTGGTTGACATTTATAAACACTTATGTGTAGTTATCACTAGGAGCTCTAGGTGTGATTCTGGAAGCAATGGCAGCAGGGAATGTCCGTCCTGCAAGGGTCGATGGATGGCGGCGGCAGGGAATGTCCCGTCCTGCAGCGCCGCTGGTTCGAATCCCGAAAGATGGCGGCAGGGAATGGCCCTTCCTGCAGCGCCTCGGGTTCGAATCCTGGGAGGTAACGGCAGGGAATGTCCCGTCCTGCCGTACCTTTGGCTCAAATTCTGCTGTCCGTCGCAGTGGTAGGCCTTACTTGTGTGCTGAAGCTTCGCAGCCACACATTGCCTTCTCAGGGAGACCAGCACTTAGCTGTCCGTCTCGTAGGTTTGGCCTGGGTGTCCTGGGGCTTGTCCCAGCTACACTTGCCAATTTAGACTCAGTTCTGTAGCCGTCTGAGCTAAATTATCCGATTACCGTGGCTGCGCACCTAGCGCTACTCCCACACGGTACGGAAAAACGCCGTAAACTGGCGCTTTTAGCAGGCTAAATCTGCTTGCCGTAGGCCAGAGGCCTACATAATGCGTTCAAAATGATGGAAAATCGACCTAAAAAGGCCGTCTCGCGGGTCAGTTGGCTTCTCAGTTGGCAGCTGACTGTCCCCTTACTTGCAAAAGGGTCCAATCAGAGGTAGAATTGGCTAGTTTCTGTAGGGCTCGATTGAAACACGCTGACACCAAGTTGTGGTAAGCCGAAGCGTTTCAGCTCACCGGTTGCGAGTTCGAATCCAACGAGCCCCTAGCCTTGAAGTATTCTACCAAAACAAACTAGCAGGATTTACTCATACAGAAATTATATTTAAACTGAATACATTTACAATGGGTGGTTACTATATATATACAAAATAGATTATAACAATAAGTTAGGTTTGAAGGGGGTGTGGGAGACAAGGGCGTAGCCCGCAGCGGTAGACATCTGTGGGGTAAGCTGTAGTAAAAGGGAAGGTACCATCTCCCAGTTGAATAGTTGCCTGAGGGGCGCGGGGTTGCTAAGTGTCCGTGCCCCTCCCCTATTTAGCCAGTCCAATCTGACCGCTGCCGACGGGGTCATCTGCGGTCATGAGGTGAATGGTGATATAATAGGATTTGTGCAGAAGGCTTGACTTGATAAGCCACTGCGTAGCAACTTTGTAAAATACCCGTCCGTCTGCTGCCGTATTACCACAGTTAGGACAAAAATTCTATGATTTTGATTCATTTGGATGGTCTAGGTGACCGACATAGCAAGTTATAGATGTTTTCCCTCAAAGTGCACTGAAACATATCAATATTTTTAAAATATAGAATTTTTTTTGGGGGGGGGGTATCATAACCTTGTGGTGCTTCAACCCTGTTGGGCTACCTAGTACCACAAATTACCTAAACTAACCTGACTTATAGTAACAAACAAACATGCAAAAAACTAAATTATCCCTTATTTTCAACTTTTAAGAAAATAAGGAGAAGGTTGGGGTTTTAATGCCCGACACGGCACTTTGAGTGATATTATCAAGCTATTCTTCTAACAAAAGTTGTATTGTAACAAAGATATAATTTTGAAGGATAGGAGAATGTCAAAAATACTGATAATTTTTAAAATAACAAGGATAACAACATCCATAAAAGCAAAGCTATGAAATGTTAGGACAATCAAATATTAACACGTTATAAGCAAACTATTAATGTATAAGTCGAAACAAAATTGTAAGTAAATTTGTTGCAAAACTGAATAAGAAAAGGATACTGTTAAGGATGTACATTTTTAGAACTTTATTATAGAGATTCTTTGATTATATGATTGTACCTTGTTATAAATACGTTTGCTTTAAACATACAATAAGAGTGGTAGAATTTTAGTTGTATAGAACACAGTTCTAAATGTAAACTGCAACATTTAGAATTAAGGCAGTGATTAACTTCTAATTGAAAGACTGATTATATGCGACACCTTGCATTTTTGAACCATTTTGATTCAAATCATAATAATTGTTTTGGATTTAAAAGGACACACATTTGATTATATTTATCACTGTAGGTTGGAAAATTTCCCTCAATATTTACATACTATTTATTAAAAATAAAATTTGGTATTATGAGTATCATGAGTTTAAACAATCTATGGTTGGAAAACTCGAGCTCAACCATAGAAGTTTATTTCCTACATAGATTTGAAATAGATTCTGATACAAAGACCAAACTGTTTTGTAAATGTTTAAAATTATTTAGCAATTGATGTAAAATAAATACACAAATATAGGTATTAAATGATGTTAGCTATATCATTGTTGGACAAAAAAAAGTAAAAAGCCAGTGATCTTAAGGGATAAGACAATGGCTGATAAATTTATGTATATCACCAATGCATTTAAACAAGATTACCCCTTCTATAGATTATAAATAGTGGTTGAAACGTTCGGTCACCCAACTTAATGGACTAACCAATCAAAATTCAATAAAAGTCTCAATTGTTATTAAAAAGTGTTATTATAAAAATTTGGGGACTAGTGTAATAAACAGCCCAATGTCCCCTCCCTCCCTGGTGAAAAGTCTAACATATTTAACAACAGGGAGGAAGGATACATTTTACTGTCAATTACAATGGTAGCAGTTGGAATGGAACAACAACTTTGGGTACTTTTATTGAATTGTGATTGGTTGGTTTCACTCTGTAATGCCCATACCTTTTTATTTTTTATATGTAGAAAATGTTATATTTTCTATCATCATTGGGGATGTACATCAATTTATTGTCCATTGTCTTATCCCTGAAGATAAAATTATACTTTCCAGATCTCCATACCTTCAGATAAAGATTTAAGACATGCATTAACCATAGAGAGTTATAGAGTAGCTTTAGTGCTAAAATTCTAGACAGACTGAAAAGCAATATAATTTGAATATCCATTTCAATAGTACAAAAAAGTCAGAGTTCCTTTTGAAGTACTTTTAGGTTTGTAAATAAGGTTTAATCATTTGATTAATTACATTGTACTTAACTAATTTGAAATTAAATACATAACTAAAAAAACACATAACCATTTCAAGGAGACCATAACCTGTGGGGCCTCCCAGTACCAAATATAACCCCATACCTAAATTAATAACGTACACTTATATATAAAGTCATGGCTATCAAATCTTAAATAAATAACCATCAGGGCCAAGATGCTTGCTCTCTATGTAAACAACCAGCAACTTTAGAATAGCTTTATATAGGTAGTGATATGGTTTGAGTTTACTTTCATAATTAATATGTTTTTTTGCTATGAATCTGCCTTATCTCTATTCTAAAAATCCTTTACATGTTATGTTGAGCAAACAAACTATGATTGTGAAAGAAAATGATGTATCGGGTTTCGGCATATTTTCACAGTAGCTTTTAATAGGTTAATTTAGGTTAGGTTATGTAAATATTAATGATTGTCCCGCAGGGTTGGATCCCCACGTAGGAGCAAGAATAGGAGAAAAGCCAGTGTGAAAATACGACAAAACCTGCTACTTCGGTTTCTTTCCATTTGTACTTATCAAACTGTGTTTGTCTGTTGTCCTATTTATTGAGTTGTTTTTGTCCAACTTGCTTTTTTTCTGAAGTGTAAATTTTGAGAGTACTTAGACATAACTATTGATATTGAATTAGGGTGAGGCGCGGTAAAAGCTAGATTTATTTTGTATAAAATATAAAAAAAACTATATAAAGTTTAGATAGAAAGGTAGGCAGATAGATATACCGATGAATAGACAGACGAATAGACATATGGATAGACTGATGGATAGATAGATTGATAGACATATAGATAGACTTATAGATAGACAGATGGATAGACAAATAGATAGACATATAGATAGACAGATGGACAGACAGATGGACATACAGATATATAGACATATACATATGAATAGACAGATAGATATACAGTGACAGATGGATAGACAGATGGATAGACAAAAAGATAGACAGATGGATAGACAGATGGATAGACTGATGGATAGACAGATGAATATTTAAATAAATAGTCAGATGGATAGACAGATAGATAGACAGATGGATAGACAGATAGACAGACATATAGATAGACAGATGGACAGAGAAATGGAAAGACTGATGGATAGACAGATTGATAGACATATAGATAGACAGATGGATAAACAAATAAATAGACAGATGGATAGACTGATGCATAGATAGAGAGATAGACAAATGGATTGACAGAAAGATAAAATATGTGTGTTTATTTATGCCACGTTCATTGCCTTAATAATCTTTTAAGCATTAATTTCAGCTTAACTGTAATGGCAGGGATAGATATTCTGAATATTTTATTGTAATCCAAGCATAACTAACCAAATTTAATGATAAGGCAGGGAGGGGATATTGGGTTCTTTATTATACTAGTCCCCAAAGTCTTACAAAAAGTTTTCGTAATCCTTGGCTTAATAACTTTGGAGACTTTTAATGAATTTTCTCGTATTCATTTGAATCCGGTGGATAGGAACCGGTTCTCATGAATACGAAAAAACTATGTCTAGCATCGTATTATATCCAGTTTTCTACGAATATAGAAATGTACAATCAAAAGATTAAAACTATTTTTTTTAGCCGGTGCCTTCGGCACCACGGGGCTAAAAAAACTAGTTTTAATCTTATAATTGTACATTCTATATCCGCGGAAAGCCGTTTATAATACGATACGAGAAACAACTATTAATTGGTTGGTTTTTTTTGTTGCGTGTACAAAGGTTTCAACAACTAATTGTAATCTACATAAGGGGTAATTTTGTTCATCCTCATTGGAAATATACATTAATTTATCGGCAATTGTTTTATCCTTTTAGATCCCTGGTTATTGCCTATGGGTTGCGTGTACAGGGTTTTGTTGGGGGATTGAAGAAAACCCCTACCCACCTATAACATTTTTTTAGTAGCGAAGCTACTCTATAATTCACTTTGTCCGTCCGTCAGTCAGTCCGTAACGCTATGGGGGAAATGGGATTTACTCAGCTCCTATAAAAGATAGAATGCTGAAATTTTTGTAACATTCCCATCATTGAGGAGCACAATTGACCATAAAACATCATTGGCGTTCGGACCGATTTTTAGCAGGTTTTAGGCTATTTTTATATTTTTCACATTTTTCTCCATGTCTTCAGTGTTTATGGTCCGATTTTCAAAATTTTTTCAGTTACAGATATCAAAATTAAATTTCCCGTCTTTTAAAGAAAACAATCATGACGGCCAGACTGCCTTTTTAGCAGGTTTTAGGCTGTTTTTATATATTTAACATTTTTCTCCATATCTTCAGTGTTTATAGTCCGATTTTCAAAAATATTCAGTTATAGATATCAAAATTAAATTTCCCGTCTTTTAAACAAAGTAACCATGACGGCAAGACTGCCTTTTTGGCAGGTTTTAGGCTATTTTTATATATTTAACACTTTTTTCCATATCTTCAGTGTATATGGTCTGATTTTCCAAATTTTTTAAGTTAAAGGGCGAATATAGGTTGAATATAATATGGGCTCAAAAAACCGTGCAATTCCATAGATTATAAGTAACTTGAAGATATTGACATATCCAATTGTATAAGTCTGTTATAGCTTAAAACCTGAACATTCTCAGGATAAATTTTTGTAATAAGTGTGGTTCCCTAAGAACTCTAAACACCCTAGCATCACACAAGGCTTCGGTTTAAGGTTGAATTAAAAAGCTTTCGTTAAATGATAGTCGTAATAAAAGTGGAAACCAGTTATCAATCTATTTTTTTGTATTGTGGATTGTTTCTTCCTTGACAATATTCCCCAACAAAGTGTAAAGTATATGAATTTTATTATTTTTTTTAAAACTTTACAGGAGAAATTTTATTTCATGTAAGTATGAAAATTATATGGTAATTGTTATAATTAATTTAAAGAGGACAAAAATAATAGGTGAATAGTGTTTTTTTTTCTTATATTTTTTCTGGAGAAAATCTGGCGATCGGTGCGTTTGTGTGTGTGTGTGTTGAAAAATACGTACTAGGGTAATTATATCATCAAGAATTAATCATTGATTTTTATACAGAAAAAAAAAACTTTAAACGTATTATTTACCCTAGTAATTACTCCGGACGCAAACTGACGCAAATTATTTTTACGCTTTTTAAAAAATCAATAAAATAGTATATAATATAAAAAAATAAACACTTTAATTATCAATTAAGATGCATGCCAATGTAATAGTCAATTAAACTTAAGAAAAATAGTCAAAAAAAGTCTTGTAAAGGGCTAAAATAAACGATTTTGTTGACTTTCTCATTTATCATATGTTGAAGTAAAAGCAAAAATTGCAAAATCTACTTAAGTATTTTTTTGATTTTTTAAATTTAACATAGATATTTTAAAAGTATGTAATGGCACCTTTCATATAAGCTCATATCATATTGAAACTATATTCGCCCTTTAAGGATTTAAAAATTAAATTTTTTGTCGTTTTAATAAAACAACCATGACAGCCAGACTGCCTTTTATCAGGTTTTTGGCTATTTTTATATGTTTTACTTATTTCCCCATATCTTTGTTTATTTGGATGCAATTTTCAAACTTTTATGGGATATCAGTATTAAAATAATTTTTCCCATTGTTATGAGCATCTTTAATATAATTTATTTTGACCATCGTCATCATGCAAAATAAAACAAGGTTTCATGTTTACTTTATCCAATAAATCTATTCTTGATTTTAGTAAAAACCTTTTAAATCTACCTGTACGTATTCCCATCGACGATTTTTTTATGCTTCGCTACTTATAGATGTTGTTATCCTTGTCTTACAAACTAAATGTCTGTATTACAGCACACCCATTATTTTTACATCTATAAATTTTGTCTTGATTACATTTAGTGCTAAATTATACTACAATTTAATTTAACAAGGGCAATTTTGTCCGCCATAAGTAGCAGAGTATCAGCAACCCCCCCCCCCCCTCCCACTATCTATTTACGACAATTTTGAGAAACCCGAGTCCAACTTTACTGGATCTAAAAAAGTGTTAAAGTGAATGTTTACAACCTATATGTTCTTAATACCACGTTTTCTTAAGCCCAACTAATAAAGTAGGCTTTAACCTGTCATGATTTAAGATATAGCTGTGTTTAGTACCCTAGATAATAGGGATATATGTCACCACTTTTATCCTACCTATTCTTTTGACGTCATAGTAGATGGTAAGATTAAGGGGGAAAGAAACCCCCTATATAACAAGAGAAGGAATTTAAGTTTTCTCCCTTATTCCTCATTACTTACAAAAAGTCTAATTAAAGAGCAGCCTCGCTATTTTTAAAGAAATATTATATTTTGTAATTAAGACGTCATTGAAAGAACCATTAACTGGTTTATATCAGGGATGTGGGGTGATAGGACATTGGATGATATATTTATCCCCTCCTCCCCTTACAATTTTTGTATCTTATACTAGCGGATACGCCCCTAGAGGCCTCTGGTGGCACTTTAAATGTTTTTTTTGTTCTCTACGATACCTACCAATGTTTCGTTCAAGTCTCTCAAATTTTTTTTTAAATTCGATTTTCCATGATTTCTCATGGGAGGGTAGTGGTATCCTCCCCCAAAATAGTTATAAACCTTCCCGGGAAGTATGAGAAGCTACCCTGTTAAGGAGAGCCCGATCGGTTCAGCGGTTAGCGAGATTCTTTGGTACAGACAGACACACAGACAGACACACAGACAGACACACATACAGACACACAGACAAACAGACAGACAAACAGACAGACAAACAGACAGACAAACAGACAGACAAACAGACAGACAAACAGACAGACAAACAGACAGACAAACAGATAGACAAACAGACAGACAAACAGACAGACAAACAGACAGACAAACATCCTGTTACTTTATCATATGGATTCTGCTAGATGTAGATGGAAGATGGGATATCAAAAGTATTTAACGTTCATTGTCCTCTCTTCCCTGTGTTAAATCTAAAAAGGAACTAAGTAATAAAGCTGCTACTTAGAGAAAGGGATGGGACAATGGGCTGTTTAACACACTAGACCCCGAAGGTTTATGATAACGTTTTCTTATTAGTTGGTTTAACAACTTTGGGGACTTTTGATTGGTTGCTTCAAAAAGTTAAGTGTTTAAACATTTCAACCACAAATGTTAATCTAGAGAAGGGATAATTTTGTGTATCATCATTGGTGATGTACATCAATTTATCGGCTTTTGTCTTATCCCTTTAGATCCCTGAGTCAAATTTCACTCATCTGACAAAGCAGTTTACATCATATTGCATCAAGCGAAGCTTTTCTATAATTTGGGTCAGTACGTCCGTTCGTATAATTATAGAACAGCCATTTTAGAATTATTCTATCGATTTAAAACTTTACATGATGATTCCGATGACAGTTAGTTACAATTTAGAAAGCGCAACAACTCTATAAGAAAGGCCGTACGTCAATTTAAAACATGCTGATTTTGATATATTGACAAAATTTTTGTATGATATAATTATCCTGTTCATCTTATTTTTGAAATACTGTTTCTTAGTATAATAAGGTAAAGTATTAGAAGCGAGGCAACTCCATAATCAAAACTTTTAAATAAAAGTATGTCCTTTTACTGTATCCTATATTTACGCAATTTTGCAATGAATTTAGTACAATTTCGTTTAGACTTAAAAATTAATTTTCTGTTTATCAAGTTCTAACACTCTACAAGAGTTATTGTTCGTTTGTCCTTCCTTCTGTCCCTAAAGCTTCGTTTTTATGGATGTTGTCAGCCCTTTTTTGCTTAGGTTATGTCATGGGTTCTCTATGGGTTAGGTTCAGCTTCCCCCGCAGGGATAGTACCTTGTAGAGTATGGGGTTCAATGGTTCGATTAAAATACGTCATCTAAAAAAATACAAGGAAATGAAATAATAAAAACCTGTTGAAAAATAAATTAACCTTTTATTATGATATTGTTAATATAACAGTTAATCCGACCTATATCATATTTTTTCAGGGTTTATTTCATAAAGTTGACTTTTTTTACAGCAATTTCTAATTTTCTATATTCATGGTCTGTCCGTTTGTCCGTACCAGATAGATTTCATTGTGACTCCTTAGGCATGTTAGGAACGATTTTGTTATGTGATGATATAATCTTCATATTCACCTTATTTTTGGAAAGATTAGACATAATGTTGTAAGCGAAGCATTTCTATAATCAGGTCTTATCAGGAAGGTGGGGGACATTTGGATGGTTATTACACTAGTCCCCAAAGATTTTTTGAATGTCCAAACGTTTAAACCACTAATTATAGTCTACAGAAGATTAATTTAGTGTAAAATCATTGTGGCTGTACATCAATTAATTGACCATTGTCTTATCCCTTTAGATCCCTACCATATTATACATCCAGTATAATTTTTATTATTTTAATTCAAATTTTAGTATTTTACCCTTGTGTAAATCTATAATCTATGTCTGGCATTTTATAAATCAAGAAGGGATATGACAGTGGGGATTAAATAAATTATTTCCAAATTAAAGTAAAATAATTGAGGGGGCATAGGCTATATGTAACTCTGTCCACAGGGCGGGGATCCTGTCCCAATTGTGTATTTTATCTTTGAAATCGGCTAATAGCGTCAAAAACGTTAGCATAGCCAAGTCGCCACAAAAGAGCAGACAGTAATATGTAAGCAGACGAAAAACATCCCCAACATTGGGATTAAGGTAGTTGTCTGGTTATACATCTGGTGCATTATTTGCCAAATGTACCACTTTTCTGCACTACCTCTCCGATTTTGTTAAAACTCTATATTTTGGTCCGTTGGGTCATTCAAGGATGCTGGATGGCCAAAAAAAAATTTCAGAGTCCCTGGATGTCTAGATATCTAGCTATCTATGAAGGTAGGTAACAAAAATGTAAAAAACACCCATTTTTTCACAATTTTAAAAATTAATTTTTTCATCAATCTTACATCCAATCTATACATTTTATACACCAAAATGATCGTTTATTCATGTAAAAAGCGCACATAATGCTATTTTGGCCAAAACTCTAATTTTACAGGGTGTCCAACAAAAAGTGTATTTTGGATATCTAGCGTAATACCCAAAATACCTGTCCGAAAAAAATCATTTTTTTTGGCTTAAATCCTGTATTTTATTTGTGTGCATATGTGGTATATAACGGTTCGGACCACCCGGGACTATAAGGTTGTCAAATTTCACTTTGGGACACCCTGTAAATGTGATTTTTCCGTCTGTGGAGCTAAAACTTGGCCCAAATTGGCTATTTTTTTCAAATTCCTCTAATATGGGTCTTAGTATGTTTGGCCATAGTGTTTTCTGACCAGATCAATATTTTCATATTTTTTGGACACCCTGTATTTTCAAAAAAAGAGAAAAAGAAATTTTTGTTTTTTTTTAAATTTTTTTTCTATTTTTAAGTTACTTAAAACTGTCATATAGATACAGATTTTGACTAATAACAATAATATTTGCCTATTTTACAATTTTTTACACTTTTGGGACACCCTGTGCATGTTTTTGAAAAATGATGGTTTTTGCCCATTTTTGGGGGAAGGAGTCGTTTTAGGGCCATAGACTATTTCTTCATTTTTGTAGAACTTTTCAAGACACATCATTTGTTATTTATGCAAAAACCGCAAAAACCGAACCATTTTGCCGTTATTCACCGCCAAAGACGGAATTTTTTTTACGTTTTTGCCGTTCCGGAGGTTGTAATGGGCATTTGTGGTAAGAAAACGTTGATTTATCAAGATCCTTCTTAAATACTTTTATTTAGGTAATTTAATTTACTAAATTTCATATAAAGTAAAAATTTTTGTGCAGCTAACCGTTTTTCGTAGAGATGGATTTCAATTGTTAAAACAAGAAAATGAAGTGAATATAACATAAATAATTGCTATAACATAAGTGATAAAAGAAACATAAATCATGTGCATTTGAAATTCCTTTTGACAAGAATCGGTTGGATTTACAAAAAAATTTACTTCACATAAAATTTAGTAAATTAAAATGCCTAAATAAAAGTATTTCACAGTTATCTTGATAAATCAACGTCTTCTTACCACAAATGCCCATTAGAACCTCGGGAACAGCAAAAAACGTAAAATATTCTGCCTTTGGCGGTGAATAACCGCAAAACGGTTCGGTTTTTGCGGTTTTTGCATAAATAACAAATGATGTGTCTTGAAAAATTCTACAAAAATGAAGAAATAGTCTATGGCCCTAAAACGACTCCTTCCCCCAAAAATGGGCAAAAACCATCATTTTTCAAAAACCTGCACAGGGTGTCCCAAAAGTGTAAAAAATTGTAAAATAGGCAAATATCATTGTTATTAGTCAAAATCTGTATCTATATGACAGTTTTAAGTAACTTAAAAATAGAAAAAAAATTTTAAAAAAACCAAAAATTTTTTTTATCTTTTTTTGAAAATACAGGGTGTCCAAAAAATATGAAAATATTGATCTGGTCAGAAAACACTATGGCCAAACATACTAAGACACATATTAGAGGAATTTGAAAAAAATAGCCAATTTTGACCAAGTTTTAGCTCTATAGACAGAAAAATCAAATTTACAGGGTGTCCCAAAGTGAAATTTGACAACCTTATAGTCCCGGGTGGTCCGAACCGTTATATACCACATATGCACACAAATAAAACACAGGATTTAAGCCAAAAAAAATGATTTTTTTCGGACAGGTATTTTGGGTATTACGCTAGATATCCAAAATACACTTTTTGTTGGACACCCTGTAAAATTAGAGTTTTGGCCAAAATAGCATTATGTGCGCTTTTTACATGAATAAACGATCATTTTGGTGTATAAAATGTATAGATTGGATGTAAGATTGATGAAAAAATTAATTTTTAAAATTGTGAAAAAATGGGTGTTTTTTACATTTTTGTTACCTACCTTCATAGATAGCTAGATATCTAGACATCCAGGGACTCTGAAACTTTTTTTTGGCCATCCAGCATCCTTGAATGACCCAACGGACCAAAATATAAAGTATTAACAAAATCGGAGAGGTAGTGCAGAAAAGTGGTACATTTGGCAAATAATGCACCATCTATATTTATACACTTATTTTTAGTAACCAGCAGCTTTATAGGTAAACCCTGTAAGCCAGAAACGTATGAAATAAACCAAAGAAACCCATTTTTTAACAGTACAAAAAAGTTTAAATTATGAGTTTTATTTTTTCACTTGCAAACACGCTCTACTTATGATTTCTCATTTTTGCCAAGCTGTTTTAAAATTAAAATCGGTCTGTTCGTATATGGTCGTAACTAAGAGCTTTAATCCAAGAAGTCCTGTCCTTGGCATGCGTTTAAGCTTCTCCCCATGTCCACTCTAATTTAATTTAGGTCCTTTTCAATGTTGTTCCTTCAGGTCGTTTTTGGTCGTCCCTGTGAGAGGGGTTCCATCTTATTATATTCCATTTTGAGCACATGTCCGAGCCACCTAAGTCTTTTATAATTCACTTCTGCTTCGATACTTAAATAAAAGTATTATGTAATAAGCATCATATATATTTCTATATATTATTCAATGCGTTGTTGCTTTATATTTGTCAATGTGCGTTTGTCTGTCTGATTTTTTGAGCTTCGCTTTAATTTCATGGATGTTGGCATCCTTGTTTTTTATTTTCATATCCAAAATCTCCAAGTGCAAAACTCAGGGAGGCAAGGGACATTAGTAAAAGCATCAATTTAAAATTTCTCGTATCCATTCGAATCCGGTGGAGAGGAACCGGTTCTCATCCATACGAAAAAACTATGTCTAGCATCCTATTATATCCAGTTTTCTACGAATATAAAATGTACAATCATAAGATTAAAACCATTTTTTTTAGCCGGTGCCTTCGGCACCTCGGGGCTAAAAGAACTAGTTTTAATCTCATAATTGTACATTCTATATCCGCGGAAAGCCGTTTATAATACGATATTAAAATGTAATTTTAAAAATTGTACATTTTTATATCAGTGGAAGCTGTTTATAATACGATGCGATAAATAACTATTCTCCCACTCAAACCAAAAAATATGAGCAACTAAAACCAAAATTTCATGTAGCAAAAACGTAAAAAAATAGCCGGGTTGCAAATTAAATTAATCTTCATTGTCCTATCCCTCTGGTTTCCCTCAGAAAACTCGAATCTTGATTGTAATTATATTGTTTCAATTTTACTTGGCTGTTATATTATGATACTTTTGAAAGATTATTATACACCTATCCAGCATGCAACTCAGGGTGATAAAGGGATAAGACAATGGCCGATAAATTGATGTAAGGCCTCATTCACGAATTACTCCTTCTAAAGATTATAATTAGTGGATGAAACGTTTGGGAACTTAATTTGATTCAATAAAAGTCCCAAAAATTGTTAAGACATCGAATAAGAAAACGTTATTCTAAAACTTTGGGGATAAGTGTGATACACAACTCAATGTCCCCTCCTTCCCTGGTGCAACTGCTAGTATCAAGTATCAGGGCGGGAGAGGACATTGGGCTGGTTATTGACACAAGTCCTCAAAGTTTTAAAAAACGTTTTCCTTATTCGATGGCTTAACAACTTTGGGGACATTTATTGAATTTTGCTTGGTTGGTTCATTAAGTGTCTAAACGTTTCAACCACTGATTATAATCTACAAAAGGAGTAATTTTGTGGGTTATCATTTGGGATGTACAATGTACATTAATTTATCGGTCATTGTCTTTAGACCCCTGATCAAGAACCCTGTCAAACTTGTAAGTTGTTGTTTTATTAACATTCCATATACAGTGTGTTTTTTTTTATGAGAACTTTTTTGAAAGCAATTTTACCCCACTTATAGTTATCAGAATTTAATGATTAATGGCTTATTTTAGGCAATTAATAGAACAACAAAAAAAATATTTCAGTTTTTTTTTTTTTAAAGTACAGTAAAATCTAAATTTCAAAACTCAGGTGTCAACATATAAAAATGGTTTTAGCGCATTTTTCTTTAAAAAATGGATTTTCTGTAGTCGACTTTGGGGGGCCAGTACTCCCTACCTGGTTGAGATATGACCTTCAAACTTTGATATGTTCTAGTACATGTCCCTAATTGTATCTGTATACATTTTTAGCTCTATATCTCAACTTTGAAGTGTTTAGCAGCCATTCTTGCAAAATGTTGATTATTTGAGCATAAGAAAAATGCGCTAAAACCATTTTTAGATGTTGACACCTAAGTTTTGAATTTTAGATTTTACTGTACTTTTTAAATAAAAACTGAAATATTTTTTTGTTGTTCTATTAATTGCCTTAAAAACCGAAGAAATTAAGCCATTAATCATTAAATTCTGATAACTATAAGTGGGGTAAAATCAGGGATAAGGGATGGGAAACGTAAGAAAATATTATTCCAGGCCTATTTTCCAACTAGGCCTAAAAAACTAGTTTCGGGATGACGCAGTAGTTAGATTTGAAAACTATGAAAAATGATGAAATAGATATTATATGAATGCAAAGAAAAAAAGTATAGAATAGAATTCAGGTAGTTGATTTCACCAATCATAAAATATAATAAAAACTTTCCAAAGAACCAATATGTTAGTGGCTTTAAGTAGAATCCCGTTATTACTTCGCCAACCCCCCCCCCCCCCCCATTTAAAAAAAAAGTTTTTTTGAGATGGTTAAATCTGATTTATTTTCAAACATTTTAAGGGGGGATCTACTTCACCCCAAAATTTGTATTTAGAAATAAACACCGCTTTAGCCCCCCAGCTTTAATAAATAAATTAAGTAGATTTGAATAAGTACATGGGTAACATTCTATCAACTAATTGTTCCATAGCATACATATAAATTAAGAATTTTTAAAAAAATTTATTTTACGTTAAATATTAACATAAAAGTTCAATTAAGTGTGCAATAATTTTTACCAAAATTAATGAAAATTTTTTTTTAACAAAACACAGTACACTTTTATTTACATATTGAACTAGTTTTGTATTTGTAATCATTTAGGTGGGTTATCAATTCCACATGAAATGTAACTTTTAAATTGTCTAAAGACAATGAGTTTTTCACATTGTTCTAAAGTATAAAATGTTTAATCCTACTCAGTCTTCAAAAAACGATCTCTCAATTTATGTTTTGCTATATGGACATTTATTAATGTGTAGATTTAATAATAAGTTGATGTGATTGAACGTCATAAATATTGTTGTCCATCTGATAGCAGAAACTTTCCATTGTTGTCTTTCTAATAGCAGAAATTTATGTTTGCTTGAATTAATTTAGCCAATAATGAACTGGGGGACGCGTTTGTTATTCATGATTGGTTAATGCTAAAAGCAAGTTTCAGGCTATTGGATATTAGCCTACAGCCAATAATGAACTGGCGAAAATGAGTTGATTTTATAGGCAAAAAAGAAAAGTTGCCCCATCACTTTAAAAAGGAGGCTGAGACCTAATTTTCGGTCAGGTTTCCCATCCCTTATCCCTGGGTAAAATTGCTTTCAAAAAAGTTCTCATAAAAAAAAACACGCTGTATATCCCAAATGTCATTTATATAACATTTCAGCTATAACAGGGAGAAGGGGAATACTGGACTATAAATTACACTAGTACCCATAGTTTATAACCACGGCATCTTATTCTTTGGTTAAAAAACTTTCTGTACTGATTAGTTGTTTTCAAACTAGCAGAATTCCAACTTTTTAATCAATAATTCATAACTCCAGAAGGATTAATTTTACTTAACGAGCGGTCATAATTTTGTAGTGTAGATGCTAATTGTTGGCAATCTTCAATTGCAGCTAAGAAATTATCTTGTAAAGTATCAAACAAACGAACACTTAAATTATAGAATATCCACGCTACAAGAAAGAAAAAAAAATTCTTATAAATGATTTATTAATTGATAAATCGACATATTTATATCATAAAGAAACATTTTAATTATAATCTATTATAATAATAATATCACAGCCGTAACAACAATGCAAAAATAATAGTTATTTATCAAATCGTATTATAGACAGCTTTCCGCGGATATAAAAAAGAAACTGTTTTGTTAGCTCTGATGGGCCGAAGTCCCGGGATTACAAAAAGGGTATTAAATTTACGATTTTTACTTTAATATTCATTGAAAATTGTCTGTAATACGATGCTTTAGATGTTTTTTTCAGTATGGCTGAGAACCAGTTCTAATCCAGCAGATATTAATCAGTTTCGAAGCCATACTTGGAAAAAATACTACACTGTAAAAAAATCTTCCAATTTATGATAATTTGGTAATATCCTTTTAGTCGATAGTTAAGCACTCATAACCTCCTTATTATCTTCATAAAAACGTATTGTAATTCTTATTTTAGGTTAAGAAAGATTCAAAATTGCCCTGAAGGGTTATTAGAGGCACAAAAAAGAAAAGGGGGCATAGAGGGGGTGGGGTAAGTGCTCCACTGGCAGATGGTTTAAAGATCTATGTTTTAGGGGGGCGGCGGATTTTAGTGATTTTAATTAATCTTAATTTTGGGTGATTTACTTTAAAAGCCATGTGTCAGGGAAAGAACAATTGATTTTGAAAAATAAATGTAATAAAATTATCATGTATGAGAATTATTTGATTACAGTGTAGATAGATATTAAAGGGTGTACACATGGGGAGAGATACAGGTTCGTAAAAATTTTAATCATTTTTTAAAAGATCTTTTTTGTTGTCTCAAACTTAGATTTTAGTCACCTAAAAATTGTATTGCTTACCTATGATAAGGTATAAGGCAAAATGTTTTTTTTTAGAGAGCAAAACTATTAATTTTAAAATAAAAATTTATGAGTACACCCTCAAATAATGGTTATTGCTTGAAAATTCAAGCTTAGCACAAAAAAAATAATTACATAAAAAAAATGAAAATTAGTCTAACAAGATATAAAAATGAGTTATATCGAGTTAAAATGATTTTCTTGACTTTTTACTAAAACATTTTTTAATAATCATAAGCAAGGAAATTAATAATAATTTTGTTTGATTTTCATATTCGGTTTTAATCAATAAAGCAAAATTTACTTCTTTAATAAACCAGGAGAAAGTATTTTAATCTAGAAACAAAGTTCATTTAAAATTAGAATGATTTGGTAGCAAAGCAAAATTTCAGTATGAAACTGATGAATTTTAAAAATAATTTTATTTTTACTATTCTAAATATAATTTTTTAGTAGATTAAACGTCATTTTTGATGTATACAGACTAACAAACAAACCTAGTGAGTTGAGAAGCCTTTGTGTTATAATAGCTAAAATCTAAAAGGAAGAATATTTTGATCAGGGTTATTGTACAAATAAGGACACAGTTAAAAGCTCTGAAACGTTTAGGAAAAATTAGGAATAGAGAAGTATTTATAGTCATTTTGTTAATTTTTAAATGAAAACTTAAGAAATTTGAAAAAAAGCTAGGAATTTTAAAAACTTACAATAATATACTCTTATTATAATATACATTTTTATATTTCAATTGCGGTGGGCTGAAATTTGAATTTTATTTTAAGTTTTTCCTATTGAAATATATGAATTGAAAATATGTCATTTTTAATTTAAATTTTGAATAAGCAATTATTTATAAATTGAACAATATATGGACATGTCAGTTTTGCTTACAATTTTAAACAGGGTGGTACCAAATAAAGTTTTGCCTTACATTTCTTAAAAAATATAATTTTACAAAGATTAATGACTATTTTTAAATATCACATCATGTGTTTTAGACTAACAATTTCATATTTACATAGATCTAATGCAAAACAAAAAATATAATAAATCTTGATTTTAGTGAATTTTTACATAAAAAAGATAAAATATTTTGATTTAATTTTGTAATCTCATAAGTATTTTGAATCATATTAATTTGTGAAATATAGAGAATAAATTACAAGGTGATGTATAAATCTTCGTGGTATTTTTTGCATTATAAAATCACCCTGTAAATGTTTTTTATCATGTTCTTTTTTTTACTAATAAAAAGCTCTTTCAATCACTCTCTATAGAGCAAAATCCTTTATTATTTTATATCTATTCAATTTAGTCTTTTAGAGATGTATTTCTATAAAAATATATTAAGCTTTTCATAGATAAACTCGCTTAACCTTTTGTAAAGTGTTTAAACTTGATATTTTAGCCTTTTCAGTCAGAGTTGTCACCCTGCTCTGAGCAGTTGACCCACTACTGGCCCCGCTGCTTGAGCTGTCGGTCGATCCAGTCGAGGGTGGCCCAGCACGGCCTTTGCCCAGGCCCATGCGAGAGTTGAGAGCAATTGATGACCCGACCCGACTGCCAGGGCTGCTAGAGATTGGCATCATGGGTTGGTGCTGGATGCTGTGGGGCCCAGAGTCGGGTTTCAGGTAGTGCTTGGGGGGTAGAGACTGCAGGGATGGGGGAGGGTCGTTGTTGTTCCTGAAATGTTTGTTTAGATTAATGTATTAGATGAAGCTTTATTCATAATTAATTCTATTATTTTGTTTCTTATCATTTAGAGAATACTTTGAGAAGTGGCTATTAGATGTCAATGGCCACCTTATGGAATTTTTCCAAACAACAAGGATGACAACACTTAGAAAGTGAAGCTCTGAATTGGTAAGATAAATTGGACTGACGTACCAACGGACGGACCGGCTCTATTTACAGAAAACTGCTCTTTTAAAAATAACCTACCTGAAATCCATTGGAGGTATGGGGGTTGGGAAGGATGTGCATGAGGGCAGGGAATATGATGGGGAGGAGTGGGCGGAGCTTCCTGAGTTCGTGGGGGTGTTATATCCAGAGTCTCCATGCATTGGCCTGAAAAAGTTTTTTTATTATCAAAAAGAATTACTTTAAAATTACATTTGTATTTTGCGCCATAAATGCTGAAGTACCCATTTTTCAAGTAGATTTTCCCTTCAATTGATACTACTTGATGCGCCCCTAGCCTCTAGATGAGGACGGATATGTCAGGAAAATAGCCCAAAACCAGGACATATAAATAAACCTACCCTAAAAGAATTGCCCATTTAGACCAGACATTTCTGAGATCTTTAGCTACAGACAAAAAATACCTTACTACTTTATAGTAGAGGATTAATTATTCTGTAGTTAGACTTTTGCTAACTAGATGTTGCTGTATTTGTATCATATAAAGACTTCATTCTTTTATACAGTGATGGATACTTTTATAGTTTGATTTTTACTCACTAGATGGTGCTATACTGTATTTTCATAACAGCCGATATATACAGTTTAGGAAGTTGAGAATAATTGTTATATTTCAAATAAATTTTTTTTTAAAGTTCTTACAATAGAGGTAATTTATAAACTTAATACTTTTTCATATCTGTATTAAAGCATAAAAAAAAACAATAATTAATTTTTGGGATTATAAGACTGAGGCAGAATAGTTTTTATATGATTAATATATCCTTTAATAATATTAGCTAATCTAATATATTTTGCTGTTCTGATAACTGAATTCATGTTTAATAGCCATTGCATTGAATTGTAATAATTCAAACCCTATTAAGACCCATTTATAATAGACATTACTATACTTAAACAAGGATCAAAATTATAACTAATAGTTTAGCATTTTTGTATGACTTTTTTTGCTTAATAGTAGAGGACTTTGGAATTAGATTATTATGGCACCCAAAATTTTATAATCATTTACTGATTTAAAACTTTGGGTTCTTTGATTGGAGCTCAGTTGGATCAAACTAGCAGTGTTCAAACTTTTCCACCTTTATTTTCATAATGAACAAAGGGGAAAGTTTTGTTCATCATCACTGGGGACGTTCATCCATTTATCGAACATTGTCTTATCCCTAAAGATATCCCTACATTTTAACTATTTTTTAAACAAACTATATGCCATTTAGTGAAAGTAGTAATAAGTGACAAAATAACGACAAAACAATGTTCTTATGATGATAGCCAACTACCATAAATGCCATACAACCATACAAGAGTGAATTATATAGTAGCAGTGCAGCTGCTCTATAAAGCTAAATGTACAACGCCCTGGTTGAAACAATGTTGTTGCAGGGAGGGAGGGCACATTGGACTGTTTATTACACTAGTCCCAAAGTTTTATAATAATGTATTCTTATTCGTTAGCCTAATAACTTTGGGGTTTTGAATTGAAATTTGATACTTTGGATCAATAAGTTGAGTGTTCAAACGTTTTAACCACTAATTGTAATCTAAAAAAGGAGTAATTTTGTGGATCATCATTGGGGATGTACATCAATTTATTGTTTATTGTCTTATCCCTTAAGATCCCTGTATATTGTTGTATATAAGGAAGTTATAATTCATTTAAACTAGCACATTAACAAGTATAATATTGACCAAAACAAAAGATTTTTAAAAGCGAAGCTTTCCTAAAATTAGGGTCGGTCCGTCCGTACTTCCGTCCGAGACAGATAGCTTTTATTCGTTAATTTAGGCATGTTAGAATTGTTCTATCGATTTCAAACTTTGCATGATGATTCCTGTAGTTTTTTGGTACGATTTAGAAAGCGTAGCAACTCTACTCTACTCTAGCATTACAAGAATGTCCGTACGTCCATTTAAAACATGTTGATTTTTTTACTCTTTTGACAACATATTTTTATGTGATCTAATTATCCGTTTGATCTGATTTTTTGCATATTGATTCCTGGGACAACTTAGAACAATATCGTAAGCGAAGCAACTCTATATTCAAGCCCTAAAAATGCAAGTATGTCCATAAACATTATCCTGTATCAAACAGTTTTTCAACAAATTTACTTACAATTTTGCTTCGACTCTTAGGTATACTTTTATATTCTGATTATTCAGTTCAGACACTATACAAGTGTTAATGTCCGTTTGTCCTACTGTTTCAGTGCTTCGTTTTTATGGATGTTGTCATCCTTGTTTAATTATAAATATTAGATTGTTGTTAAACTTATTAGATTAGCGTCATATAATTTAATGCAAATAGAATACGTGGATAAACTGGAAGGGGGAAATTTGTCGTCAATTATTGATCGGTTCGTTCATCTAGTATGAGGGAAGGGTATGGGGTAAAGGTGGAGGAAGGGGAGTATATACCGTAATTTTAACCAGCTGGTAGTATCAGAAAATCTAGTGCAACATCCAAGTAAAAATATTTTTTTTATATAAGAATCTAGAAGTAGTGTTTTCTTTTAATTTTAATAACCGCGGAAAGCTCTCTAAAATAGTATTCGTTAAATAACTAATATAATTTAATTTGAGTATCTCCCAAATTTTTAACTTGGAGAAAAATAGACCTAGAATATATAAATAGGATTGCTTTTAGAGTTCTATAATATGGTCAATAGTCAAAAAGGACAAACATTTAAGCTGCAATTGTAGATTTATAAGAAGTCCCCAAAGTTAAAGCATAAGATTTTTACAGGATTTTTATAAATACTGTAACATTTTCTTATATCAAGTTTTCTCTGCGCTTTTTTGGGCGTAAGTGTTCTTGTTATTTTTAAAGCGTGCCTACCAAAAGGGAAAGGGGACAATGGGCTGTTTTTTACACTAGTCCCCAAAGTTTTGAATTAACGTTTGGTTATTAGTTGGCTAAACAACCTTGAGGACGTTTGTTGAATTTTGATTGGTTTGTTCATTAGGTTCTGTGTCCAAATGTATCAACCACTAACTGTAACCTACAGAGGTGGTAATTTTGTGTAACATCATTGGGGGTGTACATAAATTTATCGGCAATTGTCTTATCTCTTTAGATCCCTGGTTATTAAGTCATTTCTGGGCAGTTTTGGACGTAATGGTCCTTGTTATTTTTAAAGCGTGCCCACCAGAAAAATCCTTATATTCATATCTTTACTACCAATCTTTTTTTTTAGTAGCGTAGCTACTCTATAACTGAAGAATGTCTATCAGTGTGTCAAACTTGCCAAAAAAAAGTTTTCCTGTTTTATAAATTAGTAAGTCTCGTTTTGTTTGCCATTAAAGATCTCACACTTACACATTAGGATCTTCAGTTTTGATAAGTAACGAAATAGCTTTAGGCTGTTTTTTTTAACTAAATTCTTTGCATGGTTTTAGACTACTTTTTTGAAAGCTCTATTTACCCTTTAATATGGAGATACGGAAAGTGTCATGTGTGACGTCATAAAAATTGGTCTAAATCCATCTAATTTTAGGGGTTTTCTAAACTAAATTCTTATGGATTTATACTACTTTTCTGAACCCTTAGATACAGGGACACTAGATGCTAGGGGTGCAGTCGCTAGGATGTATCCTTATACTAAAGTAACAGGATGTCTGTGTGTATGTGTGTTTGTGTGTTTGTTTGTATCGAAGGATCTCGCTAACCGCTGAACCGATCGGGTTCTCCTTAACAGGGTAGCTTCTCATAGGTCCCGGGAAGGTTTATAACTATTTTCTTGGTAGGTGGGACTAAGTCCAACACCCCCAAAAAATGAAATATACCCCCCCCCCCCCAACAAAAAAAAACATCTTCATTTTTTAACTAAAATTAAAAATGAGGGGGGGGCACCCAGCCCCTCCAAAAAAAAAATGTCCACCCCCCCCGAAAATTTATTTTTTACTTTAAAAAAAAATCTAAAATAAGAAATTGGGTTATCAAATTTGACTCCCCCCTCTTCAAATGCCGCTAGGATGTATATTAAATGATACCCGTATGTTATTAACAACTTTATTATGTTGAAATAGCTGCGCTACTTATATATAGACATAACTATCCTTGTTATGTCTTATTGGCCATTACTGATCAACTGAAAATAGTTGCCGAATGTGTACGCAGTTTCCTGGGTGTTTCCTCATCCTAGCTCAATATTTACTACTAGCTACAAATCTTCAAACTTCCCTTAAAAATCTAAATTTGAATGTATAAACGATTTATACATTATACATTATAAATTTGATTTTTTTTTGAAGTTTGAAGCTTTTTTAGCTAGTAGTAAATATTGAGCTAGGATGAGGAAACACTCGGGAAACTGCGTACACATTCGACAACTATTTTCAGTTGATCCCATTACTATTGGTATCCTATATTGGTGTTTTTACAATAATGATAAATAAATTATTAATATTTTAGCAAATCTTCTGACAGGATAGAAATCAGGGATTTAAAGAGATTAGACAACGGCCGAAAAATTTATGTACATCCCCAATAATAAAACACTAATTACCCCTTCTGGATAATAATTAGTGGTTGAAACGTTTGGAAACTCAACTAAATAAACCAATCAATAAGAATTTAATATAAGTCCCCAATGATGTTAAGCCAAAAAACAAGGGGAAAAAGGAATTAATAGACTTTGTGGACTAATGTAATAAACAGCACATTGTCCCCTCTCTCTGTGTAATTTTGGTTGTATCAATGGAACGTCTATCCTTGGCCAAAATTAAGGCTATTAGAAGCTTTAATTACATGCTATACCCATTGGCCTAACTCTCACGGATACAGAGATAAGACAATGACATATAAATTTACCTCCCCCCATCCAAAAGTAGTGTTTTAATCCTTTATACAATTCAAATGGTCTATAAAGACTATATTGTATTCGATAAAAGTGGCCATAGCTAACATGATATTGGCATTTTGTTCTAAGATCAACTATTGGTTTAGTCAAAATTGTGGTAAATGTGTCGTTGTAATGTCCACATAAATATGTAGTTAAGTTTGGTGCAAACAGACAGACAGACAGACATCATATTACTTTGATTTAAGGGTAATATTATTTGTGTAAATTTGTTGGATTGGGGAAAAGGGGAGATTATTTTATTTTCCATTTTCCTTTCCCTATATCCTTATAGCCAATAGCACACTTCTATGTAATATTTGGAAAATTAGTCAAAATTAATTGAATCATTAATATGCGAAGCTTATCTGGCGTTATCCTTTTTTTTCATTTTTTTTCAATTTTGTACCCCTCCCCCCCCCCTCCCCCCCCCCCCGACTACCGACGAACAACTATTTTAGGTTAGGTTAGGTTTTAGGCTAGGGAGCCGAGCGCTGCGGCTAGGCAGGCAAGGGGGCCGAGCGCTGCGGCTAGGCAGGCTAGGGAGCCGAGCGCTGCGGCCAGAGTTCATAGTTCGCTGTCGGGGGGGGGGGGGGGGGGGGGGGTACTCAAATTTTCAATATTGAAAAAAAAATTTCTAAGAGGATAATACCGCTTATCTATAATAATTAGGGTCTGTATGTCGTTTCACTTGCAAGGTATTTTGTTGAACGATCCGTTCAGTAGATATTAGCAGACATATATTATACATAAATACATACATACAGACAAAGACAGACAAAAACCCTATTACTTTTTAGCAATATTAATAACAAAGTAACTGATGTCTATCTGTTTGTCTGTGTGTTTATCTATGTGTTTGTATGTTTGTACCGAAGGATCTCGCTAACCGCTGAACCGATCGGGTTCTTCTTAACAGGGTAGCTTCTCATAGGTCCCGGGAAGATGTATAATCATTTTGGAGGAGGTTACCACCACCCTCACGAGAAAAATCACAAAAAAATCAAACTCTTATTTTTACGTAGAGACTTGAACGCATTTAAAGTGCCCTTAGAGGCTTCTAGGGTCGTAACCGGTTTCTTAATAAGCAAATGAGTCGTATTATTTTTTTTTTAATTCTGACTTTTAGATAGATATCTTAGGTATTTAATTACAATAAAATGGTCAACAAATGGGCTTTAATTTAAAATTGACCTATATATACCAAAATGACCCAAATACAATGTTTAATTGGGCCTAATTTTTATGTATACCGTTATGGTAACTTTTAAAAAGGAGAGATTATTCTTAGCAGGGTTTCTTGAGGGATAAGACAATAGAAGATAAAATGTAACTTAATGTTCATTCCCAATGATAATAAATAAAATCACTACCCCTTGTTTAAAATTATTGACTAAAAAGGTTGTTCATGCTAGTTTGAACAGACCAATCAATATTCAATAATAGCAACCAAGGTTTTCAAGCAAACCAATGAGAGAACGAATTCACAAAATGTTGGGTACCAGTGTCCAACTTATAGTCCAATGTCCGCTCCCTCCCTACCAAAATTTTGGGTACCAGTGTAACTTATAGTCCAATGTCCGCTCCCTCCCTTCCAAAAAAGTACAAACTTAAAGTCCAATGTCCGCTCCCTCCCTACCAAAAAAAGGGCAAACTTATAGTCCAATGTCTGCTCCCTCCCTACCAAAAAAGGACAAACTTGGGACCATTTAGACAAAAATCTGAGCAATTTCTAGTCTAATGTCCGCTCCCTCCCTACCAAAAAAGGACAAACTTCTAGTCCAATGTCCGCTCCCTCTCTACCAAAAAAGGACAAACTTGGGACCATTTAGACAAAAATCTGAGCAACATTTAGTAGATTCATATCGATTTATAGCGTTGCTTCTCAATTTTAGAACCTCGGCTACTCACTATTTGGGTAATGTTTGTCCGTTAGTTCTTCTTTCCAACTTGGGCTGATATTTCATGATATGACTTTGATTTCATTGAGGGATGGAATATTAGGCTGTTTATTACACTAGTTCCCAAAGTTTAATAATAATGTTTTCTTATTCGTTTGCTCAAAAACCATTGGACTTTTTGTTAATTTTGATTGGCTGGTTGAAAAGTTGATTGTTCAAAGGTTTCAACCACCAATTGTAATTTACAGAGGGGATAATTTTGTGAATAATCATTTGGGATGTACATTAATTTATTGGTCATTGTCTTATCCCTTTAGATCCATGCTTTGACTTTTAACGTTTGACTTTTTTTGTTAATTAATTTCTTTGAAATATCTAATTCAACTTTACTGTTTTTCTTTTTTTATATAAAACTTAAATTGGTTTGCTGTGTATACACGCTACATATTGGGGCAGGTTTTTGGCTATTTTCGAAGAGATGGTTATCACATATCGTATCATTTAAGCTAATCTAAAAAAAATAATTTTTCTGGAAAGATTAATTTGTATTTTCAAGCTTATAATTAAAAAATATTTTCAAAATTAAGAAATACACTTCCTTTTTAAAATTCAGTTTTTTTTCAAAGAATTTGTTAGTCATATGTGGTTGTATTTATGTTTGTACAAAACTAAAAAAAACCTAAGACTTTAAATTAACAAGGATGACAACATCCATAAGTACCAAACACAAAAAATTATTGAATAACAATTTATAGACAATATGGGCATATGCAATAGGAATATTCACTAGAAATTTCAGCTATCTTTCTCAAACAGCAGCCAAGAAAATAGCGTTACGGACTGACAGACAGACGACATGACTGACGGACAGACAGAGTAAATTATAGAGTAGGTTCGCTACTAAAAATAGAAAATCCTAAACCCGTCTTTTAGCAGTTTTGTAAGAATTCATGTTGACAGATAACATCTAAAAATCATCAATTTTTCTGCCAATTTTTATTTCCAACATTCTAGTAACATAAAGTGTGCATGTCGGTCAACCAAAAAAGAATGCTTCAATTTGCAAAATAAGTATTTTGTCAGGTATCTAAAGGGATAAGACAATGGCCGATAAATTGTTGTATATCCCAAATGATGATACACAAAATTAACCCTTCTGTTGATTACAATTAGAGTTCAAAACATTTGGACACTCAACTTAATGAACCAACCAATCAAAATTCAATAAAAGTCCCCAAGGTTGTTAAGAGAAACGTTATTATAATAGTTTGGGGACTGGTGTAATTAACAGCCCAATGACCCCTTCCTCCTTGGTATTTTGTACTAATATTGTCTTATAAAGAGTTTAGTTATAGTTTTATTAGATTTGACTGTCATAAAATTGCGTGAAGGGTGTTTTTAACAACATTTTACAAATACATTAGATTACCTTACTCAAACCTTTGAAACCTTCAAATTTACTTTCTCAAAAAAAACTTGGACGTCCATGAAGCGAGCCATGTCAAATTTCCAAAATGCAATAAGGAAATTGTGCTATTTTACATATGTCATGTTGCTTTGCCGAAACACTTACATGACTACATGACATCGAAGGTCAGATATTTCCTTGGACACTGCGGGTCCAGTTTTTATAGAAATATATATTACTTAACCCAAACTGTATTATAACTAAAGATGTTAAGAAATGGTTCCTACTGCTGCTATTTCAGGCGCCTTATGTAGGTTGGAAGAATGTCTTAGCCCATTATTATTCTTAGCTCATTGCTATGATTATTTAGAACTTACAGTCAAAATTATGAAATCAAAGGGTCTGATAGATGATAAAATTGCTTGAATTTAGAGCAATTGATTTTTTTCTATTGCATGGTACATTTGTCTGAACGGTTCCATTTTTCCATTTTTTTATTTTTAAAAACCCGACTAAAAAGATTTTTACAAAGATAAGCACTACGCTAGTGCTAACCAATTTAAAAAGAAAGAAAATTGGGTAAAAAACGCTAAAAATTTTAACAACTTTTTTACAATCATTTTTACATTTTTCGCTCACTGTTAATGTAATTAAAAAGTTCAATCTTTTTTTTAAGTTTTGAAAACTTTTACTTGTTCAAATATAATTAATCAATTAGAATATAAAATTATACCACAACCTTAACTTGTTTTGCTGTAATTGTTACAAAAAAGAAAAAGAAAAAAGCCTTTATATATAGAATATAGCCTAAAACTATACTAAAGGCTAAAACTTACAATTGAAATAGCCTAAAACCAACTCATGACCAAAGATAAGCTTTTCTAACATGATGAACCCAAAGCTAAATCTGCAGATAAAGCAAAACTTTACAGTCTTAACTACTTTCTATAATAAATAAGGATAAGAGGGGGGGGGTCTCTACTTGACTAGGCACTTTGAGGGAAACGACTTTCATTTAAAACTCTTTGTTATTTTCCTTCCTGTTGAACTATTTGTTATTAATGTCTTAAATACTTTTTAAATGGTGTTGATATTGACCTTCGATGGATAGGGAAAAACTTTCGAAAAAAATATTTATTTTGAAATTAACCTGCTTGCAATATGTCGATATATCAAGGTTTTTTGTCGACTATTTGGCTTAGATAAAAGCGGCCTTGGCTGACATAAAATGGATATTCAATTTTTTTATTATCTTTTTTACAATTATTACATCGACATTGTTTTTTTCTGTCCTTCAATCCTATTCTCTAGGGAGGTCAAAAAAAATAGCCTAAAACCTCAACCAGAATTTATATTTCTTCCTAGACAATTTGAATCTATATTTTTAGACAAAAAAACCTTACTACTTTTTATTATAGATTAGATCGCATTAAAAAAGTTCATGTTCCATATGAAATGAACAAATTGCCCAATTGCTTTGGGTTATTAGTACATTATATCTGCTTATGGACATAGATAAATCTTGTATAGATTATATCATAAAGCATATATAAAAAGATCATGAAAGTCATGAAAAATATAGGAAAAAATCCTATTTAAATATCCTATTTTAACTTTTATAATTTAGGTTTTAGATTACCTTCCGTAGGAAAGAAAAAGGACAGGCAATCTTTTTGTAATTAGAGTGTTACTACAATATAGATGTTTTTTTTGTTTTTACTACCTATAGTGTTCTTATGTATAAGGATAAAATACAACCTTATGTATTTAAAGGGGTATAAGGATCTGTGGTCATACACTTATTAGAACACCTGCCATACTTGGCGATGGGGAGGTAATAATGAGGAGCCATAAGGATACATTACAACTGATGTATTTAAAAGCGAATAAGGATCAGTGGTAATACACTTATTAGGACACCTGCCATACTTGGCGATGGGGAGGTAATAATAAGGAGCACTCAGGAGATGTGTGGTCAAAGCATGATGTGTTTAAATGTAAAGCTTGAGCTAGTTCTAGTGGATAAACTAAAAATTAGGGGCTACGCCCCTACAGGTCTCAATGGGCATTAGTATTGAAGATGGGAGGGGGGGGGGGGGGGGGTGAGTCGAACCTTCCACATTCAATATCAGTTTAAAAAAGAAAAAGTAAAACAAAGTGGGGACTTTCTTTTTAAAGTGTGGTGGTATTCTCCCCCAAAATAGTTATAAACCTTCCAAGAACTATGAAAAGCCATATTGTAAACGAAAACAATGTCAGTTCCGAGGTTATTTTTGTATAAATGCGTAGTAAATACTTACTTGTCTAAAGCCGATGGTTTGACCAAAGAGACCTTGCTAGACGTCACAGAAGCTACAGATCTAAAAATAAATTTAGGTTAACGTTAAATGTAAAAATAAATTTAGCGATAAGAGGGTTACATCTTATTTTTCATTGCCTTAACACTGTATCCTTCTTATTAATCTTTAGTAGAAGTGCAATTACGCTAAAACTAAAGATTGGGTTGAATTGTGTATTGGTTAGCCCCACAGGGTTGCACGTATAGGACCCACAGCGGTTTATCATTAAAAAGTACTACCTTCCCCCTTATTTCCAATTTATTACCAAAAATAAGTGGGAAGGGTTATTGTGCTAGATAGGCAATTTGATAAAAAAAACACCACAATAAAAGGTTTACTTACCTGATATTCAACGCATTATTAGCCAGATAGCCAGCCAGGAAGCCCAGGGCTAGTGTAAGGAGGCCGGTCAGCACTACAGCAAGGACTAGCGTACTCATAGGGTAGTACCGCTCATCGTTGGATCCTATAAAAGATTATGAATTAAGAATTATGCCATGTTAGACTTGTAAATAAACATTTGATTATTTGATTTGAAACTGCTATACTACCTATCATTGGTCATTTGTATAAGTATGGAGTCATTTTTTATAGGGACTGTAAGCTGCTTCGTATCGACTAGGTTTTATTGAACTTATTGTCCTCGGACGAAGGGGAAATTAGACTGTAAATTACACTGGTACCCAAAGTTTAATTACCTTAAATTATTTGGGTGCTTTTTAAAAATTTTTATTGGTTGGTTCCAAATTAGCTGTGTTTAAACTTTTCAACCAAATACTTTCATCTACAAAAGGGATAAGTTAGTTTTGTTATTGTTAAAATTTTACTTTTAACTTTTCAGTTAGTTAAAATAATTTTAAGAAAATTTTAATTCTTATTAAACTTTTGTTTGAAATTACCTTCTATTTTGTATCTTATTCCAATTAAGATAAATTATATCAGCTATGAAGTACTAACAACATAAAAAGCTATTAGAATAAGGTCAATTCATGGAAGGGGGATACATTGAGCTGTTTATTATAATAGTACGTACAGTTTTATAATAACATTTCCTTATTGGTTAGCTTAACAAGTGTGGGGACTTTTATTTAATTATTATTGGTTGGTGCATTTAGTTGATTTCCAAACGTTTCAACCACTAATTTTAATCTACAGAAGGGGCAATTTTGTGTTTCATCAATTTATCAGCCAATGCCCTATCCCTTTAGATCCCTGCAATAAGCCTCTATAAATATGTATAGCTTTTCTGTAGCCATAGTATGAAACTATTTTAATGATTTTAAATAATTGTTGGAGTGTTTTTATCAAACAGTGAAAACTGAAAACTGTTATTGTAATTTTTAGTTCGTCCGTCAGTCCCTAACGAAAGTGATTTTCTCGGCTGTTAATGAAGATAGACAGCTAATATTTAAGTGACGATTCCTATGACATATCCACATCTACATTATAAATTGTCCGTCTGTCTGTCATAATTTTAAAGAGCTAAATCTTATTTTTTAAACTTAATACTCTATACTCTATAACTCACTTATCCGTTTTATATCTTTTTGAAATATGCTTCTTATTTGTGTTGCCATTCTTATTTTTACATTTTTGAAAAGAAAAAAAACACTTTCAAGAGACCTAATAGCTAATTTAAACTTTTTTGGTAGTTTTGTATAAATATAATGTTATTATTTGAATTACATACATACGTACATAGTATAATTGTTTGAAAGCTATATGTGCTAATGATCTTTTCGTCAGGGATACAGATATAGCAATTGAAGATAAACTTTTTTTTAGTCAAAACCGAAAGCGAACCATAAAAAAATATAAATAAATCTTATTTTTATGCTTATGCTGAGTTAGGTTAGGCTAGATTATGTTTGAAAAGCTATGCTTGGCTAAAAATTCCCGTAGGGGTTAACAATAGTATTTGTAGGAAGGGAGGTTTATTTTTTTAAAACAAAAAACAGGCTTTTCTACAGTAAGAAAATACTTTATTTTTTCTCTTATTAAATCCTATTATATAAAGTGCTAAACTTTTTTTTGTCTGTTGCGAAGGATCTCGCTAACCGCTGAACAGATTTGGTTTTCTTTAGAGGGAAGATCATTATAGGACCTGAGATGGTATTAAGCTATTAGGTATAAGTCTGGATATGGTTTTAGTCTATTTTTCTGTCTTCCTATATCCCTGCGAATATAGAGCCCCTAGATGCTAGAGGAGCAGCCGCTAGTTCCAACTATATTGTAACTAGAAATAGTTGTTTAGTCCCCCATGAAAACAGCCTAAGACCAATCACAGACATTCATAAAGCTTCCCTAAAATTTACAACCAACTAGGATCTTCATTTTCTTAGACATCTAGCTTCAGATAAAAAAAAACCTTACTGCTTTATATTATGGGATTTTATTCTATTAACTTTAGTTGTCCTATATCTGAATCCCTGCAATAGTAATCAAAATGTAAATATTTGATTTCCAAATGTATGGAATTATTTATTGTTTGGATAGGTATTTGGACTTGCAGTAATTGTTATCAAAGACAAAGCTCCTCTACTGTAAAGGAATTTCCGTCCGTAGGCTAACGTAAAGCTCTTATTTTGACCAGTAAAACCTAGAAACGTTCTATTTTCTCTATATTTCTCGCTTTTTATCTCTCCCTTTCTCTCTGTCTATCTCTCCTTTAAAATTTATTTAGGCTCTAAAATGATCTAGATCTTTTTTGAGTCCATTAAATTATTCCATATATGAAAATGTTATGTATGATTATATGCATAATGCCTTCTTTTCATAGATTACTAAGAGCTGAAAAAAGTGCCCTCATTTAAAAAACCCAAAATTAGGCTATTTGCATTTAATTTAAACATTACATTATATTCCTCATTGACAACAATCATAGCATGCTCTTTAATTTTATGCATTAAAGACTTCATAATGGTATGATATGCCATTCTACTTAGTAATCTATGTTTTTATCAAAGTATAGGGATTAGACCAAAATAGGCTGAAGGGTAAAAAGCTTTTTGAAGCGTAACAACTCTTTAAATGGCCTAAAACCTGACAAGGTAGAGTTCAACAACTTTCTGTTATTTTACTGGACTCACAAACAAACATCCTTCCACTTTAGTATACATAAGGAAAAATGTCAGTCAGAGAGAGAGAGAGAGAGAGAGAGAGAGAGAGAGAGAGAGAGAGAGAGAGAGAGAGAGAGAGAGAGAGAGAGAGAGAGAGAGAGAGAGAGAGAGAGAGAGAGAGAGAGAGAGAGAGATAGAGAGAGAGAGAGAGAGAGAGAGAAAGAGAGAGAGAGAGAGAGAGAGAGAGAGAGATAGAGAGAGAGAGAGAGAGAGAGAGAGAGAGAGAGAGAGAGAGAGAGAGAGAGAGAGAGAGAAAGGAGAGTAAGGGAAGAGTAAGGGGAGAGTAAGAAGAAAGAGGGGACATAGAACCAAAAAGAGAGCTTCATTACAGAAAGACTTAAAAAACAGACTAACAGACATTTTTTATAGAATAGCTTTGACCCCAAACACAAAATTGCTAGAAATGATTATACTATAAAAACATATAAATTAAATAAACTGTTTATAATAAAATACATTTGTAATATTTCCACTAATTCATTTAGTTAACAAAAACATATACATATATCCAAATTAACAATAAAAGAATGGTTAGTTTAAGCATGGAGAGTGGAAACATTGGACTGTAAAACACACTGGTACCCAAAGTTTTACAACCTCGTTACCTTGGCATAAAATCTTTGGGTACTTTTATTGAATTGTGATTGAATAATTCCAAACTAGTGGTGTCTAAACTTTTCAACCAATTTTGATCTACAGAAGGGGTTATTTTGTTTATATATTCAATTAACGTCTCCTATATATAATAATACGATTATTAGAATAGTAATAATAGGTACCTCGGGGCTGAAAAAAACTGGTTTAAATCTTATAAGTGTACATTCTATATCCGCGGAAAGCTATTTATAATACGATGCGAGAAATAACTATTCTAGTATTGATGCTATATAGTTGACAGAATAACATTGTAAACAAAAAGTAGATATAAAGTAGCTGCGCTACTTACAAAAGCATTATCAAAATGGATATATTATTAATTGGATAATACAACAGATTTTCATGTTCTCTAATAAAGTGAAACTCACGGCGGGCTAAAATAACGATTTCCCCTACCATCCCATTTACCCCATCTACTCCCCTTCTACTGAATGAAAGAACTGACCAACAAATGAGTTTAATGTTAGCAACACATTTTGCCCTGCCAATATATCTACGTATTCTATATCCATTGTTATCAATGATTAGGCTAAATTAATAGTTCAACTAATTTTAAACTAAAAACAATTATATGTTAGTTAACTGTAGTTCATTTTTAACATTTAATTCTTATTTAAAGCATCGTTTTAATGACAGTTATCTGTGGATAGTAGAATGAAAAAAATATAGGCTTAAATATAACCATGAAGGGTGAGGACATTAGGCTGTTTATTACACTAGTCCCTAAAGTTTTTTGCTGATGTTTTCTTATTTGTTTGATCAACAATATTGAGAACTTTTATTGAATTTTAATTGGTTGGTTCTTTGTGTTTGGTGTCCAAACGTTTCAACAGCTAAATGTAATTTTGTGTATCGTCATTGGTTATGTTCATCAATTAATCGTTCATTGTCGTATCACTTTAGATTCCTGATTTATTCCAGTTTTGATGGCTCAAATTTTTTTGCCTTTTATTATATTATTTTGTATTATAATTGTATTTTTCGTTGCCATAAAAATTTTAAAAATTACAAAAATCCAAAACCATTAATATAAAAAGATAATTATAAGATCCCCTTAAGCCTAGAATTTTATAAAACTCAACAAGACTATTAAAAGCTAAAGATTTATGTATCAAATTGTTACGGATAAAAGTTCTGAAAATAATTTATTCAAGAGTTTAGGAGTAGATACGTATTTCTAGCAGTAATTTCTAAAGTTTCATATAATTAAAGGAAATAATCTTTCTTATGTTTGAAATAAGTTGAAAAAAAGGAGAGTGGGTTAGTAGACCCCCTCCCCTTATTATTATTTCTTAAATAAAAGGGTTTTGTTGCCCAACAGGGACTTTTAGAGAAAACACTATCTTTAAAGAACACCTAGCCCTATCTCTCATTAAGCTTGTAAAGCTTTATCAAATGGTTTAAAATAGTTTAATGGTCGATCACAAATAAATCTCAACGTAATTCTACAAGTTTTGACAAAAGAAAATCGTTGAAAAATACGTATTTTGGATTATCCACAGGGAGGAAGGGAGGGGACAATGGCAGTTGGTGAAACAACCAATAATTAAAAATGCCAATGTTTCCCACAAATAGTGAGGGAAAATTGTTTTCTCGTATTCATTCGAATCCGGTGGATAGGAACCGTTTCTCATCCATACGAAAAAACTATGTCTAGCATCCTATTATATCCAGCTTTCTACGAATATAAAAATGTACAATCATAAGATTAAAACCAGTTTTTTTAGCCAGTGCCTTCGGCAACTCGGGGCTAAAAAAACTGGTTTTAATCTTATAATTGTACATTCTATATCCGCGGAAAGCGGTTTATAATACGATGAAAGAAATAACTATTCTCGTATTCATTCGAATCCGGTGGATAGGAACCGTTTCTCATCCATACGAAAAAACTATGTCTAGCATCCTATTAAATCCAGCTTTCTACGAATATAAAAATGTACAATCATAAGATTAAAACCAGTTTTTTTAGCCCGTGCCTTCGGCAACTCGGGGCTAAAAAAACTGGTTTAGTCTTATAATTGTACATTCTATATCCGCGGAAAGCCGTTTATAATACGATGCGAGAAATAATTATTATCGTCAATAGTCGCTGCTTTTAATGTTACTTGTTTCTTGATCACTGAAACCCCCCACTCCCTTATTTAGATATTTAAAATTACTATTGAGGGGGGTCTCTAGCCCTGTTGGGTCATATTCAAACTTGGACAATCCCTGCGGGTCTTTAACCCTATAGCTTATAATAAGCCTAAGATATAATCCTAAAGAATATATGTTACATTTTTTTAACAAGTAAAAACATTATTTATTATTAAAATAAAGTGATTTTTACCATATTACTGTAATTAAAATTATCATCAACAAATATGTATTCAAAAATATTATCTAATATTAACTATTTTATCACGCTTTGAAAAAAAGCAAATTATTAAAGTCTAGGTGCAAAATTTCTAATATATTTTAAAAATCAAGAAAAATGCTATAAATAACGCTGCAACGATCTGTAAAAGGACAATATACTGTAATACATCAATTATTTTTAATTCTAAGAGATGTTATCAGTTGTGAGATTATCTTATATGTTAACTACCATACTTGGACGTATGTACCATTGTACGTGCACAAATACTACGCATTTATAGAATAGCTCCGCTACTATAAAATGCGGCCGTTTGCCAGCAATATTTTGTTAGATCGTTGTTAACTTTAATTTATTGCTTTCTTAATGCCGGGGGGCCGATACTCAAATCGTAAACAACCACCATCTTTTTCAACAGGGAGGAAGGGATCGGTAATAGTTATCTTACGAATTGCATTTTAGACAGATTATAACCAGTTTTGTTAGCCCTTAGGGGCAGAAGTCCCAGGCTAACAAATATTTTAATATTCATGGAAAATCATATTTTATTGTAAAACGATGATATACATGATTTTTCAGTATGGCTGAAAAAAGGTTCTTATGAAGCGGGAATAAAAAATTGTACCTAGCTATAAGGATTTTTATTGTAAAACCTATGTCTGGGAGTCCTAACTGTGCAGGGTGATGTGCTGCGACTCCTTTGGGCCAAGGCATTCCTACTTATACTTTCAATATGTGTCACGAATCTGACAATTTTTCCTATCATCTTTCGCCTCCCTAACTTCGAGTGGAGGCAGTTGCTTTGCCTACAACTTTTCTGTCAGTAAAATGTATCAATTTATCTCTGAATTTTAACGGTTAATTGTCATAATCTTTTAAGAAATCAGTAAAAATTCAAGTTTTGAGGCAAATAATTCTTATATACAGCTAATTGCTTTATATTTATTATTATTCTACTTTTAACGCCTACATCCATGTTAGACCTAGAAGAATTGCATTGACATACAAATTCATCAGTTATTGAATAAATTATCTACATGTCTGTCTACTATTGCAAGAGATTTTTTAACAATTCAAGGTATTTTTGTATAAGTGGTTTAAACGTTTGGACACTCAACTAAATGATCCAACCAAGCAAAAAATCGCCAAAGTTATTAAGCTTTTGAATAAGAGAACGCTATTATAAAACTTTGGGGACTAGTGTAATAAACAGTCCCCTCCCGCCATATATTAGTAGGCACGCACTGCCCTTTCAAAACAAGATTAAAAAACCTTTAGAAAAACACACGATTAATACCAAAGGTGGCGCAGCCAAAGTTCTAATAATTTGGACAATGACCACAGATCTTTAGAGATAAGACAATGGACGTTAATTCATGTGGATCCTCCATAATAATAAACAAAGTTACCCCTTCTATAGAAAAACAAATATTGATTTTCCTCGAAATTATTTGTTTTAACTGGCCAAAAAGTAAATGGCAAAGATTTTCTTTATGGGACTAATTAAAGAGTAGATTTGCTACTAAAAGTTTAATTAAGTCGTTTTTTGGTAGACAGTATAAAAAACTAACGATCAGAAAATCTACCATATCATTTTTTGACCCCAATTTTCGACACCTTTGGGTGCGTTTTAAGGGGATTATAATGCATCATTATAGCAGTACTCTAATAAACTTTCATAGGTTGAAGCTATGCTGTTATGTTAGGAAACTAAATATATTTGAAAATCTAACTTTTTTGAAGGTCTACAACCAACAAGCTTATTCTATGTTTATACAATACATATAAATTTAATCGTTTTCGCTGTTATTACTATCAACATAAGACTGTATTCACAATGTTGCTATTTTTCGGAGGATAGGGTATTTTACTGTAAATAACACTGGTATCCAAAGTTTTATGATATATTATCTTATTCGTAGACTCAAAGCTTTTATCAACTTCTATTTATTTTGATTGGGTGGTTCTAAATTTACAAATTTACAAAAGGTACAATTGTTAATGCCATATAGAAGACATAAAACCACGATTAAAATGAAAAATTCAAATTTTATGCCATTTCAGATATCTTTTACTACATAGTCAGCACATATATAAAATGTATGGGTAAATTTGACCATTATATAGAAGTAGTGTGTATTCAATTCCGTATATTATCAAATACACAACACCGCAATCGTGGCCCAACACGTAGATCATCCGATCGTCCCCGGGGAGGTGATAGGTTCGAATCTCGGGCCGACACCGCATCATAACTAAAGACGTTAAAACCTACTGTTGCTATATCAGGTGAGTGACATAAAAAGAAAGAGTATGGGGAATGTGTTGGCCCATAAACAGTGACTTCAAGCAAATACCCCCTACTTTCCCTTATTTTTAAAGTATCTAGTAAAACAGGGGGGGGATAAATTTTGAAAGTCTAACCATTTGGGCCTATTTAACCCTGTAGGGCTACCCCGTACCCAATATAACCTAACCTTACCTAACTATAGTGAAGACAAAGAATAAATTTATTTATTTTAAAATATAAGGGGGGAAGGGAGGGCGATTAAAAAAGATGATGCTATAATGATACATGCACGGAAAGTAAAGAACACCATTATGTAGTATCAGTAGTAGTATGTGTCTTGACCTAAGAAAACATATAAAATAGTCAAAACTAAAAATAGCATACCAATATATGTTGCTAATAACAAAGCTACTATTACCGATTGGCGTATGTATGAACCAACTCTTTGCACTTGTAGATAAATAGAAAAATATTCTTTATGTATTAAAGTTACAGACTAATATTTGCTATAGATTCAGGATTTTTTTTGTATTTTTGTAGACACACTCTGAGTAGTAGGGCAGGGGCATTGAAAGATAAATATCAAATTGGACATAAGGAAACAACACTCATAAACGTGGCTTAAAATAAGCAAGATATTTGGTTGGTTAAAGTGTTGCTTGAATATAGCAAGAAATTCAAAGTTTGGTATTGATTTAAAGCAGCATGCTATGTAGAAAATCGAAGGTATATCCAAAATTTTTTTAAAAATATATTAAAATTTCCCCCCTATATTATAAAAAATACCAAATTTTTTAAGGGAGGTTACCTTTTCCCCTCCTAACCCATTTAAACCCCTCAAAAAGAAATTTTGCCTCTTCGCCTGGTTTAGATTAATGTGTGTTTTTTACCCCCAAAAATATTTCAGAGTTTTTTCCCTGCTTTTTTAAACCCTAGGGTAATTATTTTTAGGTAAGGGGGGGGGGGGTTGGAATATAAAGTAGCAACTCCACGTCCCACCATTTGAAATGATTTGACATAGACATGTTTTAAACGTCATAATATACAGAAATTTAACAGTAAAAAAACAGGCTATTCCCATTTGTAACCCTAGTGTTATAATACAGAAATGATTTCCAAAGAAATCTTGGAAAAGATTTAAAATGGTCGGCCTTGATATACATAACATAATATTAAAAAGTGTTCTTAAAATCTGAATAAAATGTAAAAATTTGTCACAACGACAATAATATGCAGACAAGAAACGATGAATTAATATACATCCAAAATTGTGACAAAGAAAATTACCCCTTCTGTAATCTTTTTGAGACAACTTTAAGGATTACGTGGTTATAAAACTTTGAATGCGTGTATAATTTACAGTCCAATGTTCTCTCCATCCCAGATAGTATGTCTGTTAATTTACAAGTCCCCAAAGTTATGATAACGTTTTCTTATTTGTTAGCTTAACAACTTTGGGTACTGTAGTAAATTGTGATGGTTGATTTATTAAGTTTTTCCTTTCTTAAAACGTTTCAACCACTTACTTTACGCTACAGAAAGGGTATCTTATATATCATCATTTATCGGCCATTCTTTTCAGATACCTAAATAATACAGCTTACAAAAAATCTGCTGTTTTAAGAAGACACAATTTGCTCCACATTGATATTTTGGTCAACAGTGACAGCTCTTTGAAATGTGGGGTGTCGATACTTTATTGCTGTCCACATTTTGTCAACAGAAACCATTTCGTCGTAGAGAGAGAGTCGACAATAGGCTGTGTATTATACTAGTCCCTAAAGTTTAATAATAACGTTTTCATTTGTTGGCTTAACAACTTTAAGGACTTTAGTGAATTTTGGTTGGTTGGATAATTACGTCTGTGCAATCTAGCAGAATCCAATCTTTTTTTTTTATAAATAATTTAATTTGTTGAAGGGGAAATTTTGTTTACTATAATTTGTCTTGAAGTGTCTTATCCCTTAAGATCCGTAAGTATTACTACTAGATTAATAAAATATCTTTAAAATATATCTTTATAGTATAAATATAAAAAAAATATGTTATGAAATGCAAAGTTATCGCATCACTAAATGTTTTTCCTGTAGACATCAACGCACGTATGAAGCAGTAGCGTTTATATAAAAACAGTATGTGCATACATTTCTACAACTAATAACATAATATTCTCAATTGTAGCAGAAATTTCCCCATATAGATTTGTGAGCGTTGTTGATCAAAGAATCCCCTCTTCGCTTATAAATAAAAATGAATTGAAAATAAACAAAGGGCCGGGGGTAGGATTTTTTTATATATTATTACTTTAAACCAGGTTAGGTTGGGTTAGGTTATATTAGGTACTTGGTAACTCCAAAGATAATGTTCATCCGCCGTGGTTAGGTGAAGGGAACCCACTGTCCCCCCTTTTATTAAATTTCTTTCAGAAAATGGACAGTTAAAATAGAAGTGTCCAAAATTTTTCACCGAAGATTTTAATCTACATTCAAACTCGAATTTACATTTTAAAAACACCACTATTGATGTTGTTAAGTTGTTGAATTTAAAACTCGAGCAACAGCAAAAACAACAACACAATTATACTTATATTTCAACAGCCTTCATTATACTACAGCTGTTAGAAGGATAAGGGGATTATACAATAGACAATAAAACTGCCACCATTGGCTGCTAAACATTGGGAGAAAAATGAATAAATTTAATTTAATTTGTTTAAACTAATCAGTCATTAAACTGGTGTAATATAGTCACAGTGGCGTGCGAACCGAAGGGGGCATTTGGGGCAATCGCCCCCCCCTAGCGACCAAAACGCCCCCCCCTGCCCCCCCCTAGCCACCGCCCCCCCTGCCCCCCCCTAAATGTTGAAAAATGCCCCATTTTGCCCCCCCCTGGTCAACAAAAATGCCCCTTTTTGCCCCCTACCCTACAAAAAGCAAAACTATCCCAGTTTCCAGTTTCCAATATAGATTACAATTAATGGATGAAATGTATGGAAACTTGACTAAATTAACCAACCAATCAAAATTCCATTAAAGTCCCCAAAGTTGTTGAGCCAACGAAGAAGAAAATTTTATATGAAATATTGGGGACTAGTGTAATAAATAGCCCAAAACCCCTCCCTCCCTGCATATTTGAAGAAAAAAATTTGCGCTTCGCGCCCTTCCAAATGGTTTCTGCTTTTTATCACTATTATATTTGTTTTTATTTCTATAAAAACATGTGTAAAAAACAAATATTTAATCAAAAAGTTATTTTATATAAAAAAAATAACAGCGTTGATATTTATCTAAGCCTTTTTCTCAACAATGTATGTCTGTCTAAATAAATAACTATATATGATGTCATATTATTTTCAGGATAAGTTTATCATTTTTTGTGTACATACCCTTACAAAAAGACATGTTTTTTTATGGCAATTTTCATTAAAAACCCTTAAAACTAACTACACTCTATATTCCTAACTTGATAAAATACGCCACTCTTGTTGTGAGTTGTCTTTAATTGATTTTAGTTCAAAGGGGGAGTATATATTTTTAGGTGCGCTTCACGCACCGCCCTTATAAATCATTGGAAACACCACTTAATCAAAAATTAACAGAGTTTTATAGTGTCATTTAAAGAGGGTAGGATATGTTGATATAACTTTTTAGCTTCTCTATAATTCACTATGGCTGTCAGTATGTAATGCTAAGGGGGAAATGTGATTTTTTCAACTGCAATTAAAGATAGAAGGCTAAAACTGAATGTTAACATTCCAATCATTATGGAGTATAATTAACTATTAAAAATTCATGGAGGTCGGACTGCTTTTCAGGACGTTTTTGGCTATTTTTGTATCTTTTAAATTTCGGGTATAGTCCATTTTGTGACATTGCCTCTTAAGGTGCATTTCGTCGTATTTTCACAGTAGCTTTTCACCTATTTATAGCTCCTGCGGGGCCAATTGCCTAACCCTGCGGGGAAATCACCTGACCTAACTTAACCTAGAATAACCTATTAAAAGCTACTGTGAAAATACGCCGAAATGCCCCTTAAGAGGCGTTGCCACAAAAGAGACTATACCCCAAAGTTTTCCATATTTGTAAGAGATTTTTATATCTGTAGATGAAAGGACAAGTAATTTTTTTTTTATTTTTTACATAGTTCTTTATATCTTTGGTTTTTATGGTACGATAAATTTTTTTTTGGATTATAAGATTAAAAAAAAATTTTTTTCGCTGTTTCTAGCATCCAGTATGTAATTTACTTTGACTGTCACACAACATACAGGAAAAAGGATTTGTGACTTTTTCTATCTAAAATATATATTTATTTCAATAGATGCTCTTTAAATCTACTTGTCTGTATTCTTATTAATGATTTTTTGTGCTTTGCTACTTAAAGATGTTGTCATCCTTGTTGTCATACAATAAAGAAATATTTAAAATCAGTTTTACATAGGTATTAGGTTAATTTTTGGTAAATTATTTCCAAAATGAGTGTTTTATCTCCCCCCCCCCCAAAAAAAAATTTTTTTAATGGGGTTATTCATCCTTCCTGCTGAGATTTTATAACATCCCCTTCCACCCATAAAAAATGTTTTGTGGGGGGGGGGGGGGGGAAGTTAAATTATCTTCTGTACTTTTTTTTCAAAGATGCTTTCTAGCTCCCTTCCCTTCGGTCATTACAGGGTGGGGAGAAGGGATGGGGGAAAAGGGATGGGGGAGAAGGGATGGGGGAGAAGGGATGGGGGAGAAGAGATGGGGGGAAAGAGATAGGGGATATAAATGGGAAATAGGGATGGGGGAAGGGATGGGGAAGAAGGGATAAGGACTAGAAGGCCCATAATCAAATAATCCCACCCCTTAAAACGCCCTTATTTAAAATTAGTATATATAATCAAAATGCCCCCCCCTAAAGCAAAGTGCCCCCCCGGGGCACTTTGTTTTAGGGGGGACAAAATTTTACAAAATCTTCAAAATGCCCCCCCCTAGACAAAGTGCTTCGCACGCCTGAATATAGACTTCGCCTTTAGCATCTTTGTCGGTTCAGTGGTTATTGAGATTTTAAAAGACATAAAAAGCTTCTGATTGTCTAGTGTTGTGTATTATTCTATTTCTTAAATAGAAAAAAATCAAACCTGTTAAAGATTTACTCGAAACCTCTCCCAGAACTCCGCCATGTGTGACGCCATCTTGAATCGACGAATTCGCGCCAAATTCGTCAGCTGACTCGTCGAAAACTGGTTCTGCCCGTAAATAATCCTCGTTCAGGCCTCCGAGACTTCGGCCCCTGGTAATAGATAGATTATCATATATATGGCTAGAAAGACAGACAGAACAAAAGATAGACAGATATTTTTTGGGGAGGGTACCACCAAACCAATCTCCCGAGAGAAACTGATCCTTTGAAAAAATGACAACCCTCAAAAAAATCTTTTTAAAACTAAAATTGAAACTAGGAGAGGAGGGCCACCTCCCTAGAGGCCTCTAGAGGCGTGTCACTCGAGGACACATATACTGATGGTAATAGATACATACCTTGCTCTATAAGGCCCATATTCTAGGTCATTATTGTTGATTTCTTCTATGGATATTTTCGTCTTGGTAGCCTCGTAAGATTCGGTTATATCACCTACAAAAAAAAATTCAAATTAGCATGCTGAAGTTGTTATTGTCAAAGAACCTGATTAAGATTATTGGTTGAAAAGTTAGGACACTTGGGACGTGTTCAAACCAACAATTTGATAAAAGAACCTAAAGTTTTAAACCAACGAATGAGAGAACGTGTACATAAAATCTTGGGTACCACTTACAATTCACAGTCCAATGTCCCCTCCCTCCCTTTTGTAATACGTTGACATTATGGTATTCAATAAAAGTGGTCATAGCTGACATATTATCGACATTCTAATTGATATTTCCATCGACAACATGTACAATGTTCAGAGAGAAAGGGGACAATGAGCTGTTTATAACACTAGTCCCCAAAGTTTTGTAATAACGTTTTCTTAACAACTTTGGGGACTTTTAATGAATTTTGATTGGTTGGTTTATTAAGTTGAGTGTCCAAACATTTCAACCACTAATTGTAATCCATAGAAGTGGTGATTTTGCGTATCAACACTGGGGATGCACATCAATTATTAAATTTCTAAAATTAATGAAATGCAGTGAAACTTTTAATTACTATAGGAACAAAGAATCTTCAAAAAAGTAAATAACCCAGCAAAATTAATTCTAAGACAAGAATCAAAATATGCAAATTTGTACAGTTTAATTTTTTCTAAATTATTGGACTTTAATTGAATAATTTATACTAGTACCCAAAGTTTTATGGAAGGTGCTTACATTTGTAGGCTTAAAAACTTTGGGTACTTTAATTAAATTTTGATTGGTTGGTTCAAACTACCAGTGTCCAAACTTTACAATGAATGTTGAATCTACAGAAGGAGTGCTTTTGTTTATTATCATTTAAAATATATATATTTTTCCTCCTTTGTCTTTTATCGTATCTTGTTTTATGAAACTATCTTTTTTTTGACTAATAACCTATTAACGTACGAGTCAGAAAAATGACGAACCTACCAACTAAAATGTAGCGTAGCTGCGCTACGCAAAATTTGCATTCCTTATCTTTCTGGTTTGATGATAATTGGTGGAAAAATTGGGGAACAACACATACGACTAAAGTTATGTACATCCTAAAATCGGCTGAAGACCAATATATACCTTAAATCAATTGTATGGTAGACATTTTTCATTTATTAACATTTTAATCAAATAATGTGTACAAAATATTATTACCATAATTTGTTCATCGAGAAAAATTGGTTAAAAATAGTAAGGCGATCTATAAAGGCAAAATTTAGTTGATATATTTATTAACCTATCTCTGTTATAAAGTGAATTTAACAGGCAGGGAGGGGTCATTGGAATGTTTATTACTCTAGTCCCCAAAGTTTTATAAGTAATAATTTTGTGTATCATCATTGGGGATGTACATCAGTTTGTCGGCCATTGTCTTATCCCTTTAAAATTCCTGCTATAAAGTGGATTTATTCAATTCCTTTGTTTTGGTTAAATAAACCATGCAGGCCTTCAATCCTCTCCGCAAATAAACCTTTTTTTATAATAATTCTGCATTTGATTGCTAGTTTTTATAAAGGGAATGAAAGGTTGTAGAATGCAATTTTCGGATCATGGAAAGTAACGAATTAGCGGGTTTCGTTGTATTTTTGATATGTTATTTTAGGCTAGGTTAGGTAAATGCCCTGCAGGGTTATGGTCTCCCCAAGGGGCTAAAAATAGAAGGAAATCTACTGTGAAACTACGACGAAACCAACTACTTCGTTTTCTTAATTATCTAATTTCTAGTTGATTCTTATAATTTGCTAATTTTTTATTTTGGATGTAATGTATAAATGTAAAGTTAGTTACATTTTAATATTTAACAAGAAAGAGTATAATTTTCAAAAATCCAAAATTCATAAATTGAATTTATTGACAAAAGTTCAGGTTGGGACATTGGACTGTAACCAAAGTTTTGTGATTTTCAATTTAGCTGGCTTTAAACTTTGGGTACTTTTATAAATGGTTAACTCAATCCAGCAGTGTCCAAACTTTTCTACTATTAATAATATTTTCTAGGCATCTAAAGGGATAAGGAAATAGCCGGTACATCAATGTACATTCCCAATGATGATACACAAAGTTACTCCTTCTGTAGATTATTCTTAGTGGTGGAAAAGTTCAAATACTCAACTAAATGAACCAACCAATCAAAATTCATTAAAAGTCCTCAAGGTTCTTAAGCCAACGAATAAGAAAACGGTATTATAAGACATTAGGCACTAGTATAATAAACAGCCAAATGTCCCCTCCCTCCCTGACAATTAACCTAATCTACAGAAGGGTAATTAATTTGCTAACAATCATTTGTGGTGAACATAAATTTATCTGTCATTGCCTCATCCCTTGTGCCTTAATTATGGGTAAAAGAGATCCACTAAAAACTAAAGTGTAGCTTCGCTACTAAAATTTGCAAACCTTATCTCCTTTCTGTTTCATTCATTTTTTTGCCAAAAGCCGTGGACAAAAATTCGCAAAAGTAATTTTTTTTACTAGGGATTTTAAGGGGTAAGACAATGAACGATAAATTGATATATATGTATATATATCACCAAATGATAATAAACATTAGCCCTTTTGCAAAAAGTATTGGTTGACATGTTTAATCATTTACTAACCAATTAAGATTTAATAAATAGGAGCAAGATTATCGTCTTTTGACATATCCCTGGGGTTTAACTCAATGGTTAACAACGTATTCATTCGAATCCGGTGGATAGGAACCGGTTCTCATCCATACGAAAAAACTATGTCTAGCATCGTATTATATCCAGCTTTCTACGAATATAAAAATGTACAATCATAAGATTAAAACCAGTTTTTTTAGCCCATGCCTTCGGCACCTAGAGGCTAAAAAACTGGTTTTAATCTTATAAGTGTACATTCTATATCCGCGGAAAGCTGTTTATAATACGATGCGAGAAATATCTATTACCTGTTCTACTATATTTGTTTTTAATAAAAATTGTCTCTTTTTATGTATTTTTTTCTTATTGTTTTATCTTAATATATTATGCATTCAATTTAGAACTTGTTTTAAACCATTTTTTACATGTTTTCTCAACCACAGCACAAAAATAAATATATTTATAGAAAACCAACACTTTAATTACAAGACTTTTATCTGGAAGTCTGGAAGAAAGGGGACAATGGTCTGTTTATTGCACAAGTCCCCAAAGTTTTATAATAACGTTTTCTTTGGGGACTTTAGTGAATTTTGATTGGTTGGTTTAAGTTGAGTGTTCAAACGTTTCCACCAATTATTTCAATTTACAGAAAAGGTAATTTTGTGTATCACCATTGGGGATGTACATCAACTTATTCGCCATAGTCTTATCCCTTTAGATCGCTCAATATTATCAGTATGGAAAGAACATATCATTCTTTTTTCATTCTTGCCAATCATGAAAGAAAATTTTTTTTTTTTTTTTTGTAGGGAGAACAATGGATTTTATATTCTACAACCTTTCTTCTCCCCAAGAGTTGCCAGTTACTGAAGGCAGACTTTTTAAAGTTGGTTGGACGATTAATTTATCGTTTATTGTCACATAATTGCAAATATTTTTGTTTAAATCTTTAATTTTGCAAATTTTGAAGCAAATTTGGAACAAAATAGATGGCTTAAAAATTTATTATTGACTTATCCCTCTAAAGTTTTTATGTAGCGGTCAAAAATTGCTTAGATTATATTAAATGCTTTTATTTAAATAATTGCTTATATGCTTTAATAAGTCTATTCAGTGGGAAAACAGAGATGTGATAATGGCATGATTATTTATTTCATGAAATTACAACATTATGATGTAATTGTTTTAAAAAGTATATTATGTAATATTCATTTATCGCATCGTTTTATAGACAGCTTTCCACGTATAATAAAATGACAAAGTAATTCATGATATTAAATTTATTTGATACTATACGATTTATGAATTTTCAGTATGGCTAAGAACCAGTTTTAATCCAGCAGATATCAATCGGTTTGGAAGCCATACTAGAAAATGTATTCAGCTTACAAAAAAAGGAGACAATCTAGTTTTTCCTGGGATGAAATACCCATCAATTATTTTGGACGAACGGATAGCTATATTTATAGAGCAGCCTTGCTAATTAAATATTATAATTTATATTATAATATAGTTTTATTAGTACTAATTAAGTTACAATGTAACCTTTGTTCAATATTTTTATATTAGATTTTTTGTAGAGTCATTTTCATCATATTTTCTAGTTAACAATCCTTATTTAAAAGTAACAGGATGTCTTTGAGTCTATCTGTCTATTTATTGATATAATAAGAACCCGAAATCTCAAGGTATAAGACAATAAATAATAAAATGTTGCCCATCCCAAAATATTTAAAGTACCCAAAGTTTGTTAGCAACAAATGTAGTGCAATCAGCGAGTAGGTTGTCTGACGAATGTTCCATAACTTAATCTGTAACTAATCTGTCTAATATGAAAACAATGGACCCATAAGTTATAGTATCACAGGCTAACAAATATAATCAGGGAAGGAGGGAGGGGACAATGGCTGTGTATTACACTAGTCCCCAAAGTTTTATAATAATTTTTTTCTTATTTGTTGGCTTAACAATTTTGGAAACTTTTATTGGATTTTGATTGGTTTATTTGAGTGTTCAGACGTTTCAACCACTAAATGTAGTCTACAGAAGGAAAATTTTGTGTATCATCATAGGAGATGTAAATCTATTTATCAGCCATTGTCTTATCCCTGTAGATCATCGCTACTACTATGTAAGAAGGAAGCAGTATATATTGTAGAGAATCAAGTTCTTTTGGTTGTTTATATTTTTTACTTTGATTGTACAGCATTTAATTTGTACTTTAACATACATTTGTACTTCAATCAAAGATTTTGCAAAGATTTTGTATAATTAAAATTGTTTTGTTAGTTCGTCCGTGGGTAATTCATGTTGCAAATAGTATATTCTTGGCCAGTATTAAAGCAACTTGGGTGATTTTTTTGTGATTGTTCTTCTGATATTATATAGTCAACAACTCATTATCTCGGCTGCTATATGAGATGGTCTTTTAAAATTTCTTGTGATTATTCCCTGACTTTTGTCTTTTGCTTCTAATATATCCGTGAGTATGTCAATCCCTCTTTTTTTCTGAACTTCTATTGTTTTTTTTTATGTACAATCTTTGAAAGTAAATTTTATGACCATTTTTTGGACCATACATACATATATAATACAAAGGTTTTGGTGGGCTTTAAACAACTGTTTCAAGTGTTTTAGCATCTCAGCTGATATTAATAATAATTTTATGTGTATGCAAGGCATGTCATAATTGTTATCAAAGAAGAAAATGAACGAAAATTATAAAGAGACTGGTATTTGTTTATTTTTGTATTGCCACAACGAAGAAAAAAAATTGCTAATTTCAATTGTGGTTAAAACGTTTTGACACTTAAATAAACTACCCAACCGATCAAAATTCATTAAAAGTCTCCAAGATTGTTAAGCCAACAAATACGAATACGCTATTACAATATTATGTCCCCTACCTCCATGCAAAATTGTGTGCATTGAAATTTGGGTGAATGCATAAACATATTTTTTATCTAAATTATTGAGAATACAAAAAGCAGAATATTTAGGTCCCCCTAATTATCAGCATAACATTTAATTTTCAGTATTCTTTTCATTGAAAGATAGATTATGATAGATGGATAGATTATAAACAGCTAGATGAATAGATATTTAGATGGATAGATAATTATATAAATGGATAGATAACTAAATAGATGAATGGATAGATTAGAGGATAGATGAATAGATAGATAAGTATAAGTATAACTATTGATGAATATATATCTAGATGATTAATTAGATAGATGTAAAGATAGCTAGATGGGTAGATAGTTAGATGGATAGATACCTGTATGTATATTTAGGTAGATGGATGGATAGATAGCTAATTGGATAGCTAGGTAGATGGATAAAAAAATGGATAAATATATGGATAAATAGCTATATATATATAGATGGATGGATAGCTAGATGGATATATATATATTTGTATTAATAGATATATTAAAATGATTAGTTTTATATGAAAAAAGTTTTCTACAAAAACTTAAATTTAATTAGGATTTGCCAAATTGAATTAATTAAATTAAACACCACTTTAACAAACCCTAATCTTAAAATTTAATTATGAAGAAAATGTAAAACCCCGCGAAAAAGACACATCTTAAGTTTAGCAATATTTTTTTTCATGAATCTTTGTCTACGCTTTCAACAAAATCTATATTGACCAATAGTAGGCCAGTATACATTTCAATAGACCAATGGTAGGCCAGTATACATTTCAATAGACCAATGGTAGGCCAGTATACATTTCAATAGACCAATGGTAGGCCAGTATACATTTCAATAGACCAATGGTTGGCCAGTATGACGTATAAAAAGTTTTTTTTAAAAATTTACTGTCTCTTAATCCCTTTGAAAAAGAAGTCAGGTATCTAAAGGGATAAGACAATGGCCAATAAATTGATAAACATCCCCTATGATGATGCACAAAATTACACCTTCTGTAGATTACAATTAGTGGTTGAAACGTTCGGACACAAAACTTAAGGAACAAACCACAAGTCCGCACAGTTGTTGAGCCAAAGAATAAGGAAACGGTATTATAAAACTGTGAGGACTAGTGTAATAAACAGCCCAATGTTCCCTCCCTCCTTGAAAAGAAGTAGTAGTAGAATGTTTCTGGGCGTGCATATAAATTAGCTTGATTATACACTTCACAAAGTGTTGTTGAAATTCAGCAAAAAAAAATCGTTGAAATTAAGCAGAAAAAATCCTCGATTTTTGTTTACTTAATTTAGTCGAAACTGAGCGTACAGGGACGTGCGTGAGGAAGGTGTCATTACCCCTTAAAAAGGGAACGGGTGACATCAGTCTTGAGCCCATCTTTTCTTGCCAAGGGCCTATATAAAGTTCACCCCCCCCCCAAAAAAAAAAAAAAATCAGTTGATAGTTACTTTTGGACATCTAACAACTTTAATATACATGAAAGCTATTTTAATTTAAGAATTTTTTGTTGCTTTTTAAAAATACTTCACCAAGTAACAATGCCCAATTAGAACCAATTTTCATTCTTTTTCATTAAATTTTATCCAAAAACCCTAAAAGATTTTTTTTCAAATTTTATGCAAAAAGATGTTTAGCAATTTAATTCTTTGATTAAATTAAGTTTTAAAATAATTCAAAGTAATTCTAATGTGAAGGGGTACTTTGTCCTTCATCATTGGGGATGTACACAGGGATAGTAAGGTATAAGACAATGGGCGATAAATGGATTTATTTCCCATTGTCTTATCCCTTTAAATCCCTTAGAATTACTTTTAGATATTCAACTATAATAAGTTAGTCAGTTAAGTGGCCTCCATTCATAAGTAAAAATGCAACTGCACAGCTGATATAGCTATCGTTCTTGATAAACATCTGTAATTGCATTAACGGTTGGGTTTTAGGCTATTTTGTTGGGATGCTATCACAGTAGAGTATTGGACTAGTACAGACTGTAATTGGGTTGTCACAGTATCGTAATTAGTTGTTATAGAAATAAAGTTTAAGTGTAGCATATCAGCTTAGTAAATGTATGTATGTAATTCGGTCGCCTAGATTTATTTGTAAGATTTTTTTGTAACATACCCAAAGTTTTATAACCACCTAACCTTATTTGTTGGCTTAAAAACTATGGGCACTTTTATTAGTTTCTGATTGGTTGGTTTAAAACTTGTTGTGACAAAATTTATCAACCAATAGTAAAACATAAAAAAATAAAGTATTACATTTAAATGATTAAAGCCTTAAACTTTCATAGGTTACAACATTTAAAAATTGCTGTAAAAATATTGGAAATTAAATTGACAACTTGTATTTGATATTAAAAAGATATTTATCTGTCCATTTTACTTGCATGCATGGATGTGCACAGATTTCCGCATATTTCAATATACAAAGTGTTTCCTATTAGGAATCTAAAGGGATACGACAATGATGATACACAAAATTATCCTTTCTGTAGATTACAATTAGTGCTGGAAACGTTTGGACACTCCACTTTATAAACTTACCAATCAAAATTCAATAAAGGTCCCCAAAGTAGTTAAGCCAACAAATAAGAAAGCGTTACTATAAATCTTTGAGGACTAGTGTAATAAACAGCCAATTGTCCCCTCTCTCTCAGATTTTCTATCCTTTTATATATACAGTAGTAAAAAATAATTTTCGAGTTATTTTGAAGAATTGATCGCACATAGCATGCATATAAAGGAGGCCATATGCCGTTCTGAAAATGTATTTAAAAACTTAGGATAGTTAACTAAATTATAGGTAAAATCCTTCTTAAAAACAACACATTAAGCAGTCTTTTTACATAAATTAACAGCAGTAAAAATTTTCACCCATCAAAAACATATTTTTAGCTGATTTTTATATTCGTTGGAAAATATACACACTCCAAACGCCTTTTGGAACTCCTTATATGTAAATCTGAATTTCGTGTAAAAGATATTCAAATAAGATATTAATTAATTACTTTCATCCAGGGAGGGAGGGAACATTGGACTGTAAATTACACTGGTACCCAAAGTTTTATAAACATGCACACTCATTCGTTGGCTTTGGGTACTTTTATTAAATCATTGCTTGAGCAGGTTTCAACTAGAAGTGTCAAAACTTTTAAACCACTACTTTTAATAAACATACATATGGAAGGGGTAATTTTGTTTATCATTATTGGGGATTTATTCATATTTTCTTATTCCTTAAGAGCCATGCTTAGACCTCTAATAAATTATGAGCTATTGTTATATCAACAACATGAAACTAATTACACAATATCAATATAAGGAAATATACGGACATACAGCCCTTCTTGTAATACTTTTAGAGTTGCTACAGGAATTATTAAGTTTAAAAAAAAACGATATAGCCAATACAACATGTTAAATTAACGAAAAGAGCTATCCTTAACGGACATTCGAACATATTTTAATAACAATGATTATATTAAATGTTACATTTCAATAATTAATTACCGAACGTTGTAATAATTATTTTGTATTCAAAGGCATGGACTAAGGAATAGGGAAATGGATGATTATTTGTTTTTCTGCTTGACTTAAAAAACGAAGTAAAATTTCAGCAATCTAAAGGGATAAGACAAAGAACGATAAAATATAAATTGATGTAGAACCCTAAATACAACAAAAAGTAACCATTTTGGAGTTAAATTTTTGGACAAGTTTATAAATTTTTAGTCTGTAGCAATTAAGGTTTAAGAAAAGTTCCCAATGTGTTTATGAAAATTTGGGGACTAGCTTCATTTACAATTGAATATCTCCTCCCTACTTATATAGACAATTAATCAATTAAAAGGAGTCTGATAATTACTTCGATATTGTTACCAACTTTAATCAACCTTATTATGGAATTTCGTGATTGATTGGCAGAAAATTCAGAGGAAATATTATTTTTCTGTCAGTAACATATCCTTGTAGCTTGATTAAACTCAGAGAGAGTGGGGGACAATAGACTGTTTATTACGCTAGTCCCCAAAGTTTTATATTAACGTTTTCTTATTCGTTGGCTTAACAACTTTGGGGACTTTTAACGCAACCATTAATTGCAATCTATAGAAGGAGTAATTTTGTGTATTAACATTGGGGATGTAAATATTTTTTTTTTGGTCATTGTCTTATCCCTGTAGCTTGATTGAACCATATATAAGTAACACACCACCACAGCGTGTTGTTTTCATGGACCTTGGTAGGTAGATATTGTCACAAAACCGTAGAAAAAATATCAAAAGCAAATAGATGCTTCACTGGTTTTTATGAGAGAAGGTAAATCCAGGATAAGACAATGACCGATATTGAATTGATGTACATTGTACATCCCCAATGAATATACACAACATTACCCCTTCTGTAGGTTACAGATCATGAAATGCTTAGACACTTAACTAAATGAACCAACAAATCAAATTTCAATAAAAGTCCTCAAGGTTTTTGCGCAAAGGAATAAGAAAACATTATTATAAGACTTTTGGGACTGGTGTAATAAACAGCCCAATGTCCCCTCCTAATCAAACTTGGAAATAAATTGCAATTCCAAAAGAGATTTTTGTTTGATTTTTAAAACAAAAATTTTATGATGGTGGGTTAACAATCTCATATGCGGCCGTTAGGGGCGCAACCGCTAGTTACTTTTAAGTTAGTAGGGTGTGTGTTTTTGAAAGTCATGTATGAACCTTTAAACGCTGGGTTTTAGGCTATTTTTCAGTATATAAGTCAATGCCGCAATGAAACAAACCAATCATAACTTAATTAAATTTTAAGTTTAATCATATCAATAAAATTGTGGATACCAGTATAAATATTAGTCCAATGTCATCTCCCTACTTGCTTATATATGTATTATCTATAGTAGAACGATGTCTGTCTGTTTGTTTGTGTGTTTGTTTGTAACGAAGGATCTCGCTAACCGCTGAACAGATCGGGTTCTCCTTTACAGGGTAGCTTTTTAGGTCCCGGGAAGGTTTATAACTATTTTCTCGGGGGGTGGGACACCCCCAACCCCTCCAAAAATAAAAAAATACCCCCCCCCAAAATTTTTTTTTTTTTTTTTATTTTAAATCTAAAATATGAAAAATTGGTTTGATCAAACCTCTTGGGGCAAATCCCCTAGAGGCTAGGGGCGAAGCCGCTAGTTGTCTATAATGTAGAAACGTTATTTGGACATTAATATAAAAATCTAAAGTCTAATGTAACATTAGAATAATACCATAATAAAAACTATAACCCTATCGTTATTGTAATACACAAAATAACGTCAAAACCTGAATTTTATAAATTGTCATTTTCTGGTTCGGTTGGTAAAGTGTAATTATTATCTTTAATAAACACACGGATGTAGGGATTATTAGAATAGCGTTATTTTTATTTGTGTTGTGCACAGGGTTTTGTCAGGGGGTGTTACCCTTGAGTGCGGGTTGAAAAACATCATGTATAGCATCGTATGCCAAGACAATTTTCCACGAATGTTAATATAATAAAATAAATTTTAGTTTTTTTAGCCCGTTCCTTTGTCCCCTTGGGGCTAACAAAACTGGCTTTTATCTTATATCTTTTTATTTTCATATCCGCGGAAGCTGTTTTTAAAACAATGCAAAAATAACTATTTAAAAATCCCTTTTTTCTGAGCAAACCGTAGGATAATGGTTAATATTAAAAGCTATTATGATAAAGACCAATTTGTTTAAATTTTATTTTTGGTTTTGCCTCTTCCGTAATGCTCCTGCTAGTTGTCGGGTGGGAGGTGATTGGTTTCTACCCCGTTACCCATAAACTATGTATTACTAAATAGTACCCACTTTTGCTATGTTGGGCGAGTGACATTAATTTATGATAGGGGTTCTGTAATAGCTTGATATAGGTCAGTATATTACAAGGTACACAAAGTTTTATAATGGTATCTTATTTGTTGGTTCTAAAATCTGGGTACTTAAAATTGAAATTTAATTGATTGATTGCTAATTGTTAAGTGTCCAATCTTCTCAAAAAATAACAATCATTATTTGGGATGTACATAAATTTATTTATTTCAGCGAAGGAGGGAACATTGTGCTGTTTATTACACTAGTCCCCAAATTTCTATAATAATATTTTCTTACTCGTTGGCGTAGCAACTTTGGGGACTTTTATAGAATTTTGATGAGTTAATTCATTTGGTTGAGTGTTACTGTCCAAACGTTTCAACCAATTATTGTAATTTACATATAAACTAAGTTTGTGTATCGTCATTAGGAATGTACTTTAATTCATCAAAATTGTCTTCAAGTTAAAAAATATATCCTTTTTCTTCTAATTTTTAAATCTACACAGTAACTAAAAAGTTGAAATAATTTTTCTGTATGTCCTTGGACGTTAAAACAGACATAACAGTTTCAGAGTATCTGCGCTACTAATAAATATTAATAGTATGCATTATGTAGTTTATAATATGTTTATAGTTTTATAAAATTATGACAAATAGGTTGCTCATTCAATGTCGTAAATTATCAAAATCACAAATTGTTTCATTTTAGGGATAAGAGATAAGGGATAAGACAATGGCCAATTAATCGATATTCCTTCCCAATGATGATAAACAAAATTAAACTAAGATTAGAACTATTAATTGAAAAATTTTGAAAACCAACAATTTTCACCAACCAATCAAAAAGTCAATATAGTACTCAAAATTTTAAACCAACGAATAAGATTAATGTTTGATTGGTGTTTAATGATGATAGAAACGCCTTTTGTGCTTTAGTAACAGTTTGCTGTTCAGTGATATTATTGCGGAAGTGAATGCACACCGACAAATAGGCGCAGAAAATTAGTGGTTACCAACGTTTGTAAGTACTTAGTAACATCAACACAAAACGGCCAAATTCCGAAACAGACCTTTTGTCCTTTGATTCAAATCTATTTTCTTTTTACAGAACTCTCAAATTATTTTATTCTCGTTTGAAGAATTTTAGTTTAGGGATGGTTTTAGGCTATTCAAAGTAGATAAATTTTCTGTGCGTCAAAAATTAAGCTTTTAAATGATAATATATTTTTCGATAATAATTACAACAAAGTAATGTTAAGTTATATCTTACTGAAAAATATAAAATATAAATATAAATTGTGTAATAAGATGCAAATTAGCTAAATAATATTGTCTGTGTTGTATAAACATAGTTGTTTAAGCATACATATACTAAAAGTGAGGCATATTTCCGACATATCTTTGCAAAAAAGCCTGCAAAAACGTCCTCTAAAACCAACAAATAAAAAAAAACAATTTCTAAAAAAAATTACCATTGTTTCTGGGTCAATTAAAATCTTAATTAAATAAATAAAAAAATAAATAAAAAGCGACATTTTTTTAAAGTTTTGATTTAACCTTCAATTTGTTTTATTATGATTAACTAGTTTAGGTTTAAGTTTTATTTGTAGGTTTTAGGTTTGGTTAGATAGATAGATAAAGCTCATATTTCATTGTGTATATTAGAATATTCGTCTATTTGTCTGTCTGTGACATCAAAAAATGTTTGAAACAACTATCACTATCTAAAAAAGCGAATAATTAGCAAATCCATATTTAAAATATAATAAATATAATTTTATCACACAACCTTCCTTTAGATAGATAGATAGATAGATAGATAGATAGATAGATAGATAGATAGATAGATAGATAGATAGATAGATAGATAGATAGATAGATAGATAGATAGATAGATAGATAGATAGATAGATAGATAGATAGATAGATAGATAGATAGATAGATAGATAGATAGATAGATAGATAGATAGATAGATAGATAGATAGATAGATAGATAGATAGATAGATAGATAGATAGATAGATAGATAGATAGATAGATAGATAGATAGATAGATAGATAGATAGATAGATAGATAGATAGATAGATAGATAGATAGATAGATAGATAGATATATAGATAGATAGATAGATAGATAGATAGAGATAGATAGATAGATAGATAGATAGATAGATAGATAGATAGATAGATAGATAGATAGATAGATAGATAGATAGATAGATAGATAGATAGATAGATAGATAGATAGATAGATAGATAGATAGATAGATAGATAGATAGATAGATAGATAGATAGATATATAGATAGATAGATAGATATACTTACTTGTAGTGCCAGGTAGAGGTGTGGAAGGACAGGTACAAGAACAGCTTGGGCAGAGTTTACTGCCAGCTAGACCAAAACCTCCAACCAGGTTATTTATAGTAGTGGCAGCTGAAAAAAAAGAAAATTATATTTAAAAAGTAGATAAAAACTAGTTTGCGATTAACTTATCTACTAGACAGGCATTATCGTTCTAACTCATGCGGGGATCTGTTGGGTACAAACCCTTTACCTACCCTAAACTAAACTAAGCATCAGAAATATGATTTTTTAAAAGTTATTTTTGGTTGATTTACATTTTTTAAAGAAATACCTGTATTGGTGTCTTAATACGAATAGATAAATGGACAGACAGACGGACAGACGGGTGGATATAAAAAAAAACCGTCCATTTAAAGCCATAAGCAACACTTTTGATTGCTTTATTGATAGATAGAGAGATAGACAATAAGATAGAAAGATAGATACCCTTCTATACTTGGAACCAATTTGTTGACACAAAATTGCATTGGAACAATCAACTTAATAAACCAACCAATCAAAATTCATTAAAAGTCCCCAAAATTGTAAAACAAAAAAAAATTAAAATGTTATTTTAAAACTCGGGAGACTTATTGTACTAATGACATATTGTTATGTTCATTGTTGATATAAAAACAGCACTCAAGTCTAACAGGGAATTACTGACCATTTGAAAAAAAACAAAGCCACATTTTATTGCTTGGCTTGTTCGCAATTTTAGATGTGCAATTACTACCGCAAATCAACCAGTGATTTCGGGGAAACAACAATGGCCGATAAATTGATATATATCCCCAATAATGATGTGCCAAATTATCCGTCTATTGATTACAATTATTAGTTGAATTGTTTGGACACTTAACTTAATGAACCAACCAATCAAAATTCAATAAAAGTTCCGAAAATTGTTGGGCCAAGAAAAGAAAACATCTAAAACTTTGGAGACTAGTGTAATAAACAGTCCAATGTTCCAGTCCTCTCTGGGAAGGGATATTTGTGCTGTGGTAATAATTTGCTAATTTGACAATTTGAAAATATAATACATGTGGGGAAATTATTGAACACCTTTTATCCGCCACAATGAAATGAATGCGGAAACTTGAAATCAGGGCAAATACGCAGGGATCTAAAGGGATAAGACAATGACCTATAAATTGATTTACATCCCCAATGATGATACCGAAAATTCCCTCTTATGTAAATTACAATAGTGGTTGAAACGTTTCTACACTTAACTTTATGAATCAGCCAATAAAAATTCAATAAGAGTCCCCAAAGTTGTTAAGACAAGGAATAAGAAAACGTTCTTAAAAACTTTATAGACTATTATAATAAACAGCCCATTGTCCCCTTCCTTCCTGGCAAATACGAGAATCAAAAGGGGGAGCACTTCAAAATTTGCAAAATAACTTTTAACCCTTAACGGTCGGGGGGGGGGGGGGGTTAAATAAAAGGGTGAAGGAAGCGAAAATTGACTTTGACTTACTTGAGGTCGGAAATTCATCATAACACAGGGGACTTGTACAAAAAAATTTAGCCCTCTAGCCCCCCCCGACTGATTAAGGTGCGGCAAGGGGCCCGACTGTTAAGGGTTAAACTTGTATTCTATTATATATTTAATTAATGCAGAGCCCCTAGATGCTAGGGCGCATTCACTGAAGAAGGGATGGTAAATCAGCAGTTTGTTGGCTTACAACTTTTGGAATTTTTATTCATTAAGTGGGGTGTCTTAACGTTTCAACCAATAATTGTAATCTGCAGAAGGGGCAATTAGGTTATCATTATGGTGGATGTACATCAATTTATGGGCCATTGTCTTATCCCTCTAGATCTCTTGTATGCTTAAAACCCTTACAGATCGGGGGGGGGGGGGGGGCTCCAAGAGCCCCTCACTCTAGTTTTTTCAATCTCATTTTTTTTGTAGGTAAGATGGAGAGCTGTAACTTCATGACTTTTTAAGTTTAGTAATTATACGTCGGCAAGAGTTGATTTTATTAGGATATCTGGTCTGGTCGGTCGTGGTGTCCGGTCAAAGTCGGTTGGGTAGCAAAAAAAATTTGAAAAAATTTTAAATAAATCTTAATTTCTACATTATGACTTTTGTATATAAGGTAGAAACCTAAAATTCTTTTGGTGAATACTTAGATATCAATGACCTTCTGAGAAAAGTTGTGTTATGACCGTTTGACCGCTCCCTGACCGACTTTATGACCGATTTTTGTCCAGCTTTTACTACAGACATATATCATGAATATCGTGGCTTCTATGACAGCTAGAGACCTATAATTTTTTTTGGTAAATCCTTGAGCAATAATAAACAGACAAAAATATTAATTTGCGCCGCCAACCGCCGTTTTACCGCCGTAACCGCCGAAAATGGCGGTTTCCGTTATTTGCCGTTTTTTGGCGATGATCAGAAAAAGTAATTTTTTGTTATAAAAAATAAAAGTTCGTCCTAAAATTTGGTCATCCTAGCTGCAAAATTGGCCGCTCTACAGCTGTTTTAAAATTTAGCGGCTGGCCGCTAAAAAGCGGCTAAGGAGCGGTCTGGCCGCTATGACTAGAAAAAGTAATTTTCTCTAAAAATACACATGAACCACCAGAAAAAAATTTTACGTCTTTATCTGTACCAGGAGCCGAGATAGAGGGGGGGGGCTCTTGGAGCCCTCCCCCCCCCCCCCCCCCCCGATCTATTAAGGTGGAAATTGGGGCCCGATCTGTAAGGGTTAAAAGAAGTATAAAAAAGGGGTAAAAAATAAGAATAATACTAAAACAAAATCTAAGAATTAATACTACAGCACAAAAAGGGCCCAACCGTTTGAGGGCAAAGTAGTTGGATTTCAAATTTGCACTGGTTATTTAAGCAAAAAAAAGCATGAAGAACAGGGGGGGGTGTATATGTTTTAAAAAAACAAAATCTAATTGAGCAATAACTATATATGAAAGTGACAGGATGTATGTATGTCTGAGTGTCTGCGTGTTCGTATTGAACCGATAAGATTATTTACAGTGAAGCCTCTTATAGGCATAAAGAAGATTAACAATATTGGGAGAGGATACCTTCACCCTTCCAATGAAATCGTATCTATAAGAAGAACATCATTTTTCTCGTATTCATCCGAATCCGGTGGATAGGAACCGGTTCTCATCCATACGAAAAAACTATGTCTAGCACCGAATTATATCCAGCTTCTTACGAATATAAAAATGTACAAACATAAGATTAAAACTAGTTTTTTTAGCCCCGAGGTGCCGAAGGCACCGTCTAAAAAAACTAATAATTGTACATTCTATATCCGCGGAAAGCCGTTTATAATACGATGCGAGAATTAACTATTAAAATTCTTTTCTTATTCCGTTTTATGCTGTCTAAACTTGTTTAAAAATCTTATGAGGGATGATAGGTCAATGAACGTAACAAATTATTCCACCTCATTCTTAATATAAATAATAGTTTACTCGTGCTATATGGTAATTTCTCTCAACCTTAATATTCATGTTTTACGCTATGATGATATAACAAAAAGCTCTTAGAATTTCAGGGAAGGAGGGGATATAGTAAAAATTTTAATAAAAGCGGATTTTTAAAATTTAAAGCAGATATTTTTGGCAGGTAATGTCATAAAACACAGCATATGATCTATCTAACTTAGTAACGTTCGATTACACACTAACTTTAGAATAGCTGAGCTCTAAAAAATAAAGGAGAGGGGTTGAAAAAAAGTAGTCAACGAAAGAAAAATTTATCCTAGATCCAATTTACAATTTTTTACTCTGTTTTCTTACAACAGGACAAAAGGTATAGAAATTAATGAAGTACCAAATTCATAGCATCCTTTAACATATCACTGTATTATTAGGTTGCAAATCATTATAGGACGAAGAAAATTAAATTTGTTTCGGCTTTTAAACACCCCTATTCATAGAATTGCTAAGGTTCTCGAGAGAAAGGGATATTGTAACTGCAGAAAAAACTGTTTTCCACTTAATTTTCATGAAAAAAATAAATACCATGCCTTAATCATCTAATGACTAAGTACTGAAAATAAAACAGGTAACATATTTTTTTAAGAAGAGAAGCCACTCTATAAATCACTCTGTCTGTCCGTAACGCTATAGAGAAAATGTGATTTTCTCGGCTACTATTTAAGATAGACATCTGATTTTTCTAATGTAAATTCCTATGACATATGCGCATCTAATCTATGCATTATTTTGTCCGTCTGTCATGATTTAAAAGATGTAAACGTTATTTTCTTTGATTTTCTTTGAGTTTTTGTATATTCTCTCTTTTTTTAATTGTTATGAGAACTGAACACCTGCTATATATAAAGCACCATGTCCATTTGTCCATTCTATGATTTTTTGTGCTTCGCTATTATACACGCCTTTTTTTCCCTACAAAAAAGATGACTTTTCCAAGCGAGTTTTAGTGATTTAATTTCCATTGCCTACCCCTTAACCCCCTAAAGGAAATAACTGTATATTTATAACACCTATTGCCATATCTCTGCTTGAGAAGTTTATACTACATTTTTTTCCATTGTTCTATCCCTGCAACCCTGCGGGGGAAGTTTATATTATTGTAAGGAAATAACTTCAAGGGTTAATTCACAATTTCAAAGAATTTGGAGGGGGGATAGGCTTCAGCAAAAATAAATATAAGAATAGGTCAAGTATAGGTATCGTGTTATAGATAGCTTTCCGTGGCGTGGCTATTGAAATGAAAAAAAAAGATAAAAAAAAACATTTTTTTTTTATATTAGAACAGTGAAAATTTTTTGTAATGGTATTACTGACATTAATTTTTAAATTAGATAAAAACAAGAAATTTACTTTTTACTGAGACAAATAGACGTACAGACAGACAATAGTTTTATAAAAAAAATACGCTGTATAAAGTGTTTTTCAGAAAACATGTCTTTTATTATTTGTTACACTTCATAATTCTTATTTTTTCGCTCTCTTTCTTTTCATCCCCTTTTTTTCTCTCTCTTTCTCTCTCTCTCTCCCTCACACACCTACACGCACGCTCTCTTTCTTTCTCATTTTTTCTGAGAACTTTATGGTTTGTCAACTGTCGTGCTGTTTTATCATTTTATTTTTTCTTCAATTTCTTTTCCTTTCCAATTTCTTTGTTTGTTTTATATATTTCGAAAGTTTTTTTAAAAACTCACTTTGTCTGTCTGTCCGTCTGTCTGTACGGATAAAGATAAAAAAATTATGTACATCCCCAATGAAGATACACATAATTACCACTTCTGTAGATTAAAATTATTGGTTGAAACGATTGAACACAGAACTTAATGAATCATTCAATCAAAATTGATTAAAGTCTCCAAATTAAAGCAAACGGATATGAAAACGTTATTATAAAACTAAGGGGACTTTTGTTATAAACAGCCCATTGTCACCTCTCTCTGTGTAAATTTATATGTAGATTCCTGTGACAAATGTGCATTCAGTGTTGTCTGTTTGTCTAACAAAATCCACCATTAAGGGTCATTTCTTTTTCAATGAGAAAAAAGACGTAAATATATTTCTCGTATTCATTCGAATCCGGTGGATAAGAACCGGTTCTCATCCATACAAAAACACTATGTCTAGCATCGTATTATATCCAGCTTTCTACGAATATAAAAATGTACAATCATAAGATTAAAACCAGTTTTTTAGCCGGTGCCTTCGGCACCTTGGGGCTAAAAAAACTAGTTTTAATCTCGTATTTGTACATTCTATATCCGCGGAAAGCCGTTTATAATACGATGCGAGAAATAACTATTAATAATTATTTATTTACCATCAAAAGATATAGCTCCTCACATGTAAATAACATTAATTTATCGTCCAGTGTCCCATCCCTCCCTGGTGTAAACTCGATCAACTTAGGTTATTTTCTCGATGACTAAACCCCCAAATAATCCAAAAATCTAAAGGGCTTTGCTTTTTAGGGTGTTTTATCAAAACCCACAAAAACATTTGTATAGCAGCTACAAAATAATTTGAGTAAGTTCTAAGACCAAAGCATACTCAAGATATTAAGAATACTTCTAATGCGATCATTTAAGATTAGTAACATTGAAAGAAGTAGCCTTGGCTACAAAAATGGCAAAAATTTCAAAGGTTGCTAATAAAGATGATTTATTAGATATTTTATTTTAATTAGTAATTTTGTAAACTACACTCCAAGCTAATAATTTCCATTATCTTAGCAACCCTATATATGGGGTTTCATGAAACCAGGGAGAGGACAATGACGTTTTAATTAATCAACAACACATTCCTCCCAGAATATTTATCCCCTACCAAAGGCATTTCAAACCAGAGTGAGAGGGGACAATGGGCTGTTCATTTCACTAGCCCCCAAAGTTTTACGATAAAGTTTTCTTACTCGTTGGCCTTACAACTTTAGGGACTTTAGTCTGCTTGGTTGATTCATTAGGTTGAGTGCCCAAACGTATCAACCACTATTTGTAATCTACAGAAGGAGTAACTTTGTGTATGAAAATATTATTTGTATCAGCCAATGTCTTATCCCTTTAGATACCTGGCGTCCCTGAGTTTTAGGAAATTCTTTACCTAATTTCTTTTTTCTGACTCATTTGATTTTCAAAAGAGCAAAGCTTTTCTTTTAATGTTTTTTTTAACTTTTCGTCTATATTTTAGGAAAAAAATCCTACATAATATTAAAAAAAATATCTTCAGTTGGCTTAATAAATGTGAAAATTGTCTACCCTTTGATTGCATGGCCTTTGGCTGGAATTTCTAATTGTATACTAAGAATTAGGAATGCCTGTTTGAAGGCCAAGACATCCCCTTATATATTGTCACTATTTTAACGTCTCTGTTACTAAGATATTAATTTCCAAATCATTATAGAATAGTCCCATAGATTTCAAATTCAATTACTGCCTTGCCGACTCCATATTAAATGCTATGCTATTTTTATGACCAAAGGCTTCGCCCCTAGCCTCTAGGAGCTTTGCCCCAAGAGGTGATTTTAAAAAAAATTAAGGCGAAATTTGTAGAAGGACCAAGGAAGTCTTCAGAAAATTCTTTTAAAAAAATTAGGGGGGGGGGTTTTGTCTTTTGGGGGGGTTGAGGGTGTCCCCCCCCCAGAAAATAGCCTAAAACCACTACAGGACCTGTAGGTATATTCACTGAAGAGTAGAATCCGATCGGTTCAGTGGTTACCGATATCTTAAAAGGGAAGGACGGACAGACGGACATCAAGCTACTTTGTATTATAGATAATCGTTCTTGATATGATTTTTGCTGAGCTATTTCTTAGTCATTTGACCCCTTTTTGGGGTGGTTGAACTTTCCACGGAAGGACGTGTTAATAAAGATTAAATTAATCCACAATCCTTTTCTTCCAGCTTAAAATTTATACAAAAATTTAGATAAAGTATATTATTTATTCATCGCATCGTATTATAGACAGCTTTCCGCGAATAACAAATTGAAAAAATATGAAATTAAAAACATTTTTTTAGTCGCGAGGAGCCGAATCATAGACGTTTTTTGAGTCATACATAGATGGTTGTTGAATTGTTGAATATAAAGCTTATTTTTGTTTCCAAGTCTTACTATTTAACCAGAGAGAAGGGACAATGAATTGTTTACTACACAAGTCCCCAAAGTATTAAAGTAACGTTTTCTTATTCAAACGTTTCAACCACTAATCTTAATTTACAGAAGGGGTAATTTTGTGTATCATCATTCGAGATGTACATCAATTTATCAGCCATTGCCATATTCTTGCGTTGAAGCTAGGAAAAGTGGCTGTCTGAGATTATGACGTCACAAAAAAATTAACCAACGAGAGGCCAATTATTGTATACTGGCCTCTCATTGGTTAATTTTTGACGTAATTATCTGAGGCAGCCACTTTTACTTGCTTCCATGCGTTTTTAAAGTCATACTTAGATGATTGTAGAATTATAGAATCCAAAGCTTTTTTTGTATTATTTGTATGCCTGCCCATCCGTCTTTTGATCATAAATTTAGTCATGTTATAATTGCCCAATCAAACTAAAACCTTGTCCAATTTTAAAAGTTTTGGTCTAACTATACAAAACATATTAAAATGATAGACTTTTTGTTTGACATACATATAGTACAACAATTAGTACCAACTTCTGATCATCTAAGATTTGTATTAAGATTAAAATCTTGACTCATATAGAAAGTTTTAAAAAGTCAAGATAATTTTAAATCACCGAAGAAGACTTAAACAGGGATAGAGAGAAATCTATTTTTCATTATTTTTTTTTCACCAAGAGATCGAAAAGGGCAAGACAATGAACAATGAATTAATTATCCTAATTATTATCAACAAAATTACTCAAACTGTATTATTTGATCATTGGTTAAAAAGTTTTGACACTGCTAGTTTGAGCAAACCAATCAAACTATAAGTATTATTTAAAGTACCCACAGTTTTTAAGCCAACGAATAAGAAATTATGTTTATAAAACTCTAGACACTAGTTTGATTTAGAAACAATTAAATAATATAAAATCATAAGGCACATAATCTAACGTAAGTAACTAAAAGTTAAACTTAGAGACATTTAATATATGTAATATAGGTTCGAATATAAAAAGGGTTAGGCTTTTTCCCTAAAAAGAATTTGGAATTTTATATAAGTAATATTTTCGACATAAAACCAATTTTTGTCGGTTTAAGTCCTTTTTACTAGCTTTACGGTATTATACAGTTGCGCAGCTACTCTATATACTCCAAAATTGCAGGGATCTAATGGGATAAGACAATAACCAATAAATTGATGTACATCCCTTATGTTAATAATAAAATATATCACCCCTTTTGTAGATTAAAATTAGTGGACGCAACATTTCAAAATTCAACTTTATGAACCAACCAATTATATTTCACTGAAGTCCGAAACAATGTTAAGCTAAAGAATGAGAAAACGTTATTATAAAACTTTGGGGACTAGTGTAATAAACAGCTAATTGTCTCCTTTCCCTCTGAGAAAGAATTTAAACGTTTTTTTTTTAGAAATTGGGGATATTTTTAGAGATATATACACCAAAATACATAATATAAATCGATACAAATAGCTGAGTAGTTTTATCTGCAAAAGATTTAAATTTATTGGCTTCTATGGCTTTCTATTCATGGATGTTGTCATCCTTGATTTCATAATATTCAAACCCCTCCCCCCAAACAAAAAATAGGTGATTTAATGCTCTTATAGATTTCCATCTATTGAATTTACTCTTTTAAAAGTTTCATAAAAACATTATCTTATTCTTTAACTAAAAACTTTCGGGTACTTTTAAATTTCTATTAGCTTGTTTCATACTTAAAGAATCCATATTTTTTTTAATTTGGGTAATTTTGTTTATCATTACCTGGAAGTATATCAAATTAACATCCATTGTCTTATCCCCTATAATCCCTGCATTTCAGTAAACTGACGCCTGTGTCGATATACTTTTTACAGTGTTACTAAAAATGACTTTTTGAAATTGATGATTTTTTTGAATTTTTTTCGGATATTTAAGCCCTAACGTGTTAAATGTACCCTAACTAATATGAATATTTAAAAAGATATATACAACAGGCTACTTTTAGGTCACTAGAGGCGGCTGTGACTATATCATAAGAGATAGGACAATGGTCGTGAAAAAAAACTTGTATATTCTTGTTGGTTGATGTTAAATGACCCATAAGATTGAAAAACTTTAAAAGGTACTTCTCTATGTATGATGATATCATATGTACGATAAAAATGTCAATAATACATTTCATAATTATCATTTTTTATGAGACAATACTTTTTTCTGTAGATTAAAATTAGTGGTTAAAAAGTTTCAACACTGAACTTAATGAATCAACTTATCATAATTCAGTAAAAGTCACCAAAGTTGTAAAGCCAACGAATAAGAAAACGTTATTGTAAACCTTTAGGAACTAGTGTAAAAAAAAAACAGACCATAGTCCCCTCTCTATCTGGTTCCTTGCATGTTAAAAACTTGATTCTCAGAAGGCTACCAAATTAATCACCCTTAGACCATAATCTAAGACAGTGTGCGTTCAAACCCACGAAAAAGTCAAACTCTATATAAATAGCATATTCGTCGTAATATATAAAGAAAACTTTTTTTGTATTTAGAAAATATTCTCGCTAATCACTGAACCAAAGTATCTTGGGTTGGTTTTGGCTTTTTATGCCCTTAGAATATAGAGCCCCTAGATGCTAGGGGCGAAGTCGCTAGTCTCTATCATAGCAATAACTACCCTAACTATAAAATCCTAATTTCCTAAAAGGTATTTTTGTCCTTTAAGATCTTGCAAACGTCTTGCTCATTAGAGCTTTCTTTTAATTTCAGGAATCTTCAAATGGGTCCCGAATACTCTTACGTCGAATTGCTAGTTTAAATTCAGCGCTATCGAAAAAATACCAATCAAAGACATATATGTATAATATTGTATAATTTGTCTTTTTGGCAATCTCCATTTGTTGTTATTTGAACAACTTTGACGCCCCTCTTTCTGTATCTTTAATTAAAAGACACAGGATGTCTGTGTGAATTCTCCTTTTCATTGAAGATTCTTAATGGTCCAGGAAAGGTTTTCAACTATTTTTTTGGCACTTTCCTCAGAAAAAAAATAAACCAATCTCCATATCATTTCTTTTATGTAACTAAATTTAAAGTAGAGGGGGGGGGGGTAGGTGATTTCCCCAACTCATTTAAAGCAGCGGTTAAAACTCTAAAACTGTTTGTAAAGTGGGGTGGGTACGATACTATTTTGACTTAAAATGGAAAATGTTATTATTTCGAATTCAAACACTTCCGTAAAAAAAGGCCACAATTCAATCAATTAATGCGCATATTATCTGGGATCTTTAAAGGGATAAGACAATGGAAGATAAACTGATATACATCCACAATGCTAATAAACAAAATTACCACTTCTTCAGAATAATATTATTGGCAGAAAAGTTAGGACACTACGATTTTTAAAACAACCAAATTAGGATTTAATAAAAGTACCAAAAGTTTTTGTGCCAACAAAGAAGATCAAGTTATCAGAACTGGATCTTTAAATCATTTTAGTGGTGAGCCAGATAGGGGTGAGCCGAACCGATCTGGCTCATCCCGATCTGGTTCACCCCGATTTGGCGCACCACTAAAATGATTTAAAGATCCAGCTCAGACTGCATATTATTAATAATTCTAACCAATTCACAGCATTTTATCTATCTATTATCACTCAGCGTTAAAATCATTAGGGCAGTTATAACAATTGGAGGTATCCGGACGGACAGACTGACGGACCGATCCTAAATGATGAAAACTTATACAAGTCCTCAAAAATAGGTCATTTGATATCAGTTTCGCAATTAATATCGTTTTATTTTAACAATTTTAATTAGCAAGATTCGCAAACATTTAATTGCATATGCAAAAAATCATTGATCTAAGGGGAAAAATAAATTGACTATAAATTGGTGTACATCCCCAATGTTAATGCACAAAATTACCCTTTCGTTAGATTAAAATTAGTGATTGAAACAGTATTATAAAACTTTGGGGACTAGTGTAATAAACAGCCCATTGTCCCCTCTATCTATGAGAAAAGTGATCCTATTAAACTTTAAAGCTCTTATTATATCAACACTGTATAATCTCGTGTATTTTATATCCACATAAGTACCTGTATGTAGATAATGCATTATTAGAATAACGTTAAGTCGTTATCATGTTAGACATGGATACTTTTATTTAATGCCTTCCAATGTAAACAAATAATAATGACATTACTGTTAGAAACTAGAATCTACTAATGCATAGTTATTCTAGCAATTTTATTGTATTATATTGATAAATTTACAACACCAAATTAAAATGGAACAGTTTATTTCAACTTTGGCCCAAAATGCTTTTTGAAGTCCCTTTTAGAGTTGAAATAAGCATTGTATTACAAATAAGGCATTTTTCAAGCATAATAAATGTTTATTTTAATAGTATAACCCCTGTTAAACTGGTAGATGTGTTATTGACATACAATTTAGATGTGTTTAATGCAGGGAGAAAGGGAAAATTGTGCTATTCATTACACAAGTCCCCAAAGTTTTCTTATAATGTTTTCGTATTCGTTGGCTTAAGTATTGGTTGGTGCATTAAGTTGGGTGTTTCAACAACTAATTGTAATCTACAAAATTTTTATTTTGTGTATTATCATAGGTGATGTTCCTGCATATATCGGCAATTGATATAATTTTTAAAGAAAATTGGTCATAGCTGACATATTTTCGACGTGCCATTTTTTGCCATCATTTTTACGTCGACATTGATCTTTTGTGAACTTTTTGGTTAGATATAATATAACTTGGAGGATAAAGGGTTGAAGCTGAATTTCTTTGCCGTTGTCCTCTCCCTCCATGTGTGCAAATGTATGTATGAGTGCAAGTTTATCAAAATAAACACTTGAAAAAAGTTGAGAATAGTGTTTTATACGACTTCTCAAAATATCCATTTTTGGAGGATTTTTAAATCAATCGGCAGACAACCAACTCTTTGATATATTATGGAGGGAGTTTACAATGAAACATAAATTAATCCTTACTCCTTTCTGCTACCCAAAATATAAAAGATAACAAATTGAAAAATTAACCAATTTCATTGTTTAGGTGTAGATAAGTTTTCCATTTTATGTCATGTCATTTTATTTGTTTTTATGCATGGCATTCTCACTATACTTCCTGTCATATCATATAGGTTCTGACACAAGCCGAAAATCGAACTTATCACCCTCCAAAAAAATACATTTTCTTATCCTCCATACTAAGACCAAACGTATTAAAACTGTTGGTGTTACATGTTATATGTGTATGTAATCATAATCTAAAGTGTTTTGTTTACGGTTATATTCAAGCTAGGGATAGGACATTAGCAGATTAATATACAAACCCTTCTTTCCCTCACATAATCCGAAGATAAAATTACTTTATCTATCTTTTAAAAGGTGTTTTATTTCAGAGAGAGATGGGACAATGGGCTGTTTATTACACTAGTCCCCAAAGATTCATAATAATGTTTTCTTAATGGTTGGCATAACAACTTCAGTGAATTTTGATTGGTTGGTTTATTTAGTGGAGTGACCAGACATTTCAGCCACTAATTGTATATTGCAAAAAGGGTAGACTTGTGTAAAATCATTAGAGGATATACACCAATTTATCAGTCATTGTCTTATTCCTTGAGATCACTGGTTTTTCATATTGTAAAAGGACCAAAAACAACTTTAAGTCCTTAGATGGTTTAAGGCTATTTTTCTGACCCTTGCAACTCCACCTTAGAATACAGATCCCCTAGATGCTAGGGGCGTTACCGCTAGTTATTAAATAAAATGTCAAATTTTGACATAAATGATATATACATTCATAGAAGGTGTGCATTTAATTCTGCATAATGTTGCATTGAACACCTTTATTATGTTCGCAAAAAAAAGAAGACATACAAATAATCTGGAATATCTATCAATTTATAACACACGGTTATCTTACAAACAAATGCGCAAAAGATATCTATTTTATATGCGTTAACAGGCAAGTTTTTCTTATGCATTATTAAAACTTGGTTATTCCATCATTCGACAGCTAGTATCCTTTAAAGTTCATAGATTTTTTGGAGATTATCAATCCTAGGAAGATTTTATCTTAATCTTCACCAGATACAAATAATGAATCAATGGAATGCAATTAAGTAAGAGTAAGTGTTTGATTATGAAAAGTTTAGTCCTTTGTGCTGTTTTAATAATATGCAGTCTATATATTTTGATGGTGTGGTACATAAGCGGAAGCGAAAGCCAACCAAATAAATACATGTATTATAAATTATTGCTTAAATACATCCAAATTAATTTTCAAAATGACAAAACCGTTCCAAAAATCTATACAGGGCAGGGAGGAAGGGATTGCTGTTGTAAAAGCAACATAAGACTATTTATAGGATTATTTCTATTATTTGAATATACAGATAAAGTTAAAATTAGGGTTTTGTAGATTTTTTTTTATTGTTGATAAGAGGCTAAGCCCCTAGAGGTGTCTTGGGAAGTATAAATAGAGATACCATACCCCGAAATAGTTTCAAAACCTCCTATCGTGTGGCTGTAAAGGAGAACCATATCTGTGCATTAGTTAATAAAATCTTGTGCTACACACACACACGGATATCCGGTTACTTTCATATAAGGATGATGTCAACGCAAATAACAGGCAAATTAGCTTTATATGAAATGACATGTAAACCTTATTTATTTTAGTATTGCCATAACTCTGCCATTAACTATCCCTTTCTTGCTACGATGTAACGTTCTATTCTTGTGTATGTAATTTTAGAGTGTTCATACAATTGGCAGAAAAAAATCCTTTGATTGCAAGACTTTTTTGCTAAGTATGTAACCCCATTATCATAATTATTGTTTTGGGAGGTGAGGGGAGGTAATTCTCTCGGGAGGGTAAAGACACTCTCCTATACAATAGATAAAGGACACATGTAGATGCATGCAGGGATCTAAAGGGATAAGACAATGGCCTTTAAATGATGGCACAAAAACAACCCTACTGTAAATCAAAATTAGTGGTTATTAAAACCTTTGAACACTTAACTTAATAAACCAACCAATCAAAATTCATTAAAAGTCACCAAAATTGTTATGTTAACGAATAAGAAGTTGTTATTGTAAAACTTTTAAACTAGTGTAACAAACAACCCATTTTATCCAACTTTCTGAGAAGCATTGTTTATTTGGACAATTTGTAAACTGTGCAGGTTTGATGGAACATCTTTTAATTTTGGTAATTTTGATTCTATAAAATGTCCATCAAAAATTAGGGCCGGGTTTGTTAGGCGTCTAGTCTTTATCATTGACAAAAGGGGGAATTACAGGGATCGCAAGGGATAAGATAATGGCCGATAAATTGATGTACCAATGATTTTAAACAAAATATCCCCTTCTGAAATCAGGGATTACTGGCTTTAAAGCTTTGACACTAATTTTGTATCAGATAATCAAGATCTTTGAAATACCAAAATTTATAAACCAACCAATATATTTGATTTTTAAATTAATATGGGGTATTAGACAGTAAAATACAATTGTATCCAGGCAATTTCGCAAATCTTAATGAACAAGCCCCTTACACAATGTGTTGTGCTTGCTTCCAATTATGTTTCAATCAGGGAGATGGATAGATATTATTAAAATAGCATAAAACCAGCCAAAAACACAGGCTCAGTACACAATTGTCCAGCTGTTTAAGACCTCTATTGCTGTTTATAGACAGATGGACAAACAAAAAGACAAAATTAGAAGATATAGATAGACACACAAACATAAGAAGACTGTAGCTGAACAAACAGACAAACAGACTGACACAAGAAAGACAAACAGTCATCCAAAAAGAAAACAGACAGACAAACAAATAGACACACAGACATACATACATACAGACAGACAGACAGACAGACAGACAGACAGACAGACAGACAGACAGACAGACAGACAGACAGACAGACAGACAGACAGACAGACAGACAGACAGACAGACAGACAGACAGACAGACAGACAGACAGACAGACAGACAGACAGACAGACAGACAGACAGACAGACATACAGACAGACATATAGGCATACAGACAGACATACAGACAGCCTTAGACACAAACAAACATTTTGCTCAATAAATTATTTTTTCCAGAATAAACCTCTCTCTCCGATCTAAAAGCTTTAATATAATAATCACATATTAATTTCGGTGATGAAATACATGACGTGAAATCATTTCTGCATAAGTTTTACAATCGCATAGTGTTTCATATCAGAGAGAGAGAGGAGATTTTGAGCTGTTTATTACACTAGTCCCCAAAGTTTTATAATAATGTTTTCTTATTCGTTGGCTTAACAACTTAAAAGCTTTAGTGAATCTTGATTGGTTGATTTATTAAATTGAGTGTTCTAACGTTTCAACCACTAATTTTGATATACAGAAGAGGTAATTTTGTTTATTATCATTGGTGATGTACATCAATTTATCGGTCATTGTCTTATTATTATCTTATCCTGCGAAAAGACAGTATCTAATAAACTTAAAAGGGGGTATGAAATCTTATCATAAAGGGAGGAGGGTATTTTTGCTGTTTTAATAAAATTTGGCTCTGCTGGATTTAATAATGTGATGTGCGGTAGTGAAACCACACCACGATATACATATAGGAAATGACCGTAACTAAATTTAAACAAGGTCTATAATGTTCACTGGCAGAAATCTAAAGGGATAAGACCATGGCCGATAAAATAATATGCATCTCAAGAATGACTTTAGGGATTAGTGTAATAAACGGCCCATTGTCCCCTCTCTCTCTCTTATGGAAGGAGGGGATATTAGATTGATAATTACAATGGTATCCCTTTTTATATCCACGTTTTCTTATTAAATGGCGAAAAACTTTGGGTACTTTTTTTAAAATTTTTACTGTTGTTTCCAAACTGATTGTGTCTAAACCTTCATCTAAGAATTTTCATAAACAGAAGGGGTAGTTTTGTTCATCATCATTAGGTGTTTACATTTATTGTCTTTGTTCCAGTCAAAACTAAGGATTTAGTATCCAAATTATTGAGTAGCTTCACTTACAAAACCGCTGTAAACATATTGTCCTATAACAGTATTTAATTAGCTCCAAATTCATGCTTTTCAATGTATTAAAAATCGATTTAATTACTAAGAAAAAAATAGGACAACTAACTCTATTGGTAACTGAGAAAGAATATTTAAATCAAACTTGATAAAAAATATTTGTCACTCCTTGGTCAGGGGATTATTTAAATAAAACAAGGACGATTACATACGTAAATGGCATTACTGACAGACAGACAGACAGACAGACAGAAGGACAGACAAACACTATGGATACAGGGATCTAAAGGGATAAGACAATGGCCAATAAATTGATCTACATCCCAAATATTAATACACAAAATTACCACTTCTGTAGATTACAATTAGAGGTTGAAACTTTATTAACAAACTAAAAAAATGCATCATAAAACCACAATGTTGTTGTTAAGCCAACGAATAAGAGAACGTTATTACAAAACTTTGGGGACTAGTGAAATAAACTGCCTATTGTATCATTTCTCTCTCTCTGGATAAAAACTAAATATCTTGACTTACCTTCTGTAGTAGTTGAACTATGTGTAGAAGTTGTTGACTGCGTAGTGGTAGTTGTAGTAGTTGTTGTCGTGGTTGTAGACATGGTTGTTGTACTTGTTGTGGTAGTTGGGGGCGAGGGACAGTTGCCGTGCTGTCCTCGTTCCACGTTTTGTAGCACTCCTAGTTAATATAGCATATCAAATAATTCAGAGATCTAAAGGGATAAGACATTGGCAGATAAATTGATGTACATCCCCAAGGATGATACACAGAATTGGCCCCTCTGTAGATGCACGTAGTAGTTGAAACGTTTAGATACTAAACGTTATTAACCAACTAATTATCTAGTGATTTTGTATTTAAAGTGTAAGGGTAATAATAGTAAAAAAAAAGACTAAAACTAATCTAGGACTTTTATCTAAATTCATCTACTTTGTATCATTGATTGTTTCATACTTATTATAAAGTAAAAGGATGTTTGTCTGTCTGTGTGTCTGTTTGTACCGATGGATCTCGCTAACCGATAAATCGATCGGGTTCTCCTTAACAGGATAGCTTCTCATAGGTCCCGGGAAGGTTTATAACTATTTTTGGGGGAGGGTACCACAACCTTCCCCAGAGATATCGCCCCTAGTTTATTTAAAAAGTAGTATGGTTTTCAGTCTGAACGTAAAAGATCTCGGAAAATGTTATTTCCAATTGATTGTACTTTTCAGAGAAGCTTTATAAATATCATAGGTTGGTTTTTATGTATTTTATGACCACCACAAGCCTCCCTTATAAGCCTAGGGGAGAAGCAACTAGTAATATTAAAGTAGTAAGATTTTTTTGTCTAAAGATAAAGATCTCAAAAATGCTAGTCAGAAATTCTAGGGTGGTCTTTTTCCAATCCCTTTCTCTCTGGAGCAAGGGTCGAAGCACCTCGCAAACAAAATCATAAAGTAATGTACCTGTCCTATCTCTAGTGCTAGCTAGAGGAACACACATATTAGAGGTCAGATCCCAACCGCAGTAAGGATTCTTGAGGCCAACACATTCCCTACAGCCTGTGTCTGGCGAGGTCTGGGTGATGCTGCAGTCGTACAGGGGCACAGACTTCACCTCGTCGTCCGTCACCACCACCAACTTGGATTCCTGGACAGATAAGGCATTATGTTAGGTAATATTGTGATGAAACTTAAAGGCATTTTTATACACAGTACTCTATTGAGCATTGAAAATCCAATATAAATTTATTTTTTTTAGATACAATAAAAATAGTTTGTTTGTTTGTTTATTACTTTAGGCCAGGTTAGCTTATATTGGAAACTGGAAAGCCCCACAGGGATAGATAACTGCAAGTATAGGCACCACAGGGTTAGGGATAACACAGGGGTTAGAAAAGTAAAAAAAACAACATTGATTTCCGAAACAAGGGGGGGGGGGCGGGGGGTATCAGTGCAGTGCTTAACTGAGACTTTGTGTAATAGTACCAAAATAAAAAACACAATTTTAAATTGTTAAACAAGGATAGTAATTTCGATAAGTAGCGCAGCTGTGCTGGATAAAATCTTACCTGAGGACTGTTTCCTCTGAAAATCTGGAGGTTTCTGACAGGAGTTCTGTCTGAGAAAAGCTGGATTGCCTCCAGCAGCTTGGATTCTGTTCCTCCGCCGCTAGACAACTGGCTAGATACCTGAAAAAAATATCACATTATTAAACATTCCAAACCGCATATTATTACAAATAATAAGGAGGTCTCCCTTTGGACTTTGGACTGTAAATTACACTGGCACCTATTGTTTCGTAGCCACGATATCCTATTCGTTGGTTTAAAACATTGTGTCAGGGATCTAAAGGAATAAAATTATGAATTATAATTTAATATAAATCATTAATGATGATTAAAACTTTGGGTACTTTTGAATTTTGATTGGTTGGTTCTAAACTATTACTATAAATTCTAAACAATTGAATTTAATCTACAAAAAGGGTGATTTAGTCTGTCATCATTGTTGATGTTCATCGTCCTATTCCTTTAGATCTCTATATGTATTGTAAAATACAGAGTTTGAAAGACTTATGATTAGAGATAATATTATTGTCAATTTTCCTATCCCTGCCTCCCTGAATAATATTAGCTATCAAACTGTTTATTAAGCATTAAACTAAATTAATATGAATAACTGTTCTTTAGGGCTTTTAGTAAAATTAAACTGCGACTAATAAGATTTTTAACAAGGGTAAAAATATCTAAATAGAAGCGTAGTACAGAAAAATGTTAGATTGTAGAAGTTTGGGTACTTTTGAATCTTGATAGAGTGAGTATACAAACGGCAAGTTACCAAACTTTTTCACCATTGATTGTTAATTACATTGTTTTCATAATTATATATATCTTAAATCTAATTTCTCGTCCATTGTCTTATCTCTTAGGATGCCTACTGATCTGATTACCCTATTACGCTATGTTGTTTGAAAACCTTCATATCTATGTGTTATGAAATTAAGGGTATTCTTATAAAGCAGCTGATAACTGGATTCAAATAATAGCAAATTTAACAGGAACATTTCCTGGTTCTTTACAAAACCTTTTTCTATCAAACGAACAGCTCAAATAATCAAACATTGCGCGTTGTTTGGAAGCTCTAATTGTAAATGTTAATCAAATATGCCTGTTTATTGGCGAAGGCAGAATTCTACAAATCATATTAATGCGGGAATAGCAGCAGTAGGCAACATTTTTAATGTCTCTGGTATGACTCAATATGATCCTAAGATTTATACTAATTTTGTAGTATTATCTGGATCGTATGAAAAGTTTAAATTAAAAACTGTATCAATCATGCTTGATCTTACTAGTAAAGTGTTTTTCTAAGTAAGAAAAAAATGATGTTTATAGATAGCAAAAAATAATTTATATATTAAGGTTTTAATTTTAAAGAAGCTTTACATAGACTTTGGGATGCCTTTATGCTATATTTATATTACAGATCCTCTTAATGCTAGTTTTCTTAAAATATTCATTGAAAAATAATTATATTTCTAATTTCAAACAAATCTTAATATCTTTAATATAGCGGTTTTTTTGAAAATTATAGTTTCAAAATCATAATATAAATTTTTTAGATCGACCAAATTAAAGTCAAAATTCCTTCTTTGTTAAGCTGGAAAAGAATAAATAACGCATCATTTTTAAAAACCTTTACGATTGATGCTTATTTTCATTTTTAAAATTTGGCGGGAATGAGAGAACGTAATTAAAGGAACCGCTAGGTTTGTATGCATGATATACATTTTAGAACAAACCAAATTTGTCTTTTTTGGATGCAAAGCATCTCTATAATTGTATATACTTCCCTAAAAAAAGAATATATTATTTAGTAGCATTTAGGGGTTCCGTTTTAAAGAGGTTATTAGGAAAGGCAGAAAAATTGCTTAAAACCATTCCCAGATTTATCTAGCCTAAAACCTTTGTGAAGCTCCCCTGAATAAGAAAATGAATCGGTTTAGTGGCTTCTGAAATTTTAACATTGAGACGAAAAGCCTACTTTTTATAGTCAAACATTGTATTATTCAAGTTGTGTCAAAATTAATCATAAATAATTTCCTGCTATGCGATCTATGAACAAATTTTTACTTGTTTCAATTTTTTATTTTTACATCTCCGTGCATGATAGCATTTTATCGTACGGTGCTAAAAACATACTTTTTACATTATTAATAGTGCAGCTACTATATAATTTTATCGTACGGTGCTGAAAACATACTTTTTACATTATTAATAGTACAGCTACTATATAATTTTATCGTAAGGTGCTGAAAACATACTTTTTACATTATTAATAGTGCAGCTACTATATAATTTTATCGTAAGGTGCTGAAAACATACTTTTTACATTATTAATAGTGCAGCTACTATATAATTTTATCGTAAGGTGCTGAAAACATACTTTTTACATTATTAATAGTGCAGCTACTATATAATTTTATCATAAGGTGCTGAAAACATACTTTTTACATTATTAATAGTGCAGCTACTATATAATTTTATCGTACGGTGCTGAAAACATACTTTTTACATTATTAATAGTGCAGCTACTATATAATTTTATCGTACGGTGCTGAAAACATACTTTTTACATTATTAATAGTGCAGCTACTATATAATTTTATCGTACGGTGCTGAAAACATACTTTTTACATTATTAATAGTGCAGCTACTATATAATTTTATCGTACGGTGCTGAAAACATACTTTTACATTATTAATAGTGCAGCTACTATATAATTTTATCGTAAGGTGCTGAAAACATACTTTTACATTATTAATAGTGCAGCTACTATATAATTTTATCGTAAGGTGCTGAAAACATACTTTTACATTATTAATAGTGCAGCTACTATATAATTTTATCGTAAGGTGCTGAAAACATACTTTTACATTATTAATAGTGCAGCTACTATATAATTTTATCGTAAGGTGCTGAAAACATACTTTTACATTATTAATAGTGCAGCTACTATATAATTTTATCGTAAGGTGCTGAAAACATACTTTTACATTATTAATAGTGCAGCTACTATATAATTTTATCGTAAGGTGCTGAAAACATACTTTTACATTATTAATAGTGCAGCTACTATATAATTTTATCGTACGGTGCTGAAAACATACTTTTACATTATTAATAGTGCAGCTACTATATAATTTTATCGTAAGGTGCTGAAAACATACTTTTACATTATTAATAGTGCAGCTACTATATAATTTTATCGTAAGGTGCTGAAAACATACTTTTACATTATTAATAGTGCAGCTACTATATAATTTTATCGTACGGTGATGAAAATATACTTTTTACATTGTTAATTGTGCAGTTACTATATAATTTTATCGTACGGTGCTGAAAACATACTTTTTTTACACTATTAATAGTGCAACTACTATATGATTTTATCGTACGACGCTGAAAACATACTTTTACATTATTAATAGTGCAGCTACTATATAATTTTATCGTAAGGTGCTGAAAACTTACTTTTTACATTACATATTAGAAGTGGTATTAATTTTTTGATTTCATTATTTATAGAAAATTGTTAATAATACGATAGAGCCATGATTTTTCAATCTATATCGGTTTGGAAGCCATACTGGAAAAAAATTAATATTATCTGAATAATCTATCTTAATCTATCTTCCATTTCACAATAACTGTACCAATGCTATTTTTAAAAATATCCAGGAAACAATAATTGGAAAATAATTGTAGCATATTTGCCTATAGCATGTTTGCACAGCAAAGGAAGTTGTTTTTGACAAGTGTTTTGGTTTTTAAGAAAGCTTGCTGACATGTTAACATTTAGGGCTCGTGTTAGGTCGACATCACCAGGGATACACAAAATTACCCATTCTGTAGCTTAAAATTATTGATTGAAACGTTTGAACACTTAATGAATCAACCAATTAAAATTAACTAAATTTCACAAAGTTGTTAAGTTAACGAATAAAAAAGCATTATTGTAGAACTTTGGGGACTAGCGCATTAAACAGCCTATTGTCCCCTCTCTCTCTTTGCGACATAACACTATACTCTTAACGATTTAGGTTAACTTAGAAGACTTGTTATGACTAAAGATCAACTTAAAATCGACAAAATAATCTGATATTATATTGACAACATGTCAGCCATTGCAACTTTTATCAAATGTAATAAAGTCGACATAAAAATTTGAGTCAACGTAATTCTAACAGTTCATCAGGTTTTTTTTATTTATATGTTCTTTAAAATTTTATTCATGGATTTAGGAATAGGGTAATGAACAATGGCGTCCAAGCTTTTTATTTTGGGGGGGGTAAAATTTTTTTAAGGGGGGGGTAATTAGGTTTTGGGAGGGGTAAAATGGCGCGCGAAGCGCGCCGCAAATTTTTTTTACCCCCCCCAAAATTTTTACCCCGGGGGTAAAATTTGCTTGGGGGGGTATTACTATTTACCCCCCCCAAATTGTTTTGGGGGGTAAATACCCCCTCCTAAATGGTTGGGGGTGCCTACGGCACCCCCAGGGTAGGGGTAAATTTTAAATGGGGGGGGGGGTAAAATGAAAAAAAACCCTAATGTTTTATAAAACTTTGGGGACTAGTGTAATAAGCAGATCATTGTCCTATCCCCATCCCCCTGATTATTATGAATAAGAGAAACTGTTAAGAAGAAAATCATGCAATAACAGAATTATTTGATGACCAACAATTTCATACAATTATTGTACATTTTGTCCATTGACAACATTTATTGTATGTGCCCGAACATTAGGGGTAAAGGAATTACTCTTTTATCTAATGATGACAAACAAAATTCTCCCTTTAGAAATATAAAGATAATACTTTGTGCTTTATTGTCCTATTCTAAACTGTTTCCCAAAAGTTACCGGAGGCAGAAATGTTCAATAAAAAAATATTTTTTGCTTAAATTAAAAAAAAAAAAATCTTACTGCTTTATAGTAAAGAATTATTTATATCGAACAAATGGCCATATAAAAAGTATTCTTAAATAGTTCAAATATTTAAAGAAAAATGTTTATTAATTAACAAAAAATTCTGTACAAAAACTAAATTCCAACTAATGAGGATGAAATTATTAAGGCTAGGCATTTCCGCCCTTCCTTCACACTAGATACTAGTTCATGGTAATGATCCTCATACAAATCAGCAAAAGAATCTGATTTTATTAAAATGACGTCATACTATACAAATGACAAATCATAGGCGGCCAGTATACATTTTACCATTGGTCAATATAAATGTATACTGGCCTTTAATTGGTCATTTGTATTGTATGACATCAATTGCTGAAACTTACTTGTTTGTTAACAGACTTAAAATGAAATTGATAAAAACTTAAGAATCTATCAAATCATAATCAATGTTTAATTGAAAATACCCCTAAAATTGCTTTTATTGCTGTTCTACTTTTGAACTTAACAATTCTTGTTTAATTTTTAGGCTATTTTTAGTTATTTTATTATTGGTTGTTTTGAAAGAAATAACGATCTTGATAGATTTCTTAAATTTCTCTATTTTTGGCTAAGAATTTTGGTTTCTGTGGTATTACAAAATTAGATTATTGTTTCAGCCTTTTTGAGCAAGATTTGAATGTATAACTGTGCCAAAAATACGGAACTTTCTAGTTTTTATGGTTAAAACTAATTATTTTATTTCATGTTTCTGTATTTTTAGTTAGTTGTATATCTGTCTGTATGTCTGTCAGTCTGTTTGCTATCTATCTATCTATTAGTGTGTCTTTTTATGCCCCTAGAGACCTCTAGAGGCACTTTAGTTAAAGGAGAGGTGATTATAGTTTTAAGAGGAAATTTTTTTCAAAAAATGAGAGGGGGGACTCGGGAGGGTAATTTTTTACTAGGGGCATTATATCTTGGGAGGGTGATGGTAACACCCCCCCAAAATAGTTAAAAACCTTCCCAGGACCTTTGAGAAGCTATATTGGAAAGAGAACCATATCGGTTAAGCTATTAGTAAGATCCTTCGATAAAATCAGACACATCTATTTATCTATCTATTTATCTATCTATCTATCTATCTATCTATCTATCTATCTATCTATCTATCTATCTATCTATCTATCTATCTATCTATCTATCTATCTATCTATCTATCTATCTATCTATCTATCTATCTATCTATCTATCTATCTATCTATCTATCTATCTATCTATCTATCTATCTATCTATCTATCTATCTATCTATCTATCTATCTATCTATCTATCTATCTATCTATCTATCTATCTATCTATCTATCTATCTATCTATCTATCTATCTATCTATCTATCTATCTATCTATCTATCTATCTATCTATCTATCTATCTATCTATCTATCTATCTATCTATCTATCTATCTATCTATCTATCTATCTATCTATCTATCTATCTATCTATCTATCTATCTATCTATCTATCTATCTATATATATATCTATCTATCTATCTATCTATATCTCACCTTCATAACTCTGCCCTTATCAGTGCCAATATAAAGAATATCGTATATATCTCCATCAAGAGTCTGAACATTCTTGTCCACAGCGATCTGGGTCAGCTTCTCATCTACTCCACATCTGTAAAAGAATAGATATTTATTATTCAGGGATAAGACAATGGCCGTTAAATTGATATATATCCCCACTCCAATGATGATACCCAAATTATGACGAAGCCCAATCTGTCTTACTTTTGAGCAAGACGATTCCTATATGACGTCATATAAAGGGAAAAGAAAAAGGAAAGGGAGGAAGAAAATCTCTTCAAAAGAGATGGGAGAAAGGGGAATCGTCTTGCTCAAAAGTGGGACAGATTGGGCTTCGTCAAAATCATCCCTTGTATAGATTAAATCAAGTGGTTGAAACGTTTGAACGCTAATCAAAATAAACCAACCAACGTTAACTACATGAAACTTTTACAAAGAGGATGACAACATCGATAAAACAAGGGAATCTTAAGGTATAAGGCAATGGACGATTCATGCCTACCTCAAATTATAACTAACAATATTACCTCTTTGAAACATTTAAAGTATTGGTAGAAACTTTTAGACATTGCTAGCTTGTACCAGCCTATCATGAAATAATAAAAGTTCCTAAAGCTTATCATGGATGTTATAACATGTTTTGATAGTTTTGGCAAAATAGTTTTTTTCTGCAGATAAAAGATATAAATAAAAACTTACTATGCAAATTAATTTTGACAGAAATGTATAAAAATGCTGGTATGTTGATTTATTTTATGCAATTCTATCTTTATATCTTCTTTTTTGAAGCAAGGCTTTTCTACAATTAGAGTATATCCGTAGGGATAGCTTTAGTTAATAAGGCATATTAAAAATCAATTAAGGCTTTTTTGATAATCTATAATAGTTAGGTAATACTTACAAAATTATTATCAAAATTGTTAGGCTTCGCTTTTACGGATGTTGTTGTCATTGCTTAGTAACTTTTTATGAAGGTATAATTAGTCATATTTTACTTTAATAAAATTAAATGAAATAAAAAATCCACAAACGAATTTTGAAATAATCTACGAAAAAAATAGCAAACATACATAACATTACAGACCGACAGACAACCCAATATGTGACTTCGCTTTTAACTTTGAAATAGATAACCTACTTTAAACTTAATTTTTTTATGTATGTACATTCGTCCGTCCGTCGTATGCCAGTTATTCTCCATTTAGGACACTAAGCATCTAACTTTTAAATCCTTTGTCCTTATTTCGATACATGATATTTGTGCTTCGCTACTTATGGATGTTGGCATCCTTGTTTTAATGTAACGTTAGCTATCAAAAAACAAATCAAATCAATATCTTATGAAATGTAATTATTATATCATGTTAGCAAAAAATAATAAGCTACAATATTGAACATAAAATGTACTTTTATATGTTTATTTAACTGTATTAATAGCTAAGTTAATCCTTATCCTATTGATTTAAAACTTTGCATGAAGATTCCTGTAATAGTTAGGTATGATTTAGAAAACGTAGCAACACTATAATCAAAACCAGAAATTCCGCAATAAATTTAAAATATGATTATTTACTTTTTGTCTATATATTTTTTTGTATGATATAATCATCCTAATCTTCTCATTTTTAAATAACTAAATTTCTAGGACATAAAGGTACAATATTATAAGCGAGGTCTCTATATTTAAGTACTAAGTGTGTTCATTAAAAGTATCCTGTATTTCAGCAATTTTATTAAGTTATGACACTCTTCAAGTATTATTGTTCGGTTGTTTATTATAATTTAGATGAAGCTATATATAGTGCCTATAAAAAATGACGTCATACAAAACAAATGACCAATGATACGACAATACACAGACTACAATTCCAATGACAGACCAGTATACATTATAATTGACCAATGGTAGGCCAGTATAACCTCATTTTTATAGTCCTTCAATTTAGATACCTCTATCTGTAATAATGGCTATATGAATCTTTGATTTTACAAATTTGCAACATAACTGTCTCGTTCTGTCTTTACTGCAGGGCTCTAAAGAATTAAGACAATGGCCTATAAATTGATGTACATCGCCAATGATAATACACAAAATTACCCCTTATGTATATCATTTTAGTGGTTAAAACGTTGGGACACTCAAATTAAAGAACCAACAAATCAAAATTCAACGAAAGTCCTCAAAGTTGTTTATCCAACGAGTTACAAAAAGTAATTACAAAACTTTGAGTACTAGTGTAATAAACAGTGCAATGTCCCCTCCCTCCCTCCCTGGTATTACTGGCTAAATAAATGATTGTGATTCCTCAGACCGAGACTTCTTCATGCATACAAATTATACAAGTTCCTACAATTCAACAAAAACACGGGACAGCGGAAAGTGTCATGTGTGACGTCATTAAAATACATCTAAAAAGGAAGGATGAGAAAAAGAAAAAGAAATGGATAATATACGTTTTTATGACGCTACACATAATGATCAGACAATACAACCTTTATATTTCATATTTACTTTCTTATTACCGTTTTTGGGCTAAAGAATTGCATTGCATAGAAAACCTTTGATTGGACGAAGTAGTACATTATTGCAACCGTTTTTTTGGTCAAGGCATTTCCGTTTTTGATTCCACAATAAGATTAAAGTTCTATCTAAGATTTTAACCTTAATCTGATATTTTTAACCTTGTTTTGAGTCAATGCATTTATTAATGGGGGGGGGGGGGGATAAACCCTTTAATGGACGAACATATTTTTGAAGTCCTATGCATGCTCTAAAGCCATGTTTGGGCCATATTTTCCCCAAATTTGAGTTAATGTCACATTTCTAAATTAAGCAAAAAAATGTTTGCAAAAATGCAAAAACGCTCGAAATAATTTTAGTTTGTTTTTCAAATGGTTTTCTTACTAGAAAGAATTATTTGTCCATCACTTTACAAATATACAGTTTTACACTTGGAGTCAGATGTATCTATCTATCTATCTGTGTATGTAACGGTTAAGTTGATTAGAAAATCCGCAACGTGAATTAAGTGCGCAAGATGGCTCAAGATGCCGCGGAGTGTTATGTAAATAAAGTGCACAAGATTACTCAAGATGCCGCGGTTTTTTTTTGGGCAATCTGTCTTATCATATGAGCCGTTCTTTTAATTTAGCAGAAAAATATGTGTGTATTCAAAGGAGGGTATTTAAGGGAAAATACAAATGAAAAAAGTGCTACAATTACACAAAATGCCGCAATTCGTTAATTTGCAATAGTGTCAAAAGCGTCATTCATTGATTTACAGTATTTAAATTAAGGTAAATTAAAAGTAAATTTATGAGTATTCCAATTGTTCTTAAATACGTTTCAAATAAAAATTTTTAACCAACAAGATCATTGTTTCACGAAAATTTAGCTTACAAATGTTGGGATATTTTCATATAAATGCAGTATGCAATCTAGAGGAGCCTTAAATGGGTCTGTTTATTACATTAGATCTAGAAAGAAGGTTTACTGGGTTTATAATTTTAACTAAATTGATATAAACTAGTGTATTTCAAACTAAACCATTAATTACAAAAAGCCAGTAAACCCCAGCTGCCCATGACTTTCAAAAAGTGTAATGCAATTCAAAATTATGATTCTTACAATAACGTTATGTGTCCTTTTTGTATAAGTTGTATACATAGTGGTTTTGGAGGACTTTTAGTACAGATAATTTTTTTAATAACAGTTATTCATGGAGGACATGAAGGATATCATGAAAAAATAATGCGCATAGTTGATATCATTGAAACTGATAAACCTATGAATGATATCATATTTGATAAAAACTATAATGCTTTAATTTAAATCATTTGAGGAGAGATATAGACAGTCAGCAATATGCTTGGTTTCTATTTCTATATTATGAAGATCTTTTGATACATCATCAAAGTAATAATTTTATAGATATTACTTCAAATAAAGAATATATTCATGTTATTTTGCTTGAAAGCCTTGGTATAAAAATCTAGAAATGAATAGGTAATGATAATTATAGTGAGTAAGCATGAACCACAATTGTGCAAGTGAGAGTGTATTAAGCAAGAGGAGAAAAGTTGATAAAATTAAGTACATTATTGATTAGAAAAAGATATTTTTGTAGATTTTAAGAACTAACCAATAATTTGATTGAGAGAATTAGTTAAATATGGTGTGGAAATGTATTAACTTTAGAGGTCTTGGAGCAAAACTAAAAATTAAAAATGTTGGTTGATTTAGTGTTGAAAAAAGCATATAGGACTGAAAAATCAGATTACTATATTTATACAACATAAACTTAAGCACTAAATTTCTATCTTATACTTCTTTTGATATACTTTGATGAAAAATGAAATTCAAGTCATATATGAAAAGCACACCCTTCCATTAAAGCAAAGTCATTTTATTTTTTTCAAAATCCTTTGCAATCATAGAAAAGTGAAATACAGTTTTAATAAGTCAATTTTCAAAGGAGAAAAAAAGCCTAATTCATCTAATGTTTTTCCATCATTAAAGTTAAACTTCAAAGTAACTATGTTAGTCAATAAAACAGGCCTTTAATCCTGTATGAATACATTAATATTTTTCCTTCCTATGCTATGATATAATTCTTCAACAAATATTTGCTTTTTATTGTATGAATTGAGCACTACTTTTTAATACATACTATGTAATAATTATCTAAATTTTAAAGTGAAAGGGTAAAATCTTTTTTAAAAGTAAACAAAACAAGGAAAAAATAACTGAAGACTAAATTTCAGTGAAATTTATTTAAATCACTCAAGACTCAAGGATATGAGAATGGAGGTTGCATTGGTAATAAAGCTCCCCCACTTGGGTGTGTAAAATTATGTTGTAGCTTATTATCATAAGGTAGGAACCCAGTAATAGTGTCGGACTGATTATGACGTAACAAAAAAAATTAGCCAATGAGAGGACATTATTGACCAATGGTAAAATTCGTAGTGGCCTCTCATTGGCTAATTTTTTTTGTTACGTCATAATCAGTCCGACACTAATACTGGGTTCATAAGGTAGAGAAGGGGATGTAAATTAATTTAGGTGCCAATGCATAGTTCATGACTGAATTATACTCTAGCTCCAAAACTAAGATTACCATTCCTACAATTATTTCATTTTTAAAGTAAGGGAATAAGACTCCTGTAGAACTGCTACGCACTTTATAATGTAGGAATTAAAGAAAATCAGAGATCTATAGAACTAGGTTGAAAGCTTGGTCTAAAGTTGTTAATATAACATCATAATAGCATGATTACAACTTATGTACAACTGATATTTTGCTGTCAAATAACAGAAATTTCAAGACTTTAGCAATCCTGTTTAAAGAGTTGTATTTAATTTAATTGAATCTAGGGTAAAGAGAGTGCTTGAGTGACTCGGGGTCCCTGACAATAGAATAACCAACAAAATAAAGTTGGTTGCATTTTAGTCATTGAATGAAAAATTTCATTAATCAAGTTTGATGGCCAAGAAAATTTACTCTGTCTTCAGGTGGTTAGAAAATCGATTGGGCTCTTCTTTTCATGTAAGCTCTCTTTTAAACCTGTGGTAGTTAACCTTAGTTCTTTCTTAATATAAATATAAATACTAAATATTATAATTCATTTTGTCAAATAAGCGCGGGAAAATTATTGTCAGTTGCGCGCATGCCGCGTAAAAGTTTTATATTGCACGGTCACGTATTGTTGATTTAGATGTTTCGCTCAGATAGCTACACACACACACATTCAACACCAAATAAATATCTATCTATTTTCCATCTATCCATCTTTTTTATGTCTTTCTGTCAATAAATGTATCTATATATACAGAATAATTTTTAGATAAAAGTTTTTCCTACTCCTAATAAGAATCTATCTAATTATTTGATATCTTTCTATCTCCATTGATTTTTTTTATCTATCTCATTAAACATTTATAAAGCAAATAAACGGGGGTACTTAAGGGATAAGACAATGGACAATAAATTGATACACAGCCCCTAATAGTAGATTTAAATTATTGGCTGAAATGTATAAGACACTATAAATTTTGAACCAACCTATACTGTTCAAAACGGTACCCTAAATTTGTTGAGTGAACGTGGTTATAAAACTTTAGGTACCAGTGTAATTTACAGTCCAATCTCACCTCCCTCCCTACAAATTCACTGTTACATATGAATAGAGACCAGAAGACAGACCATCGGACATACTCTATATGCTCAGAAGCTGTGTTGCTTTAAAAATCCTAAACTTATAAAAATTGAAAGTACACATTTTTCTATGACAAAATTGAAATAAATCCTAACTTATGATTGTCAAAATTAATTTATAGCACTTTGAAAATTGATAGAAACGCAGCTAGCTATTGTATGATTTGCATCCGTTTGCACTATCTAACTGTGTTATCTATACTACAAAGTAGAACGATGTCTGTATGTCTGTTTGTTTGTAGCGAAGGATCTTGCTAACCGCTGTTTGTTATTAATTTGCAATAAAAGTGTAATCTATAATATAAAGTAGAACGATGTCTGTCTGTTTGTTTGTAGCGAAGGAACTCGCTAACCGCTTGAGGGTGGGACACCCCTAACCCCCCAAAAAATGAAAAATACCCCCCCCCAAAAAAAAAAAAAATTTTCTTTTTAAAACTAAAATTAAAATAGTGGGGTCGACTACCCCCCCCCCCCAAAAAAAAAAAAAAATTATTTTAAATCTAAAATAAAATCTAAAACGTTTAAACCACTAATCTTAATCTACAGAAGGAGTCATGTGTCATTTTTAGGGTATACACATCAATTTATTGACCATTGTCTTATTGATTTTCTATGAATGTTGTCATCCTTGTAGTATGATTATTGAATCATGTAATAGTATTTAATAATTGATATTTTTTATATATTTTTACAGGATTAAGGTACAGCGAAAAAAAGTCTAAATATGTCCCCTTTCATTAATAGTTATTTATCACATCGAATTATAGTCAGCTAAATTGTAAGATAATAACAGTTTTGTTATCTAAACTGGTATTGTTTTTAAGATTTTTTTAATATTCATGGAAAATTGTCTGTATTACGTAATATACATGATTTTTCAGTATGGCTGATAACAAATTTTAATCTGGCGGAAATTTATGTCAATTACTATAAGCTACTATAGGCAGAATATAACACTTACAAATTGAAGAAATACAGTATATGCAGCCCTTTAATATTTCTACAAAATTAGCTTTAATTATAGATTGACTAACGGAAAAGTTAAAGGCAAATATTATTTTTCACGTGTCTTATCTCTGTGACAAAAACTTGATAATTGATATTGTGAAATAAATATTATTGGATCCAATTATTTTTTATGTAATTTGGGACATTTTTGTGAAAGTTGTTTAAAAGGTTCACTTTCATTTTCATTTAGTTTTTTTCACACTTTTTTAACAAAAAAAATATTATCTTATTAAGTGCATCTTAACCAGTCTAGCAGTTTCTGAGATCTTATGCTTTTACACATGTTTTAAAGTTTAGTAATCTATATATCTTACCAGCTTTCCGTATACATCCTACTAACTATCTTTTCTCCATCTATCTATCTATTATCTATCCAAATATTGATAATCAACCCAGAGAACCTAAGGGATAAGACAATGGACGATAAATTGATATACAATAAATCCCTAATTAGTATAAACAAAACAATCCTTTCTGTAGATAAAAACTATTGACTTGGACAATACTGGTTTGAAACAAACCAATCAAAATCCAATAAATAGTACTCAAATTTTTTTGCAAACAAATAAAAAACGTTTAGTACCAGTGTAGTTTACTGTCCAATGTCTCCTCCCCCCCTGCTAATTACCCTTTCTAACATTGGATATTTGATAGGTGGATATTGTGATAGATTCTCGCATACCCTGATAAATGTTTCTATAAAATGGTTAATATACCTATACCCATAATGACTATGCACTATCCTCTCCTCTTACCATTGAAAACGATAATATTGACCAATATATGAGGACTCTATTAGCAACGTAAATTGACGACAAAATAAACCTTTCGCAATAACCGCGTATTTCATATCAACCTATCTATTCAACATACCTTGTAAAAACTGGATCTCTTGGCTGACTTTTGATGGGGGTATCCATAAGGCAATGGTTTTTGATAAAATTCAGCCCAGTCTCGTTCAGATCTGAAACTGAACCATTTGAGCATGTTCCCGGACGGGGGATTGGAACCTGAAAAGCAAAATTCTAGTTAAAAAACAAGGATGACTATATTTATAAGAGCAAAATAAACGGGGTTGACTTTCAACCAGAAGCGTGATAAAAGAGGTTTGAAAATCCCTCTTAGAATTGAAATTGGAAAGGCCTCCCTTATAAAATATACACCTTTGGCAAAATATTGTGCACGCCACTGCTTTAACATAGTCAAATTTGAATAAGAAGTATCAGAATTACAATAAATGGATGCATATTGTTAGTTTTAATTAAAAGTAGCTTTGCTCTTTGAACTAAAATTTGAAATTTTATAATTTTCTCCCTTTGAGTGTCGTTGTGATGTACATACAATAATCATAGGAAAGCTTCGCTTTTTTAATCATCCATTTAAAAACAAAAATATTCACCTGAGATTTTGGGATAGGTAACCAATTTGAATATAGGTTTGCCTAAAATTAAAAACAAATATAAAAATATTAAACTGTTTGTAAGTAAAAAAAATCATTTTAGTTCGCTTTTTTACCTCTATTCCAAGGCTGGTATTGGCACCGCAGGGTTATTACTCCTCTTAAGGGGTTAGGCAACCCCCCCCCCCATTCTTTTATCTTTAATTTCTTTTAAAATCATGGTCGGGAATATTTTCAATGCTCGAAAGGCAATTTTTGGGAAAACACAGATATCAACAACTCAATAAGGTAAGAAAATTTAGTTGTACCTGGTCCTTGAAATCACCAGTGAAGGCCTCATTGATATCCTCCAAGCTGAACCTGCAGACAGCACTGCCAGGTATAGAGTTGTCAGGAGTTGTAAATACCATGTAGATCACCTAAATATTAGATAGATAGATAGCCAGGTATAGAGTTGTCAGGAGTTGTAAATACTATGTATATCACCCAAATATTTGATAGATAGATAGATAGCCAGGTATAGAGTTGTCAGGAGTTGTAAATTCAAAGTAGATCACCTAAATATTAGATAGATAGATAGATAGCCAGGTATAGAGTTGTCAGGAGTTGTAAATACCAAGTAGATCACCTGAATATTAGATAGATAGATAGACAAATAAATATATCTATTAGATAGACAGATGGATAAATAGATAAAAGTATATATACATAGATAGATATATTGATAGATTGATGAATAGATAGACAAATAGATAGATAAATAGCCAATTAAACAAATGCAATATGCAAAATAGTAACCCAAAATTTTAAAATCATTAAATCAACTGTAAATCGCACAGCTATATTGTAAATGCCAATTTTAATGACCAACGTTCGATAGGAATAGTTATTATAACAAAAAATCGTATTTATTTTCACCCATTTTTATTTATTTTTTTGGAAAAAAATGTTGATTTTAAGGTTTTAATAGATGTCTTAAGACTGCAGATAGAATGTTTTAATATGTCCACTTTAATTGACAATCCAGTATTAAGGTTTTTGGGCAAGCTTTATGCAGGTCTCGGATGGTTTGAGGCTATGTTCCTGAACTCCCACTCCCTCCCCTAGAGGCTAGATGTGAAGTAACTATTATTATGTTAAATACTTGATAATTTGTCCAAAAAAATCTACCAATTTTTTTTGCAATTAAAAATTTCTGGCCTAGATTTTTTTGTTTTTACTAAATTAATTGGCCATATCTTTGTGGCATCATGATAAAATCAATGCCATAACTTCCTTATTTATTAGATCATATCATTTCATCATTAGGGGGTGTCAATACTCCCCCCCCCCCCCCTGTAAATTCAAAGTAAAAGAATCTCTGTCTGTGTGTGTGTGTGTACCGAAAAATCTAGCTAACCACTGAACCGATGTGATTCTACTTTACAGGATAGATACTTAGAGGTTCTGGGAGGGTTTATAACTACTTTGGGGGAGAATACCACCAACCTCCCAAGAGAAATCTCTTATAGTTCTCTATAAAAGGAAATCATATCTGGAGAAATACTTTTAAACCCCCTAAACAGTATATTTTTTTTTCAAAATTGATCAATTCTGTAATAATTGTAAAAAATATTATATTCAAAAGGAAAGTAATTATTTTTGACTGACTTTCAAGTTTATAGTAGAATAGGAGTCAGGTCCCAGGCAAAAGTGAGGGGGGGGGGATAGAATATTCTTTGGGATGGTTGACTTACTCCCCCTAAATGTCTTAAAACCCATAAATGCTATTTTAAAGATCTAAAGCGGCACAAATAAAACCCTAAAACTGGCACACACCCTTCTACGTTGAAAAAAATAAAAATTTTTGGGGCATAACTGTTTTTATGGGTTTTGGTTGGTATGCTTAAAAAATGTTTAAATGTGCACGGCTATGTAGGAAGTAATTACCACAGTGAATTTTTTTGTCAAAAATGAAATTTTTGATTTTCTTAAAAAAGAAGTGTATAAAAAGTTCTGAAAATAAATTTTTCTTTTAATGTTTTTCGTAATTTTAAATTGATTCTTTGATTATTTAGAATTATATATTACAAGAATTTTACCAATTTTCATTCAAAAATCTAATTTAAAGATTTTTATCCCAATGTGCGGTTTTTAAGGGTGTTAAAGTAATTAGGTAATGACTGTATATTAGAGAACCCACTGAATTTTGCTATGATGAAGTACATAAGCCTGATCATACAACATTAAAGACTAGCATATGCGCCCATAGCATTTAAGGGTTCTGTAATTGAAGGCAAAGGAAAAGGAAACACAAATATGGTTTAGATTTAAAAATAATGTAGCCTAAACCCATCCCGGAATCAATGTTAATCTTCCATAGAATGGAGAACTCAATCGGTTTATTGGTCAAATGCTCCGTTTTTGTTTCAACCAGACAATTTGGAAATAGAAAATAATAAAATATTTTAGAAAACAGACGCTTCAAACTTTATATTTTGGGTCTGGATTCTGAATTCCAGCATATTAAAATTCGTGGATCCCCTGCCGAATATGTGAACGGTTTAGCGCTCATTTACTTCACGCAAATTAGGCCAGGGAAATAGTGGAGGTTAAAATTGACATTTACACCAGATAGCAAGGACATTGGGCCCCATTTTTTTTATAACGTTTTCTTATTCGTTGGATTAACAACTTTGGGGACGTTAGTTAATTTTTATTGGTTGCTTCATTAAGTTGACAGTTAATACGTTTTGACAACAATTTTAAATTACAGAAGGGGTAATTTCATTTATCATCATTAGGGATGTACACCCATTTATTGGCCATTGTCTTATCCCATTAGATCCCTGGTTAAACTTTATGCTGTAATTATATCGACAAAAGAAAAACACTGAAGTATTAGAATAACATTTCCTGCAGATTTAGTATTTCTCAATATTGCATTTAACATTGACATAAATATCAACAAAATAAAAAAGTATGTCGCTATTATATCAACCACTTTAATTCAATATCTAACTTTAAGAAAAAAACTATATATGGATGGTTTTGTTCTACGGTAATTGACCAATGATAGGCCAGTATACATTTTACCATTGGCCAATTACAATGTATACTGAACTATATTTGGGTATTTGTATTGCATGCCGTCATTTTTATTAGGCACTATAAGCTGCTTTATTCTACGATCTTTTTACTTTTCCCTTCTCCTCGTAATTAAAGGGCAATTATCGAAACAACAAGAGTATTAAAATATTTGCAGGGATCTGCAGGGATAAGACTATAGGGAATAAGAAAATAAAGTTTAAATAGATCCTTATTAAGATAATGCTTAAGTTATACTATAAGTTGTTATCATAACAGAAAATAATCTTTAATAGAGGACATAAAGGTAGGTAGGGAGGAGACATCGAACTGTTTATTACCCTTGTCACAATAGAATTATAATAACGATTTCTTATTGGTTGGCTTAACAACCTTGGGGACTTTCATTGAATTTTGATTGGTTGTTTTATTTAGTTTCAACCACTAATTGTCATATACAGAAGGGGTAATTGTGTGTATCATCATTGGAGATATGTATCAGCCATTGTCTTATCCCTTAGATCCTTTACATAAAGGACAGGCATTATCAATTTGCGCCAGGGTAAATTATTCTTTCATTGATACTCCTGGATCCCTGGCTATGACCTTTTCCGTCGAAATTTTAGGGGTCAGTTTTTGTCAGCCGTGATACATTTATTATTGCTGTACTTTACAACGGCAGGGATCTTAAGGAATAAGACAATGAATATTAAATTCATATATCCCCGTTGATGATAAACAAATTACCCCATCTATAGATTAAAGCTATTTCTTTAATTTTGGCAGTCCAATGTCCCCTCCCTCCCCTACTTTTCGGGGATAGAGCAATTGAATTTGGAAGATATGTTATATGTCTAGAAAGTTTAAAAACTGTTACACTATTCAAAGAAAAGTATCTTTTACATATTGAAATTTTACTTTTTAAACACAATTTCAGAATTTTATCATCCAGTAATATTTATTAAAGGTACATTTTTCCATTAAAACAGCTATTGGATAACTTTTTTGAAATTTTTCGCAAATCAAAATTGAAATGTCTTAACAATAACATGTTTTAACTGACGAAAAAAATGGAGGACAATGAGATTTTCAACAGATTAGAAATCACTGTTCCTAATTATATAGCGCACGCTTTTACTTGAAGAAAGAAATCCTGAAGTCACTTCTCTTCATTAAATTGTCAGGGATGGAGGAATATGAAAATGTATAAATTAATCTTTCTCAGATTTTTGGGAAGGAGGGGACATTGGACTGTAAATTATACGGGTGCCCAAAGTTTTAAACCACTTTATTCTGTTCGTTAGCTCATTAAGTACTTCTATTGAATTTTGATTTCATACAGTTTTTTAACTTTTCAACCAATAAATTTAATCTACAAAAGGGATAATTTTGTGTATTATCATTGGGCATATACAGAAATCTATCTTACACCTTGAGACCCCTAAGTAAAAGGTTTTAATTAGAGAGAAAATCGGGAGGGGCAGGACATAAGTGGTTAATTTAATACACAACCCTTTTCTTCTATAATAATAACCAACTTTCCAAAGGAACAGAAAAAATGCGGGTAATTTAATTTCTAGTCCATTCTTCTATTCCTTTTAGAAAATCGTCTAATGAGCTGAATAATTGGGAAATGGATTATGAAATCTAAAAGGTGTGTCATCGTTTCCGTATATAGTCACAGCCTCAAATCTTTAAATAAAAGTAACAGGAAGCATGTGTGTGTTTGTCTTTCTGAATGTAGCGAAGTATCTCGCTAACTTAAGAAATTATATGATTCTCCTTTACAGGGAAGCCTCTAGTAATCAATTGCTCATACAAAAATTTTATAAGATTTTGTGGAATTGATTGAATGCAAATCTAAATTAAAGGTCATCTTAGAAAGTATTTAAACAAAAAGGCCAAAATTAGTATGACGATTGAATTTATACAAGTAAAATAGCAATACTAAGATACATTTTTTAAGATAAAAAAGAACAGTAGTATTGAATACAGAAAATGCGAAAATATACTAGGTCATTATAATAATTATATTCTTGAACTTATTTTGTATTTTGCTATTATAAAATTTTTCATTTTTGAAAGAAACGTCTGATTAAGTTAAATCACTTAGATTTAAATGATTTTAAGCATGGATAGCTAAACTATTTCAATAGCAAATTTCTTAAATTAATGATTAATCAGAAATAGAGGGATTGTTCAATAGAGGCAAATTAATCTTTTTCTTAAATAGTTATCATATACGAAAATATTGTTTTTTTTATTATTATTAGCCGAGAACTTAGGAGAAAAGACATTTGACTATAAATTGATGAACATCCCCAATGATAAAAAACAAAATTACCCTTTAGTAGATTGAAATTTTTGGTTGAAATGTTTAGCCACTGAAGGTTTTAAGGAACCAATCAAATTACAATAAAAGTACCCAAAATTTCGGTACCCGTTCTATTTATAATACAATGTCCCCTTTCGTTTTATGGAAAATACATTTATCTGCCATTTATGTATCCCTTCCTCCCTGTGATCTTTAACCAATTTGTGTTTGAATCTTAAATATTTGTTGATTTACAGGGATGAGAAAATGGATGACAGGAAAATCATCTGAAAAGTCAGAGTCTGACAGGGAGTGAGAGGACATGTAAATCAGTAATAAGGTTTAACCAACAATCTAAAATAAATCTAAAATAATATTTGGGGGGCAAATGGAGAGGTCGTCAGTTTTACGATGTGTTGCCCCCCAACGACAGCTGAAAAACACGTATAGGTTTCGTGATTTTTTCCGATTAAATTTCGTTATTGGTATAAGCTGCATGTAAATGGTAAATTACACTGGTACATAGAGTTTTACAACAAAGTTATCCTATTCCGAGTCTAAAAAAATATGGGTGCTTTTGTTGAATTGTAATTGGAGGTTCCAAATTAGTAATGGCTAAACTTTTCAACCAATAACCTTGATCTACAGATTGGGAAATTCCAATGCTTTATCAGTTGAGAGTCCTGAAGCCAAACATAAGTTTTTTTGTTTATTGTCATATATCCTTGAATTCCTGACAATTAATGACTTATAAATTTGAGAAATTTTGCTAATATATACACATGTATCAGGAAGCTAAAGGGATAAGACAATAGCCGATAAATTGATGTACATCCTCACTAATAATACACAAATCGCACCTTTTGTAGATTGCAAATAGTGGTTTGAAAACTCAGCTTAATGAAACAACCAATCTAAATTCACTAAAAGCCCCCAGAGTTGTTAGGCCATCGAATAAGAATATGTTATTGTAAAACTTTGGGGTCTTGTGTAATAAACTGTCCAATATCCCATCCCTCCCTAAATATTTACACATATACATATATAGGTTAGGTTACAAGTAATTAGCGAAAATTTGTGGTTCTAAAGGGCTAGGGGCATGTAGGGGGGACTTTAATTGTTTACAAGCATGTAATATTTGTGTTAAGTTATTATGTAATAGAAAGAAACTCCAAGAAAGTAAAGGGCAATGGCGTTTAAATTAACGTTAGCTTTTATCAATCACGAACAATTATAGAAGAATTATATACACTAAATGAGGAGAAAGCCCAATCTGTCCCGATTTTGTATCAGTTTTAAAAAGTGCGATTCCTGTGACGTCATTCCCTTTTTCTTTCCCGAAACGTATATGACGTAACTGGAATCGCACTTTTAAAAGTGATACAAAATCGGGACAGATTGGGCTTTCTCATAAATGAGAAGATAAATTATCGATCATTTTTCTATCCAGAATTTCATGATAGGTGCAAGCAAATGTATTTAATTTAAGTAGGAAAAGAGAGGGGGAGAAAAAGAGATAGAGAGATAATGGTAAATTGGGGAAAGAGAAAGAGAGAGACGGACAGACAGACATGATCACGTTTACAGTAGCTTTGCTACTAAAACCTGAAATATATATTTTTTTTAAGACATATTGATGGGCGAAATAAATAATTTATCCACTAATAATAAGATTGATATATTGACAGACAAACAATTAGATATATAGATGGATGAATATAAAGTACATTTTTGTAAGCTTAGCTAATAGGAGGCAAAACAGTTACCTTGCCCCCGGCTATTAAAAGGGAGGTATATTCTGGCAACTTCCCTGTAATCAACATTGGACCCCCTATAACGCCCCGCCTCCCCCTGGTCACAGAGGAGGGAAATTGGACGGTAAATTATACGAGTACCCAAAGAATTAAAACTACTTTATCTTAATCGTTTGCTTAAAAATTTTGGATACTTTTGATTGGTGCTTTTAAGCTATGGGTGTCCAAACCAAGAATTATAATCTAAGAAAGGGGGGGGGGGGAAATAAAGAACCAGTCCCCCCCCCTAACCCGCGTATATTTAATGTCCAATTAACTGCAGTGTTTATATTAATTTGTCTGTCCGACCCTACAGGCAAAATCACGTATTTTAATTTTAAACATGAAATTTTTTGTATAAAAATATTTGATTTTATGTGATCATTTTCCTAACCATTTTGAATTTATTTCAAGTATGTATTTGAAACTGATTAATATCCTCTGAATAAGAACCGGTTCTCAGCCATACTGAAAAATCATGAATAACACCGAATTTTTGACAATTTTCCACAAATATTAAAATAAAGATAATAAATTATAACGAGAGGGGTGGGGGAAGAGAAATAGAATAAAACTATCTTTATGCTAAAATTAAAATGATAAAATTGCTAAAAAAAAACATCCAAAGATCTGTAAACCGCATTGTATTATTATGAAGGTTTAGTTGCTAGGGCAGGGCGGGGAATGTCAGAAAAATAGCCTAAAACCATCAAAGATATATTTTAAAAACTTTCATAATTAGTATATCAGTATTTTCCGAGATCTTTAGCTACAGACCAAAAAACGTTTTATCATAGGATATAGACGATTAAATAGATTTGTTTCTCAAGTTCAAAGTCAACCCAGGCCTGAGAAAATTTTAAACATGAATTATTTGTGTGCATTACTCTCATGGGGAGGGGATAGTATACCTTCAAAAATGTAAATTGGCCTTAAACTTTTCCGACAATCAAAAACCAACTTTATTAAAATAGGAGTACAAAAAAATTTTAGGACAGTCAAAAATCAAGTTATTTAAATTTGAAGGCAATATCTTACATTCTAGTGCCTTATTCCCTTGCTTCATAGTTAATAGTAAGCTATGACTTCCACTAAATTTCCTATTATACAAAGGACTATAGTTATTGTCTGAAGCTTGAAATATTAAAAACTGTTTGTATGAATAGTTTCAATTTTTCAGGGGGCCTTTGTAAATGTCTTGCGGTGGTTTTAGGCTATTTTCCTGACCTCCCCTAGAGACTAGTAACTCAGGGAGGTAGGGGTCATTAGACTGTTTATAAAAAAAGTTCCCAAAGTTTTTATAATAAAGTTTTTTTATTCATTGGCTTAATAACTTTGGGGACTTTTTGAATTTTGATTTGTTGGTCAGTTCATATTAAGTGTCCAAACGTTTCAACCACTTAATCTAAAAATGGGGTAATTTGTTGTTTCATCATTGGGAATGTACATCAATTTATCGGCCATTATCTAATCCCTTTATATCCCTGACGGAATGACAATACGCGGAGGTGATAGGACACTGTTGGATAATAACACTGACCAAAATAAAACATAATTTATGCTTTGTTCAGGCAATTTGACCGATGAACAACATCAGGCCTAATGTTTTATATACTAAAACAAATCATGGAACTAAAGGGATAAGACAATGACCGATAAATTGATTTACATCCGCAATAATAAGACACTAAATTACCCCTTCTGTTAATTACATTTAGTTGTTGAAACGTTTGGACAATCAACTTCATAAACCAACCAATAGAAACTCAAGAAAAGTCCCCAAAGTTGTTAAGTCAACGAATAAAAAAACATTGCTATAAAACTTTTGGGATTAATGTAATAAACAATCCATTGTCCCCTTTATTTCTGAAAACAAAATGTGAGATGTTTTTGCCTTTCTTCTTAGGGAGGATGACTTAATCTCCCTTTAAATAGCTTAAAACATGCTATGTCCATATCTAGGATTTACTTCGGTCAACCCATTTTAGGAATCTTAATGAATAGTCAAAAAGACCTTTAAGGAGATCTTAAGGAATAAGACAATGGACAATTAATTTTATGTATATAGTTGAAAATATATCGGTTGTAAAGTTTGAACACTACTTATTCGAACCAAATAATCAAGATTTAAAACAAGGATGACAACATCCATAAAAGCGAAGCACTGAAACGGTAGGACAAACGGACATTAACACTTGTATAGTGTTAGAACTTAATTATCATAATATAAATTTATAAGAGTCAAAGCAAAATTGTAAGTAAATTTGTTGAAAAACTGCTTGATACAGGAAAATTTTTATGGACATACTTACATTTTTAGGACTTGATTATAGAGTTGCTTCGCTTAATACATTATACTTTGTTGTCCCAGGAATCAATATACCAAAAATCAGATCAATCCGATGATTAGATCACATAAAAATTTGTTGTTAAAAAAGTAAAAAAATCAACATGTTTAAAATGGACGTACGGACATTTTGGTAATTTTGATTATAGAGTTGCTACGCTTTCTAAATCGTACCTAATTACTAAAGGAATCACCATGCAAAATTTGAAATCGATAGGACAATTCTAACATGCCTAAATTAACGGAAAAAGCTATCCGTTACGGACGTACGGACGGACGGACGGACGGACGTACGGACGTACGGACGGACGGACCGACCCTAATTATAGAAAAGCTTCGCTTTTAAAAAAAGTTTAAACAAGTTATAGACTGGATACCAGTTTATTTTACAGTTCAGTAAACATATAGGTTTATTTTTTCTCTGTACAAAAACTAATGCCTATAATTGGTCATTTTTGACCAATCAAATTAGAATGATAAATTTGAATTCTAGAAAGTTAAAGGTCAAATTTTTACAGGACAAATTTGCCTTTACCTTTGGAGGTCCTAATTTTACATGGTAATGAGTACCGACTGTTTGTCGGCCATATTGTTTATAAAATTCTAATGGTACAATGTTACAGGGAGGGAGGGGATATTGGACTGTAAATTTTACTTGTTACCAAAACTAAAGGTTACTTTATTAAATCTTTATTTGTTGGTTAAAACCAGAAGTGTATAAACATTACAATAAACAATTTTGATATACAGAAGGAGTAATTTTGTTTATCATCATTGGGGATGTACATTAGTTTATCGTCCATTGTCTTATCGCTGGAGATCCCTAGTTATTTATGGTTACGTATATCGTAGCCTACTCTACTCGTATGTGTGTTTGTCTGTCTTACCTTTTCTCCATTAATTGATGGTAGGAAGGCTGTGGTAGACTGTATGTGGTCAAAATAGAATGGGTAATCACCGGACACAGAACAATTCAACCTAAATAGAGAAGTGTTATTATTGTTTATCAGCTATCGAATAAGCCCCTTTGTAGCATGGTAACTCGAGAAATTTGTCGGGGAAATTAAATAAATAAGTTTGGTAAATAAAACAAAATTGGAGGGATGGAGAAGATATTTTTTTGTAGAGTTGATCTCTCTTGGGAGAATTTTAGTGTTAATCCTAAATTAATCAAAACCGACCCTGGACTCAAGAAAAGCTTCATTTTATCTTATTTCTATTTACAAGGATATTAATATCTAACGATCCTTTCCTTTATATCTATATTTCTATCCATACTTTTAAATTTATAAATCTATTTAGAATATTTAAATGTATATAATATAGCTTTGTATATCTATTTGTGTATCAATCTATATGTCTATCTATCCATCTATAAATCTTTCTATTGCCTTGTGAATAGAAAACAATTTTCACTTAACCAAAAATTTATCATAAATTTATTGTTAAGAAATATTTGTAAAATTGATTTATAACTAAAAAGTAAAAGTTTAAGAAGATTTAAAATAAAACAAGAATTTAAAAATTCATAATAGCGAAGCTTAACTAATCTAAAAAATAAAAAAAGATGTTAATTTGTTGTAAAATTGCCCAATATTTAGGATACTTTATTTGGAAGGATTTTTATTTTGTCTTATTTTAGAATCTTCTATCAAGCCATTAAAAAGTAAAAGAATAGCTACGCTTCTTAAAACTTAGTATCATTTAGCAATATATCATCATAATTTGTTTTAAATGTGCTTAAACGAAATGTCATATTTTAAATTTTTTCTTCAAATTTTCACATATTAATTTAGACATTAATTTTATTGCTTTCACAGAAGGAAAGAAGTATTCCAAAAAATAAATAGCATAAAGGACAGACAAGTTTACAAGCAGAGATATTTTATCTGAGAAAAAACTATTCTACTTGCCAAGTTCTGGTGAAATACTCGACACCCCCCCCCCTTATGCAATTTTATACCGACATAACTAAATTCTGATCCCCCCATGAAAAAATCGAGGTTCTAATATTTTAGTTAGGGTTAAAATGAAAGTAAGGGGATCAAAATTATCCTTACCCCCCGGGGGGAGAAGGGAAGAATTAAAACTCCATTTTATTTTTTTTTTTTGGGGGGGGGGGTATTTATTTTACATGATGCGGGGTATTCCACTCCTGGATTAGGATACCACAAATGTTCTTCAACTTTTTTTCTAGACAAAATTACCTTTTTCAAGATCTACATATATCTATCTTTTTCTTTGCTATTAACTATTACAGCATTTTATGAAACACTAACAAGCAAAAGACATTATTTACAGCTACTTTTGTTCTTTTTATTTTTCCGAATTTAAATCTATAAAGGGTTCTCCTTGACTTAAGACATAAATAATATTATGTAAGATCTTTATCATTGACACAATTCTAGGACACTAGATTAAATTAATCCCAAATTTATTTTTAGTTAAATATTATTTCAGGGATCTAAAGGGATAAGACAAGAGCCGATAAATTGATGTACATTCCCAATGATGATACACAATATTACCCCTTTAGTAGATTAAAATGAGTGGTTGAACACTCAACTTAGTGAATCAACCAATCAAAATTCACTAAAGTCCTCAAAAGTTGTTAAACCAACCAATAAGAAAACTTTTTAACTAAACTTTTGGGACTAGTGTAATAAAGAGCCCATTGTCCCTCTCTCTCTCTTTGTACTTTACCCTTAATTATATCTGTCAATTATTAATCTATCTATTATTCCATCTATCTATTTATTTGTCTATTTGTCAATCTATTTATCTATCTTATTATTCAATCATTCAATCAATATTTAAAATTAGATAAACTTTTTGTCCATCACAAAAATTTTATGTTGTTTCCGCATTTTAACTAAATAACAATCTGATAATTAAGTCGGTTATTGTTTGTTTTGAATGCTGCATGATAATCTTAATACATAATTACTGGTTTAGGGAATAATTTTACTGCTATTAACGTTGACTTTATGTCCAATATGAGGCGTTTTGATAGAATCCAAAGAGAAGAATGAAGAGGGGGGGGGGTGGATAGTTAAGTATCAAATTAAAGGCAATTGCACTTCCCCTCCCCTTAAAGTCTACAAAGTAGTTAAGCCAGCGAATAAGAAAACGGTATTATAAAACTTTGGGGACTAGTGTAATACACAGCCAATTGTCCCCTCTCTGTCTGATATTTTGCACAGTTTGTGGGGACGTCATTTGAAAATTCACCGCGCGAAAACTTTCCCGCTGCTAGCGATGGACACAAAAAGTTCGCAAATTAGAGAGAGTGAAAATGTGATAGAATAAAAAGGATAGAGAAAGAGAGAGGGGGAGAGAGATAGAGAAAGAGAGATAAAAGAGAAATAATCCCATATAATATATGGGTTGAAATTGGGTAAAATATATAAAGTCGGTACGCAACCCGTCAGTCTTTCAGTCTGTCCGTAACGTAACATAATGTAAATTTATCGGCTGCTATTCATGTTAAAGTGCCTAGAATCCAGCATACATCTGTTGGTCCATCAGTCATGCTAAAATTTTCTCTCTTTCTTTTCTTTTTATCTTTTCTTGACCATTGAACATCTGATTTATAACTCACATAGTCCTATTATTGTGCTTCGCTTCTTATGGATGTTGTCATCCTTGTTTCATAATACTATTTCAACCACCTAAGGGCCATTGTGTAAAAAAAAGGGTTAAGGTCGACTCTCCTCAAACCTCTCTCTCTGTGTGAAATAATTCATTATCAATTAATATTTGATTGGTATAAGAAACAAATCAATTTGAAATTACTCAACACACGTGCTGTCTATCTATCTATCTATCTATCTATCTATCTATCTATCTATCTATCTATATATCTATCTTTCTATCTATATATCTATCTATCTATCTATCTATCTATCTATCTATCTATCTATATATATATCTTTCTATCTATATATCTATCTATCTTACCTAGATTTCAGGAAAGTAGTCCATCTATTTCTGAATCTATTAGAAGAACCTCCTCTATCAGACTTGCACACTCGGGCAACCCTAAAATAAATATTTTCTATAGATTTGTTTTTTTCATAATACGACATTTTGTAATACTATACATTTTAGTTATTTACCGCATCTCGTATTATAGACATATTTCAGCGGATAATAAAAGGAAAAATCATAATGTTAATTCTAGTTTTTTTGGCCCATAGGAGCTGAAGACATGGACCAACAAAAATGGTATTAATATTAGGTTCATAAATATTGTCTATTATACTATACGATACATGATCGTTCTGTATGGCTCAGAATCGGTTCTCTCTTTTAAGGGGTTTACATCTATAAAGATTGATTTATTACAAATTTATAGCTTTTCTTTCAAGCTTTTAAAAAAAATTTAAAAACCTATTCCATTAGAGTAAAACACTAGAGGGAGAAAAGGTTAAATAACTGTATCTTCCTATCGCATCAACCTTGTGCAACCTTTCTATTAGCTCATTGAAAATCAACCAATGGTGTCGCTTATATCAACACAGCCAAGTAGCAGAAAATAATTTAGAAGCAGCCGAAAAAGTTCATTGAAAAAGAAAAGGAGGTAGTTGTTTGTACATACATCTATTCTATAGATCTGTTCCTATTCCTATGTTAAATCTTAGTCTATACTGTTATATGGGAGGATATTAATTATCGTTCATTGACCTATCTTTGAATCCATGCCATTGGCTTTGTTTAGTATCAGGGATATTTAGGGATAAGACAATGGACGAATTAATGATAACCATCCCCAATGATGATTATATTAAAAGTTTGGCAACCTATAGTTTTTAACCAACCCATCAAAAAAATATCCAAAGTGTTTGAGGCCACGAATAAAACTTTGGGTACCAGTGTAATTTACAACCAAATGTCCCCTCCCTCCCTGTCTAATATTCCATGTAAATATATAGGTCAAAAAAGATAAAATCTTCATTCAACAAAATTTCATTGTCTTCCGAAAATTATCAAAAAAGAAATTTAGATTTTTCTTTGCTAAAATAAAGTACATAAAGATACAATTTTGTATCTATAAGGCAAAATTAAGCAACATTTTTGTTATTTAATTTTACATGAAAATATATTTTTTCACATATTAACAAAAATGAAGTATTACATAATAAACAAAATCTCCCTTCTGTGGATTAGAGCTGTTGGTTGATAAGTTTGGAACATACCAATCAATATTTATATAAAGTACCCAAAGTTTTTAAGATTCACTAGTGTAATTTACAGTAAAAGGTCCCAGGTTTCTAAGAGATAAGAAAATAGATGATAAAATGATGAATATACCCAATAATAATAAACAAAAATATCCCTGCATTTATTAAAACTCTCCAAAGTTGATAAGCCAATGAATAAGTAAACGTTATTATAAAACTTTGGGGACTAATGTGATAAACAGCCCATTGTCATTTCTCTCACTCTGATAGCAAACACTAAGAGAAACATTCTAACATAATCTATGGAAGGCCTAAAAAGGTTGCATGTTAAAGTCTGGAAACTGACAAGAAATTATCAGCGACATGAAAAATGAATTAAACTCGATGATTTCACACTACAAAGGTTGTCCACAAAAACAACCAATAATTTTAAATTTACAGGGGGAGAAAGTCACTAAAAATCAGCTATTTGACGTCATAAAAATGAGGGATTATCCACCTGTTTTTTAGGAGTTTTCTTTCCCACTTTTTATGACGTCACGTGTCTAATTTTTGAGTGACTTTCTCCCCCTACTTAAATTTGACTAACAGGTTGTTTAGAATCTTGGACAAGGTTCTAAACATCCTTGACCATAACGGATCATACTAAAATTGGCTAACAGGTTTTTTAGAATCTTGGACAAGGTTCTAAACACACTGGACCATACGGATCATACTAAATTTGGCTAACAGGTTGTTTAGAATCTTGGACAAGGTTCTAACCACCCTGGACCATACGGCTAATACTAAATTTGGCTAACAGGTTTTTTAGAATCTTGGACAAGGTTCTAACCACCCTGGACCATACGGATAATACTAAATTTGGCTAACAGGTTGTTTAGAATCTTGGACATAGTTCTAAACACACTGGACCACAACAGATTATACTAAAGACGTTAAAAGCACTCATTAATATTACAGGCGCATCTCGTAAAAAAAATAAGACTTAGGTTTTGTTTATAATTAAATGATTGGTTGTCTAGTACAAGCAAGGAGAAAGATTACATAAGACTGTAAATTAAACTTGTAACCAAAGTTTTATTTTTCTTTAATATGTTGGAATCAAAATTGTGGATACTTTTACTAAATTTTGAAACCAGCAGTGCCAAGACTTTTCCACCATTGCATTGGTTGTTTTGTGTGCTTGCACTTTAAACTTACAAAGGCGTTGTTGACAATAAAGAAATGGGATGAATAACTCTCCCCAATAGATGTATTGCCCCTGTAGATAAAGATAATGGCCGATAAATTGATGTACATCCAAAATGATAATATACAAAAGTATCCCTTCAATTAGAAGTTGAAACCTTAGAACACTCAAATTAATTAATTAACTAATCAAAATTCAAAAAGTCCCCAAAGATGTTAAGGAAACTAATAAAAAAATGTTATCTTAAACTTTGGGGACTAGTGTATTAAGCTTCCGATTGTCCCTTCTCTCTCTTCATAATTAGTTACTTATGATTCAATCCCAAAATACGAGAGTCAAAATTTGGAATCATAGAATTTCACCATGCAAACTTAATCCTAGAATATCAAAATAAAAATAAAAACTAGAATTTGTATCAAATTGAGTACTATTTCTAATCTATAAGTGTTAATTAAATCTACATAGTGATACTATTGGTGAAATTAAGGGATGTTCATCTATCATTTTATATCTATTATCCCTCTCTTATTTATCATTGTAGCGATGCTACTCTATAACATTATCAATTTGTGTCGCTATTCTAATAACATTACCATATTGAATAACTTGGATAATTCATGATTACGCCACCTTACAGACAAACAACTGTTTGATTGTACGACCTCTGTCTGGATGTCCTTACTATGAATAGTAATAAGTTGCGCCAGTTTTGGGACAAGGTATTCCCCCAACTGTATCTATTAATGTCGTGCACCTGACATAGCAGCAGTAGGGACTACTATTAATGTCTTTAGTGGTCAATAATATGATTATTTCCAAGGAAATTATCGGCTTTGAAAATTTATATTTTTTTTGAAGCGGTTTTTTATGAATGTTGTCATCCTTGTTCTCGACCGTTAAGAGGCCATGACGATGAATATATTAAACATTTTGCAACTTTTTAGTGAGATATGGCACCTCAAGAAAACTATTTCACTTAATATTTTGCCAGTTGACAAAATTTTTAGATTACCTTGTGTTAAAGAATGTCCCTCTGTCTCTGTCTGTTTTTGTGGAAAAAAAATTGGGGAAAAATCCCTCCAAAAACCTGTTTGCTTTTCCTTTTTTAACTTAAATGTAAGTAGAGGGTCAACTTCTTTATCTTTCCTCAAGAACCCCTGGAGCAGCTTATACCAACAATGAAATTAATTCGGGGGAAAATCACGGAACCTACACGTGTTTTTCAGCTGTCGTTGGGGGGCAACACATCGTAAAGTTGACGACCTCTCCATTTGCCCCCCAAAAATTATTTTAGATTTATTTCGCTTGTTGGTTATACCTTTTTCCTGCCCTGGAGGCCTCAAGGGACTTCAATGTTAACTTAATGTTAAATACTCATGTTTCAAGGTTTGATATATTACAGAAAAATTTGGATTCATTATAGTTTTTCTTTAAAGGAAAAAGCTCTGGTATAGTCCCTTTCGTGGCGACGCCTCTTAAGGAGCGGTTCATCGTATTTTCACAGTAGCTTTTCCTCTAATTCTAGCCCCTTCGGGGCAATCATCTAACCCAACTTAACCTAAAATAACTAATAAAAACTAATGTGAAAATACGATGAAACGCCCCTTAAGAGGTGTTGCCACGAAAGGGACTATACCCAAAATCTCTCCTTGAATTTACTTTTTTTCTAATTACTTTGTGGAATTCGGAAATCAAAAGGATTTTTGCAGTAATTAATAAAAGGAAACTGCATTAAAGCACTATTTAAATATTTCTAGAGTATTGTTATTATTCAGGGGGCAAGGGATTAGATAATGGACGACAAATCAATTTTCCCTCAAAATTATTGAAAATTGCTTGTAGATTTGTAAATTTTTAGGGAAAGATAGAGTTGTTGATTTCTTTCACTGTCATTGACGTTTCCCTCCCTAATTTTAATTAACAGTGCGTTTTAACAAGGAAGAAAAAAATCCACGAAAAGCATAGCTTCAAAAATATATTTAGTTATCCTGTTTAAACAAATAGTATTAACCATCGATATGCAATTTAAAGGTTATGACTTAAATAAAAAGTTTACATGAAATAATATTGACTAATTGTTTAATGACATCATATACTTCTGTTTTTTTTTGTCTACAAGGTTTCCACAAGTGTAAAAAAGTTATTTTTGGAAGTGAAATATTTTGGTTCTAAAACTGGGTGCTGTAAATTATCAGCAAGGTTTTCTTCTCGTACTGTATAATTACCAGAGATTACCAGGGGACAACGGGCTGTTTATTACACTAGAACCCAAAGTTTTATAATAACGTCTTATTCGTTTACTAAACAACTATGGGGACTAATTGTAATTTACAGAAGGGGTAATATTGTATATAATCATTGGGGATTACATCAATTTATCACTTATTGTCTTATCCCTTTAGATCCCTGATAATTATGCATTTCCTGAAAATTAGTAGCATTCCTCAGAACTGACGTACAGACCCTAATTATACAAAAAGCTTCGCTCTTTATTATCAAAGGAAATGTTGGAAACAGAAAATGTCAAAAAAAGTCCCTTTTTGTGTCTTTTTCTGCCTTTTGTTCTCATATATACAAAGGCCACATATAGAACAACAAGGAAAAGACAAAATATTCTAAAAAATGCATTTTTTAAAATTTTTCATTATGCCCTTTGAATTTGAAAAAAAAATAAAAGACAGTACTAACTTTAGAAACCGTTAGTAGACAACCGTTTCAGAGGTCTTAAGGGACATACAAATGATGAGAAATCATTGAAAAAGTAATAAAACTATAAAACTTAAGCATGCCTTTATTCAAGCATAGAAAACCACCCTTAAGACTTAGATGAAGCTATCCTTAATTGGAAAGCTATCCTTAAATGGAAAGCTATCTATTTAGTGGTTAGCACCGAGATCTTAACGGACAAACAAAAAACCTTGCCACTTTATATAACAGGGCTGATAAAATTTCACATTTCATATTCTTATCCAAGAAATTACTGGTAAAATGTGACAAAACCTATTTTGCACAGCGGCATATATCCTTTACATCATCAGTGATAAGACAATGGATGACAATTAATCTAATAACCTATAGGAACACTCTGTACTATGTAGGGAAATACGACCACATTATTGGTTTGGGAGTGTACACATTTTGGGAAAAAAGGGAAGTTATCTTTTTATGTAATCCATATTGTAAGCCCGCTATATGTATTTGAATTTCTTAAGATAAATCTTCACTATAGAAAATTATATATTGTTTAAGTGGTCCTAGGACAAACGCAGGAGTCCCATACGTCGGAGTGGACAAACGCAGGAGTGGACACTTGACCTAATCTAACCTATTTTAGAACATTTTATAGGTTTTTTTAAATGTATAACCCCTGCTTAGAGCTTATTTGTGCATTCACATCTTAACCTAACCTAATATGTACAGAAATACTTAATAAAATTAATATTTTAACACTCCTGCGTTTGTCCACTCCTAAGTTTGAGACTCCTGCGTTGGATGGTGTTTGATTTAAGTATCTAAGTTGATAAATCTATTAACCCTTGCAGATCGGGCCCAATCTTGGAGCCCTTCCCCCCCCCCCCCCGATCTGTAAGGGTTAACTAAACGTATCACTTTATATCATGTTAAATTGCAAAGTACTAATTAATTTATTGCAAGGAATAATAAGAACGCAATGTCCTTGGTTGGGTTCAGAGATCTTAAGGGATAAGACATTGCACGATAGCGATTTTATAGTGTAATGCATTTGCGGAATTAAATGAACAACCCCACTAAATCATGGATCAAAAAGGGATATTGATTTAATATATCCCTAATTAAAATAAAGAAGATTGGCCCTTCTTTAGATTAAAATTAATGGTTTATACGTTTGGGCACTTCTAGTTTTGAATAAACTCTAAATTCAGTGAAAGCAACTATAGTTTTTAAGCCAAAATAAAAGATACCGTGGTTATAAAACTTTGGGTACCAGTGTAATTAGCAGGCCAATATCCCCCCCCCCCCTCTCCCTGTGCTAAATATATAATATGATGAATTAAGACAGATTACTTCAATCTATTGCAAACTTTGGTATACAATGATAGGTCAATGAAAGAAAAAATGTTTACCCAGAAAGGAAATGTATTATAATGGTTAAATTAATGTAAAACCTTTACCAATTTAAAGGGATAAAACAATGGCCAATAAATTGATGTACATCCCCAATTATAATTCACAAAATTATCCCTCCTATAGTTTACGATTAGTGGTTGAAGCGTTTGTAAACTCAACTTAAAGAACCAACCAATTAAGATTCACTTAAAGTCCCAAAAGCTGTTGAGCCAACGAATAAGACACATCAATATAAAACTTTGGGGACTAGTGAAATAACAGACCAATGTCCACTTCCTCACTAGAAGATAATGGTATTGAAAGATTCATCATCCCATGCCATTGTCCTTTCCCTCATACAATTGTAAAGTATTGATTTTTTGGGATTGACGATTAATTTATCTACCAATGCCCTCTCCCTCATACAATTACAAAGTATTGAATAACAAAAATCTCTGAATAAAAACCTAAATTTATTTGATTTCTACAGGGTTATAGGTATTAGGGAATTGGCAAAAAATTCATCTTACAACAAAAATGCTTACTTTACAACTATAGTATTTTCCCTGCCTTTTAATAGCAATTATTTTTAGGTTTGGTCTATCTGAAACGAATAGCTCTTATCGTTAATTTAGGCATGTTAGAATGTCCTATCTATTTTAAACTTGATATGATGATTCATGTAATTGTTAGGTACAATTTAGAAAGGGTAACAATTCTATAATCATAACTACAAAGTAAGTATTTATACAGTGTGTTTTTTTTATGAGAACTTTTTTGAAAGCAATTTTACCCCACTTATAGTTATCAGAATTTAATGATTAACGGCTTATTTTCTTCGTTTTTTATAACCATTTATAGAACATCAAAAAAATATTTCAGTTTTTATTTAAAAAGTACAGTAAAATCAAAAATTCAAAACTTGGGTGTCAACATCTAAAAATGGTTTTAGCGCATTTTTCTTAAGCTCAAATCTTCTACCCTTTGCAAGAAAAAAATTGGGTTTTCAGTAGTCAACTTTGGGGGGTCAGTACTCCCTCCTTGGTTGAGATATGGCCTTCAAACTTTGATATGTTCTAGTACATGTCCCCAAAAGTATCTGTATCAATTTTTAACTCTGTATATCAACTTTGAAGCGTTTTGCAGCCATTCTTGCAAAGGGTAGAAGATTCGAGCATGAGAAAAATGCGCTAAAACCATTTTTAGATGTTGACACCTAGGTTTTGAATTTTAGATTTTTCTGCACTTTTTTAATAAAAACTGAAATATTTTTTTGATGTTCTATAAATGGTTATAAAAAACGAAGAAAATAAGCCATTAATCATTAAATTCTGATAACTATAAGTGGGGTAAAATTGCTTTCAAAAAAGTTCTCATAATAAAAACACACTGTATTTTATTTTAGCTTTTTTACAAAAATAGTTTAAAGCAATGTACCCTTTAATTATATTCACTAATGACAGACATTCAGTATAATTTGGAGATTATTAATTTATCTTCCATTGTCTTATACTAGCAAATTGTATTGATATAAAAGGCCACAATATTTCAATAGTATAATTGCAGGGATGCGGGGGATAAGACAATGAACGATAAATTAATCTTCTTTTATTCTTAAGAGTAAAAACTTTCTTTAATATTCTATCATAAAAAAAAATGAGGCTTCGCCCCTAGCATCTAGTAGCGTTGTATTCGAAGTTGTAGGAAAGGGCAGAAAAAATAGCCTAAAACCATTACAAAAATCATTTGAAGCTATACTGCCTATGACAAATGACATCATACAATAAAGATGACCAATGACAGGCCAATACAGAGACTAAATTACCAATGGCATGCCAGTATACATTGTAATTGACCAATTATGACGTCATTTTTTAATAGGTACTATAAAAAGCTTCCCCTAAAATGGAAAACTCAATCTGTTCAGTAGTTATCGAAATCTTAACTTGCATACTAAAAACCTTACTACTTATATTATAGATTAATTTGATTTAAATTCTCAGTTCCTTTCCTTCCATGATTTACAAAATAATTTTCGTCTATTGAATATAAAATTGCTAATTTGGTAAAAAAAAAGGTTATTCAATATTTTTTTTGGGATAACTGTTTTCATTCAAAATTATTTTGAATATTTTTGAATACGGTAGTTGTTCCTTCCTGTAAACATCTTTTTATAAATGAACAACCATTTTGCCTTAAACTTTTCCTCAAAGCAAATAATAATTACAGAATTAATTGTACAAAGAGAGATACTATATCAATAAACTGTGTCTTATTAATGATTTTTTTATACTGTCAGTAAAGTTGGAGGCAAAATTGTTTTTTTTCTCCAAACTATCAATTCGACCTCCAACAGACATTTGATAAAAACCTCTTTGTCTTGGGGTCATAAGTTGATGATATTTATTAATGGCTTAATATTCACCCAACTAACATAACAGCTGTATGTAGGAAAACGGTTTAAAATCTGAAATTTGTAATCGACAGTTTAAAGCAAAATTACACAATTATAAGACATGAAGATGTATTTCGGTTTTAGCATTTTGTTATAGTCGTAGATGTTTTTATTAATTTTAAAGCATAAAAAATATAGAATGAATATGATTAAAAAGATATAAAAAATCCATTAAAGTCTTTAGGAGAGAAATCTATGCGAACCATTTTTTCAAATGTTCAAAAAAATCCTCCAAGGGCAAATTTTATTTTCCCCATGTAAGGAAAATATCTTTTTTATTTGCCTTAAAACTTTTTTTTCATGAATTTTGAGGAATAAGATGGATATTGATTGTTATACATCCACGGTAATGATAAACCAAATCAACCGCCCTATAAAGCTAAAAATAATTGCTTGAAAAGTTTGGACACTTCAAGATAAAATAAAAGTACCCAAAGTTGTATATGTCCCATAGTGATGATCTAAAATAGTCACAATTAAGACAAAATATATTATTCTTATCCTTAGTTATAGATAAGCTGTATACAGTACTACATAGTTAGCTTTAGTAAAAATTTATAAAGAAATTACTCAATCCTTTAAAATTTCTTTGAAAACGTCAATAGATTTTTACAAAATGATATGGTCGCTTACATATTATTTCAAGTTTCGTATACAACAGAACATGTACTTGTGAAGACTTTTCCCAGGGCCGATAAAATGATGTACATTCCCAATGATGATACACAAATTTACCTATTGTGTGGATTAGAATTCGAGGTTGAAACGTTTGAACACTCAACTTAATGAACAAACAAAAGTCACAGAAGTTAAGACAACTAATAAGAAAATTTACTTATAAAACTTGGTGTGTAAGAAGTACAAAACTGGTAAAAAAAATGTCAACGTCCAAAAAAATGTGAACACATGTATGGATGGATGTTTAATACAATGTAATACATTTCTCACATATGGCTGCAAATTTAATTTTTTTAGCGCAGCTACTCTAAAACTTTTGATTGATTTATACAATCGTTGTCCTAAGCTACCAACATTCCAGGTATGAAAAATAATCCATTGGTTGCACGACCTTTGTCAATGAGTTATAACTGTGCATAGTAATGAGTAATATCCGTTTTGGACGAAGGAAATGGCATCATAATCTTGCTTCTTTTAAGCTAGTTTCAGCTTATATATTGAATACTAGTGACTTGCCCCTAGTATATATTCAAAGGGGAAATTAAAAATGGTATAAAACCATCCTAGGATTTATGTGGAGCTACCCAAAAACCCAATCGGCTAAGGAATTATTGCCATTTTAACCCACAAACAAAGAACCTTTCTATTTTAAGAGTTTCTAGATGCGGTTTTTTTTATAAATATTGTTCCTGTTTTCTAATAATTTTTATTTCAACAGGCCAATAAATTTAAAACTTTGAAAGAAATTTTTTAAATGAAGGATTTATTGGAAATACTTATACTAAAGTAACAGGATGTTTTTCTGTCTGTGTGTCTGTCTGTCTGTCTGTCTGTGTGTCCCGAAGGATCTCGCTAACCGCTAAACCGATCGGGTTCTCCTTAACAGGGTAGATTCTCATATGTCCTGGGAAGGTTTTTAACTATTTTGGGGGAGGGTACTACCACCCTCCCAAAAGAAATGACAAAAAAATTGAAAATTTTCTTAAAATCTGGGAGACTTCAGCGTCAAATAAGGTGGTATCGTACATAAAAAATTAACTTTAACAAACAAAAACATTTAAAGTGCCACTAGAGGCCTCTAGGGGCGTAACCGCTAGTTATAGAGAAAATAAAAGGACATCTTTAAAAAAGAAAGAGAGAAGAGAGAGAGAGAAGAGAGAGAGAGAAGAGAGAGAAGAGAGAGAGAGAGAGAGAGAGAGAGAGAGAGAGAGATAGAGAGAGAGAGAGAGAGAGAGAGAGAGAGAGAGAGAGAGAGAGAGAGAGAGAGAGAGAGAGAGCGAGAGAGAGAGAGAGAGAGAGAGAGAGAGAGAGATGGAGAGAAAGAGAGGAAGAGATATAGTGGGAAGAGATAGATAAATAAATAGATAGATAGAGAGAGAGGGAGAGAGAGAGGAATTGAATGTGGGAGAAAGAAAGAGAGAGAGAGAGAGAGAGAGAGAGAGAGAAAGAGAGAGAGATAGAGAGATAGTGGGAGGAGATAGATAGATAAATAGATAGCTAGATAGAGAGAGAGAAAGAGGAAAAGGATAAACTATTAAAGATAATTTACAAAATATAAAAGGAAAAGAAAAGTAAAGAAATAGAGTTAATAATAATAGACAAATTTGATTGCATAACCTTTGAATAGAAGTTGTTAATTTATATTGGTAATAAGTTAGGCCTGTTCATTGGCCAAAGCATTCTATAACTTTGATTTAGCTAGGTATACAAGTATATAATAATGAAAAATAATTAATCCTTCATTAGAATTTTAGGATCATGGAAATAAGACAAAGTAACGGCATACGTGGTATTTTCACAGTAGATTTCACAGGTTTTTTTAGGTTAGGTTAGGTAAATGTGAATTATTGTCCCGCAGGGTTAAGAAATATGCCCTACATGGTTAGAGCCCCCCACAGGGGCAAAAAATAGGAGAAAAGTTACTGTGAAAATACAATGAAACCCGAAACTTCGTTTTCTTTCCATGATCCAAACCTTTAGATGTTATCATATCAACATAGAACTGTAATTATAACGTCAGTATTTTAAGTTATGTTGATTGAAAGTCAATTAAGACCATTTCTTTATAAGTAAGACACATAAACCTTTGAAATTGGCGACAAAAGGTCTAAAAGTTCGTCCCATTGCACTGCGCTAGTCTACACAGTTAATTCTAATTGCTAAGCATGAAAAATTGTAACAATAAAGATTTCTACCATGTCGCATTACCTTTTCATAAAGGCAAGAAATATCGGTGTGAATTCACTTCCGCAGTGTTTCATGTTTCTAACATGAACGTAAGTCCGACATATTCCTCCCCAAAAGTGGTTATAAACCTTCACGTGACCTATTGGAAGCTATCCTGTAAATGAGAACCATATCGATTCAATATGGTTAGCGAGATCCTTCGGTACACACACACAGAGTGCCACACAAATTATGCCACTTTTATGATAAGGATTATTTTTTCTCAGAAAACCTTTCCCTCCCCATGAGAAATTATTAAAGGAGTAATCGTTACAAAATTTCGTAATAAAAGAAGATTTTAAAGGAACTTCTGTGATTTAGTTTTATTTGACCAATAAATTTACCATCTCATTTCTTGGCTAATTATGTTGGTTCCTCTTAGTTGGTTACTCTTAATAAATCTTAATTGGTTGGTAAAAACTAGAAGTGTCTAAACTTATTAAATAAATTCAATCAACAAAATGGGTGATTTTTATTATCATCATGGGATATGTATATTAATTTATCGTCCATTGTCTTATCTCTTAAGTTTCTGGGGATTTAGCGCCAAAAAGAACTGCGTTGCCACCAATAATAATTTTATATCCACAAAGAAACAATATATCAAAATTTATGGAGGGGGTTGGGGATAATATTTCTTCCATTGCATTGTACTATCCCTATAACAGGGAGGAAGGGGACATTAGACTGTTTATTACACTAGTCCTAAAACTTTTATAATAATGTTTTCTTATTCGTTGGCTTACCAACTTTGGGGACTTTTACTGAATTTTGAATGGTTGGTTTATTAAATTGGGTGTTCAAACGTTGCAACCTCTAATTTTAGTCTACAGATGGAGTTAATTTTGTGGATCATCATTGGGTATGTACATTAATTTATGGCCATGGTCTTATCCCTCAAGTTCCTGGGGATTTGGCACCCAAAAAAAAACTGCGTTGCCACCAATAATAATTTATTATTATACAAATTTAAGGCTGCTGGGGGGGGGGGGGGTTATTTCATGCGTTGTGCTATCCCTGGCTAGATTCCTAATGGTCCAAACACATGCTGGCTTTTTATATCAAACAAAGGTTTAAGTAATACTTAAGTAATTTCCACTCAGGGGTTTTAAGGGATAAGACAATAGACGATTAATGTACATCCCCAAAGATCATAAACATCCAGCGTCCCCTACATTCCTGTGTCCACTAACGTTGTATTTTACTAAAGTCCCCAAAGTTTTCAAGCCAACGAATAAGAAAACGATATTATAAAACTTTGGGGACTAGTGTAATTAGCAGCCCAATGTCCACTCTCTCTCTTTCTGCTTTTCTTTACTTGTGTCAGGGAGGGCGGGAACATTGGACTTTTAATTTTTCTAGGCCCAAATTTTCTTAACAAGTCATCATATTCATTACCTTAAAAACTTTGAGAACAATTGAATTGTGAGCGGTTAGTTCCAGACTGATTTGTTGACCAAGTCCAAAACTGGAATGGATCAAGTGCACAGTCATAGACTCAAATGCCTCACTCCAATTTGTTAAATAATACCGACTTTCATTGAATTGAATTACAATTACACCATGTTCAAATTAAAATTGTTCTACTCAATGTATCAAAGTACATAGAGAGAGAGAGAGAGAGAGAGAGAGAGAGAGAGAGAGAGAGAGAGAGAGAGAGAGAGAGAGAGAGAGAGAGAGAGAGAGAGAAAGAGAGAGAGAGAGAGAGAGAGAGAGAGAGAGAGAGAGAGAGAGAGAGAGAGAGAGAGAGAGAGAGAGAGAGAGAGAGAGAGAGAGAGAGAGAGAGAGAGAGAGAGAGAGAGAGAGAGAGAGAGAGAGAGAGGGGACATTAGACTGTTTATTACACCAGTCCACAAAGTCTTGTTCAACGTTTTCTTATTCGTTGGCTTAACAACTTTGGGGACTTTAGTTGATTTTGATTGGCTCACTCATTAAGTTGAGTGTTTTTAACCACTAGTTTTAATGTACAGAAGGTATAATTTAGTGTGTCATTGGGGATGTACATTAATTTATCGGCCATTGTCTTATCCCTTTAGATCCTTGTGACCGCATAGTTTGTATGCTCAACATCAAGTTATTCTATAATTAGAATTCATATTAAAACTAGATCTAAGATAACACTTCTTTTTTTGTAGCGCAACTACTTTATAATTAGGCGTTTCCTTCCTTTTGATAGTCTTTACTCTTTAACACAATAACTACTCCAGTATGGTCTTGAAAAATCATGTATAGCATCTATTACAGACAATCTTTTCAATGAATATTATTATAAAAATCGAGTATTGCTTGCTTGGGCCTCCGGCCCCTTGGGGATAACCAAACTGGACTAAATAATGTTTTATTTTAATATCCGCGGAAAGCTGTTTATAATACGAGGCGATAAATAGATATACTATAGAAATATATACTGTATAACATATTATTGTTATTTTATTTTTTTTTGGAAGATTACTTTTTGCCTTACGCCAGTATTATTATTAATATTCTGCTCATGTTTAGATTAGTTAAATAAAAAACTTATTGATTCTAGAATTGGATTTTAACAGGCAATTTTAGATGGGGGGATTTTTCATGTATGAAAACTATTTTGCCCTTTGTCTATAAATGATCAAGTTTATACTATTGTACATATAAAGTTTTTTTTACTTTGTCCAACTAAACTTCGCTAACCACTGAACCAATTAACTTCTCAATTTAAGCTTCACAATAAGCACGAAATTTTTTTATGCTGTTCTATTTTTAAATATAAAAGAACATTCCTCCCTCTAAATTCTAAATATATGAAACTAAATTTCTTTGAGACGATTAATAATTAAGGCTGCAATGACTTTTTGGATCATGGAAAGATAACAAAGTAGGGAATTTTGTAGTATTTTCACAGTAGCGTTTGATGGTTATTCTAGGTAAGGTAAATTTTGATGATTGCCCGTAAGGTTACTAAATGGTCATTCATAGTTAGAGCCCCTCACAGGTGCTAGAAATATTAGAATAGCTACTGTAAAAATACTACGAAACACGCTACTTTGTTTCTTTCCATGATTCGACATATCTTTTTATTAATCTCTTACCTTGAAAAGATAGATTTTCCACAGTTGATGTTCTCTACCGCCGCCTCGCGGAAGAAAAAATAGACAAATTCTCCGTCCTCTAAACTGCTCACAAAATCAGGCGCTGAAAGAAATAAAAAATAATTAACAAAAGTTTAAGTCCTAATGTTGAAAATGCTCAAAAGGTAGCATTTTTCTTTGCATTTTTAGTAAAAGATTTGGCGGTTTCCCTCATATTACATCTGGATCATTTTTGAAATTTTGAAAAAGCACACTTTGAAGATTAAAAATAATGGTCAAAAAGTTTGGACTCTGAAGGTAACCCAATTAAGATTGAATCAGAGCATCCAAACTTTTAAGTCAGCCAATTGAGATATCCTTAATATAAAACTTTGGGTACCAGTGTAATCTACCCTTGGGTAAAAAGAAAAACAGTGAAAAAACGTAAGCCAACCAATGTTATATCGTGATTACTAATATAATCTACAGTTTAATGTCCCCTCCCTCCTGGGTAATAAGAAAACAAGGATGACAACATCCATAAAAGCGAAGCACTGAAACGGTAGGACAAACGGACATTAACACTTGTATAGTGTCTAAACTGAATAATCAGAATATAAAAGTATAAGAGTTGAAGCAAAATTGTAAGTAAATTTGTTGAAAAACTGATTGATACAGGATAATGTTTATGGACATACTTACATTTTTAGGGCTTGATTGTAGAGTTTCTTCGCTTATAATATTGTTCTTTGTTGTCCCAGGAATCAATATACCAAAAATCAGATCAATCGGATAATTAGATCTCATAAAAATTTGTTGTTAAAAAGTAGAAAAATCAACATGTTTAAAATGAACATACGGACATTCTGGTAATGATTATAGAGTTGCTACGCTTTCTAAATCGTACCTAACTACTACAGGAATCATCATGCAAAGTTTGAAATCGATAGGACTATTCTAACATGCCTAAATTAACGAATAAAAGCTATCTATCTCGGACGTACGGACCTACCCTAATTATAGAAAAGCTTCGCTTTTAAAAACAACTTACCATTTAAATGTTTATAATCGTATTGTTCAGTCCTGAGAAGATTTTTGATGATCAGTGAATCTGTCCCAGAAAAATCAGATACGGTGGCAGCGTATAGGTCTCCATCTAAAATAAATTATGGGATCATTAAGGATCTTAAGGGATAAGACAATGGACAATGAATTGATATACAATCTTAATTATGGTAAACAATATTACTCATTTTGTTGTAAAGTTTAGACGCTTCTAGTTTATAATCAACCAGTCGAATACAACAAAAGAACTGTTTGATACAACGAATAAGATAGCGTATTTTCTCGTATTCATTCGAATCCGGTGGATAGGAACCGGTTCTCATCCATACGAAAAAACTATGTCTAGCATCGTATTATATCCAGATTTCTACAAATATAAAATCATAAGATTAAGACGGTCCTACCCCAAACGTAAGAGTCCCAAACGTCAGAGTGGACAAACGCAAGAGTCCCAAACGCAAGAGTCCCAAACGCAAGAGTCCCAAACGTCAGAGTGGGACAAACGTCAGAGTGGGACAAACGTCAGAGTGGACATTGCTTAAGTAAAACATCAGAGTCTATGCTATTTTAATTATATGACAAAAAATAGACAGTTAGGCCCCCTAGCATGCCTAGCCGCGGGCGCTCGGCCCCCTAGCCTATAACCTAACCTAACCTAATCATAAAGAAAATGACTCTGGCTGCAGCACTCAGCACCCTGGCCTACCTAGCCGCAGCGCTCGGCCCCCTAGCCTGCCTAGCCGCGGGCGCTCGGCCCCCTAGCCTATAACCTAACCTAACCTAATCATAAAGAAAATGACTCTGGCTGCAGCACTCAGCACCCTGGCCTACCTAGCCGCAGCGCTTTAATGATTATAAAATCGAGACTCATACGTTTTACTTATAAAATGTCCACTCTGACGTTTGTCCCAAAAATCCTGCGTTTGTCCACTCTGACGTTTGTCCCACTCTGACGTTTGTCCCACTCTGACGTTTGAGACTCTTGCGTTTGTCCACTCTGATGTTTTTCCACTCTGACGTTTGGGACTCTTACGTTTGTCGTGGAACCATTAAGACCAGTTTTTTTAGCCCGTGCCTTCAGCACCTCGGGGCAAAAAAATCTTTTAATTGAACATTCGGTTTATAATACGATGCGAGAAATAACAATTAATTTTATTATACTGATTTTATTTCTAACCTAGGTTTCATACTTACAGAAACCTATACCCCCATCAAATATCTAAATTACAAACATCATGATTTTAGTCTTATGTCGATATAATATCAGCTCTTAAGTTAAACACGAATAATATAAGACAAGGGTGGAACCATGTTTTTAGCTTGTGAATTAATTTTTATATTTAAATGATTTTTTTTGTACAAGATTTCTCCAACCTTAACCTTCAGGAATCTAAAGGGATAAGACAATGGCCAATAAATTGATGTACAACCCTAATGATGATACACAAAATTGCCCCTTTTGTATATTAAAATTTGTGGTTGAAACTTTTGAAAACTTAACTTAATAAACAAACCAATCAAAATTCACTAAGTTTCCAAAGTTGTTAAGCTAACGAATAAGAATACGTTATTATAAAACTTTGGGGACTAGTGTGTATTATCAGTCCATTGTCCCCTCTCTCTCTCTCTCTCTCTCTCTCTCTCTCTCTCTCTCTCTCTCTCTCTCTATCTCTGCTTAACCTTGTAGTATTGTCGGCCATGTTCTACATAATTTCTACCCATAAAAATTAAGACATTTTTGTTGTTATTCATTTTTTTTATTTGGAGTTACTCTATGATTCTAATTGTTTGTCCGTCTGTTTGTATTTTACACTAGTCCCCCAAGTTTATAATAACGTTTTCTTATTCGTTTGCTCAACAACTTTGGGAACTTTGAATTTTTATTGGTTGGTTCATTAAGTTTAGTGCCCAAATGTTTCATCCACTAATTATAATCTACAGAAGGGGTAATCTTTTGGGATGTACATCAATTTATCGGCCATTGTGTTATCCATTTAGATCCCTAATATATTTCCCTTACGCAATGGGCAGGCGTATTTCCTTTAAATGAGATATGCTTCTTGAATTTTTAAAAAGATTCATTTCAAATTTTCATCCCGTTTGTTTGGCTGAGCTTCGCCAATCATATACATAAATGTTCTTGTTCTTGGTTATTCATTTTTTTCTTAATTTTTCGTGTTTCATCCTTTTTTAGATAGTCAAATATGTATATTCAAACAATTTAGCTGGGTATTTTTTTCCCAAAAGTAGTGAAGCTGTAAAAAATACAATTTTAAATTGATCTAATTTTACCAAGGACAATTGATACAATATGCAGCGCAGTTATACAAGGATTAAAATAAGTTTATTGTTGATAGTTAGGTATTGAACAAAAATTTATTTAACAAGTGTTAATGTTCGTTTGTACTATCGTTTTAGAGCTTCGCTTTGATAGATTTTGACAGCCTTGTTTAGTTATAAAAAAAAGTGATTATATAAAATCTAAATTAGAATTAACCTTTTTTTAGTCTAAATTAGCGGATTTTTGTCATAATATTTTTGATGATTTTTCTGGCTGTTTATTTTGAAGTAGTTAAAAAGTATGAATAGATATGTTTTTTCCTCCCACTCTAAGATAGAATACTAATGGCTTCAAAAAGTCGTCGAACTGAAAAGAAATTAATTTTTGGTGTTTTTAAAAAAATATTTATGAAAAAAAATTACATTTTTTTATATTTATTGGTAAGAACGATAACGTCCAATAATTGTTAAGCTTTAAAAACAATTTGGTATTTTTTTTTAAACTCACTAAAAATTGCTATTTATTGTTTTATCTTTAAATAGATGAACACCCTTTTTTATTCTTTATCAAATCTAGTTTTTAAGATTTCTATTTAAGGGTTTTCCATTTTTAATGAATGATTTTGAAGATTTTTTTTGTTAATTATAAGCTGATTTTAAAACTTGTTTTATTTATATTTAAAACACTGCCTTTTTAGGACAGCATACAACCTTTCAAATGAATTTTAATACTGAATTAAAATAATTTTAAGAAAAAAAACTTTTAAATCAGCTAAAACAATCAACAACAATTTGCAATGAAACAAAAAATCTCGGGAAAAACAATGATAATAATATCCAATAACATTTTTCAAAGCATAAAGTAATAGGAAGTTTGTGTCTGTCTATCTAGGTTTTCTACAAACTGAATGTCTTTCTGTCTCTTGTTATTGTATGCTTTTGTTCGTCCTACTATCTATTTTGCTTCAAAATAATAAATCTATAGTATAGATGTATAATCCAAACAACTTGGATCCCCCTGTAAAGGACCTTTTTCGTCTGCTTACAAATTGCTTTCTGGTCTTATTTAGCAAATTGGCTGTTTTTAATATTCCCAGCATTATTGGTTGATTTTCAAAGACCCAATTGAAATGGGGCACAGGGTCCTCGGAAAGAGCACATACAGTTATTTAACCCCTTCCCCGTCTAGTGTTTTACTCTTATTTCATAATCATTATGAATATGAACATATGGACATACATTCAGACACTAATTATAGAGTAGCAACTCAACGACTAATTGTATACTTAGGGCTACCGCAGTTGCAATTGTTATGACCTTAATTTCTGTCATAAAAGGTCTATACGTCTTACTTTTTTCTTATCCAGTTCAGCAAGTTGTTTGTATTCTGAAGAATAATTGGTTGAAAGTTTTAGAACAAACAATAAATAATAAAATTAAAGTTTTTGAGGAAATATATGTCTTTTAAATTATTTTAAATATACAGTCCTTTTTAAATAACAATGCAAAATAAGGAAAAAATAATTTCCAACTCTATATGACTGCTACTAAGCTGTTCCTTAGGTTTTAAGTAACAACAGTACGACAGTAGAGTTTAAGGCTAGCTCAATCATTAAGTATAGTGTTATATTAGGGTACTAAATTGTTCTAAAAAATCCGCGTATGACCATTAGAGTGTTGCAATATGAATATCGATTTTTGATAATGACAACATCCATAAAAGCGAAGCTCAAAAAACGGTATGACAGACGAGAGATCTTACGGGAAAAGCAAAGGTAAAAAAATTGAAGTACATCTCCAATGATGCTAATCAAAATTACCCATCCTGTAGATTGAAATTGATTGTGGAAAAGTTTTGATACCCAATCAATATTTAATACAATAAAGTAACAGGATGTCTGTTTGTTTGTTTGTACCGAAGGATCTCGCAACCGCTGAACCGGTCGGGTTCTCCTTAACAGGATAGTTTCTCATAGGTTCTGAGAAGGTTTATAACTATTTTGAAAGAGGGTTAAACAACCATCCCAATATTAAATATTTGTAGAGACTTCAAGTTCCCCTAGAGGTCTCTAGGGGCGTAGCCGCTAGTATTTAATAAAAGTAACAAAATTTAAAGACACGCATAAGAAGAACTTTTCTACAAATCTTTTGGTACCAGAAAAATTTACTTTCCAATATCCCCTCCCTCTCTAGAATTTTAAAAGGTTAAAAACAGCTAAAAATTTCAGGTCAGTTAGTATTGACCAGGGAAGTTTTTAGGCCATACTACTTGACACTATAAAAAGCCACTACTACAAAATCAAATTCAGATTCTTTATGGTACCGTCTAACAACCATATGGCACTTGAATTATACAAATAAGAACAAACATAAATTTTAATATGTATCTCTTGGATCGCAGCTACTATATAAATATGTTTTGTTCGTATGTATTTGCTGATAACAATATTGAGTAGCTGTAACACTAACAATATTAACTTAGCACCCAGGGATCTAAAAGGATAAGACAATGACGGATAAATTGATATATATTCCCAATGATGATACACAAATTGGTCATAATGTTTGAAAACTTAACTTACTTAATCAACCAATCAAAATTAAATAAAAGTCTCTAAAGTTGTTCAGAAAACGTTATTATAAAACATTGGGGACTAATGTAATAACTAGCCCATTGTCCCATCTCTCTCTTCTTGAAGATGAGAGGAGGAGAAGTGGGAAAGAATATGACGTCAAAAGTGGTGCAAAAGTAATGCAGTTTGGTCTTCGTCTGAATTGGAAAAGTCTATCTCAGCAAAAATATTTAGATATATACACGTCCAGGGAAGGGGGGCCGGGGGACATAGGATTGTAATTTAATATGGTACTCAGTTTTATCAACAAAAATCTCTCATCGTTGACTTCAAACTTTGGGTACTTTGATTGAATGTTTTTAAAATGAAATCGGCAATTTTGAGAACGATTATTAAGGTTTTCATTATTTTTAAAGGATCTAAAGGGATAATACAATGTCCAATAAATTGATGAACATCCCCAATGATGATACATAAAATTACCCCTTCTGTAGATTACAGTAAATGGTTGAAACGTTAGGACACTCAATTGAATGACCCATGAAAGTTAAATAAAAGTCCCCAAAGTCGTTAAGCCAACGTTAAGGAAACGTAATTATAAACTTTGGAGCAATTAATAATAAACAGCCAATTGTCTTTTATCTTTTTAAGTAGCTGCGCTACCAAAAATTCTAAAACTGAAACATAAAAACGATAAATTTAGATATTTTTGTTTTAAAATGAGATATTTATGATGTTTACAACGTGTTACGTAAACTTGAAGCAAAAACACATTCACTAAAAAACACTCTAAAAAAAGTTCAACTTATAAGTCAGAGAGTTTGTTCTTTGAACTCTATTTCGGAAGGGGGGGTCATGTAGCCCCGTGATATATCGAAACTACTAGATCTATCTTGGATAATTTGAATATACATTTTTTAATATTTGTTTATTAAATGAATTGTTCACATAAAAACAAACTTTTTTTTGTCATGTTAAAATATCTATGATTAAAGTAAAGATAGGGATGGAGATGTCTATGGCGATTAGGTTACCTACAACTTTTGCTATTTTTGTTTTGATTAAAATAATTAGATGGTAAGATAATACTATATTTTGTTGTCCTATCTCTCCATTCCTAGCAAACAGGTGAAAATTTTGCAAATAAATTTTGAGGCATTTCACAGGGATTCAAGGACATGATAATGAAATATAAATTATTTCTTCCTCAAATTTTGTCTCCAATAAGTTTAGAATATGGTAAATATTTCGGGGAAAAAAGGGATGTCGATCTATGTCCCCTCCCTCCCAGAGAATTTCTCGTTTTTAATCCATTGAAATATTTAAAATCCTCACATCTTTGTGTGTGCGGAAATGTGGGCTATACACACTTTTTGTGTGTGGATCTATGGGGTATACAATACGAGTGCTTCAATATTGTTTCTAGTATTCATTCGAAACCGATAAATATCCAGTGTTCAAGAACCGGTTCTCATCCTTACTAAAAAATTATGTATAGCATCGTATTATATCCAGCTTTCTACGATTATAAAAATGTACAACCATAAGATTAAAACCAGTTTTTTTTAGCCCATGCCTTCGGGGCTAAAACAACCTCTGTTCGTCTGTATGATGCTAAACATCTCTAAAATGACTCATCAATAAAAATCAAAGTTTAGTTAGAGTGTCATTTATGTATTAAATATCCTATTATAAAAAGTAGTAAGCTAGTTTATTTATTTTAACGATTGAATTCTACTCTTCAGGGAATATACCTTCTTGTAATGTGATTGTTTTAGGCTATTTTCTTAAGGGGTAGGACACCCACAGCTCCCCAAAAAACTAAAAAATCCCACCCCCCCCCCCTATTTTTTTAGGCAATTTAAAATGTAGTGGTCGCAGCACCAGAGGTACTTTTTTTTATTACCTCTTGGGGAAAAGCCCCTAGAGGCTAGGGGCGAAGCAATTGTTAACCCATCAATCTTATATTTTCTAATGGACTTAAAGCACTTAAGATTATCTCACATAGAGGCGAGGCACTCCTAAAAATTTATACAATTACATCCATACAAACAAACAGAAACAGAAAACTAGCAAAAATAACTGTTAAGAATATCGAAAATCAATAAACCGATTTGGTTCTCCTTTATAGTGAAGCTTCTTTTAGGTTCAGGACTAAGCAAGCATGATACAGTATTTTAGAGCAAAAGAACATCTGGTGTTAATTTTATGATTTTTATTTCAATATTCGTGGAAAAATGTCTATAATACGATAAATAACTATGCTATACTTGATTTGTCAGTATTTCTGAGAACCGGTTCTAATTCAGCGGATATTAATCGGATTCTAAGCCATACTGAAAAAATCATTTCAATTAACATTCATAGATAGGTAGAACTTCCAGGCAAAGGTCGCGCAATTAAAGGGTCAGTATAAATGCATTAATTGAAGAAAAATGGTCCTGCATATTGTCTACAAGTTTTTTTGCTGTTTTCAATTTTTAGAGTTTTTAAAGAAACGTCAATTCAAGGTATTACGACAGATTTCTTTCTTGTAAACATAAATTTCCTCTTACAGCTGAAACCAGAAATCAAATATACATTCAATTAAAAGAATTAAACCAAGGACAATTATGCAGAGAGGGAGGGGATAATAGGCTGTTTATTACACTAGTCTCCAAAGTTTAATAATAACGTTTTCTTATTCGTTGGCTTAACAACTTTGGGGACTTTAGTGAATATTGATTGGTTTATTCTTAAAGTTCATTTTTGAAACGTTTCAACCACTAATTTTAATTTGCAGAAGGGGTAATTTTGTGTGGCATCATTGGGGATGTACATAATTTTTTTACAATTTTTAGGCAAATATTCAAATAGATAAGGAGCCTGGGAGGGGGCATTGAACTGTAAATTATGCTAGTCCCCAAAGTTTTTATAAACGCTTTCTCTCATTAGTTGTAGAAGCTAGTAGTGCCAAAGTTTTCAGCAATAATTTTAATTATAATCAATTGTCTTATCCCTTAAGATCCCTGCATATTCTACAGTAGCATTTAAATAACAGACAACATATCAGATGAAAAACAAAACAATTATTTCAATATTTTTACAGACATTTTTTAGAAATGAAAAAAATCTCTAATGTTTCTAAGAATTTAAAAATATTCAAGTAAGTAATTTCATTTTGTATATAATTTACCAAAAAATACAAAAATACATCTAATTTAATTCTAAATTATTGACTTAAAAATTTGACCTTTTGGAAGCGAAGGTACTCTAAAATTTTTATTATTAAATAAACAAATATGGTTGAAATTAGGCAGTATTACCCTATTATATAAAGTATTAAGTTTTTGGTTGTCCACTAAGATCTCACAAAATGAGAACCTTTTCAATTTATAAAGGAGCTTCAGGTAGGTTTAGCCTCGGGACGGTTTTAGGCTTTTTTTGTGTTTAAATTCAAGTTTATGGATGGTTTTGGGCTATTTTACAAGAAGTTAAAAGTTAAAAGCATAGCCGTTAGAACAGAATATTTATTAGATTAAATCTTAAGACATAAATAGTAAATATAATATTATTTCTTCAAGTAGCAGAAAAAAAAGTATGTTGATATAGTAAGAGGAACGAGGGCTAATAGGGAGGTCGACCTTAATTTAATTGAAATTAGATGGATGACTTTAGTATTTTATACAAGTAGTGGGCGTATACCTTAATAGTAGATCAGGACATACAATGTTTTTGGGGGGATCATGTCGAAAATACCAAAAAAAAGCTATTTCCCTCAATGCAATAGCTTCGATTTATTTCCCTTGGATTATAACTGGTTCTGAGCCATATTGAAAATTCATGTATCTTATAGTTTTATATAAAGGGGGAACAGTTTTATGGTTGTTTGTTTGTTAGTTTAGGACAGGATAGGTTAGGTTATATAGGACACTGCGTAGCCCCGCAGTTTTAGGGCACTCCCTTTATAGGCACTGCAGTATTAGGAATTCCCATGGGAAAATAAGGGGGGGGGAGCATTCGACAAGGGTTAAGATGGCCGATAAAATTATGTACATCCCCAATGATAATATAAAAAAATATGCCCCTTATGTTGATTGCAATAAGGGCTTGAAACACTTGAACATTCAACTTAATGAACCAAAAAATCTAAATTAGATTAAAGTCCCATAAGTAGTTAAGCCAAAGAATAAGAAAACATTATCATAAAACTTAGTGTAATAAACAAATTGAAGAAAGATCACCAAGATCCTTCTTCTCATTTTGGACTCAATCTCTATTTCACTAATAGATTAACATACTAAAAATAACACTTTAGAAAATTCGATCAAGGTTTTAAAAATCCTTTCCAGATATTTTTCTAACACAAGGAAAAGTATTTTCATAATTAGCGCAGCAATAATAAACTATACATACTTTCTTGAAAATAGGATAGTAGAGTATTAAACAGTAAAATTTCAGGCAAATAGATTATAAAAGGGTAAAAAATCAGTTAAATATATATTTTCTTAACCTTCATTTGAAAATAATTTGATTTCTACTTAATTTCATAAAAAAAACCAATATTTTTGTTCGTATAGCTAATAGCATTATTGTTGCGACAAAATTATTGGATTTTGACAGCTTAATGGAACCTAGTAATAGTGTCTAACTTTTTATCTTTGTGACGTAACAAAAATTGAAGGATGAGAGGGAAGGTGGGAAAGGAAACCCCTAAAAAAGAGATGGATTTTTGTTACGTCACAAAGATAAAAAGTTAAGACACTATTACTAGGTTCTCTTAACCCTTAACGGTCGGGGGGGGGGGGGGGGCGTTGAACGCCCCCCCCCCATCCGGTTTTTCTATCTCATTTTGTGTGTGTGAAAGATAAAGAGCCCAAACTGCTTGACTTTTTAAGTATGGGTATGACACATAACTGAGAGTTGAAATTTTTTGAATATCTCCATCCTGGCGGGCACAGGATGCCAGCAAACCTGGCAGGGTCATCCAGGTAAAGAGCAAAAATATTTTTTTTGACTAAAACAAAGCATTTTATCATACCAAATTACTAAAAAATCCTCTAGCAGTACATCCTTATATGAAATACAGGTGTTCAAGTCACTTTCAGGTTCCAGGTATGATCCTGCAGGTCCTGATCCTCCAGGTCTCCAGAAATCTTTAAAAGGCTCCTGTGGCCGCAATTTTTTACTTAGAGACTTCAAATTTTAAACTTAAGCTTTTCTGACATGTCTACAAAATGTATTAAAATTTCATGAAGATCCGCCGCCGTTTTCCCGCCGACCGCCGTGGCAGCTGCCAAGTACAGCTGCAGCCGCTGAAATTTATATTTTGATATTTCTAATGTAAAATTTACATAAAGATAAACATTTTCTGGAAAAAAAATTTTCTACTAGCTTCAAAAATAAGAAAAATACAGCCGTTTGAAATTTTTATGTAAAAAAAGACCTAAAAACAAAGGTTGTTAAATAAAAGGGTGAAGGAAGCGAAAATTGACTTAGACCTATAAAAGGTCGGAAATTCTTTATCAAACAGGGGACTTGCACAAAAAAATTTAGCCCTCTAGCTCTAATAGGAACTGAGATAATAAGGGGGGGCGTTGAACGCCCCCTCCCCCCCCCCCCGACCGATTAAGGTGCGGCTAGGGGCCCGACTGTAAAGGGTTAATGTCTTAAAGCAAGCTGTGATTGTCAACAACAAAGAAATTATTTTAATGTAAACTAGAAAAAAATAGATTGATATCTTCCTAATATTTAGCTTAATGACAAAAAAGGCTAAATCCATCCCAAGAAATCTTTTATATTAAACTCTAAGGTTCCCCTTTTTCCGAATTAAAACGACTTTAAAATTTAAAGTAGTAGATGGTAGAGTTTAAAAAAATATTTAGTGAAAATTCCATAAAATCATTCGAGCAAATACTACCATCTCTTAGCAAGACGTACAGTGATTTATAAATTGGACAAAATTTATGAAACAGGGATGAGGGGGGACAATGGGCTGTTTATTACACTAGTCCCCAAAGTTTTATAATAACGTTTTCTTATTCGTTGGCCTAGCAACTTTGGGGACTTTTATTGAATTTGATTAATAATTAATTAAATTGAGTGTTCAAACATTTCAACCACTAATTTTAATCTAAATAAGTGGTAATTTTGTGTATAATTATTGGGAAAGTGCATCAATTAAAAGGCCATTGGCGAATCCCTACAGACTATAAAACTATTTTTGCACAATTTTTATCCTGTGGTACCAAAGTGACTAGAGTGGCTAGGCTTGAGTGACTTATTTGATGATAAGGTAACAACAATCCAGTTCAGATATTTAAATTTTATACATAGCATAATTAAAGGGGTAGTAGTCTGTTCTTTAAGATCTTCTACACAGCTAGAAACTAAAGTAAAGCAACTCTTTTTTTGATAAATTAACAATCTAATAGTTCAGATATTTCAATTTTATATACAAATCTTAGAATGTAAGGGGTAGTAGGTTTGTCTATCTGTATGTTCTTTACGATCTCCTAAATGGCTAGAAACAAAAGTAAAGCAACTCTTTTTTGATAAATTAACAGTTAAAGGGGTAGTAAGTTTGTCTGTCTGTCTGTTCTTTAAGATCTTCTAAATGGCTAGAAACTAAGATAAATTAACAATATAATAGATCAGATATTTTAATTTTATTTACAAATCTTAGAATTTAAGGGGCAGTAGTCTGTTCTTTAAGATCTTCTACACGGCTAGAAACTAAAGTAAAGCAACTCTTTTGGTGATAAATTAATAATCTAATAGTTCAGATTATTAAATTTTATAACCACATCTTAAAATAAAAGGGGAAGTAAGTTTATCTGTCTGTCTGTTCTTTAAGACCTCCTAAATGGCTAGAAGCTATAGTAAAGCAACTCTAGTAGTTACGGTATTCAAATTTTATATACACATCTTATAATTAAAGGGGTAGTCAGTTTGTCTGTATGTCTGTTCATTAAGACCTTTTAAACGGCTAGAAGCTAAGGTAAAGCAACTCTTTTGTTGATAAATTAACAATATAATAGTTTAGATATTTAGTTTTTATATCCAGATATTTTAAGGTACTTTAAAAAGGTCTGTCATTTAAGATCTCCCTAATGGCCATAATCTGAGGATATTAATTAATGATTTTCAAAGCATATGTCACAAATTATGTAAATGCTGTCTTATTAAACCATTAGCTCCTTCCTATTAGGCTAACTTACAAAACAACAGCTAACCTAATATTAGCAAAACAACATATAATGGCCAAATAAAACCCAACTAGAAAACCTGATTAGGGGTCAGAGACCACGATAATTGTTGGTTTTAAAAAAATAAAGCTACTGTGAAATACGACGAAACCCGCTACTTTGTTTTCTTTCCATGATCCAAGATTAATTTTATTTGGGGGGAAGTGTTTTTTTTCTAGGGATGATTTCTCTTTGGAGGGTGGATATACACTTCCATGCAAAATAACAAACCCTTCCATATCCTATAAGAAGGTTTCCTATAAATGAGAGTCTTTTTTATTTCTTTTAACTTTTCATGAGTTTAAATCATTGATAATTTAATAATTATATAGGATTTAGAATGTAAATTTAAACTGAAATTTAACAGTTATTGTCAATAAAGCAATGTTTATATTTTTTTAAACAATAAGTAAATACCGCCTGCAACAAGCAATGCAACCACACTCAATTTCAAAAACTTCCTGATTTTATTCAAAATTGTGGATATGCATTCTGAAAATTGATAATTGTGAAATAGAGTATTTTCTTGAGGGATATATTGTCTTTTGAATATTGGGTCAATCATATTTGATATAAATTTCCTCTTTTTACTATTTATGCTTGATAGTTTGGTTAGGTTAAATGCAGAGCTCCGAAAGTTTCATGGTACTTCCCCTCTGAGAGCCTATTGATTTTAAGAGGTTGGGGTTGGGGGAGGTCCTAACCATGCGAGGCCTATACCTGCGGCTTCTTTACCCTGCGGGTTTGCCTATTTCCAAGTGTAACCTAACCTAAAATGGATGCTGGACGTATTGGTGCAAAAAATGGGGACAAATTTCAAATTGTTTTGGCGTGTGACGTCATACCCCCATCTCTTTTCTAGGGGGTTTCTTTCCTCCTTCCCTTTTCTTTCCCCTCACTTGTGACGTAAATAAACAGCCCCGTCAAATCAATTTAAAAATTGTCCCCTATTTTTTGCACCAATACGTACAGCATCCTAAAATGAATAAACAAACAAACGAAATGCTAACCCTCTCATTTTTCAATTTATTTCAAAAATAAATGGAATGGGGAGGGGGGGGTGCCGTGAACAACTGGCACTTTGTTTAAAATCACCATAAATTTTTTATCAGAATACATAACCCTGACTGATTTTAATTTTTTTCACAAAATTCATATTGTGGCTTGTAGTTATGGATGTGTTTATTCAAAACTAAAAAAATAATTATTAGAAAAATAGTAAAAAATAGTAATCACTGACAAAACTAGAAGCATACTTCAAATAATGTGTGTTAACACTTTGGGTGCTTTCCCTTAAAGTGTCTAGCGACCACATAACCCCCCCTTACATTATAAATAATATCTAAAAGGGAAGGGGGGTATTTTATTAAACACCAACACCTGCGGGGAGCCCTGACTTTACGGGGCTACTTTCTACCCAATATAACCTATCCTACCATAACCTAAGATAAAACCACGAAAAAATACCTACCCCTTGTTTTATTTCAATTTATTTCAAAATAAGGGAGGGAGGTGGGAGGGGGGGGGGTTAAATTAGTTCCAAGGATGTATTTATTGACATTATTTATACTATTTTTGGCAGTATTTTGACGACACTTTTTTGTCGTTGAAATGAAAAAAAAATTTGGCTGCATCTGCCAACTATTATGTTCATAAAATTGTGTGGTTATTAAAAATCAGGGAGACAGTCATCTAATATAATTTTTAAACTTTGGGTACCAGTGGAATTGTCATTCCTATTACCCTTGCCTCCCTGGGGTAACAGTCACCTAGCCACAGAAATTATGTTAGGTACGTGATGACCATTGTGAGCTTAGGCCTACAGTATGTGAAAATCAATTAAAAGTAAAAACTTTAAGAAAAACTATTGGTTTTATAAACCGTGTTTTTTATAGCCCTGTCTAAAACCCAGAAGGGCCCACTTAACATTATTTAACCTAACCTAACCACCATAAAATATACATATTGTCTTGAATTTAAATTGAATTTTTAAGAATATTTGTCTCTTTTTCTGATAAAAATATCATTTGTACTCTTTCAATGTTGATTTTTAATGTTCAATTTTGAAATGAAAAATAATCATTTTTTGTACTAATTTAGAATATGTAATTACATTTCATAGTTTATAAAGTTTTCAGTATACATATGTATATGAAGCAGCTTATAGTGCCTAATTAAAGTTATAATTGAATTTATACAATACAAATGACCAATGATAGGCCGGTATACATTTTATCATTGGTAAATATAAATTGTACACTAGCCTTTCATTGGTCATTTGTATTGTATGACGTCATTTTTAATTAGGCACAAAAGCTGCTTCATATATATTTATGTATTTAAACCAGTGCAGTGGCGTGTACAGCGATTTAGCAGGGGGACGACAAAAGGGCTTGTTGACCCCTTCCCAACCGCATGCCACTCTTAAACACAGTTGTCCACGGATAGGAAAATAAAAAAAATTTGGTTTAATTCCTGTTTTATTGGCCCAAGGTTGCAGCAACAAACAAGTTAGGTTATTTACCTGTAAAGAGTGAGGTAGAATTGTGTCGGGGGTCGTAGGGCGCGTAACCCTTCCCGCTGAACTGTTTCACAAGCTCATACCCACTTCCATTGTTCGTGTAGTGCCTAGAATAATATTAGGATGAGTTCATATTAAGGGATATGACAATGAACGATAAAATGGTTTACGTCCCCAATCATGATAAACAAAAATACCCCTTCTGTAGATCAAAATTATTAAACACTACAAGTTTATAAGTTAGAACTAACCAATCAAATTTTAATATCTATAAAACCCAAGGTTTTAAACTAACAAATAAGATTTTAAAAGTTTGGATACCAGTGTAATTTTCACTCCAATGTCCACTAAATCCTAGATCATTGTGTAATTTCTTAGATTTTTATCGGTTCAGTGGTTGGCGAGAACTTATAGGACAAACAGAAAAACCTGACAACTTTATTTTATAGAGATAAATAAAATCAAATAATATAATTATTAATTTCTTTTTATGTTTTAACATCCTGCAATTTTTCCACTTTGAAGGCTTAAACAAAGAAAACATTTTTGCAGATTTCTATCTATTTTTAAAGTTTTTCTTTTTTCTAAAAGAAAAGTATTTTTTTTGTCACAAAGAAGTTGTATGTATGTATTCAATTGTGTTATTGTATGTATGTTATTTTCTATTTTGTTTTGGGGTAGGTAAAAGTAAAACCCAACAATGAAAAAAAACAGGCTCATAATAGTTAATCTTATGATTGTACATTTTTATATTCGTAGAAAGCTGGATATGATACGATGCTAGACATAGTTTTTTCGTATGGATGAGAACCGGTTCCTATCCTCCGGATTCGAATAAATACGAGAAATAAATTGTCTTTTCGTTGGGAGAAGGGAACTCCCATCACTAGGGACAGAGTCACTTGAGCCAATCATGAGAGACTTACAGTCGGACAGACAAATTTACTTAGGAAGTAGCTTCACTACTGAAAAATAGGTGCTCTCAAAAAAAATGCTTGTCAATAAATATACCCCCCCCCCCTTTCTCCTATTTCTAAAAAAAATATAAAGGGAGGGTGGGGAGGGGGCTAGTTTTATATCTAAGTACCTAAGATTAAAACAAAAATCCCCCTTTCTTTATCACCAATCTACTTTTAAAAATCAGGTGGAGGGGGGGGGGGGGGGTATTTTTGCTCAACAAGGCCTTTTGAGGGATGAGACCAAAAAATCCTTGAAAAATCAGCGCCACACCCTGACACTTGAAAAAAGAAATTCTAATCTTCTCAACAATTTGCCAGCTATCCTCAGGGTGCAAGGGAGGTGGATTGTTAAAAAAATTATTCATGGCTGACATACTAACTGTTAATTTGTCTCCTTTTTACATGTTGTAGATAACTTTCTGTCTGTCTGTTTGTCTGTCTGTTTATCTGTCTATTTGTCTGTCTGTTTGTCTGTCTGTTTGTCTGTCTGTTTATCTGTCTATTTGTCTGTCTGTCTATTTATCTGGCTTTTTCTCTAAATAAACAAGACAATGAAAAGCTTCATATAGATCCCAAAAGGTTTACCACTTCTACCCCCCCTAAGATAAATCACCCCTTGAAAAAAATATAGGCTTATGGATCACCCCTAACCCCCCCCCCCCCCCAATCCTTCGACTCTAGGGCGTTTTTATTCGCAACTTATAGCAATCCCACTCAATCCCTGCAATAGCGTCATAAATTTGATGTACTAACAGGAATTTGATTAAATCAAGCAAGTTCATGGACATATGTTGATTTTAGAAATTCTTTCATCTTTGTTGCTGTTTTTTTTTGGAGGGGGTGGGCGAATGATAATAAATAAATAATCCAGAGAAAGAAGGGGACAATGTGCTTTTTATTACACTAGTCCCCAAAGTTTTATGATAACGTTTTCTTATTTGTTGGCTTAACAACTTTGGGGAATTTTGATTAGTTGGATCTTTCAGTTAAATGTTCAAACAATTCAACCAGTCATTCCTTCTACAGAATGAAGGGGTAATTATGTGTATCATCATTGGGGATGTGCACCAATTAGTCGACCATTGTCTTATTCTTTAGATCCCTGGAAACCCAAATGTCGGAGTGGACAAACGTCGGAGTGGAAACTTGACGTAACATTACCTATTCTAAACTATCTTATAGGTTTCTAAATTCCTCACCCCTGCGGGGGGCTTATTTTCATATTCATATCTTAACCTAACCTAACCCGAATAGAAATTCTTAATTATATTTATATTCTAACACTCCTGCGTTTGTCTACTCCGACGTTTGGGACTCCTGACCGATTTATTTATCCTCAATTAGCATATCCCAGTATAAGTTAAACATTATGAAATATCAATAGATATATAATTCGTGGATATTGTGAAAGATCCTCACATACCCTTATAAAATATTTCTCCTAGCGGGCTAATATAACAATACCCTCCTTCCTCACCGCCTTGTTACTTTACCCCATTTCCTGTCCTGACCGTGGAGGAACGTAATGACCAATATCTGAGGACTAGCAACCTAAAAAATCCCCCAATCACAATATCCATGTTTTCTATATCCATTGAAATATCAAAACAAAGAGACATAATGATTCGCTTGTTAATTCCAACTTTTTTTGTTGGGATTTACACTTTCAACAAGTGTGGATCTATCCAAAGTTTTGAAAACAATTCGATTCATTGTGATTTCTCTTGGGAGGGTGTTGGTACCCTCCCCTAAAATAGTTATAAACCTTTTCATGACCTATGAGAAGCTACCCTGTTAAGGAGAACCCGATCGGTTCAGTGGTTAGCGGTACAGACACACAGACAAACAGAAAGACATCCTGTTACTTTAGTATAAGGATACAACCCTCTCTAACCGCATTTGTTTACCAGCTACAAAAGGCAGAATTGTAAAAAAATCCATTGTCTTTTCTCTTCATTATAAGTGGCTCTAACATTTCTTTCAACCAATCAAAATAATCAGTAGGACGACAAAATAATAGTTATTTCTCGCATCGTATAATAAACGGCTTTCCTGGGATATAGAATGTACAATTATGAGATTAAAACTAGTTTTTTTAGCCCCGAGATGCCAAAGCTACCGGCTAATAAAACTGGTTTTAATCTTATGATTGTATATTTTTATATTCGGAGAAAGCTGGATATAATACGATGCTAGACATAGTTTTTTCGTATGGATGAGAACCGGTTCCTATCCACCGGATTCAAATGAATACGATAAATTAGTTTCTAGTAATACATGAAAAAAAGTACTTTTTCGGTTGTTAAGCCAGATAGTTTTTTTTTCAGATAAAATATTCCTTCCCTTACTCAGAAAATTTTACATAAATCTATCAATAAAAGAACTTAATGTACCAAAAATGTTTAAAGTTTAGCAAAAATGATTTATAGGAACTTGTATAAAAACTAAAGCGAATCTTTTTAGATAGAGATAAAGATTTTTTTGCAAAGCCACTCTAGAAGTCTGTTTGTTTGTGTTTTCATAAACATGGTTTAAGCTTAGATATTCTACGAATTGTCATTGGGGAGGAGGGGGGGGTGGAGGGAGGCTATCCTACACTTTTAGATTCACTCGGAAAAGTGTTTTGGGGGGATTTTTCTTTTCCTATATAGAGAGGGAGTTATATAATTGTACTTTTTAACAGATAAAAAAAAACTATTTTTTTATTTCTGTCTTCAAAGGAGTGTATTCACTTCCGTACAATTAATACAAACTGCATTTTATTATGTCAATTCAAACTGCCCCTTTTCTCCAGGATCACAGGGATAAGCAAATGGTTGATACATTCCTTTTGCAGTTCAAAATTAGCGGTTAAAACACTAGACATAATGAAACAACCAATCAAAATTCACTAGGAACCCGAAAGCCAACGAATAAGAAAACGTTATCATAAAACTTTGGGGACTAGTAAAATAACTAGCTCATTGTCTCCTCTCCCTCTGGACACTATGCAGATTTAATACTATTATGCGGATTTGATTGCACTCCGTCCGCGGATAGTTTTCAATGAATTTGTTGGTTTCTGCTTCATCAAATTTTAACTTGTATACACACAGCCAAGGATTGTTGTACGTCAGGCAGGTGAAATAGGGAGAGGGATGGGACATTGGACAATTAATAACACTGGTACCCAAAGTTTATAACCATGTTTTCTCATTTGTTATCCTAAATAAGTTAGGTACTTTTGCTAGACCATGTTGGTCGGTTGAAAAAGTTAGCAATAACCAAACTTTTTGACCAATAATTTTGATAGGGTATAATCATCAATATTATTGATGTTTTAGTAAGCAATCCTTGGTTATTGTGCGGCCTTAAAGATTGCAACATTTATAGCCACACTCAGGAATATAGGGATAGGACAATGGCAGGTAAACTAATCTTCATCCCATTCTTACCCAAATGTTTGAAGCATCAAAAAATATGAAATATTGGGGAAAATCAAAAGCTTTTAATAATTCATAAACAAAATAAGGTCATACCGGCCTGCCATTGGTCAATTAAAATGTATACTGGCCTACAATTGGTAATTTAGTCTGTGTATTGGCCTATCATTGGTCAATTAAAATGCATACTGGCCTTTCCTCGGTAATTTAGTCATCGTTGGTCATTTGTATTGTATGACGTCAGTTTTTTAAAGGCACTATAATAAAGGCTTCGAAAAAATTATTCATCGTCAACTGTCTTATCACTAAATCCCTGAAAGGTATCAGTTTCAGTCCAGCTTTAGAATTCAGGGATTGAACCAGGGAGGGAGGGGATATTTGGGACTATTTATTACACTAGTCCCAAATATGGTATAAAATTTTTTTTATATTTGTTGGCTTAACAACTTTGGGAACTTTTATTGAAGTTTGATTGGTTGGTTCTTTAATTTTTCAACCACTAATTATTATGATACAGATTCAGTAATTTATGCATTATAATTGGGGATGTACATCAATTTATTGCCCACTGTCTTATCCCTTTAGATCACTAAGTTTCAGTCCAGCTTTGTAATTTCATGGATTGGACAATGGACAATAAATCAATATTTCCCCCAAAGTTTTATATGTGACATTCTGTCCATTGTTACTAATAATTATTAGAAAGTAAAGTGTTGTAAATTAATTTAATAGCCATTGTCTTTCCCTCCTTGAAAACAAAGTTACCGTTTTTTTGTAGCGAAGCTACTCTATGGTCGCAAGATTATAAAGGTTAAACCCAGGGATCTCAAGGGATAAGACAATGGCTGATAAATTGAAGTTCATCCCCATTGATGGTACACAAAATATACCTTATGTAGATTATACCCCTTGGCAGAAACGTTTGTACACTCAACGTAATGAATCAACCAATCCAAATTCTCTAAAGCCCACAAAGTTGTTAAGCCAACGAATAAGAATAAAATATTATAAAACTTTAAGGACTATACACTAGTAAAACAGCCTATTGTCCTATTCTCTCTCTGACTTTAAGGGAAAAGATAATGGGTGTTGAATTGATTGCTAACATAAGTTGTGATGCACAAATTAAAACTATTGTTAGAAAAGTTTGGACACTGATATATCATTGAACCCAATAAAAACCATCATTAACAAAACCTTGGGGACCAAATAAATGTGCAGTATCCATAGAGGATAAGACAATAGAAGATAAATAAATTTTCCTATTACTAAAAATATAAAAACTGATGAATGGAAAAAATGCATGACATAAAACTTTCTTTTAATTAATTTCGCATTTTTACATAATTTTTTTGGTTAGAAATATAATAGTTCTTTTTAAGCTTTTAAATTTTCACAATTTTGAAAGTAAAGTTTTATGACTAGCTAAATTAAAATTTAGTGTATTATCAAAATTGATATATTTTTTCATATTTCCCCTATTCCTGTTAATTTTACATCAATTTAGAAAAAAGGAACACTATCTTACATAGAAGCTGAGATATTACCTTCACAATGGGCTATAAGAATTTGTATGACTATCTTACATAATAGCTGAGATATTACCTGCACAATGGGCTATAAGAATTTGTATGACTATCTTACATAGAAGCTGAGATATTACCTGCACAATGGGCTATAAGAATTTGTTTGACTATCTTACATAATAGCTGAGATATTACCTGCACAATGGGCTATAAGAATTTGTATGACTATCTTACATAATAGCTGAGATATTACCTGCACAATGGGCTATAAGAATTTGTATGACTATCTTACATAGAAGCTGAGATATTACCTGCACAATGGACTATAAGAATTTGTATGACTATCTTACATAGAAGCTGAGATATTACCTGCACAATGGGCTATAAGAATTTGTATGACTATCTTACATAGAAGCTGAGATATTACCTGCACAATGTGCTATAAGAATTTGTATGACTATCTTACATAACAGCTGAGATATTACCTGCATAATGGGCTATAAGAATTTGTATGACTATCTTACATAGAAGCTGAGATATTACCTGCACAATGGGCTATAAGAATTTGTATGACTATCTTACATAGAAGCTGAGATATTACCTGCACAATGGGCTATAAGAATTTGTATGACTATCTTACATAGTAGCTGAGATATTACCTGTACAACGGGCTATACGAATTTGCATGACTACCTTACATAACAACTGAGATATTACCTGCACAATGGGCTATAAGAATTTGTATGACTATCTTACATAGAAGCTGAGATATTACCTGCACAATGGGCTATAAGAATTTGTATGACTATCTTACATAACAGCTGAGATATTACCTGCACAATGGGCTATAAGAATTTGTACCACAAACCAGGATGGTGCGGGAATCTACTTTGGCAAGCACTCTGAAAAAAGAATATTTTAATTTTCAATCTTTATAGTTATACTTTTTATATTTGTTTAATCAAGTAACTCTAGTAAACTCAAGTAAATCTGTTTATTGATCAATCTATCTATCTCTCACGTATCTTTCTTTTTCTAGATCTCTCTATCTATCTATCTATTTTTTCCCTTTATTCTATCAATCTATTTATCTTTCACTTATATTTCTATATATCTTTCTATTTATCTTTACATCCATCTACTTATCTATCTATAAATCTATCTATCTATCTTTTTTTCTAAAGGTTGTATCCTAACTATTTTTTTACAAAAAAATGTTAAAAGATCTTAAAACAAAACAAAAGCACCTAAAATACGCCCAAAGAAATGTCCTGTGGATCAGGAATTTAAGAATAGGGTTATACTATTCTATAAAGTAATAAGCTTTTTTTCTCTGTAACGAAGGATCTCACTAACCGCTGAACCGATTTAGTCCTCATTTTCTAGGAATCTTCCAAAATGTTCCAGGATGGTTGTAGGCTATTTTATTTTCGGATTTATGTCTTGGGATGGTTTTCAACCTTTTTTTGCCATTTACTAGCTCTTGATTTACAGAGCCCCTAGATGCTAGGGGCGAACCCAGTAGTTGAGGAGAAATAAATTTTTTTGCTTATTCCTAACTCTGTCAGAAAATAACCCCTGATTGTATAAACTTTGTCCAAAGGTTCTAACCCAGCAAGGCTATAGGTTGCGCCTATTTAAGGCCTATGGTATTCCCTCTAATCTGTTCTTACTATTTTTGTTCTGACATAGCATCAGTAAGTACACAGTTTCATATGCCAAACAAACAACGCTTTCTTATTCGTTGGCGTACCAACTTTGGAGACTTTAATTTTGATTGGTTGATTAATAAAATTGATTTTTGAAACGTTTCAACCACTAATTCTAATCTACAGATGGGGTAGTTATGTGTATCATCATTGAGGATGTACATCCATTTATCGGCCGTTGTCTTATCCCTTTAGATCCCTGTCCATGAATCCATGGTAAAACTTTGAACCTGACCTTGATCGAGGAATCACAATTCTATATATCTATACAAATTTTAAACAATAGCAGAGAATAACAGGGAAAAAGGGATGATACCAAGAAAGATGATTTATATCCATCCCTCAGTGATTTTAGCGTAATTGCTGAGGAAATGTTAGTCCAGCTGTGTCAAAACAAATGAATTTTTAAAAAATCAAACTACTCCTAAGTCAATAATGGAAAATAGGGGGAATACCTTGCTCTATAAACAGGCACAACGTATTAAATTTAATAAAACAGTTGTTTTACGTTGCTTTATCGTTTAGGCACTCAAGGAACTTCGAAAGAATTATTATTTTATCGTCCATAGACCTATCCTTTATCCCTGATTGAGACAGACTAAGATTTTATGGGGCCTATTGGACAGATATGTAAAATGTGAAGAAAAAAAACTATTATGCCCTAACTTTTTTTATCAGTTAGTACTTTTGTTATATTTTCAGTACAAAAGTGAAGCAGCTTATAGTGCCTAATAAGAAATGACGTTATACAGAACAAATGACCAATGAAAGGCCAGTACACATTTCACCATTGCAGGTCAACTGCAATGTATACTGGCTCATCATTGGTAATTTCTTCTATTTTTTCTATTGGCATAAAAGTTTGAAGAAAATAGTATTTGTCAAAGTGCTATATCTCAATTTTTCTTTTGAATATTTGTCGCTATCACTTTAAAACCCAAAAATCAGACTTTTTAGTAGTAGATAAAAAGATAGATAGATAGATTTATTATACCTATAAAACTGATGTGTTGTTATTATATCTACAAAAGTAAAAATTTCAATATCCTTTTATATAAAGTAGTGCAGATTTTCTATCTTAAACTTAAGACTTATGGTTTTAGGCTATTTTTCCAATATTCAGATTACTAGCCTATATACGTAGAAGAAATGTCAATTATGACCAATATTCAATTAATTTTTTGCCATTGGAATTGTACAGAGAGAGGGAGAGAGAGAGAGAGAGAGAGAGGGGGGACAATGGTCGTCCCCAAAGTTTTATCTTATTTCTTATTCGTTGACTTTACAACTTTTGAGACTTTATTGAATTTTGATTGGTTGTTTCATTACGTTGAGTGTTTAAACGTTTCAAACACTAAGTTTAATCTACACAAGGGGTAATTTTGTGTATCATCAACCATTTTCTTATCCCATTAGATCCCTACGTCAACACCATGATTCTATGTTTAACACGGGTTTGTTGATCTATCTATTTGTTTAACCTTATTTTTACAATTGGTTTTAAAATCTATTGTTAGGGGTCAACTGAATTTGAGTTGCCGATTGTGTACATAGTTTCTTCGGTGTTTTTTTTTATTTTTTTTGGAAGTTTGAAGCTTTTGCAGCTAGTAATAAATATTGAGATAGGATGAGGAAGCACCGAGGAAACTGTGTACACAATCAGCCACTCAATTTCAGCTGACCATTGTTAGGACCAATATACAGGGTGCTTTAGGGGATAGGACAACAAAAGAAAATCAATACACTCCTAAATTATGATAAACAAACTAAACCCTTGTGTAAATTTAAAATATTGGCGGAAAAATTTTAAATAAACCAACCAATCAAAATTCCCAAAGTTTTGAGCAAATAAACAAGATAACGCTTAGAAGAAAACTTTGGTTACTAGTGTAATTTACAGTGCAATGTCACCTCCCTGCCAATATCAAAGGAAAGGCAAATACAAGTAGCTTGAACAAGGATAGTTTATGTCCATAGGTAGCGCAGCAATAACAAAATAAAACCATCGTTTATGAGATTAAAAGAGAACCCTGTCTATCGATATAAGCAATTTCAAGGGTTTATGTCGACTATAAGTGTGGTCATCGCTGACATATTGTCAACCTGCCATTAATTAACTATTACTTTTTAAAAAACTTATGTCGACTCAGGGAAAAGGGAATGTGATTCTGACAAACAATTGTAAAGGAAAATTTCCTCACAACCCCCTCCCTTTTTTCTCACATTCTTACCCACTCCCCTTCAGTTACATAAAACAAGTTATGCGCCAACTTTACCCCTCCAAATATTAAATTTTGCGGCAATTTCAATTGGAATAAATTTGCTGAATATCAGCCCCTGATGTCGACTGTATAGCTTCAATTGACACATTGCGACATATCGACAGTGTAACGACATTTTAATTACACTTTTTTTGTGATTTAGTATGAATATAATAATTTTTTGACAGTGTAAAAAAAAATAACAGAACTTAACATATAAGAAACTTTTAAGTCAACAATGGAGAAAAGTCCATTACAATGGGATATAACGAGTGAAATCAAGAATCTAGCTCTTAGCAGTAATTATTAAAGGTACCTGAACCTAAGTCTATAAGATTCAAAGTTTCGCAAAGATTAATTCTTTTTTTTGCAGAAAATTAGCCAACTCATTTTTAAACATTAGAAAAAGTTTTTTGTACTAAAAGTTGGCGAAACAAAAACTGGTTCAAAAAGTACCTAAAAAATGGCATACAATTTAAATGACCAACGATAGGCCAGTATACATTTTACCATTGGTTAATCACAATGTATACTTGCCTATCATTGGTCATTTGTGTTAAATGACTTCATTCTTTTATCAGCTGCTTCAGGGAAGTTATAAATTTAAAGTCAAATATCCTTAAATTAAAAGGGAATGTAAGAAAAATGCGCGCTTCGCGTATCCCCATATAATAACAAAAAAAAGGATTTGAAAGGAAGACTTATTTGAAGTTTATTTCATAACTGTTAAGTAAAAAAATCTAAGCAGATGAGGTCTTTTTATTCGCCTGGCATTTGCGACATGGATTTAATTTCCTTTTTAGGCACTTTAACCAGGATAGAATGGGGTTATTTTATAAAACTTGTTTTGCCTCTCATGTTAAGTAGTAAGGTTTTTTTTGTCTGCAGCTTAAGATCTCGGAATTAAGCTAGTCTGTTGGGGTTGTACTATTCAGGGAAGATTCGTAAAATAATTTTGAGTGGTTTTAGGCTATTTTCTTTAACTACCCTACGTTTCCCTAGGGGCTAGGGGCGAAGTAAGTATCTTATATTTTAAAGTGGATGAATGTATGTGTGTTTGTTCAGTAAGATCCAATAAATGTTGGTAATTGTCAATAAATCTTTAATTTAAATGAAAATACCCTAACCTACCCTATATTAACCTAAAAGGACTTTTTTCTAATGTTGCAAGGGCGAAAAAATGGCTATTATTGTGAAATATATACTTCCCTTCTTAATTAAATTGCTACTGCATAATTAGTATATGTCCGTATGTTCCTTTGTATGATTTTAAAGTTAGATAGTCCAGTGAAAAAAAAAAAAGACTAACTTTGGCTATAGTTTTTAAACATCCATATATAATTAGTAAGATTTTTCAACTCTAAATCCCAGCTGGCTAAAATATCAATCCACCCCCAGTTACCCCATCACACTACTGGATGAATGAACTGACCAAGTAAAGAGGTCCATATTAGCAACCAATATTGATGAAAAATTTTCCCCTGTCAATATATTTACGCATTCTTAAACCATTTTTCAAGTGGTGTCATGTAATTTTTTTTCTCCAATGTTTAGTTAAGTTGATACGCTATTATTTTCTAAACATATGCGCGAATTTCGCCAACATGAAAGCAAATTTGCTCTTGTTACAAGTGACAAAGGAGTTGTATAAAATTGGGTTAGCCATCGTTGCCGCACATAGGCATATCTGCAAATTATTTTATTATTCAATGCAGGGATCTTAGGGGATAAGACAATGGTAAATGGATTGATGTACATCTCCAATGATTATAAAAAAAGATTATCAATTCTGTAGATGAAAATCACTGGTTTAAAAGTTTGGACACTGCTAGTTTACACAAACCAATCAACATTTAGTAGACGTATCCAGCGTTTTTAATCATATTTTCAAAATTTTGGTAAAATAATTTGGGGGAGATGTTAAATCAAAGCATTTCTATCAAATACATGAGCGGAAGTGAAAGCCCACCTTTTTTTTAAATTGTACGGAAATGAGTTGAATAATATGTAAAGCACTTTAAACCCAGGAACAAAAGGGATAAGACAATGGCCGATAAATTGATGTACAACCCCAAATTATGATACACAAAATTATCCCTTATGTAGAGTAAAATTAGTGGTTGAAACGTTTGGACACTTAACTTAATGAATGTTAAATTGTGCCTTTGATAGTGGGAAACTGATTGGAAAACAAATTAATTCAACTACCATTGTCCTATCCAACCCCTGGTGAATGGTATAAAAAAAGAAAAATAAAGTAAATATAAAATGGTGTAAAAAAGGGCGATTTAGGGTATTTTAGGGAACATTAAGAGTAATGCTAGATCACGAACTTTTAATGTCAAGGGAAAAAATAGAGGGAGGGATATTTCAACTTTATATTTTTAAAACTATTTTAATGGTCAAAACCCAGAGATCTCAAAGGATAAGACAAAGAACGTTAAGTGTATATACATTCCCAATGATGATAAACAAAATTAACCCTATAGGAGATTAAAATCATTACTTGAAAGGTTAAGACAATGCTTGTTTGACTGACGAAGCACAGTTTCATAAAAGTACCAAAAGTTTTTTATCCATCAAGGTTATAAAACTTTGGGTACCAAAGGATTTAAATATGTAATTATATATTCCTGTATCTAAATGACAATAAAATGTTTCAAATATCTATTACTTTTAGGCACGTTTTTGTAGGCGTTTTTTAACAAGCAAAATAATGGGTCTTTTAATTATAACCAAATTTATACAATTTTAAGGTAAATCTTTATCCTGCGATATGCGACAATTTATAGTTATAGTCTCATAAATAATGCAAATGAAATAACAAATATTATGCCCTTACGTAAGAAGATCTGTAAAATGTTTCAACCAATGAAATGTCTTGAATTTACCTTAAAATATTCTCCTATTGGCTGTTATAGGCAGTATGCCTCTAGAGTATCTAAATTGCCAGGTCATTAAAAAATAAGTAAAATTTCGCATTTCATGGATTTTGTCTTACTTGTTTTCAATAAAAATCCTTAATACTTCCTCATAATTTTGTTATATATAAATAGACTATTAAACTTCAGAGGGGACATTGGGCTGTTTATTACACTAGTCCCCAAAGTATTATAATAACCTGTTCTTATTCGTTGGCTTGACAATTTTTAGGAACTTTTATTGAATTATTGATTGCTTGGATTATAAGGTTGATTGTCCAAATGGTTCAAACACTAATTGTAATCTGCAAAAGGGTAATTCTGTACAATATTATTTGAAATATTATTGGCAACAAAAATGAATGTTTCTTATTGTACGTTTTAAGGCTGTAAAGGAGTTTTTTTTATAAATTTAATTTAAAAATGGTTAAACATTGCCTTTAAAGGATTTTGTCATACTTGTTATTAATAAAAATCCTAAAATCTTCCTATTAATATTAATAGAATATCAAACTCCCATAAATATTGGAACGAAGGATTCCGCCGTTTACGAGACCTTACTGGACAGACAGACACATCTATTTTAGTATACATCAGTGTAAGTCTATCCAAGTCTTTTTTTATTGTTACAAGTGACATGGCATTTCTATTATTTATATGATGGCAAAAATCTCTCAAATGGCAACATACACTATTTCGTCAGTTGATCGTTGATAACACCCCTTTTAATGGTAAACTAAGCGGCTTATTCGTTGTCGCGCTTTACAGCTCTAGGTACCCTAATTATATTTTGATTGGTTGGTTCATTTAGTTTAGTGTACAAACGTCTCAAACATTACTTTTAATCTACAGAATGGGTAATTTTGTGAATCATCATTGGGGATGTACATCAATTTATCCCTTTAGATCCCTGAAAGTTAGGGCTTTATTCAGTACTAGCGGCTACGACCCTAGAAGCCTCTAGGGGCACTTAAGGTAGGAGGGGGAAAAGTCAACCTCATCCCATTCTAAATTTGAGTTTCAAAACAGTAAAAAAATATTTTTGGGGGTGAGGGGGATGAAGACATCCTCCCCAAAAATAGTTTAAAACCTTCCCAGGACCTATAAAAGCATCACTCTAAAGGAGAACAAAATCGGTTAAGCGGTTAGCGAGATCCTCCGGGACAAACAAAAAACGCTTACTACTTTATATAATAGGATATTAGAGAGGGAATGGAAAATCGTTGTAAAAAGTGTGTCACTGGTCATATAAGTGATCTAACCCACAATTGTTATCTAGCTGCTATCACAGATAGTGACACTTTTTCTGCTAAATCAACAGTAGTACATGGTAGACTAAGATTAAAAGCACTCATTAGTAAATCCTTATTATAAAATAACAGGATACTTCTCTGTCTGTTTGTACCGAAGGATCTCGTTAAACGCTGAACCGATATGATTCTCCTTTACAGGGTAGCTTCTTATAGGTCATAAGAAGGTTTATAACTATATTGGGATACAGGGATAAGACAATTAAGGATAAATTTATCATTTTTACCATAATTATTTTTTTTCGTATTCATTCGAATCCGGTGTATAGGAACTGGTTCTCATCCATACGAAAGAACTATATCCGTGGAAAGCCGTTTATAATACGATGCGAGAAATAACTATTAAAATTATTCCTTGGATTTTTTACCCCAATAGAAAAAAGTCGGGTGGGGGGAAGGTTGTAATTTCCCCACAATTTATTTTATTATTTGTTTATTAGAATTTTTTTCCAATACTGTTTTATATGAAAAAGAACACCGCAAAATGACGTGTCTACAAAACAGATTATAAAAAATTTAACTTTTTCTTTTCCCCTAATGTTTACATTCATTCAAAACATAGTTTTACATATAAAAATCAATCAGTATGGAGAGAAAAAAAAACTATGTAAAACTTCAAGTAAAATTTAGCTTTATTTAAAAATCTACGAAAATGTAGAAACATTCTATACAATAGTTTATAACGTTAGTTGACCAAAAAATTATCCTTTATTTAAATGCTAATGATCGTTTCTTTAGTAGCGCAGCTACACTTTGGTATGTGTGTCCGTCTGTCGGCAGTAGTAGGTAGAAAAAATGGTCTGTGTTGCTGCTTAGAGACAGAGGAGAAAATGGGCTGTTAATTACACTGGTCCCCAAAGTTCTATATTAACGTATTCTTATTCGTTGGCTTTACAACTTTGGGGATTTTTAAAGAATTTTGATTGGTTTCTTCATTTAGTTGAGTGTCCAAAAGATTCAACCATTAATTGTAATCTACAGAAAGGTTAATTTTGTGCGTCATCATTGGGAATGTACTTCAATTTATCGGCCATTGTCTTATCCCTTTAGATCCCTGCCTAATGTCCAAATGTCTACAAGGACACACGGACAAACGAACGTTATCAAATATGCATTATTATATTCAGGTATAGCTTTATATTAATCGACAATCATCTCTTTTTACCGTTATTCATCAGTGGGTGTGCAACCACTTCCCCATATTATCACATTTCAATTGTGTTTAAAATTCGCAAAAGGACAGTATGTGCAGTGTTTCTCAAAAAATACCTACTGAGTTCTGATAATCTCCCCCCCGCCCCCCTTCTTACCACTTTAAATGGATTTAAAATCAGGAATGTAGGTTAGCTTTAACCATGTGCCTAACCCTGCAGATTAACCAATTACTCAATATAACCTAACCAAATCTAAATGAAAAACAAACAAAAAGCTACTACCCCCTTTATTTTCAATTGTTTCAAAAAATAATGGAGATTTATCAGATTTATAAGATTTTATCAGATTTATCTACATTTTTTGGAAGCACAGTATGTGCTCTTTTAATAAAATTCTGTTTAATGATTTGATCATTTGCGGAAGTAGAAGGCACACCCCATCTGTATAGAGGAAGAAAATAGAAATGAAAAATTGGGCATCGCAAAAACTTAGGTACTATTGTTGAAAAAGAAAGGGATAAGATAAAAAGCGGAGAACCAAAGCAATAAATTGATTTAAAACTCTATTAAATATAAACAATATTAACCCTTTTGCTTTAAGTATATTGGCGGAAAAGTTTGGACCCTGTAGGTATCCAAAAACTAAACAAGCCAAATGTCCCCTCCTACCAAAGATTTAAGAACAATATTTTTCAAGTATTGGTAGTTATTTCATGGTGATTGTTCAATAAACTATAAAATAGATTCAGCTTAGAAAATAATCGTCAAAAAAGTTCAGTATGATTATTTTTATTGCCAATACCTCATCCCTAACTATTCAATACCCTATTCAAGCTATATCCCTTTTAAGCCATCTTTTTAATTAATTTGTCATTAAAAAACAATAAATTTTTTTTCTCTTTGGATTAAACTATTCTGCAAATTAATTGTAGAGAACGCAGAAAGAGACTTTTAATGATTCTAACCCCCAAATTTTATCATCTAGCTTCTATCTTTGATAGCTTAAAAAATTTTGGGGAGTAAAGGTACCTAGAGGACATACGATTTCCAGGGATCTAATGAGACAATGGTTGATAAATTATTGTAGATCTCCAATAATTATACATTAAAATACCCCCTCTGTAGATTACAATGAATGGTTGAAACGTTTGGACAATTAACTTAATAAACCAACCAATAAAGAATTATTAAAGTTCCCACAGTTGTTAAGCTAATTAATAAGAAAACGTTATTATAAAACTTTGGGAACTGGTTTATTAAACAGCCCATTGTCCCCTCCCTGCCTGGCAGATTTCTCTTGGGGGATTATGTGTTTCCTTGTCTTATTACTGAGTAAAACAAGACAAAAAAAAAGATATAAATAGTTACAAAAAAGAAACATTAACACGTAATGCAGTGAAAAAAATGTTTATAAAAAGAACGGGTAAGAAGTGACTCAAGAATAGGTGTTAAAAAGAGGTCCAAACGACATCTAAAGAAAATGAACAAATGAGTTTGACAAAAAAGGTGAAAATCCTTCTATCTCATTTTTTTACAAGGGGATAAAGATATTAACAAAAAGTTCGTTCTTTTCGTTAGCTCAAAAACTTTAGGCAAATTTTGATTTGTTGATTCCAAAATAATAGAGTCCAAACTTTTTAACCAATTATTGAGTCTACAGAAGTGGTAATTTTGTGATCAATCATTGGGAATATATGTCAATTTGTTGGCCATTGTCTTATCCCTTTAGATCTCAATTTTTTCCATTCTTATATCATAATTCTTATTCCTATCTGTAATCTGAATGTAAACAAACAGAGAAGAAAGTTAGACAAGGACCTGTCAACTTTTTATCATATATTTTATTTAAGGATTGGACTACAGTAAAAAAATAAATAGGGATAAGATAATGGCCGATGATTTGATGTACATTCCCAATCATGACACAATAAATTACCCCTTTTGTAGATTAAAATTAGGAGTTTAAATTTTTGAAGACTTGACAGATAGGAAAACGTAATTAAAAACTTTGGGGACTAGTGTAATAAACAGCCCATTGTCCTCCCTCTGAATTGTTATTGTATTGACGTACAGCCTATAATCATAGAACGTCTTCGCTTAGACTTAATGGTCCATAGTATTCAGGAAGGGTTAGGACAATGGCACATACATTAATCTACAACACATTTAGAAACCAAGTATTTACTACTAAAGGCAGAATTTCATAGTCAGAAAAAAAGAATAATTTATATTTCATTTTCTTATCCCTATATACCTGATAATTATTACTACATATATTCAGGGAGGGAGTGGACAATAGGCTGTTTATTACACTAGTCCCCAAAGTTTTATGTTAATGTTTTCAATTCGTTGGCTTACAACATCGGTAACCTTTTTGAATTGTGATTGGTTGGTAAATTAGTTTGTGTGTCCAAACTTTTCAACCACTTACTTTATTCTACAGTAGGGGTAATTTTGTGTATCATCATTAGGGATGTACATTAATTTATCGGCCATTGTCTTATCCCCGATAATTATTACTAGATATATGCATCGAAAGAATGGCTTAGAATTGCTATTACGCATCATAAAGATAATTTCAAATATTTTTTAAAAACTCTATCTATCTATTGTATGAAATTTATACCAGTCATCTATTTATCAAAACACTTCTATTAACATTTTGTATTTTTATCTCCTTGTTTATATACATCTTGCATGTAAATTAAAATCATCGGTTGAAAAGTTCAAAATTCAATAAAATTACCCAATTTTCAAACATAAAACTTTGGGCACCATTATAATTTACAGTCCAATGTCCCCTCCCTTTCCGATTTAAATAGAAAAATAGATTTTATTTTCTGAAGTTCAAACATTATTTTAAGAAAATTTAAAATCATTTGAATACATATAATTAAAAAAATAATTATCTTTTTATTCCTAAAATATAATAACTAATTTTACTTTAAAAATGTAAAGTAGCTACAAGAAACAAATTTTGAAAAATCATTATTTGGTTATGTCTATAGTAAAACAATGATGATAACATCTATAAAAGCGTTGCTTTGGAGGTTAAAGTTTAATCTTTGAATATTTATATGTGTCTTAAGAAATCAAAGGAAAAAGTGTTATTGGGTCCTTCAAGGTTCAGTATTGGGAGAAAAAATATATTTGTTCTAAATTGGTATTCTTAACTTTTGCAACGGCCAACCCAAAGTAACAAACCATGCATAACATTATGTAAAAATGTGAAATGATATTATTTTTGCCAAAAATGGATGGAATATATCAATATTTTCTACTGAAAGACGTACATACACAAGCAGATTATAGAGTAGCTGCGCTAAGAAAAGATAAACAGCTCAATTTTTGTGAAAGTTAAAGAAAGATGACTTTTAATATTTTTGGGTGTAAATATGCTAGTAAAACATAATTTTTTGTGTTTTCATATTTATCTATCTATCTATGTATCTATATATATTTACATATATCCAACTATCTATCCATTTGACTATTCATATATTTATTATTTATCTGTATGTATGTATGTCTTTCTATCAGTTATTCTGTCTATCTTTCAGTTTGTGTGCATCTCTGTGTGCATGTTTGTAAGTCTGTTTATGTGTCTTTCTACTAAATATTTTCTGCTATGTCTGTCTGTCTGTCTGTCTGTCCGTCTGTCTGTCTGTATGTCAGTCTGTCTATATGTCTGTCTGTCTGTCTGGCAGTCTGTAACGCACCTGATATAGTTCTGGCACTCGTCCTCACTCTTCCCCTTCATGTAGCACAGCTCCCTGTCTGTATATCTGTTTGTCTATATGTCTGTCTTTCAGTCTGTCTGTAACGCAACTGATATAGTTCTGACATTCGTCCTCACTCTTCCCCTTCATGTAGCACAACTCCCTGTCTGTCTGTCTTTCTGTATTTATGTCTGTCTGTCTGTCAGTCTGGCAGTCTGTAACTCACCTGATATAGTTCTCTGTATGTCTGTCAGTCTGGCAGTCTATAACTCACCTAATATAGTTCTGGCACTCGTCCTCACTCTTCCCCTTCATGTAGCACAGCTCCCTGTCCTCAGGAGTACTCTCCCAGTAGATTCTCTGAAAATAGATTTAAAATTAGTAAAAAATAGATAGATAGATATATTAGGAGAGGAGTGTAAGGAGGGAGAGATAGATAGATAGAGAGAGAGAGACAGAGAGAGAGAGACAGAGAGAGAGAGACAGAGAGAGACAGAGAGAGAGACAGAGAGAGACAGAGAGAGAGAGAGAGAGAGAGAGAGAAGAAGAAGAGAGAGAAGGAGGAATAAAAAGACATAAAGAGACTAATAATTAACATCTAATATTTTTAAAAACCAAACATTACGAAATAAGAAAATAGGTTTTTATTTCATTACATAATATTAAACTTGTTTTAAATATATCATCATATATTAACATGCAGGGATCTAAAGACAATGGCCGAAAAATTTATATACATTCCCAATGATGATACACAATATACCAAGTCTGCAGATTAAAATTAGTGGTTGAAACGTTTGAATACTCAACTTAATGTGCCAACATATTAAAATTCATCAAAGTTCCCAAAGTTGTTAAGCAACCGAATAAGTTATATAAAACGTTATTATAAAACATTTGGGACCAGTGCAATAAAATGACCATTGTCCCTTCTCTTTATGATTATAAATACATCATCGTATATTAACAAGGAATATCATATTCATGTGTAGCACATTTCCATTATCATTTAAACTGTAATAAAGTAATAATATATGCATAATAAATATTTAAATCTGGTAGCTTGTTGAATGCATTTTTAGATACAGTTATATTTTGGTCTTTAAGTAACCGTTGGACGACAGTTAAAGAACGAACGTACATTCAATAACAATGTATCTTCGCTTCTAAAATAATATTTATAATATAGTGTTTACTTAATTTTACTTGTAAATAAATCTTCAATGATATTAGCCAGCCTATGTTTAGCTCTGGTTGTGCATTAACTTCTGCATATTATCAATTTAGATAATACATAATATCACAAAAATGTATTTTTCATAAAGAGATAAAAGGCAGTGATTAATAGTTCGAGTTAAACAATAGAGAGGGAGGTTTAATAACTGTATGCCCCCTTCCCGAGGACCCTGTGCTCAATTTCAATTGGACATTTAAAAATCAACAAACAGCGTTGGGAATATTAACACAGCCAAGGCGCAGAAAGAAATTTGCTAGCAGACGAAACATGTCCTCAACAGAGGGATCCAAGTAGTTGTCTGGTTATACAGCTACAACTATTTATTGATTAATGGGCAGCTTGTACTGTTGTAACTAATATGCGGTTCTGATGCTTTAATAATTTGTGCGGTGGTGAATACACACCTCTAACCCTAAGTATTTGAATATAATAGTTATGTTATGGAAGTTTATAGTATTAAAGCAATGCACACAAAATTTAAATTAAATTAGATCCTTAACGTAATAATTAAAATGGTTCGTTTTTGTAATGTTAGAAAAGTGACAATTTAATATGGGATCATGTCACTCTTAGACTAAGCGCCTAGTCTTTTAGTAACATGTTAAACTTTGCTTAGTCTATTGTAAACATGAAAAAGGCTAATTTTTTTGGTCATTTTTACAAAAACAGGCCATAAAATATGAGTAGGGGGTAATGCCTTTGTCCATAAACGGGCCAAACCCAATACCATTCAAAGTTATGATATTTAAATTAAGGACGTGCAGTCAAAGGGTTGGTTGTCTGACGGCCGTTTGTACGTATGGACACCAGTTATTGTAAGAATAATAAGAATAATCACATGCCTTGCAAAGATTAAAATCTATCTTCCCCCAATGCAATGGGGGTGATACAAAATAATATATGTAATTCTCTATATAATAGCTAATTACATTTTGAAAAGTTAGTAAAAAACAAGGATGACAACATACAAACGAAATATCAAATAAAAACACGTAAAATCAGAATAGTTTGATAATTATATCACAAATTTTTTTGTCAAAAAAGTTTAAAAGTCAACATATATCAAACGGAATGGACATACGGACTTTCTAGTTTTAATTATAAAGCGGATACACATTCTAAACTGTAAAAATATTAATCTGAAATTGAGGGGACAATTCTTCAACTAATAAAATTATTATTTTGAAATACCACCTTAATTCAAAGCCTTATGTGACAATAGTGTGATTTCACTTCCGTATAAATATTATCTTATCTGCTAAGTGTTTATATATTGCAAAAAAAAAACACAATTCTTAAAGTAACATGATGTCTGCTTGTGTGTGTCTGAACCTAAGAATCTTGCTGACCACTGAACCGATATGGTTCTCCTTTACAAGTTAGCTTCTCATAGGCCAAGAGAATATTTATAACTATTGGTGGGGAGGTACCCCCACCCTCGTCCCCACCAAAAAATAGACTAACCTATATTTATTTGATAGGAGCGAAAAAATGATAAAAACAGTTTTTAATTAGTAATTGCTTTTCTTAATAATACAATTAGCGGATTTAATAACACACCTTATGTGACATTATCTTACTTGCTTGTATGGGCAGATTGATACTTGTTATTGGTATTCCAACAAAATAGTAATTTTTTTAAATCTTCCAAAATTTTAAAGAAAATTCGCAAAATATTTTTAATTAGGCAAACTTAATTAGTGTCTTAAAAACGATTGTAATTGTAAAGAAAATATCACAATAATTACAAAAGAACTGTATTCTTTTAATTTTAAAATTGTTTTCAATAAACATCTTACAATTTTAGGGGTAAAGGGTAAATTTTCAGAGAGAGAGGGGACAAGGTGCTGTATGTTACACTAGTCCCCAAAGTTTTTATGAGAACGTTTACTTATTTGTTGGCTTAACAATTTCGGGGACTTTAGTGAATTTTGTTTGATCGATTCATTAAGTTCAGTGTCCAAACGTTTTGACCACTAATTGTAATCTACAGAAGGGTAAATTTTTTTTATCATCATTGGGGAGGTAAATCTAATTGACGGTCATTGTCTTATCCCTTTAGATCCCTGTTATTAACTTTGTGGGGTAATAATAATAAGTTGGGGGGGGGGGGTAATTCTTGGGTGGGGTAATAATAAGAAAGGGTAATGTGCATATGATTGCTTTATTATCATATTTACATTGCATTAAACACAGGCATTGAAGGATAGGTGCCTTTAAAAAATGATGTCATACAATACAGATGACCAATGATAGGCCAATACACAGACTAAGTTACCAATGGCATGCAAGTTCACATTGTAATTGACCATTAGAAGGCAAGTATGACGTCATTTTTTTATAGATTAATCCTTATATAAAAGTAACAGGATCTATGTGTGTCCGATGGATCTCTGTAACCGCTGAACCGATTTGGTTCTCCTAAGCTTTGAAGCTTCTCATAGGTCCTAAGAAGATAAATCGCTTACCCCCTCCCCCTCAAGTGCCCCTAGAGGCATCTAGAGACGTAGACGCTAATAAAAAAATAAATAAAGATATTGTTTTATCAGAAGGGAGGGGAATGGCAGATAATTTGCCTTTCTCCAAGGAGTGGATAAATTTCCCGTCAATTGACCTAACCCTAACTCACTGAGTGTGTCCATTTCAAACAAATTTCATTTACAAACTTGTCCTTAGGGGAAAGAGTATTAAAATCAATTAAAATTTTGACTTCATTACATGGTAATTAAGGTATTTATTACTAATTAGCCCCCGAGTAACCCCTTCCCCTCAATCAAAGAACATATTTTTATTGGAGGGGGGGGGGTTATTAACCCCACTTCCCATAAAACAACTATACATTATCTATGACCAATCAGGGATCTAAAGGGATAAGACAATTGCCTCTAAATGGATCCCCCATGATGATACACAAAACTACCCCTTCTATAGATTAAAATTTATTGAACCAAAATTCACTAAAGAACCAAAAGTTATTAAGCCAACGAATAAGAAAATTTTATTATACAACTCTGGAAACTAGTGTAATAAACAGCCCAATGGCCCCTCTCTCTCTCTTTGATGACCAATACATCTTTCTTCTAATGAAAATTACAAATACTTGAAAATATCTACGTTATTAAATAAGTTAATTTCTAAAATTTTATCCTAATTTTGAACACGAAACTTTTTTGTAATAAGCATGGCCTTTGTTTATTTATTCAAATAATAACTTAAGATAACTCTCTCTGTCTCTTTAAAAGTATAGTATTCGCTTTTAATTTTTTTCATTTGATAATATGTAAATTGATAGAGCTCTAGGGGCATTTGAGTTAGGGGGGGGGGGGGTTGAATTCGACAACTCCATTTTTCATTTTAGTTTTAGACAGAAAAAGAAAAAAAATCTTTTGGGAGGTGGTCATTTTTTCCTAGAGCCATATTTCTTTGGAGGGTGGTGGTAATTTCCCCCAAATAGCTATAAACCTTCCCATGACCTATGAATCAGCTGTCTATTTTTAATAGCAGCTAAGAAAATTACCCCCATATTTTCTACCAGACAGACCGACCGACAAACGGACATTTAACTAAAACTGTTTTAAATAGTGTCCCTTTAACCCTTACAGATCGGGGGGGGGGGCTCCAAGAGCCCCCCCCCCCTCTAGTTTTTTCAATCTCATTTTTTTTGTAGGTAAGATGGAGTGCTGTGACTTCATGACTTTTTAAGTTTAGTAATTATACGTCGGCAAGAGTTGATTTTATTAGGATATCTGGTCTGTGTCGGTCGTGGTGTCCGGTCAAAGTCGGTTGGGTAGCACCAAAATTAGAAAAAAATTCTTTAAAAATCTTAATTTCTACATTATGACTTTTGTGTATAAGGAGAAACCTAAAACTTTTTGGTGAATACTGAGATATCAATGACCTTCTGAGAAAAAATGTGTTATGACTCTTTGACCGCTCCCTGACCGACTTTATGACCGATTTTTGTCCGGCTTTTACTACAGACATATATCATGAATATCGTGGCTTCTATTACAGCTAGAGTCCTATAAATTTTTTTGGTAAATCCTTGAGCAACATCAAACAGATAAAAATATTAATCGGCGCCGCCAACCGCCGTTTTACCGCCGTAACCGCCGAAAATGGCGGTTTCCGTTATTTGCCGTTTTTTGGCGATGATCAGAAAAAGTATTTTTTTTGTTATGAAAAATAAAAGTTCGTCCTAAAATTTGGTCATCCTCGCTGCAAAATTGGCCGCTCTACAGCTGTTTTAAAATTTAGCGGCTGGCCGCTAAAAAGCGGCTAAGGAGCGGCCTGGCTGCTATGACTACAAAAAGTAATTTTCTCTAAAAATACACATGAACCACCAGAAAAAAATTTTACGTCTTTATCTGTAACAGGAGCCGAGATAGAGGGGGGGGGGCTCTTGGAGCCCCCCCCCCCCCCCCGATCTATTAAGGTGGGAATTGGGGCCCGAGCTGTAAGGGTTAAGTATTATGCAAATGTTCAAAGCATTAAGTTTAATTGTTGTTTTGTTTCATTTTAATAGCCAGCATGCTAATAATTTTTAATAGCGAAGCTTTTTTACATTTATAGTCGTTCAGCCCTTACGTCTGTCCGATAGTTAAAGCATGTTAGAATCATTCTATTGATTTAAAACATTACATGCCGACTATTGTAAACATTAAGTGCAATTAAGTAATCGTATCAACTCTATAATTATATCAGAACAACGATTAAGCACAATGTTATACGCAAAGCATCTACAAGTCTTTAAATAAGGTATTTAAGTTTTTTTGCGACAGATTTACATATAATATTAGTCTAAAAGTCACCTCGCTTTTTATGGATGTTGTCCTGCTTGTTGAAAAGAAAATTTTATAATATTTAAGTGACATTAAGGTTACAGCAGGCTTGCAGAGGCAGAATTATACTGTCATAATATGGATTCAATGTTTAGAGAAACAGCTTTTTTGTTTCTAAGTTTGTGTAAAAAGATATCTTTTGTTTGGTTATTTAGTGGCGGGGCAACTCTATAATTGACTATTGAAAAAATGTAAATTAACCCAAAAAAAATATGTAAATACAGGGATCTAAAGGGATAAGACAATAAACGATAAATTTGTATACATCCCCAATGATGATACACAAAATTACCCCCTCTGTAGATTACAATTAGTGGTTGAAACGTTTGGACCCTTAATTTAATGAACCAATCAATCAATGACAGTCCCTAAAGTTTTGAATTCAACGAATAAACTAAAACGTAGTTATGAAACTTTGGGGACTAGTGTTATAAACATTCCAATGTCCTCTCCATCCCTGGCATTTATTGGATAGTAAATATTTGGAGGAAGAAAGGTATGCAGATTTATTTAACCATAATTGCCCTCTCACAAATTTTGAATTATTCCATTCTTGTTATTAATTTATATTACAGCCACAAATTGAGTGGTTGCCTTTTTCAATATTTCAAGAAAAAAATATTTTCTTTCAAATTACCAGGGAGGGAGGGGACATTGGACTGTAAATTATTCTAATCCCCAATTGTTTAAAAACACGTTTTGCCATTTGTTGGCCTAAAAAATATGGAGGTCTAAGATAAATCGCGACTTTTAAATTTTAGTCCAAGAAATGCATTCAATTTTATCAACAAAATAGCTTTTAATAATAGTTATCCCTTATGGAGTTTAATAATATAATTGCACTTTGAGATAGCCGTAAAAATTATTCTGTTTTACTTTAAGCGCTGCAATAATCATTTAGATGTTTAAAAAGTCGTAAAAAATATTCCTTAAAATAATTAAAGGATACATAAGTATTTAAGAATTTATGTATGATGGTATAATAATAGAAATTTTAAAGTTTAACAGAAAAGTGATTTAAAGTCAACAAAATATTATCTAAAATAAGAAGGAAGGACAAATGAATAATAGGATAATTATATCATACAAAAAGTTTAAATTCGACGTACAATCTTTCTGGTAAGAGTTTTAGAGTTGCTACGCTTCCTAAATCGTACCTAACTGTTATAGGAATCATCATTTGAAATCTTAAATTTATAGGACAATTCTAATATGTCTAAATTAATGAAAATAAATATTGATCTATGTAGTTTTATAAAAATAGTTATTATTTTATTTTCTCCACCTTTACAGTATTACACAAATAAGATATGGACGAATGAAAAATTAATATCTTGTTCATTGTCCTATCTCTGTGACATTATCCACATGTGCCTAGCCCCCGGAATTGATTTCCATTTTTCCAAGATTAAGATCTCAGAAACATGCATGGATAGCAGCTGAAGGAAAATTTATTCTCCCTTCAAAATGAAAAGAAGCAAGCTTTGATACTTTTCTGTATTTTTTGCTTTTATCTTAAATCTTTATTTCATTAAACGAAGAGCGTTATTGGGTATATAATCTACAAAAGAGGCAATTTTGTATATAATCATTGGGCATTGGACTTTTTTTGAATTTTGATTGGTTTGTTCATTAAGTTGAGTGTCACCCACTGACCACTAATTGTAATCTACAGATGGGATAACTTGTGTATCATCATTGGGGATGTACATTAATTTATCCTCGATTGTCTTATCCCTTTAGATCCCTGGCGTCATATACTTATGTGCAGTAGATGTAAGATTTAAATTTGATTTCTAGTAAAAATCTCTGCACTTATATGACAGTATATAATTACTGTATTTGCTATCTAATTTATGCACTGACAATTTACTGTAACAGTATGTCTTTAGAAACGGGAAAGGCAAAGATTTAAGCACGGATTAAAAGTTTTACCTGCGTTGTATTATAAACAACAAGGATATTTACTTTAAGGCTTGATATTTGCGTCATATTAAAGATATTAGAAGAAATATTTAATATCTGCAACTCCATAAATCTTACATTAATAAACATTACTTATAATATCATTTGATATATGTCGATGATTGTATGATAGAAATGACCACTTTTATTTATCATAAATAACAAAGCCCATATTATCCTGTTGTGACGTCATAAATATCGGGAGAGGAAAAGGGAAAGGAGAACCCCATTTCTCCCATCTCCTTGGAAGAGATTTTCTTCCCCCCCCCCTCTCCTATCCCGAAATTTATGACGTCACAACAGGACAATATTGGCATTGTCCTATTAACAAATTGTTCAATTAGGCTTTAAAAAACGTCCTTTTTATTATACTGGCAGCTGCACCCCCATTATATTGGGGCTCTTTATTCAAAGAAGAAGGCCAAAAAATAGCCTAAAACAATCATGGGAGTTGGACCTATGTTAAGCTTCCCTAAAAAGTAAAACTCAATCAGTTCAGAAGTCGTTAATGCTCATACTTAAGACTTAAAAAAACCTTACTAAATAATAGAATGGTGGCTTTTTGGGCATTTCTTATTTTTCAAACTTTGTGAAAAATATCTTTTTTTCTATAACAGCTTTCATGTATTAAAGTTGTTTTTAAGCTTGTTGGTCAAAATAAAATAATCTTCAAAATAAATTTAGAAATTCTTATAAAACTTTCTTTTTTTGTATTATTAAATGATATATATATTTTTTCATACTTCGTAAAATAAGTCTTAATATTGTTGCACTTCATTTAATACTTATATTTTCGGGAACTTTTGTTTAATGAAATCTTCCAATTTTAACATGTACAAAACGGCCTGCTTTATTGCATCTAGATCTATGACAGATCTATAAAGGAAATAAATGTCTATATATGAGCTCAAGTTTTCCAAAAATTAAGTGTTTTAAACCCATAGTGCTCCAATAATCCATAATAAACTCTCCTAGTGGGCTTTGGGAAAATCAGGGATCTTAGGGGATAAGACAAAAGACAATAATCAGATGTACAACTCTGATGATAATAAACGGTATTGCATCTTCTGTAAATTAACCTGTTATTTCAAATAAATGTTTAGACACTCATTTAATGAACCAACCATTTATAATTTGAAGCCAACGAGTAAGAAAACAATACAGTAAAACTAGTAAAATTAACAGTCTGTCCCCTCACTCCCGTGGCAAAATCTTGATTTCTTGTTGTGCTAACATTTCTATCATATTGTCCGTCGTATATTATTACAAAACAGTGACAATATGAGCTGTTTATTACATTAGTGTTCAAAGTTTAACAATAACATTTTTTATTCGATGGCTTAACAACTTCGGGGGCTTATGATGAATTTGATTGGTTGGTTTATGAAGTTGAGTGTCCAAATGTTTTAACCATTACTTTTAATCTACAAAAAAGGTAATTTTGTGCGTCATCATTGTGGATGTACAACAATTTATCAGCTATTGTCTTATCCCTGTAGATCCCTCTTATTATATTGGTCACACTCTTATTTAATTGCTTTATTGTCTTTTACGAACCTTGCGGAAGTAAATACACACCATTGATATATAAATTATTTTTGATAAAAATCATAATCCAGGCTTGACCTAAAATTTATTTACTTCCAAGTGTATAATACACAGGAATAAGACTTATTAATGTTTATTATCTTAAACTTAATTATCTATTCTGTACATTAAAATAATTGGTCGAAAAGTTTATACACCACTGGTATGGAATCCAACCAAAGTACACAAAGTACTTCCTGGTTAAACCAATAATGAACAACAAAAAAACCCTTCTGCAGATCAAAACTATTGGTTAAAAACTTATGAACCAGCAAATCAAAATTCAAAAAAAGCCTACTGATGAGATTTTGAAAGATTGGATTCAGTGTAATTTACAGTCCAATGCGGAGCTCTTCCAACCTTCACCCAACATAACCTAGCCTAAAGCCTAAGCATACAAAAAAAAGTCCAGTTGCAATATGAGGGAAACCGCCAGCTATATAAAAGTCCCCATTCAGAAAAAAAACTGACAATTTATTTGACAAATGTAGGGCACGTAGCAAAAAAATTGAAATAAAAACGGATTCAATTTATAACAATGCTAGCTTTGTTTTGTTGAGGTGTTCATTCAAAACAGAAAAAAACAAAAAAAGCCTAAATCCATTCGAGAACCCACGTAACGCTTACCTAAAATTAAAAACTCATTTAATTCAGTGGTTAGGGAGATATATAAAAATAACAAATAAAAAGAAACCTTTATACTTTACATTAATTGGGTTAATATCATAAAAATAGCATTCTATTAGTTACGCCTGTTTTTGGGATAAGACATTCCCCCTTCTAATTCATTCATCTGACATAGCTACAATAGCAATTTTTCAACCTTTGTCACGCATTTGACATAGCAAACACTAGGAATCGAACCAACTAACTAACGAATTGTTTTTTTTGAAAAATTATTCTTTTTGTAAAAACAACCCTTTTAAAATTGTTTATATGAAAGAGTTTTAAAAATTAAATAAACAAATTTAGATAAATAGAACATTGTATTTCGCAGTTATTTTCAAAGAAGGTGTACAATCATTAACGCTTGATATCACAATCGCATTGCGATTATAATCGACTAAAAGACACAATTGTGATCTTGTAATAGTTTACAGTTCTGCTTATACATTTGATTAGAGGATTTTTTCCCGCCTTATAAGAAGTTGCATTTAGTATGCCTTTGGTGAAAAAAACACTTGTGTAAAAATTTAAACCATTTTGGACAAGTATCATGCCCAAAAAATTCGAGAATTAGAGAAAAAAATCACGAAACTTAAACGTGATTTTCAGCTGTCGTTGGGGAGGTGGGGGGGTCAACACTCAATGAAATTAAAGACCTTCTCATCTGCCCCTCAAATATTAATTAGAATTATTTCACTTGTTGGCTATACCTTATTCCTGTAATGGAACACTGTTGATATTATGGCTATAATTTATGGCCTAAAGAAATGTTTATATGCTTATAATATCAGGGAGTAAAGGCACTAGATACTTCAAACTTTTTCTAGCTTTTTAGACCTAATATTTGAAGTTTGGAAACGTTGTAGCGAACTTTTTAATGATTATAAATGTCTGTCTATTCGTCTGTTACTTTAATACCAAAGGTTGTCTACTCGATAAATTGATTTACATCCCCAATTATGGTAATCAAAATTACCCCTTCAGATAAAATTATCCATAGAAAAGTTTGGAACTAATCAATCAAAATTTAATATAAGTACCCAAACTTTTAAACAAATAAAAACTTCGGGTACCAGTGCAATTTACAGTCCAATGTCCCCTCCCTCCACCCCTGATGGAAAGTACACTGATATCGTGTATAGGGGTAATAAATAATATTTATTACATCAAAACTTAATATTCTTTAAACATTGCATAATTGCGGGCCAAAAGTGTCCAATATTTTCAACCAATAATTTACATAAGGGGTAATTTAATGGAGGGTGTGGGCATTGGACTGTAAAGTACAGTGGTACCCAAAGTTTTATAAATACACTCTCCCATTTGTTGGCTTAAAAACTTTGGGTACTTTTATCAAATATTGATTGGTTGATGCAAGCTCCCAGTGTCCAACAAATAATTGTAATCTACAGAAGGGATAATTTTGTTTTTTTAATATAGGGGATGTACATTATAAAATTGGTTCATGGCTAATACTTTTAGTACTAAAATTTCAATAGTTTGAAACTGATTATAACTGATTAAACGATTATAACACAATTCTATTGATGTCAAATTTTGTTTACATGTTTATTAATAGAAAATTTGGACAATAGCTCTGTGTACCAGGGATCTAAAGGGATAAGACAATGGCCGATAAATTGATGTACATCCCTAATGATGATACACAAAACTACTCCATCTATAAATTGCAATTAATGGTTGAAACGGTTATACACTCAACTTAATATACCAACCAATCAAAATTTATAGTCACCATAAATGTTAAGCAAACAAATAAGAAAACATTAGCATAAAACTTTGGGTACTAGTGTAATAAACAGCTTAATGTCCCATCCCTCTCTATCTATACATATATCAAGTAAATGTAAATTTTAACAATTATTAAGATATATTGATTGAATAATTGTATTGTTATGCATGGATCTAAAGGGATAAGACAATGGCTGATAAATTGATGTACAATGATGATACAAAAAATTACGCCATCTATAAATTGCAATTATGTGGTTGAAACCCCTTTTTCCATGAGTGTTATGTGTTATATATTATAAAAATTCACAAATTCTAAGGGCTAGGACGATATAGGATAAATTAATCTATAATCAAATTCTTCCTCTGATCCTAGATTATTATAAGGATTAGCTACGTCCCTAGAGGCCTGTTGGAGCACTTTAAGGGATGGAGGGTAGGGGAAATCGATCCTTCACAATAAATTTGAGTTTTAAAAAGAGAAAGGAGAAAAATGTTGGTTTAATTTGATCATTATTAGTTAACAAAATGTATTTTCTGCAAAAAAAAAGTCTTAAATCAAGAAACTTTTACATTTTAATAAAGAGACTTTCATTTTTTATAAACAAAAATATTCAGCAAAAAGTTTATTTATATTTTCAAGTGTTATATCCCCCCAGTCCCCAGTAAAGAAAGGGTGAAAGTTATAATTGTCAATTTGTCCCCTACGATTTATGAATAGTGACAAACATTCAACAATTTAAATCGATTTGAATCATGCAGTCCTTTCCCACAAAGTGCATGTCGAGCACTGCCACCCCCCCCCCCCTCTCTATATAAAAGAAGGGAGTATTTTCAACCCTTTATGTAACTGCGGTGACTTAACTCAGCGGGGGTACCCATTACCCAATATAACCTAACCTAATCTGACCTATAATAATAATCAAACGAAATAAAAACAAAACTCTTTATTAGTAGCGAAGCTACTCTGTAATTCGAAACGTCCGTCCGTCCGTCTGTTTGAGACAGAAAGGGAGAACATGACTTTCTCGGCTCCTATAAAAAAAATAGAGAGCTGAAATTTCTAGAGATTAATTATGTTAACATTTTCATATTTTTTTAGTTTAATGTTTTTTATGAAACTGCTCTATAGTTCATTTTTTCCGGATATCCATCCATAATTTTTGAGCTTCGCTACTTATGGATGTTGTCATCCTTGTTTTCAATCTATTTTATGCTCAACTAGTCACTTTGAGGAAATATGCAAAACACTTTCAGGGGGGGGGGGGGAAGTTATATACACACAAACATTATAGGGTTCTAGCAATTAAAATAGCAGAAAACATGTCCTGTATCTTACTTTACAAATATGGAAAATTGATAGAATTGTCAATTTTCAAATTGCTAGTTTGAATGGGTTGATATTCATACATATATAGGGATAGGTCAATGAATGATATATTAATATTTTCTTTTATGTAATTATATGACATCTTATTATATATACTGGTACCCAAAGTTTTACAATAATGTTAGCTTATTCGTTGACTTAACAACGTTGGGGAATTTTTATTGAATTTCGTTTGGTCGGTTTATTAAGATGAGTATCCAAATGTTTCAACCACTAATTTTCAAACTACAGAAGAGGTATTTTTGTATATCATCACTGGGGATGTAAATCCATTTATTGCCCATTGTCTTATCCCTTTAGATTCCTGATACACTTGGTCAAAGGGTTAGGATGCCTTTATGAATATGATAAAGCTATTATGACATCCTTTAAAATTGAAGGGTGGAATTTTTAAAACTTTACAAAGTAAAATCAGGAATCTAAAGGAATAAGACAATGACCGATAAATTGAGGTACATCCCCATTGATGATACACAAAATTACCCATTCTGTAGATTAAAATTGGTGGTTCAAATGTTTGAACACCCAACACTCTATGCTTGTGATATAACCACAAAAATAGAAAAATCCGCCCATAATTTATTTATCTTCATGTAGAAACCCAACCCATTTGGCTGGTTTTATTATCAACAAAATAAAGTAGTTACAGCACAGCTTTAGGGTAGCATATAGTGTTTTTGTACTGTTACAGATTGATAATAAACAATTATAGAAACGGCCGGTTATATCTTGAGTTTAAACACAACAATAAAAGACCGATAGAGCTAACAATAGGTGATATTTCTTACAAAACGGATAAAAATGATTATTAGAATAGCGTTTTATGGCTATTATAGGATTTTGTGCAATTCAGGCTTTGTTGTTTTCAGGTTTTAGATAAGGTTCCAGGCAGGTTTTAAGCTATTTAGTTTGATCAGTTTCTTGACATTTTTGTAAGAACTTATTGTCCAATGGGTACAATACCGTTTCAGAATAACCCATAACTTTAGGATGGCTTTAATTTTTAAAAAACACACAAAACAAAATTTATTCAAATTATACTACAGAGCCTAGACTGTGTAGTTACTATAGAGTCTTGACTTTGTAGATACTATAGAGTCTAGACTGTGTAGATACTATAAAGTCTAGACTATATGGATACTATAGAGTCATAACTGTGTAGATATTATAGAGTCTAAAAAGTGTAGATACTATAGAGTCTAGACTGTGTAGATATTATAGAGTCTAGACTATACATATACTATAGAGTCTAGACTATGTAGATAGTGTAGAGTCTAGACTGTTTAGATATTGTAGAGTCTAGACTATGTAGATACAATAGAGTCTAGACTGTGTAGATACTATAGAGTCTATACTATGTAGATACTATAGAGTCTAGACTATGTAGATACTATAGAGTCTAGACTGTGTAGATACTGCAGAGTCTATATTGTATAGATACTATAGAGTCTATACTGTGAAGATACTATAGAGTCTAGACTATGTAGATACATTAGAGTCTAGACTGTGTAAATACTATAGAGTCTAGACTGTGTAGATACTATAAAGTCTAAACTGTGTAGATACTTTAGAGCCTAGACTGTGTAGATGCTATAGAGTCTAGACTATGTAGATACTTTAGAGTCTAGACTATATAGATACTATAGAGTCTAGACTGTGTAGATGCTATAGAGTCTAAACTGTGTAGATACTATACACTCTAGACTGTATAGACACTGTGAAGTCTAGACTGAAGGGAAATTGTAGAGTCTATACTAAATATACATTAATTTTGTAACCAACTATTTATAGAGTAGCTGCAAAACTTCAAAAAAATAGAGCCACCCTACTCGCATATTATGACCAAATCTAATAATACTTACACAACCCACTGTGCGCTTTCATGGTTGGGGGAGAAGGGGGGGGGGGCAATTCAAAACACAACAATTGCGTATACACACATAAACAATAAAGGGGGGATGGGCAGCAACAATTATTCATTCATCTATTTATATATTATCAAAGGAGGGAAATGGCAATGTCAAGAATAACCCATTACCCAGTACTCAATGTTCTCTAACCTAAAGTTATACCGCAAACAAGTACTTTGATGGAAACTGCCAAAATTCGTTACAATTTTAAACAAATTATTCAAAAATAAAAAAAATAACTAAAATTCTATCTGAAAACAAAAAAAAGAATGTTTTCGTTACAGAATAACAAATTGATTTTTGATGCCTTTCGGCCATTTTTTCAAATTTTAGCCTTTTTAGAGATAAACCGCTAAAAGGGGTGAAAAATTCTTATGCAGTTTCGCCCCTTTATGGGTAGAGCCAGTTTTTCAAAACAATTTAATTTTTTGTATTATATTAAACATAAGACAAGGTACAATAAATTGATGTGCATCCATAATGATAATAAACAAAATTGCCACTTCTCAAGATATTAAATGCTAGTTGTAAGTTGTAACCAATTAATCAATATAAAAAATAACCAAATTTTCAAGCCAACGAACTTTGCGCTTATAAAACTTTGGGTACTAGCATAATTTACAGTTCAATGCCCCCCCCCCCCCTCTTTTTTATAAACGGACAAACATAAATAATGAAAATTTTTTTCAAATGCGTTTTCCATTTTTCATAATTCTCGTCCTTACCCCTCTAAAAAGGCTTGAAGGGCTAAAAATCTGCATTTTCGCTCCCTTCAAAGGTCAGAGGGTTGAACAAAAAAGAGGGAAAAATTGAAAAATAAAGAAAACATGAATTTCTTAAAATTAGGAATCAAGGTGCTAAAATATTAGCTTCAAAATGGGAAAGATACAAAGAAAGTTGACAATTCTGCACTATTGCGCCTGAACAAAAGTTCAGGGTTTCATATATACATGGATAGGTATATTAAAGAAAATAAAATCACCCACCATTTTATGTTTGAGGTTTCGCTTATATCTTTAAGTAAGAAGAACTTTATGTGGTTATATACAGAGCTGGATCTTTAAATCATTTTTATGGTGCCCTGAATGTGGGCGATTCAGAGGTGAACCGTAGGTGCGCTGATGGTGCACCACAGCGCACCTATAACACATTGATTTTTAAAAGATTTTCGGCGCGGTGTTGTTAGATCACTTGCGCACTCACTAAAATAGCTATCTTTAAATGCTTTATTTTGTTATTAATATTGCTGTCATAAGTCCCCAAAATAACACATCTCAATGATATTTATAGCTTTAATGTTTCCTAAAATTGCCACCTATATGTTTTGCCGGCAACATATCCATACGAGCAGGGCCAACTTTATTACTTAAGATGGGTCAGTACAGTATTTTATATAAACCAATATATAATTTACTTTAAAAATAACTATAAAAATGTTTTCACAATAGTTTTGCAATAAAATATTAAAGTAATTAAAAAAAAATATTTATTTATTAAATATGATTCACCCCGATTTTGCTCGGCAATGCCACTTGCTGAGTACGATTGGGGCGCCGGTACCGCGCCACTGGCCGCGCCAAATCGCCCATGCCATTTCGATTTAAAGATTGGTATTAATAATCTGATGGTGCGTTGAAATGAATCGCCCCGGTTTAGCGCACCTATAAACGATTTAAAGATCCAGCTCAGGTATCTAATGGGATAAGACAATGGCTGATAAATTGATGTAGATCCCCAATATTGATACACAAAATTACCCCTATACAAATAAACCACTAACCAATGAAAATTCACTGAAGTCCCCAAAGCTAATGAATAAGAAAAAGTTATTATACTTTGGGGACTAGTGTAATAAACAGCCCATTGTCCCCTCTCTTTGTTAAGACTTGAGTCAATAATAAGAACCTTATATGACTACTTTAATACGATGAAATGTCATCCATCAACCACTTTTCTATAATGTCTAAATAACTCATTAAAATAATTACATCTCCCTTTATCCCAAGATTACTATAGCAATGTAGCTTTTCATTTTGTACCAAAACTGAAAATTATTACAGTTTTCTTTCTATAAATATGCAGGGAGGGAGAGAATAATAACTGCATTTTATAAAAAAAAATTATCTTTTATTTTAATTGTACTACTATTTCTTTTGATAAATTTGTACCATATTCATGGAAATTTGATTGAAAATATTGGTTAAAAGGTTCGAACACTATTGGTTCGGAAGCAACCAATAAAAATTCAACAAAACTACTCACATTTTTTGAGCAAACGAATAAGATATCAGTGTAAATTAAAGTATAGTGTCCCCTCCCTCCCTGATTATCGACTAAAAGACCTGTAAGACGTACAGACCCACCAAACCTCTAGTTATAGAGTAGCTATGCTATGCCTAGAAGTGCATAAGTGGATGTGTCAGAATTCTTTTTATCATGAAAATATTAAATTAGCCCCTTTTCAAATGTTTAGCATAAACCAGGGGTTGCAGGTATGTGTAATAGAATGGTAGATTTAGGTTTCTAATAGTATATTGCAAACAAATATTCTGCACAAGCGGAGTCGCCCCTCCATTGCTCTAGTGGCTCTTTAGGGAACGGGGGTCGGGGGACAATTTCTATTTTGAAAAATAAGGTTTCATCCCCCAAAATAGTTGTAAAACCTTCTATGGACTTATAATAAGCTTTATTGTAAAGGAGAACTATACCTGCCATGCGGTCACCGAGGACTCAAAAAACAAACAAAAAACCTTACTTCTTTATAAAACAGGATTAAGGCAAAATAATTTTTCACCAACTTAAAAATCCTTAAAAGTTCCTGGGAGAAAGAAAAAATCTACGAGATCAGAAACTGCATACGTTATCGGGGATGGAAGGATTGGAAAATTTTTAGATAATTATGCTTCCCCAAATAATTAAGTGTTTAATTCTGCATCAAATAAGTTTCATATATGGAAAGAAAAAGGTATTGTAGATTATATATCAGCTATTGTAATGTCCCTGTCGCCCTGATATATTATACATTGTCCGTCAAAATTGATTCTTTTCATAAATCGTTTCACTCCTTTTTTTTCAAGTAGCGCTGCTACTCGATGTGTTAAAATGGTACCCAAGGTTTTCTTTTTTGTGCTCAAAAACTTTGGATACTGTTTCAAACTAGTAGTTTTTAAACTTTTCAACTTATAATTTTAACCTAAAGAAGGGATAATTTTGTTTATCAAAATGGGTAAAATTGTTTTATCCATTAAAAAGGCGTTGGAATAAATTATTTATTTTTAGTGCTTAAAAGAAATTCTTGGTAGAAGGCATATATCTTGAGAGATAATACAATGGACGATAAATTGATGTTCTTCCCCTATAATATTAAACAAAATTACCAGTTCTATAGATCCAAACTTACAGTTGAAGACTGCTAGTTTGAACTCATTAAGAATAAAAGTACCCAAAAACATGTTTATAAAACTTTGGGTTCCAGTATAACAATATATTACACCATGCAAATTCATTTCGCTATCTTTGATTATATTTTTTTAAAGAAGTAAAAAAGGAAATTTGAGGTGGGGTTGAAAAAAATGTCTTTAAAAAGTTGAATCAAAGGGGTTAAAAAGGTGGTGTAGATCAAAATTAAGTTATTGTTATTTTGACGTTGATGTTCATATTTTTGCATTTTTGACAAATTTCATAAAAAAATACTCTTAAATCTTAAATTTCAAGAAAAGACTTTTCAACTGAAATAAACCATATTCATCAAAATTGGACTTTTTCAGGTACTATCATTGAGTTTTGAAGAAACTTTTCAATTAATAATTTTCATCCACAGAAATAGTAATTTTGATTATCATCATTGGGGTTGCAGTATTGCAATTTATCTCCCATTGTCTTATCCCTTAGTTTAAAAGATATTTGCATAATAAGCATACAACTTATAAAGAAGCATTGCTACTAAAACTTAAAAGTCTACAGGGGCTGCTATTCAGCAAATTAATTTCATTTGAAATTTCCGAACATTAAATATTTTGTTGGAGTAAAGTTGGAGTAAAACTTGTTTTTTGGTGTAACTGAAAGGGAAGTGGGTAAGAATTGTTTGTCAGAATCACATTCCTTTTCCCTGAAAAGTCTAATATAAGGGAAAGTGGGCTTGCTCTAGCCTTTTTTTTGGCTTTTAGCTGGAGGGTTAATTTTTTCTCTTTGTGAGCTACTTTTTTAAAAATAAAATTTTATGGATATTAGATATTCAAAAACAGTGACATGTTTTAGGAAAAACGTGGACCATTGTGTTCATAAGTAGCGCAGCAATAACATTTTGATTAAAAGCCACCGAAAAATGTCCCTTTCTCCGTGTTTTTGGAGGGAAGAGACAATATAATCTAAATTACATAGGTACCCAAAGTTTTATAACAATGTTATCTTAATTGTTGGCTCAAAAAGCTTTAAGTACTTTTAGTCAAATGTGATTGGTGGACCCCAAACCAGTGTCTAAACTTTTTAACAAACAATTTAAATCTACAAAAGGTGTAAATCATCATTGGGAATGGATATCAATTTTTCATTGTCTTATCCTTTCAGATGCCTGCTTTTTGACCAATATATTAAGAATCACCATATTTAGACTATTAACAAGTATTGGAGCTATTAATTAGTCATCCCCTCCAAGGGGTGTGGGTATCTAGCCGCAAAATCCAGGGTCTATAGGGATAAGACAATGGCAGATAAATTTATGTACATCCAAAAGGATGATTTACAAAATTACCCCTTCTGTAGATTAGAATTAGTATTTTGGACACTTTACTTAATAAACCAACAAATCAAAATCCATTTAAAGTCCCAAAAGTCGTCAAGCCAACGAATAAGAAAACTTTGCTATAAAACTTTGGGGACTGGTCTAATTAACAGCCCATTATCCCCTCTCTATCTCTCTGCGCAAATTCACAGCGATGGATAAATGTATCCTCAACTTACCTAAAGAAAAAAATGGATGTTATTTTAAAGTTTTGAGTAAAAAGGATGATTTTATCAAACAAGCATCTTAATAATTACAAGAATTTAATATAAATTGTACAAGTACCCAAAGTTTTATAAACAGATTCTTAAATAAATTTTGTTAATTTTTTTACAAAATAAATGTTATCTAAAATTTTTAAACCAATATTTAAACCATGTAAAAAGTTCCATATTAGATTTAGTCAAATCAAGAAAGTTTTTAATCTATAGGATTATTAGTTTTCCTTTGAATATACACAACAAAGTCTAAGTCTTTATATTCATGATATATATCTTTAAATTTTTGCTAATAGAAACCCATATCCCCTTGTAACTAGGAGCAAGGTCAAATTTATAATTTTTAAAACAAAATAGAAAAAAAACTAAGAAAATATTTTCACCAGAAAAACGTTGATTTTGCTGCAGGGCAAAAATCGGAAAAAAAGGTGTTTACTCAAAACTGAAAAAAACGTTAATTTCTAAAAATATGAAATATGTCAAACATCATAAGTGTAATCAATTAGGCCAAAAAAATGCAATTAAAATTTTTTTTGAATGTCATCAAAAAGTAAGTAAATATTTTCACCGTCTACTGTGTATGGTATTAAGTTGCGCCTGTTTTGGACAAAGACCTTTCCCCTACTCTAACTATTACCTAAAATCGAATGTTTGTGATATTATGGAAACATCCTATCATTTTTGAGCCCTTGTGTTGACCCTAAATATGATGGAAAACCCTTGTACGCCTCCTTGGCACAAGGAACGCTATTCTCATAAGTAATTGTTGATAAGGACAAAGATTTTTTTATAATTAGAATATAGCGAGGGATTGATCTGTAAATTATACTGGTACCCAAAGTTTTATAAACACATCTCATTCGGTGGCTGAAACACATCGGGTACTTTTTTTAAATTTTGTTTGGTTGGTTTTAAACAAGAAGTGTCCAAACTTTTCAATCAATACTAAACAGTAGGGGTTATAGTCCATTGTTCTATCCCCGATAAGTTTTAAGAACACTTATCACTGCCCGAAAAAAAACTTTTTGGACTTCTAATTTTTCAAACTATTCATCAAGTTATAGTTTCAAGGCAATCTGAACAGGTTGCTTGTTTAGTGCGCATTTTGCCACAGAGAGAGAGGGAACAATGGGCTGTTTATTACACTAGTTCTATATGAACGTTTCTTATTCGTTGGCTTGATTACTTTTGAGACTTTAGTCAATTTTAATTGTTGAGTGCCCGAACGTTTCAACCACGAATTTTAATCTAAAGAAAGGGTAATTTTGTATATCATTAATGGGTATGTACATATATTTATCGGCCATTGTCTTGTCCCTTAAGATCTCAGGCATTTTGCTATTTTTATATTAACATAGCACTGTAGCTTTAGTGCCACTATGAATATCACCACCCTCCAAAAAAATCGCCCCTGGAAAAATTCCCCTTTGATTTTTTCTTTTAAATCTAAAATTTAAGACAGTTGGTGTCGATTTATATCGTTTACACAAGTGCCCCTAGAGGCCTTTTGGGGGCCCTTCATATGACATTCTGCGACCAAAATCGCGCAAGAGAATTTTATAGATAACTTTGGGATAAAAATGTTATGGTAGAAAATAACCCCAGGAGGAAAAATTGCCCGGGGAATTATTGGCCTCATTCCTTACATATTGGTTTTTAATTCTAATATACTCGAGATTTAACATTAGGCGCGTGTACAGACATTTTCTATAGGGGAGGGAGGGGACATTGGACTGTAATTTATACTGGTACCCATTATTACTTATTCGTTGGCTTTAAAATTTTGGTTACTTCTATAGAATTTTGATTAGTTGGTTTAAATCTTTCAGGGTCCAAACAATTAAACCAATAATTTTAACTAACAGATAGGAAAATTTAGTTTATCATCATTGGGAATGTATTTGAATGTATGTTGTCTTACTCCTTAAGAATCCTTAATTTGCTTTGGGGCAGGTTATTAAGGAGTTTATATAAGGATAAGCAATCCAAATTTGTCTTCTTGGGGAGGGGGGAGAGTTGTGTTTAAGGCATTCCATTAATTTTAAAATAAATCAACAACCCTTTAATCACCATTATTCAATAATAAAAATCAAGAGGATCATTAATTATTGTCCATTGTCCTATCCATGCTAATAATATCCTTGCCCTCCATATAGAAGCTAAAAAGTCAGTTAATGACCCCCCCCCCCCCCATCCCCTCATCCAACGTTCATACTTGGTGTTTTACGTGTGCACGTACAAATTACCCCGTTTATTACGAGAGGGGTGGCATGGACACCTATTCTGAAATTTATTATTTCATTTTACTTATACATTAGTTTTTACATACCTAATGGTTATATACAAAATTACCCCTTTTGTAGATTAAAACTATTTGTTAAAAGATTGGACACTATTAGATGTAAAACAACCAATCACAACTCAATAAAAGTAGCTAACAATATAGCAGCTGATAGCAGCTAAAATTTAATCAGTATACTCGTTTAAAAGCTGTCAAATCCGAAGTCACTCGAAAATCTCAGATTAACAACAACGAAATTAATTCGGAAAAAATCACAAAACATAAACGTGATTATCAGCTGTCGTTGGGGGGGGGGGGGGGGGCAACATTTAGTAGAATTGGCGACCATCTTATCTGCCCCCCAAATATTATTTTAGATTTATTTCGCTTAATGTCTATACCTTATTTCTGTGAAAATCTAGGCCAATATGCATGATTCAAAGTGTTGAAAAGCTGTCTCTTTCCCTTATTACGAGCACGTAATATCAAAGACAATTAACAGAATTTTTAAAACTAATTTTTTCTACTTTTTTTACCATGTATGATTAAATTACTTAGGTTTATATAAATATTAAACTTAATCATGATATTAATATTATCATTTTTTTACCATTTCATGGTAAGACAATGGACGATCCTAAATAATGATAAAAAATTACCCCTTCAGTAGATTAAAGATGATTATAAAACTTTGGGTTGGTAATTGGTATAATAATTTAATATATTCCCTAACTTTCTTCTTAAAAAAAAATGCTAAACATGCATGTCTAAATTAATCTTGAAATTGCACGCAGGTATAATATTGTAACTGTACGATGTAATTTATAGCGACAATTATTAAACATATCATTTCTTTCTGTAGACTTTTTAATACAAACTTTTATATAGCGAAGCTACTATATAAGTAGGGCAGGGATCTAAAGGGATATGATAATTGTCAATAAATTGATGTACATCCCCAATGATGAAACATAAAATTACCCCTGTAGATTAAAACTAATGATTGACATTCAACTTAATCATCTAGCCAACAAGAATGCACTGAAGTCTCCAAAGTTTTTAAGCCAACAAATGAAAATAATGATATTGAAAAACATTGTGGACTAGTATAATAAACAGCCCATTGTCCCCTCTCTCTCTGTAAGTTCGTTCTCCAATTTGCGTATATTTGTCAAAGGCTTCAAATATGGTGGACTTTTAATATATTCCTTAAACTAGCAGTTGCACTCCTAGCACCTAACATAATGCCTAACTTTCACAAATAAAACAGTTAAAAACATCCCGAGATCCGTGTAAAGTTTTACTGTAATAGAGAACTCAATTGGTTCAGCAGTTAGCGAGAACCTTTGGTACAGACAGATATAAACACATATAGATATCCTGTTACTTTTATATAACGAGAGCTGCTAAATATCTAAAATACATGTTGTTTTTTAACTTGCTTTTTTCGTTTATTATACAGTCGTAACAAAAATGCCTTTGGGGTATAAATTAAAATTAAATACATACATATAGAGTTTTTATAGGCTGTACTTTTTTGGGTGTAAAAAATAGCCAATTCTATTTATTATTTAAACAGTGGACAAAAAAATAGATAGAGAAATAGATTGATATATAAACAGATAGAAGAGAGATAGATAGATAGATAGATAGATAGACAGATAGATAAACAGATAGATAGAAAGATGGATAGACAGATAGATATACAGATAGATAGATTAATAGACTAAAAGATTATAGATAAATAGATTTCTAAACTGATATTTATTTTTGCTAAAGTGAAATATTGTCTTCATTTAAAAAACATATGTATACGTTGCCCAAATTAAAGCCATTACTGAACAAATAACTAAGATCATTTCTAAATGGCCCTAAAAACCAAAGGAAAGAGATATTGAACCCCTAAAAACTTGATTGCCCTCTAAATATGCAAGAAAAATGTGCAATAATATGACTTTGTTAATTTCTAATAGCAGAAAAGTTAGAGGCAAATTGTCTTTTTAAAATAATTGTTTTACATGTGACTTTTATGAATATGTATCATTGTTCAAGCTATATTCGAATTCATTTGTTTATTTCTTTCTCTAACAAATATCTTTATTATGACCATAGAAAAAAAACATTCACATCCATAAGTAGCACAGCAATAACAAGCTAATAATATTTATAATTATTTCTATTATGTAAAGAATTTAGGTTTTTGTTTGAAGCTTAAGATTGAGTTCTCCATTTAAGGGAAGCTTTAGATAGGCTCATGGATGGTTTTAAGCTATTTTAGCTGTAGATATAAGTCTTGGGATGGCTTTAGGCTATTTTTCTGCTCTTTCCTACATCTTAAAAATACAGAGCCTCTAGAAGTTAGTGGCGCATCCGCTAGTAAAACAATAAATAATGATAAAGAACAGTCAGACAAATCTTAGTTATTTAGTAGCTACGACTACCAATAAAAAAGTATCATAAAAACCCTTTTAGAATTCATATTTTGGATGATAAAAACAGCCATAAATAATTTCAAATATCAAATAAGGCTCTTTTTTAGTAGCGGTGAAATTCTTAAATTATTTTGAGTCTGTATGTTATGTTGTAATACTTTATTTAATGGATATAGAATATTTTAGCCAGCTACAAGTTTAACTTTATATGGTATTCGGGTTTAAGATCCTAGTATTAATAAATTGATTTTTACTTTATTGACATTTTAAAATAGCAATGGTAGATATATGATTCTAGCAGTATTTTTGCAAGTAAAATATAAAATTTAGGGGTTGCAAATTAATTTAATTGCTATTTACCTCTCATCAGGGAGGGATGGGACATTGTTACAATAAAGTTTTCTTATTCGTTGGCTAAACAACCTTGGGGACTTTTATTGAATTTTGATTGGATGTTTCAATAAGTTGACTATCCAAACGTTTGAAAAACTGATTGTAATCTAGAGAAGGGGTAACTTTGTGTAGCATCATTGGGGATGTACATCAATTTATCAGTCATTGTCCTATCTATTAATATACCTTTCCATACTTATAATTTACATCATCAAAAAAGGCATGACTTCTACTTGACTATCAAAGTAAATAAACAAAGCAGTGTTTTTTTCAAAACCACACATAGTAAAACTTAGCAGAGAGAGAGGGGACAATGGGCTGATTATTACATTAGTCCCCAAAGTTTTATAATAATGTTTGTTTTTTATGTGTTGACAACTTTGGGGACTTTAGTGAATTTTGATTGGTCGATTAATTGAGTACAGTGTCCAAACGTTTTAACCACTGATTTTAATCTACAGAAGTGGTAATTTCGTGTATAATCATTAGGGATGTATATCAATTTATCGGTCATTGTCTTGTCCCTGAGATTTTTTCATTTGACGGATTTGAATAAAAATATTTAGAGGATTTTTAAAAACACCAAAAGTAAGAAAAGTAGGAAGTAAAAAGCTTAAATATTCTTTTTCTAAATAAATGTTTGTTTAAGAATTAGTTTTATTTATTTAATAATGGACCCGTACTATTTGAATAGTGTTTTTTTTATATTAAGTTAGACACATTTAAAAAATAAATTTAGCAAGGACATATAAGTTCATTAAAAATTAAAGCTTTATCAGAAAAAGAGAAAACACATTTTTTATAGAAAATTATACTGAATACCATCTGTGATATCCTTATACTAAAGTAACAGGATGTCTGTGTGTTTGTGTGTTTGTTTGTACCGAAGGATCTCGCTAACCGCTTACCCTATCGGGTTCTCCTTAACAGGATAGCTTCTCATAGGTCCCGGGAAGGTTTTTAATTTTTTTATTTTAACTAAAATTAAAAAAAAAATTTCATCCCCAAAAAACTTTTTTTTACTTTTTCTTTAAAATCTAAAATTAAAAATTGGCTCATCAAATTCGACTCCCCCCTCCTCAAGTGCCCCTAGAGGCCTCTAGGGGCGTATCCGCTAGTGATATATAAAGTAATACGATGTATGAAGCTTAAGATCTCGCGAGATAGGTCGATTTTGCTACCTTTGAGTATGATATATGAGAGAGAGAGGGGGCAATGGGCTATTTTTTACACTAGATTCCAAGGTCCTATAATAACGTTTTCATATTCTGTAGCTTAACAATTTTGGGGACTTTAGTGAGTTTTAATTGGTTGGTTTATTAAATTGAGAGTTAAAATGTTTCAATTACTAATTTTAAATAACTGAGGGGGTAATTTTGTGTATCATCATGTGAAAGAAATAAAAGTACGTACAGACAAAGTGGGGGAAACTAATTGTAAAGACCATATTTTGCGTGTAATAACAAAATAACTGTTAAAACAATATATAGTAATAATATTTACATAAGTTGATATAATGATTACAGGGGGTGTGCGAAAGGAGGGGAAGGGTGTTGATCAGAGAGAAAGGGGGCAATGAGCTGTTTATTACACTATTTCCCAAAGTTTTCTTATTTGTTGGCTTTATAACTTTGGCGACTTTTATAAATTTTGATAGCTTGGCTCATTAAGTTGAATATCCAAACGTTTCAACCACTAATTCTAATCTATAAAACGGGTAAATTTGTGTATCCTTATTGGGGATTACCATAAATTTATCGGCCATTGTCTTATCCCTTTAGATCCCTCAAATTTAAATACTGTCAGACAAAATAAGGATGGTTTTAGGGACATAGTTCTATCCCAAAACACACCCCTTATGTGAAAATTTAGTGATTGGAGGGGGGGGGAGTATCGATTTCGCACCCTCCTTGGAAAGACATGTGCACGTGCTGCAATGATTATACGTCTACTGAATTTTAAACAATACTGTATTTACCTTTTATGGTGTTATTATATAGATAGATAGATAGACAAATAAATGCCTATTTGTTCAAATAAAATTTTATACAAATATACCAATTTATACTTATATCATTAAAAACACTTCATACCAATTAACAATGAGGGGAAAAAAGGGGAGTAGATTATTTGATTAAGGCAGAGAGAGGACTTTAAATTATACTGGTACCCAATGTTCTCTCAATCGTTGCCTTTTTAACTTTAGGTACCAAATTTCGATAGATTAGTTTAAACTAGCAGAGTCCAAACTTTTCAATCAATAAACATAACTTATAGAGGGGTTATTATATATATCATCATTAGGGATGAACATCAATTAATCATCCGTTGTCTTATCCCTTAAGATCACTGAATTAATGTTATTGGAGTATTATGTAAAAGCAAATATAAATTTACGTAGTGATAATACAATATAAGATAAATATAATCCTTCCCCAATTTTTTGCTGTAGATTAGATTAATCTAAGCCCCATAGTTTCTAAGTATTTATGTCTTTATTCTATTTAAACATTTTAGCAATGGATTAAATCTTTAACCCTTACTTTCCTCCAATATATATAAGGTATCAAAGGCAGAATTTTACACACAAAAAATGGCGGGAAGATTAATTTATCATCCATTGTCCTATCCCCCGTTTCCCTGCAATGTTATGGCAACACTATGATAGGTCAAACTGGGTGCAGATTTATGAAAACACCCACGAAACATAAAATTGAACCCCCCGCCCCCCTCACCAAATCCTCAAATACCATTTTTCTAGGATACCCTTTAGAAGATCTTATGCTTATAAGATTCTCTGTATAAGGAAAATATAACGAGTAGTTGATGTATATCCCAATGATTATAAACAATATAACCACTTTGTTTGGATACTGTATAAAAAAAGTACCCAAAATATGCAAGAAATCTAATGAGCGAGGGTATTTATAAAACTTTGGGTACCAGTATAATTTAATTTAATTTACCTTATGCTTTATTAGGAAGCTCCGCAGGGTTTGAGCTGCCCATAGGGGCTAGAAAGAAATCTTCCAAAATTGAAACGTGGGTTATAGAGGCTACATCTACAATAAATGGGATATTGGAAAGAATTTCTTTATATGGTGCCAAGTTGAGCTCAATGTATTTGTTTTTAAAATTCTAATTTTGGCACATCGGCGTGCTGCTGGCTAGGTACAGGGATTGGTTAATGGATAATAAATCGATCTCTACATTAAAGTTATGTGTAAAACTTGGGGAAAAGAAAAGAATTTGGAAATTGAATATCTAATTTCTGAATGCTTCTAACAGCCAAATTAAGCAATTTAAATGGAAGATATATTTTTCTTTCATTGTCTTATCCCTAATTAAATGTTTGTTTCAAAATAAAAGAGATGCTATTGGATGATATTCATAGACCCAATTGAAAGTCGTCACAGGGTCCTTGGGGTCGGGACATACAATCAGTTAACCCCTTCTAGTGTTTACTCTAATCTTAAAACCAAGAAATAGCCATTTGACCGTCCATTATGGTAATTAACAGTGAATATAAATATTTTTTGTTTATCAACAATAAAAGATATTTATAAGATTTTCCTTGTTTAGCTTTATTACAGTTTATACAAACAACGAAATTAATTCGGAAAAAAATCACGAAACCTTTACGTGCTTTCAGCTGTCGTTGGGGGGCAGCACTAAGTAAAATTGATGACCTTTCTATTTGAGCCCTAAATATTGTTTTAGATTTTATATTTCGCTTGTTGGTTATGCCTTATTCCTGGATTCATTATTATTATTTAAATAATTTCTTTGTTATGTATTATTGTTTTCTTATTTAAAAATCATAATACAGAGTTGAAAGGTTAAACAGAGTGAAGGAGAGGGCAAACAAGAAAGTGAGAAAGAGAGAGAAAAAGAGAGAAAGAAAGAAAGGAAAAAAAGTTATAAAAGGTTGAAAAAAATATCTATTGAAAAATCAATAAGACAATGCTTAAAAATAAAATAAATAATAAAAGGTAGAAAAGACAGAGAGAGAGAGAGAGAGAGAGAGAGAGAGAGAGAGAGAGAGAGAGAGAGAGAGAGAGAGAGAGAGAGCGAGAGAGAGAGAGAGAGAGAGAGAGAAAGAGAGAGAGAGAGAGAGAGGGAGAGGAAGAGAGAGAGAGAGAGAGAGAGAGATAAAATAATAAAGTTATAAAAGGGTGAAAAAAAACATCTATTGGAAAATTTAAAAGACAAAGCTTAAAAATACCTTTCATATAAAAGAGAAGATATATATATATAGAGAGAGAAAAAAATAGGGAGAGGGAGAAAGAGCGTGGAGGCAGAAAGAAAAAAAGATAAAGACCGTAAAAAGAAAACGAAAAGGAGAAAGATAAAAAAAGAAAGGGGTTGGATGAAAAAAATAGAATTTAAAAACACGATTCTGCTTTCAAGGTGTCTAATCAAATTAGGCTAAGGAGGGGTGATTTCAGGGAGAAGGGTATAGCACCTGTAAAGATTTTTTTTGCAAGCATAAAAATCACTTTATAAATCTATATAATGTCCAACAGAATATCTTTAAAGAACAATTCAAATTAAAAAAGACGTAATTGAGTTATAAAATAAAAAAAATCGCATGATCTTATGACGTTATAATGGACATACTGACAGACCCTATTTATAAAGAAGCTGCATTTTTACAAAAGGTTCTAAAAATGGGCTTTGCATTTTAGCTTTTTCATGCTTTTGTTTTGAAGGTTTAACCTTAAAAAGCGAAGCTTTTCTAAACTTAAAAAATCACAAACACAATATTTGTTTTTGAATGGTAGAAAAGTTTGGGCATTCCTAAAAATGGGGACTTCGGCTACGCCCCTAACAATTATGGGATCTGTAAATTTCGAAGGGATAAAGAGGGGCTAGAAAAAATGCTTAAAACTATCCATAGACTTTTATATGAAAATTTAAAAGCCAAAATCCATCACAGAAACTATGTAAAGCTTGCCTTAAACAGAAAGCCCTTTCGGTTCAGTAGTTATTGAGATCTAAAGCTCCAGACAAAAAAACCTTACTTCTTTATTTAACAGGATATTTAAACTCTATGTTAGTAGGACAAGATTGCGTAATTTTTGCGTTTTGTCATCCTTGTGGGTTTTAAAAATTCAAAAGGGATTATTGTTTGACTTTTCTCCCCTCGTATTTCTTCAATTTATTGAATTTTTTAGAGCTGTTTATAGCCCTATAAAATTGTTGAAAGAAAAACAAAACTGCTATAACTTATATTTTATTTCATAATAGATTATCCCATAGTTAAAGAGGGATATCTTATCGAGAAAAAACTATTTTTCGTTAAGTTGCTGTGCAACATTCAATTAATGATATTTTTGGTTTATAAAAATCCCAGGATAATAATTTTACTTAAAATAGTAAACTTACTATTTGCTTTGTTGTTATCAATTAAAGCACTTTCTTGTAAAGAAAACAATGACAAACAAACAGACATACAGACAGGATTATGGAACCTTATAACTTTAGAAAACAATTTGAGTTTTTAAAAATCAGATATCTAAATTGAATAATTAAATAAAAATCTTCTAAAAGTTTTCTAATAACAAAGGTAATCATGTTCGTTTTTAGCCAATAAGAAATAAATAAGACAGAACAGTTATTTTTGCATCGTATCATAAAGAGCTTTCCGCGGATATTAAAATAAAAAATACATGATTAAAACCAGTTTTGTTAGTCCCAAGGAGCAGATATAAAATTTAGAATTTTTATCTTAATATTCGTGGAAAATTGTCTGTAATATGATGCTATACATGAATTCTCATTGTGGCGGAGAACCGGTTCTAATCCAGTGGATATACATCGGTTTCGAAGTTATACTGGAAAAAAATCCTTTAATTTGCTTATTATGGGGTTAAAATGTTTTTGTTTTTTGAATAATGTTAAATATCAACCTGAAATTATTATCAATAAAGAAACTAACAAAATATAATAATGTTAACGTATTGATTAAAACAAGCTTACCATATTTTAGAGAAGCTTCATTAGTAAGATATATTAATTAAAGCCTGAATCACAGGGATCTAAAGGGATGAGACAAAGGCCGATAAAATGATGTATTCCCAAATAAAGATACACAAAATTACCGCTTTAATTAAATTACATTTAGTGGTTGAAACGTTTGGCCACTCAACTTAATGAACTAACCAATTAGAATTTAAATAGTCCCCAAAGTTGTTGAGCCAACCAGCATTTTTATAAGACTTTGAGGACTAGTGTAATAAAAAGCCCATTGTCCCCTCCCTTCCTGAATAATCTCCAACCTAATGTTTATTTTCCATTGTTATGACGAATTCTGTAAATAAAAAATGGACGACAAAAATTATTTCTTAGATTTGTAATTCCTGTAAATTACACTGGTACCCAAAGCTTTTTTTTAGAATATTATCTTGTTGGTTGGCTCAAACTTTTGGGTACTTTAATTGAATTTTCATTAGTTGGGTCCAAACTTTTCAACCAATAATGTTAAGGTACATATTTTGTTTATCATTTCTGTGCAAGTACACCAATTTATCGTCCATTGTCTTATCCCTTAAGATCTCATCTTGTAGTCGAAAGGTAGGGTACAAAACTCTGAACTGAATTAGGGAGATCTAAAAAGGTTGGTTTAAAAAGTAGTCTCATTAGAACCAGGGATCTTCAGGTATTAGACAATGGCCTATAAATTGATGTACATCCCCAAAGATGATACATAAAATTACCCCTTATGTAGCGTAAAATTAGTGGATGAAAAGTTTAAACACTTGACTTATTAAACAAACCATTAAAAATTCACTAAAGTCCCCAAAGTCATTAAGTCAACGAATAAGAAAACGTTATCATAAAACTTTGGTGACTAGTGTAATAAACAGCTCATTGTCCCCTCTTTCTTTGCATTAGAAATATAACTTCTAGGGAAATGGCGATTAAATTGATCTTCAACCATATTTTCCCTCGACTAGTGACCACGCGCAAATGACAGAATTTTACAATGAAGAATAAATTTCATTTTCCCATACCTGGATCCATGGTGTTTAAAAAGCAGTCTCATTAGAGTTGTAGCTCTTAATTGAAAGTTTTACTGGTTTTTGCGAGTGGGAAAAAGTAACTGATTAAATCACACTATAAAACGCGCTCTCGCTTTTTTTTCATCTCTCTTTTTCTCTCTCTCTCTCTCTCTCTCTCTCTCTCTCTCTCTCTCTCTCTCTCTCTCTCTCTCTCTCTCTCTCTCTCTCTCTCTCTCTCTCTCTCTCTCTCTCTCTCTCTCTCTCTCTCTCTCTCTCTCTCTCTCTCTCTCTCTCTCTCTCTCTCTCTCTCTCTCTCTCTCTCTCTCTCTCTCTCATTCTACCTCTCTCCTTTTACTTTACAATTTTCTCTTTTTTTCTCTCATATTCTTTTTTTCATATGCTAATCCTAGCAAAAAGTTTTTTTTAATGACTTTATATCATAACAAATAATACGCCTTTAAAATCGTCAAAATCCCCCCAGTTGAATTATATTGGATCGATTGTGTCGTCATATACAATTAAATTGACACCATGGAAACTGTCCCAATTTTGTATAACTTTTGCGGAACATGTTCCAGTTACGTCATATTTTTCTTTCCCGAAAAAGAGAAGGGGGGAAGAAAATCTCTTCAAAAGAGATGGGGAAAACCCCCTTTTCTCCCATCTCTTTTTTCTTCCCCCCTTCCCTTTTTTTTCATTCCCCCTTCCCTTTTTCGGGAAAGATAAATATGACGTAACTGGAACATGTTCCGCAAAAGTTATACAAAATTGGGACAGTTTCCATGGTGTCAATTAAATTGTTAATAGGGTGGTTATGATTGACATACTATCGTCATGCTTTTTGCATCATATTTACGTCGATTTTACGACAATCAACATTATCTATAAGCTTTATAACGCTATCTTAATAATGAAAAAATTAGGGATCTTAAGGGATAGGATAATGGACTATAAAATGATGTACAACTGACGAAAAATAAAATTACCACTCCAATATATTTAAATTGTTTGTTTAAAAGTTTGGACACTGACCGTTTCAAGATTTAATAAAAGTACCCAAAGACTTTGATCTAACGAAAAAGAGTGTAAGATTAAAACTTTTGGTACCAGTGTAATTTTCAGTCCAATCTCCTATAATGATATAACAACAGGACAATAGTTTAATATGGTTCTTTTGGGAGGTGTGTATATAAATGGTGTATTTATTTTGTAAGTAGTATTTCTACTATGGATACACATATAGCGATTTAAATTCTTAACTTTTTTGGCTTCGAAACCGATTAATATCCGCTGGATTAGAACCGACTCTAGGGCATACTGAAAATTCATGTATTGTATAGTATTGTATCCAGTTTTTTTGCCTTTGGCATCTCGGGTCTAACAAAACACGTTTTGTAATATTATTATTCCATTCGTTACATACCTATAAAATAGTAAAATTGGCGTCATTTTTCAGAAGCATTTAGTTAAAAAATTAATCAATATTGAAAACAACGCAATTTTGGCTTTGAAAACTTGTCAGTGTTTAAAAAAGGGCAAATGAGTAGGTAATGATGTCCCCTAATTTAGTTTTTATTTGTTTATTAAAATCTTGCTTACTGATTTAGTTCTCCATTTTAGGTAAGCTTTACGTTAGTCTCATTGCATTTATTTTTCTTCCATTATCTCTTCCCTTTCTTATTACAAAAATCGTCCAAAAATTTTGCTAAAATACAAAAACACCCTTACTTTGACATTTGTGAGTCTATTTTATTATGATATGTCTAGCGATATCAAATCTTACTCCAGCATTTTTCATAGAAATAGTATAACAGTACATTTACAGTCTAAGCTAGCCTGTTTATGTACTGTTATATTATCATGACTAATTGTCATTAGGATCGCCAATTTTGCTTGCCTACAAAAGTAAACACCTTTTTTAAAACTTGTTTTACACTTCTGGGTGCTTGTATGTAGTTGCTACTCTATAATTTGCGTTAACGGTTTGGTTATCCATGTTTGTACGTCTTTTTAAAGAAAATGGCGAGAAAAAAACATACATTTGTTTTAAAGGAAGTGGACATTTGACTGTAAATATACTGATAGATACCCAAAGTTTTATAACCGTTTTTTTATTCGTTGGCTCAGAACTTTTGGTAATTTTGCTGAATTGTGATTGGTTGGTTCCCAACTAGTAGTGCCCAAACTTTTTGACCAATACTTTTAATCTACGGAAGAAGTAATTTTGATGGCATACAAAATTACCCCTTCTGTAGTTTAAAATTAGTGGTTAAAACGTTTGAACGCTCAATTTAATGGATAAACTAATTAAAATTTACTAAAGTCTCCAAAGTTTTCATGTCAACGAAAAACAAAACGTTATCACAAAACTTTGGTGACCAGAGATGGGTTTTTGAATCAAGAATGCCGCGTTTTTTCGACATTTTTTAGACCTGTCGTCTTCGTTCAATCAAAGGCTTTTATAGAAAAAATAAATAATCTTAAATCCATTTTTACTGTATATTAATTAATGCATCTTTTTAGAGCCTTATTAGACATTATACAAATGGCTGAAACAATAGTTTTAAAATCTTGAATTCCTAAGTTGTATACTCTGTTTAAATCCTACGAGACAATGTCATAATAATGATTGATTGAACGAAGACGACCGGTCTAAAAAAAATGTCGAAAAAAATGAGGCAATCTTGATTCAAAAACCCATCTCAGTATAGTAAACAACCCATTGTCCCTTCTCTCTCTGGTAAAATTGTTACGCTACCTATAGAAATAATTCTCCAAGTTTCCTACTAGTTCTTGTTTCTTTACTTTGATTACAGCAGGGAGGGATTGGATAATAACAGTTAAATCAATCTTCAACCCTATAGCGGGGTTTCAAGAGATAAGACAATGGATGGTAAATTAATGCACGTAGAAAATGATGATAATTAATAACACCCCTTCTGTTGATGAAAATTAATAGAAAAAAGTTTGGAAACTTATTGTTTGCAACCAACCAATCACAAAGAACCCAAAGTTCTTGCGTTAACTTTGAGTACCAGTGTAATTTACAGTTCAATGTCTCTTCCCCCCTGATAATAAGAATGTAGGTGGATGTGTTTAGCATTTTTACCGCTAAAGATCTTTAACTTTTTCAAATGAATAAGAGTTGATTTACCCAGGATGGGAGGGAGGCGAAATTGGTCTGTAAATTATAATTTTGTTACCCAACATGAAGAAACAATGTGCTGTTTATTACACTAGTCCCCAAAGTTTTAAAATAACGTTTTCTTATTCGTTGGCTTAACAACTTTGGGGGCTTTAGTGAATTTTTATTGGTTGCATCATTAAGTTGAGTGTTCAAATGATTCAATCACTAAGATCCCTACAAATGAATGAGAGTTTTTGTGCTTAGGAAGGGGACATTGGACTATGAAATTGGCTGAAAAACTTTAGGTACTTTTATTGAATCTATCAGTGTCTAAACTCTTATTCCAACAATTTTAATCTGCAGAAGGGGTAATTTTGTTTATACATGATGTAGATCATAAAACAGCCTTGTTGATATTCAATTGTTAAAATATGACTTCATTTCTATTAAAGATTATTTAAAACTTGAATAACAACATTTAGTAAAACCTTTTTAATCGCAAGTAACCAACTCCTGCCACGAAACTTCAATTTTAATATATGTGATTTTTAGTAGCGGAAATATTTTATAATAAGGATCAGTTTGTCTGTATTGCTAAACTTTTAATGGACATAATTTTCTTTATAAAATAGGAAAAGCATTCTAAAATAAATAGTGCATGGTTAGGTTATGCAAAGTATGATGCATTTCAAAAAATGGCGTGCACTGAAATTAACCGGGGGGTGTGAATTTGTTAAAAAGGAGAAGGCAGGCCTTCTTAATTTTAATTTCAAGGAGGGTGTTGACACCCAACTACAACCCCATACCTCACCCCACTCAGTTCAACTTCTCTTGAATTAGAGGTCTACAAATAAAATTTAAGAAAGGAGAGGGGGGGGGGGTAGAGTTGGAAAAAAAGGGAATCTACCAGTTATCTTTTGACACTCAAATTATTAACTCAAATATATTTTTTACTGTTGTCTCAAATTCAGGGTCGGTGGCAGAAGCCGTCAGCAACAGTTCAAAACCGCAGCTATATATCACGGCTGGTCACGGCTTAAAGCCACTATATATATCTAGACAATTCAGTAGTTAAACCGCCTTTTAAAACAACCATCAAACGCACAAAAACCCAATGATCTAAAGGGATAAGACAATGGCCGATAAATTTATATACATCCCGAATGATGATACACAGAAATACCCCTTTTCTGAAGATTATAATTAGTGGCTAAATCGTTTGGAAACTTAATTTAATAGACCGACCAATCAAAGTTCAATAAAACTCTTCAAAGATGTTCAGCCAAAAAATAAGAAAACGTTGTTATAAAACATTGGGGAATAGTGTAATAAACAGCCCATTGTCCCCCCCTCTTTCTCTGCGCAAATTAAATAAAAGCCACTATATATATTCCGAATATTCTGCAGCTATGCCTTTTAAAAAAACAAGCAGCCGCCAAAAAAAACTTTCAACAAATTAACGGCTGTTTAACCCTATCAAAATTGGTTCGTAATTAAAAACTTTTCCATTGGTCTACCAATTATTGCAATTGTATTAATAGGATTATTATATATAAATTTTTGCAATGATTTTCATTTCGTTTTATGCAAAAATCTACGGGGAGGGGACTTTGAGTACACTAGTCCCCAAAGTTTTATAATAACGTTTTCTCATTTGTTTGCTTAACAACTTTGGAGACTGTATTGAATTTTTTATCGTTGTTGCATTAATTTAAGAGTTCAAACGTTTCAACCACTATTTGTAATCCATAGAATGGGCAATTTTAATTGGAGTTGTATATTAAATTATCGACTATTGTCTTATCCCTTTAGATCACTGAAAAATCTAGGAAAGAGCAATGCATGTTGCATCTCCTAAATACAGAATTTTACATTTATGAAATTTGGGGGAGGATTATTTTATCCCCCATTGTATTACCCCTGGATCCTTGCAGTTAAGTTAAGCAAACCTGATGATTAAAAGATAAATTCAGAAAGTTGGCTTTGAATAAAATTTTTAACAAAAAAAATAATAAATATAAATATTTTTTTTCAATTGATACCTAAAATCTTTAAAACTACTTTCAAAGATAACAACAGTTTTTTGCAGGTTTCAGGATATACTATTAAGCGGGTTGGGAAAGGGGTATAATAAACCTGAAAAAAAATACTTTTAAAACTTGGATTGAAACCCCTTAATTAGTCATTTTTTGCATTTCAATTTTGAAGATTGATAATCAAGATAGTTATTAAACAAAGTTCTTTTTTTTCATTAGCAATAGTGCAGATACTTTATGAATATAGATAGTCCGTCAGTCTAACAGAGGGAGGTAAAGATTTAAAGGACAGAGGGATATTGTACTGAGGAGAGGGGATAATGGGCTGTTTATTAAACTAGTCCCCAAAGTTTTATAATAACGTATTCTTATTCGTTGTTTTAACAACTTTGGGGAATTAATTAATTAATTGGTTGGTTTATTAAATTTAGTGTTCAACCGTTTGAACTACTAATTTAGGCTACAGAAGAGTTTATTTTGTGTATAATCATTGGGGATGTACATCATTTATTGACTATTGTCTTATCCCTTTAAATCAATGCGAGAAAACACCATAAGGTCTTTTGTTTTATCTCTGAACGAAGTAGTACAGTCAACCAACTTTTTTATTGCATGAACTTTGTCTGGAAGTAATAACTATGTATTAGAATTTGCGCCAATTTCGGGCTGCGGCATTCCCCCTTACTCTAACTATTTACACTAGGCTTTGGCATAGTTTTTAAGTTCTTTCGTTATAACACAGCGTATATTAAAATCAAATATGAATATGTATATATAAAATATAAATCAAATTTGCGAGTAAATATAGTTAAAATTACTATATCCAGATTATAACTAAACATAAAAAGGCTGGGAGGTAAAATCACATTTTTCGCCAGCAAACCACCTATTACCCAGGAACCTGATGGGATAAGACAATGGCTTATAAATTAATATATAGAATTGCCCCTTCTGTAGATTAGAAGTAGTGGTTGAAACGTTAGAACACTTAACTTATTGAAACAACCGATCAAAATTTACCAAAGTTGTTAGGAAAACTTTATTATAAAACTTTGTTGACTAGTGTAATAAACAGCTCATTGTCCCCTCTCTCCCTCTGTAAAACAATACTTAAATGTATTTTTTCTATGAATTTAAAAGGTTTGCTTATTGTAAATCTTGCAAAATATTAAATCCTGGCGGCCATAGAGTAATAAATAAAAACCACTGGCAAAATGCCAGTTTAGTGGCAACATTATCAGGTTTGAAAGGAGAAGACAATGGCGTTAGAATTAATTATATACAGTTTTCCGCAGATAGTGAGATATTAAATAGGATTAATTACAGTTTTTGTTGGTCCAAAGGTCCGAAGATTATGGCTATTACTTCAATATTTTTTATTTCTATCATTTTTTAAATTCGAAGAAATACTGGAAAACCAATTAATTCAAGGTTTAGAGATCTTACTAAGCAAGCCAAATCTTACCTAAAAAAATATTAGTAATTTAAAAAAACGTATAGATAGATAGATATATGGATAGATAGATAGATAGATAGATAGATAGATAGATAGATAGATAGATAGATAGAAAGATAGATAGAAAGATAGATAGATAGATAGACAGGTAGATACATTTTTATACTTTAATGAACCATTGTCTTAAAAAGATTTTACGATATTGGATTAATAAAAAGCGTCTCTTGTAAAACCATGGATACAGGGGTAAGACAATGATCAATAAATTTCCTTAGGAGTGAAATCATGCTTTGGTAGCTTATAGAAAATAAAGGGGTTAAAATAATTACAGCGCTACTACACTTTCCCTCCCAATATACAAAAAATAGTAACTTATTAAAAACTAAAGGCTGCGCCCCTTGCATCTATTGTTCTTGTATACGAGAGGTTAGAAAATAGCTTAAACCCATCCACTGACTTAAATTTAAAAATAAAACAGCCTAAAACCATTCTAGGAAATTATCGAGACAACAGATCTATGGTATAGATGTATATACAGAAGACAACTACCTTCCTTTCTTTTTCAAAGACCTATTTCGTATGCTTCTAAATTATTTTCTCTTACCTAACTGTGTTAATATAAACGACACCATTTGTTGATTTTAAATGACCCAATAGAAGGCCGGGTTGCACAATGTGGTTGCGATTGGGAGATACAGTCATTTAACCCTTTCTCCCCTCTAGTGTTTTACTCTGATATCGAGACTTTAACGGATTATCAAAAAAAATACTTACTTCTTTTGCTTCTAAATATTTTTGCTACACTGCTTATAAACATAATTGTCCTTGTTGTATTATGTCAAAAAAATTGGCCCTAATTTTGGTCCATTTAATCCCTATTTTTCTACATATTATAATAAAAATCTCATAATCATTGTATTAAAATAAAACAAGGATGGTAATGTTGAATAATGGCAAAGCTTTAGGAACAAATAAGTTAAATGTAATAAATTCCCAAAAGGAAGGGTAGAGAGAGGGGGGCAATAGTAAAGAAGAGAGGAAAACGGGGGGGGGGGAAGAAGAGATGAAAAGGAAGAAAAAAGGGAAGGGGATATTTAAAAAGGAAAGAGCAAAAGATAAAAAGGCAAAATTGAAAAAGGAAAGATAAAAAAGGAGAAAGGAGAGAGGAAATTGGATAAAAGGAAAAGGAAAATGGGAAAAAAGGAAAGGGTGAAATGGAAAAAAGAAAGGGAGAAAAAGAAATTAGAAAAGGGAAGGGGAAACAGAATAGGGTAAACGGGAATTTTAGAAGACTATATAAAAAGAGAAAAAAATGATTAAAAGTGAAAATAAGAAGGAAGAAAATCAATAAAAAAAAGAGAGAAAAAAGATATAGGACAGCTCTACAGAAGCTGTGCAGCCTAAAGGGCGATAATTACCACGTAATTATCTTTATTATACAAAAATGCGGATAGGGGGGGGGGGGGGGGGTTTGATGCGGGTAGGGGGTCAGTTTGATATTAATTTTAAACATTACAGCGGAATTTTGAAGAAATGCACCTCAAGTTTACCATTTAAGCAGGGAAATGACAATACGTGATAAATCGATCCATCTTATGTCAGTTCTAATTTTGGTAGCTGGTAAATTTCAGAGAAGGGGGTCGAAAAGATTAATATACTCTTGATTGAACTCTCCTGAGTATTTTCAATTTCTTATCAAATGGCCAAAAGTTTTAAAGAAGGTGTAACTTTTTTTTTATGGCTAGCCGGTTCTTTTAGTAAGTAGTAGATGTAAAATTTTTCATAGAATTCAGATATGCAATCGGTTTTTTTGTAGACCTCTTATTTTTTAAGTAATTTAAGTTTTTAAAAAAAATAATTAAGTCGGTTTTAAGGTACTAAAACGCAACAAAATAAAAGAAGAAAATGGCCAGTAAGAACAAAAATAGTAAGATCTTTAATTCGACACCTTACTTTTAAAATTCTGTTGAGTAATTATTGAAAAAAATCTATTTTTTTAACCTCGGTTTAATAAAAACTTTAGACCTAAATATTTTCTCAAACAGACATAAAAAACATGGGTTCATATATACCTTTAGAATCAGAAAAATATTACGAATCCATTGTAAGCAAAATTGAAAAAAAGTAAAAAAATAAAAAAATATAAAAATGGCCAATTGTATTTTTTGTTCTGGCAACACTATCGTCTTCCCTTTTTTACTCCCTCTTTACCCCCTCTATACCCCCTTCCCATTTTTATACCCAATTCAAAAGTTAAGACGTTGCCTGTACAATATAATATGATATTTTCATATAATTCCTTTTATTGTAGTTTATATACTATATTGTAAACTTTTTTTTTCAATTTTGCTTACAATGGATTCGTAATATTTTTCTGATTCTAAAGGTATATATGAACCCATATTTTTTTACTTGTGAAATGATAAAATTGAGTTCAAAGTTTTTATTCTCGTGGGTTTAAAAAAATCGATTTTTTCAATAATTACCTGACAGAATTGAAAAAGTAAGGTGTCAAATTAAAGATCTTACTATTTTTGTTCATAATGGCCATTTTCTTTCTTTTTTTTGTTGCATTTTAGTACCTTAAAATCGACTTAATTTTTTTTTTTTAAACTTAAATTACTTAAAAAATAAGAGGTCTACAAAAAAACCCATTGCATATCTGAATTCTATGAAAAATTTTACATCTACTACTTACTAAAAGGACCGGCTAGCTATAAAAAAAAAAAGTTGATACAACTTCTTTTCAATGATATATAAAACCATATTATACCAATTTTAGAGGCTTTAACGCAAGAATATAAAAGTATCGTTTTGCTTTTACAATTTACCATCTTAAAACGGATACTACAAATTGATCAACATCCCCAATGATGATGAACCAAATTAACCCTTTCTATAGATTAAATAATTGGTTGAGCAGTTTGAAGTTTTGAACATAAAACAATGAAAATTATAAAAAAAAAATAGTTCTTAAAACACCGAATTAGGTCGCGGCTATATAAAACTTTGAGTACCAGTACAATTTAAAAGTCTAATGTCCCCTCCCTACCTTCCTATAAAAATTTAGCTATAAGCAGGGAGGGAGGGATGGGATATTGGACTGTAAATCAATCTTGTACCCAAACTATTATAGACACGTTATCTTATCCGATGGCTTATAAACTTTGTGAACTTTTATTAAAATTCATTTGTTGGTTTTAAATCATAAGTGGCCAACCTTTTGAACCAATAATTTAAAACTACAAATAGGGTAATTTTGCTCATTATCATTGTGGATACATATCTATTTCTTGTCTATTGTCTTATCTCTTAAGATCCCTGATTTATAAGACTGCAAAGTATCTAAAAACAACAATATGACAATTTTTCCCAAAAATTAACCCCATATCCTTAACTTAAAAACGGTAATGGTCTTGAACTTTAGTGTCAATTTTTCTAATAACTACCTAACAAGGATAACAACATACAATCTAGGGAGGGAGGGGGCATACACTTGTCCCCAAAATCTTATAATAAAGTTTTCTTATTTGTTGACTTAACACTTTTGGGGACTTTTATTCAATTATTTATTGGTTGGTTGATTAAGTTGAGTGTCCAAACGTTTCACAACTAATTTTAATCTAAACTGATGAATCATCATATGGGATGTACATCAATTTATCGGTCATTGTCTTATCCCTTTAGATCCCTGCAAGTTGCTAACAACTCGAGATGCTAAAATGATAAGTGCGTAACTTTGGGGCTTTAGTTATAAAATAACATGATATTGTCTAATTGTAATACGAATCACTATCTCGAATGTCTGAGACTGATAATTACTGACCATTTAATATAGAAGACTTTTGTCTTATCATAACAGGAATCTTTAGGCAAAGTTTCAAAACTATAGGACAACTTATATATTTATAGATTACCTACACTTTTAATAAGGAACCACGTACCTATCTATAAAGTAGTGTGTTTTACTTCCAACAAGCATCTACAACCCTTTAATACACCCCTAAATAACCAAAACTACATATTATTCTAAAATCTTGAAAGAAAAGACATTGCACGATAAATTGATGTACATTCCGCAATTTAGACAAACAAAATTACCACTTCTGTAGATTAAAGTTATTAGTTTGGATACAGCACAGTCAAGATTTGTTAAGAGTCCCTTAGAGTTTTTAAGTCATCAAAGTTTTAAAACTTTGGGTACCAGTGTATCTTCCGATGTCCCCTCCCTCCCGACGTTTTGCTATGCAAATATGAATTTATGCAGAAGAGAATGGACACCACATCAATGTAACAACTACTGCCATAAGACAATCCTAATTGATAATTGATAAAAGTCTCCAAAGTATTTATGCCAATGAATAAGATTACCTTGGGTACCAGTTCATCGCTCCTCCCTCTCGCGTTTTCCTATGCAGATGTGATAAATATATGCGGAAGAGAATGGACACCACATGTAACAACTACTGCTATAAGACAATCCTAATTGATACTTGATAAGAGTCCCCAAAGTATGTATGCCAACGAATAAGATAACGTAGTTATACAACCTTGGGTACTAGTCCAATATATGCGGAAGAGAATGGACACCACACCAATGTAACAACTACTGCTATAAGACAATCCTAATTTATTGACATTGTAGAACATCTCAACATAATGTGGAGACAGGGACATGTTTTATTAAATCTTATCAGAATAGCGTTGCAGGTATTGATATCGGATACTTGGATACTATGACAGGAAGATGTTTGTCTTGTGATGTATATCAATTTTTAGTCCATTGTCTTATCCTTTAAGATCCCTAGTTAAAACATACTAATTTTATATAATAGTTTTATATTTAGGCACAAAAATCGTTTAACAATTCTCCCCAATCTCTGGGTGTATGCATGTTCGTGTGTTAGGAATTATTTTAGGGAGGGAGAGAACTATGAAAGTTAAATTTATCTATAACATTTATTCTCTCTAATATTAACCAGCCACCTAATGCACTAAATAATACTTAAAGCCAAGTATGTTTAGCTTCATTTTTATGGATGTTATCATCCTTGTTTTAGTTCTTATCTGGCAACTACCCAGAAATATTGCATTAGATTTGCAATCTAGGCGTTAGAAACTTTTATAATGATACCAGGGACCTGCAGGGATAAGACAATGGTCAATTAAGAGAAGTACATCCCAAGTGTTGATAAATAAAATCAACACCTACTATTGATTTGATTTATTGGTTAAAAAGTTTGGATACTGCTAGTAAAAACCAACAAATCAAATTTTATTAAAAAGTACTCTGTTAGTGAGTAATAGCGTGTGATTATAGAACTTTAGGCACTATATTCATTACTAGCGGCTACGCCCCTAGAGGCCTCTAGTGGCACTTTAAATGTTTTTGTTTGTTAAAGTTTACGATAATTCTTTATGTTACGGATACCTCTTAATGTTACGTTGAAGTCTCCCAGATTTTAAGAAAATTTTCAAATTTTTTGTCATTTCTTTTGGGAGGGTGGTAGTACCCTCCCCCAAAATAGTTAAAAACCTTTCCAGGACATATGAGAATCTACCCTGTTAAGGAGAACCCGATCGGTTCAGCGGTTAGCGAGATCCTTCGGTACACACAGACAGACACACAGACAGACAAACATCCTGTTACTTTAGTATAAGGATACCAAAAAAGTATAACAACCTAACTGTATTTAAACGGTGGAAATATTATAGATAGACTGAATGACATTCGATAATAGTGGCCGTGGCTGACACATTTATGTTGATATAATAACAAAACAAAGATCTAACTGGGTAAAAGTTTATTATTTTATAAGATGCTTTAATTTTTGGAGTTATGATATACAAAAATCTTTATATGGCTACGACTATAGGGCATTACTTTTTACTATATAGACCTATATAGATTTATGGCTAGCCTCTAGGTTTATTTCGTCTATACGGCAAGTAATATAGTTTGCCATTACTGACTCCGTTCCGACCTTATGTCAAAATGGCCAAATTTCTTTGGTAATAGGATTTATTTTCTTGATATAATTAGCTGCACTACTAAAATATGTTGTCGTCCTTGTTATATTAAAATCATAAAATCTATCATTGACAGCGCATGTACTCTAGAAATAGGGTATGTCGAAAGTCGATCTTTTCTCTCTCTCTCTCTCTCTTTCTCTCTCTCTCTCTCCATTTTTTATTTTTTTAACTTTAAAACTAATTTTGGAAAAAATCTAATGGTCCTTGTTATATTAAAATTATAAATCCTATTATTAAAATGCAGTTTGTGCCATCGAAAAAAATCTTTGATTTTTGACTTTTTATAAAACAGCCAAAAAGTTTAATTTGAAGTTTATTTTTTACTTTATTTTTATATACTATTCTAATGGTTAATTGTAGTTAAAGAAAATTTAAACTCCATTTTTATAGCACAATTATTCTATAACTAAAGTATGTCCAACGGTCTGACCGACCTTTTGTAAACCACCGTCTATAAATTAAAAATAAATTCTTTTTACTGTGAAAGTACATATATCCTAAAAAACGCTAGCACAAACAAACGCCGGACAGACTAACAAACGTTTACATATTTTTTCTATGCTTTTTGGCAAGCGCTACTAATGGTCATAGTTATTCTTGTTTAACAATTAATTTGCTTTACTGTATAAACGTCGATTTTTAATTAGAAAGTGCAAAATATGATTTTAATCGAAAAAAGGGAATGCTAATCTTAAAATCTATTGTTTAATGATGATCATAACTGACTTTTAATCGACATAATTAAGTCGACAGTAAAAGTGGTCATAGCTGACATATTATCGATATAATATTATTCTAATCAAAACAATGGCGTGCGGTACCCCGTAGGGGGTGTTGATAAGTGTTAACACCCCCCCCCCTTTAATTTAAAATTTAGAAGTAATACCTTCACCTCTTTCATCCCCCAAGTGGTATACACTCCACTGTATGAAATTTCCAGGTTATGTTGATTTAATAAGAACAAAAATTTTTTTCCATAAAAAATGACTGTTTCCGAGATATTAATCAGAAACCTTTGATAGAAATTAATTGATCATGATCAAACTTATAAAGAACCAGGGATATAGAGAGGGATCTACGCGTGATTGGCTAATTCAAGATTGATGCTGTTGCTAAAAAAAACAGGGATCTGAAGAGATAATACAATGGCCGATAAATTTATGTGCATCCCCAATGATGATACACAAAATAACCCCTTCTGTAGATTACAATAAGTGGTTGAAACGTTTGGACACTCATCTTATTGAACCAACCAATCAAAATTGAATAAAAGACCCAAAAATGGTTAAGCTAACGAATATGAAAACGTTACTAAAAAACAGCCCAATGTCTTCTGCCTCACTGGGCATAATCGTATTAGAATATAATGAATCATAATGCCATTGAACTAATGCTATGTCGATAATATGTCAGCCAAATTAATTTATAATGTTGTTTGTTGGTTTTAACCACGAAGAAAACATCAGGTAAACCAACTAATATTTCTAATATTATAGCTTATTGTTCTTTTTCTCTTGGGCCGTGTTAAATATATTTATTTTAATTGCTAATGATCAACTTTATAAAAGACTAACAATCTATATTAATAACAAAATTTTTTTAGTGGCGAAGCTACTATATTACTTACTTGTTGCTTACCCCCTAGCCTATAGGAGAGTACAGGAAAATGTTCTAGCCCTCCTTCCACCCAGATAGTTATAAAGCTTCTCAAAAAATTAAAGCCCATCCGGACTAATAATTTCCGAGATCTTAAGCTTCATAAAAAACTCACTTATTTATATTTAGGATTATTCATTGACTAGTCCTAGACTATCTCTCATTTATCTATCCCTGCAAACATGAATTTCGGGGATAGAACCTCTAAAGGAAAACCATTCCTCTAATCAATTCAAGTTTCCAGTTTTATAATTTTATTAATTTGAAAATACAAGTTTCATTGACTGCCAAAAAAACAATATTTTTTATTTAATTTGAAATTACTAATTTAATTCATTTAAAATAATTTAACAATTCATGATACAGATTTTTACATAGTTTTTTTCACATTATTCAGCTAAATGGATAGATAAATGGAAAGTTAATAAATAGATAGTGAGATGGATATATAGAAAGATAGAAATATTGATTGTATAGATAATTATATAGATAAATAGATAGACGATAGATAGGTAGATATATGGATATATACATTGCATAGATAGATAAATAGATTAATGGATATATAGATGAATAGATAGATGGACAGATAGAAGGAAAGATAAATGTATTTATAGACAGATAGATAGATGGATAGATAATTGGATAAATATATAGAGGGATAAATTAAAAGATAGATTCAAAAATGATTGGCTATTTAGAAAGATAGATTTGGAGGGATGGTTCAAAAGATAATAGATAGATCGACAAAAAACATTTTATACTGTGTCAACTCAACATTTCCAAATTTAGCTTAGTATCTCCTACAAATGGATATAGAATACATGGATATTGTGACTGATTCTTGCATACCCTGATAAAATGTTTCTTTTAGCTGGCTGTTATAATATACCCCCTTTTGGATTTACCCCCGCCCCTGATCATGGGAGAACATTTTGACCAATATCTGAGGACTTTACCCTGGTACATTAAAAAATTAATTCTGAAGCTTCTCCACACTAAAATGAGACATTAACCATACGAATTCCGTATGTCCAGATGTTTCTATAGTATGGAAAGGTTCAGAAAGTAGTATAAGTGTAAGACAATTTCTCGTATCATGAAAATTAGCAACCTAAATTTGTGAAAAATATTCCCCTATCACAATATCCACGAATTGTATATACAATATTTTAGAACATGATTCTCCTGATATCTGAATGTCTTGTTCAACAGATAAAAATAACAAAACATAATGACGCAAGAGAAAAAATATATTCGGTGTCCATTTAAAAATCCCCCAAATAAAATACATTTGAATAGCTAACATTCAATACACTAGTCCCCAAAGTTTTAAATTTACGTTTTCTTCTTCGTTGGCTTAAAAACTTTGGGGACTTTTGTTGAATATTGATTGGTTGGTTGAGTGATTTAACGATTCCACCACTAATTTTAATGAACTGAACAGGTAATTTTGCGTAACATTATTGGGGAGGTTGTTGGCAAAATTCATTTCCTAACATTTTACTGCTTTTGAAAAACATAAAAAAGTGTTAGTTTAAGAAAGGTATATCAGGCAACCTGAAAACATAAAAAAAATCAGCAAAAACAAGATAATATCTTCAAATTGAAATTTTAATATCAATTTTTAATTTTACTGATATTTAAATTGCTTTAAAATAATAACAGTATCTATTTTTATAACAGCGAATATACTCTATAGTACGGGTAGTTACTTGGTTTATCAGTCAGTAAGACCTTAATAGCTTAAAACCACCAAAGGAACAATACCCTGTACTAATTTAACGTTAATATGCAATAGCCGATAAATTGATGTACCTCGCCAATGGTTGATATGAAAAATTACCCCTTCTGTAGATTAACCTTAGCAGTAGAAACGTATGGATAATCAACTTAAGAAGCAACCCATCCAAATTCACTAATGTCCCCAAAGTTGTTAATCCAACGAATAAGAAAACTTTGAAATAAAACTTTGGGGACTAGTGTAATAAACAGTTCATTGTCCCCTCTATATCTGTTTAATATGTCTGGCTTTGATATATCCGAAAAATATTAGTGAGAAGAAAGGGTGTAGATTATTTATTTCAAACTAGCGACTACGCCCCCTAGAGGCCTCTAGGGCACTTGAGGAGAGGGGAGTTGAATTTGATAACCCAATTTCTTATTTTAGATTTTAAAAGAAAAAGAAAAAAAATTTTGAGAGTATTTTTCATTTTTTTGGGGGGTTGAGGGAGTCCCACCTCCTAAAAAAATAGTTATAAACCTTCCCGGGACCTATGAAAAGCTATCCTGTTAAAGAGAACCCGATCGTTTCAGCGGTTAGCGAGATTTTTCGGTACAAACACACAGACAAAGAAACATCCTGTTACTTTAGTATAAGGATAGTTCTTTTAGCGTCAGCTAGCTTGTCAAGAAGTTAAGAAAGATTCTTTCTCGTATTCATTCGAATCCGGTGGATAGGAACCGGTTTTCATCCATACGAAAGAACTATGTCTAGCATCGTATTATATCCAGCTTTCTACGAATATAAAAATGTACAATCATAAGATTAAAACCAGTTTTTTTAGCCCGTGTCTTCAGCACCTCGGGGTTAAAAAACTGGTTTTAATCTTATGATTGTACATTTTTATATCCGCGGAAAGCTGTTTATAATACGATGCGAGAAATAACTATTAAAATAATTTGTTTTATCTTGGAAACGACGTTTTAAAACAACATTTACTCTTCTTCAGGGAGGGATGGAAATTTGGAACGAAAATTTCACTGGAACCCAAAGTGTAGTAAACACGTTTTCTTAATCGTTGGCTCAAAACTTTGGGTACTTTTGTTATATTTAGATTGGTTTGTACTGAAATATTTCCAACCAATAAATAAATCTACAGAATAGTTTTATGTATATGATCATTGGGCATGTATATCATTTTATAGTTCATTGTCTTATCCCTGAAAGTTCCTGCTCTTTACATACATCTTTTTGAAAAAGGATAAAAACTAGAAAATTTAAATCCTACGAAACAAAGTAATTTGATGTTTGTTTGTCTTCAAAAATCTTAAAACAACTTTATATAAATAGGTCACCAATTTTAAGAAAACCTTTTTAATTGTCTGTCCGTATTAGCCCCGCTGGACAATAACCTTTAGTGGCTTTTCTAAACCTTACTTAAATTAACCTAACCTAAAAAAAAGTATAAAACTAACTTTTTTTCATAAATTTTATTTATTTTTCTTGTAACAATTATAAATACTATTTTATGAGAAATTTTTCGAAGATTTGTTGAAAAAGTTTTGAAGATTTTTTCTCAAAAGTTTTTGTCTCGTCTAGCTTTCCCATAATAAATGACTTTGCGGATTGTTGTACGCATTACTTTTTTCTTCTTTGTATATTGTCTGCTTTTTCAGGGATCTAAAGGGATAAGACAATGGCCGATGAATTGATGTACATTCCCAATGATGATACACAAAATTAACAATGCTGTAGATTAGAACACTCAAATCAATGAACCAGTTACTCAAAATTCAATAAAAGTCCCCAAAGTTCAAAGTCAACGAATAAGAAAACATTATTATTCTAACTTTGGGGACTGGTGTAATAAATAGCCCATTGCCCCCCCCTTCCTGATACATTGTCTGCTTTTAAAAAGAAAGAAAAAACAAGGATGACAACATACATTATATCGTGTAAGAAGTAAGATGTTTGTGCATTATGTCTTTTAAAATCTTTTAAAAGGCTATTCTGTTATAAAAGGAGTAAGGTTTTTTGTTTGTTCTCGGTAACCAGTGAACCGATTGAGTTTTTCAGGATGGCTTTAAGAGATTTATTTAGTTAACTTAAGCATTGAAAAAGCTTCGTTTTAAAAACCATCTGATTCTGTTTTTCGTAAAAGGTCAATTAATTGGCAAACATAAGCTAATATTTTTAACAGATTACGATATGGAAGGAAGTGGGATTTTGGAAAACTTTAATTTGGAACTTTATATTAATACTAGCGGCTGCGCCCGTAGTATCTAGGAGAAATGTACTCTAAAGAGAAGGAAAGGACATAAAATAAAAATAAAATAGACTAAAACCATCTTGGAACCAATGTAATGCTTATCTAAAATAGAGAAGTCTTTCGGTTCAGTGGTTATCGAAATCTTAAGCTACAAACAAAATACTTTTATAATAGGATATTTATAATGTCTTTCATTATACATTAAAAAATGATTAAAAAATATATTATTGTAACACTTTTAATTTTGTAAATAACTTGCTATTATGCAATATTTAAAAAGTTGTTGAATTTAGTGGTTAAAACGCTTGGACTCTCAACAAAATAAATCAAACAATCAAAATTCATAAAAGTCCCCAAAGTTGTTAAGCCTACGAATAAGAAAACGTCAATATAAAACTTTGGGGACTAGTGTAATAAACAGCCCTCTGTCCCCTCTTTCTCTGTTTGAAACTACTAGTTTTCATGAATGATAAGATGATCATTTCTTAAGTTGATTTTTAGCTAAACTTAGCAATAGATTTTTAGTCCATAAAATCATCCAGTGTGCTGTCATTCTACTCTATAATTAATTTTAGAAACAGCTTCTAGTCGTCGCCGGGAGGGAGGGGATACTGGACAAAAAAATATTTTCTGGTACCCAAACATTTTTAAACTCGTTAAAAACGTTTGATTCTCTTATTAAATCTTAGTTGATTGGTACTAACTATATGTGTCAAATATTTTCAACAAAAGGGGTAATTTTGTTTTACTATAATTGTTGGTTTACATCACACCATTTCTTCGTCCATTGGCTTATCCCTTAAGATCCATGATCAATAGCAATTGAAATACTCAGGGTGACATAGAACAATAATTGAATAATTTACACCCTTTTTCACATAATAATTTAGAGGAGGGGGGGGGGTCTTGATTCATTTGTAGTACATAGTCCTATCCCTTTTCCCTGAATATTACGTCTTACAAATACATATTTATACAATACAGTAAATATTTTTTGTATGGCTACTAAACCGATTAATTTCCGCTGGATTAGAACCGGTTCTCGGCCACAAATTAAAAAAATAATAATGCATATAAATCCCCCAAAGCTTTATTAAAAAGTGAAATTTCAGGGGTGGTTGTAACCCTTATCCCCCCTCCTAATACATGACCTTCTCTATGAATCATTTCACCTATATCTTTCATTTAACGCAGTTTCAATAATGACATTTTCAGCAAGACTGAAATACCAAAAATGTCATAATTTGCTGTTTCGTTTGCAATACTTGCTTAACAAGGCATAATGTATAATTTATAATCCGGTTTATAGAAGGAAAAAAAGAAAGAATAATTGTTTCCATAATATTACACATTTGTATGTCCAGTAATTTCTCGTTAATGGCTTGACTGGACGTTTGGTATTTTCCAGGATGGTTTAAGGCTATTTGAGTTAAATTTCAGTACTCCCCCGACCCGCAAATAATCAAACTCTATGTTTTAACTTGCATTTTTTGATAATCAAACATTACTTTAATTGGACAAAAAGTTATGGGCAAATACTTGCAAATATAGCGAGCAAATTAGCGCATGCTAATGTTAAACAAACTACATTTTACGAACAATGATAGCGATCTAGTCTAGGACTATAAATTGATTTTAAACTTTTTTTTGCAAAATGATTGTATTCATATTTTAGTAGGGTGCTTGTTTTGGATTTTTTTAATCGAGCATTTTTTTCATAAAGTTGTTTTAAGATTTTTACACGGAGACCTAGAAAAATGTTTTATTGGAAGATTTGTTTATCTAAATGTTTTTTAGTTTTAGTTAAAAAACATTAAAAACATTGAAAACATTAAAAAACGTTTTAAAAATACGTTGAGAACCTAATTTTCATTTTTTAAAATACGTGTAAACATTAAATCTAAAAACAAAGTGAAAACATTGGAAAACTAATAAAACCTAATCTTCATGGGAATCGCCTAAAATTTCTAATGCTTGTAAAAAAGTTAAAAGTTCCACAAAAAAAAATATTGATAATATTTAACCCAAGGATAAAAAGGAAGGGCCAGTTGGTGTTGTTGTAACAATTTGTGATTATTTGATATTACGATTCACATTAGGAAATGAGGGAAAACAGACTCTAATTTAGTACACACTATATCAAATTCCCAACTATAATTCTTACAATTAAAATAATGCATAGATTTACAGGGATATATGGGAGAGGACAGGGAACCAAAAAAATCTCTCCTGAATAATATTCTATACTATAGATATTGGGGGTGTGAAGGGTCGTAGATTTATCACAGTGTAAGTTATAAATATTTTTTTTAAATTTAATAGGATAATTTAATCTATGGTTAGGTTAAAATGACTAATATATTTTGACGGATTTATAAAATTGGGTTATTTTATTCTATGGTCAATTTATATTTAAAACGTGGAGGTTTAATAGTTATTTCTCGCATCGTATTATTATTATAAACGGCTTTCCGCGGATATAGAAAGTACAATTATGAGATTAAAACTAGTTTTTTTAGCCCCGAGGTGCCGAAGGCACCGGCTAAAAAATTGGTTTTATTCTTATGATTGTACATTACTATATTCGTAGAAAGCTGGATATAATACGATGCTACACATAGTTTTTTCGTATGGATGAGAACCGGTTCCTATCCACCGGATTCGAATGAATACGAGAAATTGTTTTAAACCTTTCCCTGGACCTTTGAGAAGCAGACAGACAGACATCCTGTTACTTTTTGCAACGAGTTACATATTTTTGCTGTGCTTATATTGGACATAGATCTATCAAAGAACGTGTCCTAACTTTTGTTATTTCTTTTTAACCCATTTGTGACGAGCTCCCAAAGTTTTGATTCAATGGGGTTCGACAAAATAGATTTTTCCAATTATTACTCAACAGAATTCAAAAAGTAAGGTGTCAAATTAAAGATCTTACTATTTTTCGTCATAATGTTAATTTTCTTCTCCTTTGTTGCGTTTTAACACTTTAAACCAAACTAATTTTTTTTTTAAATTAAATTACTTGAAAAATTGAAAAATTAGAGGTTTAGAAAAAAACGATTACATATCTAAATTCTATGGACCATTTTACATCTACTACTTACTAAAAGCACCGACTAGCTATTATAAAAAAAAATCACAAAAATTAGGACAGGTTCTTTACCGTTCCCATTCTCCCTATTATAAGTAGCATGTACTAATATTCAATTTTTGCAATTTTTATTTTTTTGAGGTAAAATAGGCAAAATAATAAGTACGTATTCAAGGCCGAGTTTTCGTACATTTGCAGACTTTCAGGGATCTAAAGGGATAAGACAACGGACGATAAATTAATGTACATCCCTAATGATGATACACAAAATTACCCCTTCTGCACATTACAATTAGTGGTTAAACGTTTGAACACTCAACTAAATGAACAAACCAATCAAAATTTAATAATAGTCCGCACAGTTGTTGGATTAACTTGTTGAATAAGAAAACGTTATCATAAAACTTTGGGGACCTTTGTAATAAACAGCCCATTGTCCCTTATCTAACTGACTACGATACCCTATTAAAATAAAAGTTGACACTTGTGATATCATTGTTTTTTGTCGGCTAACCGTACTTTAATGGGAGGTAGGGGACAATGGACTGTAAATTACACTGGTACCCAAACTTTGCTAACAAATATTTCTGATCCGTTGGCTCAAAAGCTTGAATTTTAATTGGTTGGCATCAAACTAGCTGTGTCTAAACTGTTCAACCAATTATTTTAATCTACAGAATGAAAAATTTTGATTATAGTACTATCTAAGGATTTAAATTATGGAAAAATTTAGACAAAACTACACATGGCTAAACAAAAACTTTGGATATCATTATAATTTACAGTCCAATTTCCACTCCCTCCTATTCATAATAAACAAAATCTTACCTCTTCAACATGTTCTTTAAGATCACTGAGACTGAGATTATATATGATATTCCTGGCTCCCACGAGCACAGATCCCTCGTCCTCCCGCAGGATCTTAAAATAGTCCCGGTGGGTCTCGTTACCCCTGCAGGGTTAGGTAAAGGTTAAAATTGGCATTTTTTGTAACGAAATTACTATTTTACATACGAGCTAAGCATTCGAAGGAGTAATAAAAGTAGAAAAATATCCTAAAACCAAACTTATACATAAGTATTAAATAGCCTAAACCCACCCAGATACCTGTAAAAAGCTTCCATAAAATGAGAACTCTTAAGCTACAGATCATAAATAACCTTTCTACTTTATAAAAAAAAGAATAGGTGAGGTCATAATTAATTAAGTCAGTATTAAAGAGTATTTAGGAATGTCAAAATAGTCCTATTCATTTAAACTTTGTTTGAAGCTTACTCTAACATGCCTTTTGAGTGATCTATTGTAACACATACAAATATTTGAATATTTCTTTTGATTTAATATCTTAGGGCATTAATATTTAACAACAAAAAATTTTAGATAAATTTTATACAAAATGAATCTGAAATCTTCAAATTTTCTTCAATTAAGTTTTTAGTAATTGTAAAATAATTCAGGGAACTAAAGAGATAAGAACTCCCCAATGATGATACTCAAAATTATACACTCTATAGATTACAATTACTGGTCGAAACGTTTGGACACTGAACTTCATGAACCAACCAATCAAAATGCAATCAAAGTACTCAAAGATATTAAGCCAACAAATAAGAAAACGTTATTATAAAACTTGAGGGACTAGTATAATAAACAATCCAATGTCCCCTCCCTCCCTGTAAATACTCTATAAAATTCTTTCACACTTCGATAAATTCTTTCTTGCTTTCTAGATTTTAGTAACGAAGCTGTTATATAATTAGTATTTGTATGTTGGTAAGTACGTTTGCAAGAGTGATATGATTTACTTCGTAATTTATTATTCATTATAAAATGTCTAACATGTGTTTTTTCCACAATAGACAAGGCAAACCAGGGATCTAAAGAGATGAGACAATGGCAGATAAATTGATGTACATCCCTGATGATAATACAAAAAATTACCCCTTCTGTAGATTTAAATTAGTGGTCGAAATGATTTAGCATTCAACTTAATGCATGAACCAATCAAAATTGACTCAAGTCCCCAAAGTTGTAAGTATACGAATAAAAAAAAAAAAACTTTATTATAAAACATAGGGGACTAGTGAAATAAACAGATATTGTCCCCTCTCTCTATGGAAGTTAACAGTATAGTTATTAAATGGAGCGTAGTCACTCTAAAATCTCGAGGCAGTCAGATCAAAATCTACTATATAAGTTTGAAAATATGGCACATTTGCTTTTTAGTTAAATATATTTGACAACAGATAAAAACATTATTTTTTTACATTACTCAAGTTTTAATACTTTTGATCATTTTGAAACGTTTATTGTATAAAAAATTGTGCTTGAATAATTTCATCTAATGCTTTTTTTGACAGTCATCCTTGTTTTTTATAACATTCAAAATATTGCTAGCTTGTTATTGCCGCACTACTTTTGGATGTTGTCGTCCTTGTTTATTTAATCTTCAATGCAGTTTCGTCTTGTTTGTCTCATAAATTTAATTGTCAATCTTTAATCTTTATCCGGCAGGAAGGGAGGGAGGAGACAATGGCAGATAAATTAATCTTCACCCTAATCCTGCTACTAGTACCAAGGCACATACATTTGACAATGGAGTTTTTGGGGGTGTATTAGTTTATCATCCATTGTCTTATTGCTAGAATTTTTTACTTTTCTTGTCAATTAAAAGAATTTTAAAAATTAAATTTAATCTTTTTTACATTTGTTCTGTTTTTATAAACTTTATTTGCAATTTTTAAAATAATATGAAGGTCGAATTAATTAACTTTATAACAGTACTAAAGAAATTAAAAGTCTGTTTAAGTAAAACTTAAAATCTATAAAACGGCTAGAAAATAGAAAAACAAATATTATTCTTTAAAATATATTTCCAATAAAATCCTTTCCAGAATATTTAGCTTCGAAACCGATCAATATCTGCTTGATTAGAGCCGATTTTCATCCAAACTGAAAATTCATGTATAGCATCGTATTACAGACAATTTGGCACGAATATTTAAATAAATAAAACAATAAAAATAACATCAGTTTTGTTAGCCAGTGTCTTGGGTCCCTCAGGCTATCAAAACTGGTTTTAATCTTTTGTTTTTTTAATATCCGCGGAAAGCTGTCTATAATAATATTTATAACATAACAATATAGAAAAAAAAATATTATTTATCATCTATTCTGCTATCCCCCTGCTACTAAATTGCATAAAATAATGACCAATATTAAAAGGTGGCATTTTGATGCCAAATCCTTTTACACAAAAAAAAAGATTGCAGAAAAAACGATGGTCTGCATTTTCCTAGAATTTTACTGCAATTTTCCAGGGATTCAAAGGTATAAACCAATGGCAGATAAATTGATGTACATCCTCAATGATGATACACAAAATTGCCCTTTATGTAGATTCAACTTAGTGGTTGAAACGTTTTAACACTCAACTTAATAAGCAAACCACTTAAAACTCACTTAAGTTGATAAGCCAACGAATAAGAAAAGGTTATCATAAAACTTCGGGACTGGTGTAACAAACAGTCCATTGTCTCCTCTCTCTCTGACAATTTTCAGCAATTTCCCTCGTAATAAAAGTGGACCTTTGACTTTTTTTATAAAACGTGTTTGTGATCCTTTTTTAGGTTAGGTAAGGAAAAGTAAGGTTTTTAGAGCCCCGAAAGGTTAAAATACTAGGCAATTGAGCTATATCCTAGTAGTAAGTAGTAAGTTTTTTTTGTCTGTAGCGAAGGATCTCGCTAATTGCTGAACCGATATGATTCTCCTTTAGAATGAAGCTTATTATAATCTTTAAGTTTTTTTTAGGGGGGGGGGTCGTCCATTAGAGGGTTGAATGATCTTTACTCAATGTTCACTTTTAGGGATTTTTAGGCATTGGAAGAAAAAAATGAGACAGTGATATTTTAGTATTTTACTACAGGAAAAGTTTGAGAACAATAGTTTTGAAAAGTTAAAGAAGTGGACATTAATTTAAGCATTATAATTTAAAGAAGTTTTCTTTTACTTAATGTATCTTAATTAAAAACATTTATATTAAAAGATTTTTTTCTGTGTGATTTTTTAACATCCCTATTTTAAATCCAGTTTTATTTAACTTTATTTTTTTTGGAAGATTTTTATCTTCAATTTTATATTGAATTATCTTTCAGTAATTTGATGAAATTACTCGATTTTTATTAAAATTTGAATTTGTAAAACAAATCTTCTAAAAAAAGTTTAATCTATCAGAAGAAAAAAAACTAACCTACGTAAAAAAGACTTAAAAATTTCCATCTGAACAACTGTATCGAAAAAGTAACATGTCAGCCTATGACCACATTTTGATTTAATTCTGTCGATTTGAAACTTTAATATGGCAAACTGTTTCTATTTTTTTTCCAAGGAATTTTATGATATTAAATCCAAAAGTAAACGAATATTTTGTCTTAATTATAGGTATCGTTGCTTTCACCTTAAGTTCATGTTGAGCAATGAACTCTCCTCCCTTTTTTAAAAATAAAAAAAAGTAGAGGGAAGGGCAGTTATTTTTTCTCATATGCCTAAAATCAGTACCCATTGTACGATGTAAAGTAATAAACAAATTAAAAACTTATTACCTTTCAATTTATTTTAAAGATAATGGCAGATATCAGTACTTTGTGTAAAAGCCCCTGATAACCAAAACAGAAAATTAAGAGGCAAAATAAATATCTCCAGATAAAATATCACTGTTTTTATCTTTAACTTATAAAACGTATTTAGATCTTTATCAGTCTTTAATCTTATTTTCTTCAGAAAATTTGTCAATTAAAGACAATTTTAAGACAAAACAAATTTACAAAATATTTTCATTTTAGATTTAATTGACCGTTTTTTTAAAGGACGTAATTAATTTTAAAATACTTTAATTCTTTTAACTTTTTTCCATTATGGCTTCACAACCGATTAATATCCGCTGGATAAGAACTGCATCTTAGCCATACTGAAAAATCATATTTAGCATTGTGCTACAGACTATATTTCACGAATTTTAAAATAGAAAAAAAACTGGTTTTAATCTTATAATTTTCATTTTAATATTCGCGGAAAGCTTTCTATGAAACAATACAATAATAACTCTTGTTATTATAGGGTGCGCCTCTAACACTAAGGGGCTATGTTAAAGGGAATTGGTGGGACAGAAAAATGTTCTGAAACCATCCCGAGACTTCAATCTTAAAGTACTAGTCATAACCCTCCAAGGACCTATTTCCTAGAATGAAGAACTCGATCGATTCAATGTATTAATCTTTAAGTTTCACTTGTATGGATGTTATCATACTTGTCACTATATTTTTTTTCACTTAAAGGAAAAAATGCTCAATTTTTTTGCAAAAATCTTCGAAACTTTTTTTTAAAATGCCAATTTTAATAAAAACCTAAATATGGGAACTTCTGTGTCTAAATAATTCTTCACTGTGAAACCAGTTTCTGGGGATAGAAAATTAAAACAATTCACTAGGCCAAACAGGCTTAAAGCCACTGCTATAATTGCCACTTTATGAATCATGATTGCAATTTTTTTTTCACCGTTTTTTATAATTTTTCTTGTTTAGCAATTGTTATGTTATCATATTTTTTTAGCTTTTTAATATTTTTCACTTGATAACATTTTAATTTTGTTTTATTTTCACTTTAAGTCACTTACATTATTAAAATTTATAAAATTTCACTAATGTTTTATCAAAAAAATGATAAAAAAATCACGCGAATACGCTGTGTAGGTGATCGTGAAGTTACAAAAGTTGTAACGCTACTAAAATATAGATTACTATACACACACACACACACACACACAAAATTACGCTGGACATTCAGAGTGGACATACCGACATACATACAGACCCGTCGGCACCTGTAGGGGGAGAGATAGAACGAATAGGAGAGAGAGAGAGAGAGAGAGAGAGAGAGAGAGAGAGAGAGAGAGAGAGAGAGAGAGAGAGAGAGAAACATAAGACTTTAAAACTAAAGCAGTAGCCACAAAGCGCGAAAAATCGCCGCGCACACCAACCGGGCGCCTCGCACCGTCCGTCCGTCAACACTTGCCACTTACGCTTATGACGTACTTTTGGCATCGAGACGCATATGCATTACTTACTTTAGGATTATTATTACATTTGTACTGCTCGCTGTTGTTTTAAGGTGCACGCACGAACACACACAAACGCGCGCGCGCCCGCAATGCTGTTGCTTTCTTTGCTCATGATGCTAGTAAAACCAGAAAGAATTTTATTACCTAACCCTTTCTTCATTTATTTATGTAGCGCAACTTCTCTACGTCAATTCTATTTATACGTCTGTTATTTCAAAATCTTCTTTAATAAAGTAGTAAGCTTTTTTTTGTCTGTAGTGAAGGATCTTGCTAACCACACTGAATAGATATGGTTCTCCTTTCTAGTGAAGCTTCTTATGAGTCCAGGGAAGATTTTAAAACTTAATAAAATTCCCCAAAAATTAATACATAGTTACTTTTCTTTTTAAAACTCAAATTGATGATTGGTTGGAGGTCGGCTTTTCCCCCCTCCCACCTTATGTGCCCCTACAGGCTTTTGACACTCTACAAGTGTTAATGATCGTTTGTCCTACTTTGCTTTTATGGATGTTGTCATCCTTGTTTTACTTTCTACAAAGTATTAATAATACTAGATTTAAATTTAGCAATGTGTTGCGGACTTCAAATAAATTGGGCCATTTTCCTTTAAACTGAGAGTGAAACAACTTCCCCCTCTTCATTTTTTTTTATTTATTTATCAATTGACATTTTATCAACAGGGCTCAAAAACTTTTTTTAAATTTGATTGGTTGGTTTAATCTATAAAAGGGTTAATTTGTCTATCATCATTGGGGATGTAAATCAATAAGATATCTGTCTATTTGAAATAAAGATGTATTTGATTGAATGGGGGGGGGGGGGCATGTATTGTATATGGCCCACCATTAAATCAGAGGGATTCTACCATAGAATTAAGATCGTCGTTTATGCTTAACTAAGTTTTATATCTTTTATCTTTCTTTCTTGCTGTCTGCTCTCTCTCTCTCTCTCTCTCTCTCTCTCTCTCTCTCTCTCTCTCTCTCTCTCTCTCTCTCTCTCTCTCCTCTCTCTCTCTCTCTCTCTCTCTCTCTCTTTCTCATCTAACTCTTTCTCTCGTTCTCTCTCTCTCTCTCTCTCTCTCTCTCTCTCTCTCTCTCTCTCTCTCTCTCTCTCTTTCTCTCTCTTTCTCTCTCTCTCTCTCTTTTTCTCTTTCTCATCTATCTCTCTTACCCTTGTTTTAATAATCTATAATACAAAGTAGAACCATGTCTGTCTGTCTGTCTGTTTGTTTGTTTGTTTATTTGTTTGTACCGAAGGATCTCGCTAACCGCTAAACCGATTTGGTTCTTCTTTACATTGAAGCTTTTTATAGGTCCCGGGAAGGCTTATAACTATTTAGTGCCCCTAAAGGCCTTTAAGGCGAAGCCGCTAGCTATTTTATAAAGAAAAAGGATCTCTGTCTGTCTATCTGTCTGTGTGTACCTAAGGATCTCTCTAACCGCTGAACCGATATAGTTCTCCTTTACATTGAAGCTTTTTACTGGTTAAGGGAAGTTGTTTTACTATTTAAACTCATGTTAAAATGTTGGGGGGGGGGGGGAGGGTCGAGTTTTCTCCATCCAACCTTAATTGCCTTTTGAGGCTTCTAGGGGCGTAGCTGCTAGTGATTATTAAAGTACATATTGGTTTTTTACTTCATCGATATTATTATTTATTCATATTTTCGATAAATCATTTTTGATTTATTAGCTTAGTTAATATCATATCAAAATTCATCATATGTTGATGTTTATGAAATCCAACAAAAATATATTTGAAGAAATTTTTTTCTAAATTAATTCATGCTAATCAGTTTGGCATGTTAGAATAGACCTATCGATTTAAAACTTGATTCTTTAAAATAAGATATGCCATTAAAGGCATGGTTCTGACGCTTGGATGTTGAACCAGATTTGCATGTACTCTATTAAAGTGATACTCCCAGCTGGCTAAATTACCCCATCCCTTCCCCTCCTGAAGGGAGAACTAACTGACCAATAAATCAGGTCCATATTGGCAACCCAAATTGACGATAAATTTTCCCCTGTCAATATATCCAAGTAATTATACAGCATGACCCTCGAAAAAGTATTTTTAAGCATCTGCAGCCCATATTTCTCAATGAATTATCAAAAAATGTATATGTCCTTGTTCTCTGTAGATTTCCACATAAGTAGATATAAAATTTTTTTCTTTACATCAATTAACAGCTGAGATTTTTAGAGCCAAAGTTTTGAAAAAGTGGCTAAGGAAAAAGTAACTTTTCAAGAAAAATGTTTTTTTAAAGTGAAATGACGTGTTTTCCTCATAATTTCAATACTTTTTATAAAACTTAAATAAAGATGTTTCCAAGAAATTTATTTCATGCTGAAAGCACTTTTTTCACTTGCTCTAAAAGGCATTTTTAGATTAGTGTAAATTGCAAAAACACCCTTACAGAAAGAAATCCTATAAAAAATAGTAGCAAAACAGAAATCAAACACTTTTTATTTTATCAAAATAAGTTAAAAAACCAAAAAGTTACAGCTACAAACTTTTATTAAACATTTAACAATTTAAATGATTTTTATGTGTCTTAGATTAATTTGATGAGTGGGCCTGAATTTATTGGTAAAGGTGGCGTTAATCCTTCCGGTAATGAGCATAAATTGGGGAGGGGGTTATTTAAGGTCATATTAATAAGTGGGAGATATTATAAGATTTGAGGGGAAATGGTTATAAGAAAAATGTATTCAGTAAAATTTGAAAAGTAGTTTTTTATATGTAAAAGTAACGTTTTTTAATGCAATAAAAAAATGTATCAATTGTAAACTTGCTCTTCTTTCTCATTTGTTTTTAACTGGTTGATAAAAAGTAATATACTAATAAAAAACTAAGAAATATTTAGCAATATCCAGTTTCTCAAGCACTTTTTCCAAACTTTGGCTTTAAAAATCTCGGCTGTTAATTGATGTAAAAAAAATATTTTGATATCATTTGATGTAGAAAATTATAGAGAAAATGCTGTATATCTTTTGTTATTTGTTATACTGCTAAATTTTATGTGAAAAAATATATAAATAACCATACCCTGATGATGTTTATGCCAATAAACGAAAATATTCGGAGCTGATGTGTTGATTTTTTCCTTGTTGGGGAATAGAATAGTTGGTGCGCGTCCTTTTTATGAATATACTAGTTATTTGGGGGGAAAAGTTATTTTACCTATATCGTAGCAACATACTTAAACAAATACAATCTCAGGAGGAGAGAGATATTACAATTGAATATTTTTTAATCATCCCGAAATATTAACCATCCTTAAAAGGAAGAATGGCAAATAAAATAGGGGATAATATATATTTATCATCAATTATTCTATACTATTTTGCATCCATGTATCCCTGATCAAGTAATCTAATCTAATTTATCATAATAAAAATATTAAACTTTATTGTCTTAATATTAAAAAATAACGGGGCATGTAGGAATTTTTTTCGCCTTCCCTGTTAAAATTTGGTGTTATTATTATATTATGACGACAATTAGTACACATTAATTCAATCAAATAACCATTTAATTAACATGTTAGAGATAACTCAGGGATCTTAAGGGATAAGCCAATGGCCGATAAATTTATGTTCATCCCCAATGATGATACACAAAATTACCCCTTCTGTAGATTAAAGTTAGTGATTGAAACATTAAAACACTCCACTTAATGAAACAACAAATTAAAATTCATAAAGTCCATAAAGTGGTTGAGCCAGCGAATAAGAAACCGCTATTATAACACTTTGTTGACTGGTGTAATAAAAAATTGTCCCCTCTCTTTCTCTCTAGAGATGACCACTTTTATTAAATGGTGTATTGTCGATATGACCAAATTGAAAAGTTTGTCAACACTGACCTTCCAGGGTTAACATGGCTATTTGATTACATTCTTTGCACAAATTGCTTTTTAAATTGGTCAAATTAGGAATTTGATAAATAATATCTCAGGAATAGCTCAGATTTTAAACAGAATAATTTAGACTTTGTGGTAAAACAAGGATGACATCACCCATAAAGAAATGCTCCAAAAGGCAAACAAACTTTGACTTACAATAGAGTGACTTGACTACACTTTTTAAACAGAAGTTTTTGTAAAGATTATAAAGTTGCTATATGTTCTAAATTGTACCTAACTGTTTTGGGAATCACCATACAGATTGAAAACTATATGAATAATCTAACATGTCTATATTAAGAATCCGAGCTTTTTGTTACAAATAGCAAACCTTAATTATAGAAAACCTTTCCCTTTTAAAATATTTTTAATTTCATGGTTTCTTTAAAGAATTTATGAGAAGGTTGCGTGATTTTTATGAAATTATTTATTTTTCTTTATTGCAATGATCGGAGGAGAGGAGAACTGGTGCTTTCAACATCGTATGCGAAGCAGAAAAATTCATGTATATGTAATATATCGTAAGCGATCAAACAGATTTGTCCAATTTTTTAGCTTAATATTGGACCAGTTCCGGTTTTAAGCTATTTTTAGGTAGGTAAGGTAATCCCAAAGCAATTTTAATTTGTATTAAGTTATTATAGTTTAATGTTCCTTTTGAGATCCTAACCTTCTCACTGTATTAAAGTTTATTGTTCTTTTATACTTTATAACATTTCTAACTTAGTTTTGATGTGTAACTTATGGAAAAATACATTCTTGTTTAATAATAAACAATGAAATAATTTAATTATCTATTAATTATTAATTAATGATTAATTGCTAGAAATACAAAGGGTTTTATAATTTTATTATTAGGGTTAATATTACAAGGATATATACAATCAAAGGTTTGTTAGTAATGTCTTAATTTTAAAACTTGTAAGGTCATTCCTGTGACAATAGAATATGATTTTAAAAGTATAACACTCTAAAGGTAGATTATTTTCCACATTCAAACAAGCCCTCCTTAATTTTAATTAAATAAACTGAACATAAAGAGAAGGAGTTGTTTGATTTTTATGCTTAACACCGGAGGGGGCTTTCAACCTACTTGCCCCATTTCTTTAGTGTCCTAACCCTGCGTGTTCGTATAAAATAATACCTAACCTAAAGTAATATATATAAAAAAACTAATTTGACCCAATTGTTTTGTTTCTATGCTCAACAAGGCGCTTCAAGGGAAACCACCAAAAGTCATTATCAAAATTGTTAAAATACTAAATATGTGTTATGATAGAACTATCCTATTAATTTGAAATATCATTTCCTTCTTTACCTATCTTTATTTCTTGCCTTTTTGTTGAATAACCATGTGGTTTATATAATTTTTATTGATTAGGTTAAACCTCTGAACTTGATTTCCTCTAATTCTCACAAAATTAAATTACGAATGTTAACAATAACAATAAAGATACACGATTTGGAGGGCTAGATCCCCAAACAATGACAGATTTTTCATTAAATAGGAAATAATGATAAAAACGTGATCATGGCTTTATCCAAAAATGATGACTTGTGGCTCAAATTTTCAGATGGCCTTACTATTTAAAATCTAAATTTACAAAAAAAATGTGTATCCCTAATGATGATACACAAAATTACCTCTTTTGTAGATAGATTTAATTATTGGTGGAAAAGTATGGACACTTATTATGCTTATTTAAACCAACCAATCAACACTAATAAAAGTAGCTAAAGATTTCAAGCCAATGAATGATGTAACATGTACTTCTGGTGCTGCAACCACTTATTTTAAATCAACTGCCTAAAAAATTGGAGGGGGGGGGGGTATTTTTGTGTTTTGGGGGGTTGTAGGTGTCCCAACCCTCCCAAGAAAATAGCCTAAAACCACCAGAGGACCAGTAGGTATATTCCCTGAAGAGTAGAATCCAATCGGTTCAATGGTTACCAAGATCTTATGGGACGGACAGACAGACAGACAGACGGACGGACACCAAGCTACTTTGTATTAAAGATATAAGACAGCTATTTGGAATGTCTATCTAATCTCTTAGCTCAATTCAATTATTTTAAAATTCAATGGGAATGGATTGATATTGGGAGGGGAAAGGGGAGAGTAGGAGGGACGGTGTAGAAATGGGTTTGGGGTGTCCCGTCCCCCCAAGGTGTAAGAAATTATCTAAAATTATTATTAGGGCAACTACCACATACAAAGCAACCCTAGGACAGGGATATGCAACATGAAAGAAAATAAATTGCAAATAATAATTAAAAATATATTGTCACAAAATCTCATAATCGTATTGTTTTATATAATTGAATCAACAATCAAGTTTTTATAAAAGTACCTAAAATTGTAACTTTTAATATTACTAGTTTACAGTCCAATGTCCTCTCGATTCCAACTATTTGTTCGTCAATCTGTTTATCTAGGAAATTTTTTAGTGATACTAAATTGCAGGGGTAGAGGACAAGCAACTGCAATTTTTACTGGTGCAAAAAGTTTTGTAAACAGGCATTTTCAATTTATCATTCTTGTTTTTGAAAAAATTTGGTACTTTTGTATTGATTGATTGATTGATTAGCCTCCAGTGGACAGGTCTTCAGTTGTTGAATCTCTTGTTGTGCCCGTGTCAAAATTTAAAAACTTCGCGGCCATGATAGGCTGAGTCCAGAGGGATAAAACAGTAAGATTTGTCGGGTTCTGTGGGCATTTAAACAGATGAGATGTGGTGTGCGTGTGAATTCTACATTTAGGACATTTGTCGTCTGTGGTTTCACCTATTCTGTGTAGGTAGGAGTTGAGTAGTCTAGAGTATCCAGATCTTAATTGTGAGAGAAGTGATCTGGTAGCTCTGGGAAGGTTGGATTCTTCACTATTAACTTCTGGCGGGTTTCTTTTGAGAACTTTGTTTGGGGGATATTTGGCTATAATATTTTTGACCTCTGATGTGTGAATAGCCTTATATTTAGATTTCAAATTTTCTTTTTGAACAGGAAGGAGGTTTTTAATTGCTGGTCTGTAGAACTGTATTGAAGGTTTAATTTTTCTTTTTGGAAGAGGTTTAGAAGTCAACTTATTTCCTGGATGGTTGTTGATGTGGTTGGATAAAAGAAACTGGTTTGAGATCATTTTACAGTGATCTCTAATAGGAAGAATCTTAGACTCTCTGTGAAGGTGTTGTTCAGAGGCCATTCTGAGGTTGCCAGTTATAAGTCTCAGAGCCTGATTCTGGAGGGATTGAAGCTTCCCCCAGCTTGTATCTGAGATTATGGGGCTCCAGATGGGTGCGGCATATTCCATTATGCTTCTGCAGATGGTTTTGTAGGTCATGGATAGAGTGTCTTTATCCTGTCCCCAGGTGGATCCAGCAATAGACTTCATCAGGTTGATTTTGGTCTTTGCTTTATCAGCTACTGTTTGAACATGTTTGGCAAAACAGTACATGGTGTCAAATGTTACCCCCAGTAATTTAGGAGTATGTTCATGTGGAACTTGTACTTCTTTCATTTCAACAACTGGTTTAACCTTAAATTCTTTAGTGTCAGTGGTAAACAGTGTCACTGTTGATTTAGTGGGTGAGACTTGGAGTTCCCTTTCTTCTAAGAATTTCATTACAGCTGGGACATAGTTGTTGATGGCATCAGATAATTTATCGATGGGGTTTCCTGTCGCATATATGCTTATGTCGTCAGCATATTGGATAATCTGAACATTCTTAGGAGGTGAGGGGAGGTGTCGTAGATAAAAGTTGAAAAGGATAGGCGATGTCACTGCCCCCTGTGGAACACCTGCCCTTACATTTCGAAAGCTAGATCTTGCATTTCTGAAATTCACCTGTGATTGCCGTCCTTTAAGGTAGCAGCAAAACCAGCGTTTCAGGTTTGAAGGAAGAGATGTTTCGTTCAGATCCTTCAGAAGCTTGTCATGATTAACCATATCAAAAGCTTTGCTTAGGTCAATCTGTAAGAGAACAGTTCTGTCAGGTTTGGCCGACTTTTTCTTGTTGAAGCCGTTTGTTACCTGATCATTGAAATCATTTAAAGCAGTGACTGTAGAATGGTCTTTTCTAAAGCCATGCTGGAAGTTTGGAATGTCTAGATTGTTGTTAAGAGTAGGAAGTAGGAGTCTTTCTAGGATTTTTATTGCAGGACAAAGTAAGGAAACTGGTCTGTAGGAGTCAGACAAATCTGCAGGTTTGTTAGGTTTAAGAAGGGGAATAATGACGGATTTCTTCCAAATATCAGGTATTGTGCTGGTGTTTATGGACATGTTGAAAATTGTGGTGAGGAATTTTACACCATTGGGTCCAAGGTGTTTAAGATGTAAATTTGAGATGTTATCGGGGCCAGCAGCTTTGGAAGCTTTAGCAGCTTTGATGGCTTTCCAAGTCTGGTCAGGAGTAAATATCAAGTCATCCTCAACTAGATCATTTTTCTTGATCTGTTTTGATATGGTCCTTGAGTCTTTGGAGCTTAGATGTCTTACAACAGAAGTGTACTGTTTATTAAAACCATTAGATATGTCATTGGCAGATGAAAGATATTTGCCTTTGAATCTGATGGCTTGGTTGTTGTTTGACAGGCCATTTTTGCCATTTAGGTTTTTAATTAACTTAAATAGCTTGGATGAGCATTTGATTTCAGCAACTTTCTCTCTCCATTTTGTTTTCCTGTGAATATTTATTTCATTCAGGATTTCTCTATTTAAGATGGCAATTTCTGGAGAGTTCGGGTTGTCTGTTCTAATTGAGTCACGAGTTTTAATTTTGTTTGCAGTGGCAGTAGGGATTTCAGGTATTACATCCTTTATTCGGCCTCCAGGTATTGTTCTTTTGGAGGCTTTGTTTATGATGTCTCTGAACTTCTTTTCTGCATGGTGTATGTTGTCTGGAATAGGTTGGTTCTGGAATTTTTCTTCTGTGATGTTGGTAAATTTTTCCCAGTTAGCTTTATTAAAATTTATGAAGTTCCTGAAATCACTTTTTACTGGATCAATGGTGGTGCTGATTTTAATTATTATTGGGAGATGGTCAGATCCCAAACTGGTTTCGGTTCTCCATTCTGCACTAGTTAGCAAGGATAGAGATGCTAAAGAGATGTCAGGTGATGTTGGTAGGCCGTTTGCAGGAAGTCTAGTTGGGGAGTCTTCATTTAAGACCCCAAATGTGGAGTTGCCAATTTCATCAGCTATTTCAGCTCCCCTGTTGTCTTGGATTCTTGAGTGCCAGAGTGAATCATGGGCATTGAAATCACCCAAGACAAGGGAGTTGCCAGGTATTAAAAGAGATTGAAGATCTGGTTTAAAACCTGAGGTACAGCTGGTTACAGGTGGTATGTAGACATTGTTGATGTTGGTATCACCAATTTTAACACCTAGAGTCTCTGTGTGGCCGTCGGATGGTCTATCTGGCAGCTTAGAGAAGATGAGAGACTTGTGGACATAGGTGGCAAGTCCTCCACCTTTGTCAGATGTTCTGTCCTTGCGGACTAAGGTGTAGTTAGGGATATCAGGAGGTGTTGATTTATCCCCAAGTTTAGTTTCTTGCAATACTAAAACTTTGATTTGGTGTTTATTGACGAATTCTATTAGTTCAGCTGTCTTGTTTAATATACCATTGCAGTTCCATTGCATAATAAATAAGTCATAGTAGGGTTTGTTGTCTTGTCTGGGTTGTGATTTATTTTGTTGTTGTTGCTGTGTGTGGGATGTTGATGATGGTGGAGGGGGTGAGGGTTGTTGAAAATGGGGTTGTGTTGAAGGGGGTGTCTGCGTCAGCGTGTTGGGGGGGATGGGGGGGTTAGTGTGAAGGCAGGTACGGCAGGCATAGTTATTATTATGTTCTTTGGTATGTTTAAGCTCGCTACAGTTATTAATTTTACGATGGTGGACCCATTGAAAGCATTTGTTGCATATCACAGCTTTAGAGTTATCACGAATTCTGACAAGGCATACAGAGCATATGTAAATAGGCCCTGGGTTAGGTTCGATGCCGGCCATTAGCAGTAAGATTTTGACCAGTCCAGCCGGCAGTGTCTGGTCAATTAGTAGAAAAATTCACAACTGAATCTGATGTCCTCTGTGAGGAGTAGGCTGAAGGACTTTGCTGATGATCTGATGGTGATGATCTCCAGGTAGTTGCACGTCGGACACGCTCCTTCTTGACAACCGGTACTTTTGTAAATCTTAATTGGCTGGTTTAAAATTCTCAGGCGAGATAATTCTATTTGTCATCATTGGGAATTTTATAAATTTTTCATCTATTGTCTTAACCCTTGAGATCACTGGCAAAATTGTTGTACTATTTTTTTTTGTTTATCTGAATTCATGTCTGTGTTCTGTTGATTGTTTGTTGGGTGTGTAAGCTAACACCAATTATGTCACGACCCTCCAATTGTCCATAAATTAGATCAACCACCAAGAATTATTGACAAAACTTGGATTTTATGTACATTAGATCAACTACCAAAATTTATTGACAATATTTGTATTTTGTACATTTGATTATTAACCACCAAGAATTATTTACAAAACTTGGATTTTGTGTACATTAGATAAACTACCAAGAATTATTGACAAAACTTGGACTTTGTGTACATTAGATCAACTCAGAATTATTGACAATATATGTATTTTTGTACATTAGGTCAACCACCAAGAATTAATGACAATATTTGTATTTTTGTACATTAGATCAACCACCAAGAATTATTGACAATATTTGTTTTTTGAATATTAGATCAACCACCAAAAACTATTGACAATATCTGTATTTTGAACATTAGATCAACCACCAAGAATTATTGATAATATCTGTGACTGTATATTGTACATTAGATCAACTACCAAGAATTATTGACAATATTTGTATTTTTGTACATTAGTTCAACCTCCAAGAATTTTTGACAATATTTGTATTTTGTGCATTATATCAACCACCAAGAATTATTGACAATATTTGTATTTTTGTACTTTAGATCAACCACCAAGAATTATTGACAATATTTGTATTTTTGTACATTAGATTAACCACCTAGAATTATTGACAAAACTTGGATTATGTGTACATTAGATCAACTACCAAGAATTATTGACAATATTTGTATTTTTGTACATTAGATCAACCACCAAGAATTATTGACAATATCTGTATTTTGAATATTAGATCAACCACCAAGAATTATTGATAATATTTGTATTTTTGTACATTAGATCAACAACCAAGAATTATTGACAATATCTGTATTTTGAACATTAGATCGACCACCAAGAATTATTGATAATATCTGTGACTGTATATTGTACATTAGATGAACTACCATTACTATTGACAATATATGTATTTTGTACATTAGATCAACCACCAAGAATTATTGACAAAACTTGGATTTTGTGTATATTATATAAACTACCAAGAATTATTGACAACAGGGGCGTCCAAGCTTTTTTTTGGGGGGGGGGGTAAAAAATTTTAGGGGGGGGGGGTAATTCTTTTTTTGGGGGGGGTAAAATGGCGCGCGAAGCGCGCCAAAATTTTTTTTTACCCCCCCCAAAATTTTTACCCCGGGGGTAAAATTTGATTGGGGGGGGTAATTACCCCCCCTAAAGTCTGTTGGGGGGGGTAAATACTCCCCCCAAATCTGTTGGGGGGGGTAATTACCCCCCCCAAACTAATTTACCCCGGGGGTAAAATTTTTGGGGGGGGTAATTTAATTATGTAAAAAAAGCACCTATCTAATCTATTAAGTTAATAAGTACTATCCTATAACATAAAGTAGTAAGTAAGGTTTATTTGACTATAGCTTCAGATTTCATTACTTTTAATACTGAGTTCTCCTTTTTAGGAAAGCTTCACATAGATCCCATGATAGTTCCACACTATTATAGGTCAATCCTTTGAGTGGTTTTAGGCTATTTTTCTCCTCCCTTTTTACCCTTTAGAAAACACGAGTTCTTAGATGCTAAGGGCGCCACTACTATTCAAATATATAGTAGTATCTCATTCTTTAGAACATAAAAATACAATAATTAACTCACTAACCAATGAACCAATATGATTATACTTTAAAGTGAAGCGTCTTATAGGTCCTGGTAAGTTTTATAACTAGTTTTGAGACACCCTGACATCCTCCCAAAAGAAATCGCCTATAGAAATTCTTTTTCATTATTTAATGAAATATTTAATTTAGTTAGGTATCTATTTTATGGAATCTTCAGTGCTTTACAATAACATCATAGATCCCCCCCCCCAAAAAAAAATTTTCAGTAAAATTTTTTTTTTAAAAAACATTCAATTTGGGGGGGGTAAATACCCCCCCCAAAAAATTTTTTTTAAAGAACATTTATTTTGGGGGGGGTAATTACCCCCCCCAAAATCGTTGGGGGTGCCTACGGCACCCCCAAGGTAGGGGTAATTTTTTTTAGGGGGGGGTATTGTTCAAAAAATTTTGGGGGTGCCAAATGGCCCATTACCCCCCCCCTTGGACGCCTATGATTGACAATATGTGTATTTTTGTACATTAGATTAACCACCAAGAATAATTGATAAAACTTGGATTTTGTGTAAATTTAAGATTTAATTGAAAATACTTATACAAAATTTGTAGATTTCCTACTGTCCATAAGTTAGATCAACCACCAAGAACTATTGACAAGATTTGTATTTTAATTAGAATTTCTTTACTTTTACAAAATTTGTAGTCTTCCAATTGTCCATAATTTAGATCAACCACCAAGAATTATTCAATTAATTTTAATAGGGTTACTTTCATTACACTTATTACTGATATTAAAAAATCAGTCCTTTATGTTCAGTTTATCTCACTACGCAGCATCTCATTCTGACTTACAAATATGCCTCCAATAAATAGATAATATATAATAGGGATCATAAGAGATAAGACAATGTTCGATAAATTGATCTAAATATATCTAATGATTATAAACAAAATTAACCCTGCTGTACATTAAAACTATAAGTCATAAAATTTGGACACTTCTAGTTTGGACCCAACCTATTACAATTTGAATTAAAGTCCCTGATGTTTAAAAAAAAACAATAATTTTTTACTGTGCTTAAAAACGTTTGATACCAGTGTAATTTACAGTCCAATATTCCCTTCCTCTTAATATATTACGAATTATATTAAAAAGCTTTACTATTATCATACTATTTTTTATTGTAATATTAAATAGAGGGTTGACTCCCTACCTTCCTTCCAGAATGTGCCTCTCGAGGTTCCTAGGGGCGTAGCCTCTAACTGTGTGCAAAATTAAGGCACTTATTATTTATTTTCTAAGATATGTTTATAAAAGTAAAAGCTGTACAAATCTGTGAAAAAATCTTTAACTATCATAAATTATCCCTTCGAGTTTAGATTATTGAATTTGTTGTTATTAACCACTCAGACACACAAATACACAAAACGGTTAGAAAAATCATACACATATACAGACCGACATACAGACAGACCGACAGACATATTGATCAAATCATGCTAGACAAAAAAAGCAATCACAAACAAAGAGACAAATAAGACAGAAATTCAGACAGACATAAGCTTGACAAATATATAGATTATTTGACAATTATTATTTTATTTTTTCAAATTAAATATCTGTAGATCAGAGCGAAGTAACTTTATAATACATGTTTTCTGTGTTTCCATTAGTTATTTAATGGAGAATGTGAAATACTTTGCTGATATTTGAGATAGATGGTTGTTTTTGTGCAGATTTTTTCTGCAATTTCTATAAATTACTTAGTGCGTCGGTATATCTGTAAGGCTTTATGCTGTTTGTATTAGGAGTTTCTTTTACAAGAATGGGATATTTTAAATAAATCTTTACATGTAAAAAAAACTATGTATATTATTTAAGATTTTATATTTTCTGAAAAAACTTTAGAAATGTTTTATAGTTAAATATGCCTCAGAATATCTTACAGCTGAGAAAGTATCTTTTTTGATAAGAATGGACGTACGGACAGGCAGATCCAAGTGATAGAGTAGCTGCACTACTATAAACTTTTGTTCTCAACCAAATTAGTTGGCCATAAGGATATCTGGTATTTTTACATTTCAACAAAGAAAAATTTTAAGAAAAAAAGAACACAGTAATAGTGTCTGACTGATTATGACGTAACAAAAAAAAATTAGCCAATGAGAGGCCGTTATTGACCAATGGTAAAATTTATAGTGGCCTCTCATTGGCTAATTTTTTTTGTTACGTCATAATCAGTCAGACACTATTACTGTGTTCGAAAAAAATTCCAAGAGGATATCGCCACAATTGAAAATGTTGGGTTTTGTTGAGAAAATATGATTTACTAAGTTGCTATTTAAGATAGATGACTTTTCAATGAGCAATTACTTCATATATTGATCACATGGTCTTTTAACCTTTCTTAAAGACACAAATTGAAAAAAAAGGTTTTACAAGTCGTTAATAAAATTCTTATAGTTAATCTTCTTTAAAATTTTATATATCCTTCTGTGCCTTGATATTTTTCATCTTAGATATCTCTGTTCAGCTTTTTATGTTGTCATCCTTGCTTAGTTTCATGATACAAATTGCTGTTACTAAATTTTTTAATTAATTTCAGCATTTGGTCACAGTACTTACTAAGAATGCAAATTAAGGACTAAGCTCAATCTGCACTACTTTTGTACCACTTTTGATTCCTGTGACGTTATAAAAATGAGGGAGTTGAGAGTAGAAGTGGGAAAGAAAACCCCTAAAAAAGAGATGGAGAATCCCTCATTTTTATGACGTTACAGAAATCAAAAGTTGCATAAAAGTGGTGCAGATTGGGCTTCGTCAATTCAAGGCCAACGTATTTTTTACTTTCCTCTATGATATACACAAGAAAAAATGCGGGGTAATGTGTAAACACCCCGCAGATGGGCGGAGGTCAGTCTATCCTTGACAATGGGCCCAAATGTTACATGATTCCAAGGTGTTTATTTTTAAGGTATCCGATGTTTCCTAAACAATATTTTATCGGAAAGTTAGACATCGTCATACAAGAGACTTAAAAAAATATGTAAATGATCAAAATGCACAGTTAATACTTCAAGGCGAATGTAATTAAATGCTGTTCCTTATCATTAGACTTTAAGTTTTAATTAAGACAGTAATTAAGAAAGGCTATTGACATTACTTGCCAAAAATATATCATTTTTGGTATTTGCTTATATTTTTAATGTCCAACTGGGTCACGCCTGTTCAAACACCAATGCAATTCCTTTAAAGTACAAATACAGCAAAGAAAATTTTTTTTTAAAAATTAGGGGGAGGGAATTTTTTTTAGGGGGGGGGGGATTTTTTCTAGGGCGATTTCTCTTGGGAGGGTGGTGGTACCCTCCCACAAAAAAGTTATCAACTTTCCCGGGACCTATGAGAAGCTACCCTGTTAAGGAGAGCCCGATCGGTTCAGCGTTTAGCGAGATCCTTAGGTACAGACAAAAAGACAGACATCCTTTTATTATAAGGATTTGTTCCAGTGGGTTATATTTTTCCAGAATGGCTTCGAAACCGATTAAAAACACTGGATAAAAACCGGCTCTTAGCCTTAGTGAAAAATCATGTGTCGTTTTGTATTATCCTGTTTTCTACGAATAAAGAATTTACTATCATAAGATCAAAACCAGTTTTGCTATCCCTGAGCTTTTTAAAATACGATGTGATTAACAATTAATAACATCTTTGGTATGACATAATTCCATACCTTTATTATAATATCCTTGTAGTATTTTACCCTAGGGCTCAAATAATATGTAGGTAATAGATTTGTCTTAATAGGACACTACGATTTTAACTTTTTTCCTGAAATAGACTTCAAACATATTTTCGAAGACCAGTGCCTTCTTTCAATAATTTTGCATTAAACTAGGCTCTTAAACAAGTATGTTTTGATATTTGTGGATGCGCCACTTGCCTCTAGAGGTTTCCTTACTTAAAATGGGTTAAAATCAGTAAAAAAGCAATGCAATTTTGAAGTTTTGAACGATCGGTCAGCACCATAGATATACAGCACTACCCTATTTAAAGAGTAGCTGTGCTTATTGCTTCTAAAATAAATCTATAAATATAGATGTATACTAGGGCGGGTTCATATCGGAATTGGACAAAGAGGAAATATGAAACAGGTAAAATGTACTTTAATAAAATTTCTGACCGAAAAATATTTTAAAAATTGAGTTTTATGATACCCAATAAGAAAGTCAGCACATGGTCCTCGGGGTAGGGACATACAGTTATTTAACCCCTGTTCACCCTATTGTTTTACTCTAATGATTCTAATAAAAGTTGTACTGTTCACATAAGACACAATATTGTAATGTCCTTTTAAATTGGTGTAGCCATGGGTTTCTATGGCAGTGCAATCAATTCCACCATGAAAATCGGTGGTTTAAAGCAGTTTATTACACTAGTCCCCAAAGTTTTATAACAACGTTTTCTTACTCGTTGGCCTAACAACTTTGGGGACTTTAGTGAATTTTACTGGTGGATTCATTAAGCTGAGTGTTCAAATGTTTTAATCACTAATTTTAATCTACAGAAGGGGTAGTTTTGTGTATCATGATTGGGGATGTACATCAATTTATCGGTCATTGCCTTATCCATTAAAATACCTGGGTTTTAAGGGAACAATAATATCCTTAAGTTTTATTGATTGTTATAAAGCAAGACAATCTATTTGAGAAAAAAATTGAATACTCAGGACGGTTTACCTTTTCACTAAAAAAAGGGGTAGTGTTATTGATTCTGGTTTTATACATATAATTACTTGTATATATGAGTTTTTTAGATCATAATTATTGGTAGAACAGTTTGGATATTAATAGTTATAACCAACCAATCAATAATCTACAAAATTACCCCACGTTTGTAAACCAACGAATGAAAGAACATATCTATTACACTTTGAGTAGCAGTATAATTGCCATTGCCCCTCTCTCACTGATAAATCTATAATAATGTGAAAAATTGTTTTACGGAAGTGATAGTACACCGTCTGTTTGACCAACAACACTACAAAGGTGGCCAACCAGGGATAAAGGGATAAGACAATGGATGAAATTTTTTTTGTTCCCAATTCAAGTTAAAAAATCCTCCTTTGTGAAGGTGAAAAATATCGGGAATGAGAATGGGTTGAATATCAAATTGCCCGGGAGGGAGTGGCCATTGGGATGTTCATTACACTAGTCCCCAAAGTTTTCTTATTCCTTGGCTTAACAACTTTAGAGACATTTCTTGAACTTATTTAGTTGATTTATTAAGTTGAATTTCAAAACATTTCAACCACTAATTGTAAACTACAGAAGGGATAATTTTGTGTATCATCATTGGGGACGTACATCAATGTATCGGCCATTGTCTTATCCCCTTAGACACCTGTATCGTTGTTCCCTTTCCCCCTGAGTTGCTCACGCTCAAATTTCAACAGCTTTGTGTTTAATTGCTTTATAATCACCCAATTTTATTACTTTAATGAGCTTTTAATAATGACATTAGGAATCCCGAGCTTGTACCTCTTGGTTTGGGTATAGATTGGGATACTTTTAATAGAAAATGTAATATACTCGGGAGAGGTTGGGGACATTGGACTTTAAATTACACTGGTACCCAATGTTTTAACCACATTATTAAATACTTTTATTAAATTGTTATTGTTTGCAGTCTCAAAAAAGTATTGTTCTAACTTACCAACCGATAATTCTAATCGATAGAAGGAGTATTATTGATTATCATCCCTGAATACATTATTAGATCTTTGAGGCCTCTAGTGGCACTTGAGGTGGTGGGGGGTTCAATTTAACTCCCCACTCCCTTTTCAATCTTTTTTTTCAAAAATAAAAAGTTTTTTTTTGGGGTGGGGCGGTCGGTCGTGATACTCTTCCCCAATATAGATATAATCTTCTAAAGACCTATGATAAGTTACATTGTAAAGAAGAACCGTATCGGTTCATCGGCTAGAGAGATCCTTCGGAACAGACAGACACAGAGGTTTCCTGTTACTTTTATATAAGGACTAAGAGCAAAGCATCTAGATATGTAATTATTGCTTGTATTTAGTTTTTGATTGTAAAGAAAATTGAAATTCAACAAAAAATGTTAGTTTGTTCTTGTTGCTTTACTTACAAATGTGTTTGGTTATAAAAGAGGCGAAGCTACTCTTTAATTCGCTCTTTCTGTCCGTTATAAATAAAGACGGTCAAGCTACTAAATACTTATATTCTTCAAGTTCACATGCCGCGGTTTTTATATTGGCTGCCTCCAGTTGTCTATTGGTTGATACAAAACAAGCGGATCCTTATTGGTATAGAGCGATAGCCTATTAGGAGCTGCCTCCAGTGGTGTCATTTAATTAGGAAATAGTAAAAGTTGCAATATCCCTTTAGAAACTAGGCCGGGACCTAATTTATGACCAGGTTTCCTATCCCTTATCCCTGATTTTATATCATTAATCCTGTGTTGGAATGAATTTTCTTGTATTCCCTGGCAAGTTCGAACCCATTAATTCCCTTTTCCTTACACCAGAGGATGAGTGTGTTACGCGGCATTCCTAACTATCTCCGCGCTTCGCTTGTAAACAAACAAAGGCGCGCACATTTTTTCCTTGTTGATTCCCATGTGAAGAGCTACGTGAATAAAAATAATGTATTGGATGGATATACATGCGCTCTAATCCGTGGAAGATCTCAAATAAGCCTTCCTGCTTAGTTTGACATCATAATGTGGTAAGAATTTATCTTAATTCTTAATAATAAGTGTAGTATGGTATATTTTTACGAAGAAATTTAAAACATTAATTTTTCAACAAATAGACCATTTAACTGCTAACTTTTGACATACGAATATTTTCCTTAGTTTTATTGATCATTTGAATCTAAAATTATCAATTTCTGATGCTATTTAATATGTTTCGTGCCAATTTAAAGTTTTTTAGAAATTTTATATTTTTAATTAAATTGAAATCACGCAACCTCGATATACAAAAATAATAAACCATTAATGCTATGTAATTAATCTTTATATTTTTGTTTTAGATTCACCGTTTTCATGGTAATAAATACACATTTGTAAACATTCACATGTTGGTCATTCGGAGGGCTTGGAGATTAAGATTTCGTGTACGGCAAGGCATGCGTACCGAAACAATGAAAACGAGACAGAACAGATGCGGCTAAGAAAATATCTGTGAAGTTTTGTGAATGTGTTGGTTGTGATACCTTACCACACACTATTATAATCGTAATCAGTACAGTTAATTATTGTGACAATCATGGGTCCTAAAAAGAATAAAGGCGCTCAACTGGGACTACGGCTGCGCCCAGCCGTCGAGGCCCTAACCAGTGAACTAGATAAAGTGATGAAGTTGGTCAGTGAATCTTCAGAGCTTGATGTTAGACATTTCACTAAGGAGTCAATCCTTGTCCATGACAAGTTCGAGACATTCGATAGCATTATGGTCGGTTTTAGCAAGCTTGGTGTGAGAATCCAAGAGCTTGAGGAGTTTAGTGACATTTATTCTAATATAATTACTGTGCAAAAAGATTATAACGCTCTGAAAGATGCTCTAGATGCTATGGAGGAGCTTAGTGACATTCAAAGTGTTGTTGATTTAGTTGGTGATAATTTGCCTGACCATAAGGCTGAACTATATGATCGTTGCTTAAAGATTGTGAAGGTTATTAAAGGGTCATACTTTCCCTTACCAGAACCAATTATAAACACTTTGTCTGCTTTGATGAAACGGCTGGCCGAGGTTAAGCTTGAACCTGTGAAGCCGCCTACAACGACGGCGGGTGCTTCGACAGCATCGCCATTTGTGTCGCCGTTTGGCACACCACAGTTCGGCACCGGTTCTATGTTCACGCCAGGATATATGAATCGTGTCGACGAACGTCTTCTTCCAAGCTTTGACGGCTCAGAGTCAGCCTACGTAAGTTTCAAGGACAATTTTAAAAAGCTTACCGTAGGACAGGACCCGTCATATTTACAGTTATTGTTGAGCAGTGAAAAGGTCTGCAAAAATAAAGAGTTAAGACTTCAGTTAATTCAGATTCAATCACATGAATCTCAATGGGCTTACCTCGACGCACGTTTTAAGTCCAAAACACGTCAGATGCTCTGCCTTTTCAACCAATGGGAGAAGAAGCCTAAACCGTCGGACTCCAACCAGATTGTGACAGTCTTAGCAGAGTTTGGTGGTGCAGTTAGCCAGCTCGAGCAGCTGACTAAAGATGATGATGATGAGGAAGTCACCACAAGCCAGTGGTTGACCATTATTCTTTTGGAAATGTTATCCAAAAAGTTGCCACGTGATTTCCAGGACAAGCTCAACCTGGCGTTGGGCTCGATGGATACCCCAAATATTCCTAAGCTGTTGAAGATTATAGAGGAACAGCGTGGCGCCATTTTGATGAGGTGTTCAATCGATGTAGACACCCCCTCCAAGAAGAAAGGTAATCCTGCGGCCGCAGCTACAGCCGTTGGTAAACCTGGGTCTCCAGCTAAGACCAAGAAGAAACAGCCTTGCCCGTCGGAAGGTTGTAACTCTGATCACCTGTTGTTTAAGTGCTCCAAGTTTAGGGATATGTCTGTTCCTGAACGCAAAGTCTTCATCAAGAAGATAGGCGCCTGTTTGCTCTGCTTACAAAAAGGGCATCGGGTGGCCGATTGTCCCAGAGCCGATAAGCTTGGCAGCTGTACCATTGACAGTTGCAACCAGCCTCATAATTCATTATTACATGAATCAGTTGCTAGTGGACAAGTTGCGGCAGTGTATGAATCACAATTGTTTAGCAAGAACAATTTTATGCTGATGTTGCAGCAGGTCCCGGCGTTGGCGGCTGACAAACGTCAAGTCACCGTCAATGCCATGTGGGACAGTGGAGCAAATTTGACGTTGATTTCTAGAAGTATTGCCAAGAAGTTAGAGTTGCCATCAACTGGTCGCACAGCTACTATTTCTCTGGCAGATGGAAAGAGCCAAGCATGTCCTACAGTCAAGATTTGTTTGGTTGACCGCAACCGGAATTCACATATTCTGGAGGCGGCGGTAGTGCCCAGCATTGGTACTGAAGAAGGGTTGCGTTCTATTGATCCTACAGCCGCCGCCGACATTTTCAACATGAAGCCTGATAATTTTTCTATGGTCGACGGCAAGATTGATGTTTTAATCGGCCATTTAACACCAGCTATGTTCCCGTGTGCAGATAAAATGGTTGGTGATTCTAGACTGTACAGAAGCTTATTTGGTACAGGCTATTTAGTTGTGTCTGCAGATGGCAGGACTGTTGCTAATCCTGTCGCCTGTAAAGCTGTGAAGTTGGAGGTCAGCAAGATGGAGTTCCTGAGTACTGAGAGTTTGGGAATACAGCCGCCATCAATGTGCAGCGGTTGTAAGAACTGCCGTCATTGCGCCGCCATAGCCGCCGGGCAGTCCGCCTTGGATGTGCGTAAGCGGCAGCTGATTGAAGAAGGTCTGACATTAGATCTTGAGAACCATGTTTGGACGGCTTCATATCCCTACAAGCAGCCGCCAAGTGTGTTATTTGACAATTCAGAGCAGGCCTATAAGATCTGCTTACGTGACCGGCAGAGAATGATTAAAAAAGGTGAATACAGCACCTTCTGCCAAGTGTTTCAAGAAGCTGTGTCTCGTGGAGTGTATCAGAAAGCTTCGCCAGAAGACCTAGCTTATACTAAGCCCGTGTATTATTCGAGCCTAGTCTGCGCATATAAAGAGTCTATTTCCACGCCCTTAAGGATATGCGCCAATTCTAGCCTCTGCTGCAAGGGGCTAAGCTTCAATAGTATTATGATGGACGGCCCAGTTCCATTATATACTCTGATGCACAATCTTATCCGGTTCAGAAGTTATAAGTGTGCATTCGTGGCTGATATTCAGAAGTTCTATAATTCATTATTAGCTACCTATGAAGATTCTCAGCTGAAACGTGTTTTTTTCGCTGATACAGTTGATGGAGAGCCAGAGGTCTACCTTACCAAAACCATCAACTTTGGTGAGGCCTTGGCTGGAGATATGGCCGTGACCGCCCTCAGACTCACTGGTCGTATTTTTGGTGGACGTTCCCAGCAGGATGTTCAAGATGTTTATGGATCTGAGAAGATTAGAGGTTGTGACGTTATAGCCCAGCAGGATGTGTGGAGAGATGTTCAGCAACCACTCAGTTCTGAATTTATTTTGTATCAAGATCCTCCATCGGTCAAATTGGAGACTTGTACTTACGTGGATGACTGTTTGAGCGGTCATAACAGCAAACCTGAAGCTGTCCAGCTGGTCCAAGAGCTGGAGGATATGATTGCACCTGGCAATTTCAAGTTTAAATCTGTTGTTTATTCTGGAGATGATGTTGACAGTGTAAAAGTTCTGGGCCTTGTATGGGACCCTAAACAGGATAAGTTGTTCCTACCTGTCAGAGCCAACCACGGCGAGAAGATTAAGGGTAGAAAGTTACTGGAGGATCTGGATCTGGAGGACCTCTGGAGAAGTCTACCTGAGTTGATAACTAAACGTGAAGTTTGGAGAATTGTGCAACAACTTTATGACCCAATGGGTCTAGCAGCGCCATTGCTGCTTAAATCCAAGCTTTGTCTACGCTCAGTTTGCATACATGGATGCAACTGGGATGATGTTATACCTGGAGAGTTGAGGTCGGAGCTCGTGTCCAGCCTCCAGGACCGTTCGGCACTTGGAAATGTGTCGTTCAGACGTTCGATGGTTCCTGATAAGCCGTTGGGGCTTCCAATGCTTGTTGGTTTCTGCGATGCATCTAACCAGGCCTATGCAGCCATCACCTACCTGAGATGGCCAGTTCCTGGAGGATATGATGTAGTTTTGTGTTGCGCCAAGTCACGTGTCGCACCAGTGAAGATTGAGTCTATACCAAGGTTAGAAATGCTTAGTTGTCTAATTTTGGCAAGGCTTGTGGATACTGTTGCCAGAGCCCTACCTTTCAACATTTCTGGCAAAGTGTTTTTTAGTGATAGCAGCTGCGCCCTAGCTCAGCTATCCAGTGACAGTGTTATGTTAAATGTTTTTAACAGTCATCGTGTTTCCGAGATACAACAGTTGACGAGCCCTGAAGATTGGAGATGGGTTCCAACCCAGCACAACATTGCCGATCTGGCAACGCGTGGTTTGTGTACGATTGAGGATGTACAACCTGGATCTACATACCAGGAAGGTCCAAGCTGGTTGCGCCTGGAACAGGACCAGTGGCCCGTTAAGACGGCGGGTGAGGTAAATGCATCCATTCCCGAGAGCGAGCTAAATCCCAAGATGGCGAAGCTCAAGGTAATGTTCACACAGGTAGTGGACAATGATTTTTGGAGGTCTCTGGCAAGAAGGACCTACAGGCAGGCAAGGAGGACTGTGGCCGCAGTTCTTAAGGCTGCCAACTGCTTTAAAACGCTGCTTATCAAGAAACGTGGCGTTGCAGCAAATGAGGATGGTGTTAGCAACAATGATAGTTCTAAGTATTATGAGAACTATACTTTCACAAATACATACATGGATTCTGTTTGTGACCTGTTTTTGACTTCCTTCAACCAAGAGGAGGAGATGACCATGGACGCCGAGGGGAAATTTGACTCCCTTCAACCGTATCATCACAAGGTCCAGGTTTGTTGGCCCATTGTGGGTCATGATGGATGTTATCCTCTTAGGACATTTACAATATTGAAAATGTCCGGGAGAGGAGATGAGGCTCTTGAGGCCGCTGCTGGAGGCCCCAGGAAGATTATGAAGGACAGCCCAGGTGTTGTCTTGCTCAGCCGCTACAACAGGCTGGCGCGGCTCATCCTTCAACAGTCCCACGATGAATTGGGGCATGGAGGCCATCGTAAGACGTTGGCGCAAAGCCGCAGGTATGCATGGATCACACATGGCCGCATGGAGGCTATGAAAGTGGTCAAGAGTTGTGCTGCATGTTCCATTGAATATGCCAAGCGTTCGAGTCCCGCAATTGCTAATATTCTGCCAGATCGTGTCGAGCCCTCTGTGCCCTTCAAGGAGGTGCATATGGACCTTGCGGGGCCGATCGAAGTTACGAAGCCTGGCGTTGGTACCAGGAGTTCCAAGACCAAGTACAAAGTTTGGTTGTTGATTGTGGCCTGTAGATTTACACAGGCTGTGTTTGTTGATGTGTTGACTGATTATTCAACTGAAGCCGTGCTGGTCGGCTTGAGAAAACTTCAGGCGTTTTACAATATGCCTAGAAGGGTTACCACAGACAGAGGCACCAATATGGCCGGTGCCAAGCGAATTATGGATGAACTTTTGAAGGATACCCGAATGCATTTTGAATGGCATCTGGTGCCCACCGCAGCACACTCGTTCGTGGGTACTGTAGAGAGGCAGGTTGGGCTGGTCAAGCGTGTGTTGAACAAGAAGTTGGCTGGTGCTACTGTAACCTTCAATGATTTATTGGTATTGTGTGCTGAGACTGCAAAAGTCTTGAATTCTAAGCCATTGACCTATGCCACCCAAGGAGATGACGTCAATTGCTGGAGAATAATTTCACCTGCTGATCTGTTAGGCGGCAGGACCAACGATGCAATCTGCACCTTTGAGACAGGTTGTAAAGAGCCCATCACCAGGAGGCTGGAGAACTTGGAGGAGTTGACCCGTCAGTTCCATCAGGTGTACAAGGAGCAGCTCATGCCTGAGCTACTCAAGTCCGTCAAGTGGCGCAGCAACAAGGTGCTGCTCGAGCCGGGAGACGTGGTGCTGATCGACGATAGCACAAATTTGATGAAGAAGTTCAGATTGGGGCGTGTGGAAGAAGTGCGCCCAGGTGGGAGGACCGTGGTTTGCAAGTTCAAATTATCAGATGACGCAGCCGCCACGAGTAACGAGACTTCCGCAAGACGTCTGCTCAAGATCAATCTACCCAAAGTTTAGTATAAGTATCGTTCTTGTTTAACTTTGAATTTTATTTTTACGGTAGATTTATCAGATATTTTTTTCGAAAGACAAAAAACGCAAATTTTGACTCAATTTCGTTTAAACTTTCAAATCGACGCAAGATTTTTTTCATTTGAAATGCAAACTTAAGTTATTTATACGTTTACGCAAGTTTTTTCAATGATTTAAGTCTTTCCGGGACCAGGGATTTTTTTTCGCGGAAATTTTCCTAGGTACCTACGCAAATACGAACATTTTTATCCTTGTTTAATTGAAATTCGATATGATAAAAAGTAACACAATGAAATTTTTTACATCATACAAATATTTCTTTAAGATTTATTATAATCACATAGATAATTTAATATTACATATATATTAAATTTATTTCTATTTACCTTTTAACCGTTGTACCTAAAGAAAAATGCAGATTTTTTTCGTCTTGAATTAAGTAGATTCTTTGAGTTCGAAGATTTAAGCTTAATAAGACCGCTCTATAGTGTATCTTAGCTCTGTTACCTCGGCCAGACATACTACAGAACGGCAAAACTAAAGCATAAGATAATTTTATTTTGATTGCTTTGATTGATGATTCTAAAGTTTCTTGAATTATTCATGATTCTTTTAATTTTTGATTTGATTTAAACATCACTAATTATGTTTATTTTCAGTTGATGGAGCCCTGCGCCAGAAATCCTGTCGGAAATTATGCAGTATCAAAAAATTGTGATGGAAAGACATAACGTCCGTCAGGATAGCTGGAACATGGCATTATTAATATTTGAAAGATTGGTTAGTTTGTATCTTGAGGGGTTCATTCTAACTGAGGCCCCAAATTGCCTTAATTTTGACTGTATGAATATGTACAAGTTGCTTTCTTCTTAAAACAGAGAGAAATTGCAAACTCAGCATTTAGAGAAGTTCTTTTCTTATAATTGAGCTTTTGTTTTATTTTGGTAATTTAATTTGCATATTTCAATTGCAATTTTATTTTACGCAATTTTGATTCACGAAGATTTAAAATTATGAGATTTTAATTTTCCGATGTTTGATGATTTTTTTCACAGTCATATTTTATTTAGATTTAAGTATCTATTTTATTAAACATGTTAGATTTAAGGATTTACCTATTTTATCTAAGAATGTCTAGATGTAAGCCCGAGTATTTTTCCGCTGGAGAAATGCTTAATTTTGAGAAGTTTTTTATGAAAATTCTATTTTTCTTTTCTAGCAAAAAGATTTAGTAGAAAAAATGTCATTATTTAATCTTTCTTTCTTTTGATTAAAAGTTTGAGTTGATTATTTAATTATTGATGCGATTTTTAATATAAAAATCATTTGCCTATTATTATGTAGGTACCTAATCAAAGTTTAGGTACTATTGATTATTAATTCATGTATTCGCAATTACATGGTCTGTAATTCTAACTTTAATTGAGATTATGAGGCCATGATTAATGAGATGTGTGAGTGGTAAATGTGCATTTCATGAATGTTGAATGCTTTTCCCATTCCTTATTCCTATCCTTATGTGGTAGTGGAGTCGGTTTGAGTTATTGTGGTGTTCGTAAGTTACCATAATTAATTTTAGGCCTGATGGCCATGCCATTTTAAACTCTTGTAATTTATGCGTTATGAGATTGTGATTTGTGGACACTGTCTGCACGCATGATGTTAAGATGAGTTATTGTGTTCGATTCCCAGTGACTAGACGGGTGTGTGTTGGAATGAATTTTCTTGTATTCCCTGGCAAGTTCGAACCCATTAATTCCCTTTTCCTTACACCAGAGGATGAGTGTGTTACGCGGCATTCCTAACTATCTCCGCGCTTCGCTTGTAAACAAACAAAGGCGCGCACATTTTTTCCTTGTTGATTCCCATGTGAAGAGCTACGTGAATAAAAATAATGTATTGGATGGATATACATGCGCTCTAATCCGTGGAAGATCTCAAATAAGCCTTCCTGCTTAGTTTGACATCATAATGTGGTAAGAATTTATCTTAATTCTTAATAATAAGTGTAGTATGGTATATTTTTACGAAGAAATTTAAAACATTAATTTTTCAACAAATAGACCATTTAACTGCTAACTTTTGACATACGAATATTTTCCTTAGTTTTATTGATCATTTGAATCTAAAATTATCAATTTCTGATGCTATTTAATATGTTTCGTGCCAATTTAAAGTTTTTTAGAAATTTTATATTTTTAATTAAATTGAAATCACGCAACCTCGATATACAAAAATAATAAACCATTAATGCTATGTAATTAATCTTTATATTTTTGTTTTAGATTCACCGTTTTCATGGTAATAAATACACATTTGTAAACATTCACATGTTGGTCATTCGGAGGGCTTGGAGATTAAGATTTCGTGTACGGCAAGGCATGCGTACCGAAACAAATCCTTTTCTTTATCTAGTTCTATTCCTCCCCCCCCCCCCCACAAAGGTTCCCCCCAAGGATTTAAGTGCTAAATTAACAACTTTGACGGTTTTTTTTTATTCATAATTTTTTTGTCTTCGTACACTTATGAATGTTGTAATCCTTGTTTTACAATCGAATCTGATCCCTTTTCGGAATGGTTTTATATGGATAATAAAACCATAGCTAAAATCAAATATAATTCAGAAATAAAGCAAAATGTAGTTTGAATCTCTATTTTAAAAAGATGTTTAAACAATTCGTAAGATATGAATATCATTTTTGACAAGTGGCTATTATTATCTTTGCTTTTTCCAGTACTAGCGGCTACGCCCCTAGAGGCCTCTAGTGGCACTTTAAATGTTTTTGTTTGTTAAAGTTTCTACGATATTTTTTTTACGTACGATACCTCTTTATTTGACGTTGAAGTCTCCCATAATTTTTTTAAAATTTCAATTTTTTGTCATTTTTCTTGGGAGGGTGGTAGTACCCTCCCCCAAAATAGTTAAAAACCTTCCCAGGACATATGAGAATCTACCATGTTAAGGAGAACCCAATCGGTTTAGCGGTTAGCGAGATCCTTCGGTACACACAGACAGACACACAGACACACAGACATCCTGTTACTTTAGTATAAGGATAGCTTAGAAACCGATTACTATTCGCTGGATTATAACTGGTTCTGAGTTATAATGAAAAGTAATGTAGAGCCAAATTTTCTTATGTACTTATTCTTCAATTCTTGCAAATGCATTATTGTTGATTTGTCAGAGAGACAAAAATATTATGAAAAATAAATAGTAAAACATAGCTTATATATAAAGATGGAAATTATTGTTCTTAGAATGATAAATACCTTTATTAAATCTTGGTTTAAATCGGTAAATTTGTTTATCTAGTGTCTAATCCTTTTAGATCCAGGGCTACACTATGGCCGATAAATTTATGGACATCCCCAATAATGACACACAAAATTACCACTTCTTTTGATTAAAATTATTGGTTGAAACTTTGAACACTCAACTTAACGAAACAAAATTCACTAAAGTCCCCAAAGTTGTTTAGTCAACGAAACTGAAAACGTTATTATAAAACTATGGGAACTAGTGTAATAGACAGCTCTTTGTACCCTCTTTCTCTCTGTTTTAGATTCTATATTTTTTTCAGGACACATATCTCTATTCCTGGATGCATTGTTTGCACAGAAACAACATATATATGTATGCATTATCTAGTCTTTACCAGTAAAAGGAACCTTAAATATTACAATTTTTTCTATAATTAAGCTTGGTCTGTCTGTTCGTCTGTCCATTTGACTGTCATTTTGTCTGTCAGTTTGTCTGTCAGTTTGTCTGTCAGTTTGTCTGTCAGTTTGTCTGTCAGTTTGTCTGTCAGTTTGTCTGTCAGTTTGTCTGTCAGTTTGGCTGTCAGTTTGGCTGTTAGTTTGGCTGTCAGTTTGTCTGTCAGTTTGTCTGTAAGTTTGTCTGTCAGTTTGTCTGTCAGTTTGTCTGTGTGTCTGTACATATGTTTGTATGTCTATATTAACTTTTTTCAGTCTGTCTATCTGTCTCTCTGTCTGTTCGTCTGTCTATCCATCTATTCTATCTGTCTGTCTGTATTTATGCGACATACGGGAAAAGTAAAATTCTCGGCTAACATTCAAGATAGGTCACTAAATTTTTTTGTATAGATTCTCTTTATCATTTGGCACACAGAATATTTCTTAATTGAACCGTCGGTCTGTTGTTCATCCTATAAAAGAAGACATATTTTAAACATATTTTGTGGACAAACGCAAGAGTCCCAAACGTCAGAATGGATAAACGCAGAAGTGGACACTTAACCTAACCTATCCTAGTTTAGGTCATCTTATAGGTAATTAAATGCCTAACCTTTGTGGGGGGCTTATTTGTACATTCATATCTTAACCTAAAATAATCTGTATAGAAATACTTACTTAAATTAATATTTTAACACTCCTGCGTTTGTCTACTCCGACGTTTGGGACTCCTGCGTTTGACCACTCCGGTGTTTGGGACTCCTGCGTTTGTCCTGGAACCGTATGTAGTATAAATTAAAGTTTAAGAGTATCCTATACTTTTAATATGTTTGCATATGTATGATCTTGCAAAAAATGTAGTCACTACCGTATAAATGTATTGGCTTTTACACTATTTCAGTGTTTTAGCAGGGATCTTGAGAGATAAGACAAAGTATGATAAAATGATAATCAACCCCAATTACGATAAACAATATTACTACTTCTGTAGATTAAAATTGTAGACACTACCGTATAAGTGTATAGGCTTTTACACTATTTCAGTTTTTAGCAGGAATTTAAGGGATAAGACAAAGAATGCTATAATAATAATCATCCCAATTACGATAAACAATATTACTCTACTTCTATAGATTAAAACTGTAGACACTACTGTATAAATTTATTGGCTTTTACACTATTTCAGTTCTTTAGCAGGGATTTAAGGGATAAGACAAAGTATTATAAAATGATAACCATTCCCAATGATTACAAACAATATAACATCTTCTAAAGATTAAAATTGTAGACACTACTGTATAAATGTATTGGCTTTTACAATATTTCAGTTTTTTAGCAGGGATTTAAGGGATAAGACAAAGAAAGCTATAATAATAATCAACCCAAATTACGATAAACAATATTACTACTTCTGTAGATTAAAATTGTATAAATGTGTTGGGTTTTACACTGTTTCAGTTTTTTAGCAGGGATCTTAAGGTATAAGACAAAGTATGCTATAATGATAACCAACCCCAATTACAATAAATAATATTACTACTTCTGTAGATTAAAATTGTAGTCACTACCGTATAAATGTATTGGGTTTTACACTATTTTAGTTTTTATAGCAGGGGCCTTAAGGGATAAGACAAAGTATGATAAAATGGTAGTTATCCTCAATTATAAAAAAAACTACTAAAATTTGGTTTAACCCTTACAGATCAGGGGGGGGCTCCAAGAGCCCCCCCCCCCTCTAGTTGTTTCAATCTCATTTTTTTTGTAGGTAAGATGGAGAGCTATAACTTCATGACTTTTTAAGTTTAGTAATTATACGTCGGCAAGAGTTGATTTTATTAGGATATCTGGTCTGTGTCGGTCGTGGTGTCCGGTCAAAGTCGGTTGGGTAGCAAAAAAAATTAGAAAAAATTCTAAAGAAATCTTAATTTCTACATTATGACTTTTGTGTATAAGGTAGAAACCTAAAATTTTTTTGGTGAATACTTAGATATCAATGACCTTCTGAGAAAAGTGGTGTTATGACCGTTTGACCGCTCCCTGACCGACTTTATGACCAATTTTTGTCCGGCTTTTACTACAGACATATATCATGAATATCGTGGCTTCTATTACAGCTAGAGACCTAATATTTTTTTTGGGTAAATCCTTGAACAATAATAAACAGATAAAAATATCAATTTGCGCCGCCAACCGCCGTTTTACCGCCGTAACCGCTGAAAATGGCGGTTTCCGTTATTTGCCGTTTTTCGGTGATGATCAGAAAAAGTAATTTTTTGTTTTGAAAAATAAAAGTTCGTCCTAAAATTTGGTCATCCTAGCTGCAAAATTGGCCACTCTATAGCTGTTTTAAAATTTAGCGGCTGGCCGCTTAAAAGTGGCTATGGAGCGGTCTGGCCGCTATGACTAGAAAAAGTAATTTTCTCTAAAAATACACATAAACCACCAGAAAAAAATTTTACGTCTTTATCTGTACCAGGAGCCGAGATAGAGGGGGGGGCTCTTGGAGCCCCCCCCCCTCCCCCCCAATCTATTAAGGTGGGAATCGGGGCCCGATCTGTAAGGGTTAAAAAATTAAGCACAGCTAGAATAGATCTAACCACTCAAAATTCAATAAAAGTACCCAAAGTTTTTGAGCTTGAGATTGAAGTGAAGGAGGCATGGGACACTTGACTGTAAATTACACTGGTACCCAAAATGTTATAGCAACAGTATCTTATAAGTTGGGTTGATTGATTGATTGATTAGCCTCGTCAGTTTGTTGAATTATCTGTTCATGTTATGCCCTCGTCGAGTTGTAGAAAATCTGCCGCCATTTTAGGTTGGGTCCATAGGGATAAAACATCTAGGTTAGTAGGGTTATTCGGGCATTCAAACAGATGTAAAGTTGTGTGTGGTGATTGGTTGCATAAAGTGCAACTGTCGTCAGGTTTTTCTCCTATTCTGTGTAGATAGGAGTTCAGGATTCTGCTGTATCCAGATCGTAGTTGTAATATTCTGGATCTTGTTATTCTTGGTAGGTTCAATTCCTCCTTATTTACCTCTGGTGGGTTTCGTTGCAGGATTTTATTTGGAGGGTATTGTGCCAGGGCCTTTTGCACTTCAGTAGTGTGGATGATTTTTATCTTGGCCTTTAAATCATCCTTGTCCACAGGGAGGAGATGAGCAATATCTTCTCTACTGTGTTGTATAGTTGGTTTTAAGCTGCGTGAGGGGAGCGGCTCTGTGGTCAATTTAAAACCTGGGTGGTCAGGCAAATGGTTGGTCAACAAGAATTGGTTAGTAATCATCCTGCAGTGATCTTTGAGAGGTAAAATTTTAGCTTCACGGTGGAGGTGTTGCTTGGAGGCCATCCCTAGGTTACCTGTAATAACTCTAATGGCTTGGTTTTGTGTGGTTTGTAATTTCAACCAGCTTGTGTCCGAAATTATTGGGCTCCAAATTGGAGCAGCATATTCCAGGACACTTCGGCAAATGGATTTATATGTAATTGCCAATGTTTCTGTGTCTTGGCCCCATGAAGATCCTGCCAAACATTTCATGATGTTGATTTTGATTTGGCTGTGTCTGTTATGTTTTTCACATGGTGTGAAAAAGTGTACATAGTGTCGAAGGTGACTCCTAGTAACTTTGGAGTGTGTTCATGGGGAACAGTACAATCTTTCATTTTAATTTCTGGCTGTTCTTTAAATTCTTTGGTATCAGGAGTGAACAGAGTAACCGTGGATTTGGTTGGGGAGACTTGTAGCTCTCTTTCTTCCAGAAATTCCAGCACTTTGGGAATGTATTGATTGATTGCACTGGCTAGGTTTTTAAAAGGCTTGTCTGTAGCATAGATGCTGATATCGTCAGCATACTGGACCACTTGGATGTTCTTTGGTGGTCTTGGCAGATGTCAGAGGTAAAAGTTGAACAGTATTGGGGATGTAACTGCCCCCTGCAGGACTCCTGCTCTGATGTTTCTGTGTTTAGATGTCTGATTTCTGAAATTTACCGTGGACTGGCGCCCTTTCAGGTAGCAACAGAACCATCTTTTCAAACAAGGAGAGAGGTTGGTGCTTTCCAGATCTTTAAGTAGTTTGTCGTGGTTTACCATGTCAAATGCTTTGCTTAAATCAATCTTGAGGAGAACTGTTCTGTCAGGCCGTTTGGACCTTTTCTCATTGAAACCATTGGCAACTTGGCTATTAAATTCATTCAATGCAGTTACTGTTGAGTGGTTTTTCCTGAAACCATGTTGGAAAACTGGGACTTCCAGGTTTTCCGTGAGTGTAGGTAAGAGGAGTCTCTCTAGGATCTTTATTGCTGGGCAAAGAAGGGAGACTGGTCTGTATGAATCAGAGATGTTGGCAGGTTTACCTGGTTTAAGCAATGGTATTATTACTGAATTTTTCCAGATATCAGGAATTGTGCTGGTGCTGACAGAGATGTTGAAGATTTTGGTCAGGAAAGCAATGCCATTCGGTCCAAGGTGTTTAAGATGTAGGTTAGTTATATTGTCAGGTCCAGCTGCTTTAGAAGCTTTGCATTGTTTAATAGCCTTGTCTGTGTCTTGATAAGTAAAAGTGACGTCATCCGATATCGCGTTCTTTTTTATTTTTCTGGAAATGATTCTTGATTGTTTAGAACTTTTATGTTTAACAACAGATGAAAATTGCTTGTTAAATCCGTTGGCAATATCTCTGGCGGAAGAAAGGTATTTGCCTTTAAACCTGATTGCTTGGTTTCCAGATTGGGTACTTTTACCATTCAAATTCTTGATGAGTTTGAAGAGTTTATTTGAACAAGATTTACTGATACCTTCCACTTTTTCTCTCCATTTAGATTTACGATGTTTGCTAATTTCGATGTAAATATCTCTGTTTAGGTTAGCAATTTCTGGTGAGTGTGGATCATTTGTCCGGATTTCGTCTCTTCTTTTAATTTTGGCAGCTGTGGCGGTGGGTATTTCAGGAATGACATCTTTTATTCTGCCGCCGGGGATAGTTTTCTTAGCTGCTTTATTAATAATATTTCTGAACTTTTTCTCTGCTGAATGGACTGTCCAGCCTTCAGTTGGGTCAACTAGATTATCAAATTTTTCTTCAGTGATGGATGTGAATCTGTTCCAGTCAGCTTTTTCGAAGTTAATGAAGCTTCTGAAATCACTTTTGATGGGGTTAATGTGAGTGCTGACTTTGATTATGATGGGTAGGTGGTCAGATCCAAGGCTGGTCATAGTTTTCCATTCAATGCTGTTCATTAGGGATATCGATGCTAATGAGATGTCTGGTGATGTTGCATTCCCATTAGAAGGTAGTCTGGTTGGAGTATTCTCGTTTAGAATGCCAAAGTTGGAGTTGCCAATAGTATCAGCAATCTCAGAACCTCTAGGATCCTGTATGCTAGAGTGCCAGAGTGGATCGTGGGCATTGAAATCTCCAAGGACAAGGGCGTCGCCAGTGGGGAGAATAGTGTTGATATCAGGTTTGAAGCCAGATTTACAGCTGCTAGTAGGTGGGATATAAATATTGATGATATGTGTGTTGCCTACTAGAATACCTAGGTATTCTGTATGTTCGTCTGGCTTTTGGTCAGGTAAAATCTGGAACTGCAGAGATTTGTGGACATAGATGATGAGTCCACCTCCATTGTCATGTGTTCTGTCTTTGCGGATGGTGGCAAAGTTAGGAATGTCAATAGTTGTAGATTTGCAGCTCAGTTTAGACTCTTGTATGACAGCAATTTTTAATTGATGTTGGTATAGGTATGAGACAAGTTCTGAATATTTGCTTTTTAGTCCATTACAGTTCCATTGAAGGATCAGTAATTCATATGGTGTGCTGTTCAGGAGATTTTGATGATTGGAAGATTGAGGAGTGTGTGAAGGTGTGATGACAGGTGGGTTTGTAGTTGTAGTAGGAGTGATAGCAGGTGGGGCAGGGTTAGAAGTTTGAGGAATAAGACAGCCAGAGCATATGTACGAGGTGTTGTCATAATCATGGTAGGATTTTAAATTGCTGCAGTTATTAATTTTGCGGCAATGTACCCATTGATGGCATTTAGTGCATTCTACAGAGATGGTGTGGTTGTAGACTTTCTTCGTGCACACTGTTGGGTCAAAAACTTTGGCTACTTTTATCCAATTTTGATTTGTTGTTTTCAAACTTGTATAGGCTAACTTTTTGACCAAGAATTGCAATCTGAAGATAGGATTATTTCATTCTGGTTTATTGGGAATGTACTTCAACTTATTTTGCGAATGTCTTATCCCTAAAGATCTCTTAACCCTTACAGCTCGGGCCCCAATTCCCACCTTAATAGATTGGGATGGGGGTCATATTGACCCCCCCCCCTCTATCTCGGCTCCTGTTACAGTTAGAGACATAAAAAAAATTCTGGTGGTTCATGTGTATTTTTAGAGAAAGTTACTTTTTATAGTCATAGCGGTCAGACCGCTCCTTAGCCGCTTTTTAGCGGCCAGCCGCTAAATATTAAAACAGCCGTAGAACGGCTAATTTTAAAGCTAGGATCACCAAATTTTAGGACGAACTTTTTTTTTATAACAAAAAATTACTATTTCTGACAATCGCTAAAAACGGCAAATAACGGAAACCGGCAAAATTACAGGTAGGAAATAGAAAATCGGTCAAAAATCGGTCAAGGAGTGGTCAAACGGTCATGACCTTACTACTCACGGAAGTTTATTATTGCTCAAGGATGTACCACAAATTTTTTTAGGTCTCCAGCTGTATTAGAAGCCACTATATACATGTTGTAAGTTTATAGTAAAAGCCGGACAAAAAATCAGTCATAAAATCGGTCAGGAAGCGGTCAAAACACAAAAAGTCATAAAAAGTCATAATCAAGAAATTAAGATTTATTTAGAATTTTTTCTAAATTTGGTGCCACCTAACCGACTTTGACCAGACGCCACGACCGACACAGACCAGATATCCTTATAAGATCAACTCTTGCCGACGTATAATTACTAAACTTAAAAAGTCATGAAGTCACAACTCTCTATCTTACCTACAAAAAAATGACATTGAAAAAACTAGAGGGGGGGTCAATATGACCCCCCCCCCCCCGATCTGTAAGGGTTAAGAGAAGCTATGAGTCTTTAAAAATATGTTTATCCCTTTCTTTAAATATATATAAGTAGCACGTTCTCATATTGAGACAGAGATACAGGAAAGTTAAATAGAATATAAATTAATAACTCAAAGCCACTCTTTCTTTTTTTCAATAAGTTGAAGATATGAGTTGGGGTTAGTTTTTTTCCTATTGGGCCTATGTTGGCCAAAATAACCCAACCAGCCAGATCTAAAGAAATAAAAGAACAAAAGAAAATCTACATAGAAGCGCTGGTGGTGAGTGTCTTATGTGACGTTATAAGATTACGTCTAAATCCATCTCTTTTTTATAGATTTCCTTTCCCACTTTTCCTCTCATCCCTCCTTTTCAAGACGTAATTTTATGACGTCACACATGTCAACTACACAAAATAGGTGAGGGGGGGGGGGGTACTGTGCTCGACTAGGCATTTAAGGTAAACAAGGACAAAGATATTTATGGAAGATTATATTATCATCCATTGGCTTATTATGATATCCCTGAATATACAATTGGTCATTTTATTTTTATGCAACCATATAAGTGTTGTATACGCCAGGTATACAGGGATTATGCAATAAGCTATAAAGCAATCTTCCCTCAAAGTATAACATTTATTGGGAAAAATTGTATAAAAAATGATGTATTACCAATATTACCTCTAGGGGCAAGGCTGCTGTTCTTGTAAGGTCCAACACCCAACAACCATGTTTCATTTTCTGTCCATTTCACCCGGTAACCTCAACAGAAAATAATCCCTTTGATTGCACGACCTTTGTTTACAAGTCCTAATGTTAACATTAACATTACAAGTCCTAACTGTATATGGTGATGAGTTATGCCTATTTGTGTGCTACGTGCCAAAACAACAGTATATAAAAATGTTGAACGTCTCTAACGCAGTTCGTTCCAGATTCGAACCCGACCCAGAATGTAATAATAACCTATAATGATAATATTACAGAGCTGGATCTTTAAATCTTTTTAGTGGTGAGCCAGATCGGGGTGAGCCGAATTTCAGCCAATCACAGCGCGGCATTTTATAAAATGCTGTGCTCTCATTGGTGGAAAGTTGGTACCCCGATCTGGCTCACCACTAAAATGATTTAACCCTTAACGGTCGGGGGGGGGGGGGGGGCGTTGAACGCCCCCCCCCCATCCGGTTTTTTCTTTCTCATCTTCTGTGTGTGAAAGATAAAGAGCCCAAACTGCGTGACTTTTTAAGTATGGGTATGACACATAACTGAGAGTTGGAATTTTTTGAATATCTCCATCCTGGCGGGCACAGGATGCCAGCAAACCTGGCAGGGTGATCCAGGTAAAGAGCAAAAATATTTTTTTTTGACTTAAACAAAGCATTTTAACTTACTAAAATACTAAAATATCCTCTAGTAGTACATTCTCATATGAAATACAGGTGTTAAAGTCAATTTCATGTTCCAGGTATGATCCTGCAGGTCCTGATCCTCTAGGTCTACAGAAATCTTTAAAAGTCTCCTGTGACCGCAATTTTTGACTTAAAGACTTCAAATTTTAAACTTAAGCTTTCCTTACATGTCTACATAACGTATTAAAATTTCATAAAGATCCGCTGCAATTTTACCGCCGACTGCGGCGGCTGGCAGCTGCCAAGTACAGCTGCGGCCGCTGAAATTTATTTTTGATATTTCTAATATAAAATTTACATAAAGATAAACATTTTCTGTAAAAACATTGTTTTTCTAGCTTCAAAAATAAGAAAATTACAGCCGTTTGAAATTTTTCAGTAAAAAAGGACCTAAAAACAAAGGTTGTTAAATAAAGGGGTGAAGGAAGCGAAAATTGACTTTGACTCACTTAAGGTCGGAAATTCATTATCAAACAGGGGACTTGCACATAATTTTTTAGCCCTCTAGGTCTAATAGGAACTGAGATAATAGGGGTGGGCGTTGAACGCCCCCCCCCCCCCCCCCGACTGATTAAGGTGCGGCAAGGGGCCCGACTGTAAAGGGTTAAAGATCCAGCTCAGCCTAAAAAGATCCATAGGCATCCCAAATATCCCTGGTGGAATGCAAGTAGCATGATATAGTAATTATTGTAAATGTTGACTTTTATCTTTAAATAAATGTCTTTTGCCTTTTTGATATTAAAACAAGGATGACAACATATTTAAGTACCGAAGCATAGCGCATAGGCTGATTATTACACTAGTCTCCAAAGAATTTTGACAACATTTTCTTATTCGTTGGGTCAACAATTTTGGGGACTTTTGATTTGAATTTTGATTGGTTGGTTTAATAAGTTGAATGTTCCCACGCTTTTCCTCAACAGTTTAGCGGATTTAAAACCAACACGCATCAAGCGGTCAATGGATCCTATAAATATACACATTTGCTGAATCAAAACTGGTTTTACCTAAAATGTATCTGCTCCTTCTTCGTGTCTATAGTATTTCAAAGATTTTTAATAAAAATATGTGATTATTTGACTTTAAAATAACCTTTAATCAAAAATCATCTTATAGTTTAAAGATTGTAAATATAATTTTGTCATATTTGTTGAGGCTTTAAAAAAATATTTTTATAGACAATTCAACACTGCATATTTAGGATGTATAACAGTGGTTATTTTATGCATTATTAGTGATATAAAAAGTCATGTAAAAAGCACTAATCCTAATTGATTAGATACTTAGCCGTTTATTACACAAAAGTCTATCTTTTCTGTTCTAAACCATTTTAAATTTTATATGGATAAAATTTTGATATAATGAAACAGTAAGTGGGATAATATATGACACGAAAGGTTCATTTAAAAACATTACTTTAAAAGATATACTTGAATACACTTCATTTACAATTTTATTACTTAATAGTTACTAGGTAAAGTAAATGTTTTTTTAATTTTAATTGCATTAAAGTTGACAAAAATTTGATAATGATCATCTGATATGTTTTGTATGTAAACAGTATGTATTTTATCTGTAGCTTAAGATTTCGATAGCTGATTTAGTTCTACACGCTAGGAAAGCTTCACGTACATAGGATCCAGGATGGGTTCAGGCTATTTGATTTTTAGATTTAAGTCTTAAGTCTGTTATGCCTTACGCCAGAAAACAGACCAACTAGATGCTAGGAGCACAATCGCTATTTTTTTATATAGAGATATATATAGTATATTTTAATTTAACATCAAATTAATGTCTGGTGTATTAAAGATTATTTAGCAATTGAAAACAATTTTTATTTAATTTTGTATCTTATTTAAGACATGGCAAAACCTTTTTTTAAATGTGATCATAATCTACATAGGTCAAAGATTTTGGTCGTTGTGAATCTATAATTGTAATTTAAAAAAACAAGACTTTTTCTGATGTTTGATTTTAATAGAAAAGCTTTTCTTTATTAAGGGTTGGTCTGTCTGTCCGCAACGGATAGCTCTTATCATTAATTTAGGCCTTTTATAATTATCCTATTGATTTCATACTTGGTTGGTTATTCCTTTAGTAGTAAGGTACGATTTAGAAAGCAAAGCAATTCGACAAAAAGTTTTAAACCTTTTTGTAATAAATACTACAACAAGGTACAACGTTATAAATGAGGCACATATATAATAAAGTCCTAAAAATGTAGGAATGTCCTTAAACAGTATGTTGTATTTTGCAACAAATTTACTTAATAGTAAAACTATTTAATGAATAATGAACTATTCAGTTTTTAACTAATTAGACTATACTTATTAATAACTTTCCTTTGATATAATCAATTAAATGCCTAATTTCTTCAACAATCTAAAGTTTATGTGTTTGAAAATTCGAGTGTTAAATTGCTTATTGTTTAAAAACTGTTTAAATACAAGTTAATGTTTAAGGACATAATTACATTTTTAGGACTTGATAAAGAGATGCATCGCTTATAACATTGTACTTTGTTGTCCTAGGAATCAGTATCCCAAAATTCAGTTCAATTGGATAATTTTATCACATAAAAATATGTTGTTTTAAAATTTTTAAAAATGAACAGTTTAAATTGGGCGTTCGGAAATTCTGGTAACGATTTTAGAGTAACTACACTTTCTAAGTCGTACCTAAATACTACAGGAATAACCTTGCAAAGTTTGAAATCGATAGGTAAATTCTAAATTAACGGAAAAAAGCTAACCGTTCCACTAAAAAAGCTAACATTTCCACCTTCAAATCTAACTTTTACTGACGGACAGACAGACGTACCGACCCTAATTATAGAAAAGCTTCGCTTTTAATAACAGTAAATATGTTGTAAATCAATACTGTCAGTATTTTTAAAAGCGAAGCTTTTCTATAATTAGGGTCGGTCCGTCCGTACATCCTTCACAAACGGATAGCTTTTTTCGTTAATTTAGGCATGTTAGATATGTCATATCGATTTCAAACTTTGCATGGTGATTCCTTTAGTAATTAGGTACGATTTACAAAAAATAGCAACTCTATAATCATTACAAGAATGTCCGTACATCCATTTTAAACATATTGATTTTTTTACTTTTTCAACAACAAAGTTTTATGTGATCTAATCATCCGATTGATCTGATTTTTGGTATGCTGATTCCTGGGACAACAAAGTATAATGTTAAAAGCGAAGCAACTCTATAATAAAGTCCTAAAAATGTAAGCATGTCCATAAACATTATCCTGAATCAAGCAGTTTTCAACAAATTTACTTACAATTTTGCTTCGACTCTTATACATTTATATTCTGATTATTCAGTTCTGACACTATATAAGTGTTAATGTCCGTTTGTCCTACCGTTTCAGTGCTTCGCTTTTATGGATGTTGTCATAATTGTTTAGTTAAATAATATGTTGATTTTTCATTACTGTTTTTACTTTCTAAGTTTAAGATTTCAAGGTAAATTGAAGAAAAAAAAGCATTAATTAAAACCAGAAGGTACCCCCGTCGACAATTTTATGAGTTATAATTAATCTACAAAAAAAAGTTTTAAAACAACTACTGCTTTCATGTGTTAGAGATAATATACATTTTACATCAAAGGCTATTTTAAAGTCAAATTAGCACACATTTTTAGTCTAATTCTTAAAAATTCTATAATCCGGAAGAAGGAGCAGATACAATTTAGCTAAAACCAGTTTTGATTTTGCAAATATGTCTATTTACAGGATCCATTGACCGCTTGTTGCGTGTTGGTCAAAAATCCGCTAAACTGTTGAGGAAAAGTGTGTTCCAACGTTTCAACCACTAATTTTAACTTATAGAAGGGTAAATTTTGTGTATCACCATTGGGGATGTACATCAATTTATCGGCTATTGTCTTATCCCTCAGTGAGATAAAGAGTAGATGATCTGAGCTCATATATATTTTCTTACTAAATTTATGCAGTCTATATATTATACTAGCGGCTACGCCAATAGAGGCCTCTAGTGGCACTTTACCAGGTTTTTTTCTTCAAGTCTCTACGATACCTCTTTACGTTGCTTTCAAGTTTCTACGATACCTCTTTATTTATGTTGCGTTCAAGTCTCTCAAATATTTTTAAAATCTTAGATTTTTTGTGATTTCTCTTGGGAGGGTGGTGGTACCCTCCCCCAAAATAGTTATAAACCTTCCCGGGACTTATCAAGCTACCCTGTTAAGGAGAGCCCGATCGGTTCAGCGGTTAGCGAGATCCTTCGGTACAAAAAAACAGACAGAAAGACAATTAGACAAACACACATCCTGTTACTTTATTATAAGGATTATATATTAGAATTAACTTCGCTTGTGAAAAAATACTCTAAATTTAACTTTAAAATCCCAAATAATTTCAAAATATATCTCTATTTTAAATTGCACAGGGAGGGGTAGGTCATATGCAGTAAAATTAAGTGCATAGTCGAAATTGTGAAAAATGAGTAATAATATTTTTTAGTGTTAATAGTTATTTTAGACTGGATTAGGTTAGGTTAAATGTGGTATAGGGTAGTCACTCAAAGTTAGAGGTATAGGCCACGCAGGGTTAGGACCCCTTTCAGTTGTTAGGAAAATTGAAGAAAAAAAATAACCCGTCCCTTATTTTCTTAAATAAATAAAATATGGGGATCGCCCAGCACTTTGGGGGAAAGCACCAAGATTAGTTATTTCCTTTCACTTGTCCTATCCCTGCCAAATATCTCTTTATTTTGATTTGCATGATTTAAAAATGTATTTTTTCACCAAATGAAATAAAACCCACCCAAAAGAGAAATTGGAAAAACTAGTTTTAAGCCATTTTTGAAAGCGAAGCTTTCCTATCAATAAGGTTCTATTCGTCCGTCTGAAGGTGATATACATAGTTTAATTAATTTTTTTTCACCTTAGGCACAGCTCTGCCTCTTTTATATAATTTTCACAAGACCGTACGTCCTTTTTTATGAAGGTTACTTTTAAATATTAGAAGCTTCTCTATGTGCCGTTGCTATCTATTATCTTTCTCTCTCTCTCTCTCTCTCTCTCTCTCTCTCTCTCTCTCTCTCTCTGTCTCTCTCTCTCTCTCACTCTTAATTTCTCTCTATATATGTATATATCTCTCTCTTTCTCCTCCTCATCCTATCTCAATCTTTTACTTAATTTACAGATAGGGTAACTTTGTTTATCATAATTTGGGCTTTACGTCAATTATCGCCCAAATTGTCTTATACCTTAAAATTCCTGAACATAAAATCATACTTAAATTAGCTGCGCTACTCATCGTCAAAATTATTCTTGTTTTTGGTTAAAACACACAAAATCTAAAAAAAATCTGGGATTATATTTGAAATGATAAATTAAATTGCCAACACGAAATATTTGAAACAAGGATAGCGCACCTCAAGAGAATAGATTTAGGCTTATTTTTCATCCACTCAGAATTAGATTTTCTTTGTTATATTGTTATCAAAATACAAGTGTTAACATAATCATGATATTTTTAAGAAGCAGAAAATTTAGAGGCAATTTAGCTTATCTTAACATAATACTATGTCCACATCCCTGCAGCAAAATCAACATAGTAATAATGCCATTGTATGTAGATTTAAAAAGGATTATACTAGAATAGTTCTAATATATATTTCAATTATGACCATTTTCATCAAATGTTATATAGTCGACACATTTCACTCTCTCCTTATCTTTCTCACTCTCTCTCTCTATCTATCTATCTATATCTTTCTCTCTCTGTCTTTCCAATTCTACAAAAGTTTCTCTTACTGCATTCAGAAATTACAGATTCAAATGGCGAATGAATAATTTGCAGTACCCGTATTTCTGCAGACATAAAGTAATTTTATAAAGAATATTCAAACATTATATCCTGTCCTATTATGTTATTAACTTATTAATTAAGGTTTTGTAAAGGAACTTACATTTGGAAATTCCTTAGCCAGCCCTGCAGCTCTGATAGGGGCTATGATAACTTGAACACATTGATCCATGACCAGAAGGGTGGCTACCTGTTACTACAGGTCCTCCAAAACAAGGTTAATTTGATATAAATCCCAGGCTATTTCATTCCTAACTTAAGTCTCTGGTTGATTTTATATTAATCTTTTGTCCTGTCCCTTTCCCCTCAAATACATAGCCATTATATGCATGTATATATCAGCTATTATCCAATCATATAAAGTAGCTAAGGAACTCACTAACCGCTGAACTGATACACTTATGGGATACTCTGTTTCAGGTTTCAGAATACAAAGATTTTGCTCAGCAGAATCAAACTTCTTAGAAATTGAGAAACGCTACTGATTACATAATACATATGCCTTTTAATTAGAATTTGTCCCTCCAATAAAATAAGTCATAATAAATTTAAAATACAATTTTCAAGTAATTGAAAATAAAACATAAATTTCTTAATATAAACTTAAAATAAAACAGGATAATAAAAATCCAAATTGCTTAAAATGTAAAATATTGATGTTTTTATGATCTAAAAAACTTTAATGAGTATTATTTAATTATTGTGATAGTTCAGTGGAAAGTTTCTCTTCAGAGAAGAAAAAATTGGTCCAGCGGTTAAGAGGATCCAAAGATTTAAACAAATACACTTATTTTTCTACTTCACAAAAAAAAAATTTTAATAAAGAAGGAAAAAATATTTAAACAAAAAATATAATAACACAAATAAAATGAAATTATTTCAGAAAAGCCTCAGTCTGAAAAATTGTGTGAAAAATGTATTATTTCTCACCAAATAATTCAAGATCAATGCCATGAAATTTCATAAACTGATATTTTTGTGGTTAAAAACTAATATCAGGTGAGAATTTTTCTTAGTTTTCAGCATTAAAGTTGTCTGGCTAGTTTGCCAATAATTTGCAATTAACATTTTTTAAAAATTGAGGAAAAATCTTTTATTTTTCTTTTGAAATGATAATGATCAGTAATTCAGGATTGAAAGACATAATGCAGAGTGAAGTTCGGTCATCTGCATTTAAATTAATCAATTAAAAATATTCTTATCAGTTATTTTTATTATATACCAATAGATAGACGGGAACTTTGAAGAGATTGGATGTAAACTGATTTGGAAGACAGATAGATAATTGGGTAGATGGACAGACTAATGAATATATTTACAGAAGAATAAATAAACAGACAGACAGATGGACAGAGAGTAAGTAATGTACAAAAAGGTAAAAGGTATTGATGGATGTATCTAACAGACAGACAGATGGACAGAGGATAAGTAATGTACAAAAAGGTAAAAGGTATTGATGGATGTATCTAACATACTAATCGGATAGATGTATAATTCATTATAGAAAACACATTTGTAAAAAGTCCTTTTCTTGTAATAGTTACTCTGTTTTAAATTTCCAGAGTCCAAAAAAGTAGAGATATGGAGAGTAAGAGGGAGAGAGACAGAGAGAGAAAGAGCATGTAAAATTATTTATGCAGGATTATGAACAAAAAATTGGGGACTAATATTCAGCAGTTTTAATCATGTAGTGTTTGAGTGTATTTTAAGCTTTAACTAATTTTATCTCACAGTATTTTTGAAATATCTACTACATACCTCTGAAAATAGATTAAAATCACTGAATATTTACGGAAAGAGCAATTTTTTGTGTTTAATTTTGTCTTTGGTAACTGGTAAATGTAAAGGAAGGAAATTTACAATGGATAAGACAATGGAAGATAAATGGATGTAAATCTTCCATGATGATACACAAACTTACCCCTTCTGTAGATTACAATTAGTGGTTGAAACATTGGGACACTCAACTTAACCACCCAACCGATCAAAATTCAATAAAAGTTTCCAAAGTTGTTAATAAGAAAACGTTACTTTAAAACTTTGTGGACGAGTGTAATAAACAGCCCATTGTCCCATCTCTCTCTTTGAAGTGTTCTAGATTAGTTTACAATCTTTCTTCCTACTTATATGTCCCTGTTTCGTATATGCAGAACATAGAAGCAAAAATGAGCACAAAATATTCATTCAAATTTCAGCTACTCCCAATTTTTGGAGAAACTATTATGCACAAGGATAATTACGTCCATTATGGGATGGGCCCGTAGAATTCTTGGGTTGAAGGGATATAGAAATTGCCTGAAACCATCCAATGACTCATATTTAAAGTAAAATAGCCTTAAACCATCCCTTAATCTTTGTAAAGCTTCCCTACAATTAAGAACTCAATTGGTCAGGGAGTAAGGGAGGGGACAATAGGCAATTAATTCAATTTAAGAGTTTTAAAAAAAGGCTATGAAATCCAGAAAATTTGGAGGAAATTGTAAAGGGATTGTTAGTTAAATTCAATAAACTATAAACTAAGAAAAAAGTTCCAAGAAAAAAGCAATCATTTGAAAATTAGATTACCAGTATATCACACTGATGTAACCATTCTGTAATTAATTACTAGAAAAATCTCCCTGGAACTCTACAGATGACAGGGAAAGGGAAAAGAAAGGTGGGGGTAATGGATATGAACAGGGAAAAAAGGGACAGGCAGGCGAAATCACAACTTGTTTTTGATGAAATATATTGAGGTTTTATGGTGTGATTTTTATATTACAAGATTATTGAACCAAACCAACTGCTATCTGGCTGGGCAAGAATCTGTTTATTTCCCTTGCCCCCACCTCCCTTCTCATTTTCCCTTTTGTCTCCTTTAAAAAATGGAGATGGGGGAGAGGGAAGTGAAAAAGATTATGGGAGGGAGGCTGTGTATTCTTAACTTTTATATTTAAACTACTCTCTGTCTGCTATATTCAAAACTAACACAGCGAGTAGTGGCCTTTCATGCGCTAGTACCCAAGCTCAGTCAGAAACTGCTAATTTCTCGCACATTCCCTTTAAGCCAGTACCCAAAGTCTGAGACTCCTAAAAATTGAATATTCGATCCATTGTCCCCTCCCTTACTCCCTGTCAATTGGTACTATTGGGTTAGCAAGATTTTAAGGAAAAAACAAAAACTTTACTTATACTATAAGAGGACGCTTGATAAGATTTTTTCTCGCATTCATTCGAATCCGGTGGATAGGAACCGGTTCTCATCCATACGAAAAAACTATGTCTAGCATCGTATTATATCCAGCTTTCCACGAATATAAAAATGTACAATCATAAGATTAAAACAAGTTTTTCTAGCCGGTGCCTTCGGCACCTCGGGGCTAAAAAAACTAGTTTTAATCACATAATTTTACTTTCTATATCCGCGGAAAGTCGTTTATAATACGATGCGAGAAATAACTATTCTCGTATTCATTTGAATCCGGTGGATAAAACCCGGTTCTCATCCATACGAAAAAACTATGGTTAGCATCGTATCATATCCAGCTTTCTACGAATATAAAATTACAATCATAAGGTTAAAACCAGTTTTTTAGCCCGTGCCTTTAGCAACTCGGGGCTAAAAAACTGGTTTTAATCTTATAATTGTACATTCTATATCCGCGGAAAGCTGGTTATAATACGATGCGAGAAATAATTATTCTTATTTCCTCTAGTAAGAAGTTAAAAATTATGTAATTATAACATCTAAAGTTAACTTTTTTATATAAAAAAACGGAAGTATTTTTAGCTTTTAAGTTTTTATGTTATAGATTTTATGCATCAGGAATCATAATACTTTTCTAAAATATTTTTTTTTTCTTTCTATTGTCGAATACCCTTTAGTTTTTTAGTTTAGGGAATTTCTTATAGTGATTTTCCATGCATTATACAATTATAAACTTAAGATTTCAGAGTGAACGACCAGGGTAGAAGAAGACTATTCCTGTAAAAACAACATTTAAATTAATAGATGTTTGTCTAGCTTTCCTCCTTCTCAGTTTGCATAATTGGTAAAAATTATTCAAAATCATATTTTTGCCAGAGAGTCAGTTAACATTGATAGTTATTTAATTTACAACCAACTATTCCCCAAAAATAACTTTTTTTGTCCTAACATTAATTCAATAATTATGCAAAAGCCTAAGTTAACAAGGATGACAACATCAATAAAAGTGTAGCTCTAGAACAGTAGGACATACGGACATTACCACCTTTATAGTGTCAGAACTGAATAATCAGAATGTAAATGTATAAGAGTCAAAGCAAAATTGTAAGTAAATTTGATGAAAAACTGCTTGATACAGGATAATTTTTATGTACATACATTTTAAGGACTTGATGATAGAGTTGCATGGCTTATAATATTAAACATTGTTGTCCCAGGAATCAGTAAACCAAAAATCAGATCAATCAGATAAATAGATCATATAAAAATTGGTTGTTAAAAAAGTAAAAAATCAATATGTTTATAATGGACATTCTTGTAATGAATCTAAAGTTGCTACGACTTCTAAATCGTACCTAACTACTACAGGAATCACCATGCAAAGTTAGAAATCGATAGGCCAATTCTAAAATGCCTAAATTAATGAAAAAGCTATGTTTCAGGACGGACAGACGGACCGACCCTAATTATAGAAACGCATCGCTAAATTACAAATTTAATTATGAAGATTCGCTTATAACAAATTTAAGATCCAATGGTGAATTTAAATGATTTTATCAAAAATAAGATTTATAGTACAAGAATGACCAACGAAATTCTTTGGATTTTGAAAGGTAAAATTATATTCAACTCATTTTCTATATCTAGCATTTGTTACATAAATCATTATTCTCGCGATTTATATGCAACTAAGGGAGGGGGGGGGGACATTAGCCAGTTTATTACACTAGTCCTCAAGGTTTTATAATAATGTTGTCTTAACAACTCTGGGAACTTTAATTGAATTTAAATTGGTTGTATTATAAAGTTGAGTGTCTAAACGTTTCAACCACTAATTTTAATCTACATAAATTGTAATTTTTTCCATCATTGGGGATGTATATCAATTTATTGGCCGTTGTCTTATCCCGTTAGATCACTGTATTCAACTACTGTACAACTAAAGAGACATACATCTGTCTATCTGTCTGACTGAGTAAATTACTGTTCTAATCTATATAAAGTCTATACCTATTTTATAATGGTTTATTACTTTGATAAAGGTAATCCGTACATATTTGTTACGGACAGATAGACAGACGAGTGGACATACGGACATTTCAAATTATACTGTTGATTTGCTACAAAAAAGAGTTTATTGTAAAGCAGATAATGGACAATAAATTTTCAAATGTTAATAAACTAAATTTCTCAATGTGCATTTTCATAATTATTGGTTGATAAGTATGATCACTACTAGTTTGGACATAAAAAAAACAATTAAAATGCAATAAAAGCACCCAAAGTTTTTAAAGCCTTCAAGGAATACATTGTGGTTATATTTATAACATTGGGTACCAGTGTAATTTACCGTCTATAAAACCAGCAAATATTTTTTTAAAAATAGTATATGCCTGAAACATAAACTACAATAAACTATTTAAATAGATTAGTTTCAATGCTGCATAAGTTTATATATAATCATCCTTGCTTTTTTTTCAAGCTCTAAATTAAATTTCAGAAAAGTATTCAACATTGTTTTCTTCACTGATGAATTATCTTTAAACCAGGAGATTAAGGAATAGAACTAAAATAGTCATTTAGCTTATCGTAATACAAACAGCTTTCCGAAGATATAAAACTGTACAATTATAAGTTAAAACCAGTTAAAACCAGAGTAAAAAACTGAATAAAATAAGATGCCATACATAATTTTTCAGTATGGAGTTTCTAATCCACCGGATATTAATCGGTTTCGAATTTATACTGGAAATTGTCTTTTGTAAATTCCTTATATCCGATGCTACTTTTTTGAAAAGTAGAGGAAAAATATTTTAAGATTAATTCAACTGCAATTGTACCATCCCTTTATCCCGGCTCAAGACTAAAATATTTTCTCATCGAGTTTTTGTTCTGTTGAAAACAGCATCTTTTATAAACAAGGATGACAACATTTACTAAAGCGTTGTTTTGCAAAGTTAAAGCCTATAAAATGTCTATAGGCAACATCAATAAGTAAGGAAGCAAAAAAAAGTGAATTTAATGAAAGATGTTCGGTGGCCATAAAAAAGAAATATCAAGACACTTAAATCACGAAAACTTTTAAATAGTATATTTATGAGTCTTTTGTGGCAAGACCGATAGACCGACGGACTAACTAAGTTGTATGCTTGATGTTCTTAGGGGTACTTCAGCAATAAACAGCAGTCCATCTCAAAAAGCAGCTGAGAAAATCACATCTCTCCCATAGCGTTAAGGGCGGACGGACACACAGACAAGGTGAATTATAGAGTAGCTTTGATAATAAATTACATGGGAAAGTTGGTTTTGTTTCTCAAAATATATTTATTATTTTAATAGCGAAGCTACTCTAACTTTTGATATGTCTGTTAGTCTTGACTGCATTACGTGATACTAGAGTTGTTATAGTGATACTTATTACTGCTGTGTTAGGCGCGTGACATCAATAGTAAGAGTAAGGTCTCATAATCAGGTCAGTGCGCAGTTAGAAGTTTCAGTAATATTTGTTGGCTAAAAGAGAAGCAGCTATGACAACATCCATAAAAGCGAAGCTCTGAAACGGTATGACAGACGAACATTAACTCTTGTATAGTGTCAGAACTAAAAAATCAGAATATAAATGTAAAAGAGTAAAAGCAAAATTGTAAGTAAATTTGTTAAAAAAATGCTTGATACAGAATAATCTTTATAGACATACTTACATTTTTAGGACTTGATTATAGAGTTGCTTCGCTTGTAACATTATACTTTGTTTCCTAGGAATCAATATACCAAAATTCAGATCAATCGGATGATTAGATCACATAAAAATATGTTGTTAAAAAAGTAAAAAATCATCATGTTTAAAATGGACGTACGGACATTTTGGTAATGATTATAGAGTTACTACACTTTCTAAATCATGCCTAACTACTAAAGGAATCACCATGCAAAGTTTGAAATCGATAGGACAATTCTAACATGCCTAAATTAACGAAAAAAGGTATCCGTTACGGACGTACGGACGGACCGACCCTAATTATAGAAAAGCTTCGCTTTTAAAAATGACGCCATACAATACAAATAACCAATAATAGGCCAGTATATATTTTACAATTGGTCATAAAATCAAAATGAAGAGTAAACTAACTCCCTCCTTAAATAAATCAATTATTGATGTTAATTATGGACAGACACTTTCTTGTTCATTGTAAAAATATCAAAAATGTGTCTAAATTCGGTTCATGATAAAAGGGTTAGGTTAGGGCATGGCTGTTTAATCAAAAACAAATTTCCTTTTCAAAATTAACTTTTAAATGTTACATGCTCTCTCGTTGTTGAGTTGACCATTTTAACCAATTCAATAAAGATAGACATTTACTTTCTGCTGATTTATGTTAAGAGTAATGTCTTCGCCCAAATAGGAACAAGATTACACATAGGTCATGCAATATTAGCCTAAAACCATCTAAGGACCCATATTAAGCTTTCCTGAAATGACGAACTCAATCGGTTCAGTGGTTATTGAGATCTTAAACGGAAAAACAAACAAATAAAAACTTACTGCGTTATCCACGTTTCTTATCTTTATTACCCCATTGAGAAATTAATTTGTTAAATTAAAAACAAGGATGACAACATCCATTAAATTGAAGCTTGAACAAAAATTCTTTACCAAAATTACTTAAGTGTAGATTGCATATCTATAATACAAAGTAGCTTGATGGCTGTCCGTCTGTCTGTCCCTTAAGATCTCAGTAACCACTGAACCGATCGGATTCTACTCTTCAGGGTATCTACCTATTGGTTCTGTGGTGGTTTTAAGCTATTTTCTTGGGGGGTGGGACACCCCCAACCCCCCAAAAAACAAAAAAATCCCCCCCATTTTTTTTTTTTTTTTTTTGCAAGAAATATCCTTGGTCGTTAGTAGAAGATTTCCTTTGTGGAAGATTTCCTTTGTAGAAGATTTCCTTTGTGGAATATTTCCTTTGTAGAAGATTTCCTTGGTCCTTCTTATTATTTTTTTTTTTACAAATTTCACCTTACACTTTTTTTACCATCTCTTGGGGCAAAGCCCCTAGAGGCTAGGGGCGAAGCCGCTAGTTATATATAATACGCTATAACGGACGGACCATGAATGTAGAAAAGCTTCGCTTTTAACAATGTCCTAATAACAATTACTTTTGACTAGCAAAAAATTTGGAAGCAAACTAATTTTTCTTCTGATGAAATATCTCTCTCTGGGTTTGGTTAATCAGAATTCATTTTTTCTCTTACTCCCATTTTTCTTCAGGCTTTCTAGTACTATAAAAAACATTTAAAGAAAAATGAAATTGTGAAATTCGTATTGTATTCTTAAAAGTCCTCATACAAGTTGTACCTGGATGACCCAGCAAGGTTTGCTGGCATCCTGTGCCAGCCAGAAGAGTTATAAGTTAACAGAATGGCTGTTTGTTTGTCTGTACCGAAGATTCTGGTTAACCACTACACCAATATGGTTCTTCTTTACAACTCAGCTTCTCATTAGTTCCAGGAAAGTTAACTAATTTGAGAGAGTGCACCACCACCCTCATAAGAGAAATCAGCCCTAGATAAAAAACATCTCCAACCCCTTCATATCAAGTGCCCCTAGAGGCCTCTATGTAGAACAAAACACTACTTCTTCAGGACGTAATCGTTCCTGTTACAAATATTTACCGTGTAAGTACAAGATGTAAGAAAGCTAGCTACACGACACAGGGATCTTAAGGGATAAGACAATGGCCGATAAATTAATGTACCTCCCCATTAATGAAACACAAAATTAACCATTCTGTACATTACAATTAGTGGTTGAAGCGTTTGGACACACAACTTGATGAACCAACCGATCCAAATTTAACTAAAGTCACCAAAGTTTTTAAGACAACAAATATGAAAACCCTATTATAAAACTTTAGGGACTAGTGTAATATTAAACAGCCCAATGTCCCCTTCCTCCCTGTACACTAGACCACTCCCCGCTTTGCAAATTTTCACCTTGCAAAAGCTTATGAAATCATACAGCCATAGAGTAATAGGTGCGAGAATAGTTCAGAACTATATTTCACAAGATAAGGGAACAATATTTGTTTTTCTCGTATTCATTCGAATCCGGTGGATAGGAACCGGTTCTCATCCATACGAAAAAACTATGTCTAGCATCGTATTATATCCAGTTTTCTACGAATATAGAAATGTACAATCATAAGATTAAAACCAGTTTTTTTAGCCCCGAGATGCCGAAGTGTACATTCTATATCCGCGGAAAGCCGTTTATAATACGATGAAAGAAATAACTATTCCCCTTATAAATACTTATAAAATTAAATTTATTACTTAAGGATCTTAAGGGATAAGACAATTGATATATGTCCCGAATAAAAGATGAACTAATCATATATCTTAAATTGTTGGTTAAAAAGACCAAACATTACTGGGTTGGAAAATCCAATTAAATAGTTTAATTCAACGAATAATATTACGTGGTACATATGAACATAACTTAATGTTCTATATTTAGACGTCTTTTTTCGCAACTTAAGATAGACAGACTGACGGACAAACAAAATTTAAAGATAAAATTAATATATTCTTCCATCAGGTACTCAGTGGACTGTTTAGCTCAGAAAATGATTTATTTGGTTTCTATAAAAACATAAGGGCGCCAAGAACGCCTCAATTGAGAAATCAGAGACAATTCTTATGAAGAAAAAAAAGATAGATAAACATCATTATATAAAAGTAACAGGATGTCTTTCTGTTTATGTGAATAGGTACCTTCACTTTTTAGAGTAGTTAGGGTATTTTGTCTGTATTTTAAGATCTCTTAACTACTTTACTAACTCAGTTCTTTATTTTAAGGAAGCTTTACATAGGTCCCAGGAGGATATTAAAATCCTGATACAAACAATTTATTACATCGGTTATTTTAAAAAATCCGCAAAAACAAACAGAATAAAATCAAAAATAATGAATTACATGTATATTTTATGAATACAGACAAAATCAGGGATCTAAAGGGATAAGACAATAGTCGATAAATTGATGTACATCTCCAATGATGATACTCAAAATTACCCCTTCTGTAGATTAAAATTAGTGGTTAAAACGTTTAAACAGTCAACTAAATAAATCCACCAATAAAAAGTCCCCAACGAATAAGAAAACGTTATCATACAACTTAGGGGTCTAGTGTAATAAACAGCCAATTGTCCTTTCCCTAGCTCTCTGAGACAAAATACATGGAAATTCCATACTTTTTAAAAGCGAAGCTTTTCTATAATTAGGGTCGGTCCGTCCGTACGTCCGTACGTCCGAACGTCCGTCCGTACGTCCGTAACGGATAGCTTTTTTCGTTTATTTAGGCATGTTAGAATTGTCCTATCGATTTCAAATTTTGCATGGTGATTCCTTTAATAGTTAGGTACGATTTAGAAAGCGTAGCAACTCTATAATCATCACTAAAATGTCCGTACGTCCATTTTAAAAATGTTGATTTTTTTACTTTTTTAACAACAAATTTTTATGTGATCTAATCATCCGATTGATCTGATTTTTGGTATATTGATTCCTGGGACAACAAAGTATAATGTAATAAGCCAAGCAACTCTATAATCAAGTCCTAGAAATGTAAGTATGTCCATAAACATTATCCTGAATCAAGCAGTTTTTCAACACATTTTACTTAAAATTTTGCTTTGACTCTTATACATTTATATTATAATTATTCAGTTCTGACACTATATAAGTGTTAATGTCCGTTTGTCCTACTGTTTAAGTGCTTCGTTTTTATGGATGTTGTCATCCTTGTTAAACTATATATTCCTAATTTTATTTTAGCTTAAATTTAAGAATTAATGATCCCATCCGTAATAGACCATAATAAACCTTCCCTTTTTATATTTCACCTTTTATCATAACCCTATATTTCAAAACAAAAGTTCGCATAATTTTCTTTATCAGGATTTGAAAGACATTGATTTGGAAGAAAATTTGTTTTTACAAAAATTAAAAAAGATAATATATGGGAAGTATCACTCAAAGTGTCTAGTCGAACAACCCCCCCCCCCCCCTCCATCATTATTTAAATAAATTGAAATAAGGGAAAATATTTTGGGTACTGGGTAACCCCGCAGTAGAAAAGAAACTACTCTATCCTAAATTATAAAGTAGTAAGTTTTTTTGTCTGTAGCGAATGATCTCGATAATCGCTTAATCGAAATGGTTCTCCTTTGCAGTGAAGATTCTTATGGGTCCATGGAAAGTTGTGACTATTTTCAGGGAGGGTACGACCACCATCTCAATAAAATCGCCCCTATAAAAAATGATCCTGTCAACCCCCCTCCAAAAAAGGGAAAGCATCCAAATGGGGAATAGTTCCTTTCGTGGCAACGCCCCTTAAGGGGCGATTCGTCGTATTTTTAAAATGGCTTTTTTAGATTAGGTTAGGTTATATTGGGTTAGGTGATTGCCCCACAGGGTTAGACAATTGGTTAGAGCTCCCTGCAGGGGCTAGAAATAGGAGAAAAGTTACTGTGAAAAAAAAACGAAGAATCGCCCCTTAAGAAGCGTTGTCACGAAAGGGACTATACCCCCCAAATGATATTTCTTCAAACCTGATGTATTATATATTCCTGATTACTATATGAATTGTAAATACAATAAAACAAAAGCTGATTGCCCCCTGTATAATTTTTATACAGGGATCGGCTGACGCCTATTTGCTCTCTATATAGAGAGCAAATATCAAACAATTGTGTGAGGCCAGGGCCAATCAAGTAGGTTAATAATATTTTTTATGGGAAGCTGTCTGTAATACAATACAATACATGTTTTTTTAGATTGATTCCGAACTGTTTCTAATCAAGAGAAAACAAATCGGATTTTCGGAAAATCCATGTACAAAATTATGTATTTAGATTAGACATATATACTGTCGATGTGTTAATATCATGTCAGCCATGGCTACTTTTATTTTAATATGTGTAAATATTACATACATTTTTTGACAGGGATTACACTTAATTTTGAGGAACATATTTGTTCCAAGTCTCAAATCCATATCCATGTTTGATATTTGGTCCAAAGACGTCAATGTAGCTTTACCGACCGACAAAACGACAGACAGCCCAACCCCCCAAAAAAGAAACATCATATAAGTACACTTTTGGCCTTGGGGAGATGTGCTGAAAATGGATTGCCTATTTCTTCCCTAATTTCCAAAGTTGTACAGCAGATATCCAAATTATTGCAACCGCTATTTTCAGCTACTCCGGTCAAAGGAAAAAACGATATAATGTATAAACGATTTATACATTAGATATACATTCAAAATTTTAATTTTTCAAATTTAGATTTTTTTTGGAAGTTTGAAGCTTTTTAGCTAGTAGTAAATATTGAGATAGAACGCGGAAGCTAGGTACACTTTCGGATTCAGTACATCCTTGGGGAAATCTATAACAGGAATCATATACAGCAGGGAATGAGAGATAGGACAATGGAGATAAATCACCACCCATCCCTCAACCCAATTCTAGCTTTAATATATTAGGATAAAAATGGTTGATCAATTTCACCGCTGTTGGTCTTTCCATCCCTGCTTTGCCATATATATATTTTATCTTACATTAGTTATTAGTTGGTTTCATAATTGTTCTGTGATAATAGTATAAGAGAACAATATCAACCTAGAGTATACTGTCCTAATAAGATATCAATCAACTATGAAACCAGGCTTTAATACTTTTAGGCAGCAGCTTAACCCTTCAGAAAGCTTTATGTTTGAATAATCTAGCAAAAAAATACTGAAAAAACCAATACATAGAAAGATAGATAGAGTTTTATACCATTGGTATTATATAAATAGTAAGGTTTTGTTGTTTATGTAGTAAGATCTCGCTAACCTCTGAACTATTTTTATAACCTCACCCCCCCCCCCCCCCCAACCCTTCGAATGCAAAAACATTTTGAAATTGTTATTCGTAATGGTTATCGGAAAAGTTATAGGAAGTTTTTCTTTAATCGTTAAAGATAACTTTTTCTCTGGTTTGTTGGAACTCTTCATTTTTGGGTGGGGCATTTTGGGTTTTGCTATGGTTGTTGGCCTGTTGCCACTGCGGGCTGTTTCCATGAACATTTCACTCAACAAAATAACATTTGAATTTAAGTCTACGCTAATGTGAAATTGTACAGTTATACTGCTTAGCTGTGACTAATATAGTTTTTTTTAGAGCTATGTACTTGGTATGTTAAATGTTTTTGCTAAAATACAATATTTTACTTTAGCAAAATCTGGAAATTTTGGATTTATAGTTTTATGGTCGTATAAATTATGCAAGAACATTATATGATTTACTTATGACTATGAGTTACAGAGAATTTATCAAAATACAAAAAAAAACTTTCTATATTCTTTTTTTTAAAATAAAGTATAAAGTAACAGGATGTTCTGTGTATCTGTAAACCGATATGGTTTTCCTTTACAGTGAAGTTTTCCAAAAAGAAAAAATAACCCCTCTAAATAATAATGGTAATAAAATGGACAACAGACAACCAAACCTTTGATAGCAAGACCTTTGTCTGAGAAGCCTAACTGTGCATGGTAATAATAAGTTGCGCATGTTTATCCCCCCCCCCCCCCTACTCTAACCACGATATAGGAGCAGTAAGAACCATTTTTAATGTCTTTATTTTTTTAGTTGTGACGCGGTGTCGGGCCGAATTTCGAACATATCAGCTTATCAACGACGAGCAGATGCACTATGCGTTGATACACGGTAGGTAGGGTGCCATTACTTTCAATCCCCCCTTTACCCTATCTTGTACTAAACAGACAGAATAGCTAAATACTTAGTTGTATGGTGGAAACATCCTTCTATAGAAAAGTCGTGTAGATTTGAGTGTTGTTGTCTGAAGCAAAACTTTTGTACAACAAGCATAAGTACGTCTTTTCGGCTCAATAGTACTAAATATCACGATTTCCTCAATAGTAGTTGAGTATCCACACACATTTTTCCTAGAGTAGTTGAGTATCCACACACATTTACCTAGAGTTGTTGAATTTTCAAACATTCTCCCAATAGTAGTTGAGTATCCACACAATACATATTTCTCCAGAGTAGTTGAATATCCACGATTTGCCCAATAGTAGTTGAGTATCCACACATACATGGTGGGGCAAATAAAACCGGATGTTTTACTAATCTATATAAATGAACATAAAATCGTAAAATTTTACTAAATTTTCAAAAACTGGGAAGCAAATTAGGTATATTACTATTAGATTATTCAATAAAATTGCCGCCAGTCTCCATCACCGCCTCTACCCGCCACCTGAACCGCCCTTCAGGCCCTGATCACAATGTCCATGTCCAAACAGGCGAAATTCTCCTTAATAATGGCAATGAGGAAGGTCTTTGTGTAATGGTCACGTCTATTGGTTAGGTCTTCAATGATGCCCCAGTAAACAAAATGTTAACAACGTATTTCTAAGCTAAGCAAATATTGTTGTATACATACATGTTATCTATATCTCTCAGCAACGTAGTAAAGGATTGGCAAATTTTTCCACGGATCAACTACACTATAGCAAGAAGAGATAGTTTTCTAATGAAAAATATTTTTCCTTCAACAATTCATCGTTTTCCCTTCAAAGCGCCTAGTCGAAGGGATTAAGTGTAAAATTGGCTTTTTAAGGAAAGCAAGTATTTTTTCTTTAAAGTTATGACAGTTTTTTTTTAAGTAATGGAGGATTTACATTTTTGTATTAATACTTAAAATACTTTATACTTAACCTATAGGTCTTTTATGTATTTAAATGAAGAACATTACTTTTCCCTCCATCTCCCCTTATCATAATTTTTCTCAAAATTAAAAAAAAACAAGGATGACAACATCCATAAAAGCGAAGCACTGAAACGGTAGGACAAACGGACATTAACACTTGTATAGTGTCAGAACTGAATAATCATAATATAAATGTATAAGAGTCAAAGCAAAATTGTAAGTAAATTTGTTAAAACTGCTTGATTCAGGATAATGTTTATGGACATACTTACATTTTTAGGACTTGATTATAGAGTTGCTTCACTTATTACATTTTACTTTGCTGTCCCAGGAATCAATATACCAAAATACAGATCAATCGGATGATTAGATCACAAAAAAAATTGTTGTTAAAAAGTAAAAAATCAACATGTTTAAAATGGACGTACGGACATTTTGGTGATAATTATAGAGTTGCTACGCTTTCTAAATCGTACCTAACTATTAAAGGAATCACCATGCAAAATTTGAAATCGATAGGACAATTCTAACATGCCCAAATTAACGAAAAAAGCTCTCCGTTACGGACGTACGGACGGACCGACCCTAATTATAGAAAAGCTTCGCTTTTAAAAAGTATCCAGCTCGGGCTTTGTCTGCTTCACTAGACACTTTGAGAGATATGATATTTACTGAATGCTTTCCAATAGGTGCCATACCATAGTTGCAGTGGTTCCTTCTAATTCAATATATACTATTACATTTATTATACAGGAAAACTACTACAGCATCTTCATACATAAACCCTGCGGAGCTGCCTTAAACCTAAATTAACTCTACCTAGTATTGGCTTTTTGATATATATCATTGAACTTTGTTACTAAAAGCAATTCTATAGTTGCCCTATAATAGTTGCAGTGGTTCCTTTTAATTCTATCTATACTATTTCATGGATTATATCAGGGAAAAATTCTACATTATCTTCATACCTAACCCCTGCGGGGTTGCCATTATATAAATTGACCTTTTTGAGACATATCATTGAACTTTGTTCCTTTTAGTGCTAAATACTCTGGAAGGGAGAAAAAGGGCATTAAACAGACATTGTAACAATAACTAATATTAACAAAATATTCAGTCAGCGATATATTAAAAAGAATTCATCCAAGTTAAGAAAAAAAATTCTCTTTGAGATAAAAAAAATATAAAAAGATATTACCAAAATATTTCTAAATTCATAAGAAAATATTTTATTAAAATTCATTTGATTCGAGCATTGTATGAATAAGTAGTGGTAGTAAATTTATTCCTGTGAAATTGTAAAAAGCTTGACCTTTTTGACTTTTTCTGTTTGACCCCTTTTTTCTAGTTTTTTGAAAACAAAGCTTTTAAATAACAAGTAAAATTATCTCTATTAGTAGCGCAGCTTATAAAACTAGGGTCTTTTTTATCACACACTTAACAAAAATTTTATATTATTGTAGAGTTAATAGATGTCTTATTTCCTTCGTTTAAAAATAGTAAAGGTTTAGATTCCCTGCGATATTCTACTTTTACTTAACTTAAGCTAAGTTTTCATAAAATCCTTGAGGTTCATGTGCAATAACAGGGAAACCACCTAGATTTAAAAGAAAATATTATTTTATAAAAAGTTGAAAATTTAATTTAAGAGCATCTAGAGCAATCAAATAGAAAATTTTGGTCATGAATTAAAAGGTTTTTAAAATTGCAACTTTTAGCGGATTAATTGTCTGGAAAAGCAATATTACATCCATTAAAAGCTAAGCTTTTCCATAATTAGGGTCGGTCCGTACGTCCGTCCGAGATAGATAGCTTTTTTGTTAATTTAGGCATGTTAGAATTGTTCTATAGATTTCAAACTTTGCATTGTGATTCCTGTAGTAGTTAGGTACGATTTAGAAAGCATTACAAGAATGTCCGTACGTCCAATTTAAACATGTTGATTTTTTACTTTTTAACAACAAATTTTTATGTGATCTAATTATCCGAATGTTTTTTGGTATACTGATCCCTGGGACAACAAAGTGCAATATTATAAGCAAAGCAACTCTATAATCAAGTCCTAAAATGTAAGTATGTCCATAACATTATCCTGTAACGAGAAGTTTTTCAACAAATTTACTCACAATTTTGCTTTGTCTCTTATTCATTTATATTCTGATTATTCAGTTCTGACACTATACAAGTGTTAATGTCGTTTGTCCAACCGTTTCAGAGCTTCGCTTTTATGGATGATGTCATCCATGTTAAACAACAGATTAACATCGAAATTTGCTTTGAACGTCCCTCCCCTATTATCTAAGTTTCTATTAGAGATAGAGGGCTAACGGATTTACGACTATAAAACAGTCAAAGTCATATTTGGCTTCCTTCACCCTTTTATTCAATAACCTTTATCATTGGGTTCTTAAAATTTTCAAAAGCCAGTAATTTCCTTTTTTGCCCTCTTTATCTTTTAAACAAATTAAATGTTAGGTTAATAATTATTTTCTGTGCGTGACCTCTGTTGGAGGCCCTTACCCCTGGGAGGCGTATACATGTGGTGTCCTAGCCATACAGGGCCACCAAATACCCATAGTAACCTAATCTTACCTGAACTAAAGTAATAAACACAAATAAAAAAAACATTCTTATATCAAAATATGAAATGGGGGTTTCTATGCTCACAAAGGAACTTTGAGGAAAATTCTTCCCAAATGTTTTTATTCCCTTTCAAACTAAATAAAACAAGGATGACAACATCCATAAAAGCGAAGCACTGAAACGGTAGGACAAACGGACATTAACACTTGTATAGTATCTGAACTGAATAATCAGAATTTAAAAGTATAAGAGTCAAAGCAAATGTGTAAGTAAATTTGTTGAAAAACTGCTTCAAGCAGGATAATGTTTATGGACATACTTACATTTTTGGACTTGATTATAGAGTTGCTTCGCTTATAATATTGTTCTTTGTTGTACCAGAAATCAATATACCAAAAATCAGATCAAACGGATAATTAGAACACTTGAAAATTTGTTGTTAAAAAAGTAGAAAAATCAACATGTTTAAAATGGACGTACGGACATTCTGGTAATAATTATAGAGTTGCTACGCTTTCTAAATCGTACCAAACTACTACAGGAATCATCATGCAAAGTTTGAAATCGATAGGACAATTCGAACATGCCTAAATTAACGAATAAAAACTATCTATCTCGGACTGACGTACGTACCGACCCTAATTATAGAAAAGCTTTGCTTTTAAAAATTGTGTAATATCAATTGTTTTAAATTAAAATTGATGTTTCCGTTTCAATTTGTCTGCGTGTGTAAAAAATCAGGGATCTAAAGGGATAAGACAATGGGCGATAAATTTCCCCCCACCCCAATCCCTCCACCAAGTGCCCCTAGAGGCATCTGCATTGGTAACTAAATGTTGACATTGGAAATTTACACTGTCTATTAATTAAAATTTAAGGTGCAAAAGTTGGGGCATTGCTGTATAACCCTATAGCAGTTTTTGATCCAACGAATGGTCCCCAAAGTGTCTTATGGGACCAGAATAGTATTTTTTACAGTTTATTGTCCCCTCCCTTCCTCCAAAAAAACTTTCAAATACTCATTTCTTATTTAATAACAGAGTCCTGATAATTTAAAGCTCTTTGAAATTTTGAAACAAAATTTTATCTTTAAGCATCTAAAATAATCCTATTTTGTTATCCAATATTGTTTTGCACTTTCAATTAAGAGAAACTATTTTGTTTACATTTTTGTATTGTTTTAAAAATAGCAAGAAGCACAAGAGATAAGACAATGGACGATAAACTGATGTACATCCCAAATGATGATAATCAAAGTTACCCCTGTATATTACATTATTTGGAGACAGCGTGAAGCGCCACCATAAAAATGTCGTCGTACAATAAAATTGACCAATGAGAGGCCAGTACTTTTGGTACCATTGTAATTTACAGTCCAATGTCCCCTCCCTCTTGCGAGAATTTCAAATCCAATCAAGAGACAAAAATCAATCGACAAACAATTTTTTTTAAATTGAAAAATAAGAGTGTCCTTTTAAAGCACTTGACTGTTTTACACTGTCATGCTCTTAATTGATTAAGTACATTTTTCATAAATAAAGTAACAGGATGATTTATGATTGAATGTGTGTTCGGTTATATACATACTAGCAGCTTTGCCTCTAGCCTCTAGGGACTTTTCCCCAAGAGGTAATTTAAAAAAAAATTAAGTACCACTGGTGCTGCGACCACCACTTTTTAAATTAACTGCCTAAAAAAGAAAATGTATGGGAATTTTTGTTTTTTAAGGGGGTTTTGGGTGTCTCACACCTTAAGAAAATAGCTTAAAACCACCACAGGACCAGTAGATATATTCCCTGAAGAAAAAAATCCAATCTGTTCTGTGGTTACCGGGATCTTAAGCTTCAGACGGACGGACGGACGGGCGGACAGCTATCAAGCTACTTTGTATTATTTTGTACTCATTTTACATTATTTTCCAGGGATGTTTTCCGTTCAAAGCGACTAATTTCGTGGAGATAAAACAAAACTTCCCCCCGTCCCCATTTTAAAATATATCAGAAATATTATATTAGTCAAGTTAGGTTAGGTTATATTGAGCACTGAGTTTTTAAAAATTAGGAGCTAGTTGAATTTAGTGCTCGCTAGACATTTTGAGAGAAAGCACCTTATTTAACAATTACCTAACCCCTGAGTTATTTAACAGCAGCAAAAAAAAAAATGTAAAATTTGGCAACAATTCTTTATTCTTTATAAAATTCGGAGTATTTTTAAATGTGAGGTAGTATCTACATTTAGGGGTATGTCCGTTTGTCCAATATAATGAATAAAGATTTATCGAACAATTTGGTATAATATAGGACTGCAATTTACCCAATATCTTGAAACTTTAAAATTTGAAAGAATCGTTAATCAATTTCAAACTTTTTTGTGTGATAAGTACAATAATGTATAAACACATCAGGAAGGGAGGGTACATTGTGATATTTTTATTACACTAATTCCCAAAGTTTTAAAATAACAATTTCTTATTAGTTGTCTCAACAACTTTGGGGACCTTTATTGAGTGTCCAAACATTTCAACAACTAATTGTAATCTACAGAAGGGGTAATTTTGTGTTACATCATTGGGGATGCACATCAATTTATCGGCCATTGTCTTATCCCTTTAGATCCCTGTATAATACATGCTATTATACTCTGCTATATGGAAATTTTCATCTTTATATTTTTTTATGATTTTAAAGCGAGTTTTAAAAGTGTTTTGTAATTGAATGAATATTGAATTTTATTCAAATTGAAAGGATTAAATTTATTCATTTGACATTTAAACAAACTTGGATAACAAATAGAAAGAAAGGTTAAATGTTCAGGGACAGTAATTTACAATGATAGGACAATAGATAAAACAATCTTCAATCTAATTGTTTTTGTTAAATTCTACCTTTGTTAGTTTGTAAAATCTACTGATATCCTATTATATAAAGAAGTAAAGGATTTTTTGGTCTGAAGCTTAGGATCTCAATAACTACTAAACTGATTTTGTTCTCTATTTTTTGTAAGCTTTACATAGATTTCATGATGGTTTTAGACTATTTCTTTTTTAGACTTAAGAAAACAGCTTACAGTGCCTAATAAAAAATATACAAATGACCAATGATAGGCCAATACACAGACAATTACAAGTCTCCAAAGTTGTTATGTTAACGAATGAGAAAACGTTATTATAAAACGTTGGTGACTAGTGTAATAAACAGCCCATTGTCCCCTCCCTCCCTGGTATTGTGTAGTTTCCTGTATTAAATTACATGGTATATGCAAATCTAATCCTACTTAACCAACTACTGGTACTACTAAACATGCCCTCTGAGAAAAAGGGATATGGATGATGGGTGCTTGATTAATCCTTCTCAATAATCATATTCAAATTCCTAGATGCTTCACCCTAGAGGCCACTTTAGGTGGGGAGGGAGTCGAACCATCATCGACTTTCCAAAAGTTGTAAAAAACAAGAAAACTTTAATGAAAAATTGGGGGAGAGTCATTTATCTTTGGAGGTTGGAGGAACACTCCCCCAAAATAGTTATGAACATTTCCAGGACCTATTAGAATCTACATTGTAAATGAGAAACATATAAGTTCAAGGGTTAGCAAAATCATTTGGTACACACTGACAGGCAAACATCCTGTTACTTTAATACAAGAGTATACTTTTAAATTGATTGGATTATATGTAGAAAAGCATTTCTTTAAAATGTAAATATTAAAATGTAGTTGTTGATAGTAAACTACTTTTGAGAAAAAGAATGAATATTCAACTGCCAAAGAGAAATCGATGATATTAAAGTACAATTGAATTATAGATTTTAAAAAAAAGTGAAAAAAATGCTCTGCTGGTTAGATTAGGAAGTCAGATTAAATTAGGATTGATTCAAAAAGATCGTCCTCGCTAAATTGACAAATCCATTTGTCACAACATTTTAAAATTGTAGTCACAGTAGCCGTTCAAAGTTTCCTGGAGACCCGGAGGATCAAGTCCTGCAGAATCAAACCTCTATTATTTTTTATTACCATGGAATATTTTAGTAAACAACTTTGATTATTAAAGTCCTAAAAAACTGCTTTATACCTTGATGACCCAGCAAGGTTTTGCTGGCATCCTTTGACCGCCAGAATGGCAGTAAAAAAAACGGAAGAGGGGGAAGGGACAGGTTGTTTTTCTTTCTCCCTTTTTCCCTGATGCATGTTCTGTGCTTAAATGAACATAGGTATATTGAAGGGAGGGGCACTGTGATCAAAATATAGTAAATATGGATTTTTTTTAACAGCATTTATTTTTTTTAAATGTAGTTTGTTTTCATTTCTCCGATTTTATTAGATGTAATAACATTTTACCTCAAAGCACCTATCCAGCAAGAACACCCATCCCCATACCTTTCTTTTTAAAATAAATTCAAATTAAGAAGAGAAGGGGAGCAGTATTATCTTTTTGCCAACCCCTGCAGATGACCTATACTTGCCCATTTGGATATATAAGTTGGAAGGAATTTTAATGTTAGGGGGAGATTTGAAAACTGTATTAAATTTTAAGGATTTTTTATCAAATTCGTTTTTTGTGTAATTCTTTATCTAAAAGCGGAAATACAATTTAAGTTAATTAGTTTTGACATCTGTGATTGGTGGATTTAAAACAATCTGCGCTCTGATTGGAGAAGCCTAAGTGTCGTACATCATTCGCCCAATTAGAGCGCAGATAGTTTCTAATCCACCTATCCTATTGGTCAAAATTAATTAACTTAAATTGTATTACCGCTTTTAGATAAAGAATTTTACAAAAAACGAATTTTATAAAAAAAAAATCCTTAAAATTTTATGCAGATTTCAAATCTCCCCGTAACATTTTAATTCCTTCCAACTTATATATCCTATTGCCCATGTTCATTTAATCTCAAATAAAAGAGTGGATTGTTTTTTTGGCTGGATGGCTATTACTGAAAATTTTAGGGTAGTCAAAACTCTTCTTACATTTTGATACAATTTTTTACAAGACCTTTTTTGTAACGATCTCCATGACAATAAAGTATACAAAAGTAGATTTAGTCTGACAGGTGAGTTAATATTTAGAAACTACTCTATTTTTCACAGTGTTTCCAATGTATAGAAATACTTATGAACTGAATCGGAAGGGACAAGTCGAGATTTAAAGGACTGTACAATTGAAAATTAATGAATTTAAAAATACGTCTGTACGTCTGTTCATAAGATCCCCTATTAAGCCTTTGCTTACAATAATGATTTTATAATTCTCTATTTTGGTTTAACCCCAGGGATCTAAAGGGATAAGACAATAGCCGATAAATTGATGTACATCCCCAATGATAACCCTTAAAATTACCCCTTCTGTAGATTGAAACCAGTGGTTTAAGCGTTTGAACACTCAACTTAATAAACCAACCAATCAAAATTCAGTAAAAGTCCAAAAAAGTAAACGAATGAAGAGCGTTATTATAAAACTTTGGGGACTAGTGTAATTAAACCCCTTCACTGCCAAACCAAGCTGTCTAAAAAAATGAAAATTTCCCTCAAAGTGCCCTCCTTATTTATTTTGAATAAAATTGTAAATAAAGAGATAATTTTCTTGGGAATAGTCCCTTTCGTGGCAACGCCCCTTAAGGGGCGATTCGTCGTATTTTCAAAATGGCTTTTGGTAGGTTATTTTAGGTTAGGTTAGGTTAAATTGGGTTAGGAGATTGCCACGCAGGGTTAGGCAATTGGCCCCGCCGGGTTAGAGCCCCCTGCAGGGGCTAGAAATAGGAGAAAAGCTACTGTGAAAATACTAAGAGTCGCACCTTAAGGGGCGTTGCCATAAAAGGGACTATACCCATTTTTTTTGTTAAATTAGATTAAGTTAGCTCATATTAGGTATACAAAGGGTATGGCAAAGTATAAATACTAACATTACCCTTATTTGAAATATATTGAAATAAACGCTGATTATTTCACCCGTTTATTACAACATCTGGCTATGTTAGTATTTAGTATTTTTGTATTTATTATTATCAATGCGAAAAACAGTGGAAACAGTCCTTTTTTGATAATGTAGTCTATAGATGCAATTTTTTATGCAGTTTTGTGTGTGTGTGTTGTAGGTGTATTTATGTTGCTTGATTTTGTAGCTTTAAATGCAACTTTTCTATATTTCTGTGGGTAGCTGCTACACCTCTAGAGCCCTCTAGGGGCACGTAAATTTTTTTATCTCAAACCTATGTTTTTTAGTTCTAACTGTTTACCAAAAATATCCGCTAGGCAGTGTTATATTTTTTTATTTATCAAGAATTCTTACGGGAGGTTGGTGTTACTGTTACCCTCCCCCAAAATAGCTATAAACCTTCCAAGGGCCTATGAACAGCCACACGGTAGAGGAGAAGCGGTTAGTGAGATCCTTAGGTACAAAAAAACAGATAAATAAAAGACAAATAATCATGTTATTACTTTAATATAAGAAAATGTCTAAAAAATTTAGATTTTTAATAATAGAATAAATTAAGATTGGGTGCTCTACTTTTCTTCGCACATATCCTAACTTGCTTTAAAGTCATCCTTTCTTTCGACACAGCGAGATTTAACCAACCATCTAAAGTTTTAGTAAAAATTTTCATCCAACGAATAAGATACCTAATATTAAAAAAAAAGATACCAATGCATTTAACAGCCCATTGTCCCCTCCCTCCCTGCGTTTTATGGGGCTGTTCTTTACTGTATTATTTCAAGTTTTGATTCGCTGATAATCTGTAGGCAAACTTTTCTTCAGTTGAATTATCCCTGCCATATTTTATAACCAACAGTGATCTCAAAAATGGTTGAGAACAAATATCAATTTAAAAATGGCCAACACACAGCTAAAAAATCCTTTATTTTGACCAGTAGAATAGCAAAATTCCCCCAACTCATTTACACTTATAACAGTGTCCCAGATTAGAAAAATTTTGTTAAAATTTGGCCCTCAGCCAAAATATGGTTGATTCATGCAAAAGAATGACAAAGTTTTCTGATTCTACTCCTCAAGGCCTTTCCTGGGAGCACCATGAAGCCATAGTTCTGATGCAATGAATTTTTGACCTCCATAAGGGGGGTTTCAAAATTTCAAGGTAGTAGTTTAGACGTAGCAGCAGTGGTTTTCATTTTACTGTGCTCCGTATGACCACACTGTTTCATGCTAGAGACGTAAAAATGGTAATCAAGGCACTATATGCATTATAGGGAATGTCCACGCCCCCATAAAGACGCAACTCATTACCCTGCACAGGTTGGTTTTCAATAATTAGGTTGTGCAATCAAAGGGTTGGTTGCTTGTTGTGTGTTACCTTACACAACACACAAGGAGTTTGGACAGAAAATGATACATTGCTCTCCTCAATTAGTCTTAATTATTGGACCTCACGTTACAGTGTCAAGGAAGCCAACCTAATTTTTTTGGGGAAGGATGGAGGAGGGGGGGGGCCGGGGGGGCTGATAAAAGTAGCTCACTGTCGCGGCTATAAAGGAAACTGCCAACACAGCTGTTAGCACGTATTCAATATTTTACGACGAGGTGCTTCTACAATTTAGCAGAATTTAAGCTATCGCATTAAAGAATAACAAGTTATGTGAAACTGAGACAAATAACAGAGGGGGGGAATTAAGGGTAGGTTAGCCTCAAACCCAAAAAATGTTTAAATCAATCAAAATAGTTCTTGGTTTCGAAGCTTTTGTTTTTTACAAATCAAGTAAATTTTTAACACTTAACATACAAAATTTATACAATTTCCAACAATAGTTTTCCAAAAGATCATATTAATTTGAAATAACATAAAAAAATCAGGCTACTTCAAAATTAAAATTTTTGTACCATACTGCAGGGACACTGATTTTACTGAGGGCATATCCTCTGAAGAATGCCAATATCGATTCCCAGCCCTGCGGGAGGCCAACCAATATAATATGCCTTTTTAGGCCTTTGCTCCTAATAACCAGCGGTAAAGGAATAAATAAATTAATTGTTTTTTTTTTAATATTTAGATTGTCTTTTTTAACCATTAAGGTCTCGCAAGCTGAAATTTTATACCAATTAAAGAATATTGTTCTTTACAATGTTTTTATACTATCCATAAGAAGCCTGGGAAGAAGGGGACATTGGACTTGTTAATTATATTAGTACCCAAAGTTTAATATGACGGGTACTTTGATTTAATTATGTTTAGTTGGTACAAAACAAACAATAATTCAAATCTACATAACGGGTAATGTTGTTTATCCTAATTTCCTGTCTTCCCTTTAAGATCCATGATAAGGATCTCAAGTATGATAAAGTTATAAGAAATCTTTTAAATTAATTATTTAGTTACATATCCCTGTATCCCGAGTCCTTAATTTTAAATCTCTGCAGTTTAAAGGGAGCGATTGTGGGTTTAAAAGCACTATGGAAAAAATTTCCAGTACGGCTATGAAATCGTTTGATATCCGCTGAATAAGAATCGGTTCTCAGCCATACTGTAAAATCATGTATAACATGAAATTACAGACAATTTTCAATGAATATTTAAAACTAAAAATCATGAAATTAATACCGGTTTTGCTAGCCCAGGACTTCGGCCCCTCAGGGCTAACAAAACTGTTATATATCTTTTTTTTTCTTTTTTATAACCGCGGAAAACCATCTATAATAACTATTACTGAATTAGGATATTTAAAATATTATGCACAGGAGAAAAATTTTGGTTTTCAGAGAACTATAGCAAAAACTAATAAAAAATACCCCAAAAAACAGATTAATTTATATGTTTTAAAAGGGAATTTCTTATTTTGAAGGCATTTTAGGAAAATCAAACAAAAAGTGAGTAAAACAAGTTATAATCAATAAAAATTGCGAATTTAGATTATTGAAAAAATATTTTGTATAAGTTTTTTTAAAAAGTATACATTTTTCAAGAATATAAAGGGTTGAGTCAAAGGCCAATTGATTTATGTACATTACCAATTATGAAATACAAAATGACTCCTTCTCTAGAATAAATGTAGTGGTTGAAACGTTTAAACACTCAACTTAATGAATCAACCACTCAAAATTCACTAAAGTCCCCAAAGTTGTTAAGCCAACGAATAAGAAAAAAATGTTATTGTTATAAAATAAGGGACTGGTGTAATTAACCGCCCATCTCCATTAAAGTCCCCTCTATCTCTGCATTTTTCATTTTTCTAAAATTCCTATAAAACTCCACTGTGTTTAAATATGTGCACCTATAGATAAATTACTATTTGTCCAAAAAATATTTCATTGTATAACACAATATGATCAGATAACGGAGGGAGGGGACATTGGGCTGTTTATTACCCTAGTCCCCAAAGTTTCATAATAACGTTTTCTTATTCGTTGGCTTATCAACTTAGGGGACTTTTATTTAATTTTGAATGGTTGGTTCATTAAGATGAGTGTCCAAACATTTCAACAACTAATTGTAATCTACAGAAGTTGCCCTAAAAGGTTATCGTAATAATTGTTGTTTTCATTGGAGGATTTTTTTACTTACAATGTTTTGAAAAACAGATCTATAGTATAGATGTATATAAAGACAACTACCTGCCTTCCTTTGTCAAAGACCTCTTTCGTCTGCTTCTAAATTATTTTCTGCTACTCTGCTGTGTTAATATAAGCGACACCATTGGTTGATTTTCAATGACCCAATAGAAAGGTTGCACAAGGCGGTTGCGATGGGGAGATACAGCTATTTAACCCTTTCTCCCTCTAGTGTTTTACTCTAATTTTGAAAACACTCAAAAAAAAACTCGGGAAACATTGAAAAAAAACATTGAATAACACTGAAAACATTTTTTAAAATCGAAAGAAAAAAATAAATTGAAAACATAATTGTAATGGGAATCGCTAAAACGGTACACCGAATAACCTCCTAAAAGGACAAACGTCCTAATGCGACAAACGTCCTAAACCTCATAATGCGACATACATCCTAATGCGACAAACCTCCTAAACGACATACCCCCTAATGCGACAAACCACCTAAAGGGACAAACATCCTAATGTGACATTTCTTAAGTAAAACGTCCTAAAAATTTTCAAAAGTTAAAAAATAAAAAAAATCTTCCAAAATTTGAGGACAAAATCCACCACTGCTGTTAAAAAAGTTGAACAATAAAATCCAATATGGCGCACAGGGACGAAATTCAAAACCGAAATTTCTTTCTGAAATAACTTTGTCCACAGGGTGAAATTTAAAAATCCGTCCGACAGTTGTCCCAAAGTCTGTGTTGGCTACCCAACGGCATGGTTTCGAACCCGATACAACCTTGCATTAAAAATATCGACCCTTACCTCACACTTAATAAATGTGATATCACTTGAAAAGTTTTAGGGGGTTTTACTTAAAAGATGTCGCATTAGGAGGTTTGTCGTTTAGGAGGTTTGTCGCATAGGACGTTTGTCGTTTAGGAGGTTTGTCGGATTAGGATGTTTGTCGCATTAGGACGTTTGTCGTAGTAGGACGTTTGTCGGTGTACCGCTAAAACTTCTCATTGCGTGTAAACATTGAAATCTCAAAACATTAAAAACCGTATCTTCATGGGAATTGCTAAAACTTTCTAGTGCTTGTAAAAAGGTTAACGACTAATGTTTCTACCAACAAAAACATTGATAATGTTTCACCCTCGGGTAAAAAACCTCAATGATCTAAGTCAATCCGTTGTCACAAGCAAAAGTTTTTAGTTGTTTTCAAAAAAGTTCTAAATCTCCATGTTTGTTTTGGAAGTACGGACTTTCTGACAACTATAGAGTTACCACGCTTCCTAAATTGTACCTAACTGCTTTTACAGGGTGTTTCAAGAGAAATGCATTTTTTAAAAACTTAATTAGGCATAGAAAATGCAACAATTATATAAAATACACTACATATTTGGAAAACCTATTCTAGGACATTTATGTTTCAAATATTTAGAAATATTTTTTTCGACAAATTATGCCTTAAAAACCGGTTTTTCCAAAGGCCTTATTTTGGAAGATTTACTGAAATAAAGGTTGCGGAAAAAATTCAAATTGCGCGTCGCGTTTTAATAGTAGAAAAAAGTTATGCATACCGTTAAAATCGTCATAATCTCTAGTTTTTGGATATTTAAGAACCATTCCTGTGCAATTTATAGTTTAGGAGCTACATGGTAAAATGTCCCAACTTACTTTAAACTTTTCAACCTATCTCACATTTTTCAAATTTTTTCCTAAACTACAAAAAACACAAAAATGGCATTTTTATTTTTAAAAAAATAGAGTTTATGGCGATTCTAACGGTATGCATTACGTTTTTCTACTATTAATACAAGCCGCGCAATCTGAATTATAAAAATAAGCGCATTTTTTTCACAACCTTTAAATTCATAAATCTTCAAAATCAAGGTCTTTGGAAAAACTGGTTTTATAGGCATAATTTGTCGAAAAAATCATTTTTAAATATGTGAAACATAAATGTCCCAGAATAGGTTGTCCAAATATATAAAGCATTTTATATAATTGTTTCATTTTCTATGCCTAATAAAGTTTTTAAAAAACGCATTTCTCTTGAAACACCCTGTAGAATCATCATACAAAGTTTGAAATCAATAGGACAATTCTAATATGTCTAAATTTAAAAAAAGAACTAGCCCTTACTGACATACTCTAATTTTAAAATTGCCTTGCTGTTAAAAATTTCCCTTGAATGACTTTTGGTAGGATAAGACAATGAAAATTTGTACAAATTAAGATTTTAAAAAATAGTGCCCAAATTTAAGCCAATACTTAGATAGATAGATAAATAATGAAGGCGACATGACTTTTTAGAATCAATTCAATATATTTTTTTCACAAAATCATGCTTTGATTAAAAGAAATCAATTGATACAAAATTGGTCATCCGTCTGTTGGATATTACAGTATGACTTTTCAATTACAGTCTATGCTTTTCTGAAACTTTGCTGTAATATTATTGCCCTTAAAAGTCTGTAGGACCAAGTTACAAGCAAAGCTTTGTTAAATCAACCACTTCAAATAAAAGTGACTTTTTAAGTCAATTTATATTGTTGGAGCGAAGCTACTCTGCAGTTTTAATCAACTCGTTGTCGGGTTGGTGATAGGATCGATTCTCGGCCATAAAAATGTGTCATAATTGTGCCAACTGCTGCTATGTCAAATGCGCGGCTATATAATAATAAGAGTAGGGGAATGTCATGAACCAAAACAGGTTAAACTCAATAAAGAAAGGTTGTACTATCAAAGGGTTGGTTTTCGCAGATTATTGGGATGTGTTACCACCCTTCAAAACTGATAGACTGGCAGTATATAAAGAATAAAATTTAAAAGATAAATTAAAAAATCTACTTATAAATAGATAGATGGATGGATGGATAGAGAAAGGAATTAATTAATAAATACAAATATTAAATCTGTATAACAATTAAATGTTATTTTTTAAATACGCAAAAAACTTTTGTATACATCTTTTCTTGTTTGAAATACAAAGCAGTATTTTTCTCATGGTATTACAAGTTATTATATCATCATTGTTAGTAGCAAAGCTACTCTACAACTTGGGCTTGTCTGTCTGTACGTCCGTACATTTACGAACTGTCTTGAAATAGGCATACTTCTTTTTTGTTGCTTGATAATGATTTAATTCCCTTCGAAACCTGTATCTGGTGGAGGGACGATCATTTTTGCTCTTATTAAATCTAGATAGCTAAAAAAATGTGTAGTTTCCCTATTTGATAAATAATTTCCTACCCTAAAACGGTCATATTTTAATGAATTAATAAGCTATTTAGTATAAACCAGCTTATATCCTTAACTACATTAATTCGGGAAAAATATCGCGAAACCTATACGTGATTTTCAGCTATCGTTGGGGGGCAACACATCGTAGAATAGACAACCTTTGATTTTCCTCCAATATTTTTTTTTAGATTTATTTCGCTTGATGGTTATACCTTATTCCTAAGTAAACTTAATATTGCTGCGTCAATTGTGGAAATAAATATTCTTGGTTATTCTAAAAATAATCTAATTTAAGCAATAAGTAAAAAATTTAATTACATTGACCTTTTTAGTGACACTGTAAGGGTGTCAAAACTTTCAAAAAAATTCTTAAAGGATTTTTATGTAAAAACCTCCCTCCAACGCCACCCCCCTGGCCTGAAGAGTTTTGTTATGTTTATATCTATCTTATTTTATGATCTATGCATTAAAAGAAAAAGAAAAGAAACAAAACTTTATATTTAACTTTTAAATATACCATATACATGATGACAAACAAACATACCAAAAAAATAACTTGTATAGTAGATGCGCTATTAAAGAAAAACTAAATGAATGGGACAAAACCTTAACAAACGGACATACCATCAAAAATAACTTGTATAGTAGCTGCGCTACGAAAAAAACTAAATGAAAGTGACAAAACCTTTAAAAAGTTTGCTGTATATGTACTTTATTATAGAACAGCTGCATTTCATATATGAGTTATAAACATGATAACAAACGGACATACCACAAAAAAACATGTATAATTGCTATGCTACTAAAAAAACTAAATGAAAGGGACAAAACCTTTAAAAAGTTTGCTGTATATGTATCTTATCATGTAACAGCACTATATATATGAGTTATAAACATGATAACAAACGGACATACCATCAAAAATAACATGTAAACCGAAATACCATCAAATAACTTATATAACAGCACTTTATATATGAGTTATAAACATGATAACAAACGGACATACTACCATAAATAACTTGTATAGTAGCTGCGCTACGAAAAAAACTAAATGAAAGGGACAAAACCTTTAAAAAGTTGGCTGTATATTGTATCTTATTATAGAACAGCTGCACTTCATATGTGAGTTATAAACATGATAACAAACCGACACATACCATCAAAAATAACTTGTATAGTAGCTGCGCTACTAAAAAAACTAAATGAAAGGGCCAAAACCTTTAAAAAGTTGGCTGTTTATGTACTTTATTATAGAACAGCACTTTATATATGAGTTATAAACATGATAACAAACGGACATACCATCAAAAATAGCTTGTATATTAGCTGCGCTTCTAAAAAAAACTAAATGAATGGGACAAAACCTTTAAAAAGTTGTCTGTATATGCACTTTATTATGGAACAGCACTTCATATATGAGTTATAAACATGATAATAAACCGTCATACCATCAAAAAAACATGCATAATTGCTATGCTACTAAAAAAACTAAATGAATAGGACAAAACCTTTAAAAAGTTTGCTGTATATGTACTTTATAATAGAACAGCACTTCATATATGAGTTATAAACATGATAACAAACGGACATACCATCAAAGAAAACATGCATAATAACTGCGCTATTAAAAAAAAACTAAATGAATGGGACAAAACCTTTTAAAAGTTTGCTGTATATGTACTTTATAATAGAACAGCACTTCATATATGAGTTATAAACATGATAACAAACCGTCATACCACCAAAAATAACTTGTATAATTGCTTTGCTACTAAAAAAAACTAAATGAAAGTGACAAAACCTTTAAAAAGTTGGCTGTATATGTACTTTATAATAGAACAGCACTTCATATATGAGTTATAAACATGATAACAAACGGACATACCACCAAAAATAACTTGTATAATTGCTTTGCTACTAAAAAAAACTAAATGAAAGTGACAAAACCTTTAAAAAGTTGGCTGTATATGTACTTTATAATAGAACAGCACTTCATATATGAGTTATAAACATGATAACAAACGGACATACCACCAAAAATAACTTGTATAATTGCTTTGCTACTAAAAAAAACTAAATGAAAGTGACAAAACCTTTAAAAAGTTGGCTGTATATGTACTTTATCATAGAACATATATGAGTTATAAACATGATAACAAACGGACATACCATCAAAAATAACATGTAAACCGAAATACCATCAAATAACTTATATAACAGCACTTTATATATGAATTATAAACATGATAACAAACGGACATACCACCAAAAATAACTTGTATAGTAGCTGCGCTACGAAAAAAACTAAATGAAAGGGACAAAACCTTTAAAATTGACCTTCATATGTATATAGGGCAGCCGGACATAATAATTTAGGCTTACCATAAAACAGCTAATATATTAAAAAAATTAAGTCTGTGCTTTATTTATAGAGAGAAAATGATTACTTATCGCATTGTTTTTTGTTGGCCCCAAGGGGCCAAATGCCCAGACTAACAAAACTGGTTTTAATTTTATGATTAGCATCTTAACATTCGTGTAAAATTGTCTGTAATACGATGCTATACAATTGGGGGTAAAAAAATTTAGGATTTATTTTATTTATTTAACCCACATGCTAATGTAGCATTACATAAACTGTACCATTTAATATCTCTAATATGACGCAGTGCGTCCTCTTCCCCGACAAGAAACGGACTCATACCGCAGTCAACAAAATGTTTAAATTTCTGCTAATTTGTGGGAATACCATGGCATACTTACTTATATAGTAGGTTAGCTTACACATTATACTTAATTGTGGCTTTTCAAAATAAATCATTCTTTTCAAAACGTCCAACCAAAAAATGTTAAAATACATAATAGCAAACATAATCCTATTATATAAAGTAGTAAGGTTTTTTTTGTCAGTAGCGAAGGATCTCACTAACTGCTGAACCAATATGATTATCCTTTCAGTGAAGCTTCTTATAGGTAATTAGATGGTTTTAGGCTGTTTTCCTTTTATAAAAAAAAGTCTGGGTATGGTATTAGACTATTTTTCTGCTCTTCCATATATCTTTGAATATATAGTCCACATAGAATGAACAAAAGTTTATTTGTAAAACATCATGTTTCATGCAATTAAGCAATCTTCAGTTACAATTTAATACTGCCTATAATATTAGCATTCATAGATTTTTTCAATAAAGTTTAGAGGATTTTTAAAAATATTTGAATTAGAAATAAACATAATTTTTAAAAAACTATCTTGGAACGGCAGTATCAGGTATCATTAGCAGCCAGGTGTTCAGTGAGAAGGAACTTGTCTCTGTGTCTGCACTTGCTGTTGATCTCAGACCTCTTGTTGAGCATGGTGACGTCATTGTTGAACATGATCTTCACCTTCTCTAGGTTGCAGAGTTTGCATGCACCGGAGCTAGGGTTGTAGGTTGGTGCTTGCTGCAGGATGGACCATCTAATGTCATAATTGGTTTGATTTCGTTTCAATGACCAGATGAATGATGATAGGCTGGTTTTGTGCTCTGCATTGGCATTGTTAAAGGATGACTTGTGACCAGTAAATCTTTCTTTAAAAGTGTTACCAGTCAGGCCAATGTATGTAGCAGGTTTGACTGCATTGATGACTTCTGCTTTGTATACCAAGCTAGACTTCAAGCACTGGCCTCCAACGGGACACACAGCTTGGCCACCACGGCAGTTGCACAATCTTGCAGGTTGAGTGTTTGCAGCAGCTGTATCTTTGAGTATGAATTTGTTATGTCCAGCTATGATGGCTTTGATGCTAGGCATACAACAATAAGACACTTTAACTGTAGAACGGTTGAAGTACTGTTGAAGAGGTGTGTTCTTAAAATGTTTATCAACCAACAGTAAGAATTTCCTTGCAACATTAGTTTTCACTGTTTGACAGAAAGGAGGGTTAAACCAAATAACCTTTCTTCTCCTGCACCTTGTAGTAGGATGGCGTGGCTGGTGGGGAGAGTAAGTAAAGTCATCATTGTAGCCAGCTGAATTTAATGCATTTTTGAAAGGAATTTTCTCAGCTTCAAAGATCTCTCTTGAACTTGAAAGTTTAGAAATTCTACTTGAAACCATTTTGGGAATTTCTTTCTTGATTTTAGCAGGATGGTTAGATTTCGAGTTTATGTAGCTGAGGTCGGTATTTGGTTTCTTGAAAGGTCGAAAAGTGTTGGCATTTAGATCAAAAAAGGCATCCAAAAATTCGGTGCTTGTTATATTGCATTCTATTGTTACTTTCAGTCCTAAATCTTTAAAAAGTTGAAAAACTCGTTTTCTTACTTGTTCAACCTGTGGACCAGAACCATCAAGGACAGCAAGACCATCATCTCGGTACAGACCAATTTGAGGTTGTTGAATGATGTCACCAAGCTTGCTAAGGATGTAGAGACCAACTAATTCACAACATTCAGCACCATCAAAACTTCCCATGGTTATATCAAAATTTGGTTGTGATTTTTTGATCCAAGGATCTTCATTCAGGTACAAAAATGATTTCCTTGTGTTTTGCAAAGCTTTGAGTTCCACAGATGTAAAATTATGGTACTGCTTTGACCAGTTGATAACAATATCAAAAAGTTCTTTACTGATTGAAGGGTAAAAAGAGACGACATCAAATTTGAAAAATGTCTGCTTGTTCTTGTTTTGTAGGCCACTGAACCATTCAATAACTTGATCAGAATTTTGCCAAAGGTTGAGATTTGTTGATGATTTAACTTTGCTGACTGCAGTTTCAAGGATGGTTTTACTGACCTTACCAACATTTGACTTAGCAGGATTGAGAAGTCTGTACTGCTTTCTGTCAGGAAAGTTCGGTTTGTGGTCTTTAACTGTTACAAAGGCTTCTTGTTTTATGTATTCATCAACCCTATCAGCTATACCCAATGTAGATGTAATTTCAGCAGCTTCTTTGTTTACAAGGTCAACATCAGATTCATCAGCTTTCTTGTATTCACTTGTCACATTGTTATGCAGAATTGTTTTATAATCATCAATGGGTACTGTGTACAAGTTTCCAGTTTTATCAGATTCAACAATGATGTCTTTGGAATCTTTGATTGTTTTGATTGTTCTTTGTAAAGATGTTTGGAATTCATTGTTGACTTGCCTGAATTCAATTGATGTAATAAGCTTGTAAACATCTTCCTCAAACGCTTTAAGCTCGTCCATCTGGGGAGCCCTGTTGGTAGTTTTGAATCCATAGTTGTTGTTGGTGTTGGTTGGTTTTTCTTTGACAGCAAATAGCTTCCATCTCATTCTTTGAATAAAACTTTCTACCTTGGCGATGATGATAGACTGATACTGCTTCTTGTTACCCAAGGGAATGTTCTTCAAAGAGTGGTTAAAATGAAACTTTTGCATATTAGTTTCTATGCTTTGATTTTCCACGTAAAAAGATCTCAACTGTAAAACCAGGAGAATACTCACGTAATAGATGTATTTTAGATACATCAGCAACGTATCTTTGAATATAGATCCCCTAGAGCTAGGGGCCCATCGGCTAGTAAGTCAAAAAGTACAATTTTGGCATGAAACAAGGCGGATTCCCTCAAAATACCTAGCTAAGCACAGAAATGCCAAAACCCACGTATTCTTACAATAGATAAGGGAAGTCTTTCGTGTGTGTTTTGTTTCACTTTAAGGCAAGTTAGGTTAGGTTGTAGTTGGTACAGGTTATGCCGAAGGGATAATGCACTTTGAGGAAAAGCACCAAAACCTATATATTATTTGAAAAAAGAACAGTAAACTGGGTTTTTACTAGGGTTGGATACTTTTTTGGCCAGACACCGGATATCCGGCTGATTTTTAATGCCAGATATCCGGTTCCGGCCTGATATCTGGCCAACTTTCGATATCCGGCAATTTACCGGATATCCAGCCGGATAATCGGATATCCGGCGTAAAAATCAGCCAGATATCATGTAACCGGATAGTTTTAATATCCAATATCCGGCCGGATATTGAAAATGACCGGATATCCGGCCGGATAACAGGTCAGACCGGATATCCGGCCCAACCCTAGTTTTTACAGTTTACTTTTCCAACTACTAAGATATGGCTATAAACACAAAAATATATTTTGTTGTTTTTATAGAACACTGGCTTTAGGGACCAAAATATCATAAACTATTTGAATTATGACCGTACTAACCATTAGATAGAAAGATAGTTAGATAGATATTTATTAGGATTGGTAGATTGGTTTAAATAAATTTAAATTCATTTTTTTTTTAATTGGATTCTCATGAAAATCAGAGAGAGAGAGGGAACAATGTATTGTTTATTACACTAGTCCCAAAATTCTACAATAGTAACTTTGGAACCTTGTACTGAATTTTGATTGGTTGGTTTATTAAGTTTGAGTGTTCAAACGTTTCAATCACTAATTGTAACCAGCAGAAGGAGTAATTTTGTGTGTCATCATTAGAGATATACATCAATTTATGTCTTATACCTTTAGATGCCTAATGAAAATTGTACGAAAGATTGTCGGGTGGTCGGATAGATAGATATATAGATAGTTGGATGGGTAGATGGTTAGATAGATGGATGGGTATATAGATGGTTCCAGGACAAACGCAGGAGTCCCAAACGTCGGAGTGGACAAACGCAGGAGTGTTTAAATATAAATTCAATTAAGTATTTCTATACAGATTAGGTTAGGTTAAGATATGAATGCACAAATAAGCCCCCCGTAGGGGTTAGGCATTTGAAAAACTTATAAGATGGTCTAAAATAGGTTAGGTTAGGTTTAGTTATAAAATATAAAAGGTATGAATATTGAAAATATAAATAAATAGATAGATAGGTATATATGTACATAGATAGAACGAAAGTTGAAAAGAAATCAAACTTTATTAAATTAATAACCATAAAAACAAATAAATAGTTAGATAGAAAGATAGATATTCAACTTTAGTAAATGAATTATGATCATATAGATAAATAGAGAAAGAAAGATAGAAATGTAAATAGAATGTAGATAGAAAGATATGTAGATAGAAAGATACATAGGTAAAAGATAGAAAGATAGATAGGTAGATATATAGAAAGAAAGGTAGAAAGATAGATAGAAACACAGACTGAATAAATAAATAGAGAGATAGATAGATATCCATCCATAGTAAATGAATTATGACCATATAAACGACCAACAAACTTAATGATAAAATCTTACTCTAGAAAAAAACAAGAACAAAAAGTTTCATAGAAACATGAAATCCAAAAAACTCGATTTGTTAACATTGTAGAAAAAGTCAGGGATCTAAAGGGATAAGACAATTGCCGATAATTTGATGTACATCCCCATTGATGATACACAAAATTAGTAATCTGTAGATTGGAATTATTGTTTTAAACGTTTAAACACTCAGCTTAATGAAACAACCAATCAAATTTCACAGAAGTCCCCAAAGTTGTTCAGCAAACAAATAATACAAACGATAATATAAAACTTTGGGGACTTGTGTATAAACAGTCCATAGTTACCTCTCTATCTGACAAAAGGGGCTTTAAAGACATTCCAATAAAAAGATGCTTCTCCAAAAAGCTGAAATTTTTGTTTTGATATTAGGCAGTTCAAGACTATTTCCTTTTTTGGATGCTTATGACTACCACCCTTGCATTCAGAGGCTTTGTATTAAATGGAAGAGGAAGGAGAGGCATTGATATGGCCTAAAACCATCCTAAGAATTTAATCTAGAAATAAAATAGCCTAAACCACCATAGTGGTTTTATATATTCTCACTAAAGTGGAGAACTCAATCGGATAAGATGTTAACGAGATCCCAACAAACAGAAAAATCTTGATACCTCAACTAATAGTAGGATAATATTGGCACGAAAGTTTTACCATAAACCCATAACTACCGATGGTATTATAGAGTAGCCTCGTTCATGCTACTTTTTTGGACTTCCTTCCCTGATAATAACATTGGTATGTATATATGTTATTATTTACAGAATAAAAAGACTTGTAGCTTTACATTTTGATAGAAGTATTCTATCAAATAAAAAGAATAGAGGGTGTCTAATAGTGTAGTGGTTAGCGCACTACGCTTTGGTTGGGAGAAACCGAATTCAAGTCCCCACTTTGCACTTGGTTGACAATATCTGTCGCAATTTGTCAGATTATGATCACGCAACCTTCCCTGAGATGCCCTAAGGTTGTAAGGAGGGAGATTTGTATGAAGTTAGGATTCTACCAATCAAGCAGCTTCAACCGGGCTTTCCCTCGTCCACGCTCCTTGTATGAGTGCCATTAATTAGGATGGCTTAATATGGAACAACTGCCAAAACTCTAGGCCAGGGTGATGTAATAATTGAGTAGCTTCCACCAGAGTTGCGGATCAGCTTTTAATGTAACATAGAATACAATTAGCTGTGCGCGAAGCTTACCAATCTAAGATTGGCCAAAGGATTCTCACTTCCAGTCTCCGTGTGCATCTGAATCCTAACTCCAGAGAATCAGGGCTATAACAACATTTTAAAAGAATCTTGAGACAATAAAGTATTATACAGTATTATGTTAACTCTAAAATTATTATTATTAGACCAGTATGTACTAAAATGTGCCTCTTAAAATATTGTAAATTAATTCCCTTAAAATGGCGATTCTTCAGATGATTAGTAATAGTATACTGTACAACTACGTCTCATTTGGTGAAGTAAAATGCTTTTAGTATTATCAATATTACTCAATGATAAATTGTTATTATACAGGGTCATTCAAGAGAAATGATTTTTTAAAAACTTAATTATGCATAGAAAATAAAACAATTATGTAAAATGCTTTTATATATTTGGAAAACCTAATATGGGATATTTATGTTTCAAATATTTAAAAATTATTATTTCAACAAATTATGCCCTAAAAACCGGTTTTTCCAAAGGCCTTTTTTTCGAAGATTTATTGATTAAAGATTGTTAAAAAATGAACATCTTTTTAAAATTCAAATTGCGCGGCTTGTGTTAATAGTAGAAAAATGTTATGCATATCGTTAGAATTATCATAATCTATAGTTTTTTATTATATAAAAACCATTCCAATTCTACTTGTTACTTAGAACTTTTCAATCTTTTTCTCACATTTTTCAACGTAGCTACTAAACTACAAAAAGCACAAAAACGGTACTTATATTTTCAAAACCTAGAGCTTATGATGATTCTAACAGTATGAATAACATTTTTCTACTATTAATACAAGCCACGCAATTTTACTTTTAAAAATGTGCATATTCTTGCACACCCTGTAAATCCATAAATCTTCGGGAAAAAAAGGCCTGTGGAAAAACCGGTTTTTAGGGCATAATTTGTTGAAATATTCATTTTTAGATATTTGAAACATAAATGTCCAATAATAGGTTTTCCAAATATATAAAGCATTTTACATAATTGTTTTATTTTCTATGCATAATTAAGTTTTTTTTAAATCATTTCTCTTGAATGACCCTGTAGAATTGAAGAAAAGTTAGATGCAAAATAAATTTTCTGCTTATTTGCTAAATATGGGAGTAAGTTTAATATATCGTCAATTTTCCTATCCCCGCTTCCGTGATTTATTTCTGAAATGATTAATTTGTTTTTGGGGACCTTTAGGGTATTTTTGAGCTATAAGGGGCAATTCTGTTTCTGAAAGCAAAACTTTTCTACAGCAAATGATTGTTCTTCTTATCAGTGTCTTGTGTTCAAACTTATTTTAAATGCAATAGAGTTATTATTTCTAAAAAATTTTGTATTTATTGATAAAATAAATATTTCTGTTTGGCTGTCTGTCCATCTGAAGATTCCCCCCGGGGCGGCAAAGCTTTTTTATTTGGGGGGGGGGGGGGGTGGTAAAAATATTTAAGGGGGGTAATTTGTGTTTGGGGATAAAAAATCTATGGACGTAGATGGACGTGTACAACGAGCTAGCCGCGCATATGTTCAACAAGGCAGATTCCAAATGCGCCGGCGGTTTAATCTGGATTCTCGACAGGGCCCACTAAATCTGACCTCAGCCCATCTGTAGGTGAGGTAGAGTTATGTAAATTGCTGGGGATACTTTTAGATACATAAGTAAGACACTAGAAAAGACTAGAGCTCTTTATCTGAAATGGCTTGGCCGTAGTACTCCAGCAAAGTGAAACGGGGCAGATTTTGAGATGTAAAAAACGTCAAAAACCGTAAAAATTTCTCGGTTCTTGACTTTAGGGACCCATATTGAACTTAATTTTAGACTATGGGTTGCGCTGACAACCCTAGCTGAAACTTTATGCCATTTCTAAAAAGGTAAAGAACGTCGTTCTAGCTTAACTGTGGTCCAAATAAGAGCCTCCGTGTCTAAGGGTAGCTTGAAAGTTGGGCGAATTTGGATCCTGCGGTTACTCAAGTTTCTAAAGAAATGTGGCCTCCCAGCAGCCCGATCTTAATTCAATGGACTTTTGGGACTAGGGCTACTTTAAAGCATGCACCAATAGACGTGCCCATACCACAAAGACCTCCCTCATTGCCACTATCAAGGAGAACTACGCCAGCTTGGACAGGTACATTTTGACCTGGACCTGCCGGCGGTTGAGGAGGCGGGTAGAGGCGGTAATTAAGGCTGGCGGCGATTTTATTGAATAATCTAATAGTCATGTACCTATTTTGCTTGCCAGTTTTTAAAATTCAATAAAATCTTTAAAATTGACGATTTTATGTTCATTTGTTTAGAAGTTAGAATTTGTCCGGTCTTATTTGCCCCACCCTGTATTTAATAAAATTTAAATTACCCCCCCCCAAAAATTTTACCCCGGGGGTAAATTTTGGGGGGGGTAAACTAAATTTACCCCTGCCAACAGATTTCAGGGGGGGGGTAATTACCCCCCCCCCCAAGCAAATTTTACCCCCGGGGTAAAAATTTAGGGGGGGGTAAAAAAAATTTGCAGCGCGCTTCGCGCTCCATTTTACCCACCCCCAAACACGAATTACCCCCCCCTAAAAAATTTTTAACCCCCCCAAAATAAAAAGCTTGGACGCCCCTGTATCGTATCATATTACCAGATTGGTAGCCTGGGACTTCGGCCTCTTCGGGGCTTACAAAACTGAACTTAATCTTATATTTTTTTCATTGTTCTATAAATCTATGCGGAAATTAACTATTCTAAGCTGCTACAAAAAAGTATCCTGATTTTGTAAAATATGAAATCTTCTATTTTTAATGAATATGCTTACAAAACAAGGATGACAACATCCATAAGTAGCAAAGCACAAAAATCGTATACAAGTAGATTTAAAGTGAATTTTTCAAAATTCATGAATAGATTTATTGGAAAAAATAAACACAAAACCTTGGTTTATTTGTATGATGACGACAGTCAAAGTAAATTACATAAAGATGCTCATAACAATGAGAAAAATTATTTTGCTACTGGTTTGAAAGTTTGAAAATAGGACCAAAAACAATAAAGATATGGGGAAATATGTAAAATATATAAAAATAGCCAAAAACCTGCGAAAAGACAGTTTGACCGCCACGATTGTTTACTTAAAACTACCGGAAATCTAATTTTGATATTATAACTGAAAAAATCTTGAAAATCGTTCCATAAACACCAAAGATATGGAGAAAAATCTGAAAAATATAAAACTAGCCTAAAACCTGCAAAAGGCAGTTGAACTGTCATGGTTGTTTCCTGTAATCGACGGGAAATTTAATTTTGATATCTATATCTGAAAAAATTTTGAAAATCGGATCATAAACACCAAAGATATGGAGAAAAATATAAAAAATATAAAAATAGCCTAAAACCTGCTAAAAAGTGGTCTGACCGCCATCGATGTTTTATAGTTAATTGTGCTCCTTAATGATGGGAATGTTGTCAAAAAGTTTCAGCCTTTTATCATTTATACGAGCTGAGTAAATCTCATTTCCCCCATAGCGTTACGGACTGACTGACGGACTGACTGACTGACGGACAAAGCGAATTATAGAGTAGCTTCGCTACTAAAAATAAAATATTACCCCCTACTGTTTATACATTTGAATACACAAATCTGTTGTCGCCTTTAATTATTTCACAGATTTAAAATGAAAGGAAACAAAATATTACTATTAATCTATTATTTCTATCAAAAAATTAAAATACCTTTTAGCCATTAGTCTTTATCCGAAGCGGATGTAATGAAGACGATGAAAGTCGCTCAATGTGACGTCATAAAAATGAGGGATTATTTATCTCTTTTTTGGGGGGTTTTCTTTCCCACTCCTCCTCTCCTAATCCCTCATTTTTATGACGTCAGAATTTTTTTCTTCGTCTTCGGATGTAACAGTACGGACAATCACCCGTCCCCCTCTTTTTTAGCAATTTAGATTTTAAAGGGGTTTCCAACTGCTAGGGGTTAATATTTCAAGGATCTCGCTACCCGCTGAACCAATAAAGTCCTCATTTACAGTGAAGCTTCTTATATGTCCTTGGATGGTTTTAGTCTATTTTATCTTAATAGCTAAAAAGTCTGGGTATGGATTTAGGCTATTTTCCTGCCCTTCCTTGTTTCTTTGAATATAGTGCCCCTAAATGCTAGGGACTCATCCCTACGAAACGAAATGACTAGAAGATCTATTACAAATTGTACAAATCTAAAGAGTGGATTTAGGCGACCGACCAAAATTTGGCTTTGAAAATCAAGTTCGAATATGGAAATCTACAAATTAAGACGTGTCTATGAGTTTTTAGAAAACATCTTCATAATGATATTTTTAGCCTATATTTTCATTAATAATGAGAATAATTTTAATTTTCTGTTTAAATAATAGCAATCTTTTATTGTAGATAAAAAGTTTCAAGAAAATGAAATTAAAAAGGGAGGGAAAAGGGAAGAGGGGTAATTTTTTCCAAGAGTATTTATCTAGGGAGAATTGTTGTGCCCTCTCCCAAAAAATGTATAAACCTTCCCTGGACCTATAAAAAGCTCCACTGTATAAAGAAGCATATATGCCCTCCGAGATATTTCGGCACAAACACTCAGACAGACAAACATTCTATTACTTATAAAATTAGCTATTATCAAGTCTTAATTCTAAAAATTGAAATTGAGGTCACTATAAATGGTCAGTTAATTTCAAATTAGTTTAAAATTTACTGCAAATTATTAATATTTTTACACAAGAAAAACAAATTTTAGTATCAGAGCCACTCTGTAAGTGACATTTGTTTATCTGTATGTGACGAACAATTTTGATGTTACCCTATGGACTATTACCATAATTTTTGCAAAGAACATCGTAATTTTTATGTTTATTCCAGGTTAGATTCAGCTTATACCAATAACGAAATTAATTCTGAAAAAATAATGGAACCTATAAGTGTTTTTTAGCTGTCGTTGGGGGGCAACACATCGTAAAATTGACGACCACTCCATTTGCCCCCAAATATTATTTAAGATTAATTTCACTTGTTGGTTATACCTTATTCCTGGATTAGATTAAGTTAAGTACAGGTTATAGCTTGTTTATAATTGAATATAATCCTAAGAAAATACCTATTGAGTAAGTGTTTTTTTATTATATCTGTATCAATGTATGTTAAGTGTTAAAATTATTTTAGGTTAATTCAAGTATTTTGAACCTAGTAAAAGTGTCTGATTCTGATTATGTATACAACTGTAAATGACCAATGGTAAAATTTATAGTGGCCTCTCATTGGCTATTTTTTTACGTCATAATCAGAGTCAGGCACTTTTACTAGGTTCAGTATTTTTGACCTGCAGACTAACATTATTTATAGAGTAAGTTGAACTGTAACACTAATAGTTAGTTATCGCATCGTATTATAGACAGCTTTCTGCGTATATTAAATTATAACCAGATTTGTTTGCCCCTAGATTACTGAAGGCCCGGGCTATCAAATCAAGTATTAATCTTATGAATTTAATTTCAATATTCGTCGGAAATTGTCTGTAATACGATGCAATACATGATTAATTCTCAGTATGCATGAGAACTGGTTCTAATCCAAAGGATATTAATCGGTTTTGAAGCCATGCTAAAAAAATAATTATTTAGAGAACATATTATTGGTTTAACGATACCAAAGCAACACCAAAATTGCATGCTGACTTTAAATATAATTAGTTCTAAGTATGAAAAAGATTAAAAAGTGTAAATACATTAATTTTCATGGAATTTATGGTAAAACAAGGATGACAAAATCTATAAAAGCGAAGCTCTGAAACGGCAGAACAAATGAACATTAACTCTAGTAGAGTGTCAAAACTTAATAAGCATAATATAAATGTATAAGTTACAACAAAATTGTAAGTAAATTTGTCGCTAAAACTGTTAGCTATAGGATACTGTTTAAAGAGCATACTTGCATTTTTAGGACTTAATTATAGAGATTCTTCGCTTATAATAGTGTACTTTGTTATCAGAGGAATCAGTATTCCAAAAATAAAAAATATAGGATAATAATATCACGGACGGACCGACCCTAATTATAGAAAAGCTTCGCTTTAAAAAAAAGTATCAATTTAATAATTCAGCGTTGATTAAGGTTTATTTTTTATTAATATAATTTCTACATTTTTTACCATGAAAAGCCATAAAGCATCTATCTTGAATTTGAGATTTTGAGACTTTTGAGATTTTTACAGGATATAATAAGATCGTTTAGAAATAAGTTAATGAATTTTAATTACATATTATGTAAATTAGTAAGGTTTTATTCATTTTGTTTTTCGCTTCACGTACATCCGTGAATGGTTTTCGTCCACTACAATTTTTAATTGGTGTCTTGGGATTGTTATATCCCCCCCCCCCCCTCTTCATAAATGTTTCATACTGAGCCCCAAGATCCTAGGGACGCAATCGCAAGAATTAGAAATGTACTGAGTCTTTTTTGGTTTGTTAATTATTATAAACCGAGCTTCGCATTGAATGGTTTTGGGCAATATTACTTCTCACTCTGAGTACTGGCATCGTTCTCTCCCGTATTTTCTTTACAAAGCCCTAAATGCTTGAGGCGCCGCCGCTAGTATCATAAATATATATATATATATATCTCTCTCTCTCTCTCTCTCTCTCTCTCTCTCTCTGATGAATATGCAGTTTGCTAAAAGCGCCGTAAAAATATTCGAACACGTATCGACAGGAAGGTTAAACATGTAACAACATGGTTTCAACCGCACAGGGATATTCCATCACAGAAAAAAATGTTTTTCATAAAATTTTTACCATCCTTATTGATAAATAACATAGAGTGACCAACACAGTTTAATTAAACATGTTATTTTTATTACAGTGTTTCATTGTTTAAAAATATCTTCAGTTGGTTTATAAATAAAAAGACATGATGCTTTAATGAGTAAAAATTAAGTACTGTTTGTTTATTAAAAGCTTAAAAAATTGGATACTCTAGTGAATTTTGATTAGTTGATTCATTAAGTTGAGTGTCAAAACGTTTCTACCGCTAATATAAATCTACAGAAGGAATAGTTTTGTGTATCATCATTGGGGATGTATATAAATTTATCCGCCATTTAGATCCCTTTGGTCTTTACATTTCTTAGTATGGAGGAGTTTGTAAAAAAGTGAAACATTATTTACGCTTCAGATAACTGAATATATTTTCTATTTTAATAGCGAAGCTTTTCAACGTCTGAACTGGATCTTTAAATGTGTAGCCGTTGCCGTAGCCGTTGTCGTAGTGGTAGCCGTAGCCGTAGCCACTGCCAGTGCTGCCAAGAAAACATGGATTTTTAAATGATAGACGTTTTTACGTATATATTATTATTATTTTTTTCATATTTTTTACTGAAAATTCAAAAAGTGGTTGTGATTTAAAGATTTAAAGCCGTGGCCACGCGTAGCCAATTTGATTTAAAGATCGCTATTAGGTTAGTGGCTGTAACTCTGGCAGCGGCTACGGCAACGGCTACACCTTTATAGATCCAGCTCTGGTGAGTGTCCAACTTAAGCTCATTTCAAACAGTTATTCATAGTATCGTATTATATACTGCTTTCCGCGGATAGGAAAATGAAAAGTTAAAAGATTACAACAAGTTTTGTTAGACCCAAGCAAGAGGCATAACACGACTGGTAAAAATTTAGGATAACAGTATGGCTCAGAACCGGTTTAATTACAGCGGATATTAATCGGTTTCTAAGCGATACTGGAAAAAACCTTTGTCAATTAAATCGACAACTATAAAGACATACCCATTACAGAAAAAAAATGTAGTTTTAGGGATCTAAAGGGACAAGACAATGGATGATGAATTGGTGTACATCCCAAATGATGATACACAAAATTACTCCTTCTATAGATTCAAATTAGAGGTTGATAAACACTTAAATTTATGCACGTACCAATCAAAATTCACTGAAATCTCCAAAGTTGTTAAGATAACGCATAAGAAAACATTATTATAAAACGTTTGGGACTAGTGTTATAAACAGCACATTGCCCCCCCCCTCTCTCTCTCTCTCTCTGAGTTACTTTGCTTTTTTTCTCGTATTCATTCGAATCCGGTGGACAGGAACCGGTTCTCATCAATACGAAAAAACTATGTCTAGCATCGTATTATAAACCGCTTTCTACGAATATAGAAATGTACAATCATAAGATTAAAACCATTTTTTTAGCCCGTGCCTTCGGCACCTCGGGGCTAAAAAAACTGGTTTTAATCTAATAATTGTACATTCTATATCCGCGGAAAGCGGTTTATAATACGATGAAAGAAATAACTATTAAAACATTTAAATCTTGTTTTTAGTAATATCAGACAAGGATAGGGGGACGGGACAATGGACGATAAATCAATCTTTTAATTATTTAGATGCTGTGTACATGTCAGAAGCAGCTTATAGTGACTAATAAAAATTGACGTCATTCAAATCAAATGACCAATGATAGGCCACTATATATATTAATTGACTAATGGCAAAATATATACTGGCCTATCATTGATCATTTGTATTGTATGGTATAATTTTGTATTATGCACTCTAAGCTGCTTCTTGAATTTATTTATGTCGACTATACAAAGTAGAACAATGTCTGTCTGTCTGTTTGTTTGTAGTGAAGGATCTCGCTAACCGCTGAACCGATCGGGTTCTCCTTTACAGGGTAGCTTCTCATAGGTCCCGGGAAGGTTTATAACTATTTTCTTGGGGGGTGGGACACTCCCAACCCCACAACGAAAAATTGGTTTGATCAAACCTCTTGGGGCAAAGCCCCTAGAGGCTAGGGGCGAAGCCGCTAGTTTCGACTATAAGGTAATAGGTAAAGGTTGTCATAGCTGACATAAAATCGATATTACTACTAGATAATTTTGTGCACAGTGATTTATCAAGGGGGGGGGGGGTGTAGCCACAGAGAGAGGGGACAATGGGCTGTTTATTACATTAGTCCCAAAAGTTTTATAATAACATTTTTTTATTGGTTTGCTTAACAACTTTGGGGAATTTCGTGAATTTTGATTGGAGATTCATTATGTTGAGTGTTCAAACACTATTTTGAATCTACAAAAGGAGTAATTTTGTGTATCATCACTGGGGATGTACGTCAATTTATCGGCCATTGTCTTATCCCTTTCGATCCCCGGTATGAAGCTATTTTGTGGTGAAAAAAGGGCAGAGATTCTCATTTTAAGGGGGAGTGTTGACACCCCCTTCCACCCCTCTATCGATCACCACCATTTCAGGTACCTTTCGTGTAAAGTAAACAATGCGGAGAAAGGATGGAAGATTAATTGGGTATAGTCCCTTTCGTGGCAATGCACCTTAACCCTTAACGGTCGGGACGCCCCCCCCCCCCATCCGGTTTTTTCTTTCTCATTTTCTGTGTGTGAAAGATAAACAGCCCAAACTGCGTGACTTTTTAAGTATGGGTATGGCACATAACTGAGAGTTGGAATTTTTTGAATATCTCCATCCTGGCGGGCACAGGATGCCAGCAAACCTGGCAGGGTGATCCAGGTAAAGAGCAAAAATATTTTTTTGACTTAAACAAAGCATTTTATCTTACTAAAATACTAAAATATTCTCTAGTAGTACATTCTCATAAGAAATACAAGAAAAGTCAATTTCAGGTTCCAGGTATGGTCCTGCAGGTCCTGATCCTCCAGGTCTCCAGAAATCTTTAAAAGGCTCCTGTGACCGCAATTTTTGACTTAGAGACTTCAAATTTTAAACTTAAGCTTTCCTTGCATGCCTACATAACGTATTTCATAAAGATCCGCCGCCGTTTTCCCGCCGACCGCCGACTGGGGGGGGGCGTTGACCCCCCCCCCCCCCCCGACTGATTAAGGTGCGGCACGGGGCCCGACTGTAAGGGGTTAGGGGGCGATTCTTCGTATTTTTCACAGTAGCTTTTATCCTATTTCTAGACCCTTCAGGGGGCTTTAACCCTGCGGGGCCAATCACCTAATCTAACCTAAAATAATCTATAAAAAGCCATTTTAAAAATACGACGAATCGCCCCTTAAGGGGCGTTGCCACGAAAGGGATTAATTTAAACTCCAATGACCTCTCCCTCCCTGGGTATCAGATCATCAGTAGCAACGAATCCGTGAAAACAAGGACGATACGCCAGGAATTTCTAGGAATAGCGCAGCTCTAGTTAAATATATTTATAATAAACAAGGGTGAGACTCTAGGATTATTTAGAATGAGCGAAGCAACACTGCAATGTGAAAAAGGACAAACTAAATAACGCAGCAATGTTTATAATTACAAGGTTTTATCCAGGAATCTAAAGGGATAAGAAAATTGTCGATACATTGATGTACATCCCCAATGATGATACACAAGATTAACCTTTTGTAGATTATAATTAGTGGTTGAACACTCAACAAACCAATCAAAATTCACCCAAGTCCCCAAAGTTGTTAATAACAAAACGTTATTATAAAACTTTCGGGACTGGTGTAATAAAAAAGCCCATTGTCGCCTCTCTTTCTCTCTGATTTTAACAAAATTGTCAGGATTGACGTACAGACATTTATGCTTCGCTACTTGAAAAAATTTGGATGGCCATGAAAAAAGTTGAGACAATGCTTATCATAGCACGCTTTACAAACATTTAGATGGATAGATTCTAACCTATATATAATCAGGGATCTTAAGGGGATAAGACAATGGACGATAAATTCGTGTATATCCCTATCTATGATAAAATGTTTTATCCCTTTTGCATATTAAAATTATTGGTTGAAAAGTTTGGACACTACCTATTGGTAGCAACCAATCTATAAGATTTTAATAAGAGTACTAAAATTTTTAATCCGACGAAAAAGAGCTTTAAAAACTTTGGGAACCATTTGAATTTACTTTAGGAACCATTTAAATTTATGGTCCAATGTCACATCCAACCCTGTATGTAATTGATCCTTGGACACTGTTTTAATAATTTTGAAAATACTAGCTTATCTAAAATTACTCTTTAGCTAAGTATATAATTTATTAAAGTCTTGCAGTGGCATAGCAAATTTGTAATTTCTTAGTTGCCTTAGAATACTAATAACAGAAGAACAAGGATGACAACATCCATAAAAGCGAAGCTCTGAAACGGTTGGACAATGGACAAAATTGTGAGTAAATTTGTTGAAAAACTGCTTGATACAGGATAATGTTTATGGATAAACTTACATTTTATGACTTGATTATAGAGTTGCTTTGCTTATAATATTGTACTTTGTTTTCCCAGGAATCAGTATACCAAAAAGCAGAACAATCGGATAATTAGATCACATAAAAATTTGTTGTTAAAAAAGTAAAAAATCAACATGTTAATAGAGTTGCTACGCTTTCTAAATCGTACCTAACTACTACAGGAATCACCATGCAAAGTTTAAAATCGATAGGACAATTCTAACATGCCTAAATCAACAAAAAAGCTATCTTTTTGGACGGACTGATCGACTATGGCATAGCACGAAGAGCATAAGCTCGTTGTCGGGAATGTACTGGGTTTGAATCTCGGTCTAACACATTGTCCATAACTTAAGACGTTCAAATGGTTCCTAAAACTATTATGTCAGATGCACGAAATTATAATTTATATCAGGGGGAATGCTTTGGTCCAAAAAGAGGACCAACTAATTACAGTAAGACTTTCAGACAAAGGTCGTTTAATCAAGGGGTAGTTAGTCTTCTTGCCGAACGTTTGGCTGCGTAGTCATTAATTGACTAGAAAGATTTAAACAAAGAATAAGCTACTTCACCTTCCTTCTACAAATTACTCTATGATCAGAAGTCAATAATTATCTAAAATCTAATATTGATTTTTTTTCCAAAGAAAATTGTGTAATATTTTGATATTTAGAAATGTTTAAGTATTACACAACAGGGATCTAAAGGGAATTAGACAATGGCCCATAAATTAATGTACATTCTCATTGATAATACACAAAATCACCCCTTTAGTAGATTAAAATTAGTGGTTGAAATGTTTGAACACTCAACTTGATAAACCTACTAATCAAAATTAAATAAGGTCCCTAAAGTTGTTAAGCCAACGAATAAGAAAACGTTATTACAAAACTTTGGGAACTTCTTTAATAAACAGGACATTGTCCCTTACTCTCTGATCACAACATTCATAAAAGCGAAGCTCAAAAAATACATCTCAAAATTATTAAATTAGATGATACTTAATATTTGCATACCCGAATTTTAAGACTTACTTATAGAGATGCTTTACAAATAACATTGCTCTTTAACGTCATAGGAATCAACATTCCAAAAATCAAGCGAATTAGATAATCAAATCATATAAGATGTGTAATAAAAAACATTTATAAAACATTATGTTAAAAGAGGACATGCTGACATTTAGCTAACAATTATAGAATTGTTGAGCTTTCTAAATTGTACCTAACTGTTAAAGGAATCACCATGCTAAGTATAAATCCATAGGAGAATTCTAACATTCCTAAATAAGTGTCAGAGATCTAAAGGGATAAGGCAATGGCTGATAAACAGATGTACATCCCAAATTATGATATTCAAAATTACCCCTTCTGTAGATTACAATTAGTGGTTGAAACGTTTGAACACTCTGCTTAATAAATCAATTAATCTCCAATGTTGTTAAGCCAACAAATAAGAAAACGTCATTATGAAACTTTGGGGAAATAAAGCCCATCGTCCCCTCTCTCTCTCTCTCTCTCTCTGGCCTATTACAGAGTAGCTTTGCTAATAAATCTACCAAACGGTAAAGAATAAGATCTAGATCTTTCAGTAAAGAAAATGTCAATTCAAAATGGCGTTTAAAACTTTAATTTTGACTTTTATGTGCTTCTTAAAGCTTATACAGTTCAAATTAAATGTTCGTATGTACATTCTTCCGTCAAAGTAAGCTTCCAAACATGACGGCATATTCCTTATTTATTGACAGAACTTGAATTTTAGTTTAATTTTTTTAGACAAATAAAAAAGCCAGCATTTGGCTGTTTATTACACTTGTCCCCAAAGTCTTAACATGACATTTTCTTATTCGTTGGCTTAGTAACCTTGGAACTTCCATTGAATTTTGATTAATTGGTTTATTGTCCATGCGTTTCAACCACTAATTGTACTCTACAGAAGGGGTGTTATAATGCGTATCATAAATGGGGATGTACATTTATCGGCCATTGTCTTAACCCTTTAGATCCTGGATCAAAGGCATAGTGTCTTGGTAACAAATTATTAATAATTCAAATTTAAAATAATAATATTCAAGGTTTTAAAATAAATGTTTAAAAACAAATAGGCTTTATATTCAAAGCGAAGCCTTTCTTGATTTGGTGTTGGTTCGTCCATCCGTCCGTAAGCAACGGTTAGCTGCGACAAAAATTTACTTGATTCGTTCCTAGCCTCTAGGGAAGGGCGGGGGAAGTCTATAACCGCCCAAAGACATATTAAAAGCTTTTTTGAAAAACACAACCTATTCGGACAATCAATTTCCGAGATATTTAGCATCAGAATTTAGCATACAACCGTAACTTTTAACTTATTCAGTGACAGCCGGACAGACAGACAGACAAACGGACAGATTATTATCAAAATCAATAAAAACAACCCTTAAGAAAATAAATGCGTGACTATTTATATCTCGAAAACGACAAGGTAAATATTCTTTACGGGATCATTACCTATTATATAAAGTAGTAAGCATTTGTGTCTGTAGCAAAGGATCTCGATAACCACTGAACCGATATGGTTCTCCTTTACAGTGAGGCTTCTTATAGGTCCTGATATGGTTTTAGGCTATTTTATTTTTGAAAAATAAGTCTGGGTATGGTTTAGGCTATTTTGCTGCCCTTCTTTATTCCTTCGAATATAAAGCCCTTAGGCTGAGATGCTAGGGACGCGGCCGCTAGTTGTTTATAAAAGGCTTCGATATTTCTTATATCCATGACCCAAGATATATAACTCTAATGGATACAGTGATTGGCCAATGTTAAATAAATTATTTTTCACTTTTTATCACAGAGCGTTTTCAAAATTAAGTCCCACAAATATATTAAGTGATTGAAAAGTGTCACACATCATGTTACTTTTATACAAGGATTGATATTTTTCCCTTATCCATGAGAACCCTTTAATTTAGCAAAGCTAATTAAATTTAAAGTGGCCATAGTAGTAGGTTTTAGCCTCAGCAGTATCCAATCAATATCAAGTGGATCAACAGTCCAACCACCCAAGGGTCTAAAGGGATAGGATAATAACTGATAAATTGATGTACATCCCCAATTATAATACACAAAATTACTCCTTCTGTAGATTAAGATTAGAGGTTGAAACGTTTGAACACTAAACTTAGTTAACCAACCAATCAAAATTCAGGAAAAGTCCCTAAAGTTGTTAAGCCAACGAATAGGAAAACATGGGAATTTGGGGACCAGAGTCATAAACAGCCCATTGTCCCCTCTCTCTGCCAACCACATCTTATTTTAATTAGCGCAGCTACTCTATTACAAGGGTTTGTCTGTTTGTTCCTTATTGCAAAGAATTAACTCTATAAATTAACATCAAATTCCTAATCACTTTCAATTCAAACAAAAAACGTCATAATTAGAGACGATATCTTTTTATAGTGCCTATAAAAATGACGTCATACTGGCCTACCATTGGTCAATTAAAGCGTTTACTGGCCTGTTATTGGTAATGTAGCCTGTGTATTAGCCATTTGTATTGTACTGTTTAATAGGCTTCTTAAGGACGTTAAAAACTCTTATAACTTACAAGATGTGAGACATCCATACAAAGGTTTAGGCAATCAAAGGGTTGATTGTCTGCTATATGTGTTATTAGTGGTTCATGCCTTTCTAACTTTTTGTATATATAAATCAGAATCAACCCCCGATGTTACAAGATTTTTTTTTTTTTTTTTGGGGGGGGGGTTGAAGAGAAGACCGCAGGGATGTTACTGCCACTATGGCCTGCAATGTTTTAACAGTCTAATAATTATGGGCATACCGGAATGTATGTGTACGCAGCACAGCTTCTTTACAACTAGGTGTCTGTTCAATTTGCTATAAAAGTGTTGTAAAATAGTGCCTATCTAGAAGGGTAGTTTCTTTCTACGCCTGAACCCTATTGGAAGCCTTAACCCTGCGTGCGGGGCCTATACCTGTGGTGTCCTGGCGCTGCTGTGCTACCAGTACCGCCGATATAGCTTAACCTAACCTTACCTAATATAATAAACTAATACACTAAACTATTCTTTGTTTGAATTTCTAGGTAATAGCAATAGGCAATAGCAACCTAGGACCTCTGCGAAGCTTCAATAAAAAGAATAAGTCATTTAGTTCAGTAGCTTCAAATGAAAATATCACCTCTCTATAAAATAAGAAATTCCTTTTATTTTTGTCAAAATTGCTGCGCTACTTATGGCTATAATTGTCGTTATCATAAACTGCTTATCTAACAACCTATCTATGTATATTCAAAGATAATAAAAAAGTAACTTGGTTAAAAACCAAGAATGATTGCGTTCCATAGTTGCGAGGGTTTAGAGTACATGTAACCTTTTTTACTGGTGAATTTTTTCTTCATCTTTAAGTTCTTCTAAAGGGGGGGGGGTTAAGATTTTAAGATTTAAACCCTTTCCCCTGTTTATTCCACTAGTCCACAATGTTTTACAATAACGCTTTCTTATTCGTTGGCTTTACAACTTTGAGGACTTTTACTGAATTTTGATTGGTTGGTTTATTAACTTGAGTGTCCAAAAGTTTCAACCACTAATTTTCATCTACAGAAGGGATAATTTTGGGTAATTAGGGATGTACATCAATTTATCGGCCATTGTCTTATCCCTGCTTTCCTCCCATTAAAAAAAACTCTGAATTGGCGGAAAATCAATTTATCTTCTATTGACGTATCCCTTTATTTATATATGTATATAAACTGCCTATATATTATAATAGATACACATATTCAGTAGTCCCATTTAAGCAAACTAAATTTTTAATACATTCATTGATTAACAAATAAATATAGAGAATCAATAACCAGAGATATAAAGGGATAAGACAATGGCCGATAAATTGATGCACATTCCCAATGAAGATGCACAATATTCTGATTCGGAAAAAGAGTCATGTATGACGTCAAAAAATATTTCTATTAACCATCTATTTTTTAGTGGTTTTCTTTCCCACTTCTCTTTTTATCCTTCCTTTTTAGACCTATATTTATGACGTCACACATGACACATTCCTTATTTCCATCAATAAATCCATCTAAAATTATTTCACCAGCCTACAGTTGGACTGAAATTTATAATACTGGGTCAACTATGGCAACATCGGGTGTGCCGTAAAAAATGCGCGTAACGCCCTGTACTGCGCGCTTAGGATTTCGCGCATTTTCTACGCTGCCGCCCTAGGCTACATACGGAAGTGAAACATATATATACACCCTTTTTGTGCCATGCCAACTGGGGCGGCTAGGCACCAGCGCCTAAATAAATAAAAATCAATGTAGATTAAGCGTTTTGCTGTTTATTTTCTTAGCACAGCGGTGCTACTCCTTAAGTTTGATTGTATGTTAGTCCAAACGGACTTATCTTACAAATTAAAGGATGTTTGTCTGCCTATCGAAAACTTAAGTTATGCCTAAGATATAGATGAACATAATTACCCCTATTGAGGATATAAAATATTAGTTGAAAAGTTAGAACACTGCTAGTTTGAACTAAACAACAATTGTATAATTTACAGTCAAATGTACTTACCCTTCCTACCTTAGTCCTGTTAAATGTTAATGTTTTTATCAAATTGAAAACTTCGCTATTTTTTGGTATATTGCTCCTTGTTTTAATTATGACCGACTACTTATTCTGTTTGTTTTTAACTTTGGACATAGATGGAGGGCGGATATTTTAGGTTGCATAGCTTATTTATTTCTTATTTTGTCCGTCCGTCTGTCCATATGGTGAAGATCCATCCACATTCTTTCTTTAGACTTTTGCCAATATCAAATGAAGATGAATAACTATTCCATAATACCAATACTTGTCCGTCTGTCGGTTATAATAAACATTACAGAAAATGTCCAACCCCCCAAGAAAATAGCTTAAAACCACAACAGGATCAGAAGCTGTATTCTCTATAGAGTTAAACAGACAGACATTCTTCTTCTCTTTATTAACGTTAGATATCTGATATTTATTGCGAAGATTCCGAATACTAATACTTCTGAAATTTCCTTGGCTATCAATGATTGATTTAAAACGTTCTTCTGTCTGACCGCCAACGAAGCTTTTATTATGACCTCATACTGGCCTACCATTGGTCAATTAAAATGTATACTGTGTATCATTGGTAATTTGTCAACCCATATGAACTGCAGTATCAATAAAACGGTCAAAAAGGTCAAATATCTAGCTTTTAGCTCTTTTGAATGTTATCATTCTTGTTACATTTGCCCTTCATTTTGATTCCCAATTAAATCATACAATTAATGTGCTTGTGCCTTGGGATCTAAAGGGATAAGACAATGGCAGGTAGATTGATGCACATTGTACATCCCCAATGATGATACACAAAATTATCCCTTCTGTAGATTACAATTGTAGGTTGGAACGTTTGGACATTTAACTTAATTAACCAACCGATCATATTCAATGAAAGCCCCAAAGTTGTTGAGCCAACAAATATGAAATCGTCAGTAGAAAACGTTGGGGACAAGTGTAATAAACAGCCCAATGTCCCCTTCCTCTCTGGCTTGTGCCAGCTTAACCAGGGAGGGAAGGGACATTGGAATATAAATTATACAGAGCACACTTATTATTCGTTGGCTCACAACTTTGGGTACTTTCATTGAAGATTAATTGGTTGGTTTAAAACTAGTATTGATAAAACATTTATACAAATAGGGTGTATCATCATTGGGGAAGTTTTCAATTTATCATCTATTGTCTTATCCCTTTAAATCCCTGTTGACTGACCCTTTATCTTTTTTTATTTGAGTTTGAGTGTGTGTATGTTAGGGGGTCTCGAAATTGGACCACGTTTGAATACATAAAATTGAAAGTAGAATGTGAAAGAATAATAATTACCTAATAATCTTGAAAAAAAATTCTTATTTATGAATAAACTTACATGTTCTATGGATATATTTCTATAATCAAACATATTCCACTTCTGAGGTCCTCAAGTGTATATTGTATGTGTGTGTGTGTATGTTTATGTTTATGTGTGTGTGTGTATGTGTATTTTGTGTGTGTGTGTACAGTTAGGGAGTTGAATCCATTTTTATAGAAGCAGAACTATAATCTATGATTATGGTTTGGACCCTCTAAAACTGTAATCTACCCTTCCACTTTCCCCTCTCTTGGTGAAGATATCTTCAACACCGATACGATTTTTGAAATGTAAGATTCCACTTTTGCCTCTCTTGGTGAAGATATCTTCAACGCCAATACGATTTTTGAAATATAAGATTCCACTTTCAATAGAGGCGAAACTGGAATCATTGTTTACACTTTTAATATCTATGTTTCTGTAATCTTCCATTACTTTTTTAACATCGACATAATAGAAATGTACCATACTATTTTAAAATTATGTCAATTGTGAAAAAAGCATAGATTTTATATATAATTTAAACATCGTTGTATATTCTTAATTAAATAAACAAAACATACAAAGAGTGTATATAAAAGATGTTTTGTTTATTTAAAAAAAAATACTTAAAAAAGTGTATCAAATGAGTATTTAAAATTATTTTAAGAAAGTCGTTTATTAATTAATTCAATTGTATATATTTGTAATTTTTTTGTTCAATTTATTTCATCTTAATATTTCCCTAGTAATCTCTCATTTACTCATTTAAAGTATAAAAAAATTTACCATCAAAACAGACAATGCAGCGTTCAAATAAAACCAAGAGACATTTAGAATCCATTGAGAACGAAATACTAGCTGCTCCTTCTTGGCAGATATTTCATTTTCAAGATTTGAGGTGAAAACACCAAATTCAACGAATATACAAGGCAATTCTACTTTGAATACAGGAAGATAAGATGTGCTTCTGTAAATTGTGCTCAGTATACTTTTAGATACTTTTGTAACATAAATAAAAACTTATTAATGTGAAATCAATGCAGCAGTTGTGATTTGACTTGAATTTGGTTAACTTGTCTTTGTGTTTTATTTGGTTTCTTTTTGATCTTAAACATTAAGGTATAGAATTCTTAACAATCTAGCTAAGTTATTTGTAGAAATATGAAAAAATTTTGACAGGAAAGAGATAAAATTTGCACTTCTTAAGACAAAGATAGTTTTTTAGAAACCATATGGTTGAAAAAATCCTTTGCTGTATTACTGGAATGATTCATAAATAACAAAAAATAAGCAAAGGTGTTTATCTGCTAGATTTAAGTTTTAAGTTGATGGATTATAGGACCAGTTTGACCAAATCGATATCCTTTTTTAATTGTGCTAATATATGACTCTACAGGTTATCTGATTCTTGACTGTAGGACAAATATTTCTATAATTTTCTATATATTTCTAATAAACTGCTAAGTAACAAATTGTAATTAATCTGTTTCTATTAAAATTTTTGAATTAAATTCATTAATAAATGGAAGACCAACTATTAAAGGAACCCTGCAAGAAATACCTCTCTTTAACTGCTGAAAGCCTGCCATAAGTAGACCCAATACAAAAATTTGAAGCCTCTAGCTTCAAAAATAAAAAGTATCAAAATGATTATTTTAGTATAATTAAAATTTTGAAAGTTTTTCATTGCTTATAATAAAATTTTCATTATTAAAATATGTCGTCTGGAAGCAAAATTAATAGCTTATCTTTGTCAATAACTTAGACTGCCAGTAACTGATAACACACAGTGGGATCAAATGACAAATACTTGGACATTAAGAGTAGACAAAAGTAAACTTCAATAAATAGGCTTGTATTTGAAGTAATGGTGTAATTTCTTTTGCTTTAACTCAGAAATAACTTAATTTTTGCCTCTGTTAACTTCTAATGTGCATTTGGTAATTATGTCTACCTGTTTTGGAGGAGCAAAGCTACCCTATTTTTAAAAAAATTATAAACCTTCATAACTTAGGTTAGGATAGGAATTTTTTAACAAAATCAACGTCTATGTAAATATTTCTTCAATGCAAACAATGTTTGTAAACAAGAATATAGTGGCAGGTGCACCCAGTTCGAGTCCTGGCATTTTTAGGTAGGCCCAGAATAAGTAAAATAGGAGACTTGTAAGGCATGTTTTCAAATACTTTTTTTACATATATAAACAACAATAACATAATTTTCAAAACACTTTTGATTTTGTGCAATACCTTTATTCTAATTGTAGTTATGTTCATTTAAAGTTTGTATAAGAATATACACATAATTACTTATATTATTTTCTCTCAGAAAATGCATATTGCTCTTTCTCTCTCACGCATATATAAGGTTTTGCAAGTATTATAAAAAATCCCCCAAATTGAATTTCTGCTGTATCAAAACCAGTTAGAAATACAAATTTTTAAAGAAAACATGAAATATAGCAAATTTAGTCGCTAAAATAAAAGTATTTATAAAACAGCTATTTAACGACTCCTTTATCCCTTAAATGTCCATTAAAACCGCGGGAACGGCAAAAATAGTTAAAAAACACGCCATCAGCGGCAAATAACGGTGAAATGGTTCGCCAGAGGCAAAAAATGCAGAAGTAAAGAAAGATCCGCCTCTAAAAGTTTTAAAATATTGCAGAGATGACTTTGGGCTCTAAAATGACTCCTTCCCCCTCTAACGGGGGAAAATTTGGAATTAACAAGAACGAAATTATTCAAGTCATGCAATATAAAACGCTTAATTACTCAAAAACGGCTGGGAGGGCGCACATATTGAAAACTGTTTTATACACAATACATGTTGCATATTAATATTATTATTGCAAAAACCCCGCCCTCCTGGCCGTTTTTGGTTAAAATGGAGAAAACTGATTTTTTGGGTTAAAAATCTTTATATTTTTGGTGAAATTTTCTTACAAAATGTCAATTTACACGCCAAAAAAAATTTTTTTTAAATTTTTCTTTAATTAGACAGTTCTACAGGTATCTGAAAAGTACCTCAACCAAAAAATATTTTTATAAGATGAACATAAATGTATTTTTTATTGCTTTGAAAAAAGTGGGTAAAATAATCTGGAAAATCATGAAAACTGACAAGAAGTTTTTCACTGCCCTTTTTAAAAATGGCATAAATCCGCCAAAAATCAATATTTTTAAAAAAATTTCTTTTCTAGCTGTCTACTTACAGCCATTATTAGGTCCTAGGATAGATAAAAGTCGATTTTAAATTTTTTAGATGTCCCGCTTTTTGTTAAAAGATCCCACTGTAACATTCTTACAATAAAACACCCGTTTCTATAGTCAAAAGGTCTTTTAAAAAATTTGTTTTAAATTGCGTTTGAAAGCGTAAAATCAAAGCGGGAAAAATGAAACTATTGTAAGTAATACAGATGCTCAGCTGTGATTGGTTGTTTAGCAGACTTAGCATGGACTCAGACTTCTGATTGGCTAGAAATCCTAAAGGCTGGCATTCTCACGCTACATTACTCTCAATACAACACAAATTAAACTGTTTATATATGTAAAAAAAGTATTTGAAAACATGCCTTACAAGTCTCCTATTTTACTTATTCTGGGCCTACCTAAAAATGCCAGGACTCGAACTGGGTGCACCTGCCACTATATTCTTGTTTACAAACATTGTTTGCATTGAAGAAATATTTACATAGACGTTGATTTTGTTAAAAAATTCCTATCCTAACCTAAGTTATGAAGGTTTATAATTTTTTTAAAAATAGGGTAGCTTTGCTCCTCCAAAACAGGTAGACATAATTACCAAATGCACATTAGAAGTTAACAGAGGCAAAAATTAAGTTATTTCTGAGTTAAAGCAAAAGAAATTACACCATTACTTCAAATACAAGCCTATTTATTGAAGTTTACTTTTGTCTACTCTTAATGTCCAAGTATTTGTCATTTGATCCCACTGTGTGTTATCAGTTACTGGCATCCTAAGTTTCTCCCAAAAATAAGCTTATAATTTTCTAGGCGACGTATTTTAATAATGAAAATTTTATTATTAGCAATGAAAAACTTTCAAAATTTTCATTGTACTAAAAATATGATTTTGAAATGTCTATAACTTTTTTGTTTTTGAAGCTGGAGGCTTCAAATTTTTTGTATTGGGCCTACTTGTGGCAGTCTTTCAGCAGTTTAAGTGGTTTATTTCTTGCATGGTTCCTTTAAGGGTATTAATTTGCCTTTGCTACAAGTAACTTTTTCTTATATTAAGTTCTCTTCTATATTAAACTACTGTAAAGCTTTCCACTTGAAAACAAAAACAGTGTGGGAATATGAATCTTAATATATGGAGGTATAGATTCTTCTAAGTGTGTTCTACTATACTTTCACAAGACTTTAACTGGAATAATTATCCTGAAGCTGGTATGTTTGATGGCAATAAGCCCCAACCTACAGCATCTATAAGTTCTTGTTCCAGATATGGTTGAATCAAACATCAACTTTTGATTTATATTTGATCTAAGTAAGTAAAATTTTTTTGGATAGTGTCTAAATACAAAGCAATTTGATTGTTTCAGTTCTTCAGACACCCAGAAATTCATTGAAGATCTCAATCATGTAAACATTGCCACAGCACAGCAAAAGCAAGTCTTGTAGTTAAAGACCCCTTTTCTAACATAGTTTTTTTTTCAAAAGGTTTTCATGGTACAACTTTAAAGTTAAAGCTTTCTTTAATAAGCATGAATTTCTAGGAGAAACAGAAATTCATTTGGTAATAAAGCTGAGGTTTAAGTCAATTTGGCCAGCAATCTTTCTTTATTGCTGGTAACTTAGATAATGTATGTTATCATGCAATTTTACTAAAAGCTAGATGAACTTTTGGGTCTGCAAAAGTTCCAATTTTTTTCAAGCTAGCTAGGCAAAATCTTCTACATGGATTATATCTTATACTTTTTCTTCTTTGAAGCTAACAATGAAAATTATTGCTCTTTTGTCTTATATACCAAATCATGCTATTTTTTGATAACTTATTTATAAGCAATCAATCAAGATTACTGCTTATTTTGCTAATAAACAAAATCATGCTTCTTTTTTTGGATAAATTACTTAAAAGTAGAACGATGTCTATCTGTCCGTCTGTCTGTCCGTCTGTTCCTTAAGATCTAGGTAACCACTGAACCGATTGGATTCTACTCTTCAGGGTATATACATATTAGTCATGTGGTGGTTTTAAGCTATTTTCTTAGGGGGGTGGGGTGGGACACCCCCAACCCCCCCAAAAATGAAATTCCCCCCCCCCAAAAAAAAATAATTTTCTTGGGAACACATTAGACTATGAGCAGCACCAGTAGTACTTTTTTTTATTATCTCTTGGGGCAAAGCCCCTAGAGGCTAGGGGCGAAGCTGCTAGTTACATATAAGCAATCAATGAAAATTATTATTTATTTGGCTTATATAACAAATTATGCTATTTTTGATAAATTACTTACAGGTAATCAATGAAAAACATTGCTTATTTGGCTTATATCAGTCAAACCTTAATTTTTTCATAAACTGCTTACAGGAAGGAAGGGATTAATTATTTCTCCTCCTTCTTTTTCTACACTTCAAAATTATATAAGCCATTTTTACTATAAATGACTGTGTATTTAAAGTGTGCTACCTTTTTATATGTTTCAATATTATTTGGCCACATTTTGGTCAAAAATGCTCACAAATCAGACCTTTTTCAACCAAAGATACTCAAATGGTTCCTTTACAAGCCCAATCAATCAGTTTTAAGATATCTTTATATTTCAAAGAAAATACCAAAAAAGATTTGGGTGTTTCCTTGGTAATTTCCTCTTTTTTTTATTTTTTTGATCAATTTTAAAAATTTGGGTACCCTCCCTCCCAACAACAAAATAATTTCTTTCTGTAAAATATTATTATGTTGGACAGGAAGGAAGGGAGGGGTGGGAGGGAGGGTAAGTGGAGACATAAGCCTTATTAGTCTAGCATGGCAACCGGTGAACAGAATCACAGTTCTGCACCACAAGCCACGGGCGACTGACAATAAAATGTCCATTCAGCTTATTTATATGCATCTGAAAAAAAATCTGCTTTGCTATTTGCTAAAAAAAACTCCACCAATGAGAATCACACTCTCATTGGTTGAAGTGGATGGAGCGCATGGAAGGAGCGTGAGAGAACTAAAACCTAAACTAACCTAAAATAGTTTTTTGAAATTTTGAAAATTTGAGTACCCACCCAACAACGAACACCTCTGGCCACAGCACTCAAAATTTAAACCTTTTCCGCCTCGCCCTTTTCTTCCCCTTTACACTAAATCCCCCCCTTCTATTACCATTGCCTTTGTATGTTTGGACGGGGCAAGGGAGGATAGGTTAAAGGAAAGTCTAGTTCACCAAGACTTTGCCTTAGATTGAATTCAGACTCTGTCGGGGGGGGGGGGGGGGGGGGGGTACCCAAATTTTCAAAATTGATAAAAAAAATTCCTAAGAGGATAATGCCGTTTCCTTTTATATGCACAGATACCAAAAAATCAACAGAGAAAATACTTATTTTTACTTTTCTCTCAGCAATCATAATTAGCCCAATAAGTAAAATAAAATCAGGCATGGTATAATTATCTTTTCTTAGACAAAGATTATTTTAAATGTGCATTTATTTCAAACCAATGAAAATTCAAACTGAAGTAAAAAATAGAATTCAGAAATTTTGCCTGTCTATTTTGGCTTTCATTGTAGGCGGATTGAATTTATGTAAAGGTAATTCTTATCTCAGGATTCTTTAAAACTGTAAATAATGGTAAAGGACGATGAAATATTAATTATCCTTGCCAAACCATTTCATTTATATGTAAAAAGATATGATAACCAATCTGCCATTGTCCTATCACTCTCAGATAAAGTTTAACTTTGGCCTATGTTATATGTTACTAGTGGCTTCGCCCCTAGCCTCTAGAGGCTTCGCCCCATGAGGTAATGGAAAGCCAACCCTCCTATAAGAATTTTTTAGAGTTATATTTTCAAAAAAGTAATTCTCTGCCAAATTACTCTTTGGTAAAATTAAACCCAGGTTGTGCGCCGTATGCACAAAAATTTCAATTCGTAAAAATTAAACCCAGGTTGTTCACCATATACACAAAAATTGAAAACTCTCCTCTGTTAATTTTATTTAATACCTATATGTGCGACAACTCTTAAAAGATGTCAATGTTTAAAAATTACAAAAAGCTCAATAATTTTTTTAGGGGGGGGGGTTTCATGGGGGCTTTGCCCCATGGTGCACTCGGGTTTCCCCAACCCAATTACTGGTTTTGGTTTACAAAAAAAAAAAAAAAAAATTGGAAATTGGGATTTATTTTTATTTTTAGGGGGGTTGGGGTGTCCCACACTCCTAGAAAATAGCTTAAAACCACCGGAGGACCCGTAGGTATATTCCCAGAAAAATATAGCCCAATCTGTTCAGCAGTTACTAAGATTTTATAAATAATGTAAATAAATTTTTTTGTGGGGGGGTTGGTTTTTATTAGTTTTTGGAGGGATTGAGGGTGTCCCGACCCTCAGAAAAATAGCTTAAAACCATCACAGGACCAGAAGGTATAAACCTTGAAAAGTAGAGCCCAATCGGTTCAGCGGTTACTGAGATCTTAAGCTTCAGACGGACAGACAGACATCAAGCTACTTTGTATTATAGACTAGCGGTTTCGCCCCTAGCCTCTAGGGGCTTTTTTACCTAAAGTTTCAATGGAGAATTTTTAAAATTTGTTTACATTTTTTTTTGTTTTCTGTATGTTTTCTGTATTTTATAACATTTTATAACTCTTTATAATTCTTTAAAACTTTTTATATTTATTTAAATTGATTTATATTTTTTTAAACCTTCAAATTTTTTCTCTTTTTTAATGTTTTTTAAAAAAATTTTGTTATTAGCCTTTTTATAGCTTTGCCCCTACAGGAGAAGTAAGGTTTCTCAATCTTTTTAATTTGATAAAAGAAAGTTAAAAAGAAGAAAAGAAATTTAAAAAGAAAAAAAAATTTAAATATAAAAAAGTATAAAAAGCATAAAAAAATATAAAAAAATATAAAAAAATATAAAAAAAATATAAAAAAATATAAGAATATATAAAAACATAAAAAATTTTTTAAAATTTTTTCTTTTGGGGGAAATTTTCCATTTTTGGGGGGGTTGGGGATGTTCCACCTCCCAAGAAAATAGCTTAAAACTACCACAGGACCAATAGGTATATGCCCTGAAGAGTAGAATCCAATCTGGTTAGTGGTTACCGAGATCTTAAGCTTCAGACGGATGGACGGACGGACGGACAGACAAACAACAAGCTACTTTGTATTATAGATAACACATACATAAGACTTAAAACTTAATGTAATGAAAAGCTTTCACTTAAGCAAAGCTAACAAATAAAATTATGAAACATATCAGGTATCTAAAGAGATAAGACAATGGCTGATAAATTAATGCACATCCATAATTATGACGCACTAAATAACCCCTTCTGTAGATTAAAATTAATGGTTCAAACGTTTATAAACACAATTTAATCAACCAATCAAAATTCAGTAAAAATCCCCAAAGCCAACAAATAAGAAAACGTTATTGTAAAACTGTGTGTACTATTGTAATAAGCATTAAATTGTCTCCTCCCTCTCTGGATACTAACTAAGAAAGAATAAAATGCGATGGTACTTTACAATTCACTTTTCTGCCTGTCCATCATTCTGGCCATGATTTTTTATGATTTTCCAGTATGGCTACGAACCAATTAATATCTGCTGGATCAGACCCGCCTAATCCATACTTGAAACCATGTATTGTATTATATTATAGACATTTTTCTACAAATAGTAAAGAAAAAAGTTGTAATATGAACACCAGTTTTGTTAAAATGGGCCTTCACCCCTTCGGGACTAACAAAACTGGAAAAACAGATGCAATAAACAACTAATCTTGGCTGTTTAGTTTTGACAATGCCAGTTTTCATCAACCAATTAAGATTAAATAAAAGTAAACAAATTTATAAATCCAACAAATGTTTATAAAACTTTGGGTACTACTGAAATTTAAACCCTCCCTTATTTTGCTGAGAGTGAACATATTAAAAGACATAGTTATAGAAACCTGCAAACCATAAGAGGGATTTTTTTTAGACATACAGACTTCTACCAACCCTTTTTGTAGAAAACGTTGCTTAGAAGCAATAACATTTTGTATGTATCTTATCAATTTATATTGTTATAACTCTTAATATAAAAAGCTTCGTTAAATGTTTTAAATGGACATTCAAGACTTTCTGATAACGATTACAGGGTGCTACTGTCCTTCTCATTATGATTTCTTATGTTATTATAGACAGAATTTATTTAATTTTTCGTCCATTTTTCCCTCCCTGTAGACAACTTTAATTGTACCCACGGAGGTAGGGAACATTGGACTAAAATTACCTTGTTAGCTGGTCCAAAACCTCTAGGTACTTTAATTCAAGTTTATCACCACCAGGGATCTAAAGGGATAAGACAATAGCCGATAAATGGATGTAAACTCCCAAAAATACCCCTACTGTAATTTGCCATCAGTGGTTGAAACATTTCGACACTATACTAAATAAACTAACCAATTAAAATTCAGTAAAAGTCCCCAAAGATGTTAAGCAAACAAAATGAAAATGTTATTATAAAACTTTGGGAACTAGCAGAGAGAGAGGTGGACAATGGACTGTTTATTACAAGTTTTACGATAACGTTTTCTTATTGGTTGGCTTAACAACTTTGGGGACTTTTATTGGATTTTGAATGGTTAGGTTATTAAGTACTAGCGGCTTCGCCCCTAGCCTCTAGGGGCTTTTCCCCATGAGGTTATTTTTAAAAAAATTAAAAAAAAAATTAAAAATATAAAAAAAAATTCTGGTGCTGCGCCCATAATTCATGGGCATCACCAGAATTTTTTTTTTTGGGGGGGGGAATTTTCATTTTTGGGGGGATTGGGGTTGTCCCACCTCCCAAGAAAATAGCTTAAAACAACAACAGGACCAATAGGTATATACCCTGAAGAGTAGAATCTGATCAGTTCAGTTGTTACTGAGATCTTAAGGGACAGATGGATGGACGGACAGACAGACAGGCAGACATCGTTCAACTTTGTATTATAGTAGTGGTTAAACCAACCAATCAAAATTCAGTAAAAGTCCCCAAAGTTGTTAAGCCAACGAATAAGAAAATTTATGTTTTGAGATTTCTAATATAAATTTTATTTTAAGATAAACATTTTCTGAAAAAATTGTTCTAGCTTCAAAAATAAGATAATTACATCCCTTTAACTTTTAATTGACCTTAAAAAATAAAGTTGTTAAATGAAAGGGTGAAGTAAGCGAAAAATGACTTTGTCTCACTTAAAGTCGGAAATTTATTATTTAACAGGGAACATGCACAATTTTTTTTGCCATCTAACTCTAATAGGAGCCGAGATGATATGGGGGGGGGGGGAGCGTTGAACGATTAAGGTCCGGAAATGGGCCTGATTGTTAAGTGTTATAAGCAACCTTTATTTTTAGGTCCTTTTTTTCTTAAAAACTTCAAACTAATAAAAATATAAAAAAAAGACTAACTAATATGTACCATTTCTACCATGTTGATTTAAATATATGATATGTTATCTTGAATGTATCATTCCAGTTTTGTCTCTATTGAAAGTAGAATGATACATTACTATTATGTCGATATAAATAAGGAAATCAATGTTTATGAATACGCTGATATGTAAACATGAATGTATGATTTCAGTTTCGCCTCTATTGAAAGTGGAATCTTATATTTCAAAAATCGTATCGGCGTTGAAGATATCTTCACCAAGAGAGGGGAAAGTGGAAGGGTAGATTACAGTTTTAGAGGGTCCAAACCATAATCATAGATTATAGTTCTGCTTCTATAAAAATGGATTCAACTCCCTAACTGGTGTATGTGTAAGCAAACCCTTTTTTTTGTAATCAAATGTTTTGTCAATCAATTACAAACAAAAATCAATTAATTAAAATAACTAGTTGTTAGCAGAGAGAGAGAGGGGACAATGGCATGTTTTTGAAAGCAGTCCCCAAAGTTTTGTAATAACGTTATCTTATTCGTTGGCTCAAGTACTTTAGTGAATTTTGATTGGTTGAGTGCTCAAACGTTTCAACCGCTTATTGTAATCAAGAGAAGCGGTAATTTTTGTTTCACATACAATGTATATCAATTTATCGGCCATTGTCTTATCAAGCTGTCAGACACTTTTTTTATCTTTAATTACCTCGTACGGGCGGGATTGCAGTCAAAGACCTTTTCGACTTGATGTACTGTCCAGGTCCTGGTCCCGCAATCCAGAAGAACTAAGGATGACTGTTACGCACCCTTCAATGTTCAAACACCCATGGATATTAGGTTAAGTAAAATCCAACAGACCACCAACTCTCTGCGATGCACGACCTTTGTCTGAAAAGTCCCAACTGTGCATGGTAACGAGTTGCGCCTGTTTTGGGCCAAGGCATTCCCCCTACTCTAACTATTTATGTCGCGCATCTGACATAGCAGCAGTAAGAACCATTTTTAATGTCTTTAGTTACGCGGTGTCGGCCCGATATTCGAACCTATCGCCTTCCCGACGACGAGCGGGTGCGCTACGTGTTGAGCCACGGTCGCGGGTTGTCAGTCACTTACAAAGCTTATCCATAAGTTATCCAAATAGTTTAGTTTAATTTTCTTCTTTTTATTAATAAGCCCCTCAATCAATTTAAAGCAATTTATAATTGTCCTACTTATTTCAAACTTGACTGATTCCTGTACAGATAGGTATAAATTAAAAGGCGTAGAAACTTTATAATCATGACCAGAAAGTCAGTATGGACATTTAAAACATAATGATTTTTAAAAGCGAAGCTTTTCTATAATTAGGGACGGTCCGTCCGTACGTCAGTCCGTCACAGAGAGATAGCTCTTCTCCTCCCTGATTGATGTATATTTGTCTTATTTATTGAGCTTCGCTTTCGATGAATGTAATAACCCTTGTTAACCATGAAAAATCAAAACGGATTAAGCCTTGATAGCATTATAAAATTTCTAATGCAAATCCTTAAAAAGAATTATCTGATTTACAAGGACTAAAACATCCAATAGTAACAAAGCATAAGTAAGATTTATAATTTCATAATAAATTTACTTTTTTGTAATTTTCTAACTATTTTTTTGGGGGGGGGATACATAGAAGGGTCAGGGATGAGGGTGGGGTATTCTGGGAGGGAGGGGACAATTAAACTAGTCCCCAAAGTTTTGTAATAGAGTTATCTTATGCTCAAGTTCTTTGGGGACTTTTATTGAAATTTGATTGGTTGATTCATTGATTTGAGTGTCTGAACGTTTCAATTATTGTTTGTAATCTAAAAAAAGGGGTAACTTTGTGTATCATCATTAGGGATGTACATCAATTTTACTGCCATTGTCTTAGAAGTTAGATCCTTAGTTAATAACTTAAATTGCAAAAATCATTTCTTAATTTTTACTGTATAATAGTATATTGTTTATTATTATAAAAATGTTGTTCACTTATTTGTTATTTAGTAAACAACTCAGAGACTATTTGAATCTTGAATGCTTGGTTTATTAAGTTGAGTGTCCATACGTCGCAACTTCTAATTTTAATCTACAGAAGGAATAATTGTGTTTATCATCATTGGGAATGCACATCAATTAATCGGTCAATGTCTTACCCTTTTAGATCCCTGTAAACAACATCCAGATACTACTACTGACAATCATAAAATATAGAGTAGCTTCGCTACTAAGAAATACAAACACATAAGGTCGATATTGATTTAGCCTAAAGCCACGTTGTTAAGATATTTTTAGTGCTTTAAGATTCAAATATAGATACCCTCATGAATAGGTGAACCTACTCTATAATCATAACTTTTTGGAAATTTAGATTAGTATTTAAATTTTTAAATTTTTTTGTCATTATTTAAGGAATCAGCCTATAGTGCCTAATAAGAATAACGTCATGCAATACAATTTACTAATGATAGGACAGCAAATATTTAAATTGACGAATGGTAAAATATATAATGGCCATTTGTATTGTATTAGGTCATTTTTTATTAGGCTGGTTATTATTTAGGCAGAATTCTCACAAAAGACACTTTTTTGAAGATTATCAATTGAATACCGGCTTATTGTTAATTTTTATCCGAGAAAAAGTTTGAAGGATCTTCCCTCTAGCGAGCATGGAATGTCTTCTCCCCTTATTAATTTTTAAAATACATTTAAATGATTCGATTTAACCCTGCGTAGCTACTCTATATATTTCCTATTTACTACTAATAGCTACTAAATCGATCGAGTCATCTACTTTAGGTAAACTTCATATAGGTCCTTTTATCGATTTATGTCATTATTTTTTTCATATTTAAGTCTTGGGATGGTTTTAATCTATTTTTATAGACTCTCTCTACCCCTAGATGATAAGGACGTAACCGCTAGTACAATATAACCTAATACAATTTGACCAAACCAAACGAAAAATTTGACCCCCTAACCGTTTTATTTTCAAGTTATTTAAAATTAAAGGCGGGGGATCAATGTGCTTGACTAGGCACATTGAAGAAAACCATTGAGGGAGCGGACATTGGGCTGTTTATGACACTAGTCCCCAGAGATTTGACATAATGTTTTCTTATTCCTTGGTCTTACAACTGTAGACTTTTAATAAATTTTTTTGGTTGTGTCATTATATTAAGTGTTCAAACGTTTTAATTTAATCTACAGAAGAGGTAATTTTGTGTAAAATCATTGGGGATATACATCAATTTATCGCCCATTGTCTCATCCCTTTAGATCTCTGAGAAAAACGCCTTTTTGTTACCAGTTGCCCTATCCCTACTCTATGTTTATAAATATAGAAATCTAAGCAGCATAATTCTTATAATTCGGATTAGTGCAGGGAGAAAGAGAGAGAGAGAGAGAGAGAGAGAGAGAGAGAGTGAGAGTAAGGCTTAATCATTCAGCCCGTGGAAAGGGGTTGCAATGAAAACGGAGTTTTTATTATTGACTTTATTAGTGGCGTGCATAGGGTTTTAAAAACTTTTTAGTTGTTATAAGGGGGATGTAAAACTCTGACAAAGGGGCATATATGGGTATGAGGGGTGTATCTATCATCCTTAATTTTACTTGGGGGGGGGGGAGATACTCCTATACTACAGCCCCCCTTCGCACGGGACAACAAAGTACAATATTATAAGCAAAGCAACTCTATAATCAAGTCCTAAAAATGTAAGTATGTCCAGAAACATTATCCTTTATCAAGAAGTTTTTCAACAAATTTACTCACAATTTGACGTTGACTCTTACTCATTTATATTCTGATTATTTAGTTCTGACAATATACAAGTGTTAATGTCCGTTTGTCCTTTCGTTTCAGAGCTTCGCTTTTATGGATGTTGTCATCCTTGTTTTTGCATATTTGCACTATAAAACTCAATTTTAAAACTTAAGACATCATTTCACACAATCAACCCTTGTTAATTTATTTTTAATTTTTGTCTATCTTTTCTGTTTGTTTTTCTATCTATTGGTCTTTTTACTAACTTTGCTAGTATGCTTAATTCATGCTCTTATTGTTTGCCTGTCTATTTATATTTTTATTGAACTTATGATCCGTAATGTCTGTAAAACAGTCAATCAATTTTGTCTGTTTCTGTTTGCTTGTCTGATATAATTTTGAAATTTGGTCTTGATTAATCAGTTGGTGTATTTTTTTTTTATTTTTGCCTTTTTTCTCCTTTCAAGTATATACTAATTGAGAGATTTTTAACCAAGGAATCGAAAGAAAATGACGGATAAATTGATGTACATTCCCAATGATGATACATATAATTACCACATCTCTAGATTAAAATTAGCAGTTTAAACGTTGGACACTAAAATTAATCAACCAACCAATCAAATTGCAATAAAAGTATCAAAAGTTGTTAAGCCATCCAATAAGAAACAATATCATAAAACTTTGGGGACTAGTGTAATAAACAGCCCAATTTCCCCTCCCTCCCAGTTACAAACCACACTGCGACATACTAGAGATGTTGAAAAATTATTATTCTACTGATACATGACAACTCGTAGATAGATAGAATGTCTTTGGCCATAAACAGGTTCAAAACAAAACTGGTTTATTGTGAACTTCCAGACAAAAGTCTGGCCAATTAAAGTGTTGGTTGTCTGGTTATACTGTAGTTATCCTTGGCTGTTTGGTATACATCCTATTTTATAAAGTATTAAGCATTTTTGTCAGAAGTGAAGGATCTTGCTAACTGATAAACCAGTATGGCTCTCCTTTAAAGTGAAGCTTCTTATAGGTGTTTTATAGGATATTTTGGGCTATTCTATTTTTATAAAAAAAAGTCATTGTATGATTTAAAGCTATTTTTCTGCCATTTCATATCCCTTCGATTATCGAATAGATACTAGGGACGCAGCCGTTAGTTTTATATGTAATTTGAAAATTAACCTTTTTATCAATAGTGGCTTTTTCATTGAAACATTTGAAGAAATTTTGTATGATATATACTTTATATTACTTCACTATATATTATATTACCAGATAATATATTCTAATATCTAGAAATATGATCCATCTAGAGCTGCACTTACAGCCACTAGTTTTAGATAGATAGATAGATAGATAGATAGATAGATAGATAGATAGATAGATAGATAGATAGATAGATAGATAGATAGATAGATAGATAGATAGATAGATAGATAGATAGATAGATAGATAGATAGATAGATAGATAGATAGATAGATAGATAGATAGATAGATAGATAGATAGATAGATAGATAGATAGATAGATAGATAGATAGATAGATAGATAGATAGATAGATAGATAGATAGATAGATAGATAGATAGATAGATAGATAGATAGATAGATAGATAGATAGATAGATAGATAGATAGATAGATAGATAGATAGATAGATAGATAGATAGATAGATAGATAGATAGATAGATAGATAGATAGATAGATAGATAGATAGATAGATAGATAGATAGATAGATAGATAGATAGATAGATAGATAGATAGATAGATAGATAGATAGATAGATAGATAGATAGATAGATAGATAGATAGATAGATAGATAGATAGATAGATAGATAGATAGATAGATAGATAGATAGATAGATAGATAGATAGATAGATAGATAGATAAATAGATAGATAGATTGATAGATAGATAGATAGATTGATAGATAGATAGATAGATAGATAGATAGATAGATAGATGGATAGAAAGATAGATAGATAGATAGATATATAGATAGATATATAGATGGATAGATAGATAGATAGATAGATAGATAGATAGATAGATAGATAGATAGATAGATAGATTGATAGATAGATAGATAGATAGATAGATAGATAGATAGATAGATAGATAGATTGATAGATAGATAGATAGATAGATAGATAGATAGATAGATAGATAGATAGATAGATAGATAGATAGATAGATAGATAGATAGATAGATAGATAGATAGATAGATAGATAGATAGATAGATAGATAGATAGATAGATAGATAGATAGATAGATAGATAGATAGATAGATAGATAGATAGATAGATAGATAGATAGATAGATAGATAGATAGATAGATAGATAGATAGATAGATAGATAGATAGATAGATAGATAGATAGATAGATAGATAGATAGATAGATAGATAGATAGATAGATAGATAGATAGATAGATAGATAGATAGATAGATAGATAGATAGATAGATAGATAGATAGATAGATAGATAGATAGATAGATAGATAGATAGATAGATAGATAGATAGATAAAAAAATGCATACTTTTCAGAACCTTTTAAGATTTTTAGCGATGACAAAAGATGGGCATTTTCAAGGGGAATGTTTTAAAGTTGGGGAATTAAAACTTATGGATCTTAAAGGATAAAACAATGGACGATAAATAAATCTGTGCCTCAGATAAAAGTGCCCGATTTATTACAGAACCTTTTACTGATTTCTATTTCCGTTTACCCTCCCCCATTCTACAACCTTCTCTTGACCAACATAAAACATTTTTGAACGAAAGAATAAATGATTCCGCTGTTAATGAGATATTAGAAGACTAACAGACACACAAACATCCTGTTATTAAGAAACAATAGGTTATTAGCTAAACATAGCTTTTATTTTCCATTTACTTAAGTCACCTTAATTCTTTACCTTATATAAAAATGGTTGTTAAAATTCATATGTAAATTTCTCTTAAATTGGTGACTTTTGTGCTTGAAGTAGCAGCACAAATTATCAAGACATTTTATCTTGGAGTGTTCATACATGACATCAAAATACAATAGACATTTTAAATAGAGTGTTGATGTAAATTAATATAAAAGTAATTCATAAAAAATTCTATCGTAGGAATGTTAAAAGAAATAAAGGACGTGCAATCAAAGTTAAGATTGGCAAAAATTGTAATTTTGAATTCACACCAATTACATCATCTTTACAAGACAAGTTTTTAAAATAGCCGAGTGTGTCAGGGATCTAAAAAAATAAGACAATAGCCTATAAATTGATGTACATCCCCAATGATGACATATAAAATTACCCTTTCTGTAGTGTAAAATTAGTGGTTGAAACGTTTCAACACTCAACTTAATGAACCAACCGATAAGATTCAAGAAAGGTGTTAAGCCAAAGAATATCAAAACGTTATCATAAAACTTTAGGGGCCGGTGAATTAAACTCCCAATGTTCCCTCCCTCCCTGTTTTAAAAGTGTCCAATGTCCATCTTTAAAAATGTCCCAGGACTTAATTAATACCATAAAAAAACCTAGTTTTTACCGTAACCGTGGTAAAAACACTTTTTGTGGTATTTTCTCACGGTTTTTACTAGCTTTTTTTACCACAATTATCGGTAAAATTTTACCAGATTTCCGGTAAAATATTACCATTTTAGGACGCAAATTTATACCAGATTTTGACCAATTTTTACCACTTTTTTGGTAAAATCTTACCGCAAATTTCTGTAAGATTTTACCGAAAAAAGTGGTAAAACTGTTCAACACCTGGTAATATTTTTGCCCTAAATTGGTAAAATTTTACCGGAAATAGGGTAAAAATTGACCAAAAATTGACCAAAAATTGTGGTAAAAACGGGTGGTAAAAATCACGAGAAAGTGGTAAAAAACGACTGACCCTAATTATAGAAAAACATCGCTTGTATAAATCGCAAAAATTAAAAAAAATTGTTTTCATTTTTATCTTTATTGATTGAAACAACATCTTAAACATATTTTTTTACATAATGATTTACATAGGTACGATACTACTATATAGGTATATATTCACAGAAATTTTCTAAATTAGTCTAATTAGACGTGGTTTAAATGACCAAAATATTACATAGTTTTATTAAGATACTATAACTGCATGTTTAATCGGTTTAAGCTGAGAAATTAACTCAAATTATACATAGGTTTATTAAGATATACTATAACTGTTTGTTTAATGGAGGTTTAAGCTGAGATCTGGATTCTAATTGTACTTTATACTAGAACATTTTAAGACACAAGAAATAAATATATTACGAAGTTACTTTCTAATATTCTCAATTTTCAAAAATTTGCTATAGGAATAGCGGTTTCAAATAATATTATGAATATTCTCATCGTCAGAACAAAACTGTCAAAACTGTCATATAGATTAATGTACGTACAAATTAAAGGTGGTTAAACATATTTTTGACTCTTGATATATATCACTTTTTTATCACAAATAGTTTTAACGCGTATGCATATGATCTGACTGGAAGGAAGGATACTATTATATATCAGCTTACTTTTGTCCTTCTTTTCTCTCCTTTTGCCTCTTGTGAAAAAATACGCGGCACGCATCACACAACCAAGTGCATTCTATCAGTCTTGTGTTCGTTGGCAGCTCGCTTCGGGGACTGCGTAATTTGGCGCAGGTCTGGATTTTCCCCGGTGTTGATGTTCTCTTTCGCCTGCTCAGTTTTGATGCTGGCGGGATTGTAGGAGGGGGTGGTTCATACATCTGCTGCTCATCATCTGACACTCGATACACTGAAATTAAAATATGTTTTAAAATTATTTTTTTGTACAAAAAAATAGTTCAATTTTACAATAGTTTTTTTTTCTAGCCTAACCTAACCTAACCTAACCTAACCTAACCTAGTGTATTAATAGAAAGAGTAATATTTCTAGTTTTAGCCTAACCTAGCCTACCTAACCTAGCCTAACCTAACTTAACCTAACTTAACCTAACCTAACCTAACCTAACCTAGTGTAATAATACAATGTATTACGGCATTTTCTTAGTGCCTAGTACAGAAATGTTTCACTATATGCTTTGGGCACAGTCGCTAGTATAAATATTGTACTATACCTGGGGACACTGGTCCTGGATTCTTTATGTTCTCATAAACAATATCAAAATCAGGTTTGGGTATTTCCATATCCCTGAAATTAAACAATCTATACTACAAAGTAAAACGATTTTTGTTTGTATGTAGCGAAGGATCTTGCTAACCGCTGAACCGATCGGGTTCTTCCTTTACAGGGAAGATTCTCATGTCACGGAAACTTTTTGGTCTGTAGCGAAATGAGATGAGGTCGACTTTTACCCCTCCCACCTTAGGTACCCCTAGAGGCGTCTTGGGGCGTTTACTCTAGTTCTTGTAATAAATAAAGGATTACGTTGTGTGTCTGTACAGAAAAATCATTTACAACACAGTCGCCAGGATAAAGTAGTAAAAACAATTTTAAAAAAATCTTACTTTGCTGGTGTTTCCATAACAGTGATTTCCTTAACCTCGTTCTCATCCTGTTTTCCTGGAGAGCCAGCTGTTTTGTGCCTGAATTAAACAATATATATATAATAATCTATTTAAATTAAGTAGTAAACTTTTTGGTTCCACATTTACCCCTTCCACCTTACCCAGCTAGAGGCGTACTTGCTAGTTCTTTTAATAAATAAAGGAACACGTTGAATTTGTCTTTACAGAAAAATCATTTACAACACTGTCGCCCGGATAAAGTATGAAAAAAGAATATTAAAAGAAATATCTTACTTTGCTTCTCCTTCCATAACAGAGTCTTGTCCGACCTTGTTGTCATCCTGTTTTGCCGGACAGCTCTCTGATTCCTCCCTGAATTAAGCAATCATATTATTTAAATTAAATAGTAAACTTTTTTTGGTCCACATTTACCCCTCCCACCTTACCCCTAGAGGCATACTTGCTAGTTCTTTTAATAAATAAAGGAACACGTTGAATTTGTCTTTACAGAAAAATCATTTACAACACTGTCGCCCGGATAAAGTATAAAAAAAGAATATTAAAAGAAATATCTTACTTTGCTTCTCCTTCCATAATAGAGTCTTGTCCAACCTTGTTGTCATCCTGTTTTGCCGGACAGCTCTCTGATTCCTCCCTGAATTAAGCAATCTTATTATTTAAATTAAGTAGTAAACTTTTTTTGGTCCACATTTACCCCTCCCACCTTACCCCTAGAGGCATACTTGCTAGTTCTTGTAATATATAAAGGTGAATTTGTCTGTACCGAAAAATCATTTACAACACAGTCGCCCGGATTAAATAGAAAAAAAGAAGTGAAAAAAATTTCTTACTTTGTTTGTGTTTCCAAACAAGCGATCTCTTCTTCCAAAGACGCAATTCTTTGCTTTGCTGCCCCAAGGTCTTCTTTTATTTTCTGCAGTACGGTCCTTGGCTTGACGATAATGGTATCCCATCCATCAGCTCTCTCTTCTCTTTTGTCGTCCCTGAAAAATAAAAAAAAATAATACTAAAGTAACAGGATGTCCGTGTTTATGTACCGAAGGATCTCGCTAACCACTGAACCGATCGGGTTCTTCTGATAGGTACCGGCAAGGGAAGGGAGTGGCAAAAGAAACTTTAAGGAATATACTTCATATTAGAGGGTTTAGCGTAGCTGCTAATTTGAAATATCAGGGGTGTATATCCTATATGGGATCCCCTGTTCAGGTGGTGGGGGGAAAATAACTAAAATATGTGTGGTAGGAGGTATTAAACCAAAAAATTTTAGTTTTTTAAATATTTCTCCATTTCCGTCCCTACTTGGTGAGATAAAAATAGGTGGGAAAAAAATACAAAATTTTGTAGCACGGGAACAAAATAAATCTTGTGCGTAATGTACACCCCTGAATGAAACTATAATTATTCGCCATAACAATAATGTTTATCCTACTCTTTTCAATCCGGCTACTACCACCTTCCGAACAGAAATAGAATGGTAACAAAAATAAATAAACTTACGTAGTGCAATCCAAATGTAGGTTCAAATCTTCTGTATCAGACGATTTAGGAGGGCTATCAGGCAGCTCAGGCTCAGACACACTCATTTCGTTCTTCTCTTTTTCGCTATCACTGAAATATATAAATATATATTATATATCCCAGGTAATCGGACCTTTGCCCAAAGAAGTAATTACAAAAAAATATGTAATATGTATTTATGTAATTATGTTGTGATGGATTGTCGAATCCGATTCGATGAATGGTTACCAAAATATAGCTAGGGACGGATGGACAGACAGACAGACATCATTCTACTTCGTTTTATACATATTAAAATATTACTCACCCACTTGTGGTTTCCAGCTTCTGTTCTTCGTGCTGTTCGTCTCTCTCTAAGTCGGCTGCTGCGGCTGACATGTCGGTCATTCTTATTAAATTTGAAAAGAAACAAATTATCACAGCAGCATCAGATTCATCAAAAATAACTATTTGGGCGCTGCAATCAACGATTGGCTCACATAGAAGTAAGTGTTTAAATAATGTAATAAAAAAATCAATATAATATAGGACCTTACGCATGGTTTTAAGCTGCTTCGATAAACTGTTTGTTTTATAATTTTTTAAACCTTTTTGATATGATATAAGAACGACTTTTTATCCTATTCTTAATATTTAAAGTATTCTACTAGGGGTTTAATATATATAAATAATAATAGAAATATTAACAAATTATATTTCAATTAATATTGTTTTTCAGACTTAGCCAGGAATCAGATTCGTGAGAAAATATATGGGCGCTGCAATTAGTGAATGGTTTACATAGAAGTAAGTGTTAAAATAATTTTAATAAGAACATGGATATTTTAGGATGTTATTAAGACTATCCTTTAACGAAAGCTTTTTAATTCAACCTTGCTACGAAGCCTTGTGTGATGGTAGGGTGTTTGAGTTCTTAGGGAACCACACTAATTACATAATATTATCTTGAGTTAGACAGGTTTTATAAGCTGTAAACAGACTGATACAATTAGATATGTCATTATCTTTAAGTTATTTATTATAATCTATATAATAGCACCTTTGAAATAAGCTCATATTATATCCAACCTATATTCGCCCTTTAAGGTTTATGATTGTTTTAAGCGTAACGAATTTTTATACCCTTAATAGAAAGATATTATAAGATGTGTTTTATGTAAAATAATATTGAAAATATATATAAATTATATTTCAAATAATATTCTTTTTCAGGTTTAGCTTCGCACACAGCTGGGTGTATTCTCTGATTATAAGCTGACCGCAATTCGATCGTGGAACATTTCTTGCACCAACATGAAGCTGTTGCCATCAGAAATTCATCAGTTAAAAGTAAGTGTTTAATTATTTGTAATAAAAGATAGTTGGAATAATCCTACACGCAACTACGGCAACACCTCGCCCCCAAAAGGTATTTTCCATGTATACAAGCGTAACAAATATGAAGTTAATATACACAGACACACATCGAACTACCTTCATGAAACTGTATACTAAATTATATTAACAATTAAGCTATTATTAAATTTATTAGATAGATATTAAACTGGTTAGACAAAGGTTAATACATAAAAATAACGTACTAGATAGGTAGCTATTTAAAATTAGATTTTACTACTTTATATTATTCAAACAGTACATTCAGGATATTATTAAAATCTAAACAGCATTACATTCATCCTCGTGCATGTTTACTTCGTGAAGAACAGCTGCCAGTTCGGCAGCCTGGGCAGCGGCGGGCAGCAGAGGGGAAGGACGGCAGCGATTAAGATGTGTAGTAATCCATCCATGCTGATATAACCTCTTACAAACCTCCCTCTGGATCTCGACATTGTCAGTTCTGGCTCTAATCTCTAGACTCTCTCTTAAAACTAACATACGATATTGTATGATAAGTATGACTTAGCCTAAAAATTTACCTTGTCAATTTTTACCAAAAAGTTGGTCAAATTTTACCAAGTTCATTTTTTTTGTCAGAGTCCAAAAATCTGGACTTAGCCTAAAAAAATACCTTGTCAAATTTTACCAACTTTTTGGTAAAAATTGACCAAATTGCGTTTTTTTGTCTAAGTCCGAAAATTCGGACTTAACCTGAAAAATAGAGTTGTAAATTTGACCACATTTTTGGTAAAACTTCCAAATGTGGTAAAATTAAAAAAAAAAAAAAAATTTTAAATTTAGGCTTCATTGTATAGAAGTCATTATTTTAAAGTACTACAACTGATTATGAAGAGCTGTTTTTAATTTAAAACACAAAAAACGGGGGGTTTTTTTTTCGTCAAATTTTACAAAAAAAATGGTAAAATTTTACAAATTTTTTGGCTAAAATTTTTGCTGGTAAAATTTACCACGAAACTGGTAAATTTTACCAGCTTGACCAGCTTTACCACTTTTCCGGTAAAAAGGGTGAAATTTTGTGGTACTTCGTAGAACCTGGGGTGCCGTCTTATTTTTTTTCAGGGAAAGGGCAAGGGAGGATAAAATATTTACCCTTAAGTGAATATTTAGGAAAAGAATTGGGTATAGTCCCTTTCGTTTTTTTGGATTTTAGATCGTTTTTAGAAGGGATTTAGAAAAAAAGCCTGATACCAACCTAAAACTTTGCTATTTAACAATTTATGTAGAACAAATTTTAGGATAAAAGGTTTCGTGATTTTTCTTTAATCTATTTTATAAAGAATGTGTCCTAACTTTTGTGATTCTGTTTTAACCCATCCGTGACGAGCAAACAAAGTTCAAAGTTTTGACTCACCGGGCTTCAACAAAATAGATTTTGTTATAATTACTCAACAAAATTCTAAGAGTAAGGTGTCAAATTAAAGATCTTACTATTTTTGTTCATAATGGCAATTTTCTTCTTTTTTTGTTGCGTTTTGTGCCTTAAAACCTTAACCAACTTAATTCTTTTTCAAAACTGAAATTACTTCAAAAAATAAGAGATCTACAAAAAAAACGATTGCATATCTAAATTCTATGGATTATTTTACATCTAGTACTTACTAAAGGCACGGACTAGCTTTTTTTAAATCAAAAGTTAGGACACGTTCTTTAGCTCATGAGTGTGTTTTGAAAAAATATAATTAGAGGAGTATAGAGTTGACAACTGCGACCAACCTCCCTCCCAAAATTGACAGGAAAATTAATTCATCGCAAACTTCTCCTTGGAAAGTCGATAGACATTAGATTAAAACACTAGAGGGAGAAAGGATTAAATAACTGTATCTCCCCATCGCAACCGCCTTGAGCAACCTTTCAACCAATGTTGTCGCTTATATTAACAGAGCCAAGTAGCAGAAAATGATTTAGAAGCAGACGAAAGAGGTCTTTGTAAAAGGAAGGGAGGTAGTTGTATGTATATACATCTATACTATCTATAATACAATATGTTATATAGACTAATTACTAAGACTAATTATAGTATAACTTCGCTTATGAAAATGTTCATAACAAAGGCGTGCAGAAGGGGATTTAAGGGGGTGTAGGGAATTGTAGGGTTGTTTTCCTCTTTTCTCACCCTTTTAAGGTTAAAGTTCCCCTCTGACAAAGTCCTTAACACGCCACTAGTTCAAAAGCTGGCATCTTAATCAAAACATGTCTGTCTGTATGTCTGTAGAAAAAGGATAAAAAGCTGATAAAAGTATTCTAACTTTATACGTTTATACAACACAGAAAAATATTACATATCAGCAAAAAGTCTCTTGTTCATTAAAAACCCAGGAATATAAATCTAAAATAACATTTGGTGGACAGGAATAAAGGTCGTCAATTCTACAATGTGTTGCCCCCCATCAACAACTGAAAAACACGTATACAGATATGTAGGTTTCATGATCTTTTTCGAATTTGATTTCATTGTTGGTATAAAAACCCTCTTCTTTATAGTCAAAATCATTAAAAAATAATCAGTTTAATTTGCGTTGTATTGAGAGTACTGTAGCATGAGAATGCCAGCCTTTAGGATTTCCAGTCAATTAGAAGTCTAAGTTCGCGTTAAGTCCGCTGAACAACCAATCACAGCTGAGCATCTGTATTACTTACATTAGTTTAATTTTTTCCCGCTATGATTTTATGCTTTCACACGCAATTTAAACTGATTTTTTAAAAGACAATTTGATTATAAAAAGGGGTGTTTTTATTGTAAACATGTTAATAGTTACTTGCAGTCTAAGTTTCTGACAAAGATAAGCTTATAATTTTGCTTACAGACGACGTAATTTAATATTGAAATTTTCTTTTAGTACTATGAAAATCTCTCAAAATTTTCATTGTACTAAAAGAATCAGTTTGAAATGTCTGTTACTTTTTTGTTATTGAAGCTGGAGGCTTCAAATTTTGGGTATTGGGTCTACTCATGGCAGGCTTTAAGCAGTTAAAGCAGGGTATTTCTTGCAGGGTTCCTTTAATACTAGAAAAAAATATAAATGAAAAATAAATAGGCATCTCCACTGATTATAATTTAACTTACTACTAATTTAAGACCATACAGTTTGATAAAGTACCCCAAATATTTTATCTAACGCAGTAGCAAAACTTTAAGTACAAGTATGATTTACAGTCCAATGTCCCCTTCCTTCCTGTGTAAGTAATTATAAATGGTTTCACGAAATCAAACTTAGCTGTTTTTATATTCCCGGCGCTCTGAGCTGATTTCATTACAAAATCGGGACAGGGTCCAGGCCTTTTGGACAGAGCTACATATTGCTCATTCCCCACCTATTATTTTACTTTAATGATACGTTATTACAGAAATATTTTATATTTTGTATGGAATACCAACATGCCAATTTTGATTGCTCTTATCACCCTTTATCGAATAAACCATATTTAAAACGGGAGTAGGGATATTTTTCTGAATTATCAAAAGAATACTTTTTCAGATGAGAGGTCTCTAGGGAAACTTGTGGTGAGGAGGGGGTTGGCTGGGAGAAGTCGACCCTCATCCATTATAAATTTTTAAAAAAGACATTTTAAAACAAAATTCTTGTAAGGTATTTTTTCTAGGGGCGATTTCTTTTGGGAGGGTGGTGGTACCTTACCCCCTTCCCGACTCCCCCAAAATAGTTATAAACCATTATAAAAATAAAAATTTAATAATTGCATACAATTTTTTATTTGATTCTTATCTTCATTTTTCAGTATGTCTGAGAACAGGTTCTAATCCATCGAATATTAATCGTTTTTATGAAGCCATACAAGCATATTCGACTATTACATAGAAGCTTTGATACTTGAATCAAGGTGAAGTGAAGAAACAATAGTGTTGCAAAAATGACTAGTTTTACATGAAATATGAATGTCAAGAAAAATTATTTGGCAGGGGGCAAAACTTGCAAAGCAAAAACAAAAATTGAAGGTTGAGATACAGCGGCCGATAATAACAATTTCTCACTAAAGCATAGATCAGGGATCTAAAGGGATAAGACAATGGCCGATAAATTTATGTACATCCCCAATGATTATACACAAAATTACCCCTTCTGTATATAACAATTAGTGGATGACACGCTTGAACGCTCATCCTAATGAATCAACCAATCAAAATTAGTAAATATTCCCAAAGTTGTCAAGCCAACGAATAAGAAAACGGTATTATAAAACTTGGAGGACTAGTGAAATAGACATCCCATTGTTCCCTCTCTCCATGGATGGTTGGTATAATCCTAGATATTGAACCTAGGAAAACAATGATTCATCCAACTTAAAAAGAAATTTAGAGTTCACAACAATAATTTATTTTCTCGTATCCCTTCGAAACCGATTAATATTCGGTGGAAAACGTTCTCAGCCGTACTGAAAAATTATACGTCTGGCATCGGCATCTCGGGGTTAAAAAAAATGTTTTGATCTTATAATTGTACATTTTTATATCCGTGGAAAGCTGTTTATGATATGATGCGAGAAATAACTATTATGAATGTAATGAAAAATTAACAAATTAAAATGTGTAGTCCAATTAGGAGATTGATCATCAAATCCTTATATTTTTTTGTCTTTTTTTGTAATTTTAATCCTTTCTTGGCAGGTTTTAAGCTATTTATTAGAAAAGTAAAAAAATTTCTTTACAGAAGGTTTTTATAGTGCCTATAACACAAATGACGTCATACTGGCCTACCATTGGTCAATTTAAATGTATACTGGCCTGCCACTGGTAATCTAGTCTTTGTATCGGCCATCATTGGTCCTTTGTATTGAATGGCTTAATTTTTTTTATGAGCACTATTCCTCCGTCTCCTTTGCAATTAATTTTTCGCTTTAGGTGCCATACCTCTGGTTCTTGATTCTCACTCTAACCAACGCCTGTGTAAATTTTTCAATCAATTTTCCGAGATTTTCGTACGTCCATTGTCAGAGAACAAGAATGACAACATCCATGAAAGCAACGAATCGTGAAAAAATTTAAGGTAAAACATTCAACAAATGGACGTGTAGACATTTTTATTGGAATTTGAGTTGTTGCTACGCTTTAAATTCATGTTTCACTATTAAAAGAATATCAATTTTTATTAAAAATATCCATTATTGATGGACGAAATGACATCTTACGTGCAGAAATGCTTCACTTTTGAACAAGGATGACAACATCCATAAAAGAAGGACAAATGGGCATTAACACTTATATAGTGTCAGAACTGAATAATTAGAATATAAATGTATAAGAGTCGAAGCAAAATTGTAAGTAAATTTGTTGAAAAATTGCTTGATGCAGGATAATGTTTAAGGACATACTTACATTTTTAGGACTTGATTAGAGAGTTGCTTCACTTATATTGTACTTTGTTGTCCCAGGTATCAGTATACCAAAAATCAGATCAATCGGATAATTAGATCATATAAAAATTTGTTGTTAAAAAAGTGAAAAAATCAACATGTTGAAAATGGACGTACGGACATTCTGGTAACGATTATAGAGTTGCTACTTTTTTTTAAATTGTACCCAACTACTACAGTGATCACCATGCAAAATTTGAAATCGATAGGACAATTCTAACATGATTAAATTAACTAAAAAAAGCTATTCGTCACGGACGTAAGGACGGGCGGACGGAAGGATTGGCCCTAATTATAGAAAAGCTTCGCTTTTAAAAATGCGTCAATTTCTCATGATCCAAATTACAGAGAAACTGTTTCATTGCCAGGGACCAGGACAAAGATACCTAAAATATTTTCGACACCGATTAAAATGAGCTGGATCAGAACCATTTCTCAGCCATACTGAAAAATCATGAATAGTATCGTATTACAAACTCATACGGGGGGTGTATCCACCCGCTTTTGTATGCCTATGAAACTGAATGCTGCCAGCAATTTTAATAGGGCGAAAATAAAACCCCTTTATTTATGGACGTCCAAGATGGGGGTAAGGGATGTTTACCCCCCTCCCCCCCCCCCCAAAAAAACACAAAATATTTAGGAACTACATAAGATTTAACCCCTCATTATAGCCCCCTACTCAAAATAAAAAGCTTAGACGACCTTTCCCTATATGTTAAAATGTAAGAGTAATTAGGGCATAAACATACAAAACTACTTGTATTGAATTTTGAATATTTATAGAAAAGTTGGACTTCAGACAAATTATTAGTTTGTTTAAATTTAGGGAGAGAGGGGACATCAACCTGTTTAATCCTCTAATCCTCGAATTTTCATGATAACGGTTTATCATTCGTTGTCTTAACAACTTTGGGGAATTTAAATGAATTTTTATTGGTTGGTTTATTAAGTTGAGTGTCAAACCGCTTCAACCATTAATTGTAATCTACAGACGAGATTATTTTGTGTATCATCATTGGAGATGTATATCAATTTATTGGCCATAGTCCTATTCCATTAGATCCTTGGTTGAAATTGCAGAATCGGTGTCCCTTTACCAACTTAGTTGACCAGTTTAAATTAAATGATTTGCTCTTGACACGTCTTGAAGGGAAATACGTATTGTAAAATTCATTATTATAACATGTGGTAAATTACAGGGGGGGGGGGGGGAGGGAGAAATTAATGTTTTTGGCCAGAATTTTTTTGATTGTTTTGTCATTAAAACAAGGATAATAATATTAAAAGAAAAGCAACGTCTACATGAAATATACTCTAGATATATGAAAGACCATTTAATTTTAAATACATTATTCATATTCTAAGGATATGACAATGGCCGATAAATTGATGTACATCCTCAATGATGTACACAAAATTACCCCTTCTTTAGATTAATATTAGTGGTTAAAACGTTTGAACACTTAACTTAATTAATCATCCATTCAAAATTCACTAAAGTCCCGAAAGTTGTTAAGCTAACTAATAAGAAAACGTTATTATAAAACTTTGGGGACTAGTCTACTAGTGTAATAAACAACCCATTTTCCCCTCTCTCTCTCTGTATAGTCCAATTATATTTCTTTTTATTTGGTTTAAAGATTTGACAATTATATGACAATTATATGATTGAGATGCATTTATTTGTGGCATAAAACCTTCTCAAAATTATTACTATTCCTTATAAAGCTTCCCTTAAATTCTCATTTTTTTGGTTCCTCACTGACGTCATAAAAATGAGGGATGAGGAGAGGAGGAGTGGGAAAGAAAACTCCTAAAGAAGAGATAATGGATAATCCCTCGTTTTTATGACGTAACATGCTGATTTTTTGAGGGACTTTCTTCGTCATCTCAAAGATAGACGGCTAATATGAAAATTCAGCTGTCCAATGAGCAACTCTATAACTTGTTTGGTCCGTCGGTCTATCTGCAAAGTTCTAGAGGACATAAAATTTCTATTCAGGAATATATTTTTATCTTCCACTACGACAGAAGACTTATATTTGTTAGTTGTGAAGCTACTCTATAATTCACAATGTCCGTCCGACTGTCTGTCCATCAGTCTTTCAGAGACAAAGTTGGGGAAACATGATTTTATCGGCTCCTATTCAAGATAGACAGCTGAAATTTTTAGTGAACATTGTTATTACATATGCTCATCTAATCTATACATCGTTTTGTCCATCTGTCTGTTATTTGGGGTGCTAGATCGATTCCCAGATTTCCAAGTTTTAGCGATTTTCACAACTCCTTTTCAAGATAGAGGGCTGAAAAGTTCAGGGGTTAATCAATTTTACATTCTACACATTTTAATGAAGTTTTATTAAAATTTGTCTATTAATTGGGGTGCTGGATCGATTCCTAGATTTTTAAGTTTTCTTGATTTTAAAGGTGTGGTGATTTCCCTATTTTACCAAGTTTAATGTTTATTGTATGACACTGCTCTATAGTAATTATTTTCCGATTTCAATTAATAATTTTTGAGCATCGCTACATATTTATATTGTCATCCTTGTTTATATTTTGCTGACCATACCTTACTAACTCTATGTATAACTTAGTCCCTTGGTCTATTAGAACTGCTATGGAATAATTTTTATGTAGGAAATATATGTGTTTCTTAGCTGTTATCATAGATAGAGTGCTATTTTTTTAAAAAGCATTATGTCTTTCTATCTGTTTGTTATGCTCACTTTTTTGTTTCGTTTTTGAGCTTAGGTTCTTATGGATATTGTCCTCCTTGTGATATGTAAAAAAAATTAGGATATTAGATATGTTTTTTAGTCAAAATGACATATTATTTTTTCTCAAATTTTAAAATTTACTCACATCAAGCAAAATTAAAAAAAATACAATAGAGTCAAAATATAAATCTTCACCATCAGAATTTGCAGGATCATACCTGGAACCTGGAATTGACCTGGAAACCAATATTCTATATTATTTTCTAATATAATACGAAATTTAGCAAATGGCCATAAAAATTACTTAGTTTTTTCCTCTTCACCTGGATGACCATGCCAGGTTTGCTGGAATCCAGTTTTTCATTTCTCTGTTATAAGTGAAACTCATCACTAAACTCAGTTATTTGTTGCCCTTCTTGAACACACAGATAACGAGAGTGGGGGGGGGGGGGGTCTTTTGACCCAACCTCCCCTCTGACTGTAATGTTAAAGTTAAAAACTTTACTTTTTTTATTTAGAGGGGATGGTTTAAAATCTGTTGTCCTATCCTCTGGTCTGCTTAGCTATCCATTGTTTAATGACCACAGAATTGCAACTGCATGTTAGCACTTTATTCACACAGTACTTGTTCAGACAAAGCCGCATTCATGTTAATTTTTAAAGTTTCTGCTTTTCGAACGTTAGCCCGTTACTCGGTACTTAAAAGTATTTTAAAAGCAAAGTTTAACAATTTTCTAATTTCTACCCCATTATTTTCCACTCTCCTGCAAGGTTAGGTTACCGCAAGTATGACTGCAGAGTTAGGTCACAGCATGGGAATAGTTATTTCTCGCATCGTAATATAAACAGCTTTCCGCGGATATAAGATGTTCAATTTTAAGATTAAAACCAGTTTTTTAGCCCCGATATGCCGAAGGCACGAGCTATAAAACTTGTTTTAACCTTATGATTGTACATTTTTATATTCATATGTAGAAAACTGGATATAATACGATGTTTGACATGGCTTTTTTGTTTGGATGAGAACCAGTTCTAATCCACCGGATATTAATCGGTTTCGAATGAATACGAGAAAAACTATTCTTTAATTCCATTTATTCAAAATTTATTTTTAGAATATGGGGCGTGGCCTTCTGTGCTCCATGGCACTTTAATGAAAATAAGTCTTAATTACATGGGACAGTGGAAAGATTCATATGTGACGTCATAAAAATACGCATGAAAAGGAAAAATGTGAGGAGAAGTCGGATAGGAAACACATAATAAATATATGGATTATATATAGACGTATTTTTATGACGTCACACATGACAATTTCTGCTGTCCCAATTATAGATCGGTGATCAATGGTCATTTTGGTGGAACACTATAATATTCCGGACAAGGTGAAGGCCATATGTCCTATTTTTCCCCGATTTTTTTTCTCTGTATATTTGCGAATTTGCGAACTTTGTAAATTTTGCAAACGTGTTAGTCAATATTTATGATATGAACAAGGATGACAACATCGTTGAAAGCGAAACACGGAAACAATAGGACAAACGGACATTAACAAAATATAAATGAATAAGATTCAAAGCAAAATTGTGAGTTTTGTTGAAAAACTTCTTGTTATCATAGATTGAGTGCTATTTTTTTTATAAATTCCTTATGTCTTTGTGTCTGTTTGTTATGCTCACTTTTTTGTTTCGTTTTTGAGCTTAGGTTCTAATGGATGTTTTCCTCCTTGTAATATGTTTAAAATTAGCATATTAGATATAAATGATATAGATATTATATATAAATGAAATGTTTATGGACATACTTACATTTTTAGTACTTGATTATAGAGTTGCTTTACTTATAGTATTGTATTTTGTTTTCTCAGGAATCAGTATACCAAAAATCAGAACAATCGGATAATTAGATCACATAAAAATTTTGTTGTTAAAAAAGTTTTAAAATATCAACATGTTTAAAATGAACGTACGGACATCCTGGTAATGATTATTGAGTTGCTACGCTTTCTAAACCGTAACTAACTACTACAGAAATCACCATGCAAAGTTTGAAATCGATAGGACAATTATAACATGCTTAAATTAATGAATAAAGCTATCCGTCTCGGACGGACTGACGGACCGACTCTAATTATAAAAAAGCTTCGCTTTTAATAAAGGGATATAACAATGGAATATACAATCTTCTTTATTACCAACGTGTGCAATAGTTATTTATCGAAATTGTATTATAGACAGCTTTCCACGGATATTAAAATGTAAATTTTACAGATTAAAACTAGTTTTGTTAGCGCCAAGGGGCCAAAGGCCGGGCTAACAAAACTGGGATTATTTTTCAGATTCTTATTTTGATATTCATAGAAAATTGTTTGTAATGTGATGCTATGCATGGTTTTTCAATGTGGCTTAGAACTGGTTCTAATCCAGCAGATATTAATTGGTTTCAAAGCTATACTAATGTTTTTTATTTGTTTTTCCCACGCTCTCACAAATGTTGTCATCCTTGTTGAAAAGAAATTTATCTTTAGAAAAACTGTTAACAAAAACCAGATTCTTTATGATAAGTCGATATTTAGAATCTTAATTGGTGTTATCTTACAGTTTTTTTACACAGCAACTCTATAAAATGTTTGTTTATTGGCGATTTCTCTTGGAAGGGTTGCGGTACCCTCCAGAGATCTAAAGGGGTAAGACAATGGCCGATAAATTGATGTACATTGTACATGCCCAATGATGATTCCCAAAATTACCCCTTATGTAGATTAAAATTAGTGGTTGTAACGTGTGAACACTGAACTTAATGAATCAACCAATCAAAGTAGACTAAGGTCCTCAAAGTTGTTAAGCCAACGACTAAGAAAATGTTATAATAAAACTTTTGGGACTAGTACAATAATATATCATGTTCAGCGAGATCCTTCAGTATACACACAGAAGCTCAGACAGTCATCCTATTACATTATTTTTAGTTGCGAGGCTACTCTATATTTCAACATGTCTGTCCGTCCGTCTGTCCGTAATTAATGAATCGGAGGAAACGTATTTTTCTCAGCTCCTATAAAAGATAGACAGCTGAAATTTTAATGTAGATTCCTATAACATATGCTCAATTAATCTATACATTGTTTTGTCCATCTGTCTGTTTGGGATGCTAGAGAGATTCCTATATTTTCACTTTTTTGTAATATTCTCGTTATCTTTTCAAGACAGACAATTGAAATTTTTAGTGATTAGATAAATTCAAATTCTACATATTTTCACAAATTTTCATTAAGATTTAGGTTGCTAGATCGATTCCTAGTTTTCATGATTTTTTAGAAACTTATTCAAGATAGACGGCTGAAATTTTCAAAGATTTTCAAGTTTACAATCTACCAATTTCCATCAAGTTTAATTAAGATATTCCTATAGGTTGGGGTGCTAGATCGGTTCTTAGTTTTTCAAGTTTTGTGATTTTCTTGACTCCTGTTTAAGATAAACAGCTGAAATTTTTAGGGATTGACTAAGTCAATATTCTACATATATGACATACTCTATAGATTATTTTTTTCAGATCTCGCTCACCACTGAACCGATATGGTTCTCCTTTACAGGGAAGCTTCTTATAGGCCCTGAGATGGTTTTATGCTATTTCATTTTTATAAATAAGCCTGGGTATGGTTTTAGCTTTTTTTCTGCCCTTCCATATCCCTTCGAATATAGAGCCCCTAGATGCTAGGGGCGCAGACTCTAGTATATTCCTAAGACAATTACTGAAAGTGAATGTATAATGTTGACACCCATGATTATTTATCAGTCCATCTTCCTGTCGTTTTACGGATTCACAACTTCGTCAAATTTCAAGGCTAACAAGAAATTTCTTAAAATTTCTAAAAAGAAACTAAAAAGGCAAGTTTTTTATCATATTAATTTGAAATAACCAGATGCATTGTCTGACGTTTCGCGTAAATGGCTTGTTAAAAACAGATTCAAAATCCCCCATGGGGGTTATTTGTCGTTTTTATGTTATTGTATATTAGGCTAGGTAAGGTTAGGCTATATTGTGTATTTACTAAGTAACCCCGCAGGAATAGGCCTCCATGTTAAAAGCACCCCCCCCCCCCAAATTTGTTTTAAAAATAAGGGGGGGGGGTAGTGCTTAGCCTGCTTTTTTAAAGCCTCAACAAATCAGCAATATGACGTCATAAAAAAATGGAAAAGTGGAAAAGAACACCCCTAAAAAAGAGATGGATATCCCCCATTTTTATGTCGTCACATGGCTGATTTTTTAAAACACTTTGTAAAGCTTCTTAAAAGCTACTCTATAATTCGAATTGTAAATGGGAAAATTTCTTGTCTGCTATTCTAGATAGACGTTATTTTTTTTATGAAAATTTCGTATCCACTATATAATTTACTTTTTTGTCGGTAAAGCTGTTACTGTGTTAGATTTATGCAAGAACAATTTTATTTACTCAGCTTCTATCAAGATGACAGGTGACTTTTTTGCATAATGATTCTACTCACTAATGAGTACTTTTTATATTTTTCTTTTGGTCTGTCGGTTTGCTCTAGTATACATAAAATGATACTTATCTAGACCCATAACTCTAACCTATCGTACATGCCTCAACTATAAAAAATATTTGCATAAATATTTAACTATCTTCTAAGTGAAGTATAAACCAAAAAAGTATACGTTTTTCGAAAATTAAAAATTCATTCACCAAAATCTTTAAAAATATTTAGATACGTTAAATGTCATAAATACTATATATTTAACGTCTGCGTATTAAAAAAAAAATACGGTTAAATATCCTTTTCTGAATAATAGTAATGGTATTTTGTTTCAAGATAATCTGTTTTATCTATTATTTTCAACAAAGCATCTCGATATAACTGGCACTTTATATTAATCTTTCTCGTATTCATTCGAAACAGGTGGTTTAGAACCTGGTTCTCATCAATACGAAAAAACTATGTCTAGCATCAAATTATATCCAGTTTTCTACGAATATAAAAATGTACAATCATAAGATTAAAACCCGTTTATTAGCCCGTGCCTTCGGCATCTCGGGGTTTTCATCTTATAATTGTACATTTTATATCCGCGGAAAGCTGTTTATAATACGGCGCAAGAAATAGGTATTTGTGGTATTCGGCAACCGTGAGCCATGTCTATGGCACCCCTGATCTGGGGTTCGGTGGAGGGTCAATGGCCCTCCCCCGAGTCCTGGGGAAGGGGTCTAGTGACCCCCTCCCTACGCTTAGAATTAATGATTTGAATCTGTCATGTTTATTATGGTTAACTGTATTCTTAATTCTCCCCCACCCTTTCCAGGGATGGGGGAATCATTATTGTCCAAACTGACCATTGTATATGTATTATTTATGCTTTTATGTTATGATTATTTATTCCTATCCATGTAATTATTGTTTGTTGTATATAACTCCAGTATCTCTTAACCCTTCAATAAAGTGACAACTGAAAGTAGATGTTGATCATTATCTAGTGAAAGCTAGAGAAGCGTAGCTTCTCTATAGTAAGGTGTCCACGTCTGTCACACTGCCGTAATCTAATTGAACTCCGGTGTCTGCCATTGATCCTTGGCGGATACCACAACGTTGGTGACAGCTGTGTGAGATTACGGCGAACCACAAGTGTAGAGCAGACGCGCATCTGAGGCTAAGGTACTCCCAGCAGTGAATCTGGCAAAACTGACGCAAGCAACCTGAATTACCCACCCTGGACAGCAAAGTTTAACTCTGCATCCGGCAGTTGTGGAAGCAAAACAGCGAAATCTGACGAATAACCGCGAGCAGCGCTGATATCTAACGGAGAATTGAGCGCCAAAAGGGCTGAAACAGGCCTGCGGACCGGCTGAAACAAGCCAAATACGTGTAGACGGCTGAAAATAGGCCAACTTTACTGCAAGAAATAGCAGGATCCGAACCAGTGGCGCTAGCAGGACGGGACATTCCCTGCCGCCGATAGGCTGAAACATGCCACATAGCTGCAAGCTGCGAGCTAACATACGGGTGTAGTGCACCAGAACAGAGAAAAACTACGTCAACCCCGAGTATCCTGAGAAGCTACAACGCAGCCACCCATCTAGAAGACAGATATTATATCACATTTGCAGGGATTACCACCCTAATGTGATGACCAAACAATAGATTTATGAGCAAAGTTTGGCAAACAAATTGTTGTGTTGTGATAAATCTAAGAATAGAACAGGCTTGGATTACTGTTTATTGTGATAACAGCTAAAAATAGAACAGAGTTGGTCAACAAATCTGTTATGCAATTGTGATAAGGACAGCAATAAAAGTTAGATGTAATATAATCAAAACAATCTCAAGCCCACAGCACAATAACAAATACACCCCTTATTCCAAGGGAAGGGGAGGGGGCCTTTCTCCATTTGAAGACAAATACAATCAGGGTTATATAACAGATAAGCCTAAGATTAAGAAGCAGAGGCCCCATTACACCAGCACACAGTTACCCCCTCCCTCACAGTGGGAACGGACGGAGTTACCCCCGTCCCCTCACGCGCTTCCCCCTTCCTACCCACACTAGGCTAAGTCCGTCTGTAGTGTGGAGCTAGCGATCGGATATACAGAGCGCCATTCACGGGTAGCGCAACAAAGTGCGGAAAACATCATAAATCCAACGGACGAAGCGGACCAATGAGGGAGCGAGCTGAGGGGTGAGAGCGCGTTTTCCCCGTGTGCGCGGATTTGACGGCGCGAACGCGCGTTACAAGGACAGAAGATTCCACGCACACACACACACACACACACTTTCACACCAGAGCAGAGCTACTCCATAGCATCTAACAGGGGTATTTTTAGCAAATAAAGAATTGCAAGTTTCTTTCCTCCTAGCTCTAGTGTGATAAGGGAAAACCCAATCAGTTCCTGACAGCAGTTCAGACCCTCAACATCTATCTACCTCAACACCTAACTATTGATAAGTACAGCTAAGTTATACCTTTGCAACTAAAACTCCCAACCTAGTGATACAAACAGTGTTGGCTGTTAGGCTAGGAAGCCTCAAGTGACAACCCATTCATTGTAGTCCTGTATAACTTTGTGCCCGCCGTTTCACCGTTGACCCAATGGACCAGCATCAAGTCCCAGGAGGTGACCAAGCCCCAGGATGGCTCCAGGATGACCCTCAGCCGGCCCCAGCCGAGTACCGCAAGCTGATGCTGAGCAATCTGCCGGAGTATAGAGGGCCGCCCAAGCAGTCCTGGTCGGCACATATCCGCCGACTGGAAATGTCATGGGCGGCTTACCGCGTGCCACCTCATGATTCCCTCAACCGCCGCAACGCCCTACTACTGTCATTGGTAGGGCAAGCGGCGGAAATGGCGTCCCATCTGTTTGGCGAGGCAGGCCAAGCCTTGACCTACGAGCAGGTCAAGACCGAGTGTGAATTGTTATTTCGCCCTGCTTTTGAGTCCCAAACGCTTAAACAAGCGTTTAGGGACTACAAGCAACACTCGACAGAACCTATACAGGCGTACATATCAACAAAGTGCGCCTTGTATAGGGACGCCTACAATCATGAGGATCTTGAATTGTTGGTGGACGAATTAAACCGTGGAATTCGTAACGCCAATGTAAAACGCCTCATGATGAACCATGAAATTGCGAGTGTACCTGAGTACACTCGCAAGGCCATGTTCACCGTGACCATGGTTACTAAGCAGCTGAAGGAAGGTGTGTGCTTAGTGGACTCGACCGACGGGCTGACTGGATCTGCCTGCATCCAGTTGCCCCAATATGACGAGTCGGAGCCAATGGAGATTGGCTCCTTGGCTCCGGGTCTCCACCAGATGGGGAAGGTCGCTCCAGATGACAAGGTTCCAGGCCGCTGCTACCGCTGCCAGGGGAGAGGCCACCGAGCTCGAGACTGTCCAACGCCTGTGGAAGTTAGCCTAGAGGAGAGGCGCACCCAGCCACGCCGTGACCGTTCTGCCAAGTGTGAGCGTTGCCACTATGACGGCCACACGGCGGCCGAGTGTAGAGCTGACTGGGCCCAGGTAGCCAGCCGCAGGCGCACCGCCGACAAAGGTGCCCCTCCAGGGAAGCCCAGCAGAGTGGCCCATATGGAAGGGAGCGCGCCCCCAGCACCACCACCGCAAGCAGCCGCCTCCAGAGCTGCGGACCGAGCCAATGGGATGCCGCAGTTCGGGACTGTCCCAGCTAGGATCAACGTACTGGGCGGCGCGGCTGAGCCCAACCGGGTTGGCCTAGGCTTCAGTCTTAACCATCTGGGGCCAGAGCTGATACAGCCCAACAACATAGCCGAGCCAGAGGTGCTGAGGCCCCAGCCTTTCAGCCTCAACATGATGGAACCTGCCCGACTGAGCCTACCCAGCAAGAGTGGAGGGGCGCTGCCCAGCGTCCCTGAGACGGTGTATGGGGAGGCCCTGGCAGCCGCTGAACGAGAGAGGCAGGAGGTGCTAGCCAGCACCTCTGCATCGATGTATGGGACGCCACCCGGCGTCGCCACCTGGGATGATGGGGGGGTGCTATCCAGCGCCTCCCACCGTGTGCCTGGGGCGACAACCGTCGCCGCCACCGAGATACCTGGATCCTGGAACGAGCCAGCCTCCAACCTGATGTCTGGGGCGACAACCGTCGCCGCCACCGAGAGACCTGAGTCCTGGAACGAGCCAGCGGTCCCAGAGGAAGGGGTGACACCCGTCACCCCCAGCCAGCCAGCGCCACCAGCCTGCAGGGAGAGCCCAGCTACATGCCAGCCAGCGCCACCAGCCTGCAGGGAGAGTCCAGCTACATACCATCCAGAGCCCTCTACCAGCCAAGGGAACCCAGCGGCTCACCATCAGGATAAGTTGAATTTGTTAAATGTATTGAATCCAAAACCTTGTAAACACCCAGCCTTGCCTGTGCCCCCTGCACTTGAGGCTGGGGAGATTGAAAATTGGGAAAATAAGGGCTTGCCTGTGCCACATGCACCTGAGTTCCTAGGGCAGGGGAGGGCATTGAGTAAGGGCGAGCCTGTGCCACATGCACTTCAGCCCCATGCCACTGGGCATGCCTTGGACCAGGGAAGGGAGCATTTAGGGCTAGGGGAGCCGACACCCAGGCAAGTGCCAGTCGCTTGCCAGTCTGTCATTGGGGAGGGTATCGGGGTGCCTCGGCCGCATACAGATAACGCTCAATGGAAATTTGTGTCTAGCCAGGAGCAGCCCAGCCGTGTCCAGCCCCAAGAAGCAGCCGTGACCAGAGCCGGAGATCCCCAGCCGCGTGCACGAGGAAGATGGTTACCTGGAAGCCTCTCCCATTGGTGGATGGTCCTGTGGGGCCTCCTGCTGGCAGCCGTGTGGCCTACAACCAGCTACGTCCTGGTGGGGTGGGACTGTGCCAACCCCACCCATGTCACGTCTTACAACAAAGAAAAGATGTGTGACACGGAGCCCCTACACCAGGAGGTGCCCCTGGGCCACGACATCCACGTCCTGCAGCAAGTCAAGGTGAGGGAAACCACTGGGTTCAGCTGTCAGCTCACCGTGTCCCAGTGGACATTCAGGTGTGGGGTATGGGGTCACCTCAAGGTGACCTCGGTCCCCACCCTCATGAGGCCAACCAAGATAGACCCAGAAGCGTGCCGAGACCTGGCCAGGAACCGAGTATACACGTTGCCAGGCAAGACCCAGCCACTGACGTTCCAGCTGAACCACCCCCTGTTCTTCACCGTTGATGTAGTGGGCGCCCTCGTCAACAGCCCCGAGGGGGTGGGTTGCGAGGGGGAGGACGTCCACTTTGAGGGCCAGCTCTACCGCAATGAATTAGTGCTCCAGGAGCGGCGGCTGCTGGTCAAGGAGGAGACCTATGTGGTGGAGGATGGACGGGTGGAGTCCCAGTCTGACCACCTGACCCTCGATTGTCCCCATTCTGAGCTGTCCTGTATCACTGGGGAAGCAACCTACGTGTGGGATCACCTGGGAAGAGATTGCCCCTTGAGGCTGATCCGCAGCCTCCAGCCCAGCCTGGTGAGGGATGCATATCTGGTTGACCATCAGGCCCAGTTTTTCATCAACATGACCAGCCCCACCTCAATTGTGAACTGCGACTTCGAGGCCCATGCCACCAACCATCCAGCGCTGTTTGTGGCAGCTGACCCAGCCGCGGCTGCGCTGCCCCGAGTGTCGGCCAGGGATGTTGACGTTCCCCTCCAAGCACAGATCCATGCAGGTTATATTGGATTCACCCTGGAAACACGCATGAGGAGCACTGCAGCAGAAGAAGTAGCGGCCAACTGCTGGAAGCTCCAGCAACTAGATCCGGCCCACCCGGTGCGTGTCCAGGGGAGCACGTTCTCGGTACTGAGGGGAGACATCCTGCTGCAGCTGACCTGCCAAAGGCACAAGTATGTTGTCCGCGAACACAAGGAGTGTTGGGACCAAGTGCCAGTGGAGCCCACAGGTTTTGTAGACGCCGTGACGCGGGTATACAGTGAGCACGCCATCAAGATTCCCTGTTCCTCCACCTACCCCCTGACTGTGCACGCAGAGGAAGGCTGGATAGAGTTAACCCCTGCTCCCAAGAAAAGGCCACCCCCGCTGGATACGCCTAAGCAGTTGTTGACAGACCCCTTAGATGACTTCAGTTCAGGTGGTTTGTATTCACAGGCTGAGTTGAACGACTGGCAACAACTGCTGGCGTTCCCAGCATACAAGAGTGCCATGCTGACCGGCCTATCCTATGGCTCCTGCGTTCAGCAAGGCAGCTGTTCGGCCACAGGAGACCATGGGATAGTGTCCTACAACATTGACCGACTGGCGGAGGAAGGAGAGGCAGCCCTGGATGTCTGGGCAGGATTTAGACAAGCCATCCACGAGTGGGGAGATGGCGCCGCCATCTTGTGCTTGCTGCTGCTGATCCTCAAACTGCTGGGGGACCTCACCATCATTTCTCTGGCAGCAGCACAAGGAGGAGTCCGGGCAGCCCTGAATGCGATATCACAAGTGTTCCTGTACCACCCAGCCTTGTATAAGAAGGCGATGGCTAGAGCCAGGCTCAACCATGCCAAGTCCCGGGACTTTTCAGTGGACTGGGATGCCATTCCCATCGGCAGGGAAGCAGCCGAGGAAATGGTGTCTATGAAATCAACGGACAGCGGGCATGACCGCCCAGGTAGACCAGGACCGCCCTCTGGCAGACCCCGCGGCCCCTCAGGAGGACAGGCCGCTGCTCAGACACTCAACCTGGCAGCCAGTGCCCCAGCCGCTGCCAACAACAACCCGCAGGTCCCACTGCTGACCGTTCCAGCAACAAATGTGCCACCACCAAACCTGATACCTGCCGGCGCTGACCAACGTATCCAACCCAAGGCAGCCTCTGCCTTCTATCCCACATTGGGAGCCCATCAACCCTAAGAAGATACTCACCACTAGGATTCCATTGAATCATTATCGTTTGTATATATTTTTAGCCCTAAGGAGCGGGCCGAAGGCCTCAACCACTGTCGGAAGTCTGGTAGGGAAACCATCTCCCAGCCTCCCGAGGGGAGAGTTGTGGTATTCGGCAACCGTGAGCCATGTCTATGGCACCCCTGATCTGGGGTTCGGTGGAGGGTCAATGGCCCTCCCCCGAGTCCTGGGGAAGGGGTCTAGTGACCCCCTCCCTACGCTTAGAATTAATGATTTGAATCTGTCATGTTTATTATGGTTAACTGTATTCTTAATTCTCCCCCACCCTTTCCAGGGATGGGGGAATCATTATTGCCCAAACTGACCATTGTATATGTATTATTTATGCTTTTATGTTATGATTATTTATTCCTATCCATGTAATTATTGTTTGTTGTATATAACTCCAGTATCTCTTAACCCTTCAATAAAGTGACAACTGAAAGTAGATGTTGATCATTATCTAGTGAAAGCTAGAGAAGCGTAGCTTCTCTATAGTAAGGTGTCCACGTCTGTCACACTGCCGTAATCTAATTGAACTCCGGTGTCTGCCATTGATCCTCGGCGGATACCACATATTCTCTCATATTTGTTTTGTAGATCTTTTATATTTTATAAAGATCTTGAAACAGTATTTTATTAGTTTTCTAAAAGGATAAGACAATGGCCGATAGATTGGTGTACAATGTCCATCCCTAATGTTAATGATCAAAATTACCCCTTCTATAGATTACAATTAGTTGTTGAAACGTTTAGACAATCAACTTAATAAACCAACCTATCAAAATTCATTAAAAGCCAATAAATAAGAAAACGTTAATATAAAACTTTTGGGACTTTTGGTACCCTCCCCCAAAATAGTTATTAACCTTCCCATGACCTATGAGAAGCTACCATGTTAAGGAGAACCCGATCGGTTCAGCGGTTAGCGAGATCCTTCGGTACAAATACACAAACAGACATCCTGTTACTTTAATATAAGGATAAAAGCCAAGAAAATCACATCTCCCTCACATAGCGTTATGGACTGCCCGATGGACAAAGCAAATTACAGAGCAGCTACGCTACTAAAAAAAACTTGTTTGTTGAAATTAGGAAAAATGCATAAAAATGTGTATATTTAAATTACTTGTGGTATAATGCATACTTAAAACGTGTCACGAAAAAATGGATAGGTATTAATTAAAAGTAATCGGGAAAACGGACGGATAGATGTTTAGAATTATATACTAGCTTTGGTATTAACAAGGATGACAACATCCATAAAAGCGAAGCACGGAAACAAAAACGGACATTGACATTTTTAAAGTGTCAGAACTGAATAATCAGAATATAAAAGTATAAGAGTCGAAGCAAAATTGTAATATATCTGTTGAAAAACTGCTTGATACAGGATGATGTTTATAGACATACTTACATTTCCAGGACATGATTATAGAGTTGCTTTGCTTATAATATTGTACTTTGTTGTCCCAGGAATCAGTATACCAAAAATCAGAACAATCGGATGATTAGATCACATAAAAATTTGTTGTTAAAAAAGTAAAAAAATAAACATTTTTAAAATAGACGTACGGACATTTTGGTGATGATTATAGAGTTGCTACGCTTTCTAAATCGTACCTAACTACTTAAGGAATCAGCATGCAAAGTTTGAAATCGATAGGAAAATTCTAACATGCCTTAATTAACGAAAAAAGCTATCCGTCTCGGACGTACGGACCGACACTAATTATAAAAAAAGGCTCGCTTTTAAAAAGGGAGTTAAAATTATTATGTAAATTATCTTTTTTTTGATTATCGAACTGTGGTGTTCACTGGGTTTTTGCCAGGAGAAAAAGGTTAATTTGTTACTATTAGAGCTAGAGGGCTAAAAATTGTCCTCTGTTTGATAAAGAATTCTTGACTTTAAGTCAAACAAAGTCATACTTGGCTTCTTTCGCCCTTTTATTGAACAACCTTTGGTTTTAGGTCTTTTGTTTAGATTTTAAATGGCTTATATTTTCTTATTTTTAAAGCTAGAAGAACAATTTTTTTTCAGATTTTTCTAGTATTTTTTCGAAACCGATTAAAATCCGCTAGATTAGACCAGGTGTCTCAGCCTTACAGAAAAATCATATATACCATTGTATTGTCACGAATATGAAAATAATTTTACAATATTAATACCAGTTTTGCATAGCATGGGTCTAACAAAGCTGGCTTTAAACTTTTAATTTTCGCGGAAAGCTGTCCAATAAATGACTATTTTAGTCTATACCAACCTTTCACCCCTGGCGATGTGGTAATAAATTAGATTTAATTGGCAAGAATATCAACACATTTGCAAACTAGCGGGTTCATTAAGTCCCCAAACTTGTATAAAAACTTTTCTTATCTGTTGGCTTAATAACTCTGGGGACTTCTATTTAATTTTTAAACGCGAAGCTTTTCTATAATTAGGGTAGGTCCGTCCGTCCGTGACGGATAGCTTTTTTCGTTAATTAAGGCATGTTAGAATTGTCCTATCGATTTCAAATTTTGCGTAATGATTCCTTTAGTAGTTCTGACACTATACAAGTGTTAAAGTCCGTTTGTCCTACCTTTTCAGTGCTTCGCTTTTATGGATGTTGTCATCCTTGTTATTTGTTGAAGTGTCCAAATGTTTCAATTGTAAACTACAGAAGAGGTAATCTTGTGTATCATTATTGGAGGAGGGGGAATGTATCGGCCATTGTCTTATCCCGTTAGAAAACGTATTTCTACTGAGTCTTCTACTTGTTTTTGGTGCTTTCCCTCAAAGTGCTTATTGAGCACTCACACCCCCCACTCCTTTTCTTTTTAAAATACTTGTGTTGATAGTCATATGATCCGTATGCATAACCCCTGCAGGGGCTCTATCCCTGCGGGGCGTATGTATACCTGTTGTGCCCTAAACTTAAAGTAATTAACAAGCACAGGAGAAAGAATTATTTCTAATAATTTCAAACAAAACATTTCAAGCGTCTATCTTCAATAGGATCTAAGTAAATCACATATTTTCGATGTCTCCTAAAATAATACCGATAGACTGGCTAACCAAATTTTTATAGAGTAGCCTTGCAAATAAGAAAAAACGTCACGAAGCTGACATAGCAGCAGTAGGAACCATTTTTAACATCTTTAGTTTTGACGCGTTGTTATGCCGAGACTCAATCCCATCATCTTCTCAACGGCGAGCAGATACGCTACGTGTTAAAGCTCGGTCTCGGGTTGCACAGCCGTTTAAGAGATCTTTTGTTACAATAAAACAGAAATGAGAGTTATTTATGATCTACTAACAACCCAGCTATTTTCTAACTGATTTGTAGGAATAAATAAATAAGTGCAAGGCCAAGCGAATATTATTTTTCCACCATTCATTTTTTTACAAAAAAAACAAGAAAATATCTTTCTCGTATTCATTTGAATCCGGTGGATAGGAACCGGTTCTCATCCATACGAAAAAACTATGTCTAGCATCGAATTATAATCAGCTTTCTACGAATATAAAAATAAGATTAAAACCAGTTCTTTTAGCCCGTGCCTTCGGCACCACGGGGATAAAAGAAAAACTGGTTTTAATCTTATAATTGTACATTCTATATCCGCGGAAAGCTGTTTATAATACGATGCGAGAAATAACTATTATTTTTATTTTAGCAAAAGTAGGAATGATGTCTATAAAAAGAAATGTCGTGTAATCAAAGAGTTAGTTATCTTTACTTTGTATTTGAATAAATAATGCATCACATTTTAGACAGAGAGAGAGGGGACAATGGGCTGTTTATTACACTAGTCCCCAATGTTTTAAAATAACGCTTCATTATTCGTTGGCCTAACAACTTTGGGAACTTTTGTGAATATTTGATTGATTGATACATTAAGTAGAGTGTTCAAACGTTTCAACCAATAATTGTAATCTACAGAAGGGGTATTTTGTTTATCATCATTGGGGATTTGCATCAATTTATCGGCCATTGTTTTATCCCATTAGATGTTGTCATTCTTGTTGAAAATTCAAATTGTATTAGTTATCTTTACTACGTATAGAAATGGTTGATAATTGATTGACTATTGACTCTTGACTATAGGGGCGTGGTGACGCTTCGGGTCTTCTCTACGTCACCTTTGAACATACTCTGCAAATTAATTTGCGATGTAACCCGCTCAATCGCCCAGGGTATCAACACCCATCAGACAACCAACCCTTTTATTGCACGACCTTTGTCTTAGAAGTCCTAACTGTGCATGGTAATGAGTTGCGCCTGTTTTGGGCCAAGGGATTCCTCCCACTCTAACTATTTATGTCGCATAATCTGACATATCGCAGTAGGCACTATTTTTAACGTCTTTAGTTATGAGGCGTTGTCAGACCGAGATTGGAACCTCTCACCTTCCCGACGACCAGCGGATGCGGGTTAAACGGTTGATAATAGCCTACTTCGCTATTTTAGATGTTGTCGTCCTTGTTCAAAATTCAATAATTATTATTATATTAGTTTTCTTTGCCTTGCATTTAAATGAAGCAAAAAAAATCATTGATTTTAAAGTTAAGATAACAAGCAAATTTACATTCATATGACATAGACGTTCTCAAGATACATACATTTTCTAAAAAGTAAAACGATGTCTGTCTGTCTTTCTGTATGATTTTTAAAATCTTTTTATTAGTAATAATTATTCAATATTTGTGGCAGTGAGTAACTTTCCCACTTCTCCTCTTAATTCTCCTTTTAAGACGTATCTTTATAACGTCACACATAACACTTTCAAGCGCTATTATGACATGGAAATTTTATCTGATAGCATCCAGAGAGAGAGAGAGAGAGGACAATTGGCTGCTTATTTTACACTAGTCCCCAAAGTTTCATTATTTGTTTCTTATTAGCAACTGGCTGGCTTAACGACTTTGGGGACTATTGAATTTCAATTGGTTGTTTCATTAATTTGATTGACCAAACGATTCAACCTCTAATTGTAATCTATATAGAAGGGTTAATTTTGTGTATCATTATTGGGGATGATCATAAATTTATCGGATCAACTGCAGTTCACGGTAAAATATTCCTGGTAACGAATATTTCCAAAAATTATCAATTTTAAAGGCTGCTAGCTGCCTAACGGCCGAACGTACAGATCATACCCGCACACCATTTTAACCGGCATAAGAAGGCCTACAAATAATCTGGAAGAGCCAAGATCCAATGATGCACAGGAAAAGCTTCACTGAAGAAAAAAAGCGTATAAATAGGTCTTTTTCGCGCATTTCTCTGCACTGCGAGATAATTATGCATTATTGATTTATGGCTATTCCAGATTATTTGTAGGTCTTCTAATGTCGCTTAAAACAGTGTGCGGGCATGATCTGTTCGTTCAGCCGTTTGGCAGCTAGCAGCCTTTAAAATTTATAGATTTTTGTAAATATTTGTTACCAGGAATATTTTACCGTGAACTGCAATTGATCCAATTTATCGACCATTGTCTTATTCCTTTAGATCCTTGTTTATCATCAGAGGATGGACATTAGGCATGGAATTCATTCCATTGTTTACTAAATACCAGGGATACGTGAATAGGGCCATGGGCGATAATAAAATATGCACTTCTTTAAATTTAAGTAAGGAATGAATTTATTTATAATTACTTGAATCTCACACCAGATTATCATGTACTTGTGAAACTTGTAGCTGGCTAAAATAATCACCCCGCCCCCTCCAGCCCTATACGCCATCCCCTCCTACTGGATGAACAAAATGAACAATAAAAGGTCTCCATGTTAGCAACCTAAATTAACGACAATTTTTCCTCTGTCAAAAAATCCACGTATATTCTACTAGCGGCCTCGCCCCTAGCCTCTAGGGGCTTTGTCCCAAGAGGTTATTAAAAAATGTAGTACATTTGGTGCATATTCATCTTCATCATCTCCATCATCAAAAAAAAGAGGGGGGTATTTTTTTATTTTTTTGGGGGGGGAGAGGGGTTGAGAGTGTCCCGCGCCCCAAGAAAATAGCTTAAAACCACCACAGGACCAGTAGGTATATTCCCTGAAGAGTAAAATCCGATCGGTTGAGTGGTTACCGAGATCTTAAGGGACATACGGACGGACAGACAGACATCAAGCTACTTTGTATTATAGATATTCATTAAGTTAGGATTCATTCTGGGGAGGGGAAGGTGGTAGGTAACGACTAAGTTTAATTAAGTTTCAGTGTCCACTCCCTCCCTGATAAAATACAATATATTGCATATTTTGGGGTATTCATACATTTTCGCTGTAAAGAAAATTTGTAAAAAACGACTAGGCCACCTAGACAAGCCTTTATTGAAATCTCATAGAGGGGAGTGTGTATATAAGACCACCCGACATCTTAAATTAACTTTTTGTAATTAAAAGCATAAAATTTTTTTATTGAGGGGGGGGTTTGGCTAAATTCATCTCTTGAAGAGTTAAGGCACTCTCTCCCCGACCCAAAAATACTAAATCTAGCCATGACATATGTGAAACTATCTCTTAAACACGGAGGGAAAAGACAATGATGGGCTGTTTATTACACTAGCTCCCAAAGTTTTATAAATACGTTTTTTATTCGTTGACTTAACAAGTTTGGGGACTTTCATTAAAATTTGATTGGTTGGTTCAATAAGTTGAGTGTCCAAACGTTTCAAACACTAATTGTACTATACAGAAAACATGATTTTGTGTATCATCATTGCCTTGTTAATATACATTAATATATTGGTCATTGTCTTATCCCTTTAGATCCCTGAATATTAAACCATATACCCGAATGAGGTACAAATTTATGCCCAAACCACCCAAATTGCAGCAATGCCCATTTAGAACATCAAGACATAGTGTTTGCAATCAAGTGGTTGGTTGTCTGTTCTACTTGGGATGTTAATGCCTGGGACAAACTATTAAGGTCTGGATCTATGATTGAGGTATGCACTAAGTATTTGTGACTGTGACAAAATATAAAAACAGATCAATCGGATGATTTTATCACATAAAAATTTGTTGTTAAAAAGTAAAAAAAATCATCATGTTTAAAATGGACGTATGGCCATTCTTGTAATGATTATAGAGTTGTTACGCTTTCTAAATCGCACCTAACTACTAAAGGAATCACCATGCAAAGTTTGAAATCGATATGACAATTCTAACATGCCTAAATTAACTAAAAACATAGAAAATTAGTTTTTTGTTCTGGTTTAATTCGAAATTCTGTAAACATATATAATTTTTTTACGGTTAATCGACATTCCAAATTTGCTGGTTAGTAGAAACACCTCTATAGCTCGCTGTTTCTACGGAGTTGGTTAAAAATATTCGGCCTTCTTTCGTCCATATATTTGAATTCATATATGTATTTATCATTTAGTTGGTTAGTTGGTAATTCCTTAGAAGGCTTTCTAAAGATAGGACTGCTTAAAAGACCACCAGTAGGAGTAGAATCACAGAAGAGTTTAAGTCTAACCAACCTCAATATCATATTGTTATGTCTATTAATTTACAGACTTTAAACCCATTGATATTAAAACCCACATATATAAATACACTTGCTCTTTAGTATACACGCTAATTTTAAAGGTTAATATTGTTGTTTCAATAAATATGTTGTAATGTTAATTTAAATTTGTACTTTCACAATTTTTTGTTTTATTAGATGTCAAGCTTTTTTCTTTAAATTATTAAGATAGGAACTAGATTCTTGAAGCATAGATATTTTATTGACCTTTACATCTCAGGCCAAAAATTTTATTTTTTTTATATTATATTTCATTTTAAGATAAGATTTAAATGATCGGCATGTCATTATAGGGTACATTAGGGTTTAAATTTTTTGCTAATATATGTAAAATTAAATATACTTGGACAATATCGATAATACCAAACGTAGGGGGGTACATAGGGGAGGAGGGGTGATATCAAAGAGAATTGATATACCCTCAAAAAATTAGATACCCACCAAAAATTATTGTTTAAAGTTCTTAGTTTTTATGAATCGGGTTAATTTGACATTTCATCCACCAAAATGAGGCTTACCCCACCCTATTTTGAATTTTACCCCCACGGTATATACATGCCTAAATTAACTAAAAACAAACTATTCGTCTGTGACGGACGGACGTACGGACGGACGGACCGACCCTAATTATAGAAAAGTTTAGCTTTTAAAAATAAAGACTACAACGTGAAAACATTATAACACTTTCTTATTGCGAAATCTTTTTTGATTGTATGCGTTTAGAACTTTTGTTTTGAAGATAAACATGACCCTTTGTATGCTAATTTATATATATCTTTTATATCATAGAGAAATCTTATAATACATTAACATAAATTCTATCAATGGCTAAGCAACTCTTGGAGTTAGTATTATTCTATATACATTATTAAAACTTCAGATAATTTAATAATTTTTTTAAAAATCATTTTATTCTTATATTCAAAAGAGACAGGGTCTGTGTCTGTCTATGAGTACCAAAGTATCTCGCTAATTGCTGAATCTATATAGTTCTTCTTTACAGTGTAGCTTCTCATATGCCCTGGAAAAGGTTGTGAATATGTTGGAGAGTTCCACCACACTCCCAAGAGAAATCGTCCCTTTAAAAAAATACCCTCACAAGTATTTATTCTTATTAAATCTAAAATTAAAAGTGGAGCGTAGCTACTAGTGTTATATGCAAGTAGTAAACTTTTTTGTCTTCTGAAGCCAAACCTTAATTATCTTTTATTTTAGCATTGTTAAATACAGTTAATAATTATAATAAAAATTACCAATTGATTGTACTTTTCGAGAATATTTCAATGTTATTTTAAGCTATATTTCTTCCTCCGTTCCCCGGAGGTTAATGGCAAAACAACCAGGGAGTAAGGGAGGGGACAATGGGCAATTAATTCAATATAAGAGTTATCAAAGAAAGGGCATGAAATCCAGTTTAATCCAATAAATTTGTAGGAAATTATAAAGAGATTGTTAATTGAATAATAGATTTCCATAGCGTCATGTAAAATGAAATCACAACTTGTTTTTGATGAAATATATTGAGGTTTTTTGGTGTGATTTTTATATTAAAAGATTATTGGACCCGGCCAGCTGCTAGCAAGAATATGACTGCCCCTTTTTATTCTGTTTATTTCCCTTGCCCCTTGCCCCAACCTCCCTTCTCCCCGTCTGCTACATTCCAAACTAACACAACGAGTGTTTATTTCCCTTCCACCCACTTCCCTTATCCCTTCTCCCCGTCTGCAATATTCAAAACATACATAACGAGTAGCGGCATTCTATGCGCAAGTCCCCAAACTCAGTCAGAAACTGCTAAATTCTTGCACATTCCCTTTAAGCCAGTCCCCAAAGTCTGAGACTCCTAAAAATTGAATATTCGATCCATTGTCCCCTCCCTTACTCCCTGCAAAACAACGAACTAATTAAGAGAATGGGTAATCAATACTGCTATATACATTATGCAAGCTATAAAAGGCAAAATTTATTTCAATCATCGCTTTAATACTTTTTCAGCTTTGTGATACTAATTTAACCCAACTTAATACAAATCTATAATACAAAGTAGAACGATTGCTGTATGTCTGTTTGTTTGTCTGTCTGTTTGTTTGTAGCAAAGGATCTCGCTAACCGCTGAACCGATCGGGTTCTCCTTTACAGGGTAGCTTCTCATAGGTCCCGGGAAGGTTTGTAACTATTTTCTTGGGGGGTGGAACACCCCTAACCCCCCCCCAAAAAAAAAATTTTTTTAACCAAAATTAAAATAGTGGGGTCGACTAACCCCTCCCTCCCAATTTTAAAATTTTTTTTAAATTTTCCTTTAAAATCTAAAACACGAAAAATTAGTTTGATCAAACCTCTTGGGGGGAAACCCTAGAGGCTAGGGGCGAAGCTTCTAGTAATACAAATAGAGGTATGCTGCAGAGAGAAAGAGAGGGGGCAATGGACTGTTTATTACACTAGTCCCCAAAGTTTTATAATAACGTTTTCTTATTCGTTGGCTTATCAACTTTAATTTTGATTGGTTGATTCATTAAGTTGGTTTTTTTAACGTTTCAACCACTATTTTAAATCAACGGGAGAGATTTAATTTGATGTATTATCATTGGGGATATACATTAATTTATCGGCTTTGTCTTATCCCTTTACATCCCTTGATACTTACTCAACCCAACTAAATACAAATATTACAAATTAGTTACCTTCAAAATAACATGGGTATGAGGAATATTAAAGTTGCAATATTTTCGCTACTTATGGATACCAATACCATTGGTAGAATGTTCTATTGTTATTGTATTTGGACTTTCTCTAACAAGAACAATATTTTTCATAAAAAAACAAGCTGAATATATTTAAATGAATAAAAACAATAAACTTTAATACAGTTAAAATGTTAAACATTTTCACATCTATAATACTAAGTAGAACGATGTCTGTCTGTCCGTTTGTTTGTAGCGAAGGATCACGCTAACCGCTGAACCGATCGGGTTTTCCTTTACAGGGTAGCTTCTCATAGGTCCTGGGAAGAGAAAATGACCGCTGAACCGATCGGGTTTTCCTTTACAGGGTAGCTTCTCATAGGTCCTGGGAAGAGAAATGACAAAAAATTGAATTTTTTTTTAATATCTGGGAGACTTCAACATAATATTAAGAGGTATCCGTAACATAAAGAATTATCGTAGAGACTTTAACAAACAAAATCATTTAAAGCAGGGATCGGGAGCCTCACGTAAGCCGCGTGTAAGTCTCAGTGAAATCGTGATTTTATCACTATAAAATTCAGCTGGATGTATAAAACGGCTCTTTAGCAGACAATCCTTCTTTTTTAAAAAATTTTTCTGCTCACAAGCAGGTTTAAAACTGAGGCTTATGCGCGGCTTACGTGAGGCTTCCGATCCCTGATTTAAAGTGCCACTAGAGGCCTCTTGGGGCGTAGCCGCTAGTACTCAATACAGTATTGGAATCTTCCTTGTATCATAATAAGTTTTTTTGCTAGAACGTATGGGATGATACTATACATTATTGAAATGAATATATGGTATTATCTGATGCTAAAAAAAAAATTTAACAGTGTATACGTCTCTAATCCAACAATTTTATTTTTTTGTTGGATTTATTAATCAAACATATTCCCTATAATTATTTTATGACATACCCAATAATGTACTTAAAGAGGTACCCAAATTTAAGTTTAATTTTTATTATATTTTTTCTGCAAAAACTATCTGTAAAACTTGATAAATTTTAAAAAATGAAAATTGTTATAAATTCCATATACCTAGCTTTATTTATCTTTAATATACACTCGCTTTTCGATATTCTAATTAATAATTATAATTGCTCCCCACCATGATTTGCAAACTTTCTAATGTTAAATGTTAAACAAACATTTTATGGATCAGGATCAAGTTAAAGAAAAAAATTGGGGAAAAAATAAAAGAAAAAAGTTTAGAATATTTTTGGGAGGAGTCTTGTATGAGAGGAAAACTGTTCGAGGAATCTCTTGTGGGAGGTAAACCGTGGAAGGAGTCCCATTAGGGAGGAATAATGTGGGAGGGATCCCATGGGGAGAATACTGTTGACTATACAAGATTTTTAAATGGTGTAATTTATTGTGGAATTTGTGAAATGTTTTGAATCTTGGAATTTCATTGTTAGATATATAGGATTGACTATAGATTTTCTGAAATAGATTTTCTGAATGGACATAAATATAGAAAAAACGAATAGACTGCGTGGAGACAGGGGAATATTCAAAATCCTAAAAAAGTCGGGCTATTTGATTAGAGCATTTAATAACAAACAAAATTCTAAGACAATAGCATTAACTTCGAAATAAGTGGATTAAAATTGTCAAAATTAACTATTCCTCAGGGCCCCTCTTGAGTTTTGGAAATTTGGTTTTTGGCATTGGTTATTGGCTGTACCATTTTCTTAGTATCTTAGGGATGTAATTCTGAAAACTTGCACCTTAAAATATTTATTTTTATTTTTTTAGTTATCTGGGAGGTTAAATATGGTTGCATGATTGCAGTTATACCACTCCTAAAGAAGTTGTATCAACTTTTTTTTTTATAGCTAGCCGGTTCTTTTAGTAAGTAGTAGATGTAAAATTTTTCATAGAATTCAAATATGCAATCGGTTTTTTTGTAGACCTCTTATTTTTTAAGTAATTTAAGTTTTTAAAAAAAATAATTAAGTCGGTTTTAAGGTACTAAAACGCAACAAAATAAAAGAAGAAAATGGTCAGTAAGAACAAAAATAGTAAGATCTTTAATTTGACACCTTACTTTTAAAATTCTGTTGAGTAATTATTGAAAAAATCTATTTTTTTAACCTCGGTATAATAAAAACTTTAGACCTAAATATTTTCTCAAACAGACATAAAAAACATGGGTTCATATATACCATTAGAATCAGAAAAATATTACGAATCCATTGTAAGCAAAATTGAAAAAGATTAAAAAATTAAAAAATTACAGAAATGGCCAATTATTTTTTTTGTTCAGACAACACTATTGTTTTCCCTTTTTTACCCCCTCTTTACCCCCTCTTTACCCCCTTCCCATTTTTATACTCAATTGAAGAATTAAGACGTTGCCTGTACAACATAATATGATATTTTCATATAATTCCTTTTATTGTAGTTTATATACTATATTGTAAACTTTTTTTTCAATTTTGCTTACAATGGATTCGTAATATTTTTCTGATTCTAATGGTATATATGAACCCATATTTTTTTATTTGTGAAATAATAAAATTAAGTTCAAAGTTTTTATTCTCGTGGGTTTAAAAAAATCGATTTTTTCAATAATTACCTGACAGAATTGAAAAAGTAAGGTGTCAAATTAAAGATCTTACTATTTTTGTTCATAATGACCATTTTCTTTCTTTTTTTTGTTGCATTTTAGTACCTTAAAATCGACTTAATTTTTTTTTTTTAAAACTTAAATTACTTAAAAAATAAGAGGTCTACAAAAAAACCGATTGCATATCTGAATTCTATGAAAAATTTTACATCTACTACTTACTAAAAGAACCGGCTAGCTATAAAAAAAATAGTTGATACACCTTCTTTATACCAAAGTAGTGATCATTCTCTTTATCCCTGCCATGGTAAGATATCAGTTGACCTAACAGGTGCAACAATAAAGAATACATTGTGTTTATACATTTACACAAAAAAATGAAATAGGAAAATGATTATAAATAGAAGATTTTGAAAAAGAGGCTAAATTGTATCACGATAGATACTCAATTATCCTGTTTTAAAAAATTCTTCTAATACTTGAGACAACAATCTTTCGGGTTCCCCAATATATTTTAGAAACTAAAATACTAAAAGCTGGAAACAATATCATTATTTGCAATATTTCATATCTTATTTAAATACACTAGCGGCTACGACCCCTAGAAGCCTCTAGGGGCACTTAAGGTAGGAGGGGGAAAATTCGACTCCATCCCATTTTAAATTTGATTTTCAAAATTGTAAAAAAAATATTTTTGGGGATGGAGGGGGGTCAAGACACCCTCCCCAAAAATAGTTTAAAACCTTCCCAGGGCCTATAAGAAGCTTTACTGAAAAGGAGAACAATATCGGTTCAGCGGTTAGCGAGATCCTTCGGGACACACAAAAAGCGCTAACTACTTTATAATAGGATTGATATCTAGTATGAATGTACTTGATTTGGGCAAAACAGTCTACTCTAAACTTTGATACCCGTTTTTCTTTGTTGTTATGTATTCACAACAGATGTCAAAACTATTTCAGAGGCGTAGCAATTCTTTAATTGTTACCAGAAAGTCTATTTAAAACATGCCTTTTAAAACTTTTTACCACAAAACTTTGTATAATAAATTTGTCCTTATTTTTTGTAATAATGATTCCTAGGCCAACATTATAGTAAGCGATCGCATCTTCATAATCAAATTTAAAAAATGGAAGTATGTTCTATTACTGCAATTTTGTAACAATTTCATATAATATTTGTTGAGATTTACAAATTAAAGTTCTACTTACTATGTTTTGACACTCTGCAAGAGTTGTTGTTCGTTTGTCCTTCATTATGATTTTAGAGCTTTGCTTTCATGGATGTTGTCATCCTTGTTATAAATGAATTTTAACAAAGATTTCTATAATATGAGTAAGTCGTTCCTTCTGTCTACCAGTCAATAACGGATAGCTTTTATAGTCTGTGCGTCCCCTTACAGCATGCTGTTCTTTTTAACTTTTTTGTATTACATGATAATCCAATTTTTAGTAGCGAAGCTACTCTATAATTCACTTTGTCTGTCCATCCGTTCGTCCGTCAGTCCGTAACGCTATGGGGGAAACGTGATTTTCTCGGCTCCTATCCTTCGCTTTAATGGATGTTGTCATCCTTGTTTTATCATTATTTGGAATGTACGTCAATCTATCGTCCATATTTGCATAGGATAACATTTATTTACTAAAAAGTTTTAATACATATCATTGATTACTGTAATTTAAAATCTTATTTTTAAAAGTAGCTTCGCTCCAAAAAATATAATCTGTATGGGTTATATTGTTCCGCCTTTTATTAATGTAACTCCTCCTTTTTTTGTCAGGGATCTAAAGGGATAAGACAATGAACGATAATTTTTTATAAAACTGCAAAACTTCTGTAGATTACAATTAGTGGTTAAAACATTCGGACATTTAATATAATGCACCAACCAATCAAATTCAAAAGAATTCTCCAAAACTGAATAAAACATAATTATTATATTGGAGACTAGTTTAAAAACAGCACACCATCCACTCCCGTCGTTTTTTTAATATTCTAAACGAAGCATATTTACCTTAAAAAATTGGTATATCCATAATAAGTACCCTTTAATTAATTAATTTTTGTCCGAACTCTATACCTACATATATTATTGACATTTAATGTCCTATAACACTACATGTGTTTATATGTGTATATTCATTTGATTTATTGAGCTATGCTTTTATGAATGTTGTTATCCTTGTTTAATTAGAAACTTTCATCATAATGTTACTGTACTATAAATTATCTCAAGTTTATATTCTAACAAGGATGACAACATCCGTAAAAGCGAAGCTCTGAAACAATAGGACAAACGAACATTAACAATTGTAGAGTATCAAAACTAAATAAATAGAATATAAATGTATAAGTCTAAATAAAATGCCTAAATACAGGACAATGTGTAAGGACATGTTTACAATTCTTAGGACTTGATTATAGAGATACATTGCTTATATCATTGTATCTTGTTGTAATAGGTAAAAATAAGATGATCAGGATAATTATATCATATAGTAAAATTTGCTGTCAAATTTTTTTTTTTTAAATAACATGTTAAAACATTCTGGTAACTATTACAAAGATGCTACGTTTCCTAAATCATTCAATAGAAATAATATAGAAATAATCATACAAAGTTTGATATCTTTAAAAAAAATTAAACATGTTTAAATTAACGAAAAAAAATATCCGTTACGGACGTGTAGACAGACGGACGGACCGACCCTAATTATAGAAAAGCTTAGCTTTTAAAAATTTTGTCAATGAACGTGCTGAGTAAAATGAGACAAATTAACAAGGACATTCATGGACGTGGATAATAATTTGTGTGATGAGATGTTAAATCACATAAATAACACACTATTTTCAAGATAATCTATATACTAAATATGGCTCAAGAGGCATGAATTTTTGTTTTGGTTGTAAAAGTTTTAAAACAATTTTATCCTATTTGACTTTTAAATGTTATGTTGTTTGAAGATCATCTTTATAATGTAGCTGCGCTGCCAACTTAACATTATTTCTTGTAATGGTATTCTCCTCCTTATTAATTACATTACTCCTCCCCCTCGTAAAGTTAAGGATCTGAACATAAATTTTATTTTAATTTGTCGTAAAAATGTGGAAAACACGCGATATCAGTGGCATATGATAGGAGTGTGTAGAAGGGTGTCAACACTCAACACCCCCCTTAAAACTAAAATTGGGATCACTTGTCTTCCACTTTTTTCAACCGCTAACGGTTGCACCAACTCCTGGTGTATCACTGTGCACGCCACTGCTTTTTTTTAGATATTTTAATAGAAAGTCAATCCGTAGATTTAGAAAATCTTAGCTAAAACTTGAATTGAAGTATAATTCGATTTAATTTTCATAAAATGATAATTTTTTAAAAGGTATAAGAAGAAAATTATCTTTAACTTGTTTATGCCCTACTTGTTCAGTCCGAAACTTGATTACTATAAGTGCATAATGCATGGAAAATCGCTATTAGAAATTACCTGTAGTAATCAGGTTATGCATATAATAAACGCAAAAACTGAAAGGTACTTGACTTTAAAGGAAAAACTTTTTCAGTAAAGTCTTTAGATTACTCATATGAAGCATATGTATACCATAAAGATTAAAAGTAACTTTGGATTTTAAATATAAAAGTAGTAAATTTCAGCTCTTATAATAGTCCAATTTTTATCTGAACTTATTACAAGAAAAAAAAAGGAAATATCTTATCAAGAGTCAACATTTTCCAAAGGATCAAAGTATGTGACCATATATTCATTAATCACAGATGTTTGGGTGTTTTCTTATAATTAAAAAATGGTTTTTTATTAGTTTCATAAAAACAAAAATTTCATTTAATACAATTGTTCTTTTGTGTTTTATGTAAATTGAAAAAAAATTTAGTATTGTTTCTATTTTAAAAATCTGTAATTTGAGGAAATTGTTGAACACCAAGAATATCAGATTAACAAGGATGACAACATCCATAAAAGCGAAGCTCTGAAACGGTAGGACAAACGGACATTAACACTTGTATAATGTCAGAACTGAATAATCAGAATGCTAATGTATAAGAGTCAAAGCAAAATTTAAGTAAATTTGTTGAAAAACTGCTTGATACAGGATAATGATTATGGACATACTTACATTTTTAGGACTTGATTATAGAGTTGCTTCGCTTATAATATTGTACTTTGTTGTCCCAGGAATCAGTATACCAAAAATGAGACCAATCGGATAATTAGGTCACATACAAATTTGTTGTTAAAATGAAAAAAAAAATCAACATGTTTAAAATGGACGTACGGACATTCTGGTAATGATTATAGAGTTGCTACGCTTTCTAACTCGTACCTAACTATTACAGGAATCACCATGCAAAATTTGAAATCGATAGGACAATTCTAACATGCCTAAATTAACAAAAAAAGCTATTTAAAAAAGTAAAAAATCAGCATGTTTAAAATGGACGTACGGACATTTTGGTAATGATTATAGAGTTGCTACGCTTTCCAAATCGTACCTAACTACTAAAGGAATCACCATGCAAAATTTGAAATCGATAGGACAATTCTAACATGTCTAAATTAACAAAAAAAGCTATCCGTTACGGACGTACGGACGGACGTTCGGACGTACGGACGTACGGACGGACCGACCCTAATTATAGAAAAGCTTCGCTTTTAAAAAAGGGGTGGGAGAGGTGTAAACTAACAAACAAGAATGAAAATATCTATTAAAAGGAAGCTTATCAAGTCATGCGACAACTGATTAACACTGACTGGCATTATCAACTTGAATTTAGAGATGCTTCATTCATAAGGGTTGTGCCCAATGGTTATAGGAATCACTATTTCAAATCATTGTAGGAAATCTACACAATGTTGAAATTGTACAGTAAGATGTCTAAAAAGCTAAATGTTTAAATAGACTTACAGAATTTCTACGCTTTCAAAATTAAACCAAACCTTTTTAAGAATCATAATGCAAAGTTAAAAACTGATGTATAGTTCTAAAAAGCCGGTACTTGCTTACATGTAGTAGACTGGAGCACCGAAAACCCCCCCCCCCGCTTAGTTTTGACAAAAATCAAAAATAAGGGGGGGGTAGTTTTTTAATGTCTGGAAAACGGCAAGGAGGCAAAGTGCTCAGCAAGGCAAAGACTTAACCCCCCCCTTAATTTTGAAGAAAATCAAAAATAAGGGGGGGGTAGTTTTTTCACTGTACAACACGCCAGAAAGTTGAGTGAGGTAAATCAAGAAAATCCAGTATACCAGAGGGGAAACCTTATTACAGGGATATTCATGTTTTGGGGCATAATTTCCTTATTTATTGACTTTGCGCAAAATTAAAACCTTTTACTGGCCAAAGTCAATAAATAAGGAAATTATGCCCCAAAACATGAATATCCCTGTAATAAGGTTTCCCCTCTGGTATACTGAATTTACTTGATTTACCTCGCTCAACTTTCTGGCGTGTTGTACAGTGAAAAAACCCCCCCCCCCTTATTTTTGATATTCTTCAAAATTAAGGGGGGGGGTTAAAAACTACCCCCCCCTTATTTTTGATTTTTGTCAAAACTAAGCGGGGGGTTAAAAAACTACCCCCCCCTTATTTTTGATTTTTGTCAAAACTAAGCGGGGGGGGGGGTTTTCGGTGCTCCGGTCTTCACATGTAAGCAAGCACCAAAAAGCCTAACTAAATAATCAGATCTGATAATGTGGATGGACAGACAAACGCTAATTGTAGAAAAGACTTGGATAATGTAATGAACAGATGCATAGTAATGTTAGCATATTTCTATTTATAGGTTTATCTTCTCCTTAACAAGGATGACAACATCCTTAAAGGCGAAGCACTGAAACGGTAGGACAAACGGACATTAACACTTGTATAGTGTTAGAACTTAATTATCATAATATAAATTTATAAGAGTCAAAGCAAAATTGTAAGTAAATTTGTTGAAAAACTGCTTGATACAGGATAATTTTTATGGACATACTTACATTTTTAGGACTTCATTATAGAGTTGCTTCACTTATTAGATTATACTTTGTTGTCCCAGGAATCAATATACCAAAAATCAGATCAATCCGATGATCAGATCACATAAAAATTTGTTGTTAAAAAAGTAAAAAAAATCAACATGTTTAAATTGGACATACGGACATTTTGGTAATGATTATAGAGTTGCTACGCTTTCTAAATCGTACCTAACTACTAAAGGAATCACCATGCAAATTTGAAATCGATTCTAACATGCCTAAATTAACGGAAAAAGCTATCCGTTACGGACGTAAGGACGGACGGACGGACCGACCCTAATTATAGAAAAGCTTCGCTTTTAAAAATGGGGAGGGAGATGTTGTAGAACAATTAACACCCCAAAGATTGCTGGCTGGCCACCCCTTTTGCTCTGTCCATATTATTACTACTTGGAAAGTATTCCTTTAAAACTTCTAATAATTTGCAATAACAAATTTATATTTGAACAGCTGTCTCTTACATTAGAAACATTTTCCTTTAATTAATAAAACCTGACTGTAATCTAAAATTTTGGAAAATAGATAACCTAATTGTTATGTAGTTAAATAGTTCTTAAAAGATAAACTAAAATGTTAGCTATGTCTGTTATGGATGTATGCTTATATTTAAATCACCAATATTGTGGTGTTACAGTGCTTCGATTTTTGTTATATATTGTACTTTTAAATTAGCACTTTAATGTGTTCAGTGTTACTAATAAAAGCTTCTCCTTATACCAGATTTGTCATATCAATAATATTAAGGATAATACATATGGGCATCATGCCTAAGAAACAGGGATTAACTAAATGTTTTAGTCTAATAATTTGCAGCTTTAGAAAAACGTTTCGACTTCAATATTTGACTGAGATAATCCGTTACAGTTTGCTCGCAGACATTAAAGTGATAAGACCTGGACATTTGAACGTCGAAAGAAAACTTACAAACAAAGAAATTATGAATATCAAGAAACTATAATGTATATATCCAAAAGTATGAAATAAACTATGATTTCTTTTAATTGTAATATTAGCAATTAGGAGGAAATTCATATTTGTTTTATTCTTTTGAATTTCAACGAATTAAGATATTTATTTTGATTTTAAGGGTTAAATGAATCATTTCAAAAAAGAACTCCTCCTTATTATATTATTCAGATAATGATTTTATAATAAGTATTAGTTCTTTTACTACAGAAGTGGATTTTATTTATACCTAGTTAAAAGATAAAGAAGTAAAACTTGAAATTTGGCCTTTTAGAAGCAGTAATCTAAATTTTTTGTGTTTATTATATTCATATCATTAATATTGATTGTTTTTATTTATATGATAGTATTTGATTCAAGATAGTTAAAATAATTTTTGCAAATTAAATGTTTCTATAAATTTCTTTGTTTTTTGTTAAAGACATTTGAAAAGTGTTAAGAAGAATAAAAGAATAGATAAAAATGGAAGGGGTTAAAGGGAGGGAGTAAAAATGAAAGGGATTTACCAGTAGGGGAGGGACATTGGCGTGCATGGCGATTTCCCAGGGGGTATGAAATTTTAGGGGAAGGAAAAAGGGGAAGGTGGGTGTTTCTAACTTCAATTTTAAGAGGTGGGTTTACACCCCTATATGCTCCACCACCGCAGGCCACTATGAGGGGGGTAGGTGAATCTTAAGGGGGTGTAATAAAGTGGAAGGTAGGTCTCCCAAATATGTTTATAAGGGGGATGATGAAAACACCCCCCATTTAACCCCCTGGAGTAAAATCTGAAAAAGGAGAAGTAAAAAAAAAGTGGTAGGTGGGAGGGAAAAAAGGGAGGAGAGGAAGGGATGGAGAGAGAATAAAATCTGTGAGAAAATGAGAGGGGGTCATTTTTGTTTCTTAGGGGAATACATTTACTACTAAATATTTTTATCATAACCCTAAGGATTGAAATCTGAGAATACTAGGTTTATATATGAAATAAAATTATATTCCTTTTAATAGAGAGACATTGGGGAACATTGGCTCCCTGCTGGTCTCTTAAATAAGCGTCTTACACTACATCGGCGTAATATTAAAAAAAATGACTAGTAAATTTCTGAAACTTGATGACTATGTTCATCTTTAAAGATTATTGTTAAAGTATTATACTAAATTTCCAAATTCAAATGAGTAGGGTGCTGTGAAATTATGGTAATATTTATGTTTGTTTGAAATTCAACTGCTTATCCTTATTACATTAACTCCCCAACTCTAATTTTCACACAGGAAGTTGTTTAATTGTCCAAAATTTTTCTGTCAAGGATAACTAACTAACAAGTTTAAAAAGTTAATTAACAATAAATGTTAACACAAAATAACACACAGGGTCCTGCAAGGTAAATGCCCTATTGAAAATACTAGAAACATGTTTGTTTTTTTTAGTAGCGAAGCTACTCTATAATTCACAATGTCCGTCCGTCCGTCTGTCCGTCTGTCCGTCCGTCTGTCCGTCCGTCCGTCCGTAATTAATGAATTGGGGGAAACGTGATTTTCTCGGCTCCTATAAAAGATAGAGAGCTGAAATTTTTTGACAACATTCCCATCATTAAGGAGCACAATTAACTATAAAACATCAATGGCGGTCGGACTGCTTTTTAGCAGGTTTTAGGCTATTTTTTATATTTTCCAAATTTTCCCCATATCTTTGGTGTTTATGGTCCGATTTTCAAAATTTTTTCAGTTAAAGATATCAAAATTAAATTTCCCGTCATTTGAAGAAAACAACAATGACGGTCAGACTGCCTTTTTGCAGGTTTTTGGCTATTTTTATATTTTTCACATTTTTCCCCATATCTTTGGTGTTTATGGTCCGATTTTCGAAATTTTTTCAGTTAAAGATATCAAAATTAAATTTCCTGTCATTTGAAGAAAACAACAATGACTGTCAGACTGCCTTTTTGCAGGTTTTTGGCTATTTTTGTATTTATCACATTTTTACCCACATCTTTGGTGCTTATAGTCCAATTTTCAAAAATTTTTCAGTTAAAGATATTAACATTAAATTTCTGGTGTTTTAAGAAAAGAAACAATGGCGGCCAAACTGCCTTTTAGCAGGTTTTTGGCTATTTTTATATGTTTGATATATTTCCCCATATCTTTGGTATTTTTGGTCCAAATTAAAAACTTTTTTGCATTAACAGTTTCAAATTTTTTCCCCCATTGGTATGTGCATCTAGTATGTAATTTACTTTAACCATCTTCATCATACAAAATAAAACAAGGTTTCGTGTTTATTTTCTCCAATAAATCTATTCTTGATTTTAATAAATACACTTTAAATCTACTTCTACGTAATCCCATCCACAATTTTTTGTGCTTCGCTACTTATGGATGTTGTCATCCTTGTTTTTATTAGAAATTAATATTATTGTAGTGAGGGAGAGTAACACAAAATGATGGTCCATATGAGTGAAAATATCCAAAATTGTTTTTCTTTTTTAAATCTTTTTTAAACCTAATTAAAAAACGCTCTACTAAAAAAAACTTATTCTAAAAAAGCACTCTAATTAAAAGTGCTGAGTTTGCATGAAAGGTATGACTTTAATTTTTAACCTGATGGTACAAATTATTGAAAACTGCACAGCAGCTGTTTCTTGTAATTTTACCCTTTCTCAGGGATACAGGGATAAGTAAATAAAAAATAAATTGTTTCCACTAAAATAATTTAAGTCTTTACAAACAAAGATTTCTTGTAAAGTAAAGGTTGATTATGTTATCATTTATTGACCTATAATTGTTTACAGTACTACAAGATACAATCACGATTTTTAAAAATATAAAAAATAAATATTTAAAAAATTTAATTTAAAAAAATCTTAAATTATTTTTAAAATATTTGTATTTACCTTTAAAAATACGTTTACTCTTTAAATGAGAAAAAGTTGTATTTAATACAATAAAATTTCTTTAAAATTATGATCTGTTTGCATTGCATATAATTAGAACTGTTATGAATAGATTATGAATAGACCTTTTCAGAAATACTACTATTCAGAAAATCTACAAGTATGCAAAATCTACGCATGACCATATATAGCCTGGGTATTGTGGGTGTCAAAAAAAACTTGCAAATACCACTGCTATTAAAGCAATTAAAAGATTTATTACTTTCCTGTAAAATTTTGTAACCACCAAAGTTATTTGCATAGCTATTAGCATATCCAATATTAAACTACTGAGAAATACAAATACATAATGTTATGGAGCATTAGGAGTTTAACCATTCAGAAGAAAGAAACAATTTACCATTAACTCACATGATTTTGTGAAATAGCAGAGGGTGGTGGTTAATATTATGACAATAAAGTGATTTATTTATTCCAAATTATTTTGCTGCAACTAAGAAATGACCCTAAGACAGATAATTTACCCCTGACTTTAATTTTTGAAACAAGAAAACTAAGAAAACTTAACATATCTTTTACAATTTGTCAATGTATAACATTTTTCATGATTTTAGAAAAGAATAATTAAAAATGGGAAACTTACATATTTTAAGAGCATTGGTTCAGCTATTGGCGCTAGGACTGTTTGTCTATCAATTTCAAAACTCTATCAGAAAATACATATCAGACCCTGTAACCACACAAACTTCAACTAAAACTTTTGATGAGATTGAAAAGCCCCTGATTTACCTGTGCCAGGATGGACAGTTCAACTTCACAGAGGCTAGAAACATTGGATATCAAACTTTGACTCTTTTCACAATGGGAAAACTTAATGACTCAAACAATTATACTTGGAATGAAAGATATGGAAATATTTCTTATCATGAGGTTCAAGATAGGATTTACAACTTTAACTACAGTAATGTAAAGGTACTGAATTCTGATTTGGAAATAGCTGATACTGAAATGGTTTTCTTTGCACCATTAGGTTTTTGTTTGAATATTATGCCAACAAACAAGTTCACAGTTATCGAAAACACAAAAAAATCAGAACTCTATCTTGTGAATCCAGCTGGAGCTAACAAATTGAGAATGTTTGAATCAAATGATGCCAAAACTCACTTTGGTCCAACAGGTGAGGGTCACTATGATGATAAGATCTTTGAGATTGAGGTTAAAATTCATGATATGCATATCCGACATAGTAGTACTTGTATGGACTATGAGCAAATGGGTACAAGCTATGATTCATGTGTTTTAAATGAGATGGAAACATTCTTGCTTAAATGGTATAAATGTTTACCTCCCTGGTTTCCAAAAAACAGTACTCGTACATGTCCAAAGGGTCATGTCATGGAGATTACTGATGATAACTCAACAATGATCAATCAGTTTACAAAATTCACAAATGGAATAGGAATGGATATTTTAAAGCCTTGTATGCCCCCATGTGTTAGCATGCACTTCAAGCTAAATGAAATTTCTTGTAAAACAAACAGAATCGACAATGCAATACTGAAAGTCTATATTAAAGATGACATAAAAGTTCACACTGATGTTTATGCATATGATATATTTAGTCTTGTGGTTGACTTAGGAAGTTCTCTGGGCTTATGGTTGGGTCTTAGTGCTCTCAGCATCTTTGATACTCTGGTGGAGTTCTACATGGCAGCAAAAAGAAAATACTATCATTAATACCTGAGGTCACATATGAAAAAATTGTAGCGAGAGCACAAATAAAATTCAATAGTGTAGTCATTTTTTAGATCCTATATGTTAATACTAGCGGCTTCGCCCCTAGCCTCTAGGGGCTTTGCCCCAAGATGTGATAAAAAAAATTAATATTTATTGTTTTTAGTGAAAGAATGTTGCTATTCTTTCATTCAAAATAAATGCTGGAATAAAAAAGGTGCTTGCTTACATGTGAAGACCGGAGCACCGAAACCCCCCCCCCCCCCGCTTAGTTTTGACAAAAATCAAAAATAAGGGGGGGGGTAGTTTTTTAACCCCCCGCTTAGTTTTGACAAAAATCAAAAATAAGGGGGGGGGGTAGTTTTTTTGCGCAAAATTAAAACCTTTTACTAAAATCAGTCAATAAATAAGGAAATTATGCCCCAAAACATGAATATCCCTGTAATAAGGTTTCCCCTCTGGTATACAGGATTTTCTTGATTTACCTCACTCAACTTTCTGGTGTGTTGCACAGTGAAAAAACTACCCCCCCCCTTATTTTTGATTTTCTTCAAAATTAAGGGGGGGGGTTAAGTCTTTGCCTTGCTGAGCACTTTTCCTCCTTGCCGTTTTCCAGACATTAAAAAACTACCCCCCCCCTTATTTTTAATTTTTGGCAAAACTAAGCGGGGGGGGGGGGGGTTTTGGTGCTCCAGTCTACCACATGTAAGCAAGTACCTAAAAAATAATAATATAAAGGGCAGCCTGCGGCAGCCTGTACCAGAGCAAAATATAAAAAATAAGGGGGGGATTTTTTTGTTTTTTGGGGGGTTAGGGGTGTCCCACCCCCCAAGAAAATGGCTTAAAACCACCACAGGACCAATAGGTATATACCCTTAAGAGTAGAATCCGATCGGTTCAGTGGTTACCGAGATCTTAAGCTTCAGACGGACGGACGACGGACGGACAGACAGACAGACAGACAGACAGACAGACATCGTACTACTTTGTATTATTGATATGGTGCATTATTTGCCAAGTGTACCACTTTTCTGCACTACCTCTCCGATTTTGTTAACACTTTATATTTTGGTCCGTTGGGTGATTCAAGGATGCTGGATGGCCAAAAAAAGTTTCAGAGTCCCTGGATGTCTAGAAATCTAGCTATCTATGAAGGTAGGTAACAAAAATTTAAAAAAACACCCATTTTTTCACAATTTTAAAAATTAATTTTTTCATCAATCTTACATCCACCCTATACATTTTATACACCAAAATGATCGTTTATTCATGTAAAAAGCGCACATAATGCTATTTTGGCCAAAAATCTAATGTTACAGGGTGTCCAACAAAAAGTGTATTTTGGATATCTAGCGTAATACCGAAAATACCTGTCCAAAAAAAAACATTTTTTTTTTGGCTCAAATCCTGTGTTTTATCTGTGGGCATATGTGGTATATAACGGTTTGGAGGACCCGGGACTATAAGGTTGTCAAATTTCACTATGGGACACCCTGTAAATGTGATTTTTGAGTCTGTAGAGCTAAAACTTGGTCCAAATTGGCTATTTTTTTCAAATTACTCTAATATGTGTCTTAGTATGTTTGGCCATAGTGTTTAAAACATCCAGGGACTATGAAACTTTTTTTGACCATCCAGCATCCTTGAATCACCCAATGGACCAAAATATAGATTATTAACAAAATCAGAGAGGTAGTGCAGAAAAGTGGTACACTTGGAAAATAATGCACCAATATACTTATTTTTAATTCTCTAAGATAGTGTAATTAAATGTGTGTTTTTTTATAATTATGAAAAGCTTTTTGGGGTTTGAAATAAGTATGGCATATATACATTACATTAAATATTAATTAAAGTTCAAATAATTTGAAATTAGCTTAAAAAAAACTTTTGGCTTAAATCTAAAACTGTCTCAGTGTCAAATCTACAAAATTGTTTACATTTTAAAATTATATAATTTATAAATATGTTTGTTCATCTATGTATATAAATATGTTTGTGTTTATTTAATATCTCTAATTATAGACATTTTTTATTTTGTTAAATAAGATTTGTACAGTTTAGGTTAGGTTAAGTGAGATTAAGAAATATAGGTTAGATAGGTTAGGTTAGGTTAGGCGGTAAGGTTAAGTAGGTTAAGTGTTTAGTTTTTAGGCTGGTTAGGTTAGGCTAGGTTAAGTTGGTTGGGTAAATGGATTATTCTACTTTTATGAATTGATAATTCTAAATGTCTGAATGTAAATATATCTTTTATATAAACATGCTTTATTTCTTCATTGTAAAAATTTAAAGTATACAAATATTTCCTCCATTCAAATTTCCAAGTCAAATACGATCCAAAAGAAGGTTTTGTTAAATATTAGATTTTATGAAATTAGATAAATTTTTAATGTTTTTTTTATGTATCCGACACACATATAGAATACTATAGATTGAAGCAAGGGCGTGCCGTCCAAGCTTTTTATTTGGGGGGGGGGGGGGTAAAAAAATTGAGGGAGTGGGCGAGGGGAATTGGCGCGTCAAGCGCGCCGCAAATATTTTTTACCCCCCAAAACATTTTTAATAGTCATAAAACCTTCCCGGGACCTATGAGAAGCTACCCTATTATGGAGAACCCGATCGGTTCAGCGGTCAGCGAGATCCTTCGTTACAAACAAACAAACAGATACAGACATCGTTCTACTTTGTATTATAGATATAAAAACATTACTTTATCTTTAATTTATTTCCAAATCTTTGCTACTTTATTATTGAAAAAGTATTCAATTGAATCTATAAAAAGGACTTTTTTCTTTGTTAAAAGTATTTTATATTATTCGTCCATAAAACCTTATACCAAAATGACGTCATTTCCGCCAATTTTTAAATGGTGCAAGAATACGATTTAAATGTCGTCGTACACACTAGAACTATTTTTCATGGACAAATAAATCATACTTTTACCCCAAAAAATCCTCTAATTTTTATATATATTTAGATTCGCGGATTTTTTGGGGATTTTTTTTCGATGATTTTTATACCCAATTTTTGCGCATTTTTCTTGGATTTTGTTATTATGCCTTGTAATAAAGTAACAGGATGTTTGTTTGTTTGTAAGTACAGAAGGATCTCGCTAACCGCTTAACCGATCGGGTTCTCCTTAACAGGGTAGCTTCTCATAGATCCCGAGAAGGTTTATAACTATTTTTGAAGATCGCACCACCACCCTCCAAAGAGAAATCACACAAAAAAATATTTTTTTTCTATTCTCGAATTACGTAAAGAGTTCAATGCAAAATATACATCAAGAGTGCCACTAAAGGCCTTTAGTTGAGTAGCCGCTAGTAAATTATATGACAGCTTCAAGCCAATCTAAAGCACATGTACTTTGTCTATGGAAATCAGCTGTCAGCGCCGGCTCCCCCTTAATTCTTTGTTTCCCTCTCCCTTTTAATACCTTGTACACTTCCATCCCAATTCTTCCCTTCTTTCATCATTTCGCTCGTTTTCTGTAACCGCCAAAAATTTTAAAATTCTTTCAGTTTCGAACTGAATTTTGTTATTTGCTTTTATAAAATTGCTTTAAAATATAATATATTTCGTTATAACGTGATTTAGTTACATTTTATTTGATAGGTTTTTTTAAAAATAATTGTTCGGATTACTTAAATATTACTTTTAACATTGTACTTTGATTTTAAGATTTTCTACTTAATTAATATCTTTAAAAGTTATATTCGTCTTCTTAAAATGAATATTTGTTTTGTATTTTTAGATTCCTAAATTGTCCACAAATAATCAAAATGCCTGGCGTTGAAGTTGCTAGCAATGAAAATCGCCTAAAAAACTTTAAGAACAAAGGTACGAACTCTTATTTCTCTTAAGTCGGTAAGGTTGCCTGACTCTGTACTTAAAGATCTCGTTATCTGCCAGATTTATTTGACTTTACAATGTTAAATTCTTCGACCGAGGACTCCCTAAACTTTGAAGTTATTGTGAAGGGTACCTTGAAGCGTACTTTCGGATTTTCCCACGTACTTTTCCTTGCGCCGACCTTAGTAAAGTAACTATTTAGCCATGCATTTTGTTCTCTTAATTGCCTTACATCTTGCATTTTGAAGAAACCTGGCATAATTTTGTTTGGGAAATTTCATATTGATTGAGCGTAAAAGATGGGACAGATATATTTGTATAATCAGGAAAGTTTTACGTTTTGCCGTCTGATCGCCAGCCTAACTTACTGAGAAAATGATGGGGGGGGGGGGGGGCTGAGTCTAAATATTAACAGAATTTAGACTCTTGTATTTTTTTGAAGATTGCATTGATAGGGATCATTTGAATAAAATATTCTAGACTCTTGTAACTTAATAACCAAGGGCGAAGATTCTAAAATTAAATTGCTGGTACAAAAAGTACAAGAAGTTGGATTCCTCACGCGTCGTATAATAATTTAGCAAAACAAAACCCGTTTAATATATATATGAACTTCGAAAATCACGTATTGCCTTAACAAAGTCAAAGTTATTTTTCGCTTCCTTCAACATTTTATTTGACAACCTTTGTTTTTAGGTCTTTTACTTCAAACTTTCAAACGTCTGTCATTTAGATATTCATTTTTGAATCTAGAAAAACTATTTTTTCAAAAAATGTTTATCTATATGTAAATTCTTTATTAGAAATCTCAAAACATAAATTTCGGCGGCCGCAGCTGTAATTTAGCAGTCGGCGGTCTGGCGTGAAATAGGCGGCGGATAAAATTATGAAATTTTAATGTTATGAGACATGTTAGAAAAGCTCATATCTAAGTAAAAATTGCGGTCACCGGAGGCTTTTAAAGATTTCTAGAGACCTGCTGTTCTTTCGAATTAAAGAATAGTTATGCTACCAAAGTCATATCTTAACTTTGTATTTAGGCAAGGACAATGATGAGCTGCGTAGGAGAAGGAACGAGGTTTCTGTCGAGTTGAGAAAGAACAAGAAAGAGGATATGCTTAGCAAGAGAAGAAATGTTTGCACAGAAGATGAACCCCTGAGTCCCCTTCAGGTACGTAGAGGTTGTTTTGCGACGGATTTATAGTTAGTTGGGTAAATAAGAAGGTGAGGGGTTGGGGAGTTTTGACACATTTGTATAAACCGTGTGTATAAGCTTTATCATTGGACTTAGAGGATGGGTTATTAGGGATAAATCATTCTTTTGATAAGTTTTACAAAGATTTTTTTGATAGGCCTACTGGTTCAGGAGCTGCAGGCATCCAGGGGATCTCTAGATATTTTATATCTTCAAAGGGGGGGGGGGGTTTTTAATGCAACCATCTCGTAATCAATGATTAAATGGCACTTAGAATTCGAATTTCGATCTGAAATTTTTCATGAGTAATCCTTGGTAGGTCTATTTTCCCTAAATCGAACAAAAAGTTGGAAAAGTAACGGCTGGCGGCTCTGCCGTTTTTTGCCTATTTTCAGGGCAAATTCATCAATAATTACGTAGGAATAAACTTTTTAAAACATATTTTTGGTTTAATTTATGTTAAATGATAGCAATGACCATATTTTAAATTTCTAGTACCAACAGCTACCGGCTAGAACCGTTTGCTAAGGTTTTTGAGCGAGAATAAGTAGTATGTGGAGATAGGTTTCGTGACTAATATGCTCTTAAGATTGGCAAAAGTTGACAAAACGGCTGAGCCGCCAGCCGTTTACCGTTACTTTTCCAACTTTTTGTTAGATTTAGGGAAAATAGACCTACCAAGGATTATTCATGCAAAATTTCAGATAGAAATTCGAATTCTAAGTGCCATTTAATCACTGATTACGAGATGGTTGCATTAAAAACCCTCCCCTTTATAAATACTATTTAAAAAGATGCAAATTTTTGTTATAAAATGAAATCTAACCCTTCAAAAAAAAATTATTTTTCCTGTCCAGGGACAGGGTTGTCATATTGGTCATATTGGTCATTTTGGGGTTTTGGGCGTTCAAAAGTGGTTTTGGGCACCCTTATTGGGCAAATGTCGTAATAAGCATATTATAAAAAGTATATAAAATAGCCTAAAACCATCTCAGGACCGTTAAAAGATCTACTGGAATGGAGAACCATATCGGTTCAGCGGTTAGCGAATCCTGCTCTGGATACAAAAAAGCTTACTTATTTATATAATAGTTAATATCACCCAAAAAATAGGCCCCGTCCCCTTCTTTTGACCCCCTTCCCTATTTCTTACCCCAAAAACGGGGGGTGCCCAAATCTGCCCACAAGGACCCGATAAAGGGCAGCCCAAAACCGCCCGCCCGATATGACGACCCTGTCCAGGGACCACCTGGAGACCTGCAGCTACTGGACTAGGAATGATTTTATCCCTAATATGCCAGCTTCTCGGTCCAAAGATAAAGCCCAAACACGCGGTTTACGTAAATGTGTCAACTCAATCCTTTATCCCCCTTTTGATGGTTTTTTTTTCATATTTATATATGAACCTTTGCAGGTTGAAATAGATGAATTTTTAACTATGTCATTGTATAGTATAGAGCATTTTTACATTTTTTCTCTAATATCTACTGATCAGGCCTCTTAATTCTTTCTACATAATTAAATATTGTACACGTTTTTTTTATTTCAGGAGAGCAAGCAGCCTACAGCTCTGATGAGCGTGGAAGAAATTCAGAATGGAATCCTTTGTGCCGACCCCATCAAGCAATTCCAGGTTCAACCTTATTTTTATTATTTTGGCACTGATATTCTATTAATAAGGCATGTATGTGTGTGATTTAAAACTCTTAATCCGAATGAAAATTTTATTTCTTAATTATTAACCCTTCAAAATAAGTGTAAGTTTTACTAGTTTTCCAGGTTAAATGCGATTATTTCATAAGACCTTGTTAATTAAAGAAATGCTCATTTTAGAATGCTGGAAAAACGTAGAAACTAAGAGGCCTCTAGTGGCACTTTAAATATTTTTGTTTGTTAAAGTCTCTACGATAATTCTTTATGTTACGATACCTCTTTATGTTACGTTGAAGTCTTTCGAATCTCAAATTTGATTTTTTTGTTTTTTCTCTTGGAAGGGTGTTGGTACCCTCCCCCAAAATCAGGGTTTCGGATCCGGATCCGGATCCGCAAGGATCCGCATATTTTGAGTCCAAGGATCCGGATCCGCAAAAAAAATGCGGATCCGGATCCGGATCCTTAGACTCCAAAAAATGCGGAAAAAATGGAAAAATCTACCTAAATTTATATAAAATCTCAGACATTCTCTTGATGAGAGCCAATCTTTAAGGTTTAGGTTCAGACTTGAAAATTAAAAGTATTTTTGACTTCGAATTGAAGAATTAATTTTTTTGAAAAATTTGGTGATTTTATTTTTATTGTCAAAGATCCGGATCCGGATCCAGTAGGATCCGGATCCGGATCCGGATCCGGATCCGGATCCGCACTGACCAAATTTTGAGGATCCGGATCCGGATCCGGATCCGCATAAAATCAATGCGGATCCGAAACCCTGCCCAAAATAGTTATAAACCTTCCCGGTACCCATTAGAATCTACCCTGTCAAGGAGAACCCGATCGGTTCAGTGGTTAGCGAGATCCTTCGGTACAGACACACAAACACATAGACATCCTGTTACTTTAGTATAAGGATAGCATAGCTATGAAAATAATTTTTAGGGTTTTATCTAATGATTATTTTAGGCCACCCAATCTGCCAGAAAGATCTTGAGCAGAGAGAGGAACCCACCAATTGATGTTTTCATTAATCTGGGAGTTATGCCAAGGTAAAATATCACAACGTTAGAAATGTTAACTTAGATGGTAATTTTCGCTAAGATACAATTCAGCTGTATAGCTTTCTTTTTAATATTTTATTATTTGAATAAAGTTCTGTCAAATAGCCTAAAAACACCCTTGTGTATCATTATATTTCTCTATCCAGGCTAGTAGAATTTCTGAAGAGAGTTGAAAACCCCGACCTTCAGTTCGAGGCTGCGTGGGCCCTGACCAACATTGCCAGTGGAAATTCTGAACAAACTAACGCCGTAGTCGAGGTATAAGTTTTGTTGTGTAATTGTTGCCTTATGGGTAGGGAATTCATTAGGATTCTCCTAATATTGTGTCACTCCTGCGTTTTTATACTCCGAAGGTTAGGACTCCTGCGTTTGTCCTGGAACCAATAATAGATATAGAGCCTATGACAACTACAGTCTTATTTTAGTATTCAGAAGGTAAAAATATTTTACTTGTTAAAAATATATATGGTGATTGACATAAAAAGTGTCTTTGTTCTTAATATTTTTTGTAAGCAAATGTTAATAGGTTATATCGTAGTTATACCTCTGTCTGTTTTCGAGATCGTACTGGACACACAACAAACTACTGATTATATTTACTTTTAGGCTGGAGCCGTTCCCCATTTTGTGACCCTGTTGAAAAGTGGAGTGGAGAATGTTTGTGAACAATCTGTCTGGGCTCTGGGTAATATTGCTGGAGATGGACCTAAACTCAGGAATTTACTTGCAATACTGAATTAATACCTTAATACATCCTCCAAGGTCCAACCCCCCTCTTTACTAGGTTTTACACCCCCTGGGCCATAATACAGCTGAGAAGGACGTGTAAATTAATTTACGTGTCAATTTACTTATCAACGGCATGCGCCTGTTTTTTGATTATGTTGATTATTATAAAAAACTTGTAAATACCTTTCCTCTGCTTTTTGTTAAGTTATACTAAAATCCTCAACTTTTTAATGGTATTATTGCATACCAACCTCTGATACACGTTACTTACTACTGAACTATTAACTACTAAGTACTAATCTATTATGTAGAAGTTTTTTTTAATATTAGCAGTTAATATTCCTATATGAACAAATGTCTAATTGCTAAACATGTAAACAGGGATTATGTAATAAACAATGGAGCAGTCACACCCCTCTTGAACCTCGTCAAACCTGATGCCAAGATTCCTTTCTTAAGGTACGACTTATTTTAAACATAGTTTATGCTTTTTTGTCATTAAGTTCTCCATTATACAGGGGTGTTTTTATCCTGCATGGGATCCCCTGCTAATGTGGGGGGAAATAAATGATAAATATGTGAGGGGGGTGGGGGGGAATGTTAAAATAGTAAATTGGGGGCATAATTGTAATTTATTTAATGAAATAAAGAAGAAAACTTAAATTAACTGAATGCATTTAGACGAGGGGGAGGGCTACTTCTTTTATGACTCCAGGATAGTTTTAGACTAATGTATTAATAGTTTTATTTCAAGTTATGGATTAGGTTTAACCTATTTTTCTTCTCTTCGAATTAGAAAGTTAGGGTCACATTCGCTAGTTAGAATAAATGGCAGCTGTTTCCAATCTGAATTTTCTGGCTTGCTAAGACTAAATATTGTTTAAACTCCGGGCGTGCTAAAAGTGTATGTTATATGAACTTAATTTGATTTTCAAATCTGAAGTTTTCAGTGAAACTAACCCTTTTGTTTTGTTTTTTGACAGAAATGTGACGTGGTCAATCTCCAACTTGTGCCGTAACAAGAACCCCTACCCTCCATTTGAGGTGGTGAAACAATGTCTCCCCACCCTCGCTCAGCTCATTCAACATACTGACATGGACGTAAGTTTATTATTATAGAATTGCTTTCTATTAAATTAATTGAGATTTATTATTTTGAAACCAAAACCAAACTACTGAATTAGGGGGGGGGGGGTTAATGCAACCATCTCGTAATCAGTGAGCAAATGGCATTTAGAATTCGAACAGTTTGATAGCGTTTTTGAGTGGAAAAGAGTATTATGTGGAGATAGGTTTCGTGACTAATTTGCAATATAGATTAAGAGATACAAGTTTTCCGGAATTTTAATGTAGGGAGGAGATTTGAAATCTGCATCAAATTTTAAGGATTTTTTTATAAAATTCGTTTTTTGTATAATTCTTTATCTAAAAGCGGAAATATAAATTAAGTTAATTAATTTTGGCACCCGTGATTGGTGGATTTAAAAAATCAGCGCTCTGATCGGATGTCGTACATCATTCAACCAATTAGAGCGCAGGTAGTTTAAAATCCACCTATCCTATTGGTCAAAATTAATTAACTTGATATTTATTTCCGCTTTTAGATAAAGAATTATACAAAAAACGCATTTTATAAAAAAAATCCTTAAAATTTGATGCAGATTTCAAATCTCCTCCCTACATTAAAATTTGGGGAAACTGCTAAGCTGCCAGCCGTTAGCCGTTACTTTTCCAACTTTTTGTTCGATTTAGGTAAAATAGACCTACCAAGAATTACTCATGCAAAATTTCAGATCGAACTTCGAATTCTAAGTGCCATTTGCTCACTGATTACGAGATGGTTGTATAAACCCCCCCCCCCCCCCCCCCTCTTTTTTTAATTGTTTTCAAATGTGGGGGATTTTTATTTTTTTTTTTTGGGGGGGGGGTCCCGCATTATTTTCTTAGACTGTCTTCCCAAAAAAATCTTCTGAAATTGTGATATTCTAATTAAGTTAGTTATTATTAAAGGGGGGGGGGGGGGAAGTTTGTACAGTTATAGGAAATGAAAATTCATTATCAAATTTTGGCCTGGCCGTTTGGGCTTGTTTTTATAGTTATCAACCTAATTCTTTTTGTAAACTCTCTTTATATGATTGGATCTACCTGTAAAACTTTGAAAATTGAATTTTGGGACTTTCCTTCTAGGGGCTAGTGGTGCAAAAGACCCCCCCCCAAACACTAAAATTTTAAGTTATGAGCTTATTTTTAAAGATATCGAGCTGATTTTTTAAATGGAAGCTTTTATTGCATAAATGAGTTGATTAGCCATCCCATATTTCATTTTTGCGCCTTACCTCTAGGGGCATGTAAGCTCAAAACTTATAAATTTTGTATTTCGGGGGGTTGTTTTACTCCAAAAACCCCTAGAAGTAAAGTGCCAAAATGAAATATGGGGTGGCTAATCAACTCATCTATGCAATAAAAGCTTCCATTTAAAAAATCAGCTCGATATCTTTAAAAATAAGCTTATAACTTAAAATTTTAGTGTCTTTTGCCCCACTAGCCCCTAGAGGGAAAGTCCCAAAATTCAATTTTCAAAATTTTACAGGTAGATCCAAACATATAAGAGAGCTTACAAAAAGAATTAGGTTGATAACTATAAAAACAAGTCCAAACGGCCAGGGCAAAATTTGGTACCGGATTTTCATTTCCTTTAACTGTACAAACTCCCCCCCCCCCCCCTTATTTATTTATATTTATAAGTTTTACTTTACCTAATATTATCGAGTTTTTTAATTCAATTCACGAACAGTACTTTCTAAGCTGCAAGTTGGCCCGTAAAACCCAGAAAATGTCTCAAAATTTTCAGTATTTTTTCATTCTAAAGATTAATTATTGATCTACCATTCCAAGCAAATTTACAGATCTTATTAAACATTTAGGTTTTAGCTGACACCTGTTGGGCTCTTTCTTACCTGACTGATGGAAACAACGAGAAAATCCAGGTAAAAATTAGGGTTGGGTTGGATACTTAACTTTTTTTGGCCGGATATCCGGTATCCCGATAGTTTAAATATCCAGTATCCAGCCGGATATTGACATATGACCGGATATTTGGCCAAACCCTAGTAAAAATAAAGTACTTCAATGTTAGTTTATGCAGATAACCTGTAAAACACTGTTACTATATAGAGTCCTCCTAGATAGCTTAGAAACAAACCAGGGGTGTATATTCTGCACAAGATTTATTTTTTTAACCCCTGCTGCAAAAAATTTTCCCCTCCTAGTTTTTTCCAGCAAGGAAGGGGGAAAATATTTTCAGGTATCTTCATTTTATTCATATTTACAACCCCCCTCTCGCATATTCTTTTAGTTTCAAAACAGAGGAGAGAAAGATAAAATGTTTTCAGTTCTCTTAATTTTTATATTTTTTTCCCCCCAACCACATATTTTTATATTTTTTTACTCCCCCTTTTAGCATGGTCAAATTTGCAGAATATACACCCCTGAAACAAACTAGCATTAACAAGATTTTTGAAATATGTATTGAAGTGTAAAAAAAAGGGTTTTATTACATAGTTTTAGAGATAGTTAAGGAATTTAATATTGCTACGCTTTCTAAATTATACTAAACTGTTACAGGAATCAATATGCAAATTGCAAAGTATGAGATCGATACGACAATTTTAACATGCATAAATTTGGAATAAATGATATTCGTTACGTACACAACACTGACCGACAATATTCACAAAAATGTAACAAAAAAATATTTTTAGGAAGTTGTTGACTCTGGCGTTATCCCCCACTTAATTAGACATCTCAACTCTGAAAACTTCAATATTGTTACTCCTTCCCTCAGAGCTCTAGGTTAGTATATTATCTACTACTAGCGGCTACGCCCCCTAGAGGCCTCTAGTGGCACTTAAGATGTTTTTGTTTGTTAAACTGTTTTTAACCTATTTTTAAAACGTATATAAAAAATATACTATGACACCAGTAGAATGAGACTGCAGAGCCTAAATTTGAATTAAGTCCCAAATAAACTTTTTTGGGGGGATTTAAATGTTAAGAACCCATGAGAATCTACCCTGTTAAGGAGAACCCGATCGGTTCAGCGGTTAGCGAGATCCTTCGGTACAGACAAACAAACAGACTAACATCCTGTTACTTTAGTATAAGGATTAATCTATCCCTGAACCATCAATTCTCTGCAAGACTAATTTAAATACAATAGCCGAAAACCATGCCGGGATATTATGAAGCTTCCTTGAAATGAAAAAATATAATAGCTATTGAAATATTTACTTCAGGCAAAAAAAGAAACTTTTTACTTCACATAAAAGGACTAAATGTGCTTGATTTCTATTATAAGGTTTTATTGTCAGATTTGTCTTTTGATCGATTTTATAGATGTTGTCATCCTTGTTTTTATTTTTACCAAAGATTGTTTTGCAAAAATATTACAAATAAGCCTTTGAAATTTCTTATGTCCATCTCTGATCCTAACTATGTCATACAGGGTGGTAGGGAAAATCGGCTGTATATTACACTGGCCTCATATTATTCATTTGCTTAAAACTATGTCTACTTTTATTGGTTTGTTCGAAAACCAGTACCATGAAAACCTTTCATTAGTTCAATTGACACAAGGTTTTTTTTAATTTTGTGTATTGGGTATGTTTGTATAATTATCTTCGATTGTCTTATCCTTGGTTTTTCTAGGCAACATTGTGACTGGAAATGACGTACAGACTGATGCAGTGTTGGCTGGAGGAGCACTACCCACATTCTGCAAGCTTTTACAACATCCCAAGATCAATATTGTTAAGGTAATGTATTTCCATGTAGAATTTTGAAGAATGCAGTGGTGTATTTTCTGCACAAACTTTATTTTTTCCCCTGCTGCAATTTTTTTCCTTTCCTAGTTTTTTTCCAGCAAGGAAGGGGATCAAAGGGAAAATTTTCATAACTCTATTTTATTCTTAATTTCAGGGGTGTATATTTTGCAAATTTGACCCTGTCAAAGGGGGGGGGGGGGTGTAAAAATTAAGAGACTAATATGAGACTACGATCCTTTCTATTTCTAAAGATAGCTTTCGTGAAATCTAATCTTGTATTTTTGTTTCAGGAAGCTGCTTGGGCTATTTCCAACATTACTGCTGGCACCATGAATCAAATCCAGGTATACTTTATATACAGACTTCGTTAGTCTTAAAACGTTGTGTACTCTAATTAAATCTTTTAAACTTTGTATAGTAATCAAATCTTCATAAAGGTTAATTTTGTTTCATAAATAAAACTACATATATGAAAGAATTTCAATTTTTTCCACATAGGTAGTTTTAAAATATGAAGACTTAAAAATCTTATTTTTGTTCCCAAACTCGTCAAATGCACTTCATGCAACTATCCCTTTTTAGATGGTTATCGATGCTGGATGTCTGCAGCCCCTCATTGATATTCTCATCAAGGGAGACTTCAAGGTAAGGATTATTAAAACTTATTCAGGTGTTCTTATTTCCAAGTTTAACATCCTTCTTCAATTTTATAGTATTTATAAAAATGTGGAATTTTTCCTTATTTTAATATTCTTTTCCCTCGCAAACACCGTACTTATGGAGTTTATCGGTTAATAAGATTCGTTGTTACTGACAAAAAAAAACTTACTTCTTTATATCACAGTATATAATATAAAAATATTTGTAGGCCCAGAAAGAAGCTGCCTGGGCCGTGACTAACCTGACCAGCGGTGGTAATGCTGAACAGATTGTTAGGTTGTGTGGAGAGGGTGTGCTCAAACCATTCTGTGACCTTCTCGTTGCTAAGGTGGGTTGTTTAGTTGTTAGGTTGTGTAAAGAGTGGGTGTGCTCAAACCATTCTGTGACCTTCTGGTTGCTAAGGTGAGTTGTTTAGTTGTTAGGTTTGTGGAGAGGTCGTGCTCAAACCATTCTCTGACCTTCTGGTTGCCAAGGTGAGTTGTTTAGTTATGTTGTGTGGAGAGGGTGTGCTTAAACCATTCTGTGACCTTCTCGTTGCTAAGGTGAGTTGTTTAGTTGTTTTGTTATGTTGTGTGGAGAGGGTGTGCTCAAACCATTCTGTGACCTCGTTGCTAAGGTGGGTTGTTGTTATGTTGTGTGGAGAGGGTGTGCTCAAACCATTCTGTGACCTTCTGGTTGCTAAGGTGGGTTGTTTAGTTGTTAGGTTGTGTAAAGAGAGGGTGCTCAAACCATTCTGTGACCTTCTCGTTGCCAAGGTGGGTAGTAAAAAAAGATAGCGCATCCGCTCGTCTTCGAGAAAGTAGGTTTGAAACACTGCGTCATATCTGAAGACATTAAAATAGTTTTTAGAATTACTATGTCATGTCGGATTGCCTTGGACTAAAATAGGCGCAACTTATTACAATGCACAGCTAGGACTCCCCCCCTCCCTTTAGCAGGGTCAATTTTGCAGAATATACACCCCTACATATTGTTTATGTCTTTGTCACCAAAATGGAAACAAATGAAATTCTTCTTTGTTTAAATAATTAAGATAAGAATTTTAAGAAAGTAGAATGCTTTAAATTTTTTTTACTTGCTTTTAAGATTTATGATTTTGAAGATTTTCATGACTATTTTTGTTAGGATGACAAGACTGTTAACGTGGTTCTGGATGGTATTACCAATATTCTGAGCACAGCTGATAAATTAGGAGAATCTGACAAGGTAAATATATCACTATTACCTCTTATTTTATCCCCATGTTGTGTTGAATTCAGTATTAGTAGGAATAGTTATTACATCGTATTGTAGAGTAGTTAGTAAAAGGGGGGGGGGGGGTTAATGCAACCATCTCGTAATCAGTGAGCAAATGACACTTAGAATTCGAATTTCGATCTGAACTTTTGCATAAGTAATCCTTGGTAGGTCTATTTTCCCTAAATCGAACAAAAAGTTGAAAAAGTAACGGCTAGCGGCTCAGCCGTTTTTTGCCTATTTTCAGGGTAAATCCATCATCAATTACTTAGGAATCAACTTTTTAAAACATATTTTTGGTTTAATTCGTGTTAAATGATAGCAATAACCAATTTTAAAACTTCTAGTACCAACAGCTACCGTCTAGAACCGCCGTTTGATAGCGTTTTGGAGTAAAAAAGAGTATTTTGTTGGTTTGGTTTCGTGACTAATTTGCAATATAGATATCAAACAAATGGCAAAACAGTTGAGCAGCCAGCCGTTAGCCGTTACTTTTCCAACTTTTTGTTCGATTTAGGGAAAATAGATCTACCAAGGATTACTCATGCAAAGTTATAGATGGAAATTCGAATTCTAAGTGCCATTTGCTCACTGATTACGAGATGGTTGCATTAACCCCCCCGGCCCCCCTTATTTGATTTATCGGAGACAATCATTTGTACTGCTTTTTTTATCAATATCGGAATATTATTTATGATACGATACATGATTTTTCAGTGATTAGAACTGCTTCCAATCTAGCGGATATTAATCGGTTTGTAAGTCTTACTGGGAAGTATTTTTTAAATTAACTCTCTCTTCCTTCCTAATGGATTATTTTAGCAGGAGAAATTTTTTTTTGTCATTTCCCTACCTTGTTTTTAGTAAGGGACAGACATGTTTTACATAAGGGGGGGGGGGTTTTAATGCAACCATCTCGTAATCAGTGATTAAATGGCACTTAGAATTCGAATTTCGATCTGAAAATTTGCATGAGTAATCCTTGGTAGGTCTATTTTCCCTAAATCGAACAAAAAGTTGGAAAAGTAACGGCTGGCGGCTGGCAGCTTAGCCGTTTGGCCGTTTTTTGCCTATTTTCAGGGCAAATTCATCATTAATTACGTAGGAATCAACTTTTAAAAACATATTTTGGGTTTAATTCATGGTAAATGATAGCAATAACCATTTTTTAAATTTCTAGTACCAGCTGCTAAACGGCTAGAATCGGCTGAAAACGGCTGGGAGCTGCAAAGAGTATGAAGGGTAGATATGGCTTGTGACGTATCTTGGGGTAGGTTTTTATGGCTGCTGAGCTCAAAAATACTACCTAAAATAGTGGCCGCCCATCCATATGGCAGCTGGGTAACAGCTGCAGCTCAGCTGGGAGCGGCCAAGAGTAGAATTAGTAGATAAGGCTTGTGACGTGTCTAAGGGTAGGTTTTTTTGGGTGCTGAGCTCAAAAATACTACCAAAAAAAGTAGCGGCCCATCCATATGGCAGCTGGGTAACACCTGCAGCTCAGCTGGGAGCGGCCAAGAGTAGAATGAGTAGATAGGGCTTGTGATGTGTCTAGGGGTAGGTTTTTATGGGTTCTAAGCTCAAAAATACTACCAAAAGTAGTGGCGGCCCATCCATATGGCGGCTGGGTAACAGCTGCAGCTCAGCTGGGAGCGGCAAAGGGTAGAATGAGAAGATAGGGCTTGTGATGTGTCTAGGGGTAGGTTTTTATGAATGCTGAGCTCAAATTTACTAGAATGAGTACATAGGGCTTGTGACGTGTTTAGGGGTAGGTTTTTATGGGTGCTGAGCTCAAAAGTGCTACCAAAATTAGTAATGGGCTTCCATATGGCAGCTGGGTAACAGCTGCAGCTCAGCTGGGAGCGGACAAGAGTAGAATGAGTAGAATAAGTACATAGGACTTGTGAGTGTCTAGGGGTAGGTTTTTTTGGGTGCTGAGCTCAAAAATACTACCAAAAATAGTGGCGGCTCATCCATATGGCGGATGGGTAACAGCTGCAGCTCAGCTGGAAGTGGCCAAGAGTAGAATGAATACATATGGCTTGTGACATGTCTAGGGTTAGGTTTTTATGGGTGCTGAGCTCAAAAATGCTACCTAAAATATTTGCGGCCTATTTATATGTCAGCTGGGTAACATCTGCAGCTCAGCTGTGAGACAAAGAGTAGAATGAGTACATAGGGCGTGTGACGTGTCTAGAGGTAGGTTTTTATGGGTGCTGACCTCAAAAATACTACTAAAAATAGTGGCGGTCAATCCATATGGCAGCTGGGTAACAGCTGTAGCTCAGCTGGGAGTGGCCATAAGTAGAATGAGAAGATAGGGCTTGTGATGTGTCTAGGGATAGGTTTTTATGGTAGTATTTTTGAGCTCAGCACCCATAAAAACCTACCCATAGACACGTCACAAGCCCTATATACTCATTCTACTCTTGGCCGCTCCCAGCTGAGCTGCAGCTGTTACCCAGCTGCCATATGGATGGGCGGCTACTATTTTAGGAAGTATTTTTGAGCTCAGCACCCATAAAAACCTACCCCTAGACACGTCACAAGCCATATCTACCCTTCATACTCTTTGAAGCTCCCAGCCGTTTTCAGCCGGTTCTAGCCGTTTAGCAGCTGGTACTAGAAATTTAAAAAATGGTTATTGCTATTATTTACCACGAATTAAACCAAAAAGAAGTATTTAAAAGTAGATTCCTACGTAATTAATGTTGAATTTGCCCTGAAAATAGTCCAAAAACGGCTAAACGGCTGAGCTGCCAGCCGCTACTTTTCCAACTTTTTGTTCGATTTAGGGAAAATAGACCTACCAAGGATTACTCATGCAAAATTTCAGATCGAAATTCGAATTCTAAGTGCCATTTAATCACTGATTACGAGATGGTTGCATTAAACCCCCCCCCCCCCCCCCTTTAAAGATCACTAATTGATAAAAATGTAGGTAGCATTCCCTTATAAAAAGCCCTATACCACCGAAGGACTAATAGTTGTATCTGTTACCGAGATCTAAAATTACTAATAGATATATTTACTTGTAATAACCTTTATATTCTTAGGTTGCTATTATGATTGAAGAATGTGGTGGTTTGGACAAAATTGAAACCCTGCAACAGCACGAAAATGAGGTAAGAACATAAGATTAAGCAGTTTTCCATGGTTATGTTAGGTTAGGTAAAAAAAACCTGCGAAAATGTTTTTTTTTTATGCCTTTTTTGGTCTTTTTTTGATGTAGACACTTTTATTGTTTTCCTTGAATACATTGTCTTTCTATAAGGACATTATTTAAGATGATTCAGCAAGTTGGGGACACAGTGTATTTAAGGAAAAACTATTGAAAGTAAGTTTCTAAAATAGACCTGGAAAGGATTAAAAAGACTTTTCTGCAGGGTTTTTCTTACCTAACCTAAAAAAATGGCTTTTTAAGCCATTTAGATGTAGTATATAAGACTTGGTTTATGTACTAAGTTTCATCAATCTAGCACAATATTTGGACCATTTTGCTAACTGTTTTAGTTCAGATATCATTACGCACCCCCTCCCCCATCCTTTGGTGGCTAGGAGAATGAATAAGATGCTTTATATTTTGTGATTTACGTTTCTATAGACATTTTGGTTTATTTAAATCTAGAACTGGTTTTATTCCGGTTGAAAATAGGTTATACTGATGATAATATTAATATTATTTTTATTTTCAGACCATCTACCAGAAGTCTCTGCACATCATAGAATCTTTCTTCCCTGATGGTGACCAGGTAATGCTTCTTTGCAGAAAAGCTACTCATTAACTCAGTCTGTTTAGTGTTTAACTGTACGTACGGGAAAATTTGCGATGCAATGAGTCTTCTATCACTCTCCCCATAAGATCAATATTTTTAAAAGCTAAGCTTTTCTATAATTAGGGTTGTTCCGTCCGTCTGAGACAGATAGCTTTTTTCGTTAATTTAAGCATGTTAAAATTGTTTTATCGATTTAAAACTTTGCATTTTTCCTGTCGTAGTTTGGTACGGTCTAGAAAGCGTAGCAACTCTATAATCATTACCAGAATGTCCGTACGTTTTAAATATGTTGATTTTTTACTTTAACAACAAATTTTTATGTGATCTAATTATCCGATTGTTCTAATGTTTGGTATACTGATTCCTGGGAAAATAAAGTACAATATTATAAGCGAAGCAACTATATAATAAAGTCCTAAAAATGCAAGTATGTCCTTAATATTATCCTGTATCAAGCCGTTTTACAATATTTTGATTATTCAGTTCCGACACTACAAGTGTTAATGTCCGTTTGTCCTATCGTTTCAGAGATTCGCTTTTATGGATGTTGTCATCCTTGTTATTACGTATTGCGGACAAGACTCAATATTTTATGGTACATTAAATCTATCTAAATAGAATAAAATACAGGGGTGTATATTCTGCACAAGATTCATTTTTTTCCCTACTGCAATTTTTTAATATTTTTTCCCCTTCTGGTTTTTTTAAAAGAAATAGGAAAAATTGAAAAAAAAATCATAAATATTTTTTTTATTTGTATTATCCCCTGTCCCTTGCATTATTTTAGTTTTTTCACCAAGGAGGGGAGAAAAATGGATAAATGTTTTAATTTCTCTAATACTTTTTCCTCAACAACCTATTTATTTATTTTTACCCCCTACCTTTTAGCAGGGTCAATTTTGCAGAATATACACCCCTGATAGATTGCAAACACTTACTTGGGCCAATAGAAACAGTTTACGAACAATCCGACAATATTATTGGTTAGAAACAGAAAATATTTTGGTTCAAAATAGATATTTTATTATTTCTCGCACATGCTAAGTCTGCATTAAGTAGTTAAATTTCTAAAAATGTGACTTGACTTAAACAAATCTCTTTTTCTTGTAAAGTTAGGCGGTTTATTTTATTGGCCATCTTCGATAATAATTCTATTGTTAATTCTAGGTTGTTGATGATATGCAGGCCCCAGCCCAAACAGAATCCGGCTTCGAATTTGTGGAACCTGCTCAAATGCCCAACAACGGATTTGATTTCTAGATCATTTTTCTCTACAATTTTTTCATATATAATTTTTTGTGAGATTATAACTTCCATTTTTCAAAGAATTTTTTTTGATTAAGCAAAGCATTTATCCTAGAAATAAAGTATAGCTATATTATTCTATGTAAAACCTGCCATTTTTAGCATTTTTGATAGTACCTGGTGCGTTATGAGAGTTTTAGCAAAATTGACGTTTCCCTGATATATTTTTCAGTAATAGGGAAGTTTTTATGAATTCTGTTAAATTGAAAATTCTTATTTTTTTGTGTGAGTTGGAACTGTGTGATAGAATTTAAAATGTGATTTATTAAACCTACTGATAGTGAAAAATATGTATTTTTATCATTTTTACACCTAAAATAGAATATTTTCCAGTATATTTGTTGGTTTTTTACTTGCTATTGTATTTGTTCCAAGAAGAAAAAAAGTTATCATTTGAAATTTAGATTACTAGTATTTCAGACTGACATAACCATTCTGTAAAAAAATCTCTCTGGAACTCGTTCAACCCATATTTCTAGATTTTAAATGCCACTATACAAAAGAATTAAATATAGAAGGTTGTTAGATTAGGGTTCTTAAAATGTTTATTACACAAATATCACAAATTTTGTCTGCTTCTAAAATATTTTTTGCCAATTGGCTGTGTTAATATAAGCGACACCATTGGTTGATTTTCAATGACCCAATAGAAAGGTTGCGATGGGGAGATAGTTATTTAACCCTTTCTCTCTCTAGTGTTTTACTCTAATATTACAACTGCACAATCACATCTCTTATGCAACTTAACTCTTATTAAATACTACTCCTTATATTTTAGCTACAATATTTGGGCATGTTATTACAACGGGTTTTGAAGGAACATCATAACTTTACATTTGAAACTTTATTTTTAAAACGCTCACAAAAATTCCTACTTAAGCTTCCTAGTTTGCTAGATTGTAAATTACAAAACCAACTATATATGTATATAGAAAAAATAATGGTTTATTTTTGGAATTGTAATTCTTTCTAGGGGTTATTTCTTTTTGTAGGGTTGTAGGGTGGTGGTACTAATATAGTTTTAAGCCGTCCTAGGACTGATAAGATGCTAATTAAAATTGTAAAAGAGTACTATACCGGTTCAGCGATCAGCGAGATCCTTAAGTACAGACATACAGAATCACATAGATCCTGTTACTTTTATAATAAGGATACTTTGATTACTTTCAATATTTTAAATGCAACTAGCTAGGCTAGTTTTAGCCTATTTTGCTTTTAAATTTTGTTCAAAGCTGTGAAAATACGACGAAACGCCCCTTAAGAGGCCATGGCACGAAAGGGACAATACCCAAATTTTCCTATATTCATATTTAGGGCGAAGCTTAATCCAGCCACCCATGAAAAGGAGACGTACAAACTTTTAACACCCTTTAGCAGTTTAAATGAAAAAGGATAACCACATCCATATGAAGCGTAGCACAACGAAATTATGGATGAAAACATGGCAAAAGTATAGACCAGATGTTGTATATGTTTTAACATCTGAGATAATATAACTTTGCTGTTTGATTTAAGTGCTAAGTACTTACGGCATAGAAGTTTTGTGATATCTTCAACTGGATAAAGGCAGCTGGTTGAGTTTTTGAAATAGGGGGTTGGAAACTGTCACAAATTTTTAAAGGATACAACCAATTTATTTTTAGATAATGATCAAAACTTTAATTATAAAATTTATTGTCTATTGAATAATTTTAGAAATCACAAAGAAATCTTTTAATCATCGAATTACATAACATAAGGATAAAGTAGTTATTATTTTACAATAAAAAGTAGCAACAAAAAAATTTTATGACTGTATTTCAGTTTGAAAGAATTGCTGTAGCTTGTTGAGTTGATAATTGTCCAAGATTTGTAATAATTCTGGCACCCGTGTCTTCACATTGTTACCCTAGATAGATAGATAGATAATTGTCCAAGATTTGTAATAATTCTGGCACCCGTGTCTTCACATTGTTACCCTAGATAGATAGATAGATAATTGTCCAAGATCTCTAATAATTCTGGCACCCGTGCATTCACATTGTTACCCTAGATAGATAGATAGATCATTGTCCAAGATTTGTAAAAATTCTGGCACCCGTGTCTTCACATTGTTACCCTAGATAGATAATTGTTTATGATTTGTAATAATTCTGGCACCCGTGTCTCAACATTGTTAGAAAAATACGAGTGTTTTTTTACTGAAACAAAAGTATTGCTTAATTTGACCCACTTAACCTTGGTAGAAAAATAATAATTATTATCATATTTCTTTATTGGCCCGGGAGGTCTCATGATTTTCAACAAATTATTCCATTCGGCAGCTAAATGCATTGAAAGATATTATGTTTAAACAATAACCTTTTAAATTTGTCTTGATCCAGTTATACCTTCAAGAACATAAGAACAAGTTTGGCCACAGTAAAAGTGTCTGACTATGACGTCAGAAAAAATTAACAATCAACCAATGAGAAGCCAGTATTCACAATGGTAAAATATATAGCGGCCTCTCATTTGTTAGTTGTTAATTTTTTCTGACGTCATAGTCAGACACTTTTACTGTGGCCACAAGTTTTTAAAGCATAAATTGTCGAAAACCAAGAAATATTTTTTTGTTATTAAAACTTTCAAAGGTAATGGAGAAAATGAGATATTGATGACCAATTTCTGTCAAGGGTAATTGGGCAACGTCATTGTTCAATTAAAACAACTTGTGGATTGATTATTGGAAGTTTAAATTGACGGATGGGTGTATTAAAACAAATTTTAGGTAAATTCGCTTTGTGAATGGATAGAAGTATTAATGATGTAGTAGAACAAAAAGGGGTAGTTGCACGAAATGCATTAAAACTTGAATTTAGTGAACCCCATATTTTTTACTGTTAAATGGTTTAAAATGTCGTTTTAAAAATATCAAGACTTGAAAATAGTTTTTGTGGTAAATGCAATCCATGTAGCTGTCTTATTTTTTGTTATTTATTGTAATATATATGTACTATGGTATACTTGTAACTTATGCTTGAAATCATTTTATTTGAAATGCATTTCATGCAACTATCCCTTTGATATATCTATAATACAAAGTAGAACGATGTATGTCTGTCCGTCCGTCCGCCTATCCCTTAAGATCTCGGTAACCACTGAACCGATCGGATTCTACTCTTTAGGGTATATACTAGGGTGGGTCGATTTTGGACATTTTTTTCTGAGGCCAAAGCGGGGATCTGCAAATGATTTGTATGAGTATAATACACCTCTGGATGATTTAAAAATTATCCTAAGTCTTAAAACCGCTGACGACCAGACATTCAATTGTATAGCAATTTGTAAATGGGAGTCAAATTTTTTTTGAATCAGAACTATGGCTTCATGTTGCTCCCAGGAAAGGCATTAAGGAGTAGAATCAGGAACTTTTGACCGTTTCAAAAAATCTTGTTCCTAGCCTGAGAAAATCTAAAAAACCTCTACAAATTAGACAATTCTCAATAAACCTTAAATAATTGTGGTTTTTTGTGATTTCTAAGGCTAGGAACGAGATATTTTGAAACGGACAAAAGTTCATGATTCAGCGCCTCAAGGCCTTTCCAGGGAGCACCATGAAGCCATAGGTCTGATTCAAAAAAAATTTTAAATGTCGTCTATGCATTATTAATAGGTAATGAAAGAAATATATTTTTTAGTGGTCGGGTTCTAAAACTCAATTTTTTAAAATTCTTTTTCGGTCAGAAATGTTTTTAAGGTTAATTTTATCTGTTGCATATCCCCACTTTGTCTAATTCCGATATGAACCCGCCCTAGTATATACCTATTGGTCCTGTGGTGGTTTTAAGCTATTTTCTTGGGGAGTGGGACACCCCCAACCTCCCAAAAAAAAAATTATCCCCCCCACAAAAAAAATTCTGGGGACACTAGAACTTTTTTATATTTTTTTTAATATTACCTCATGGGGCAAAGCCCCTAGAGGCTAATGGATGGATGAAGTAGATAAATAGATTAATAATACCTTAAACTTGTTATGATCAATATAGAGATCAGTTATCATTCCATACAAACGTTCCAACCTGGAACAAAATTATTTGATACTCAATTTTAGGTTAAATACAAGACAATATAAAAAAGAATTAAAAAAATTTTCTTAGTATATATTAAAACTAGCGACTTCGCCCCTAGAATCTAGGGTTAGATAGACAAAAAAATACAACTTTATATAATAGGAAATAGTTTTTTAAAAATATCGTCATTTGAAAGTAAGAATTGTTAAAAAAAAATAATTATATATTACCTGGCCGGCTGCTTCTTAAACTGGGATTCTAATGTTTCTGCGTTATCCAAAATGTACCTAAAATGTATTAAAATCATGATTAAAAGTGCAATATATTCTGTGTACTTACTAGCCATTTTCTGGATAATGAAAATATATCCGAATATTGAAACTGTTCAGATACCGGATATCCGGATGAGTTTAAATGCCGAATATCCGGCAATTTGCTGGATATCGAACCAGAACCGGATATACGGCATTAGAAATCAGCCGGAAATCGGGTATCCGGCCCAACCCTAGTACTTACATATATTGACCACTAGTTTGTAGTAATAAGTTCATTGTAATGTTTGATGTGTGTTTATTTTTCAGACAATAAATTGTTGCTCACCCCCAATTATGATAAACAAAATATTCCCTTCTGTAAATTAAACTTATTTGTAAAGCATTTTGGACACTGAAGGTTTTTTTGGCCAAATTAAGATTTAATAAGTACCCCAAGTTTCTTAGCCAGAATAAAAAATTGTGCTTTCAAAACTTTAGGTACCAGCATGAATTATTATCCAGTGTTACCTCCCTGAATCTAATGTTGTACTGTGCATGGTAGGGTTGGGCCGGATATTTTTTTTAGCCGGATACCGGATATCCGGCTAATTTCAGATGCCGGATATCCGGTATCCGGCCGGATAAACGGCCAAATTACTACATATTAAAGTATCAAGAAAGGATATAGTCCCTTTCGTGGCAACGCACCTTAAGGGGCGATTCGTTTTATTTTTTAAATTGCTTTTAATAGGTTATTTTAGGTTAGGTTAGGTTATATTTGATAAGATGATTTCCCCGCAGGGTAAGGCAATTGGCCCCGCAAGGTTAGAGTCCCCCGCGAGGGGCTAGAAATAGGAGATACGCTACTGTGAAAATACGAATAATTGCTCCTTAAGGGGCGTTGCCACGAAAGGGACTATTCCCGCAAAAAAATTTCTTCATAAACTGGTGTTTTATGTTATACTAGCGTCTGCGTCCCTAGTATCTAGGGATATACATATATTAGAAGGGACATGAAAGTGCAGAAAAATAACTTAAAACCTTAGAACTACTTTTTTTATAAAAATTAAACAGCCTAAAACCACCCTGGGACTTATAAGAAGCTTCACTCTAAAGGAGAACCATATCAGTTCAGCAGTTAGCAAGATCCTTTGCTACAGACAAAAAAAAGCTTAGTAAATAAATCTAATTAACTATTACTACTCTCAATCTGTAATATCAATCTCTAACGGTTGGAGGATTGGCGGTGAGGTGGCGTTGAATGTCTCCCCCCCCCCCCCTCTGATTTTTTCTATCCCATTTTCTGTGTATAAAAGAACATAACTGAGAGTTGAAATTTTTTAATACCTCCTTCCTGGCACAGCAGATCTGGTAAGGTCATTTAGGTAAAAAGTAAAAATATTTTTTTACTTAAACAAAGCATTTCATGTTATCTAATACTAAAATATCCTATAGTCGTACATCCTCATATGTAATATAGGTGTTCAAGTCGATTTCAGGTTTCAGGTATAATCCTGCAAGTCCTGAACCTCCAGGTCTCCAGATATCTTTAAACGGTTCCTGTGACCGCAAATTTTTACTTGAAGATTTCAAATTTTAAACTAAGGCTTTTTTATATATCTTCATGACATATTACAATTTCATAAAATCTGTTGCCGTTTACCTGCCAACCGTCGGTTTGCGGCTGGCAGCTGCCAAGTACTGCTGCCACCGCCAAAATTTATGTTTTGAGATTTCTAATATAAAATTTACATAAACATATACATATTCAGAAAAAATTGTTCTTCTAATAAGAAAATTAAAGCCATTGAAGATTAAAAAAAACAGAGATTTTTGTTGTAAAATATAAAAGATTATATTGCCGGATATCCGGCCGGATAGTTTCAATATCCGGTGTGGCCGGATATCCGGCCCAACCCTAGTGCATGGTAATGAGTTGCGCCTGTTTTGGGCCAAGACATTCCCCCTACTCTGACTATTTATGTCGCACATCTGACACTAGGAACCCTTTTTAACGTCTTTAGTTATGACGCGGTGTCGGGCTGAGATTCGAACCTATGACCTTTCCGACGACGAGCGGATGCGCTACGTGTTGAGCCACAGTGGCGGGTAATGTTGTACTTACTTGTATTCTGGAGACAGAAAGGTTGTATCTGATTCATTGGCTGCCAGGTCACGTAATGGATCCAGCAAGGCAACCTGTTTCGCCAGCAGCAGCTGAGATTCTAAAACAAGAATGACAATATCCATAGCACAGGTATATAAAAAATATGTTACATTTTTTACATACAGTAGTAGATGCTTAACAGTCATACAGAAAGTGTCATGTTTGACGCAATAAAAATAAATCCAAATCCATCATTTTTTTAGGGATTTACTTTCCCAATTTTCCTCTCATTATTCCTTTTTAGATATATATTTTTATGACGTCACACATGACACTTTCAGTATCTCAGTGAACTATTCATAGAATAAGTCGTGTATATTATTTGACTTAATGACCCTCATTGTATTACCGACAAACTAATGCATTGCATATACTGGATGCGTCATAGGAATCTTCACCAAATTTCAGATTACTGACACACAGACGGACAAAGTGAGTCATCTGTGTATAGTTAAGGGAGGGGGGGGGGAGGGCCCAGGGGGGTAAAAGATTGTTTACTTCCCTCAAAGATGTAACACCTCATTTAACTCCCCCCCCCCCCCCACCCACGTTAAAAAAAATAATACATTGAATTACATCCCCCAAAAATCTTTGAATAACTTATTTTACCCCCCCTCAAAAAAAACTTGTTGTTCTTGGATAAGAATTTATTTATTTCTATTTTTATTTTACCTTTTTTAAGTCTAAAATTTACCTAATTTTGGGTGAATCAAAGACAGTGTTTCTAGTACACTTTCATCATTAACCTAAAATAAGTTTTATTATTGAATCACATTGACTTAAACAAAGCATTTGACAATCACAAACTAAAACAATACTGATATATACAACCAGAGAGAGAGATAGAACTAGTCCCCAAATTTTTATAATAACGTTTTTTTAATCGTTGACTTAACATTTTTGGTGACTTTAATTGAATTTTGATTGGTTGGTTCATTAAGTTGAGTGTCTTAACATTTCAACTACAATTTGTAATCTACAAAAGAGTTTATTTTGTATATATTTGATTAGAGATATACATTAATTTATCGGCCATTACCTTATCCCTTTAGTTCCATGGTTAACCCAAATCAAATAATATCACAAACCTGGCAACTAATATCAAGCTGTATCTTTTTCTTTGTCGCCTCCTTTGTGAGAAAATCTTTCAATATTGAAATTGTCGATATGTTGTCTGATGCAAAACTTGCTTCACCTTAAGAAAACAAGGATGACAACATCCATAAAAGCGAAGCACTGAAACTGTAGGACAAACGGACATTAACACTTTTATAGTGTCAGAACTGAATAATCAGAACATAAATGTATAAGAGTCGAAGCAAAATTGTAAGTAAATTTGTTGAAAAACTGCTTGAAACAGGATTATGTTTATGGACATACTTACATTTTTTGGACTTGATTTTAGAGTTGCTTCGCTTATAACATTATACTTTGTTGTCCCAGGAATCAACATACCAAAATTCAGATCAATCGGATGATTAGATCACATAAAAATTTGTTGTCAAAAAAGTAAAAAAATCAACATGTTTAAAATAGACGTACGGACATTCTTGTAATGATTATAGAGTTGCTACGCTTTCTAAATCGTACCTAACTACTAAAGGAATCACTATGTTTGAAATCGATAGGACAATTCTAACATGCCTAAATTAACGAAAAAAGCTATCCGTCTCTGACGGACGTACGGACTGACCCTAATTATAGAAAAGCTTCGCTTTTAAAAATGACATACTCCCAAAATTAAAGTTCAACTTCATTAAAACGTAGAAAAGGGTTAAAAAAAGAATTTGAATCTATATACCAAATTGCTGGTCTGAAGATTTTTTGCTTTTCAGGGAAGTTTTACTAAAAGTCTTGGGGATGGTTTAAAGATTTTTTTTTCTGACCTCCCCCATCCTTTCCTAGATCTATAAAAAAAAGTTACCTTTTGTATAAGAAATGACAAGAATAGTGTCCAGAAAAGAGGAGGAGAATGTGAGGGTGGATTTATCTCCTGCGGGACTTCTGTCAGGCACCTGCGTAGTAATATCAATAGGTATCATAAAGAATTATTTTATTGACTAAATGGAACATTAGAAAATAAGCAAAAAGAAAGAATGGTAATAGATCAAAATTATTAAATCATTTAGTCTTGCTGAAAGGTTTAAAGTGTGAGGGGTGATGTAGGAGGTAAAAAAACACCATGGATTTCAGTTTTAAAAAGAAAAATAGTGGAGGTTGAAGTTTTTTACAGTTCTCCAAAATTAATGTTTCTGTGGCCAATAAGAAGCTTCCCTGAAAAGTAGAGTCATATCAGTCCAGAGGTGGATTCTTAAAAAAATTTGCCCCACTAATCGCTTAGTGGGGCAAAATTATTTTCGTGAAAAATCCTTCAAAATCACATAAAACATCTACAAAACTTGAATAAAATCTTATGTGAATAACCCTTCTATGATTTTGTTTAAGTTTTGTAGATTTTTTATGTGATTTTGGTGGATTTTTCACGAAAATAATTTTGCCCCATTAAGCGATTAGTGGGGCAAATTTTTTTTAAGAATCCACCTCAGATGTAAGTGGAACAAAAGACTATTGAGATGTGGCGGCGACAAAACTGCTCATTAAAACTCAATGTGTTTGTAATGACAGGTATAGAAAGCATATTAGATAAAAGGTCTAGCTATGTTCTTATTACCTTACCCATTTATAATTTATATGCATATTGAAAAGTATTAAAGTTTACCTCAGGAACGCAGTTGGCGATCCAGGAGTGCATCTCAGCGAGGGTAAAGGATCCTTTTAGGGTCAGAGTATTCAGAGATCTTCTTTTGGGGGCTGCATGCACCCTCATATGCAATGACAGTGGGCGGATTTTGTACTGCTGAACCTTGAAAATTGCTGCTTTGTAATAATTATAGTTGCAATTCATTAAAAAATAAAAATGGTAGTAATATAGTAGTCTTATCTTTAGGATAGAGTAGAATATCAACAAGATTTTTCTCCAAGTTTTGTAAGAAGGGGATTATTGAGTAAGATTAGATACTCAATAGTAATGCACAATGTACATGATCTCAGTACTACCATTATCCAAAGCTACTCTGCGGAGAGCAACATTCGTCACACAGTGAAGCTCTCATGAAATAGCGGGACAAGTCATAATTAACGGGGTGCTTGAGCTGTCCCTAATTGCTAAACAAAAGTGTCTCTGATGACTTAGGTCCAAACCCTAGAAATCTATAGCCAATCAATTAATAAAAAATTTAAACATTCATTTTTAAGAACACAGTAATAGTGTCTGAATGATTATGACGTAACAAAAAAAATTAGCCAATGAGATACCACTATAAATTTTACCATTGGTCAATAACGGCCTCTCATTGGCTATTTTTTTTTGTTACGTCATAATCAGTCAGACACTATTACTGTGTTCATTTTTAATCAAAATAGAATCAATTAATTTGATTAAAGGTATACCTGACAGCACTTTGGTTGTAGTCTGGGAGTAACATAGGCTGTCAAGGTTCCATATTGTCCTTCAATACTTCGAATTTTTATCTCCAGTCTAGTAGTGTTGGCTTGACATCTTAAAATTAAAAAGAATAATTTGCAGGTTTCATATTTGAGGGAGGTGAGGGGGACATTGTGCTGTTTATTACACTAGTCCCCAATTTTTTCTGATAATGTTTTCTTATTTATTAGCTAAACAACACTGGAGACATCTATTAAATTTGTATTTGTTTGTTTATTAAGTTGAGTGTCCAAACGTTTCATCCACTAATTGTAATCTATACTTTTTTGTAAAATCATTGGTGATGTTCATCAATTACTGGCCATTTTCTTATCCCTTTAGACTTAATTATTTAATTTAAAAAATACATCCTTAAAGTTGTACCTGTAAGTAGCCAGGAGAAAGTTGCCATCATCAGGATTACAATCACTGTAGCTGACCACTGCTGAATTCTTTTCTATGTCAAGTAAGTCTACAGGGACATCACTGTGCAACAGAACATTATCTACAGAACATTTATAATTACAATGCATATTCTTAGTAGATTCAAAATATTGTACGGACTTAAATCTTACTTTGATGAATAATATACCATATCTATCTATATATTAAAACAAGGATGACAACATCAATGAAAGCAAAGCTCTAAAACCAGAAAGAAGTACAAACAACAATAACTCTTGTCAGAACTTTATAAGCAGAACATTAATTTCTAAGTCTAAACAAAAATGAATAAAAATTTGTTGCAAAATTTTGAAAATATAGGATACATTAAAAGCGCATACTTGAAATTTTTAGGATTTGTTTATAGACTTGCCTTGCTTATAGTACTTTACCCTGTTGTCCTAAGAATCATTATTCCAAAAATCAGATGAATAGAATAATCATATCATACACAAAAATTAAGTCAAAATGGAAAAAAATCGATAGGACAATTCTAACATACCTAAATCAACGAAAAGAAATAACCGTTACGGACAGACGGACGGACAAACCCTAATTAAAGAAAAGCGTTGCTTTTAAAATGGTACCAATTGAAGTTTGACATTCTAAACTTAGTAGGTAAGATGCATCAACAGAACTCAATGTCAATTTGTCCTGAAAACAAACAAAATTGTGCACTCTTTTAGTAATGTCATTCTTTCATGGAAAACTTGTATTTAAGGGCAAATAAACCAGGAATCTACAGGGATAAGACAGTGGCCGATAAATTAATGTACATCCCTAATGATGATACACGAATTACCCCTTCTGTAGATTAAAATAAGTAGTTGAAAAGTATGAACACTCAACTTAATGAACTAACCAATAAAAATTATCTAAGGTCTCAAATGTTGTCAAGCCAACGAATAAGAAAACTTAATCATAAAACTTTGGGAACTATTGTAATAAACTGCCCATTATCCCCTCGCTCTATGCAAATAAACACACATGCACATCAGAATGTAAATATAAAAGTTAGAATAATTATAAAATTACAAGAAAAACTTTTTAAAATGTGCTTTATAATAATATTGGGTGTCTTTACAGTTTTATACAAATGTACCTACCCATAATATTTAGTATTTACCTTGATATTAATTTTGGGTATGGTTGACATGCCTCCAAAGCTGCTGGTGGCTTGGGATTGATATCTATATAGATAAAAGAAGATTTTAGAAAGAACTTATTAAACAATTAATTGATATTCATATTTCAAATAATAGTTTATTCATGTTGTAATTAAAGTTTCAACAGTAGGACTTGTAATTTGTTTGTCCAACTGTAGCATCAAAGCATATCATAACCCAAAATATAAAATAAAAAAAAACAGGACCAGTAGGTATATTCACTGAAGAGTAGAATCCGATCGGTTCAGTGGTTACCGAGATCTTAAGGGACGGACGGACGGACAGACAGACAGACGGACGGACAGACAGACGGACGGACAGACAGACAGACGGACAGACAGACGGACAGACAGACAGACATAGTTCTACTTTGTATTATAGATAATAACCTAATATTGAAGTTGCAAAAAAAGTTTTCTTCTTGAAATGGTGTTTTATTATAGAAAAAAAGGTTAAAACTCAAAAATTAGTTAACTAGGTATCAAGTTGATCTTTTCACAGGGATTTTTGTTGTATAATATAAAAAATTAAGTATCCAGATTACCGGCCGGATAGTTTCAATATCAGGTATCCGGCCGGATATCCGGCCCAACCCTACTAAATACTCACTTTTCTCTTTCTTTAACAACATTATTATGAAGTTCATCCACTTCTTTCTGAAGGTTAACTAGTCTCATATGAACATCAGAGCTCATCTTCTCATCAGGGGCTGTTGTGTTGTTGTTAGCTGCTGGCAAAGTTGTTAATCCAAATACCTGTTAGGAAACATTTTGGATCATGGAAAGAAAACAAAGTAGTGGGTTTTGTCGTAATTTTACAATAGCTTTTCTCCCATTCCCTTGCCTCTGTGGGGGGCTCTAACCCTTTAGGGAAATCATTGACATTTACCTAACCTATCAAAATCTACTGTGAAAATACGACAAACCCGATACTTTTTCTGTTTTCTTTCCATGATCCAATTTTTTTGTCTAGAGCAAGTATACTTTCCACTGCAAGTTAAAACAATATCCGGATCTACTGCAGTTCACGGTAAAATATTGCTGGTAACGAATATTGCCAAAAATCTATGAATTTTAAAGGCTGCTAGCTGCCGAACGGCTGAACGTACAGATCATGCCCGCACACTGTTTTAATCAGCATAAGAAGGCCTACAAATAATCTGGAATAGCCATAAATCAATAATGCATAATTATCTCGCAGTGCAGAGAAATGCGCGATAAAGGCCTATTTTACGCGTTTTTTCTTCAGTGAAGCTTTCCCTGTGCATCATTGGATCTTGGCTATTCCAGATTATTTGTAGGCTTTCTTATACCGCTTAAAATGATGTGTGGGTATGATCTGTACGTTCAGCCGGTTGGCAGCTAGCAGCCTTTAAAATTCATAGATTTTTGGCAATATTCGTTACCAGCAATATTTTACCGTGAACTGCAGTAGATCCCAATATCCTGTTTAAAACCATGTCAATTTACTAAGATTAGTACAAAAATATCTAAAATCACCCATAAAACACATCGCCATCTTTCAAAATACACTACCAACATCAAATCAAGAAAATAAACCAGCTACGATGATATTGTTGTCCCACAATTTAAAAATTAGCTGAAAGAAGTTGTTTTAGTAGTCTAAAAATGGGCTTGGATTTAAAAACAAAAATTTTACAATTAATGTAAAAACGTTTCTTATTGAGCAATCATAACTCAAATAATAAACAAGTTTAATCATAATTTTTTTAAAGCTAACCCTAAAAGAAGGTTAATCTTGTATTTAAAATATCAGAATGGTTTTATAAAACTATACAGATATCAAATAAAAGTTTTACATGACCTACCTTTCCCGAGTATGTTGCTGCCACAATCTCCTGGTAGCCCAGGTGCCCCACCACCCCTCCCTCTGTGGATGTTACACACTCCCCGGCATTGTGACTAAACTTCAGGGTGGGCTCACACTCCTCCCCATCCTGGAAAAATTAAAAATAAAACATGCATGAAATATTTGAGCATGTTAATTGCTGGAGTTATATGAAAGCAAGAGTATATGTATTAAGAAATTGGAAACAGCTTGAAGTACCTCCCAAAAAATGACGTCATACAATACAAAGTACCAATGATAGGCCAGTATAAATTGTAATTGACTGGCCTCTCATTGTATTGTATGACGTCATTTTTTGCCGGCACTTTACATAAAGTCTCAAGAAATTTACGTTCATAATACAATTACAAAAATACAAAACGCAAGATACAAATAAAGCAGACATGCATTGTATGTACATCCATAGTAAGACTTTAAAAGCAAAGAAAAATAAAAATCTAAAAGAATGAAAAAATAAGACAGTCAATACAGAAAATTATGGGCGCTGAATGATAAACAAGGATGACAAGATCCATTAGCAGAAAAAATTTAGTTGCTCATTGGTTGCTCATTGGAGAAGAGAATCTTGCAGAGCTGTATTTAGTGCCTTAAGAAAATGGGGATAGATGTCACAGCTTTTGGCCTACATATTCTATTGACGTCATAGTAGATCGAAAGAGAGAGGGAAGAGGAAAAGAGACGTCAATAGAATATGTAAGTTAAAAGCAGTGACATCTATCCCCATTTTGTCAGGGCACTATAGACAGCCAGGAGAATCTTCACAAATATCAATTCTATCTTGAATAGCACCGAAGAAAATCATATTTACCCCATAGCATTACTGACTGACTTGCACACTGTGACGGACGGATCTACGACAAACAAAGTTAATTATAGAGTAGATACGTTACTAAAAAGTATTAACATACACCAAAAGCTCTTTTATTTACCTCATATGAATAGACTTCAATTGTACCATCGTTTCGACCAATGATAAGCTCTTTTACTCCATCACCTAAATAATTCCAGGTTAAACCAGTAGCTGCGCCCCTTGCATCTAGAGCATCTGTATTCTACAAAGATAAGCAGTAATTAGCCTAAAACCACTCCAAGACTTGAATTTAAAAAATTAAATAGCCTAAAACCATCTCAAGACATAAATTTAAAAAGGAAATAGCTTAAAACCATCCCAAGACTTGAATCAAAAATTTAAAATGCCTAAAACCATTATTTTATTTTCACCTGTTAAATCATAGTTATCAATACATTGAATAGAAGAATATACTCCATCTTTCTCAATCACCCAACCTAAAAATTATTTCAATGATTTCAATAAAAACATGGAGAAAGCCTAAAATGTCACGTGTGACGTCATTAAAATCCATCTCTTTTTTGGGGTTTCATTTCCCACTTCTCCCCTCATCCTTCCTATTTAGACGTATCTTTATGACGTCACACGTGACATTTTAGGCTTTCTCAAAACATGGTTATAATAGCTAGAACCACATGGACCATAATCATCTCATGAATCGTGTTCAAGCACAGAAATCAAGGACGTCAAAGCCTTTTCTTTAAGGGGAGAGGTATAAAGAGGAGTTTTTAAAAGATTTTTATTAGTGTGGGTGGGGGGGGGGGAGGAGTAAACACCCCTACACCCCCCCCCCCTCTTGTATGATCCTTAAGTATTAAACTTAAGTAATATGCTCTACCATGAAAATTAAGCCTAAAATTGCATCATTGACTGATTCAAATTTCATAAAAATGAATAATTTCGAATTTCTTATTATATGGTTCAGGTTTAAGTAATCAAACATTGTCCATTTCTAAGGTTTTCGATGTACAATATACTTAGGTTCTATAAGATGTGTATACATATGATTTTTATTTGAAATGTATTAATGTAAAATGTTTTTAAAAAACTTTATGCAAAAAAATATTTTGCTTTTTTACTATTCAAGTAATCATCAAAGTGTCAATAAGAGCAAAAAGCGAATTCAATATTTTTCCTCAATTTTTGCCATCTAAACGAAGAAGCCTTTTATGCCTAATAAGAAATGACGTCAAACAATTCAAATGACCAATGATAGGCCAGTAAACATTGTAATTGACCAAATTTAAAATGTATAATGGTCCATCATTGGTCATTTGTATTGTATGTCGTCATTTTTTATTAGGCACTATAATCTGCTTCCATCTAAACTTGATAAAATTCAAATGGCGGATACTTTAATGTTTGTGTTGTCTACCTGCTTCTGGTTGACTTGCCCCGACTGTCATGAGGCCAATTTTTCCATCTTCTGTGCCATATAATATCTAATTAACAAATAATTTAAGTATTGTAAACAGTGGCGTGCACAGGGTCTTCTTAAATTAAAGGTGGGTGTGCCTTTGCTGTTTTTAACTTGATACCCCTCTTTGGCTGTTTTATGGGGTTGTATCAGGGGGTTGTAAACCCTTGTCAAACGGGGTAAATGGGTTCAAAAACAAAGTGGGGTTTAAGCTCCTTTATTTTGCTTGTCATGGGGATGGACATAACCCCCGCTACATCTAATATTGTATTACAAACTGTCTATAAGGTGCCTTCCCCCAAAGTGTTTAACCCAATCGGAGGCACTAACCCTTTGGGGCCACCCAGTACCCTATATAACCTACCTACAGTAATAAACAAACAAAATAAAAACTAAATACCTCTTTATTTTCAACTAGCGGCTACGCCCCTAGAGGCCTCTAGTGGCACTTTAAATGTTTTTTTTATATCTAAAATATTGCTATTTTACGTTTGACGTTCATTTTTCGTTGAACTCTCTTTCTAAAATCGCGAAATTAAAAAAAAAAATATTTCTCTAGGGAGGGTGGTGGTACCCTCCCCCAAAATAGTTATAAACCTTCCCGGGACATATGAGAATCTACCCTATTAAGGAGAACCCGATCGGTTCAGCGGTTAGCGAGATCCTTCGGTACAAACATACAAACACACACACAAACACACATCCTGTTACTTTATTATAAGGATTTATATAAAAAATTGGGATAGGGGGGGGGGTTCAAAGTTCGATAAAAAAAACGTGCAGAATCACTCACCTGATCTCCGTCATCACCTCCATTGTTGTTGAATAGCTGGAGGGTTGTGGGAGCCCCGGGTAGCTCACTCGTGTACAACAACTCACTGAAAATTAACTCAAGTTCAGCCCACGCTAGTTTAGAGCCCAAAATGACTTTGGAAAAAAATAACCTCTCCCCGTTTTTTTCGAAATATGGGGGGTTAATAGTATATAATCAACAGAAAGTAGGCATCACAAGCCTTTAATTTGAACCATAGAGTATAAAACAAAAAAAAATTTCTCTGAAAGATGATTGTCTGTTGAAGAACAGGTTTAGACATACTGAATTTTATAAAGTTATAGTATGACGATTTCACTGAGGCTTACTCGCGGCTGCCGAGCCCTTTCAAAAAGAACCGAATTTTCTTGATCAAAATTCTTTTTCTGTTTAACCAAAGAAGCTATCTTTTTCTGCAAAAAAAAGGCGGATTGTCTATTTAGGAACAGCTTTAGACATTCAGCTCAAATTTAAAGTTACATGACGGTTTCACTGAGGCTTAAACGCGGCTACCTACATTTTTTTTACAAAAAAACCGAAAAGGCGGTTTTTGTATTTAGGAACAGCTAGACATCCAGCTGAAATTTAAAGTCATATTATTTCAATTTCCCTGAGGCTTACACGCGGCTGCCGAGACCTACTTTTTTTGTTGTTGTTAATTTTTAAGTTACATTGTTACCCAGGTTAATAAAAATGTTGGCCAATTAACTTTTATTATGGTTGGTTCATATTAGCAGTACCCAAACTTTTCTACCAATAATCTTTACCTTTCTTTGAGAACTCTGATGCATCTATCTGCACATGCCAATATAGGTCGCAAGCTTCGTACCTAAATTATTGCAAGACTAGAGGTATCGCCCATAGCATCTAGGGGCTTTGCCCTAAGAGGTAATTAAAAAAAATAAAATAAAAAATAAGAACCACTGGTGCTACCAGTAGTTTTATGTGACCTAACTTCGACATAAACAAAAAAAAATGGGGGAGATTTTTTTGTTTTTGAAGGTTTGGGGGTGTCCCAATCCCTAAGAAAATAGCTTAAAACCACCACAGGACCAATAGGTATATACCCTGAAGAGTAGAACCCGATCGGTTCAGTGGTTACCGAGATCTTAAGGGACGGACGGACGGACAGACGGACATCATTCTACTTTGTATTATAGATTAGTCCTTATTGTATAAAAGTAACAGAAGGTCTATCTGTCTATCTGTGTGTCTGATTAACATCTCTGTGTCTGTAAACACACTGGATTAATACGATTCTCCTTTATAATGAAGCTTCTTGAAAGAAAGTTTTATACTATTTTCGGGAAAGGTACTCGACCCTTCCAAGAAAGTCAACTCTGTAAAAAATACCCCCCTCCAAAACAAATTTGTATTTTCTTTTTCTTTTAAAAACATAGAATAGAAAGTAGAGGGCTTACCCCCCTCCCCACCTACCCCCATTATCCCCCAGGGCCCAGGGGCTCCATTTTTATTTTAACTCAATGATTCACTATTTTGAATGACTATAATTAGCATAAACTAGAATTAATAGTTCCTTCTCTCAAAGTGCTAAGCGAGCATACGACAACCCCCTTTGAAAGAAAAATTATTAAAGGCGGTTGATGGTTCTCTATCCGGCTGAGCCTACACCTATGATTCCCTAATCCTGCAGGGCGCCGCTACCCTGTACCCATTAATACAACCTAACCGCCGAATTTATTTACACAAAAAAATGTTACTTTTTCCGCAGGCAAGGTGAGAACATCATTTATTCTGTCTCCTGCCAGCAGGTAATTAGCATCCCTTAAACAAAGATATCATTATTCAAAAGTAACAGGATGTCTGTCTGTGTGTAGAATAAGATCTCATTTCTCATAAGTCCATGGAAAGATTAATAACTATTTTTGGGGAAGGTAGCACCACCCTCTCGAGGGAAATAGCCCCTAGAAAAAAACGTTCTTTTTTAGGAAAGGTGTTTTTCTAGAAAGGTGTATTTTTTAGATGAAACTTATGATGTACCGTTTGCCGGGCCTTCGTCCTCTCGGGCCAACAAAAATGTGCTTATCCTCATTATTTTTCATTTAACCATCCGTGGAAATGTGTCTATAATACGATGGTCTGTATTGAAATTCCTGTAGTTACTTGCCTCATCAATTACCTCATACGGGTGAGGCTACTGTAAACCTCTTCTCTCCTTTTCTGTCGAAACATTCGGTGGTATTAGGTTAGGTAACACACAACAGACAACCAACTATTTGATTGCGCGAATGAGTTGTGCCTGTTTAGGGCTAAAGCATTTCCCCTACTAAACGCTAACTATTTATATCGCGCATCTGACATAGCAGCAGAAGGAACCATTTTTAACGTCTTTATGCCGCGTTGCCGAGCTGAGATTTGAACTTATCACCTCTCCAGTTCCTAGCTGACTGCATGAAAAGCCACTGTGGCGGATTTTTACCTGCAATCATTATAATGATTATAGACATAGTTTCCACACACCAGTAAATCACTTCCAGAAATATACATACTCTAAAAACAAGCCAAATTGAAGGGCTCGGCAGCCGCACATAAGCCTCAAATTTAGATCTGTTTGTGTGCAAAAATTAAACTTCTGAAAGGATGGATTGTCTGTTTAGGAAAAGTTTTAGACACCCTGAATTTTAAAGTTATAATATGACGATTTCACTGAGGCTTACACGCGGCAAATGCGCGGCTGCCGAGCCCTGGCAAATTTAATACAAGATAAAAATATTGAAATCAGTTAAAGTTCAGAGACATTACATGTTTTGTAAATGAAAACGTTCTCTTATTTTGGTGAAAAAAGTTAAATAATATTTACTGTATGTATATAATTTTTGAATGAGCATTTTATAGACAAACATTATTATTCAGTAGTTTCACGAATATACAACTATACAATTGAAACACGACAATAGACGTTTCAACTACCAAAGACAAAATTTGGGTAAAATTTATCCACCATTCCTGTCAAATTATCCTTAATGATAATGGATATAGAATACGTGGATATTGTGGGAGATTCTCAAATACCCTGATAAAATGCTTCTCCCAGCTGTATAATATAATGTTTGTCTCCTCCCCCTCGTATTACTTTACTCCATCCCCTCCCCTAACCAAGAAGGAACGTAATGACCAATATTTGAAGACTATATTAGCAATCTTAATTGACGACAAAAATTCCATGTTTTTCATATCCATTCCAAAGACAATTAAACCTGTATTGATTCCGCCAAGTTAGTTTCAAACTGGAGGAACATCTTTCCTTTCTTGGTGAATCCTTTCACTTCGCTTCCACAGGATACAAAGATTTTATCCCTAAAATAGATAACTAGACGATTTCATACAAATTACCTTGTTGAGCAACGAAACCTCCCCATCTCCTATAATTAAACATAGGGGCGGGGTAGGTTATTACTTATTAGTGCTCGACAAAGACTTTGCATGAAAGCACCAACAATTACATTACTATGTATAGTATATAGAATCATTATAGAAAATTATTCTCTGAATATAGATGAACATTGAACAAATGTCATAATTTTAAAACTTGAATCTACCTATGTAAAAATCTAAGGTTCATTTGTTTTTCTTACATAAGCGAGTGGTTTTCCAACTTTTCAAGTACAGTGTTCAAAGTTTAATTCTTTTAATCAACGTAGCTAGAACTCCTTGTAATAATAGCAATGCAAATATCACGCATTATCTTATAATTTCAGTAATAAGTCAGCTAAATTTATGTTTATCAAAGTTAATTATTTTTACTTCAATAGACAAATGAAAATAGACAATTCAAAATGTTATAGAAAATAATGCATCTGACTGGTCCTATTACCCCTACAAGTTTATCTATTCTACTTCCTTATAAAGTTTCAAGCACAAGAGACGTAGCGGTACAAATGAGGGAGATGAGAGATGAATTGGGCAAGAAAACCCCTTAAAAAAGAGATGGATAGTCCCTCATTTTTATGACGTCACATGTCTGCTTCTTGAGACACGTTGTCCCTCTACACAATAGACAAATGATAATAGAGTACTAGTTAATTATTAAGCTGTTTTCTACCTGACAGTGCCTATTGCCCCTCCAAGTTCAACTCTGTTGATTTTATTTCCAGGAAGTGTTTTAAACACAATATTTGGTTCCCCATTCTTCATGCTAAACAACTAAATAAAAAACAAGGATGACAACGTCTGTAAAAGATGGTAGGACAAACGAACATTATTACTTGTAGGGCGTCAAAACTTAATGCGCTGAAGTTATATTTAAAATTGAAGCTCTACAAAGTTTGCAGTGTGACGTCAATAGATCCATCTCTTTTAGAGGGTTTCCTTTCCCACTTCTCCTCCATCCCTCATTTTTATGACGTCACACGGCTAATTTTTTCTGACACTTTGTAGATTTTCAACAAAATTGAATAAAAAATTGTTGCTAAATTCTTAAATACAGAATACGGAAAAGATATTCGAGGCATACTTACATTTTTAGAGATGACTCGCCTATAATATTGTACCTTGTTGTCTTAGAAATCATTATTCCAAAATCAGATGAATAGGAGAATTCGCACCACTTAAGTTTTTTTCTGTCTCATCCTTAGGTATTACTTTTTATTCCTACTAGCGGCTTCTCCCACCCCCTAAGAAAATAGCCTAAAACCACCATAGGACCAGTAGGTATATTCCCTGAAGAGTAGAATCCGATCGATTCAGTGGTTACCGAGATCTTAAGCTTCAGAAGGACGGATGGACAGACAGACGGATAGACGGACAGACATCATTCTACTTTATATTATAGATAAAAACTTACTTGAACAACCCCATCTTCATCAGCAAAAACAACTCTTTGAGGAACTTTTTCACCAGTATTGGGTAGGATACGCAGGGTCCTGCCGGTTGTCAGCCCACCCTGGATACAATTTTTTTAGAGAGGCGTTTGTTGTTTAAATGATTTATTCATCTTATGGAAAAAATTATACATAATAAAAATATAAACAATTAAACAAAAAGCAAACATAGATAGCAAATAGTTAGAAACAATGTTTAACAATCTCACAGTTAGTTAAATAGTTTCAAAATGATAAATATGATAATTTATTAATGAGATTATTAGCAACATAATGTTATAACATATATGACACATAAGTTATATAGTAGTTAATAACATGATATGATAATTGTTAGATGATAGAAGTTAATGTTTTTGTTGCAGTTAAGTTTATATTTCATAATTATTGTATTAGTAATCCACAGATAAATAAAGTTTACTATTATCACTTTTTACACTTTATACATGATCCACAAAGACAAATATCAATGCTTCTCAATGCTGATTTCTTCTGCAGTATTTCCATGACTTTAAATTTGAAGGGGAATCAATACATGAATACATAGATAGGTAGTCCCTTTCGTAAAATTATAACTACTAGGTTACTCTTTTTCAGGTATAAGGTATTACCAACAGGCAAAATAGAACTAAAATAATATTTAGGGGGCAGATGAAAGGTTGTTTTTCTTAATTTTCATAAGTGTTGCCCCCCGAGAAAGCCCAATCTGTCCTGATTTTGTATCACTTTTGAAAAGTGCGATTCCTGTGACGTCATATAAAAAGAGAAGGGGGAAGAAAATCTCTTCCCTTTTCTCCCATCTCTTTTGAAGAGATTTTCTCCCCCCTTCCCTTTTTCTTTCCCGAAACGTATATGACGTAACTGGAATCGCACTTTTAAAAGTGATACAAAACCGGGACAGATTGGGCTTTTTCTTGCCCCCCAACAACAGCTGAAAACAACGTATAGGTTTCGTGATTTTTTTCCGAAATTAATTTCGTTGTTGGTATAAGCTGACTCTTTTTACTCTTACAGGATTTGGTCTTACTTTCAATACAATAAGTTGTCAGAAACAAAAATCAATACAAATTAAAAAGTGATTTCTTCCTTACGAAAATTTTTGTTAATTTTTATTTAGTCACATATGATTCATTAGTATAATGGGAGGAATGAAATTTTCCTGTATTAAAAATATTTAAAAACTGCCAATAATTACTGGTTATTTGATTCACATAAAATCTCCTAACTAATTATGTTTGATTCAAGCTAATCTACAACATATGTTTGTCCCGAAGGATAAGACAATATGCGATAAATTTATGTACACCCTAACAATTATGAAGAACAAAGTTTCCCCTCATAAATTCTTGGTGGAAAAGTTTAGACCCATCAAGATTTAATAAAAGTACCCAAATTTTTTTTGACAAATGAATTAAGGAACTTTGGGTACGGGTGTAATTTACAGTCATTTACAAACATTAAACAAAATTGATCTTGATCTTGAACTTTGGGTACGGGTGTAATTTACAGTCCTATTTACAAACATTAAACAAAATTGTTTTGTACAATGAAATATGTTAAACAATGCCCTTACTTTCATTAGGTATACCTAACTATTGAGTAGGTACACCTAACTATAGAGTAGGTATACCTAACTATTGAGTAGGTAAACCTAACATATTGAATAGGCATACCTAACTGTTCTTACCTGTATGTATTCCACCCTTCCTAGCTCTAATTCCATAATAGATTCTGAAAATATGGTGTCACAACTTTTTATAAATAAGGACAAAAAACTTTGATAGTAGAGCAGCTTATTGAACCGATATATAGACTTAAAATATATAAAGAGAGAAGACAAATATAAGGAAAGAGAGAGAAGGAGAGGGAAAGAGAGAGAGAGAGAGAGAGAGAGAGAGAGAGAGAGAGAGAGAGAGAAGGAAGGAGTGAGAGTAGAAATTTAAGATGAACAAGAAATCACGAAATAATTGGATATAGTCCCTTTCGTGAAAACGCCCCTTAAGAGGCGAATCGTCTTATTTTTAAAATGACTTTTAATAGGTTATTTCAGGTTATATTGGGTTAGGTGATTGCCCCACAGGGTTAGGCAATGCGAACCGCAGGGTAAGAGCCCATCGCAGGGGCTAGAAATAGCTACTGTGAAAAAACGTAGAATCGCCTCTTTGACGTTTGACGTTACACAGTCACTTACAGGAGTAACTTCAAAAGAAAAAATTTAACAAATATATTTCCCCAGACTAATAGTAAATTAGCATGCTGTTATTGTTATCAAGAAAGAATTAGTGCAATAAAATTACAAACATTTTACTAAAATATTTTCGTTTAATAAATAATAATCTAGAGGCTTCAAATTTGAAGGGTGAGTAAGAGGGCAGAAAAATGTACTAAAACCATGCCAAGATTTTTATTAAAACCCATCCATATAACTCACTCGCTTCAGTTGTTATAAAAATCTTAACGAATATAGAAAAAAAACTTACTAAATATTTATAAAATTTAATAAAATAGATATAATTAACTTACATTTAGTCAATTTATAAACAAAAAAGGTTAAATCAAATAAAACTTACATGTAGAATTAAACTTATAAATATTCTAAACACTGAATTTTTGTTTACTAAAAAGAAAGCTGTATAAAATATTCTCGTTGGTCTAAACCAAATATATTTATCTACAGGTATTTTGGTTAATAGCTTTCTTTTTCCTTTACTAAACATTTCTACCTTGATTTACATTGTAAGGAAAGTTGGATAGGGAAAAATAATTTATTTACAATACCTACCACAAAGTACATCATTAATAAAAGATAATTTTATTTAAAACAAGGATGACAACACCTATAAAAGTGAACGGAATGACAGACGAAAAGTAACTCTTGTAAAGTGTTAGAACTGAATATACAAAATATAAAATATAAAAAGTTTTGACAAAATTATACTAAATTTGTTGCAAAACTAAGAATACTGTTTGAGGACATACTTACATTTTAGTACTTGATTATATAATTGCTTTGCTTATAATATTGTACTTTGTTGTCCCAGTAATCAGTATACCAAAAAGTAAAAAATCAAAATGTTTAAAATGGACGTATGGACATTCTAGTAATGATTATAGAGTTGCTACGCTTTCTAAATTGTACCTAACTACTACAGGAATCATCATGCAAAGTTTGAAATCGATAGGACAATTCTAACATGCCTAAATTAACGAAGAAAGCTATCAGTTACGTACGGACGTTCGGACGGACAGACCCTAATTATAGAAAAGCTTTGCTTTAAAAAAAATGTTTTTGAAACTTACGTTATTTTCTTAGCTTTAGAAGGGCTTATTAATGTCAAATAATTAGAGAGAGAGTGGACAATGGAGCGAGAGAAATTGATCTGAAGATTGCACTGGTACCCAAAGTTTTATATACCGCGGTATCTTATTCGTTGGCTCATAAACCTTGGGTACTTCAATTTATATATGTTATTTTGTTATAAATGTTATATATGGGACGAATAAGTAAAAACAATAATTTATGTTACCTAATCTAACCTAAACTAATTAATACATTTTTAAAAGAATTATGATTTTTATTTAGTACAGTTTGAACTTACTATAGCATTTAATAGATATGCTTGCGTTACAATTGCGTCAATAGATATAGTAGATCTAGATGGTCAATCTGGCCCCTTATTCCGTCAAAGATAAAAAGGAATTCTAATGCAGACGAACCCTTTTGTTTATGTATTTATATACGAATCATTAAAATGTTATTCCAACAAGGATGACAACATCCATAAGTAGCGAAGCACAAAAATTGTGGATGGGAATACGTAGAAGTAGATTTAAAGTTTATTTATTAAAATCAATAATATATTTATTGGAGAAAAAAAACATGAAACCTTGTTTTATTTTGTATGATGAAGATGGTTAAAGTAAATTACATACTAGATGCACATAACAATGGGAAAAAATATTTTGAAACTGTTAATGCAAAAAAGTTAAAAAAGTTTTAAAATTGGACCAAAAATGCCAAAGATATGGGGAAATATATCAACATATAAAAATAGCCAAAAACCTGCCGCCATTGTTTCTTTTCTTAAAACGCCAGAAATTTAATTTTAATATCTTTAACTGAAAAATTTATGAAAATTGGACTATAAACACCAAAGATATGGGTAAAAATGTAAAAAATATAAAAATAGCCAAAAACCTGCAAAAAGGCAGTCTGACCGTCATTGTTGTTTTCTTCAAATGCCGGGAAATTTGTTTTGATAACTTTAACTGAAAAAATTTTGAAAATCGGACCATAAACACCAAAGATATGAGGAAAATTTGGAAAATATAAAAAATAGCCTAAAACCTGCAAAAAGGCAGTCTGACTGTCATTGTTGTTTTCTTCAAACGACAGGAAATTTAATTTTGATATCTTTAACTGAAAAAAATTCGAAAATCGGACCATAAACACCAAAGATATGGGGGGAAATGTGAAAAATATAAAAATAGCCAAAAACCTGCAAAAAGGCAGTCTGACCGTCATTGTTGTTTTCTTCAAATGACGGGAAATTTAATTTTGATATCTTTAACTGAAAAAATTTCCAAAATCGGACCATAAACACCAAAGATATGAGGAAAATTTGAAAAATATAAAAAATAGCCTAAAACCTGCTAAAAAGCAGTCCGACCACCATTGATGTTTTATAGTTAATTGTGCTCCTTAATGATGGGAATGTTGTCAAAAAATTTCAGCTCTCTATCTTTTATAGGAGCCGAGAAAATCACGTTTCCCCCAATTCATTAATTACGGACGGACGGACGGACAGACGGACGGACAGACGGACGGACAGACGGACGGACAGACGGACAGACGGACGGGCGGACATTGTGAATTATAGAGTAGCTTCGCTACTAAAAATCTAACTTTATCCAAAAAAATTCTACTATTCATTGCTGACTTATTTCATATCCTATTATTTAGAGTAGTACTGGTAAGCTTTTTTGTCTGTTGCGAATGATCCTGCTAACCGCAGGTTTTAGGCTATCATATTTCAAATTTAAATCAGTGAATGGTTTTAGGCTATTTTTGTGCTCCCTCTCTGACAAGTCAAACACATTTTGAAAAATTAAAATTTATTATACAAATTCAAAATATTACAAGTAGGTATCAATGGCTTAAATCATATCATTAAAATTAATAAATAAATAATTCTATTGAATATATTAGATTTTTTTCAATGTGGCTCAGAACCGGTTTTAATCCAGCGGATATGAATCGGATACGGAACCATACTGGGAATTTCGTTTATAATACTTTTGGTTTGCTTCCATAAACAAAATTAGAATATTTTCTCTTGAATATTTTTCACTTTTTTCGTTCATTCTCATTTTTGCACACATCAGTAAAATTTTTCCCCTAAAAATAGAGATAAAATTATAAATAGGAAAAGCTAAATTATTAGCTCCTTGCGACTACTTGCACTTGGGGTAGATTGTTTTTACCCCAAAAACAACGAAGCGAAGCTTTCCTATTATTGTTAGGGTCAGTCCCTACTTGTAATTGGTTGATTGTAACTTAAACCTTGAAATTTATGTCATGACATTTTAGAAAAGCTTCCTACTTGTTTTATCATACAAAGAATATTTTTTTCTACTAAACTGATTAAGTTCTTTGTTTCACGGAAGTTACAAACAGCTCCCAGGATGCTATTATGATATTTCATTTTTTGATTTAAGTAACAGGTTGTCTGTGTGTCTTTCTGTCTGCATCTTAAGATCTGGCTAACCGTTGGACTGATTTGGTTCTTCAGTAAAGCTTCTTTTAATTCACGTGAAGGTCAATAATTATTTTGGGTCCCAAAAGAAATCGCACCTGGAAAAATTACCTACCCCATTTTTTTGGTTTTATATACTTAGTCTTTTCAAAACTAAATTAGCCCAACCTTAGGTGTTATAGATGCCTTTAGGGGTATACTTTAGGGGACAAGACTTAAAGGGAAATATACTTTTTACGATTTAAATCATTTTATAGACAGATGAAGGGAAAAAGATCTGTCTAAAATGAAGCTATAGGTGCTATATACAATACCTCGGATGCTTCCTTAGCTAAAGCTGCAGCCGCCGCCTTTTCTTCTGCAGCCTAAGAAAATTCAAATTTTTGTGGCAATCTAACAAAAAATAATACATAGTGGACCACAAACAAAAAAGACAACATATTTCTGATTATTTTTAGAAGCGAAGCTAATCTATAATTCACTTTCTGTCAGTCCGTAACGAAGTACCTAAGAGTTAGGGTTTAGGAGATATTAACTTTTTATTCACTTTCTTTTCTAGTGGAATGACTTCATTTCCGAAAATGATACTTCAATCAGATGTGGCTTTCCAGGAAAGGTGGATATTTTTGCTCTTATATCTTTAATTAGCGGCTACGCCACAAGAGTCCTCTAATGACATATAAAGAGTGGGGTCGGGGTGGGGTTAAAGTTGACCCCACAGTTTCAATTTTTGTTTAAAAAAGAAAGTAAGGAGAGTGGGGGAGAGGTCAATTTTTGACTATGGGCGATTTTTTTTGGAAGGGTGGTGGTATCGATTCTTCGTATTTCTAAAATGGCTTTTTATAGGTTATTTTAGGTTAGGTGATTGCCCCACAGGGTTAGGCAATTGGCACTGCAGGGTTAGAGGCCACCACAGGGGCTAGAAATAGGAGAAAAGCTACTGTGAAAAATACGAAGATCCCCCCTTAAGGTGCGTTGCCACAAAAGGGACTATACACAAACCTTACGAGGAGAAAATTTACTGTAAAGAAGAACCATATCGGTTCATTGGTTAGTGACATCCTTCGGTACAGACTGACAGAGATCCTGTTACTTTTATATAAGGATTCTAACTTTATGAATATAATCACCTTTTCCCTCGCCCTTTCTTTCCTTTGCTCACTCTTCTCCTGCAATAAAAAGAGTCAGTTTATTTTGCTAGGTTTTGAACCTTCAACTACAAAATTCAAATTCTTTTTCGGTGCGGGGTGGATGGAGTCGATCCTCCTACATTTTCCATTTTATCTTTATAATGAAGGCCAGGTCCTTTTATAGGATGTATTTTTTAGGGGCAACTTTTTTGAGAACTTAAGGGTGCCATCAACAGGAATAAGGTATAGACAATAATCAAAATTAATCTAAAATGATAAAAGGTATTTAATACGAAGCGTGGACCCCCTAAAATCAGTTACAGTTAGCCATCAATCAAAAATTTTCTAGACCTACAGATAGTTCACTTGTGAAAAAGAGCCATATCGTTCCAGTGGTTAGCGAGATCCTATGATTTAAAACAAACATTCTGTTACTTTTATGCTATGATTGTTTAAAATTTACCCTTGCTCTTTGGCGTTTATACGTCATATCCATAGCCAACATCCTAAATTAAGACACTTTGGATCATGGAAAAATAACCGAAGTAGCAGGTTTTGTCGTATTTTCACAGTAGCTTTATTCTTATTCTAGCCCCTGCTGTGCCAATTTCCTAACCCCGTGAGGCAATCATTAACATTTATTAAACCTAACCTAAAATAACCTATCAAAAGCTACTGTGAAATTACGACGAAACCTGCTACTTCGTTTACTCTCCACAATACAATAAAGAACACAGCCAAAAGCCTTTTTAATACAAAGTCAGCTTTACTATATAAAAATTTTACGGACGGAAAGAAGTACAAACGGCGAAAGATTAATTAAATTCATTTAGAGGACTTTAAAACTGTAAAAACCATTCTTTTAGCCAAAGTTAAGAGATCATTGTTGCTGATTAATAAAAAATTAACAGTGGAAACTTGTAACCAAAAGATGCATCTACATTTTATATTTGCAGTAAAATTATCCTAAAGGTGTGAAGATGACTAATTGTCTATAATTAGAATTTCGTGGATTTTACAAAAAATAGTTGGGAGATTTTTACAACTTTAATTTTTTTTACAACTTCTGTCTGTCTGAATGTTAGAGGCTATTTTTTATAAGATCTGATAGAAGTGAGTGAATTTTCAATTGTCCTAAAAATCTTTATATAGGTTTTATACATATATAAATATTCAATGAAAATCAAGAAAGTAGCGTATTTAATATCTGTAATTATAGAGTAGCTTGTATTTAAAAAAAAGAACGAATACGAAAATAATGATAAAAATGTATAATACCTGATATGTGTTTGATACCAAAGTCTGGGAACAATTAATTCAACATTTTTTGTTGTGGTGTATTAAAGAATTTTTAAACAGGTCTGGATATAAACCAGCAAATTGAATAATTGCGTGATCTTCATAATGCAATTTTTCGCAGCTCCTCCCGCCATCAGTAGACAAAAGCCCACTGAGGCCTCTAGGGGCACTTGAGGTGGGGCAAGTCGAACCCTCCATATTCTATATTTTAGTTTTAAAAAGAAAAATAAGTGGTTTTTTTTTGGGGGGGGGGGTCATTTTTATCAATGGGCAATTTATCCTCCAGAATAGCTATAAACTTCCTTAGGATCCATAAAAAAAACTACAATGTTCAGAAGTTAGCGAGATCTTTTAGAACACACAAACAGACACAGACCCCTTTTACTTTTATATAAGGAAATATGTAGCTAGTCATTTAAAGTTGGCCCTAAGGTACCTACTGTTTTTTATCCGAACTTAATAATAAGATGATTAATAGGGTGGGTCGATTTTGGAATTTCACATTAGTAGACATTGGCAAGGGTTACTGGGCCAGTATAAAAACATGTGAAACTTGAAAGAGGTTTTTTAATCCAAAAACAACGGGCGCGCGGGGGGTATAAAATGTGCCCGTCCCCCTATAAAACCAAAAATTGAAATTCCTTCAAACACAGGCATGTTGCATTTCAAAATGACTGCATTGAAATGCTGATTACAGATCTGAAAACCGTTTTGAAAAATATTGATTCAGTCAGAAATGATTTTCAAATAACCTACCAAAATGAACAATTTTGACCAAATCAGCTGCTTTTAGGTACTTAATGAGATCTTATTCGAACTAGGAGCAATATTTTTCAAAACGGTTTTCAGATTCATAATTAGCATTTCAATGCGGTCATTTTGATATGCAACATGCCTGTATTTGAAGGAATTTAAATTTTTGGTTTTATAAGGGGGTGGGCACTTTTTATACCCCCTGCGCGCCGGCAGCCATTAGAGCAAAGTAACTTTTGAAACTTGAATGGGGCTTATCATACATATATATGACTTCCACAACTTATGATAACAGTAAAATCTAAAAAAAGGGTGAAATTGGCCCACCCTAATGATTAACCCTTTGATTGCTTGACTTTTGTCTGTACCGAATAGCCATGTTTAGTCTTTGAAAAGCTTTTAACATCTAAGGAAATTGTCAACAATCCCCCCCCTCTTCCATTTAAATTCTAAAGATTTAGATTTTACTTTATTTGCTGACCAAATTGTGTTGTAAAAATTGCACTCCTATGACAACTAAAATTACCATCAACAACCAGAAGTCTCCGTTGATATATATTCCAGTGCTTTGTTGGGCATAGAAGTGGGGCTTTCTTTTTTTTTACTGACAGCGTGGTAATTTTACTTTTAATCAAGTCCGTATGGCGTGACGAATAGCCATGTATGTTGATTAAGACATGAATTATTAGACCTAATATATGGTTTATTTCTTAGTATCTTGTGGCTGATAGAATCAACCCAAAGATAGTGATTCCTAGGACAATTAGACATGTCACAAAGTAGTACCAATCAAAGATACAAAGGGATATATTTTGTTACTTAGAATTATTTTCAAATTTTGTACTTCGCTTCTATGGTTAGGGTCATACTAAGTTTTAGTTGGATTTGAATGTGTTAGCAATGTCCATTAATAATTAATTTTGAATATTTGAGTTACAATTCTTAAATCGAGTTGAGACAAGGAACTAAAGGGATATGACAATGGCAGACAAAAAAAAATTACCCGCTCTACAAAACATAAAATTAACGACCTCTCCATTTGCCCCCCAAATATTGTTTTAGATTTATTTCACTTGATGGTCATTACCTTAAACCTGGGCAGTGTCCCTTAACAATTACTAAAATTTTGATAATTTGTTGTGGAAATCTTGTTTTGTCCTGTAACTAAAGGGAAGTAGGTTTAGATAAATTTTCACTTAAAATTGTTATTCAGATTCCTGGACCCTGCATAATGCTTTCTCATTGAATTTAATATTTCATAATTAATATACAAGTCTTTAATTAAAGAAAAGAGACTGCGTAAAAGAACCAACAGACAACATCACTTATAGATTAGCTTCGCTACAAATACCATAAACCGGGAATGTTACATGTTTATTAAATTATGGACACACATGGTTTAATAATAATAATTGTATGGTCTACAGTAGGTATATGACATAGTAAACCTAATATTATCATTTACAAATTATCGCTACAGAATAATAAATGCTTAGATTCATTCATTTTAGTTGTAGGAATTATGTACTCGTAAGCAGTACAAATAATAATATGGAATTCTGTACTAGTTTTTTTTTCCAAGTACAAACTGGATTTTTTTAGTACATTTCTGTACTTTGTCACAAGAGTTTTATAACAGTTTTTTTTATAAAGTCGATATTTAAGCACTTTTTTCATTATTATCATGTCTTTGATGAATTTTTATATTTTATTTTGAGGTCTGACATTTAATAAAAGTTATTATTATGGACGCTTTTTTATTAATACACATTAACTTTAAATATTTATAATATCTTTCATCATTTAATTTTCATAAAAATCCAGTATTTTAGAAACTAAAAAAAGGTTTACTTTTAATTAAAAAAAGTATTATTGCATAAAAAACCTGGTGTATTATAATATTTATGTGTATTTGAATTTTAAAAAATAATATTTACAAAATAAAAGAAATAAATTGTAATGGACTGAATATTATTATCACTGTTATATTGAAACCTAATTATTAACAGTTAAATTAGAATAGTTTAGCAATAAAAAAAATCAAATGTCATTTTTAAGTCAAATTGTCTTAAAATAAACATTTTAAAGATTTTTCGGCACAAAAATCATCCATTTTAAAACTGTGTAAAATAATAAGCTGGAATAGTTATCACATAATTTAATTATCAACAAAATCATAATCACTTTAGGACCTTCAGATAAAGGTGACAAAAATCAAATAAGCAAAAAAATACAAAGCTTAATTTGCGCATTATTACTTGTTGCATTAACAAAATTCTAAAACTTGAAAAAATGTAAAAAATTAATTCTGAAAAAAAATCCTTTTCCCCAAAAATTTGAACATTATAAATGGCAGCAACAAAAGGAATGCTAATCGAAGTAAGAAAAAACCAGTTAGACTGGTAAATAATTCAATGAAAATAATATCTAAAATGCTCCTTTTTTTCTCACTATAAAAAATGCAATTTTACAGTGGGCAAGTTTTTTTTGTTGTCAAGGATTTTTGGCAGTGCATTTTATTTTGACAATTATTTCATCAACTATGGGAGGGGGAGAGTGGGGTTAGGGTGAAGTAAAAGATTATTGTTAGGATAGTTTAATAAAGAAATAAAGGTCACTTCGAAACATCAAACAAGTCCTAAAAAGCCTCAATATCAATAATATCAATATCAATAATAAAAAAAACTAAATTTAAATAACAAAAAAAACTTAAATTATGCCTCGTTAAACACGTTTCAATAAAGATTGATTTTTAGCTTTCTGGGATGTTTCTAAGAGTCCTTCAAACCTTGATTATTAAACATATCTAAAAATTCACCCTTCCCACCTTAAAAAATATGTATATCCTAAATATGCCTTAGCTCGTAGTAACTAAAAATAATATGAAACTTAAAAAAAGAAATAAACAAAAATGCAGAACTACCCTGTTCAAATAAAAATTTAAAAAAAAAAATTTATTATATATTATTAAGCCTTAAGTAACATATAATATTTTAAGTGATAAACTAACAAACAAAAAATGTGTCACTTTTTCATGACAAAGTAGAAAAAAAGGTTCTGGCATAAGAAATTAAATAAACCCAAAATCACATCTATAATTAAATTAGCTAATGCTCTATCATGATATTATTACAAGATATTACAGTTTTAAATTCGTAAACCCGACCCTGGATGGGGCATTAACAGGGAACTGGCACATGAAAATATTTCCCCTACAACTTTTCCGCTTGTCAACATTTATATAAAAAAAAAATAATCATGCTGAAAAATATTTGATAGTTTTTAGAAGTAGGAAGTTTTCTGACAGGCTCAAAAATAGGAGGCAAAATCGATTTTCTAAAGTGTCATATCCCAAACTTTTTATAAATTAATAAATATGGCTGTTTCATAAAGTTTCATCACTGTATGAAGTCATAGAATTCAAATAATTTACAATTAATAAATAAAATTGGTTTATCATTGATTTCTTATTAGAAAGGAGTTCTTAATAATTCATTATTGCTTAAATCTTAAATTAGGACATGAAAAACGGGTTTTAAAAAATTTGAATGAAATCGAATTTGGAAATGAATATTCTTTTTTATCTTTACTAAAATTTACAACATATTTAATCATATGAATTAGAGTAACTTGCTTGAAGCCAGAGAACAAAACTATATAAATAGTTACAGGGGTGTATATTTTCAAATTTGACCCTGCTGAGGGGGGGGGGGGGTGGTTGAAAAAATATGTGGATGTGGAAAAAAAATAAAAAAATAAGAGAACTGAAAGCATACTTTTTTTCCATTTTTCTCACCTTTTTGGTGAAAAAACTAAAAGAAAATTTGAAAATATTTATTTGGAAAAAAACTTGGAGGGGAAAAAAATAAAAAGTTTTGCAGCAAGGGAAAAAAATGAATCTTGTGCAGAATATACACCCCTGAACAGGTAATAGCACTTTTTGGATTTTAGTTTGTTCTACTGCATTATCGCATAAGAGATTCTTACAATACTATGGACAGATAAATTATTATTTTAATATGCAAATTAATTTTCAATTGCGCTATTATTAGTAGATACTTAACATTTGTTTGTCAATGGGTCAAATAAAGAGATGACATGATTAAACACATTTTAGTTTAAAATTTAAACCAAGATGGCGGCAACGTGGAAAAAAAAAGTATTGTTTAAGTATATAAATATGATATAAGAACACAGACTTTGTCTTAAATTCTGTGAGCTTTTAATAAATATTATTTGAACAATAAATATTAAAATGGCCAAATTATTTGATGTTGAGTGGCAACAGTGTTTAGTTTAAGTTACTCTGGTAACACTGCCCATTTCGCGCCATTTTTGATTGATAGATTTTTTTCTTCAAAGAATTCTAACCAATCAGAGATTTGCGTGTGTGCTTTTTAAAAAAGTATGATGATGGATTAAATAACATAATATGATGGTTTATAAAAGTTGAATGATATTATTGTATATAACTGTGTGTGTGTGTGTGCAGGATCATATCTTTACGCATCTTTTGACTGAGGTGGTGTTGTCAGATACTCATCAGCTCTCTGAAAAATAATCACAATAAAAAAAAATTTTCTTCAGTTATAAAGACAAAAACATAATTCTAACCAACTTCACTATCCAACTAAAAAGTATGTCATATAAAATAGAGGATAACGCCGCAAAAATTAATAATGCTGTTTTATTTAATACCACAGAAATAGAATACCTTTTTTTTCAATTTCATGTTTCTAACCCTTTCGGGGTGCTTTTATCCTTTCTTAACCCTTACTTAGACTAGAATAATTCAAAAGTTTTTTTTCTTTGTGACTTATTAGTGAATTCGCCAATAAAATATTAACCTGGTAAGATTCAAGAGATTTCTGTGTGAGAATATCGGCGGGAAGATCTGATTTGCGGCGGAGTAGCGGCTTATCCGCCATCTTCTTCTTTTCCGCTGGGTTCAATACTAAATTAAAACATCTTGTTAGGATTTTTCAATGTCTAGAAACAAAAACAAATGTTCTTTCAACGATATCAATAGATGTAGAATATACGGGGATATTATGACAGGGGAAAAATTTCGTCAATTTAGCTTGCGAACATGGAACTCGTTTTTTTGGTCAGTTCGTTCATCCTGTTGGAGGGGAGGGGATTGGTTAAAGGGGGTGGAATGGGAGAATCGTTACTTTAGCCCGCTAAAAGTTTCACAATTTTAGAAAACATGAAGAACTGAATTGGTGTAAGATCCAAGTAAGCCATAAGAAAATGAGACCATAAAAAGATGATTTTTAGGGCTATCATTTTATGCAAGTACTAGAATCTTTATTTTTAAAATCTCTTTAAACATATCAAAGAAATTGGTATACTGAGGCCAAAGTATGTTAATAATGAGTGGGCTAAGATTAGGAATAAGGGTCCATATTTAAAGGGTAAGCCAGAAAAAAAGTGTAATTTCCTATACATCAGAACATAACTCTATCTATCTATCTATGTACCTGAAGGAACTACAATCCCATTGTAATCTTTATTATCTTTTTCTCCATCCTCTCCTTCTCCACTCTTGGCGTTGGTACCTGCACCTGCCTCGATTCTCAGGCTCTGAACAAACACATTACATGATAATTAAAAAAAAAAAATATTCAAAGGAAATATGACATTGCAAGATTTTACTTTTTTATCCAAGTATATTAAGTAGTAAGGTTTTCTTTGTCTGTAGCTTAAGATTTCGATAACTACTGAACCGATTGAGTTCTCCATTTTATGGAAACTTCTTTAAGGTGTCTGGATGGCTTTTGACTATTTAATTTTTATAGCCAAGTTTGGTTTTAGACTATTTTCATACTTTCCTTGCTCCTTCGAATACAGAGCCTCTATGTGCTAGGAGCGCAGCAGCTAGTTTGAGGATAAGATTAAGATAAGATTTATTTTCCTCATAAAGGTACAACATATTAATTTATTTTATTAGATATATTTTATAATGGTTACTATGCGGTTTCTTTGTTGCATTGATTTCTTGATTGTTGGTGGTTTGATTCATTGTTTGATAAAAGATGAATACCTACAACTTTGAAACCAACCACTAATAAAGTACCCAAAGTTTTCTAGCCAAAAAAAAGATATCCTGTTTGTTAACCACTAAGAACTAGTGTTAATTAAGTTCAATGTCACCTCTTTACCTAATTTATGTTAATCTATCCTAACTTACCGGCGGGTATTGTTCATCCAGCAAACTGACAATTTCCAGCATTTTAGCCACGGATTCCACATCTGGATTCTGCTTGGCTGAAATATCAAATATTCATTTTATGAGTAACTTGATTTTGGTCTGTCCGTCCATGTCATTGCCTAGTAAGATCTTTTAAACGACAATAAAATAGATGGAAGTGGACTTGTAGTAGAAAAGAAATATTATATACTAGGTAGAAGAGTTTAGTTTTCAGAGCGACAGTTCATCCGATCCTAAATTCAGGCACGTTAAAATATTCCTATCAATTACTACTTTTGCAAAATAATTTATGAAACAATGAGGTACAATTTAAAAAACAAAGCAACTTCTTATTATTTATCAAAGAGTTTGTATGAAAATTTTATGATTTAACATAAAATTTCCTGAATAAAAATGAGAACAAATCTAGTGAAGAATTATATACCTTTATGTATAATGTACGTTATAAGATCTACCAATAGAACCTAAATAAAACTCTAATTGCGATATTTCACCTTTTTCTTCAACTCTCTTCCAGGCGTTCAATCTCTCAAATTCTTTTTCTTTCTCCTTATTCATTTCAGCCTTGACAGAAAAATATATCAATAATATTTCAGGTTATTAAAATCAATGTTATACCTACTTAAAGTTAAAACACTAAGATTCAAAATATTAATATGAGCTACTTTCAAACATAATATTAAATAGGCATATGACAAGTGATAAAAATATTAGCATATTTTGACCAACATTTTAGAAAAGACGACTCAATAAGGGGTTCATATTTTTCACATATTTTCCGTAATAAGAGCATTTGATTAAAAGGCTAACCTAACATTACGGAAAATAGGGAAAAACTGACCCCCTTTGTCACAAAAATTTATATATCTGACTGATCACTAACTCAAAGTTTCAATCTATCTAGGTTGCTTTAAAAAGGTCAATCATCATTTAAATTTTCAAAAAGCTCTTGTGCGTTTTGTATTATTCTAATCTAGTATTTTAAAGTGATAAAAAGGCAGAGAAATCCTCAATGCTAACAAATAAGAAAATGTTACCCTATATTTCTGAGTACAATCATCAAATAGCTTCTGATTCATGTCCATAAACAGTTTGAGAGCGTTGTAGATCAATCCATGGATGGTTTTATTCCAATGATTTTTACCTATAATAAAGAAATATTACCAATTTTGTTTTTCAAACTTGACTTTTATACGGAGAAGATATTTCCTTTAATATAATGTGGTAAATTTTTTTTTGTCTGAAGTAAGATTTTGGAAATAACTGGTCCCAATCGGTAATACTTTTCAAGTAAGCTTCATAAATATCTTAGGGTGACTTTAAGATATTTACTGACCTCATCTGGAGCTGGAGCCGTTATTTTCGTTAAAAAACGACTCCGGCTCCGGGTTAGCTAAAAAAGAGATTTTTTATTAATTATAATTTGGCAACTCTGTTTTGTCGTGTGCAAATGCCACTTTAAAGTTTTTCAAGTCCATTTTTATCAAAAATTGAACTTTTAAAACCTTCAAAAGTAAAAATTAGACTTGCAAAAAAAATATGTTCAGCCGCACCAAAATCAAACGGCTCCGCAACGCTGAATCAATGAATAGTGAATACTAACTAATAAAGTGAACAGTGGTATTATTAGCGGAAGAACAATTAATCATTAACTTACTATTCTTATAGAGCGCAGGGAACATAATGGGTAGAATAACCGCGGCATTGTCCGTGATCAAAGACATGATATACTCGTTGTTCCAGTAGTATAACGCTCTCTCTGCAACCTAGAAGTGAAAGCAGGTTTATTGGCAACATCTGTCAAAATGTAAATTTACTAGAAACATACCTACTTGCTTAACTAAATTAGGTACTTAGATTTTTTAGCAAAAATAATCTACAAACAATTTTAATAATGCATGGCAGGGGTGTATTTTCTGCACAAAATTAATTTTTTTCCCAGGCTACAAAATATTTCTTCCATTCCCCCCCCCCCCCCCCCCCCAGTTTTTCCCAGTTGAAATTAAAGGATGGAAAATTTTAATTATAATGGCTGAACTATTAGATACCTATAGAATACGTGGATATTGTAACATGGGGATTTATGTCGCCAATTTTAGTTGCTAATATAGTCCTCAGATATTGGATACAGGGGGTTCGGTATATTAGCCCTAGATTTAACGTTTTATGGTATGCAATAATCTCTCACAAATCACCGTATTTTATATCCATTGCTCCGCTACTTAAACTATCATACCTGGAAATGTGGACTGGACACGCACTTGGTCAGCTGTTGGAACAACGGTACCATCACCTAAAATAGAATAGTTATGTATCGCATCGTAATATAGACAGCTTTCCGCGGATTATAAAATGATTAAAAAAAGATTCTTATTAGTTTTGTTAGCCCCAAGGGTCCGAAGGGCAGGGCTAACAAAACTGTTAATAATTCTATGATTTTTAATTTCAATTGGTCTGCAATTCGATGCTATACATAATTTTTCAGTATGGCTAAAAACCGTTTCGAATCCATAATACTGGAAATTAAATTAAAGGAATAAACACTTGGCTATTACAGACCCAGTAAAGATATCGAGTGACTTTAACATGTATAGGTTTAAAGTTGCTTCAAGTAGATCGCAGCCGTTTAATATCAACGCCGGCCGCAAAATATGATACTAGGCAGTTGTTATTGGATTCAACGGCGGTAAATTTGACAATTTAACATTTTGTTTGAAAAATTAAAAATCTGCTAAACTAATTTCGAACTTGTTTTTATTACCTTTTGAAATTCAGCGGGTTCAATAACATCCAATATTTCTTCTAGCTCGTTTAGAAACATCACCTCCTTGGGACTGTGCACCTTAGGCCAGTATCTGAAATATATATTATTATCAATATATCCGAACTTGAAGGCGTTTCTACCATAAAGTTCGTTTTCAAGTTTCCATCCTTAAAAGATAGACAGCTATACATTGTTTTGTCCGTCTGTCTGTTAATTGGGGTGCTAGATCGATTCCTAGATTTTTACGTTTTTGTAATTTTCTCGATTCCTGTTCAAGATAAACGGCTGGAATTTTCAGGGATTAAATAAATTCACATATTACATATTTCCATTAAGTTTTATTAAGATGCCTTTATTGGTTGGGGGGTGCTAGATCGATTCCTAGATTTTTAAGTTTTCATGATTTTTTCGATCCCTATACTCTTGTAGACAGTTTAAATTTTCAGGGATTGAATAAGTTTACACCCGCCATATTTCCATTAAGTTTTATTAAGATACCCTTATTGGTTGGGGTGCTAGATCGATTCCTAGTTTTTCAAGTTTTTGTGATTTTCTCAACTCCTGTTCAAGATAAACGGTTAGATTTTTTAGTGATTAAGGGGGGGGGAAGTTTGTACACTTATAGGAAATGAAATTCAGTATCAAAGTTTGGGAGGGACGTGTGAGCTTGTGTTTATAGTTATCAACCTAATTCTTTTTGTAGGCTCTCTTATATGACTGGATGTACACGGAAAACTTTGAAAATTGAATTTCGGTACTTTCCTTCTAGGGGCTAGTGGAGCAAAAGACCCCCCAAAACACTAAAAATATTAGTTCTGAGCTTATTTTTAGAGATATCAACCTGATTTTTTTAATGAAAACCTTTTAAAAATAACTGAACTTAGTAACCATTACACATTTCATTTTGGGACTTTCCTTCTAGGGGCTTGTGGAGCAAGAGACCCCCTAAAACTAAGAATAGGAGTTCTGAGCTTATTTTTGAAGATAACAACCTGATTTTTTTAAAGTAAACTTTTTTAAAATAACTGAACTAAGTAACCATTACACATTTCATTTTGGGACTTTCCTCTTAGGGGCTTGTGGAGCAAAAGACCCCCCAAAACTAAGAAAAGGAGTTATGAGCTTATTTTTGTAGATATCAACCTGATTTTTTTAAAGAAAACTTTTTTGAAATAACTGAACTATGTAACCATTACACATTTCATTTGGGACTTTCCTTCCAGTGGCTTGTGGAGCAAAAAACCCTCAAAACTAAAAATAGGAGTTCTGAGCTTATTTTTAAAGATATCAACCTAATTTTTTTTATAGAAAACTTTTTCAAAATAACTGATCTAAGTGACCATAACACATTTCATTTTAGAACTTTACTTTTAGGGGCTTGTGGAGCAAGAAACCCCCCAAAATACTAAAAATATGAGTTCTGAGCTTATTTTTAAAGATATCAACCTGATTTTTTTCAAAGAAGACTCTTTTAACATAATTGAACTAAGTAACTATTACACATTTTATTTTGGGGCTTTACTTTTAGGGGCTAGTGGAGCAAAAGACCCCCAAAACTAAAAATATTAGTTCTGAGCTTATTTATAGAGATATCAACTAGATTTTTTAAACAAAACTTTATCAAAATAACTGATCTAAGTAACCATTACACCTTTAATTTTGAGACTTTCCTTCTTGCGGCTTGTGGAGCAAAAAAAAACTAAAAAAAAGGAGTTATGAGCTTATTTTTAAAAATATCAACCTGATTTTTTAAAGAAAACTTTTTGAACATAACCATACTAAGTAACCATTACACATTTCATTTTGGGAATTTCTGTCTAGCGGCTTGTGGAGCAAAAGACCCCCCCCCCCCCAAACACTAAAATATGAGTTTTGATCTTATTTTTAAAGATATCTGCATGATTTTTAAAAATCTGTTGTGGCTACATGATTCAGTTATGTGAAAAAAGTTTTCCTTAAAAAATCAGGTTGATATCTTTAAAAATAAGCTTAGAACTAATATTTTTAGTTTGTGGGGGTCTTTTGCTCCACTAGCCCCTAGAAAGAAAGTCCCAAAATTAAATCTGTAAAGGTTACTTTGTTCGATTATTTTAAAAAGTTCTTTAAAAAAATCAGGTTGATATCTTTAAAAATAAGCTCAAAACTCCTTTTTATAGTTTTGTGGGGTCTTTTGCTCCACAAGCCCCTAGAAGGAAAGTCCCAAAATAAAATGTGTAATGGTTACTTAGTTCAGTTATTTTTATCTTTAAAAAAATCAGGTTGATATCTTCAAAAATAGGCTCAGAACTCCTAATTTTAATTTCGTGGGGTCTTTTGCTCCACAAGCCCCTAGAAGTAAGTCTCAAAATAAAATGTGTAATGGTCACTTAGATCAGTTATTTTTTAAAAGGTTTTTTTAAAAAAAAATCAGGCTCACACCTTTAAATATAAGCTCAGAACTCCTATTCTTAGTTTTGGGGGGTCTCTTGCTCCACAAGCTCCTAGAAGGAAAGCCCCAAAATGAAATGTGTTATGGTCACTTAGATCAGTTATTTAAAAAAATTTCTTAAGCAAAATCAGGTTGATATCTTTTTAAAAAAGCTCAGAACTCCTATTTTTAGTTTTGGGGGGTCTTTTGCTCCACAAGTCCCTGGAAGGAAAGTCCCAAAATAAAATGTGTAATGGTTACTTAGTTCAGTTATTTCAAAAAAGTTTTCTTTAAAAAAATCAGGTTGGTATCTTCAAAAATAAGCTCAGAACTCCTATTCTTAGTTTTAGGGGGTCTCTTGCTCCACAAGCCCCTAGAAGGAAAGTCCCAAAATGAAATGTGTAATGGCTACTAAGTTCAGTTATTTCTAAAAAGTTTTCATTAAAAAAATCAGGTTGATATCTCTAAAAATAAGCTCAGAACTAATATTTTTAGTGTTTTGGGGGGTCTTTTGCTCCACTAGCCCCTAGAAGGAAAGTACCGAAATTCAATTTTCAAAGTTTTCCGTGTACATCCAGTCATATAAGAGATTTTACAAAAAGAATTAGGTTGATAACTATAAACACAAGCTCACACGTCCCTCCCAAACTTTGATACTGAAATTCATTTCCTATAAGTGTACAAACTTCCCCCCCCCTTAAGTCAACATTCTACATATTTTGACCAAGTTTAATAAAGACTTACTATTGGTTGGGGTGATAAAACAAATTATAGGTTTTAACGTTTTTCTTATTAGCTTAATGCTTGAAAAGACCATTATACAATATATAGTTTAATAGGTTTCGTGATTTTCATTATTAAAGGTTTTTATGACATATTCTAAAGATAATTTTTTCAGATGTCTATATATAGTTTTTGAGCTTCGCTACTTATGGATGTTGTCATCCTTATATTTATTCTAAATCTGGCTAATAATATTTGGGTGTTTTGTTGAATTTTGAAAAGCTGATCACAATGATAGTGTTCAAACTTTTCAACCTATTATTTCAATCTATAGAAAGAGTAATTTTGTTTATCATCTTTAAGGATGTACGTCATTTTATTGTCCATTGTATTATCCCTTAAGATCCCCGTTAAAACAATTGTATTTACCTGAGAAGCGACATAATGACGGGTTGAGTAAGGCTGGGGTCCTTCTCCAGAAACTGTACAACACAGTATGCCAGCTGCGGATGGTACACTGACAGGGAACGAACCTTGTGCAAAGGTAGCAACACCTGAAATAATAGAAAATTACCATGAGAAATATCTGCATAATGGGTAATAATTTTTTTCAAATCCTATTACATAAAGTAGAAAGCTTTTTTCGTCTGTAGCGAAGGATCTTTCTAATCGCTGAACCGATATGGTTCTACTTTACAGTGAAGCTTCTTATAGGTCCATGGAAGATTTTAAAAACTATTTTTCAGTATGGGATCTCCACCCACCCAAAAAAATGCGTACCCTAAAAAACCTTATCTCTATTTAAAAACTGAAAGGGGTAAGGCACGAAATGCATTTTAACTTAATTTAGTGAACCGCATATTTTTTCCTAGTTAATGGGTTAAACTACATTTATATGGCATATATTTGAAAGAATTTTAAAAACTACGTGGTATAAAATTGAAATTCTTTCAAATATATGTCATATAAATGTAGTTTAACCTATTAACCAGGAAATATTATGCGGTTCACTAAATTAAGTTCAAATGCATTTCGTGCAACTACCCCTTTAAAATGGAGGTGTGGGGATGGTATGACCTCCACTCTCCCAAAAAATACACCCTCCTAATAAACTTTTCCCATATTTAGAAAAAAATTAAGGGTGTGGACTTCCCACTCCTCTCCTTAAAGTCCCTAAATGCTTTTATGGGGCGTAGCCACTGATACTGATAAAAGTGGCGTTATCATTCAAAATGCATTGTTGAATAGTAATACCCTTCTCCCTCCTATTCTTGAAATAAATTTAACATAAGAAGGTAGAGGAGCTTTTCGTTTGTATATCAGGCAAGGGGCTAAGTACATGGGGGTGGAGGTAAAGGTGTGTTTAATCCCCCAACCGACTTTAGGAGTGCCACAGGCACATTGAGGAAAAGCTATTCATTATAGAGAATACTAAAAAGATAATTAATTCAGATTTCAGTGAGATAACTTAAACCCTAAAAGTTACCTCTATATCACAATCATGTACCTTTAGTAGAAAAGTCTTATGTTCAGCCTTCAGTGGCAGAGCAAAGCCATTGATGATGGAGCCGAGGATTTCCAGCAGCTCTGCAACACCGTTGTGCCTCTCTGTCTCGTAGATAAAGCTGTAGAATATGTTGTTGATTTGCTTCCTGCAAAAATTGGAAGATTTTTAAATTTTTGTTTCTGTTGATTTTTCGGTACCTACCTAAATTACTTTAAGTTTGACAAAAGGACATGTTTTTTTATATATTTGAAGTAATATATTCAATAAATGTACTCCCATTAACAATTGTTTGACTATTTTATTGTCTCGTTTGCAAGAAATCAAACGCTTTGGTTAGGTCTAAAGAACACATAATAAGGAAAATTCACAGGAATGTTTTAGTGATTTGAAAAAAAGTATTTCAAAACAGAATCGAATATTTGAATTTCTTACGATATAGGTAACAATTACAATATTTAAAAGCCTGAAACTACACTTAAAAAATAAGCCAATAAAGTAAAAAGGGATAAAAATAAACAATTTAAAAATAGAAATATAGAATGACAAAGAAAATATAAACTGCAATGCAACAATAAAATATTTTTGTTTAGTTGTTATGAAATTTATTTATATAAACCCATAACAAGGACAGTTGACAGAATGCATTGGAATGTAAATTATAAATATACAAGCACGAGAAATTTTATTTATATGCTAAATCATTCATTGACTAAAAATAAAATAAAATTGACTGTTATTAAATAGTGATTGGTTGGTTCAAAATAACTAGGGTTGGCAGTCCGAATCCTGTATCCGTTTTTTACTAGCGGATTCGGATTCTTAATTTGTAGGCTAAAATTAGCGTCTTGAGTTTTTTCTTTAAACCACCCCTTTTTTGAAGGCAAAGAACACCGTAATTGAGTAAGGGTTAGAAAATGGCATCTGCAGAATCTAGAAATAGGAGAAAAGCTAATGAGAAAATATGAAAAAAAAACTCGCAGCTTTAGATTCTTCCCAGTACCCGGTAAAAGTTAATACCTTAATTTATTTCTTTAAAAGCCTTTTAAAATATTGCTAGAATCCGTAATTCGCCATTTTTTGGACGGATTCTTGTAAGAATCCGAATCCGGTCCAAAAATTAGACGGATTGCCATCCCTAAAAATAACAGTTTCAAACTTTTCCACCAATTATTTTTATCCTATACAGAAGTGGTTTTTGCTTATCATCATTGCAGGCGTACATCAATTTCTTATCCCTCAAATTCCCTAAATACCATACAAACAGTTAAGTCAATTTTGTTTGTTTTTATATCATGACAAAGTTAAATAAAGACCATTAGTACCAATACAAATTTGATTGGTCTTTCAAAAAAGATTTTACATAAAGCTAATGTACTACTAAAAAAAGTAATTATCAAACCTGATAAAGGCACGAAGTCCCAGAAATTTTCCATAGATTCGATGCAAAGTTGTTTTTAGAAAATCTCTTTCTCTAAAAATTAATGGATTTAATTATTGGATGTCATTAACACGTAATGTTTCTGATTATCTTATCATTAAACATTATCTTTTTTTATTTTCTTAAAGCGAAGCTTTTCTGTATTAATTATGGGCAAGTCTGTACTTAGTCCGTAGGTATGAATATTGTTATTTTAAATAATATTCTTTCTCGTATTCATTCGAATCCGGTGGATAGGAACCGGTTCTCATCCATACGAAAAAACTATGTCTAGCATCGTATTATATCCAGCTTTTTGCGAATATAAAAATGTACAATCATAAGATTAAAACCAGTTTTTTAGCCGGTGCCTTCGGCACCCCGAGGCTAAAAATAGTTTTAATCTCATATTTGTACATTCTATATCCGCGGAAAGCCGTTTATAATACGATGCGAGAAATAACTATTATGTAATTATTTTGATAGATGCTTCTTCATCGAATTTTTCGTCGGTCCATTTTGTCTAACAAATTGAGCTTTGCTTCTAAGGTGATTGAACTCCTTTTCTTAAATTCAGGAAAAATAGATAGACGGGGTTGGGGGGGGGGGGGTGATTATTACTCACTGACTGTCAAAACATTACACATTTTTAAAGAATTTAAAAAAACAATATTTATGTTTGTTTCGAACTGAATCATTCACATTTAAAATTTACAAAGCGACGAAAATGCCCCCCACCCACCTTCCTTTTTCTTACAATAATAACATAAATTCAAACCTAGGGTCTTCCGAGTCGAAAAGTTCTAGCAGATTTGAAACAAATCTATGGTCAATAAACCGTTTGGCTACACTCGGCTGGAAATCTTCAGACTCCAGACATCTGAAATATAAATAAATTAAGGCTGTGTTTGGTAGCCAAGATACTTTATACGTAGCTTTGTCTTTCCGTTCGTCCTTAACCCTTTACAGTCGGGCCCCTTGCCGCACCTTAATCAGTCGGGGGGGGGGGGGGGGGGGGCGTTCAACGCCCCCCCATATTATCTCAGTTCCTATTAGAGCTAGAGGGCTAAAATTTTTTGTGTAAGTCTCCTGTGTTATGATGAATTTCCGACCTTAAGTAAGTCAAGGTCAATTTTCGCTTCCTTCATCCTTTTATTTAACAACCTTTGTTTTTAGGTCCCTTTTTACTTAAAAATTTCAAACGGCTGTAATTTTTTTATTTTTTAAGCTAGAATAAAATTTTTTTTGCAGAAAATGTTAATCTTTATGTAAATTTTATATTTCAAATATCAAAATATAGATTTCAGCGGCCGCAGCCACAGTGCAGCAAAGCTGGACATTTTAAATTTTTTAACCATCGAAGTTGAACCTTATCTTTTAATTAATATTTAATATGAGCATAATGATGAAACTAGCAGTTGAAATTTTTAGAAAATATTTAATATTGACTGAGTAACAGCTCGTTGAAGTTGGCTACCTGAACAAGAAATTATCTCAATTCAAGGAATTTAAAAATTTCGACCTTATGTCAATTGAGCAATGTTTTAACATATAAATTAATTTTCTAGTCGCTTTTAATTGTTAAAATCAGCAATGGCAATGATAGTACTAAATAAAAAAACCTGAAAAAGATATATTTTTATATCATTATTATGAATTAAAGGCATTTCTTCTAAAATAATTGTTTTTTCATACGTTTCATTTTTACGTTTATTTTATGTTCTTTAGGTTATTTCTCAAAAAAAGCCGCTTGGGTAACCTTCCCACATACATTTATAATTTAGCAAGGTTATAATAATGATAAAAAAGTGGGTCCAATGTTTACCCAAGAGGCTTTTTTTCGTATATTGACATTTTTATGCAGTCCCTACTTAGTGAGAAAGTGTGTAATATTTGACTTTATCAAAGCATTTGTCAATTTATCTTAGCAGATATATTTAGCGTAGCAAAGGAAAACCAACATGAATAACCCTATTTCTTTATACAAGAACAATACAAATGGAAATATTTTTGTCCCCTTTATTGAAAGGGAAGGGTAGGTAATTAATATTATACCCGCAACGATTTGAGAAAAAAAAGTTTGGTTTTCATTATAATAAAATCCTATTAGCGAAGATACTCTTATAATTTCAAATGTCAAATATTTTTCTTAGGTGCTATTTGAGATAGAAATTTGATCTTTGTTTTAACATTTCCCCTAACAATTATATAAGCATCATTTATTTATCTCACTTAGTCCGTCAAGAATGCTCAGAGAGTCATGAAAATTCTCTATGAAAAATACTTTTTCCTTGCTTCTTTAGATTTGATGTTCTATCATATACATAAGGGTGAAATTGATCTCTTTAGTTGTGTATGTGTATAGATTGTAGAATTTTTTTATGATGAAACCTTTATGGCGCATCTACACTGTGACTCATTTGTTCGTCTGTTTGTATAATTCTTTAATATTTTTATTGCTTTCTACATATGGAAATTTTCAATTTTTTTTATTATTCTAGTCGCCTAGAGAAGAGGGAATGTCACGACTTCTCCTTAGTTTTTGTTTTAAATTTTAAACTTGGGTAAAGGGTTAATTTTTCAAGGACGGTTTATCTTGGTAGGGTGAAGCAGTATACACATAATATTTTAAACTTTAGCCTGACATTAAGAAGCTGCATGAGCATTTAGCGATCTCTCTTAATACAGGCAGGCAAACAGTTTTTAACTTATTTAAAAAGGGTTGTTAACATTTAATTTTAGATTTTGAAAATAAATTTTAATGTATTGCATATTAATTAGCAAGAATGATAAAGTCATAAGTACCAGACCAATAAAAGAAAGTCATTCCTTGGGAAGTTTATTAATAAATCAACAAGTTTGACACTTTTTAGATAATTTCCTAAGATAATTTTAAGTTATTAAGCATTTAAACTTTAAAGATTTAAAATCTGTCATCAAACAACGAAGTATAATTATTTTACTGCTTATCTTGGACAGATAGACCTACTGACAACTCCCAGTTGAAGAATAGTTGTGGTACAAACCGCTAGACTAAACAATTCTGTTTCATTTATAGCTAGTATATAGCGGCTATGTAGCACTTGAGATAGTGTGGGGGGGGGGGGGGGGGGAGGGGGGTTGATGAATTTGACCCATCCCATTTTTTATTTTACTTTTTAAAATTAAAATCTGAAAAAAAAATTTTGGTGTTATGAGTATTTTTTTTCTAGGGGCGATTTCTCTTGTGAGGGTGTTGGTCCCCCCCCCCCCCCCCCCCCCTCCCAAATAGTTATAAACCTTTCCAGGATCTGTGTGAAGCTAAATTGTAAAGGATAACAATATCAGTTCATCGATTAGCGAGATCCTACAGTACAAACTGACGCACACAGATTCTGTTACTTTATTAAAAGGGTAAACTTAAACAAAATTTTATAATTTATTTTAGGCTATGTTTTGACGTTGAAAAAATAATAAAATTCATAATTAGCTAATTAAAAAAATGGATCTACTGTTTTCTCAATGCATTGGCGATTCTAAATTGGTATTCTGCATTGATTTATCCCAAGAATTGATCGATTTATAAAGCTTTTAGTAAACATAGTTAAAATGTCCAAAAAAACGTACATTTGCTGCATTGTGGCAGCTGTACTTGGCAGCTGCCAGCCGCCGCAGTCGGCGGTAAGCGGGAAAACGGCGGCGGATCTTTATAAAATTTTAATACGTTATGTAGACATGTAAGAAAAGCTTAAGTTTTAAATTTGAAGTCTCTAAGTCAAAAATTGAGGCCACAGGAGCCATTTAAAGATTTCTGGAGACCTGGAGGATCAGGACCTGCAGGATCATACCTGGAACCTGAAATTGACTTGAACACCTGTATTTAATATGAGGATGTACTACTAGAGGATATATTAGTATTTTGGTAGATTAAATGCTTTTTTTTAAGTCAAAAAAATATTTTTGCTCTTTACCTGGATGACCCTGCCAGGTTTGCTGGCATCCTGTGCCCGCCAGGATGGAGATATTCAAAAAATTCCAACTCTCGGTTATGTGTCATACCCAAACTTAAAAAGTCACGCAGTTTGGGCTCTTTATCTTTCACACACAGAAAATGAGATAGAAAAAACCGGATGGGGGGGCGTTCAACGCCCCCCCCCCCGACCGTTAAGGGTTAAGGGGAAATGTGCAGAACTCGACTGAGTATTGTTTGTGAAGATTAGGCTTTCCAAAGAGAATCTATTCCATTACTTACTTGATCAGTCGGTCTGTTTTTGTATGTTATGGGGGAGATAAAATGCTGTTTATAAATATGGCTGTTTTTACATTCTTTAAAAATCAATAATAAGGGAGGGGGCGAAAGTGACACTTTTTGAAACCAGTACTAAAAGTTAAAGGAACTCAACTAAAAAAAGAGTTACAGGTCTGAGATTTTGCATGGCAGTTGCTTTTTAGGGGTACAATATGGAACTGTAAAAAAACGGCGTCGCAACTGCCGAAAACCGCCGAGAAAAGGCAAAAAAAAATTCGGCGGGAAACGGCGGTTTTTGGCGGTTGCGCCGCCGTTTCTTCGCAGTTCCATATTTTACCCCTATAAAGCAACTGCCATGCAAAATCTCAGACCTGTAACTCTTTTTTTAGTTGAGTTCCTTTGTTTACTTTTAGTTTTGGTTTCAAAAAGTGTCACTTTCGCCTCCCCCCTTTAAAAGCTATTTTTGTACTGATGTACTCAAATGTGTTCCAATTGTTCATATATATTTTTTTTGAATATCTAAGTGTTTACATTTAGGACAAAGACTATAAAATGAAGAACTCTTATACCAGCTTAATGAGGCCCAAGCTTTTATTTTTAAAGGGTAAAATGAGAGGTTTTAAAGGTTTAAGTAAAATAATGTATTTCAAATTTTTTTGAAGGAGGTAAAAAGTTTGGATGTCTATAACAAGCTAGAGGTGTGGCCAGGCTACCTCTTAAGTTTATAAATACTGCATACCTGAAGAAGAACACTTATATCTGCTGGAGGTGTGGCCAGGCTACCTCCAAAGTTTATAAATACTGTATACCTGAAGAAGAACTCATATACCAGCTGGAGGTGTGGCCAGGCTACCTCTAAAGTATATAAATACTGTATACCTGAAGAAGAACTCATATACCAGCTGGAGGTGTGGCAAGGCTACCACTAAAGTTTATAAATACTGTATACCTGAAGAAGAACTCTTATACCAGCTGGAGGTGTGTCCAGCAGCCTCTAAAGTTTAAAAATACTGTATACCTGAAGAAGAACTCATATACCAGCTGGAGGTGTGGCCAGGCTGCCTCTAAAGTTGGTTCATCCTCTTCTGGATCGAACTCTGTACCTTAGCAAATTCCGAATCAAGGTTTGGTAATATCACAAAGGGACAATTTGAACTAACTAGACAAATAAAGGTAGATAATGACAAAAGGGGTTATAAAGTTTGATTGATTGATTAAAAATATTTAAATATAATTATCACAGCTAAAACCTTGAACCAGGATTGAAGTTGCTGTAAAAGTACAAGCAAAAACACAAATAAACGTATCTTTTTTATAAGATAATTTATCTTTTTGATCATGCATGTATTTCACATGATAGGGGATTCTTACATAAATAACTTAAAGCCCTTAAAGCTTTTTTTTGTGGAAGTTGGGTAAAATTCTTAAGTTATATTACGAGGTATATTTCTTATTTCCTATCTATCCTGCACAGCCTCGTATTTGATTACCTGACGGATTATTGCTGGGGGGAAGGGCTCGGAATAAGTTCAACGCAAACATTCTGATAGTAAAACAGAAATTAACTTAACTGCCGGATATTTAATCCTAATTATTGGTATTATAACTTTTGTAGAAGAAGAGAGATAAAGGGAAAGTTACATGAAGTGTATTTAACAACCTTGATTGCAAGTATATATTACAAGAATACCATCTAATATATATAATTCTTTATTGCAATAAATAGCAATTAATTTGTGACTACCAAAATAATCATCAAGCTGTTTTTGTGAAAACAGGACAGCCATTTATGTTGCATATATCGAATATATATGATTATCAAGTCTTGACATTTATGAAACTAACCGGTAGAAAATATAAATTCTTTCAAATATATGTTTAAACTATTAAACTGAAAAAAAATATGCAGTTCACTAAAAGTCACAAGTAATGTACCAAAAATTATCAGTTTTTTTTATTGGGGCGGGGAGGAGTATAATTATTAAATATAGAAAGTCTAGATGATCAACTCCTTAATTGAACCAATAGGAAAAGAGTCTTGGTCTTCTAGAAATTTTTGTTTAGGTTGGACGAATTTGGATTGACTATCTAAGATGACAAATCTATTATAACAATCACTTCTTTGGTATGTAGGCTAGTTTATAAAGACATTTCTGTTTTCCTGACTATTTCTGGATACACGGCCTCTGTGAGAACTCCTGTGTTACTGTTCACATACTCTACCATCTCCTGCAGAGCATCTCGTTTCACCTGAAACATTAGGTTAGGTTAGGTTACCAAGACCTAAAAAGAACTAAAAGCAAAAAAAATCCTGAAAATGTAACAATATCTATGATGAAAGTATCTTGATATGTCCCATGATAGTTTTATTCTATAATCGTACATTTAAGACTTGAAATTGTTTTAGGCTATTTTACTACCCCCTTCTTACTTAGCCTTTATATGCTAGGGGTACAGGCACTAGTATTAAATAATATTGCTGTAATTAAAAGAGATTGTTTAAGTAGGTAATAAGACTCGTATTATTCCCTTGGTGTTTCTGCTCCATTCATTTTTCCCTTTTATTTTCCCAACACAGAAAAGAATAAGGATTATAAAAACTAAATTAAAGGAAAACAAAAACAGGATTTTTGAAGCACTATCGTTATCCAGGTATTATTTTTCCTATCATCAATCAATTCTCCTTATCCATTGTAATTTTGTAAATATCGTTCAATGTCTATTAGATGTTTTATTTCATTATTTTTGCCTTTTTATATGGCCTGTATGAAAACAATGTGTGAATACACATTACTGCATACTTCCTACTTCTGAGCAAATTGCCATACAGAAAGAAACCCAAGGCGGACAAACACGACCTTACTACTTTGTAGTTATATGACAGGATAAATTTAATTGTTAATCCGAATACTAATAATACTTAACCTTCGAGCGAGTAAGAATAAAAAACATAGAACTGGGTAGGTAAGACTCCCTTTTAATAGAAAAAAACCAATCTATCAAAATTGAGGAAAACTTTTACTTTATAAAAATTTAGCGCATCTGCTGGTTCGAGTCTCGGCCTAACGCCATAAGTAAACCTCCTGTCAAAATCTCACTAACCACTGAACCTATTGAGTTCTCCAATTTTGGGGAGCTTTACATAGTCCTGGGAAGGTTTAAGCTTATTTTATTTCTTTTATTAAAGTCTTTGTAAGGTCTTTTAAGATATTTTTTTGTCCTCTCCACCCCCTTTCAAAGAGGGATCCCCAAGATACTAGGGGCAAAACCGTTAATTAAATAAAATAATTAAAACATAAAAAAAAACTATGAAGCAGTAAAACAAAGGATAAAATGGAGGAAAGAATGACTAAATGTGTAATAAAGGGAATATTAAATGTAAAGTGATCAATACTGGGAATTTATAACTTGTAGGATTTAATTTCAAATTCTAAAATTATATATAGGTAAAATAAATATTATGATATGTGTCTTTGGTGTCGCTGTAAAATGTTTTTCATTGGTCAAAAATCATTAAAAAATTAACACTAATTGAATAAGGAATAATAGGCGATTTAGTTTTTTCAAGTAGTTAAATCTTAAATATTACATAGTAAATTATTATTTATCATTTTACAGGGCGACCACTCCAAAAGCAAATAAATATAGTATTTTTATAGTATATTTTTTCAATCCATATAGTATATATAGTATATTTTTCGTACTCATATAGTATGATATAGTATCGGACTTTGATTTATTTAGTAATACATAGTATATACATCATCAATAATAACTCAAGGCAAAGCTGTTATCAAAGTAATTTCACATATAAGGGGGGGGGGGGGTAGTTTTGCCACTTTCGCTTACTCTGTGATTATTAGGCTAGGTATTAATGTGAGACTATAGGTCATTTGGGATAAAAGTTTACTTTTGGGTTGTATTTCACGTATATTTAATCATTTTTTGGATAGGTCTCCAGGTTCAGGTGCTGCAGGCTAGCTGGAAGGTGATTTCTGGACAAGTAAAAAGAAAAAAATTCCTGTTTGAAGAGTTAGAGATCAACTTATCAAACAAAAATATGTATCTTTTGGATGTTATTAACATATCTGAAGAAAAAAATTAAATCAGGCCTCCAGTTTCACTCTGGACAGGTAAAAAATTCAAATTTCTTGTTTGAAGAGTTAGAGGTCAACTTATAAAACAAAGTATACATCATTTTGGATATTTTTTACATTTTTGAAGAAAAAATGACATTTAGCCTCCAGGTTGAGGTGCTGGTGACCCTCAGGAGGACTCTGGGCAGGTAAAAATCAAACTTTTTAATCAAACAGTTAATGGTATATTTTTTAAACAAAATGAGCTTATATTTGGATGTTATTTATATATTTTAAGGAAAAAATAAAATTAGCCTCCAGGTTTAGGTGCTGCACGCCTCCAGGAGGACTTTAATTATTTTAAATTTAAGGAGTTAAAGGTTAGTTTATTGAACAACATAAGCATCTTTTTAGATACTATTTATGTGTTTTAAAGAAAAAATGACAATCGACCTCCAGGTTAAGGTGCTGCAGGCCTCTAGGTGGACTCTGGACAGGTTAAATATTATGTTAATAAATAATAATATGTTAATATTAGTGATTAGAATCCGAATCCGGATCCGGAATCCGGATCCGGAATCCGCCCAATTTTCGGCCAATATTGGAATCCGAATCCGTATCCGGAATCCGTTTTTTACAGTGGATTCCGGATTCTAAATTGGTAGGCTAAAATTACCGCCTTGAGTTTTTTCTTACAACTCCCTCTTTTTGAAGGCAAAGATCACCCCCCCCCCCCCCAACACACCACCTTCCCCCCCACCCCCCATTTCTTCCCACATAAACCACGAAGTTGATATACTAGCTGATAACACAGAGCTCTCATTGTCAGGCCAGCGATCACGTGATGAGCTATTCAATTTCTACATAACAAATTTTAATAATTACTAATGTGATGTAAATGTTTTAGTTATGCTGGAAGTCAACACTTTAAACAAATCAAGGCTTTAACCAAGTAACATAGTGATAAATTAACGAAAAAAGCTATACCTCTGTGACGGACGGCCTTTTAAAATACTGCTAGAATCCGGAATCCGAATCCGGAATCCGCCAAAAATAAGAATCCGGAATCCGCAAGAATCCGTCACTTTTTTTGACGGATTCCTTCAGAATCCTGAATCCGAATCCGGCCCAAAAATTCGACGGATTCCCATCCCTAGTTAATATAATCCAAATAAATGCATATTCTGTTATATAAATTGACCTCTAACTCTTCATATAAGTAATTTGATTGTTTATCTGTCCAGAGTGGACCTGGAGGCCTGCAGAACCTGAACTTGGAGGCCAATTTATAAATTTTCTTCAGATATGTTAATAAGATCAAATAAATACATATTCTGTTTTAAAAGTTGACCTCTAACTCTTAAAATAAGAAATTTGATTTTTAACCATTCCAGTTTGAACCTGGAGGCCTGCAAGACTTGACCCTGGAGGCTAATTTTTGAATTTTTTTCTTCAGATATGTTTATAACATCCTAAAAGATACATATTTTGTTTAATAAGTTGATCTCTAACTCTTCAAACAAAATTTTTTAATTATTTTACCTGTCCAGAAACCACCTTCCAACCTGCAGCACCTGAACCTGGAGACCTATCCAAAAAATTAATAAATAAAAGTGAACTAATACCCAAAAGAAAACTTTTATCCCAAATGACCTATAGTCTCACATTAATACCTAACCAAATAATCACGGAGTAAGCGAAAGTGGCAAAACTTTTCCCTCCCCACTTAAAATAATTCTATGAAAAATAACTAATATTTAAATCATGATTACAAACAATAATATATCTTCAGGATTTTCTCCATTACTGTAGAGCTTTATGCATTTTTGTCGTATCACAGTATCTTTTGATAGGTTATTAAAGGTTAATGATTGCCCCGCAGGGGCTAGAAATAGGAGAAAACCTACTGTGAAAATAAGAAAAAACGCTCCTTAAGAGGCGTTGTCACAAAACTGACGAAATTCGTTTTTTGTCAAATAAATCTAATATCATATAGTATATATAGTAAATTTTGGTCAAATAAGGGTGATATTATATAGTATATATAGTAAATTTTGGTCATATAGTATGATATAGTATCCAAATTCATCCTATATAGTATAAATAGTATATATAGTATGCAGTGGTCGCCCTGCATTTAGTAACTAGTTTATATAAAGATTTTGATTATTTTAAGAATCTAACAAAAATAAAACCTTTAAGTAAAAATATCCTTTTTTCCAGTTTAGCACTAACAACAATAATCATATCTTTTTGAAAAAGTAGTCAAGATTAAAGTACAATGAATCAGTTCTAAACATTAATCCTCAATTTTATCAGGTTCCAGTGGAAAATAATGTGATAAAGTCAAGTTCAAGATATTGTCCTAGTTAATCCCTTCATAGTTTACAAAGGAGTGAAGCTACTCCATAATTATCCTAGTTAATCCCTTCATACTTTACAAAGAAGTGAAGCAACTCTATAATTATCCTAGGTAATCCCTTCATACTTTACAAAGAAGTGAAGCTACTCTATAATTATCCTAGGTAATCCCTTCATACTTTACATAGGAGTGAGGCTACTCTATACTATCTTAGTTAATCCTTTCATACTTTACAAAGGAGTGAAGCTACTCTACAATTATCCTAGTTAATCCCTTCATACTTTACAAAGGAGTGAAGCTACTCTATAATTATATTAGTTAATCCCTTCATACTTTACAAAGAAGTGAAGCTACTCTATAATTATCTTAGTTAATCCCTTCATACTTTACAAAGGAGTGAAGCTACTCTATAATTATCCTAGGTAATCCTTTCATACTTTACAAAGGAGTGAAGCCACTCTATAATTATCCTAATTAATCCCTTCATACTTTACAAAAAAGTGAAGCTACTCTATAATTATCCTAGTTAATCCCTTCATACTTTACACAGGAGTGAAGCTACTCTATAATTATCCTAGTTAATCCCTTCATACTTTACAAAGGAGTGAAGCTACTCTATAATTATCTTAGTTAATCCCTTCATACTTTACACAGGAGTGAAGCTACTCTATAATTATCTTAGTTAATCCCTTCATACTTTACAAAGAAGTGAAGCCACTCTATAATTATCCTAGTTAATCCCTTCATACTTTACAAAGAAGTGAAGCTACTCTATAATTATCCTAGTTAATCCCTTCATTCTTTACACAGGAGTGAAGCTACTCTATAATTATCCTAGTTAATCCCTTCATACTTTACAAAGAAGTGAAGCTACTCTATAATTATCCTAGTTAATCCCTTCATACTTTACAAAGGAGTGAAGCTATTCTATAATTATCCTAGTTAATCCCTTCATTCTTTACAAAGGAGTGAAGCTACTATATAATTATCCTAGTTAATCCCTTCATACTTTACAAAGAAGTGAAGCTACTCTATAATTATCCTAGTTAATCCCTTCATACTTTACAAAGAAGTGAAGCTACTCTATAATTATCCTAGTTAATCCCTTCATTCTTTACAAAGGAGTGAAGCTACTCTATGATTATCCTAGTTAATCCCTTCATTCTTTACAAAGGAGTGAAGCTACTCTGTAGATTTTATAATAAGGATTCGCCCTTAGCCTGTAAGGACTTCACCAAAGGGGTGCTGGAAAACTCCTAATATATAAAGCCCTTAGAGGCTAGGTGCGAAGCCATTTCGACTTTAAAAAGGAGTGGAGTTATTGAAGTGTTGTTAAAAAATAGAAACTATTTTACCTCCTTCCATTTCAGATCACTGAGAACATCTCTAGAGAAATCGAAGAGGACCGTGCACTGCCGGATTTTCTGGATAAATAATTCTTCCCGCTCGGCGGCACTCGCCTCCGCCAGTGGCGGCAGCGGCGTAAGTTCACGGTTTTGAGTTATGTTGAATCTGAAATATTTATTGAGGTTTAGAAAAAGGAAACTTACCCTAGGCTAAGTCTTAATTTTTCCTTCCATTAGGTTGGATTTAGGAAGGACACCAGCCATACCTATGTCAGGTATAGAATAATAAAGAGCAAACTTAATTGAATACCTAATAAAAGTAGCAATACCAATAATATTCCTAGGGTTCAAGGTATTGGTATGAACAAAATAAAGGAGGAGGTAGGTTGTGTTAAAATTAAAATCCGTAAAAGTGTGAGAATCCAGTCAAAAGCGATTATTAGGTCTAACTTTCCTAATATTGACAAAACTCATAGTATAATTAAACGCATATTAAATAACAGTTAGACTTAATAATCGCTTTTGATTGGAAGCTTACTTACACTTTTACGGATTTTTAACACAACCAACCTCCCCCCCTTTAAAAATGAAAATTAATACCTGCTTGAGCTAGGTCGCCTAATATTCTTAACCTGCGGGGATCCATACTTCCCACGGTTTATCTGTGTTGGTGGTGGCGGTTTGGCGGCGCCGCCGTTTTCCGCCGGACTTGAGCTGCCCGCAGCCGTTCCCGCACCACCGGATGCGGCGCTGCCTGGTGGGGAGTCACTGTCTTTCTTTTCGGGCATTTTCTAGCGGTTTTATTTTTCTTGAGCAGGAGGTTTGAGAGGAAAGGAATTGTTGGACCGAAAATTATCACAAATGATTTTTTGTCATTTATTTGCAGTTTTTATTGATTTTATCTGAAATGACAAATATATGTTAAAATTAGATCAATTGAATGGAAAGGGGACTATGTACGAACAAGAGCAAGTGATTCTAAGCACCTTCCAGCAGTGATTCTAAATGTTTTTTTTTATTATGTTTAATACCTATAGATATATTTGTTTGAAACGGCTATAACTAACAACTGAATTAAACAGAAAAAACATTTCATGATTCAGCTGTTTTGAGGGGTTTATCAAACCAGCTGTTTTTTTAAATTCTAGAATGTTAAACTTTCGAATCAACCCCTTAGATTAATTAGGACTTTTGGCTTGAAGCACTAACAGTTAATTAATAAGTTGAACTATATAAGCCAAGGAATTACCCCCCTACTTATCATTTATGCCAATAAAAGTGGGTATAATCTAACGTCTTTAGTATGACATAGACTTTAGCTAAGACCCAAAACATCTTTCTGTATTTTATTAAAACTTATCTTCGTTGCACACCATACACCATTGTTGTCCTTGTATATTCAAGAGAATATAGATAGTATTTACAACGTAGATTTTTAATGATAAGTTATGCAAGTATGAAATAATAGTAAAATTGATTGTCTAAAACATTTTTAAAAAGTTATTTCATGAAATTGCTGTGAAACACATAAAAATAAAATGAAAAACTTTTTTATTTAGTTATTATGTTAGGTATAGGTATGTTAGTACGTATTCCTCTATTCCAGAAATTCTCTGAAAGTTTTTATGTAAAAAGGGGGGAGGCGGAAGTGACACTTTTTGAAACCAAAACTAAAAGTCAAAGGAACTCAACTATATAAAGAGTTACAGCTCTGAGATTTGACATGGCAGTTGCTTTAAAGAGGTATAATATGGAACTGTGAAGAAACGGCGGCGGAACCGGATGATTCTCGGATCTCGGATGCTTGAAAATTATCTAATTTGACGAGAAAAGGCAAAACCAAATTTCGGCGGGAAATGGCAGTTTTCGGCTGGAGCAGTGGTTCCACCGCCGTTTCTTCACAGATCCATATTGTACCTCTATAAAGCAACTGCCATGTCAAGTCTCAGAGCTGTAACTCTTTATTTAGTTGAGTTCCTTTGACTTTTAGTTTTTGTTTTAAAAAGTGTCACTTCCGCCCCCTCCCTTTTGACCCAGTGATATTTCATTTTGACAGTAGAGTCAACACAGCTGATAGCACCGTGAAAAAAAATCAGCTAATTGGTAAAAAAAAAGATTGAGATTGGCGGAGGAAAAAAAGTACCATGGGTTTAATTTTACAAGCTTATAGAATTTTATATCACATCGATTTGAATCATGTGTGGTTTTCATGGACTTAAACTAATAAGAAAAATGTGGGTTCAATTCTTATAGTCTAGACTATATCATTTTTTTCAGATTAAGTTAAAATAAAAGAAAATATAACATCCCAACTATTGCAGACAACCAACTCTTTTGATTACCCGACCTTTACCAGAAAATAAATGCCACTAAATTATGCCAGGTAATGAGATTGGTACATCATTAAAATACTAAATAGAGATACATCAAATTATGAACTAATATAATTTCCTGGATATGATATCACTAGTTTTATTAAATAAACTTTAAGATTATTCATAAAACTCTCCATTAAAATAATTTTTATCCTACATTAATTCATTTTTAGTAACAAAGCTACTCTATAATCAACTTTGTCTGTCCGTCAGTCAGTCATTAAAGTTATGGCGATTTTCTCGTGAATAGAAGAAATATTCAGTAAAGACTCCTATGGTAGTAAACACACGTTTTTAAAAGCGAAGCTTTTCTATAATTAGGGTCGGTCCGTCCGTCCGTAACGGATAGCTTTTTTCGTTAATTTTGGCATGTTAGAATTGTCCTATCGATTTCGAATTTTGCATGGTGATTCCTTTAGTAGTTAGGTACGATTTAGAAAGCGTAGCAACTTTATAATCATCACCAAAATGTCCGTACGTCCATTTTACTTTTTTAACAACAAATTTTTATGTGATCTAATCATCCGATTGATCTGATTTTTGGTATATTAATTCCTGGGACAACAAAGTATAATTTAATAAGCGAAGCAACTCTATAATCAAGTCCTAAAAATGTAAGTAAGTCCATAAACATTATCCTGAATCAAGCAGTTTTTCAACAAATTTACTTACAATTTTGCTTTGACTCTTATACATTTATATTATGATTATTCAGTTATGACACTATACAAGTGGTAATGTCCGTTTGTCCTACCGTTTCAGTGCTTCGCTTTTATGGATGTTGTCATCCTTGTTTTTTTGTCTGTCTGTCGGTCATCCTGCAAAAGACATAAACCATAGTTTCATTTCAAAGGTTTTTAAAATTTCTTTGAGTTTATAAATATTATTTCTTTCTTTTTTTTGTCATGACAACTAAAAATCTGCTCTAGATCTAATTTTGTCTATTTGTAAATCCCATGACTTTTTAAGCTTCGCTACTTATGGATGTTGCCATCCCTCTTTTCTTCTAAGCTTATACAAAGATATTTCAGAAGAAGCTTACACAGCAAAATCTTTTAATTCATATCTTTAAGAAATGTCAAAAATGTACATATCCTTACATAAGTATCCATTCAAATTATTTAGTTTCTTTGATAAACATTTAAATATTTCATCAAAGGAAAAATTAACTAGATAGGTTTTAAGAAGCGCAGTTACTCTTTAAATAAAATAGATAGTATAATCTGTATAAAAGTTAAATTAGTTTTCTTAATTTGATCGATTTATTGACAATACCATCTAAATTCAATGTTTTGCAGCTATTATGTTTGATATCGTTGTTCGAATGTAAATCCTAGTAAGGAAAAAATGTGTTAAAGTTTTCCGGAATTGTAAGGTAGGGAGAAGATTTGAAATCTGCATCAAATTTTAAGGATTTTTTATAAAATTCGTTTTTTGTATAATTCTTTATCTAAAAGCGAAAATACATTTTAAGTTAATTAATTTTGATCAATAGGATAGGTGGATTTTAAACTACCTGCGCTCTAATTGGTTGAATGATGTACGACATCCAATCAGAGCGCAGATTTTTTAAATCCACCAATCACAGATGCCAAAATTAATTAACTTAATTTGTATTTCCGCTTTTAGATAAAGAATTATACAAAAAACGAATTTTATAAAAAATCCTTAAAATTTGATGCAGATTTCAAATCTACTCCCTACATTACAATTCCGGAAAACTTATATCTCTTAGTAGGCACCCCCAAAATTTTTTTCATTTTACCCCCCCCATTCAAAATTTACCCCTACCCTGGGGGTGCCGTAGGCACCCCAAACCATTTAGGAGGGGGTATTTACCCCCCCCAAACAATTTTGGGGGGGTAAATACCCCCCCCAAAAATTTTACCCCGGGGGTAAATTTTGGGGGGGGTAAACTAAATTTACCCCTGCCAACAGATTTCAGGGGGGGTAATTACCCCCCCCAAGCAAATTTTACCCCCGGGGTAAAAATTTTGGGGGGGGTAAAAAAAAATTGCGGCGCGCTTCGCGCGCCATTTTACCCCCCCCCAAACACGAATTACCCCCCCCCTAAAAATTTTTACCTCCCCCAAAATAAAAAGCTTGGACACCCCTGATCAACAACTAAGAACATTATAAAATATTTTCTCGTATTCATTCGAATCCTGTGGATAGGAACCGGTTCTCATCCATACGAAAAAACTATGTCTAGCATCGTATTATATCCAGCTTTCTACGAATATAAAAATGTACAATCTTAAGATTAAAACCAGTTTATAGCCGGTGCCTTCGGCACCTCGGGGCTAAAAAAAACTAGTTTTAATCTCATAATTGTACATTCTATATCCGCGGAAAGCCGTTTATAATACGATGCGAGAAATAACTATTACAGTTTTCTATAGAAAGGAGTGAGGGGACAAAAATAAGTAATATTAATATTCTACAATCATTAATTCATCAAAGATATTTACAATCTTACAGAGGCAAAAATTACACATTAAATTAGGATTGGGGGGGGGGGGGGATTAAACACTTCCCATTGTCATATCCCCGCATCCCTGGACCTTTGTACTTAAAAATGTGTACTTAGTTTTATATAAAATAATTTGATATATTATTGAATTAGTAACAGAGAGTAATTTCATAATTTCAAGAAAAATCCTATAAATTGAAATAAGTATGTAGAATGTAGATATAAAAAATACCTACCCAAAATCCTTTTTCTCATTCATGACTGTTAGCAGGGGCGTCCAAGCTTATTTATTTATTTTTTTTTTGGGGGGGGGGGTAAACTATTTTTAAGAGGGGGGGGTAATTTTTTTAGGGGGATTTTTAATTTTGTTGGGGGTATTTACCCCCCAAAATTGTTTGGGGGGGGGGGGGTAGGTAATCACCACTTCCCCCCCCCCCCTTGGACGTCCTTGACTGTTAGACTGTTTATTCAAAAAGGTTTAAGATAGACATACGATGGTTATAATGCTTTAAAAACTTTAAATACTGTATTAGACAGTTTCAGTGCTTATTAAACTTTAAAAAAAAGTAAAAAAAGGGAATGAGCAATCACACATTAAAATATAAGGGAAACTTCTTATTTGTTTAATCAATCCTAAGTGTTTAATTATACCAAGTAAATGAGTGCCATAAAAAAGTCTTATATTTAAATTCAAACATACCTATATATTATTTAGTTTAAAACTAACTTATACTTGGATTCTGATTAAAACTAGCCATACAAAAATAATCTATTTTTACGTAACTTTTCTACGCTTTTTATGGACATAATTATCCTTGTTTTATTATTGCAAATTGAGGAATGTTGTATAAAATCTAAAAGTTTAATGGCTCTCTATTTACACCACAGTTAGTTGTATGAATCAGAGCCTAAGAGATATTTAAAGATTGCGATAAGAGCAAAAATTTTAAATTAACTCCCCAATTTATTGAATGCGAAGCAACTCTATAGGTATAAATGTATCATTTAAATCAAAGACTCGTTTCAATGTTTTTAGTTAGAAGTCATATATAAGGATTTATTGACACTTTCTTCTTTGCTTTATTAGTATATAATTATCGGAATTTTAATGGTTTATGTGTATGTATATTGTAAGATCTCTAAAACAGCTATATTATGTTTTTTAAAGGAGTTCTTTACTGTCCTTCCCCCCTAAGTACCAATCGAAAACAATCTCCTTTTTAAAAAAATCAATAATATTATAAATAATTTTTCTATGCATAACTCCTGCGGGGCATATACCTTCAGTGCCCTAACCCTGCGGAGCTTCCCAATACCCAAAATAATCTAACCTAACCAAGAAACAGAAAACTACCCTCCTCCTGTTTTCAATTCATTAAAAAATAAATTGGGTTTCTATGCAAATATTAGAGTAAACACTAGGGAGAGAAAGGGTTAAATAACTGTATCTTCCCATCGCATCAACCTTGTGCAACCTTTCTATTGGGTCATTGAAAATCAACCAATGGCGTCGCTTATATTAACACAGCCAAGTAGAAGAAAATAGTTTAGAAGCAGACTAAAAAGGTCTTTGAAAAAGGAAGGGAGGTAGTTGTCTGTATATACATCTTTTTGCCCAATCAAGTTCATGAAGGGAAACCACCTGCTATCCTTGCATCTATTATCCCATCCTTAATTCCTGGTTTCAGATTGTTTGTTTAGTCTTCTCGACATTTATATTTTTATACTTTTGAGAAAGTAAACATCACACTAACATTCACAAACAAGGAGCAAAATATACTAAATAGATTACACATATGAGCTTACTTCCAACAGCTGATGCAGTATATTTTCTTAGTTTGAATAGTACAATTAGATTTAATGATCTTAAAGATTTAAATTGTTTAAGTAGATGAAAGTAAGACAGCTGCCATACTTAAGCTAGGCTGAATCATAGATAGATATCAGATAAGGGACTAATATATTACAATGATCTCATGTCTGTATGTAATCCCTATACATGAGAAAGATCAACAACGTCATATCAAGAGACAATATAAAAATAAATAATAGATTGCATAATATGCGAAATATTGAGTAGCTCCGCTACTAAAAATTTGCAAATAAACAAACAGTATATTATCGAGCAATAGACAGCAGTTTCGGACTGTTTAAAGTCAGCTGTCATTTATCTGTTGATTATGGCTGGTTTAAAATGCTCAAATATAATATTACAATAACTTTTAGTCTAGCAAGGGCTGAAGAATTTTCGCTGGATACTGGTTATGGTTTTCGTTTATGACAATTGAACATCTAGCTGCTCTATAACTAACTTTGTTCATTTCATGATTATTTTGCGCTTCGCTACTTAAGGATGTTGTCATCCTTATTTTAATTATAACAATACCACTGTTGACATTTAGGAATAAGTGAAAAAAATGTCAGTTTCGGCAACCCTTGACAATTCTAGATTTATAAAAATTTCCAAGAAAATTTTTGGAAAAATAGTTTAAAAGGATTCCAAGAAAACAATCATTTTCATCGTTAATGTGCTTAAAATATCAGGGATCTAGAGGGCTAAGACAATATCCGAAAAATTAAAGTAGGTATATACCAAATAATACTTAACTTAATGAACCAACCAATCAAATTTAATACCTAGATACAAAAAATGGCACCAAAAAAATTGATTACATTTTTACCACCAGTCCAAGTTTATTTAATTCAAAACAAAGTAAAGAGTTTTTTTCAGATGCAGTATTCCTGCTACTTAATAAATCTGTGTATCTGGGTAGATTAAAACCATTAACATGGGTTAGTATTCAGTAATCATATAACCAGAAAAGTAAAGTGGTAAAAACACAAATTGAAGAACTTGTATGCCCGAAGATTCCTTGCAGGAATAAGGTATAACCAACAAGCGAATCTAAATAAAATTATGGGGGCAGATGTAGAGGATGTCAATTCTACGATGTTTTGACCCCCAACGACTACTGAAATTAAGTATGGGTGTTGTGATTTTTTTGAATTAATTTCGTTGTTGGTATAAGCTGGAGTCCTTGTTATTATAATTGCGAGACATATTAAATCAAATGTGTAGGTAACTTTGTCAAAGGTGGTGCTTCATTTTTTCTTGAAAATACATCTTCCTATCCCAGATATTAAATCTGGCTAGATTGAAACTGGAACCAATATCGGCTTTTTTTATTTCTTTTACAACTTTTTCTTTCTATATAACTTCTAGTAAGAGGAATAGGTCTTATACTTTCATTTTCATGAGTAAAATTTTAAATATGATTAGGTACCTAGGTAATATCTCATTTTTACCTGTGATGGAAAAACGGGGGGGGGGGGGAGGGGTTGTACTCGACTAGTCACTTTGAGGGAAACCGCCATTATTTTAGTAATAACATTTATATAATACAACATCTTCAATAAAACCATTGTGAAATATAAAAAAGGAAATTCTTAAACACTGAATAAATAGTACAAAACATGACTCAAAACTAAAATAAATAATAGTCAAATATTTTACTACCTACTTAATTTGACTTAGGTAGAGCAGCTACTCTATAATTAAAGTATATTTATATAATATTGCACATACATACAAAATTCATTATTAGTTATCTTTATTAAAAATAAGGGCAGGGGTGTATATTTTGCACAAGATTTATTTTTTTCCCCCTGCTACAAGGGGGGGGGGGCGAAAGTGACACTTTTTGTAACCAAAACTAAAAGTCAACAAAGGAACTCAACTAAAAAAAGAGTTACAGGTCTGAGATTTTGCATAGCAGTTGCTATATAGGGGTACAATATGGAACTGTGAAGAAACGGCGGCGCAACCGCCGAAAACCGCCGTTTCCCGCCGAATTTTTTTTGCCTTTTCTCGGCGGTTTTCGGCGGTTGCGCCGCCGTTTCTTCACAGTTCCATATTGTACCCCTATAAAGCAACTGCCATGCAAAATGTCAGACCTGTAACTCTTTTTTTAGTTGAGTTCCTTTGACTTTTAGTTTTGGTTTCAAAAAGTGTCACCATCGCCACCCCCTTTTTTTATTTCCCCCCCCCCCCCCTAGTTTTTTCTCACCAAGTAGGGGTGAAAATGGAAAAATATTTAAAGAACTCTATATTTTATTTATTTTATCCCTTCTACCACCCATTTTTTTAGTTTTTAGTTTAGTTTGAGCAGGGGATCCCATGTAGAATATACACCCCTGAATAAGTGATAACTAATCTAATTGATGCCTAACCTGTATAAATTGCATTATTTCTTTTAGGAAAAAATCTTAAGTAATAATACCTAGCTGTCAAAAATAGCGATAATGACAGTACAAAAAACTGGAGTTTATGCAACCTTTTATTCTATCATTAATACAATTTAGAAGAGAGCACTTTTATCTTTATAAATTACCTATTATGGGTTTGTTGTCCCATTTTAAGATAATGTTACTCTAACCCTGCGGGGCAAGGGGGGGGGGGGGAAGTTTTGACACATTTGCGTAAACCTGGCACCTAGGCTTTATCTTTGGACTGAGAGGATAGGTTATTAATGATAACATTTAACTAACATAACTTAAAATTAAATAACCTATCAAAAGCTACTGTGAAACTAAGACGAAACCCGATCCTTAGTTTTCTTTCAATGATCCGAAAATATCACTCTATTCGAAAACTTCATTTATCCTTGCTAAACTTTACTTTCTATGCAAAAATATTCCACAACAACTTGAAATTTTTATCCTTCTTTTCTGGAAACCAATTGTCTATCACGAAACTATATACAAACTATTGCAGAGGAAAAAATTTCAAAATTAAAATTTGTGGATTTATTTGTTGAAAATTCGGGTGAATGCTGATTTCAAATATTTTTATAAATATATATTTTGCTTTTTTATTTTCCGACAATCAAATCCTCTCTCCATTACTAGATTTTTACTCCAATACATTTTTTGTGCTACTTCTTGATGTTGTCATCTTTGTTTTACCTAGGTACTAAAATTTTAGATTCTTAAAAAAGACTTTGGATGAATATTGAATATCTTTGGTTATTAATACACAACAGCCAATATAACAAAGTATAGGTTTCAAATCTGCACTGATTACGAGATGGTTCATTTACAACACCCCCTCTCCCCCCCACCCCCTTCCACTGCAATTTAATTTTCTAATAATAATATTTTATATCTTCATTACGTTTACATAAGTATATTTAAGAGGTACTGAAATGTTTTTTGCTATTTAATACAAATATAATATGGATTTTAAAAACACCAAAAAAACCTAACTCTGCAAGTTTAATGCATAATAAAGCGAAACATTACTGCAAAACTGATATCATTTGATTTCAGCCGTTATTGAGTTCAGACATTTAAGCTGAACTATCTGTGGACCTTTTTCTGTGAAACCTTGATGTCATATGCTTGACAGGGTAGCTTATTGTAAACCATTTCCATTACAATTTATGCTTTAGCTTAAATATTTGTCTCTAACGTTTATTTTCGAACCTTACTCAAATTTACTTTGAAAATTAAGATTAATAGATAGAATTAATGTTAATCAGATAAAACAATTTTTGCTTATCTGATAAAAACAAGTTTAATTTTTGGGGGTAAATTTTACGTAGATTTTTGGCTGCAATGTAAGAAATTAAGTTTGTATATTAGTCATTATTATTACACCTTATTGCCCCATTTATGGTTTCCGCAATTTTATCAAGTAAACAGGAACGTTTGCTTTAATAATAAAATACGCATAAATTGGACAAGTGATTATAATTTGAAAATTGTCGCATTAAAAAAGTATATTCTTGTTCTTTTAGAGGAGATTTAATAGGTAAACTTTTTTCTTTTTTGTAAAGATTTTCTTAAGATTTTATTCCAAGGAACTTTAGGGATAAGTCATTGTCGATTATTTGATGTACACCCCCAAAAATGATAGGCAAACTTACATTACAATTATTGGTAAAATAGTTAGGACACCTCTTTTGGTCCGTCTATTAACCAATTAGGATCTAATAAAATACCTAACAATTTGGGCCAGTAAATGAATAAGCATGTTTTTTAACTTTGGGTAACATCATAATTAACAGTCCAATGTCCCCTCCCTTCCTGATATTACTTTCTTGAGTTTAGCTATACAGCAACATATTTTAAAACTAAATTTTTATTTTTAATTTGGATTAGTTTGAACATGTGTATTTTTTTTGAATTATAATACAACGTAAAAAAAATAATCATATCTAATAACCAATATGATTTTTTAGTGTTCTTTAAATTAATCTTTTAAGTTTAATTTTCAATATTTGAAAAATTCACTGTATTAATAGTGGCTCTTATTGAAAGAGGAATAGCAAATCGCTATCTTAAAACCACTTTACATGGAAAACCTTCTTAAGAAACATAATAATGATAATAAAGGTGGTTAACTTTTATTAGGTACGTTATTAAAACAGTTGTAAGCAAATGTAGAAAACTTAATCTTCTTTCTAATTTCCCCTAATAAAATAGATTTACTTTAGATTATTCAGAATTTACCTTTATGTATTTGAAAGGCAAATTAGAAAATGGAAATACAAACTTTTTGAGAATCTTAGTTTTTTCTTAACATGTGTATTAATGATTACATAATAGGTATCATATAACAATTATTCAGCAATTATTATGGTATCTGATAAGATAAAGAAAAACATGATTTTTTCACAGAAACTGAAAATTAGTAAGGAACATATTCATGGACGTCCAAGGAGGGGGGGGGGATAAATTTTTTTTATCATTTTACCCCCCTCCCCATATAAAATTTCCCCTACCCTGGGGTTGCGTAGGCCCCCCCTACCATTTAGGAGGGGGTATTTACCCCCCCCCCAAACAATTTTGGGGGGTAAATACCCCAAAAAAAAATCTCCAACAAAAATTTTTTAGTGCGCTACGCGCGCAATTTTAATACTAAATATTTCATAAAAATTTTTACCCCCCCCCCAAAAAAAAAGCTTGGACGCCCCTGAACATATTAGAAAGTACATATACCTAAATTGTCCCCAATGTGATAGTTCAATGAAGTGCATCAAAAATTAGCTTTTACCCGTCGTTTATTTGATTGTCTTATTTGTGATATTAGGTAATAGTTATCATTTCAGAAAAATAATTTAAAGCACAAGATTGAGAATACAATTAAAGGAGGAGGTAGGTTGTGCTAAAATTCCGTAAAAGTTTGAGTTTTTAGGCTTAAAAACAATATATAGTATATCGATAAAATTTATGTTAACTATAATAAAATAAATGGGATGGGGCGAAAGTGACACTTTTTGAAACCAAAACTAAAAGTCAACAAAGGAACTCAACTAAAAAAAAGAGTTACAGGTCTGAGATTTTGCATGGCAGTTGCTTTATAAGGGTACAATGTGGAACTGTGAAGAAACGGCGGCGCAACCGCCGAAAACCGCCGTTTCCCGCCGAATTTTTTTTTGCCTTTTCTCGGCGGTTTTCGGCGGTTGCGCCGCCGTTTCTTCACAGTTCCATATTGTACCCATATAAAGCAACTGCCATGCAAAATGTCAGACCTGTAACTCTTTTTTTAGTTGAGTTCCTTTGACTTTTAGTTTTGGTTTCAAAAAGTGTCACTTTCGCCCCCCCCCCCCCTTTGTATATAGATCTTTTCAATAAGGAATACACATATTTAGTGAATATTATCGTTAAACTACTGTTTTTAAGCCTTAAAACTCACACCTTTACGGAATTTTAGCACAACCTACCTCCCCGCCTTTAAAGTGGGTAAAACAATAAATTAACACACAAAATAAAGCCCCATGCATTAAAAATCTAATTTTGTGAAAATAGTTTAAGTTAATAACGAGTTAAAATTGGATTTTTACATATTGACACTTTTATAACTAGGTTATTTGTCTAGAAAACTTAAATTCAAAATTAGATGCATTTCAAGGAATGCCCCTTTAGACATTTTTTAATGGGGGGGGGGGGGCGTTTAAAGGGTATTTTTATTTCGAAGGAATTAGGTATTAAGAACCTTTACTGTTAATGAGAACCATATTGGTTCAGCGGTTAGCGAGAATCTTCGCTAATTGACGAGACACACAATCATCCAATTACTTTTAATTAAATATTTATTACACCAATGACAATAAATACTACCTATGTATTAATTCCAGCTGCAATTTAAAAATATAAATGTTTTTTCCACAATATGCCAATTTAGTAAGTATAAAAACAGCTGATTTAATATTAAATAAAAACAATAATTTAAACAAAGATACTTCTATAATCATTGTTTATATTAATTAAAAATCTAAAGAAATATTTAATATTATGATTTTAATAATTTTGACATAGTGACAACTCAATTATTAGTTTTAATATTCAAAAAATGATATATTACCAAAAAATTGAAGGTAGTTTTTAAATTTAATTTATAATATAACACTACATAAAAAGATTATTGATAATAGAAATACAAAAATTAGCACTTCTACCTATCAAATAAAATGTTAACATTAATTTTAACCTCAAAATCAAAAAAAAACTCATCAATTTTCACTAATAAGTATAACTTAAGATTGACATCACAATTCTACTTGAACAAGAAAATCTGACGACTGAACAGGGTGGCCGAATTTATCAAAATTGTGTTTCCATTTTTTAAAAGAAAACATATTTTTTAAAAAAACATTTGTAATATAAAAATTTTCTTGTAGAAAAAATATTTTTTTAATATAATAAACCTTTTAGAAATAAAAAAAAATATTTTGCTGATTTTTTGGGGTATTTTAGGACAGGGAAATTTTGCGCAAAATTTGAGTTTGGCAACCTTGGTCGGGAGAAAGTGACTGGGTTGGTTAGGGGGAGTATGACTAGGAGAAGGGAGGAGAGGAAGGGAAGCTGTCGGGGGGAAAGAGAAGGACAAATGTAAGAATCCACAATGGTCCCAACATGAAAAAAAATGTAAAAAATATAATTTTATATTATTTTGATGAAATTTTCTTCCAATTTTTTATCAATCATACAGCATCGTACTTTAAACAGTTTTACACAGATTGAGTAACAAAAAATATATAGAACTTATTTCTTCTTTGTTGGACCCTTGGACCACGGGGTTGGGGGCAAAAGACTTCTGCCTCAAAGTATGTATTTATTTTTTGTTAAATATATAAAAAGCTGCTTTTTTTAGTTTGGCATATAATCTGTTATGGTCCTTAGTAAAAAATATAAACTTTTTTGCCACTTTTGGCCCACTATAGGATGGGTGAAAGGGGATGAAACAGGTAGAGATTGGGTAAGATTATAAAGAGGAATAACAAGGAGGAGGAAGTTTAAAAGAGAAAGGAGAAGGCGCAAAAAGAGGGACACCTCAATCACTCTCTCCTTCTCTATCTCTCACTCCCTCCCTCTCTTTCCTTTTGTCAGCTGATCGATCAAGCAACTTGAATTGGGTTTGGCCAATAATACAATTTTGCTGCATATTTAGAAACTGTATTTTTTTTGGAAAATACCAACAGGATTAACAAAGATTTTTTAAATAATCCATATTTTACTTTTACTTCTTGTTTGGTCTATTTTGTCTTTTAAGTTTTTGTGACCTTTTTAGCATTTTTTATTTTAAATAAATTGAATTTCCCTTATTATAAAGACGACATTTCGACTTCGCTTCCAAAATTTATAAAATTTCAATAACTAATTGGGATAGAAAACAAATGCAAATACTTCCACTATGATGGACGACAAAATTATCCCTTCTGTATTCAAATAATTGGTTTAAAAGTTTGTCCTCGGCAGGTCAGAAACCAACAAATCTAAATTCAATTTTAATTAGTACCCAAAGTTTTTTAGCTAACGAATATATGATCTTAATAACGTGATTATAAAACTTGGGTTTTAAACAAACTCCAATCTGCCAATTAATCTTCTCTTTTTTTTTGTGGCAATGCTAAAAATGTCTGTCTTTCTGTCTGTCAGAGCTTCTGATAGCCTTAACGTTTGTCAATATTTACTCCATTTCCATTTAAAATTAATTTTAGCATTGACAATTTTCCACTCTAAAACGTAAAATTATTTGTTTCAGCTAATATTATTTTTTATTTCAGGAGTAGTGGCTAATGATATCAACAGACACCAGAGGAAGTTCCGGGCACCATGATAAAGTCCCCTGCTAGGTACAGCAGCAGTACAAGTTACCGCTTTCAAACAACCCCAAAATTCATCATACCTGACCACCCCAACCTTGCCATCACCAGAAATGCTTATCTTAGCTGATGAACACATACCTTCGGTTCTAGGTAGTCATGTAGCTGCCTCCCAACCCTCAGAGTTGAGTCAGGCAGTTTTGAACAACTATGATTCCTGCTGGATTACCAGCGCAGCCGCGTTTTAAAATTAAACCTGGTAGCTTCTGCCATTGTATGCCTCCTGTCACACCTGTCACAAAGTATATACTGGTATGAATACTTATTTTTTTTTTTTTTTTTCTGGGCACTAAAGGGCCTGAACTTAACTGTGTTGCCAGCGATTGTCCCCCTCCCAGTGGGCTAAAGCACATCTTGCTTAATCTTATTCACACAGCTTTTTGTTAATATACAAGCTGAGATGTAGGCGACAGGTCAGGCTCAGGCAATCTTTAAGTTCTGCCTATGGAAAGCTTTTTATCTGCCTCTCAGAAATTTGGTGCGGGTGTAGTGGCTATACCCGCCCTGCCAATTATGGTAAATGAGGCGGTTTCTCTTTGTGATTGTAGTATGGAATTTGTGACAGGTTTTCAGAGGCAACTGGCAACTAGGACCGCCCAAACACAGTGCTGCACGTTTGTGGAACGTATTATATCCAACCTCAAGCAAAATTATGTCAAAAATACCTTTGGACGAGTTCCATTAGCTTGACTTGTTCACAAATCTTTATTTAATGCTAGGTATTTTGGTATAAAAATACTTCTGCTAGGTAACTCCATCCTAAATTCGAGAGCAGCCAATCCAGTCGAAGAAAGAAATTGAATAAGATCCACGAGTTTATAAAAAAAAAAAACGCCATTGCCCTCACTCACATAAAACAAAAGTTTAAATATTCCGAGTAGTCAAAAAAGACAAATCACGTGAAATATACTGAAAATAAATTTTATGTAGTATTTGTAAATGATTTTCTAATTTTATATTTTCAACAATTTGTATTTGTGATCTTATGTTACTTAACTAATTAAAAACCAATAAACTACGTAATAATAATAAAAGTGTAATTTACAGTTTAATGTCCTCTCCATCCCTGCAAGAATATTACTTTGTAAATTACTAAACATCCTTTTCTATTAGGGCAGCTACTCAGTACACTTATAATCCATCATCCAACAGGTAATTATAGATTACTCGGCTTCCTTTTGAATAAATAGGTATAGTTATATTTTATGTGAAGATGTATCAATATGCAGACCTATTAGCATCTATTCTAAATTTTACATGGTCTGCTGATAATCTGAAATTCCTTCGGGACATCAAATTACAATGGAGAAATTGTGTTTTTTTTTTAAATGGAGTTATTATTACCTGGATCTTACACCATATGATGATGTACTCCAAAATGTTCACCCTATCTACCAACTTTACAACATCTTCTCCCCTCCTACTGGATGAACCAACTGACTCATAAATGATGTCAATGTTAATAGCATCCTAGATATATTGACAATGATTTTTCTCTTGTCATGCATTATCCACTTTTTGGGGAGTTGGGGGTGTCGTCTCCCCCCCCCCCCCCCCCCCCCGACAGGCGAACAGACAGACATTGTTCTACTTTGTAATATAGAAACAAATACTGGTTTTTGTGTTGAAGATTTACTGCTCCGGAAATTGTGTTTTTCTCTGCAACTCACTTTGTCCGACATGACACATAGCTGCTACCGCCCTTATAGGCCTCTATGGACACTTAAGGGAAGGGATGTGAAGAGTAAGTCGCCCATACTTAAAAATATTTAGAGATGTGTTGTTTAATGGAGGGTGTAGAAACCCAACCCCAGAATAGTTTAAAACCATCATTGGATTGACCTTTTGAAGCTTCATTATAAAAGAGAACCATATTTAACCACCTGTTAGCGAGATCATGAGCTGCAGACCTATTACTTTTATAAAAGGATGTCTGTCTGTTGTGTTGTATTTGATATGGATAATGATATATTCTTCGAGTTATATGGTTATTTTTGTTTTTAAATGCTATTAAAGAAGCCCTAAAAGTAACAGGAAGCCTGTGTGTACCAAAAGGTTCTTGCTAACCGCTAAACCGATTTATGGTTCTCCTTTACAATCTAGCTTCTCAGATGTTCTGGGAAGGTTTATAACTTTTTATTGGAAGGGTAAATAAACCCCCCCAAGATAAGTAGTATCTAGAAAAAAATCAACCTCCCCCCCCCCCCAAAAAAAATAAAAATTTTATTTATCTTTCTCATCTTAAAACTAAAATTGCAAATGAGGTAGGCTAGACTTCTCCCACCCTCCTCAAGTGCCCCAAAAGGACTCAATTGGCACAGCTTCTAGTAGATCATATATTACTAGCGGCTTCGCCACTAGAGGCCTCTAGGGGCACGTTAAATGTTTTCTTTCCAATCTATGTGAAGATCAGTTTATGTGTTTACTAAAAAAATTTTAACGCTAGATGAGGTTGGTTATGTTTTTAAGCGATTTCTCTTGGGTGGGTGGTGGTATTCTCCCCAAAATAGGTTTAAACCTTCCCAGGACTTATGATATGCTACCCTGTAAAGGAGAACCATATCGGTTCAGCGGATAATGAGATCCCTCGGTACAGACATACATCCCTTTACTTTAGTATAAGGATTGTATTTTAGAAAATTTAGAAATCTGTAGAAATTTAACTACTCTCATTTTCCTTGAAAGTGAAACTAGATTTTAACCTTCCTACTTGAATATGAACTCTTCTTACGCATTGTTGGCGTATTTTCTCCGTTTCTAACAATCTGCGTAAGAAATTTTGTTCTTGCGTTTCTAAATGAAAAAGTTTATGTCTCTATCTTACATCTAGCTATGCGTATAATGAAAAACAATAGGTAATGATACGGTCATAACACAAAAATCTAAAGTAAATAAAGAAAGATGGACCGATATGATTCTCCTTTATAGTGAAGCTTCTTTTAGATCTAGGCTAGGCTTTTAACTATCTTCTGGGAGGGTATCTCCACCCACCCAAGATAAATTGCTCAAGAGGCGTAGCCACTAGTTTCAAGTATAATTGTATTATGCACCCTCTTCTAAAAGTAATACTAAAATTTTGTATTGAGGAATGATACCTTCGTTTGTATATTAGTACAGTAAGATTCTGAACAAGGAGGTCCAATGGGGGGGGGGGAGGGGTGATTACCCTCTGTACCCCCTCATATCGGTTCAGCGGTTATCTAGATTCTTCGTTACAATTAGACAGACAAACATCATGTTACTTTATTATAAGGATATGTGTCAAACTTTCACCTTCCTTCTACAATAAAAGTGAAATGGTCCTAAATTTTTGGTGTTAACCTTCGAAATGCGTAAGATAGAAATTTTGTCTACTTACGCATTTCTAACTTTCAAATGAGTTGATTCTACTTTCTATCATTCTGTCTAATTTTCCAAAAATCTTTCTTTTTTGAAGTCTATCAAATGAAATGTATTTTAAGACTCTTAAATAAGGGTGTAACGGTACGTCCTTTTGTCTGACAGAGACAGTTCTGGAATGCCCAAATTTTCAGGGTATTTGACAAATTTTAAAATTTGAAGTCGACCCCCCTCCCCCACCCCTTTCAAATTTAAAAAGGGTAAATATTTTTTTGGCGATTTCTCTTGAAACAGTGATGTTACCCTCCCCCATAATAGTTATAAATCTACTCTTGTAAAGAGAACCATATCTGTTCAGCGGTTACCGAGATCCTTCAGTACAAACAGACAAGCATCATACTGGATGGAGTTTGTTTGTTATTACTGCGCTAATTATGTACATAATTATCCTTGTTTTATACAATCTGTATAAGCTACACTGCGATGAATTGTCCGTTCATAACCCTAACACCTTCACCTTCCTTCCATAATGAAAGTGAAATGGTCCAACGCATTATAACCTTCGCTATGCGTCATATCAGTACGCATAACCTTCTTTAAAAATCATGAAAACCTGATAACAAATATAGAATGTTTGAAGTTTTAATTTAAGTTATTTTTATATTCTAAAAATGCCTTTTCATGTTTGAAATTAGGATTATATTTGAAGTTAAACCCTCAAAACTTTCACCTTCCTTTGAAAATGAAAGTGAAATGATCCAAAATACGTGATTTGGCTTACGCCATTAACATTGGATAAAGGTCCAGGTCAGGTTTTAACCCATTTTTGAATAAAGGACAAGCCAAGAGAAATTACCTAAAAAATTGTATCATTCAACATATGTTTTTCTTATTCTAATTTGAAACCAAATTATATGGGTATGTGGGGTTCCAGCTGGGTTTCCACCCCCTTTTGATCGAATTCCCTACAGGCTAGAGACAAATACACAATCCAATCAATTTTTGAATCAAGAAAAAATCTGAATGACCTCACATAGTTTATAAAAATCATAAAGTTTTAAAGTTTTTGTTTGAAACTCTCACCTTCCTTTAAAAATGAAAGTGAAATGATCCAACATCTTCTATCCCCTCGACCCCCCCTCCCACTATATCCCAACCCCCTTCTTCTAAAGTCTTAAGTTTATGTATTTATTTATTCTTTTATTTCTTTTTTAATCAACTCTATATTCAAATTGATGTCGTTGGGAAGTATAAAAAATTCAATTAAAGGTGTAAAAGTTACTTTTCTTTCTTATTTTTGGTCAAAACTCTCACCTTCCTTCTAGAATGAAAGTGAAATTATCCAAATATACTACCCTTTCCCCTCCTTCTTCCTTCAAATTGGTTTACATATTTAAAAAGAACAAAGTAATCAGCTATAAATGTAGATAATATAAAAAAGGTAAAAGTCTACAATTAATCTTTGAACAAAAAAATTTGTTTTTCTCCATAAAATAATATGTTTCTGTCTATTTTTATTTGAAACTCTCACCTTCCTTTTAAAATGAAAGTGAAATGATCCAAGATTCCCCCAACCCCTTACCAACCCTTCCTCCAAAGGTGAAAGAACCACTACTTATGTGTATCTATCTATCTATCTATATGAACCACTCTCACTATTACTCACATATGAAGAGCAACTACAATTTGGCGATGTCTATTCAAATGAAAAAAAATGAATAAAAAATATATTTTTTACATCCACAAAATTATTTTATAAATAACAAGGAAGACAACGTCTATAAAAGCGTAGCTCACCAAATTATAAGATCAAACGAACAAATTTCAATATCATTAGAGTAACAATGTATTTAATATTGTATTTTATTTGTACAAAACATGGGATAATTATAGCTCAAAATTAATTATTATTTAATAAAGAATACGTTAAAATATTTTACACATTAAAAATATTCTGAACATTTTACGCTAAATAATTTTTATTATTATTATTTTGCCTTTTATAAAAGATCCCCTATTATAGGATAAATATCTCCCTATAAAACAGCAGATTTTATAATAATAGCTAATACATATAAGTACTAATAGCCATAGTGTTAGTATATCAATGTGCTATCATTCAGACTAACAAACATTGGCAAACCTACTCTACAGTTAAGACTTGTTTTCATAACGTTCTATTAAAGTTTAAATATTTTTTAAATCTTTAAAATTGCAATAATACTATCTATCTTATTATAAAAAGTAGTAGGCTTTATTGTATGTAGCGATGGATCTCACTAACCGCTGAGTCTATATTGTTCTCCTTTAAAGTAAAGCTTCTTACAGGTCTGAAATGGTTTTAGGCTATTTTACTTTTTATAAATATGGTTTTAGGCAATTTTTGCCCTTTTATATCCCTTCAAATATAGAGTTTCTAGATGTTAGGTGCGCAACCGCTAGTTTTATTATAAACGATTGGTTTTCTTATTAGCTTTTTAAAATTGTGCTACTTTTTTCTTGCTTTTATACATGAACACTCTCTTATAAGCAATAGCAAAGTACATATACAGGTGAAAGTCTTATATGTTAAGTATAAGAGGGTTGGGGGAAAAAGGTGTGGGGGCGGAAATGCCTATATGGTTTATAACATTACTTTTTAAGATAGTGAAAGTTAAATAGAAGTAGTGAATATTTTATAGAGAAAAACTTATTGAAATACCAACTTTCTGTTTTTAATGTGTTGATCATTTTAGCGACTACAGAAATAATTGTACATTTTTTAAGGAAAGTTTCTTGTTGGTCTTGGGAAGGTTTTAGTCTATTTATTATGACTAAGTTTGAATATAATTAACGTATATGTTTAAATTAAAACCTTAAGTATAAAATAAAAAACCTTTTTATTTTGTCATTGACTATAGCTTACATATAACCAAAATATGAAAAACAGAAAAAAATAAATTTGAGTATTTTTCCTTGTTTTTTTATTACATCTATTGTTAACCTACTTTCACCGTCCTAGAAATGGAAAGTTCCAAAATTTGAAGGAAGGAGGAAAGTGAAAGCCATTCCTAGAGAGAAAATATAAAAGTAAAAGTTTTTCATTATTTTCATTAGCAAATTTATCATTTAAATCATTTTATTATTCTCTCTTTTTTTTGGAAAAATATCAAGTTTTTTAGAAAAAATTTTTTATGTCAAAAGTATTTTTGGCTTAAAACAAAAAAATGCTCCTTCATCCTTCCTATTTTTTTTGTAATTAAAAAAGAATATTCAAACTTTATAAGATGCTGATTTATAGGCATTTAAAATTTACAATTTAATGAATCTATTCCCTGAATCAACAACAATCGCGCTTATAAATGCACAACACAGCCGTAAGCCACAGCCAACAACAAAAATCAACAACACAAACCGTAAGAAAATTACGTAAATACGCACTACCACTGCCCAACAACCGTACGAGCGTATTTCAATTCCTTACGCTTTAATCCTATGAATACGCTATGGATACGCACAACAATGCCTCGTCTACGCAATGCTGTTGATTCCTACGCACATCCCAACATCATTCATCCAGCGGTTGACGCAAATGTTGTTGTATGACCCCTGTGATGGCCACTGTAGGAAGCAGATATGCGCAAAGCTGTTGCTCTAGGATCCCAACTTCCTTGAATATTGTCTGCGTGACAGTGAAAGTGCGCCCCGAAGGCCGCGCGGCGCCTAGCCTGGCGCCCAGTGCCACTTCAATGTGCTTAGGTGCGCGCTAGCATGGACGCATGTTTCTCTCATGTGCGCTTAGCTAATACGCTCTGTGCACGTATTTTCTTGAATACGAAGCGCACGTAAGTTACGCAGTGTATTATATGTAAGATTGCGTATAAATCGCGTAAAGAAACGTACGGATTTTACACTAGCGCGTACAATTTGATGCTATTCACATTTGAAATGGAATAGTCCTTAATTTGAATGTACACTTATTTGATTTGGTTTTCGGAGGAGAACAGCTATTCTATAAACTTATTATTTTGTTATCTATCCTTTCATGATTTTTAAGTTTAAGTTTTACAAAATAATGATATATAACAAACAAAAAATATTTTTAAGGAGACTTTTTAGGTACATGAAAAAGTATCGTAACAAAAATGTCTTAACTAGCTATTCAAAACTGTTTGATTTAATTACTTTCTTATTAAAAATTTTATTAATCATGACATAATTATAAATACCTTTTTTTTGAAAAAAGATATAATATTATTATTAAGATTCATTGTATTTATCAATTTGGTTTATATATCTTTTGCAAAAGCCAAAAATATTAATTATATGTGTCTTTTTTTCATTATATTAAGACAAAACTTAAATATATAATTTTTTAGTAAGCTTTTAACAAAAACAATAAATCTTACTTCTCTATATAATTGGACCAGCGTGCACCCCTAGCATCTAGGGGCTCAGTATTTAAAAAGAGGTAAGAAGGTGACAGTTAATAGCCTAAAACCATCCCAAAGGGTAAAATCTAAAATATAGCCTGAATTAATCCCATGACCGATGTAAAGCTTCCCTAAAGTTGGGAAATTATCGGCTCAGTCGTTATTGAAAACTTCTGACAAAAAAACCTCTATATAGGATCAGAAAAGAATGTACAACCACATTACCTCGTTCACTGTATATCAGGGATCTTAAGGGATAAGGCAATGGACAATGAATTTATATTCATCCCCAAGAATGATAAAAAAAATTCCCTTTTGTAGATTAAAATTATTGGCTGACAAATTTGGATATTTCAAGCTTGGAACCAACCAATCAAAAGTACTCGAAGTTTTTGAGCCGGCGATTACATAACATGGTTATAATACTTTGGGAACCAGTGAAATTTACGGTCCATTGTCCCCTTCCTTCCGCCTATACAGTATACATATATGTAGATATAGTTTAAAGAAAGTGAAAGTTGTTTTGAATTTGACCTAGTTCAAGTATATCAAGAAAGGTTGCGTGATTATTGTGGTCCTTTTTTTATTTTAAAGAAATTAATTCCTAGATGACTAGTTGCTTCGCCTCTAGCTTCTATGGAAGGTCGGTGGAGGTGAGGAAATAAAACCACACCAAGACATTTATATACAAAGCTTTCCTGAAAAGTACAACAGATGAGGACAACCTTTTTTTTATAACTTATAAAGATAAACAACTTAACTACTTTATGTTATGAACACTTTGAGTTATGAAAAGAAGTAATTTATAGCTATTGAAGCTTCTTGATAAAATTGTTTTAAGAATTTACTTTTGAGGGAAAGAGATAATCTAAATCAATCACACATTTAAAATTTTTGTTTTAAATTTAAAAATTAAAGTTTCCTGTTTAAGGAAAAATCACAAAAACAAATAAACTAAGAATAGTAATGTCAAATCTAAAAGATTGAATTAATGAACGATTCCATTCAAAATGGGCAAAGTAGGAAGTTAATAATATGATATTGACAAGGACAAGGTTAGTGCAACTAAGAAAAAATTGTTAGCCACCAATATTTTCTTAAACATTTATTATTTCGGGTATAGTCCCTTTCGTGGCAACGCACCTTAAGGGGCGATTCTTCGTATTTCTCACAGTAGCGTTTCTCCTATTTCTAGCCCTTGCGGGGAGCTCTAACCCTGCGGGGCTAATTGCCTAACCCAATATACCCTAACCTTACCTAAAATAACCTAAAAAAAGCCATTTAAAAATACGACGAATCGCCCCTTAAGAAGCGTTGCCACGAAATGGACTATTCCCATTATTTCTTTTCTCTATGTTAATGTAACATATCAGAAGAGAAAACATAAGAATACATTATCGACAATTTCCCTCAAAGTATCTAGTCGAGCAAAGAGACCCTTCCACACTCCATATTTCTACCCTAGGGAGGAGGGAGAAGCTTTATCTTACAGAGTACTATTCATATTTTACCGTTATTAACCTAACCTAAAAAAAAATAAAAAATCTAAAGTTTTTTCTCAAGAAATTTATTTGTAGTATAGATGTAATCTGCAAGGGAAATCGCCTAAATCAAACTATTTTTAACTTCAGTGATTGAATTAAGTTTTGAAGATAAAAAAAATGGTAAATGTTTTTAAAAGTCGTCTTCGTTCCGAGAAGTTTTATTTAACATGTTATCTCCTGTAACTTGAATCAGTAACTGAGTCCTTAGCCTCTGGAAATAAATCATTAGAAATTTAAAAGAAAAAATATTAAAATAAGAGTTTAATTTTTAATCTTCTACTCATAGATTAATACAGATTTATGCATGGACTTGCGGATGTCAAAATCCATCTTAAATTTCTAAAATGGGAAGGCCTGACTTTCCATCTTGTAACCCTTTTTAGTGTTTACACCCCCAGTCACAACCTTGTGCACGCCACTGGATTCTGCTTTTTTTGGCAAGCTTCATATTGGTCTCATGTTTGAGGTCATAGAAGCCATAACCCCCCCACATCTAAAAAATCTTTTCTTAAAAAAGCACCTTAAATTTTAGTTTTCTCCAGAAAAATTAGAGTTGAAACATTTGTAAAAAATACCTTACCACATATTTTTGTGTGCACGTACTTTCAGCTATCAGAGTAATTTTAACAGGGCTTCACACTTTTAAAAAATATATTGAAACGTTGTAAATTTTCAAAATATATAAATTGAAATGCAAGAAATACAAAAAGTATGATTTTAAATTTATATGTGATATGGACATAAAAAGATGCATTTGAGGTTATAAGGAAACTCAATAAATCTAACTAACACACAAGATTTGCTTTTCTTTTCAAATGGTGTCTAATGACTCATCGTCCTTTGAATCTTCATTTAATAACTCATGATGATATTATAGAGTTGCTTCGCTTTCTAAATTGTATCCGAAGGATTCAAAAATCAATATGCTATATTTAAAAATAATGGGATGATTACAACATGCATAATTGAATGATTAGAGCTAACCGTTACGTACGGGCCAACCCTAATTATGGAAAAGCTTCGCTTTTAAAATTATTATACAGGGTCATTCAAGAGAAATGATTTTTTTTAAAACTTAATTATGCATAGAAAATAAAACAATTATGTAAAATCCTTTATATATTTGGAAAACCTATTATGAGACATTTATGTTTCAAATAGTTGAAAATGATTATTTCAACAAATTATGTCCTAAAAACCGGTTTTTCCAAAGGCCTTTTTTTCGAAGATTTATTGATTTAAAGGTTGTAAAAAAATGTGCACATTTTTTAAATTCAAATTGCGCGGCTTGTGTTAATAGTAGAAAAATGTTATGCATATCGTTAGAATCGTCATAAGCTCTATTTTTTTACTACATGAAAACCTTTCCAGTGCTACGCATGGTATAGGAGCTACGAGGTAAAATGTTCCAATTTCTTAAAACTTTTCAACCTTTTTCTCAAATTTTTCAACGTAGCTCCTAAACTATAAAAAGCACAAAAACGGTTCTTATATTTTCAAAAATTAGAGCTTATGACGATTCCAACGATATGCGCAACATTTTTCTACTATTAACACAAGCCAAGCAATTTGAATTTCAAAAAGGTGCACATTTTTTTACACCCTTTAAATCAATAAATCTTCGAAAAAATGGCCTTTGGAAAAACCGGTTTTTAGGACATAATTTGTTGAAATAATCATTTTCAACTATTTGAAACATAAATGTCTCATAATAGGTTTTCCAAATATATAAAGGATTTTACATAATTGTTTTATTTTCTATGCATAATTAAGTTTTTTTTTAAATCATTTCTCTTGAATGACCCTGTAGCTTCCTTGCAGCAAGACATAATAAAGATTATAAAATCAATTAAAACAATCATTATCGTCATATCTGATCAAATATTAAGAATGGATGTCTCTTTTCTTCATGAAAGACAGAAATGTTTTAGTAAATGATGTTTGACCACGTGGTTCGATCCTTAAAAGTAAAAATTATTGAGTTGGATCATTTAAGATAGAAAGACTAATTCTTGTCACCAATATTTTCAAGAATATCAAAAACAGGTTTTGAAAGTTATTGATTTTATCTTCTAATGTTCTGTCCTTGTATCTCTGATGAAATATTGCAATGCGAACCGCGCAGTGGCGTGCATAGGGATTGGAGAGAAAGACTAAACTACATAACTTTTGTGTCACTTTTGAGGAAGACGATTCCCTTTTACCCCCCTTCTCTTTTGAAGAGATTTTCTTCTTCCCTTCCTTTTTTCTTTTCCGAAATGTATATGACTTCACAGGAATCGTCTTCCTCAAAAGTGACACAAAAGTTATGTAGTTTAGTCTTTCTCGGATTGGAAACCCCCATTAAACCAAACAGGGGATGTAAGTTTAATGGGGGTGGAGTATTGATAACAAGAGAGGTGTTACATTATCGTCAGGGGGTGTAGAGGGGTGCTAGTCTTAGATTGAGACAGGCATTAAGTAGAGTGTAAATCATAATAGCCAAATTTAATTGTAGAGGGGTGTGGGTGTTGACCCCTAAAGGGGTGTGTGCCCCCCCCCCTTAATTTTTCCAGAGGTATGAATACAACCCCCTTATACACGCTTTTGACTGAGAATTTGTTAAATGCAAGTCACAACTATATTTGTGATTGATGGATAGCATTCAACAAACAGGCACAAGTATTTTAGAAATATGATAAACATTCAAAATTGAATTATTTTTTTACTTTTTTCCTTGACAAAACATGATTGTTTTGATTTGCAGACATATAGTATTTTGACCTAGTCCCTGGATGGTTTTAAGCTATTTTTACTGCCTTCTCCTCCCTCTAGATCCTAGGGGCGCAGTTGCTAGTATAATAGATAATAATAATAATAAGATTTCAATTTATTCCAATGGAATCATTTGCTTGGACATGAACAAAGTAGTATTTTATTAGATACAGATATAATTTATATAAAACTTACATCCAGACTTCTAAATAATGCTAAATGTTTCATTTTATCTATTACTCTAGATTTGTAATGTTCGTTTCTTTGACAAATTTATTTGTTAAACTTTGCTTTTATTTATGGATGTTGTCATCCTTGTTTGTGGTCAAATGTCCTTAAACTCTTTATCTTGCAAATCAATGCAAACTTTATCACCTTGAAATAAAATATATATTTTATATACTTAAACAAGAATGAGAAAACCATGAGAGTGAAATAGAATAATATTATAAAAAAAATTTAAGTTGTTCAATGTGAATCTTTTTTTGTTGTTTTAAAATCACAAAACCTTTATTTAATTTTTAAAGGTTTAAATTAAATGTAAAATTAATAAGTTTTTAAAATTAGATAGCTTAAGGGATAAGACTATGGACTAAGTATTGATGATGTAAAGAGAAGGTTTGCTACAAATGTAAATATTTTAGAAATAACATTGATACTCTAAGTAAATAGGGAATCCCTAAAAAGATGAAGGATTCAACTTCCCATTTGCAATTACAAATTGGAACCCAATTCGCCAATGCTTTAGTTATCAACAACAAAAATTTTCACAACTGCAGCTGTTTCTTGTTTAGGTAACCAATTAACGTCGGCTGTTTTTGACAATTTTTGCCATTCCCGAGGTTTTGATGGGCACATAGTGTGGGAAGGAAATGTTTTATTACTTTGATGTAGACAATTAAATTTACTAAATATCATGTAAGTAAATTATTTTGTATATCCAACCAGTTTTTGTCCAGATGAGTTTCAATTGGACGAGAATTTTGTATATTTTTGAGAACATTATTGTTACCGGCGCCGATAATGGGTTAATGTTGATTTTCCTTTGCAAAAATGCTTATTTTTAAACGAAGTTTTTAGATTAGACTAGATTTATTATTCTTGGGTGTACTGTACAATTACATAAACATAAAGAACAACAATAATTAATGAATTTTAAATTCATATAAATATGCATTCAAATTGATATGGTTATTCTATATGAAAATTTTCTTCCCAATGCAATGGCAATAATGTGTATTCACACATTGTTTTTACCATATATATAGCATCTGAAGAAAATATTTTTACCTCCAACTTACTCCACTCCAATAAGAGGTTGGTGTATAAAGCGGGTTTTACCTAAAACAATGTCAAGTATTTTGTGTAGATTTTATCCCTTGATAAGGCTACTACTACACCATTTATCCTGTTAAACTGTGAGGTTTTTGTTGACATATAGTTTTGACTATTCTATTATTCTATAGTATAGATGTATTGTATAACCAGACAACTACCTGGATTCCCCTGTTGTGGACCTTTTTTGTCTGCTAGCAAATTGCTTTCCTCTCTTTTGTAGCGACTTTGTTGTGTTAATATTCTTGGTGCTATTGGTTGATTTTCAAAAACCAAATTGAAAGACGACACAGGGTCCTCGGATAGAATGTACAATTATAAGATTAAAACTAGTTTTTTTTTATCCCCGAGGTGCCGAAGGCACCGGCTATAAAAACTGGTTTAAATCCTATGATTGTACATTTTTTATTCGTAGAAAGCTGGATATAATTTGGTGCTAGACATAGTTTTTTCGTATGGATGAGAACCGGTTCCTTCTACCGGATTCGAATGAATACGAGAAAATATTATTATTAAAATTCAGTATTTATACTGAACTTGGAAAAAAGAAATTTCACATGAAATGAAGTAGCAAATTTTTTTTAAAGAATCGCTTGAGCTCTCCATTAGGCAAGCTTCCACTAGGTCCTTGGATGGTCTTTGGCTATTAGATTTTAAATTTAAATGTAGGAATGGTTTTAGACTATTATTGCTATCCCTTTCAATAGAAACTTGCTCAGCCACTAGTTGTAAATAAAATAATAATTTGTAGAAAATTAATTTTCCTTTTGATTTATCATGGTATCATATTCTTAAGAAACTTTAAATGGTAAACTACTCTTTATTACCATACCTTTTAAGGATCTCTATTTTGTGGAAAGTACATTTTGTAAGAAATAATATAACCATATCAGTAAACCTGCAAGAGAATATTGAAAGTAGCCAGTAAACAAAAAAGAATGTGTGAGAAAGATTAAAAGAAATTCTTTCATGACTCTGGGTATATTGACCTTTCTGCATGGAAAAAGGTAGAATTAAATAGTCCCTTTATGGAGATAAATATTTAATACAGATTTTATAAGAAAAAAATATGTAGTCCACCCCCCCCCCCCCCCTCAATTAAAAAGAAAAAGTAAAAAAAGTCATAGGCGAGTTCTCTTTGAAGGGTGGTAATACCCTCCCAGAAAATAATAGTTATAAACCTTCCTAGGACAAATAAGAAGTCACAACAAAAAGGAGAACCATATCAGCTTGGCAGTTAGCAAGATTTTTCGGAACAGACAAACATCCTGTGACTTTCATACAAGGATACACTGATTTTGTTAACATCAAATATTACTTTGTGACTTAAAAAAAAAAAATTTGAAGTTTGTATTTCGAAAAAATTTGATATTCTATTTTTTCCCATAAAAACTTTTTGGAAATCATTTTTCTCTGATATCCTCATGTTGATAGAAAAAATGCTGATATAGTAACACAAACGTTTTTTTTTCTTTTTAAAAAAAGTGCATCTTTCCTACAATATTCCATTTTCACTCATTTGCTCGTTGTCAGGAAATGATAGGTTCGAATCTCGGCCTGGCACCGCGTCATAACTAAAGACATTAATATTGATTTCTACTGCTGATGTGTCAAGTGCGCGACAAAATTAGTTATAGTAGGGGGAATGCCTTGCCATAACTTATTACCATTCACAGTTAGGACTTCTCAGACAAAGGTCGTACAATCAAAAGGTTGGTTGTCTGATGGGCTAATGGACGCTTTACACCGCAATCAAGGAGCGTGGAGAGGTCTAGAACCCGTAGCGACACCAAGCCCATTAGAGTTATAAAGATACTAAATAAATGTGAGTTCTACTAACTTCAATGCACATCAAAGTAAAGTCCCTTGAGACAGCAGGTCAAATACTTGTACTTGAGCGTGTACCTTGAGCTGGCCCTGGTGCTAGCATACAAAAGTGTCTCGTCCTACTCCATGACTACTTAGGTCCAAACACTAAGAAACTATGGCTACACACACACACATCAAAGTATTTTCTAATGTTAAATTTATTATACCGATTGAAAATTTATTTAGCTGCACCAAATATTAATAGTTTAGTCCTTGTTTCTAATATCTTGAAATGGTCAATTCTAAAAATTGTATATTGTGTTTAGCTAGAGTTAGAGATGATATGAAAAAAGAAAAAAAGTTTTACCCAAAGGTTTGAAAAATAAAGGTAAATACTTTTTTTAGAACTAATCAAATTGCAAGACACAAGGATCTGAGGGATAAGACAATAGACATTAAACAAAAATACATCCTCTCAGTAATGATGAACAAAACTACCCTGTAGAGCAAAATTGTTGGTTGAAAAGTAAGGATACTAAAAGTTTGGTACTAACTAAAAAATTGTAGGGCAACAAATAGAATAATTTGTTATTAACCTTTTTGTATAATTTACAGTTCAATGTTCTTCTGGTAAGCCGAGCGTTCTCGGCCCACAGGGTAACGAGTTCGGATTCAACGAGCCCTAGCCTTGAATTATTCTACCAAAACAAACTAGCAGGATTTAGTCATACAGAAATTATATATTTAACTGAATAATATTTACAAGCAATGTTTACTATATATATACAACAGATTATAACAATGGTTAGGTTTGAAGGGGGTGTGGGACGCTAGGGCTTAGCTCCCGGCGGTAGACAGGCTGTGGGGGCAGCGGTGGTAAAAGGGGAGGCAGCGCCTCCCGGTTATATAAGCTCGTGAGGGACGCGTGATAGTTGCATGTTTGAGTCCCCTCCCCACATTTAGGCAGGCCAGTTTGACCGCTAGATAGCGGGGTCAACATCGGTCATGAGATAGATGGTGATATAATAAGATTAGTGCAGTGGGTTTGTTATCATAAGTCACAGCGTAGCAACTCTGTAAACTGCCTGTCCGTCTGGTTGTCGTATTACCACAACCTCCCCTTCAAGGGTTGCGTGGCTCTCGAGCCACCAGGCCTTGAACCTGGGGATACGACAACCTATGTCTGCGCAGGACAGGCTCTTCCTGGGGCACAGCTCGATGGAGGACAGCTCTGGCTACACAGGCTCCACGGGACACTCGTTGCTCGGTCTGGCTGTGGTTGGATATCAGCATTGTCAGCTCCTGGTTGGCTTCTAGACGGGGGTTGGCGACGGCCAGGCCCCGGCGCTGGAAATTTTGCCTCTTCTGCAGGACTAGCTCTGCCTCAGCGGGTAGCTGGACACGGAGGCCTAGGCTAACTCTGGTGGTTCCCAAGGGGGGAATGACGATGGATGAGGGCGCATAAAATTCCATGGGGGCGCCTGCTTGGTTCAGGTTGCTTGGCCTCCTAGCCCCCACACGGATAGGGATGGCTGTCATCAACAGGGGGCACATGGCTTCAGCTTCGTCCTCTGGGGCGGCCTCTTCCATTGCAACAGCTGCTTCTCCTCCTACAGGCTCGCTGCTGGCTGGCAGGTGCTCCATGTCTGTGTCAGGATTCCAGATGGCATCCCTGGGTGGCTCTGGAACTGGCGGCGGCGGCGGTGGTTCGTTGGGTTGCTCCTGCAGGTCCTCTTCTACTGGGTCACGATCTTGGCCGCTGGGCTGTGGGGCGGCTGCGGCCGGCTGGTGCACTGGGAACTGTCCTGGGTCGCCAGCTGCGGGCGCCGCCGCTCCAACCGGCAGCTCGGTGGCATCCTCGTCGCCGTCCACATCAACTTGGATGTCTGCTGGAATCTGGTGGGCAGTCACATCTCCAGTGTATTTGCGCAGTCGGCCTACATGCGCGGTAACCTCCGAGATCCTGGCGATTGGAGAGGCAGGTTTGATGACATAATGGACTTCTGTAGCTTTCCTCACTACCTTCCAGGGGCCAGTCCATCTTTTGGTGATCTTGGCTGCCTTCCCTGGCACCAGGCGGGGGGCCAGGTACCAGACCAAGTCTCCAACCTCATACTTGGCCGTGCCTTCGTAAGCTGCCGCGCTCCTCCGGATGGCTCCCTCCTCCTTCTGCTGGATGGCCTCATACACTGCATAGTAACGTTGCAGGAGGGCTTGGACGTTGGCTGGAACCGAGGCATATTCCGTTTCTGGCAGCCGGAGCACCATGTCCACCGGAAGCTTGGCCTTTCTCCCAAAGAAGGCTAGGAACGGGGTCACGCCGGTAGATCTGCAGGCCTTGGTGTTGTAGGCGAAGGCAATGGCAGGCAAGTGGGGCTCCCAGTTGTTGTCGTCTCTGTCTAAGAACAGACGCATGCCGGTATTGAGCGTCCGATGGAACCTTTCCACTCGGTTGGACTGTGGGTTGTAGGGTGGTGGATGTGTCAGGCCAATCTCAAGCCTGGAGGCCAGTTCCTGGAATACCTGGCCGGTGAACTCCATCCCATTATCGGAGTGGATCTTCAGGGGGCATCCAAATGTGGCCAGGTGGCGGTGCAGCAGGGCTTCAGCCACCGTGAGGGTGCGCTTGTTGGGGATGGCGTAGAGGCTGACAAACCGGCTGAACCCATCTTGGCAGGTGAGGATGTAGCGGTTCCCAGCTGGGGTCTCTGGCAGCGGCCCCACCAGGTCGATGAACAGGACTTGCTGTGGATACCCCTGGCGGGAGGGTACATGTATCCCTTGCTTCAACCTTTCCTTGGTAACCTTCTGGACACATTCAGGACAAGTCTGAACCATCAGGCGGACGTCACTGGCCAGGTTGGGCCACCAGAAGTGCATGGCCACACGGGCGATGGTCGCGTCCATCCCAAAGTGTCCGGCCATGGGGGTCCCATGGGCTAGAAAGAATGCGTCCTGCTGGAGGGCCGAAGGCAGCAGGTATCTTGTCCGCTCCCCTGTCAGGGTCTGGTCAGTGGTGGTGAGGCAACCATGCTCGTCAAGGCCCAGGGCTGAAAAGCGGCTGGCGTACTGCTGCTCGTCTCGGTCCTTGCCGCGCAGCTCAGCCTTGGTTGGGGCTCTGCCATCAGCCACCCACTGGCGGACACGGAGCAGGAGGGGGTCTTGTGTCTGGGCTTCTAGTACTCTAGCTGGGTCCAGGCGGACGGCAAGGGGCCGGCTGGCTGCGGACTCCCCTAGCTGGCAAAGGTTATGGAGATACTCAGCCTGCTCTGCTAATTCTTCAGCGCTGGCCGTTGGCATGTTGGCGTCCTCCCGGCGGCTGAGGGCGTCAGCGTTGGTATTCTGGGTGCCAGGACGGTGGCAGACAGTAAAATCTAGGGCCGCTAGCTCCTCTTGCCAGCGGGCCACCATTCCTGTGGATGTGTTCAGTGACTTCATCTGCAGCAAGGCTGAGGAGTCAGTGTTGATCTGGAAGCTGCGGTAGGACAAGATGCCGTGGAATTTCCGGATCCCATACATAATGGCGGCCATCTCTCCCTTCCAGGACGGGTAGCGAGTCTCGGGGTCGGTTGTCTTGCGCCCCACGGCGGCAATCAGCCTCTCCTTGCCGTCCTAGCATTGACTCAGAATGGCAGAGATGGCGCGGCTGCTGAAATCTGTGGTGAGCTGGAATACCGCTGGCAAGTCAAACCTGGGCGGCGCTCGGATGGGGGCTTGACGGAACTTGTCCTTGAGCTGCAGCAGCTGGGCTTCCATCTCAGGTGTCCAGGCTAGGGTCTTGGCCGTCTTCTGCCGATTCATCTCGTAGGTGAGGTCGGCATACTCTGGGATGAACAGGCGGTAGTATCCAAAAAACCCCAGAAGCGCCAGCAAATCTTTGGGGGTGCTGGGGGCCGGCCAGTCCAGGATGCGGTCAATATAATCCTCTTGCATGGCTATCCCCTCACGGCTGAGGGTGTGGCCCAGATAATCCACCTTGGCTCGGAACAGCTTAGTCTTGGCTGGTTTGAGGCGGATTCCTCCCCTGCGGTGGGCTTCCAAGACCTCTCGGAGCCTAGCCAGGTGGGCCCAGGTATCCTGGTGGAAGGTCAGGACGTCGTCAAGGTATGACTGGAGGTTGGCTGTGCCTAATGGGTTTAGGACCCCTGCAATAAATCTAGAATAGACGGATGGTGCCGTAGCCAGGCCAAAGGGCATCCTTTTCCATTGATACAAGCCTCTGGGGGTGGTGAAGGCGGTGCAGGGCCGGCTGTCCTCAGACACACGGATGGTGTAGTATGCGGCCACCGCGTCCAGGGCACTGTAGACGCGGTGCCCTCCAGCTCGTTCTACCAGCTGCTGGATCCTGGGCAGAGGGTAGCTGTCCAGCTCCAGGCACTTGTTGAGGGCTCTGTAGTCGACGGCCCAGCGGGTGCTCCCGTCCTTCTTCTTGATGGGCACCAGGGGGCTGCTCCAGGCGGAGTCTGACGGCTCTATGACTCCCTCCTGTAGCCAGGTGTCCAATTGTTTCTCCAGTTCAGCCTCCTGCCGCGGGTTCAGATCCCTAAATCTCTGGCGGATCGGCTGGGTCCCTGGCTTGAGGCGCAGCTGCAGCTCAACTATATCGGTGCAGCCGGGGGTAGAGTTGGAGAAGACGTCCCTGTACTCGGATAGCATGGTCCAGACCTCCTTCTTGAGCAAGGGGTCCTTGCGCAGGAACTCGTTGTCTTCCATCTCAAGGGCCTCCCACAACTCTTGCATGTCTGGGGGCTCAGCAGGCTCTTGGAACGAGTGGAGGCTCGGGGGAGGCTTATCAGAAACCTCTAAAATGTCAGGCTTGACCAGCTCCCCTGCCACTGGGAGGCCAGCGTCCAGCAGAAGGGGCGTCTCCCCTTCATTCACCACCAGTACTCGAAACACAGTGGCGGATCCAGGCCTGTGGGCATACAGGCCTTCTGGGATGACAAGATCCTCCCCAAACCTCTGTTCTGGGGCAGCTAGTTGGATGGCATCCTTGGTGCGGTGGCCTACTAGCTCAACAGGGACCGCCATGACACCGCGGCCAGGCAAGACCACTCGCTTGGCCGTGCGCAGTTGGGGTGGCTGGCCGTCAGTTGGAGTGACAGCGCTTAGCCTATACGTGGCTGGAGTGGGGCCAGCTTCGGCTCCGGGACCCACCGGCCGCGACTTGACGGGCTCGGCCTCGGGAGGGGCTGACGTGTCGGAGCCAGGCGTGGCTCCGAGGGCGTCCGGCCACGATTTGACGGGCTCGGCGCTGGGAGAGGCCAAAGTGCTGGGTCCAGCCTGGGCTCCGTGGGCGTCCGGCCGCGACTTGACGGGCTCGGCGCTAGGAGAGGCCGAGGCAGCGGAGCCATGCATGGTTCCGGAGGCGGCCGGCCACGACTTGACGGGCACGGCGCCGGGAGAGGCTGATTCCTGGGAGTTGAGTGTGGCTCCGGGTACATCAGACCGCGACTTGACGGGTCTGGACTCGGGCTTGGCTGGTGGACTGGCTGGAGGTCCCAGGTAGAGGGGGCCAGGTGGACACGGCTGGCCGTTGATAAAGGTGTCGGCGGAGAAGATTGGTTCTGGAGGGCTGGCAATCTCAGGGAATGTTGTTGGCAGGTTCTCCCGCGGCACCTTGGGCACTGGGGGCAACCCCATGGCTAGCAGGTTGGTCCCCCTATGGGCGTTGAGCGCAGCATCCACCCAGTGCGTGCCTTTCTCGACCACACGCGGCTGCTCTGGCAGCTAGCCTGGCAGAGGCCCCTCATAACTCAACTCTCTCTCGGCTGTCTCCCGGTCAATGGGGACGCCACGGAGTGGGATAAACTCCCCACGCACCCACAAGCAAGGTGGTTGCATGTCGAAACAGAGCCTAGTTCCGAACTCCTTGAGAAAATACCCTCCTAGGTTCAGAGGGTGTGAGAGGTTCCGGACCACAGTCACGTGGTAAAGATGGAGTATAAGAGTGTGTGAGACTGCCATATATAATTCTTTCAATTTTCCTATTACCTGGAGGGGTTGGCCTTCCTCGTTAGCAGTCAGGATTTGGGTGTTGTCCGGAATCAACATGCGTTGCACGCCCATTGCGTGCATGAGGTGTTCAGAAATTACAGCAGACCCTGGTACACGGTTGCCAGAATCGATCATGGCATCAACCTGTACATGCTGGGCAGGGTCAGGAGTAGGAAACCTCACCCTGATATGGCAGGGGAAGTGGAGGTCCTGCCCTTGAGACAAGGGGGCCTCTCGTTCGGCTGGGGTTGGCAGAAACTTCGGTGGTGGCCGAACCGCAGCTATGGTGGTATCGCTTACCATGGTGGCTTAGACTGTAGCTTCGAATCACTAGAGCTTATTAATTATCACTGGGTCAACAATTTTATATTTATTTTTTTATCACTTGGTTGACATTTACACACTGATGTGTTGTTATCACTAGGAGCTCTAGGTGTGATTCTGGAAGCACTGGCAGCAGGGAATGTCCGTCCTGCAAGGTTCAGAGGGGTGACGGCGGTAGGGAATGACCCGTCCTACAGCGCCGCTGGTTCGAATCCCGAAAATGGCGGCAGGGAATGGCCCGTCCTGCAGCGCCTCGGGTTCGAATCCTGGAAGGCAGCGGCAGGGAATGTCCCGTCCTGCCGTGCCTGTGGCTCAAAATCTGCTATCCGTCGCAGTGGTAGGGCTTACTTGTGTGCTGAAGCTTCGCAGCCACACATTGCCTTCTCAAGGAGACCAGCACCCAGCTGTCTGTCTCGTAGGTTTGGCCTGGGTGTCCTGGGGCTTGTCCCAGCTACACTTGCCAATTTTAGACTCAGTTCTGTAGCCGTCTGAGCTAAATTATCCGATTACCGTGGCTGCGCACCTAGCGCTACTCCTACACGGCACGGAAAAAGCGTCTTAACTGGCGCTTTTAGCAGGCTAAATCTGCTTGCCGTAGGCCAGAGGCCCACATATTGCGTTCAAAATGATGGAAATTCGACCTAAAAAGGCCGTCTCGCGGGTCAGATGGCTTCTCAGTTGGCGGCTGATTGTCCCCTTACTTGCCAAAGGGTCCAATCAGAGGTAGAATAGGCTAGTTTCTGTAAGGCTCGATTGAAACACGCTGACACCAAGTTCTGGTAAGCCGAGCGTTCTCGGCCCACAGGGTAACGAGTTCGGATTCAACGAGCCCTAGCCTTGAATTATTCTACCAAAACAAACTAGCAGGATTTAGTCATACAGAAATTATATATTTAACTGAATAATATTTACAAGCAATGTTTACTATATATATACAACAGATTATAACAATGGTTAGGTTTGAAGGGGGTGTGGGACGCTAGGGCTTAGCTCCCGGCGGTAGACAGGCTGTGGGGGCAGCGGTGGTAAAAGGGGAGGCAGCGCCTCCCGGTTATATAAGCTCGTGAGGGACGCGTGATAGTTGCATGTTTGAGTCCCCTCCCCACATTTAGGCAGGCCAGTTTGACCGCTAGATAGCGGGGTCAACATCGGTCATGAGATAGATGGTGATATAATAAGATTAGTGCAGTGGGTTTGTTATCATAAGTCACAGCGTAGCAACTCTGTAAACTGCCTGTCCGTCTGGTTGTCGTATTACCACATTCTCTCCCTTTCTGAAAGACTAAAGTCAAAATAAATCTTAAGTGATTTCTCGAATAAAACAAAAGTTCTAATTTAATATATTTCAAATATCCCTGTATAATGTATATATATCCAATAAAAAAAATGACGTCATACAATACAAATGACCAATGATAGGCCAGTATACAATTTACCATTGGTCAATTATAATGCAATGTATACTGGCCTATCATTAGTCATTTATATTGTGTGACATCATTTTCTAGTGGGCACTATACGCTGTTTCCTGTAAAAAATATTCTCTAAATATTTTTTTATATAAATGATAAACCTTATTGTATAATATCTATGGTTAGGGCAGGGTTAGGATGGGCAATAGGCATTTTTTTTATCAGAACATAGTTAGTACAAAAATCTACAGGGTGAGTCTTTTTATTTCTAATTCTTGTCGTTTTTTTACAGGGAGGGGACATTGGGCTATTTATTACACTGGTCCCCAAAGTTTTATAATAACGTTTCCTTTTTCGTTGACTGCACAACTGTTGGTACTTATATTGTATTTTAATTGGTTGGTTCATGAAGTTAAGTGTCCAAACGTTAAAGCCACTAATTGTAATCTAATGTAATTTCGGGTATCATCATTGGGAATGTATTGCACATAAATTTATAGGCCTTTGTCCTATCCGTTTATCGGCCATAACCTCAAATGACTGTCTGTCAGAGCATAGTCGAGAACATGCTGTTTTTTAGTGTGGGGGTTGTCAAATTCCTTAGATGTTGTATTTTCATTGTAATATTAAGTCTTGTATTCACACTTTATTTGTTGGTTACAACGGAACTTTTTTTATTGAACTACCCTGTATAAATGAGTATTGGTATTCCATGTTAGAGGAATATAATGATAAAACACAGGAAAAACTAAATCATTTAGGACCAGTTTTTTTAGGGCCGTGTTAAAATTCTAATTTTATTCTATCAGATACACATTATACCGTGCCTTTCTTCTATTATCAAAGTAATATAGATATAAATTTATTCTTCTATTACTGCCAAAAGAATTTTATTTAATATTGTGTTTAATTCATGATAAACAAGCTGCATTTGACTCATATTTAACAATTTGACATTTGATTATAATATTCATTAAAACTACTACTAGAGAGAGGCCTCTAGTGGCACTTGAGGTGGGGAGGGGGGTCGGAATCGACCTCCCTACATTGAATTTTAGTTTTAAAAAGAAAAAGTCAAAATAAAATTGGGATGTGGTCGTTTTTTTTCTATGGACGTATTACATATCGTTAGCGAAATCCTTCGGACCTCGGTACACACAAACAGACAGAAAAACAAACTTCCTGCTACTTTTAAATATCTATTTCTTTAATAATACGGCTCTGACAACTAATCGATATTTTTTCCAAGCTTTTCATTCTATTGTTTCTTTTTCCACTTTAAAAATGACAACCCCCAAAACCACCCCTTAGTTGAAAATGGACAATAAAGTGCTCAATCAAAATAACAAATTTTTTTTTTAAATAGCACTTCAAAGATAATAAATAGAACATGAGTTGTTGTACATAAGCATTAAATTTCCACCTAATACCTATGTAGAAGAAATTTATTCCTTCAAGTAGTTACAATAAACATTCAACAAACTATTTTAATGTGGATAATCAATTTTTACAACGTTATACGTCGAAGCAAAATTGTAATTGAATTTGTTGAAAAACTTCTTGATACAGGATAATGTTTATGGACATACTTACATTTTTAGGGCTTGATTGTAGAGGTCTAATATGGACATACGGACATTCTAGTAATGATTATAGAGTTACTACTCTTTAAAATTGTACCTAACTATTACAGGAATCACCATGCAAAGTTAGAAATCAATAGAACAATTCTAACATGCCTAAATCAATGAAAAAAAGCTATCTGTCTCGGACGGACGTACGTACGACCGTCCCTAATTATAGAAAATCTTCGCTTTTCAAAAGGATGACAACATCCATAAAAAGGAAGCTGAAAAAATGCTTCGCTTATAAACATTGTACCTTATCTTTCTTGGTCTTAGTATTTTAAAAATCTAGAGAATATAATTTAACAAAATTGTTTATGTAAAAACTAAAAAATGTTAAAATTCAATACAAGGACATTCTGATAATAATTATGAAGTTGCCATACTTTCTAAATTATACCCAACTGAAAAATGAATCATCATTACAAATTTAAATCGATTAGACAATTCTAACATGTCTAATCTAACCATACTTACGGACCATTGGACGGATCCCAATTGTAGTGAAGCTTCCCTTTAAAAAAAAAAGGGTCTGGTCAAAAGCGTGTAGATAGATGAAGGTAATTGTGAACAAATTTTTTTTTATTTTGATCTTTTCCACCAATTATTTTTTTGTACATCTTAGATATGTTTTTGGTTTGAGTTAGTAAATTTGGTAATATAATATTTGAAGAAAAGTATGTAGAAAGAAAAGTTATTGAATACATTTTTAATATTAACATAATTCCCTATATCGGGTGTCCAACACTTAAGAGGAAGATTTGTTTGAAATGTTTCTCTAATGATCAATATTTTAGCTGGTGACAAATGATGCCTCTAACAGCATTACGGATATGGGGATAGGCCAGTGTGCAATTGATTGGAGAGTAAATATTTAGCGGCATTCTGCGCTAGTGCCAAAGGTTATGAAAATTAGCCAAATTAATTAAAGTTGCGTTAGCCCAAGTACACAAAATCTAAGACAACCACAAGAATAAATTCTAGATCCATTATCCCACTTTGTTATCCTATTGGTAAAGTTTTCATTGTTTCGTTTGAGAATTATGAGCATCGCTTCTATGGTTATAAGCTGCCCCCAAACCCAAGTAAAGAAAGAGGGAGGGGACACTGGTCGTTTTAGTATTCGTTAGCTTTACAACTTTGTGGACTTTTTATTGAATTCTGTTTGGTTGGTTGTCAAAACGTTTCAAATTGTAATCTACAGAAGGGATAATTTTGTATATCATCTTTGGGGATGTACATCAATTAATCGGCCAAAGTCCTATCCCTTTAGATACCTGTTAATTAAACGAATGTCAAATTTGTTGGTTGAATATGTAAAAAGACATTGGTCTGTTTTATATGGACGTTTTCTGATTCGTTAGCTTTACAACTTTGTGGACTTTAATTTAATTCTGCTTGGCTGGTTCATTAAATTGAGTACCAAAACGTTTCAAATTGTAATCTACAGAAGGAATAATTTTTTGTATTATCATTAGGAATGTACATCAATTTAACGGCCATTGTCTCATCCCTTTAAATACTTGCTAATTAAACAAATGAAATGTCAACCTTATTAGTTCTATGTGAAAAGACCAAGAAAAATATTAATTTGCTTTTAACATATATATTGAATTTATTAAAAGAAATAATTTTTTTCCTGTTGCTTTATTAGTTTAGAGTCATAGAAAATTAATATGTAGAAAGTAAATATTTAATGTCAAAACAGGCTAAAGCTTTCATGTGAATTTAGAATGTAAAGAAAAAGTTAGCTTTTAGAACTAGAAATCTAATGTACTTCAAAATAAATCAATATCTATTATTTTTAAAAATGTGTTCCTAACAACCAGAAATTGAAACAAAGCAATAGGAGACCAGAAGGCAGCTTCTTAATTCAATTTAAAGTAAATCTATTAATTTGAATCTAATATTTAGACAGATAGCCAGACATCAATGTAATTTTCATTACTGTTGCAATTGTAAAAGATATCTTAAACATGCAAATCATGTTCTATAAATCTTAGGATCCCTCACACTGTCTCTATGTATGTAATGTGTTTCACATGTAACACTTGTTAATTTTGTTAATATGTCTTATAATTATATACTACATTATACTCATATTTTGCAGTTTTTATTTTCTTGATCTTCATTAAAGATCTTATTTGTGTGTGATATCGGTTTCTGCTTTTATTTTTATCTCAAATCAAAAAAACTTGAATTTTTATTTCTTTATTTTTGAAAGGTACTGTATTCAAATACTGACAAGTTTTAAAATACATTTAGAATTACAATATGGATAATTATTAAGGTTGATAAATATTTAGAGATTTCAAATTCTGTTATTTTGTATTTTGACATTTTCTCGAATTTAAGTTCTATATTTCAACTTTAATAAAAAAGCTGGATTAGATTTGATATTTTAAAACATGCAATGGCATTTAATTAATCTACATTAAATGACTGATATTTACGCCAATAAAATTATACTTTGACAAGAATATAAAGGCAGGTTGGTTAGTAAGGTGGTTTACATACATGAATTATTACATAGCAATTAATATTTAAAAAATATTGAAATGGTTTGAATTAATGAAGGATAGAGATTCATAACTATTAAATATGATATAACTAAAGAGGAGAGGAGATTCATTTAAAAATAACTTTCATGAAAACAATATGTTAAGTATTAAGGAGGTAAAATCAATTATTTAAACTAGGTAACAGAGTTTGACTATTAAACTCCCAGAGGATTGCTGTTCAAGAAACCAGAAGTTTTTCCAGAACTACTGGTAGTTCTGGCCCCATCCTTGATTACCCAAGTTGAGGATCCATAGTTGGAGGTGGGGTTAGAGAAGGTGTTAGAGCTATCAGTGTAGCTGGTGTCTGTGTAGCTGCTTCCATAGTTAGGACTGGAGACGCTGCTGGTAACAACAGTGGGGTTGGAAAAAGTAGTGCTAGTGCTGCCAAAGCTTGAACCTGTGTTGGTTGAGCCATAGCTGCTGCCATAACTAGGGCTTGAAACACTGCTGGTTACATATGAGGGACTTGAAACACTGCTAGTTACATATGAAGGGCTTGACACACTGCTGGTTACATATGAAGGGCTTGACACACTGCTAGTTACATATGAAGGGCTTGACACACTGCTAGTTACATATGAAGGGCTTGACACACTGCTGGTCACATAGCTGGGATTGGAAACAACATTGGACACAACAGGTGTTGAAACAAAACTTGAAGTGCCATAACTGGATCCAGAGTTATAGTTGCTACCAGTATCAACTGTGTTTACATAGTTGTTGTTTCCATAGCTGGAGCCATAGTTAGAGGAAGTCTGAGAAGTACCATAATTGGCAGCAGTGTTGGTGTTTCCATAATCAACATTGTTGTTACCATAGTTGGCATTGGTGTTGCCATAGTTAGCATTGGTGTTGCCATAGTTAGCATTGGTATTACCATAGTTGGCATTGGTGTTGCCATAGTTAGCAGTATCCTGATAGTTTTGCTGGCCATAATAATTATTGGAATATCCATCATTCACTGCCTGGTTACTGTAATCATAGGTCTGGGGCAATCTTAACAAAATATGTCATTAAATTTTTCCAAAAAAATAATTATTATATATAGTGAGATAAAAAATATAGAAATATAACAAATTACAAATTATTTACATTCATATAAAAGTTGATTTCTTGTTACTCTAACCCTTTCCCCCCCACCAAAAAAAAATATGGATCAAGAGATACCAAATGTTTGTAAAAGTGATTATAGTGATTATTTTTAAAAAAACACATCCTTATTTACTTCCTTGTTCCAACTTTTTTTGTTTCAGATGTCTAAAATATGCATTTTACCCAATACATTAAAGGCTATGATTGTGGATTATTTATACATGAATGATATTAAAACTAGACCTTTTCTCTAGAATTATTCTTACCTTGTTGCAGCTTGTTCTTGTCCTTGTTGCTGTCCCAACAAGTTAGCAAGGAACACTGAAATTATCATTAAAAATAAACAAAAAGAATAAGATATTATTTAAACCACGCCAAACAAAAAAAATGTTTGATTATGGCAAAGTTAAATAACAAAGAAGGGAGAAAATTTATACAGTAGAACAAAGTTCTGTACTAGGAAAAGTTTAAAATTATTGGGTAGTATAAGCAAACAAATGAAAAACTGCCCTACTCTTATTTTCATTTTTTAAAAATAATTAGGGCTAGGGGGTAAAGTATCTTGTGCAAAACAAAGTTCTTTAATGGAAAAAACGACATGTTGTGTGAAATATTTCTGAAATTAACCAAAAAGTACTTTCCATAAGAAATAAAAATATTTTAGTTTTGTCGATGAAGTAAAATATATTTGAATCTATTTCACATAGGAATGTGGCCAGGAAATTTTATGTAAGGTCTTACAAAACAGTTATCTTAGGACATTTAGTAAAATAGCAAAAATTGTCAAGAGTGTTATGAATTGTGATTTCAGATTGGACACTATATTAGAACAATTTGTAATTATTTGAAAACTCATTCCCACTTAAGGTAACTTTAAATTGCTGAGGTGAAAGAAAAGAAAAATACAACAGCACTTAATTCTTCAACTTTGCTAACTCTAGATTGTATATGTCTTTGAATAAGGGGTAATATATTTTTCTCATTCATTGTCCTTTCCCTACATTTATGATTTATGTAATATAATTATTGGTTCAAAACATTTACATTCTTTGTCTACTTTCACAGATTAAATTTTTTTGATGAAATGTTGTCTAACCGTTAAGTTTATCTATGGTTTATCTTTTTGTTTAATGGTCACAATAGTCAAAACATATCAGTTTCTAAATTTCACTAATCTGTTTCTCTATTTGCTTTCATTTGTTGGTTATAAATCAACCTGTCTCAAATTTAGCTGAGATAAGTCATTAGGAGATTCTTAGGAAACTGAAAATTTCAATTAAAAGGGTACAATGACTTTGGAAGAAAAAAATGAGTAGAAAAACACAAAACAAAATTATATATGTTTTTGTAAATCTTTTTTATTCAATATTTTTTTTAAAAATTCAATACGTTTTATGCTTATTTTGGGTTAGAAAGGGTTGGTAAGACCCTGCAGGGACTTGACTCAGGATTTACCAACTTTCTTTTCACTAGCAAGGCATTGTTTCACTACATGTCTCACATTTTTTTTTTGGGGGGGGGGGCAATTTCAAAATAATAAAATATTGTACATGAGGGGGGTTTGGTTTATGTTAAAACTCTCTCAAAATTTAAACGGGGAAAAATTGATATTTAGTCTTTTCACCTCTACAAGTTGTACACCACTCTTCATAGAAAATGATTGTGCATTATTTTGATAAAAAAAAAATCTTTAAAATGTAACCAACTACATTAGTATTACAGTAAAGATAATGTCCTTAAAAGCCCAATGCTTATTCTGTATCAAGTAATCTATGTTAAGCACTTGCTACATTGCAGGGGGGAATGGAAAAGTAAATCATTAAAAAAAATTTCTCAATCTGCGTTAAACTTTAACAAGGATTTTTTTCATTTTTGGGAAGAATTTTTTTTGGATAAATTTCATCAATCATTTTTAAGACAAGGTGTATTACTTTTCCTTGGATATAGTGTTGAACTTATATTCAACAGCTTAATCAATACAATTCAAATAAAAACCTTGAAAATCATTTTTCAGTCAATTTACATATTCTTTGAGTCGTTTATTGTCCCAAAAAGTAAAATCATCATGGGTAGATCTTATCAATTTCTAGAAAAGGGTCGTTAATAACTTTCAAGTCCTCCCATTATATCTTTCCAAACAAGGATGACAAAATCTATGAAGAGCGGGAGCTTTACAATGCAGATGGTCGAAAAAACGAACATTATCGGACTTATTGCAGTATTCCTAATCATACTAAGACTCTTTACTCCACAAATCAAGATAATTTAATAAGTATATCATAAAAATTAAATATAATTAAATAAAATAAATGAAAAAAAATAATGATGTTTAAAATTGACATATCTATTTTTTTTGAAATATAACACAACCCTCCCAAGAAATATCGCCACAGAAAAAAAATTAGGACCTAAAATTTATTATCAAAACTTAAATTGAAAATGGGGGAAGGTCGCCTTACCCCCACACCCCTCACCTAAAGTGCCTTCAGGGATTTAACCGCTTGTGTATAAATAAATTACTTACATTTCTTGAGCAGCAAAGCCTTTCCAAGTACCAGGCCAGTTGTAGGAATTGCTAGAGCAGCAAATCCAGGAATATTCACAGCAAAGCCTGAAATAAAAAGAAAAAATCAGAAATTTTTAAAATTCATTATTTTGCGAATTCAAATATTTGCCTCCCCTGTCATATGGTTAGGTATGTCAGTTTCATTGTTTCTGCCTCCTGTAATTCCATATGAAAAATGTATAATTGCCTTATTGTTCATGTATTGATTAAGGTTTTGTAAACTGAAAGGGGGGAATGGGGTTATGAACTTCCAATTTTTGGATTGTATAAAGAAGATTTATGTATTGCAACTTATTTTAGACAGTTTTCGCGGATAGAAAAATGAAAAATTAAGGCCCGAGCCAATAAAACTGGTATTAATGGTATGATTTTTTATTATATGATTTATAATTTATAGCAACACATGACTTTTCAGTACGGCTCAGAACCAGTTTTAATCCAGCGTATATTGCCAGGTTTCAAAGCCATACTGTAAAATAATTGTTACTCACCACTTCCAATTCCAATAGACACAGCGGTGGCTGGATCTAGGATAGGAGCACCCTGAAATAATATTATATCTATACAAATAATAAAGTATCAGGATGTGTGTTTGTCTGTCTGTTTGTTTGTACCAAAGGATCTCGCTAACTGCTGAACCGATTAGGTTCTCCTTAGCAGGGTAGCTTCTCAAAGGTCCCGGGAAGGTTTATAACTATTTTGGGGGAGGGTACAACCACCCTCCCAAGAGAAATTACAAAAAAATCAAATGTTTTTAACGTAGAGACTTGAACGCAACATAGAGAGGTACATATTATTGTTTTTTTTTAATATTTAAAGTGTCACAAGAGGCCTAAGGGGGCGTAGCCGCTAGTGAATACATATTTAGGTAGAAAACAGGGATTTTAAGGGATAAGACAAGTGACAATATAATTATTCATCCCCAATAATGATAATCAAAATTACCACTTTTGTCGAACAAAAGTTTTGGATGTTACGTTTCGACACCAACAATTCAAAATTCGAAAAAAGTACCCAAAGTTTTTAAGCCACTGAATATAATCGTGTGATTAAAGAACTTTGGGTACTGTAAATAAAGACTTATTTGTATGCCGCAAACTATACTATTTAAAGATAACGTCAACCTCTTTTATCGAGGTTATTGCAACAAAAAGTCACATTTGAATTAATTGTTACAGCTGAAATTAACCTTGGAGTAAATAGGTATTTTAAACCTTTCATTTTACAAAATTATAAATAACTAAAGGTTGCGCTCCTAGCATCTAGGGGCTCTGTATTCGAAGGAGTAAGGAAAGTAGGGACATAGCCTGAAAACAAACTTAGATATAAAATTAGGTTAGTTTAGGTTATAGGCTTGGGAGCCGACCGCCCGCGGCTAGGCAGGCCAGGGGGCCGAGCACTGCGGCCATGACCTTTATTAACAGTGGAGGCTACTTTCCTTAGGAGGCTACTTTGTCTAGAAGCTACTTTGTCCTGAAGATACTTTGTCCGAAACTACTTTGTCGAAGATTCTTTTTTTTATACATTTAAACACATAAAAATCGTACTTTACATTACAACATTGTTTAAACCCACTTAAAAAGAGTTTTTTTTATGTTCAATTTTAAGATAGTATATTAGTACATAAAAGGCATATCATGAACAATACTTAAATTGAAGCTTCAAAAATTTTAGATATTGCCTTGGTATTATCCCCTTAGGATTTTTTTTTAATTTTGAAAATTTGATACCCCCCCCACCATTTCCCAACAAAACTATGAATCTGTATGCGGCGCCCCTCACCTCATGTCAATTTATAAAAAAAAAATGTTGGAGTTTGACCTCCTTTACCTCTTAATCAAAGACGAATATTTAAAAAGTAGTATAATGATGAACTCAATATTATAAATGAAAACCTCACAAAACAAAAAAGAAAGAGTTTATCCTTTTCCACAATGCTGTATTACAGACATACAGACAGACCTACAGAAATGCCCTTATTGTTGAGTGGCTCCGCTACTAAAAATGGAAAGTCCTTAATTAAGAAGTAGATAAAAAATGGACGGAGGGGAGGGGCTTTTTAAAAAGGCTATTACTAAAATTACTTTATCAGGGTTAAAAAATCGGGCGGTGAGCATATACTTTCGTATATTTTCACATTTGCACGGTGTTTCATATTTGAACAAAAACACAATAGCAAAAAATAGAACAAGTTTTGGATCATAGAAAGAAAACGAAATAACGGGTTTCGTCGTTTTTTCACACTAACCTTGTGGGGCATATTTCCTAATTGTAGGCCAATCATTATCATTTACCTAACCTAACATTTTTAAAATAACCTATCAAAAGCTACTGTAAAAATACGACGAAACCCGCTACTTTGTATTCTTTCCACGATCCGTTTTATTATGAGTGCATGGAAAACCTGACAGAGCAGTTTGCGTTGTTGTAATGAAATAATGATTTAATAATGTGCGGAAGTAAATGCATACTTGAATTAAAACATTAAACAAGCATGGAGATATCCATAAAAGCGAAGCTCAAAAACATGGAGGCCCTACATACGAACTTTTAAAATGAAAATTCCTTCTATATATATATATCACAAAATTACTTAATACATGATGCTTATAGACAAACGTGCATTTTCCCTTATTATAGAGATGCTTTGCTTCAAACAGTATACTTAATCGTCCCAAGGAATCAATAGGATAGGATTAATGCGGCCTTTAATTATAGGTGATCTAAAAAGCATTGTATGTTTATATTGGACATACTGACTTTACTGCAGACAAACAAACCTACCCTGAATGAACAAAAGCTTCGCTTAAAAAAAGGGGATAAAAGTACGTTTGATAATGGTAAAAGAAATTTAAGGGTGACCTAAAATTTATATGAAACAAGGATGACAACATCCATAAAAGCGAAGCTCTGAAATGGAAGGACAAACGAACATTAAAACTTATAATAAGAGTGTCAGACCTGAATATAAATGTATAAAATCGAAAGAAATTGTAAGTAAATTTGTTGAAAAACTGCTTGATACAGGATAATGTTTATGGACAAACTTACATTTTTAGGACTCGATTATAGAGATGCTTCGCTCATAATATTGTACTTTGTTGTACCAGGAATCAGCCGGATAATAATATCACATAAAAATTTGTTTTTAAAAAAGTGAAAAAATCAACATGTTTAAAATGGACGTACGGACATTTTGGTAACGATTATATAATTGCTAGGCTTTCTAAATTGTACCTAACTACTACAGGGATCACCATGCAAAGTTTGAAATCGATAGGACAATTCTATCATGCCTAAATTAATGAAAAAAGCCATCCCTCTCGGACGGACCGACCCTAATAACAGAAAAGCCTCGCTTTTAAAAACATGGCTAAGTCTATGGAAAATAGATACATTACAATTTTCAAACAAAAAATAAATCAGACATACTTACCATGATGTAGGTGGAGAGGCCAACAAGGCCAGCCAATACTGCTAACACCTACACCTACTGTGTATGTACTTACCATGATGTAGGTGGAGAGATGAACAAGACCAGCCAATACTGCTAACCTTGTCCTGTGTATGTACTTACCATGATGTAGGTGGAGAGATGAACAAGACCAGCCAATACTGCTAACACCTACACCTACTGTGTATGTACTTACCATGATGTAGGTGGAGAGACCAACAAGACCAGCCAATACTGCTAACCTTGTCCTGTGTATGTACTTACCATGATGTAGGTGGAGAGACCAACAAGACCAGCCAATACTGCTAACCTTGTCCTGTGTATGTACTTACCATGATGTAGTTGGAGAGACCAACAAGACCAGCCAATACTGCTAACCTTGTCCTGTGTATGTACTTACCATGATGTAGGTGGAGAGACCAACAAGACCAGCCAATACTGCTAACCTTGTCCTGTGTATGTACTTACCATGATGTAGGTGGAGAGACCAACAAGACCAGCCAATACTGCTAACCTTGTCCTGTGTATGTACTTACCATGATGTAGTTGGAGAGACCAACAAGACCAGCCAATACTGCTAACCTTGTCCTGTGTATGTACTTACCATGATGTAGGTGGAGAGACCAACAAGGCCAGCCAATACTGCTAACACCTGCAAATAGTATCATTATAGAGTTGTTTCGCTTCAAAAAAAAATTTGGGTCATTGAAAGAAAACGAAGGTTTATCGTATTTTCACAGTAGCCTTTGAAAGGTTATTTTAGATTAGATTAGGATAAGTAAATGTTAATGATTGCCCCGCAGGGCTAGTCCCTGCAGGAGCTAGAAATGGGAGAAAAGCTTTTATCTCTGTTAGTATTGTAACTGAAAAACGATTTTCTCGACTGCTATTAAAGATAGATGTCTGAAGTTTCTCATGGCCAGTAAGCAACTTTTTACTCACTATATCTGTACGTCTGTTTGGATGTTATTATTGCTTCGCTGCTTATAGATATTGTCATCCTTGTCCGCTCGTCAAATTAGTTCTTTGTACAATAACATTACCCATTATGTCGATTTCATATAATTTTAAATAATTTTTAGTTTAATGTAATCAAGTCTGTAATCAAGTCGACGTAAAGTAGTAAAGTAAATGTAAAAATATATCTTTGCACTTCATAATTCAATAATATTTGCCTTGCCCATAGTCTCTAGTTGAGAGTTAAGAAGTTTAGGAAAATGGTCTAAAACCACCCCAAGGCTTTCCTGAAAATTACTACTAATTCGGACCAGCAATTTTTGAGATCTTAAGGTTTATACAATAAAACCTCACTACTTTATATTACAGGATAGTCGACATACATGTCGACAAAATAATACTGCAAGTTTTGACAAGGATTTCAGCCAGAAAAGTTTTATTTTTATATGAATGATTTTTTGCCCTTGTACTTTTGTAAAACAATGAAATAAAAAAGAAAATAAGTACCTTCATCGTACGGGTTATAAAATTACTGAGGGTTGGAAAAACCAAGCTACACCTTTTTATAACCTTTTCTCCAACCCTCCTGGATATAGTGACCTGATAACAATATGTATAGATATTTCTTAGGTCCCTTTGTTAAGGGTGGTTATAAATTCTTTTAAATAAAAAAGAATATTAATTCCAAAAAAAATTTCTTTTAAAAATCTGCTAAATTGACAAAAAAAAATCGTTGAAAAAAGAGTTTTTTTTATATTTTGGATAAATACATTTAATTAATTTTTTTTTAATTTGTATTTTTTGCTTTCCTATTTTCTGATTTGTAAAATTTTGCCCGGTAACTATATTTACTACAGAGCATCAATATGGTTGAAAAAAAGATTATATCTAAGTTTCTATAAACACAAACAAACACACATTTAACCACTTTTGCCATTTAGGCTATGGGTAAAACGTTGGATGATTCATACATTTTTAGTAATTTATTTTCCAAACGTATCTTATTTTTCTAATAAATAATGGAATACCAAATGCTTACAAGATCATAGTTTCTTTTCATAAGTAGAGAAGCTACTTTATAATTAACTCTGTCTGTTCATAATTTACTTTGCCTGCTTTTCTATCCATGATTTTTTTGTATAACACTATAAGGTATACATGGATGTTGTCATCCTTGTTTTATGTATGTAAATTTTAAGCACTAAAACCTTCGGCAAACAGGCAAAAAAATAGTAACTAATACAAATCTTACATTCTTCACTTCTTTTCATTTATGTCCTTTTATAAATTAGCTTTTCCTTTCCATAAGTTTCGAAGCTCTTTATAGTGCCTAAAAATTACGTCATACAATACCAATTACCAATGATAGGCCAATAGACTAAATTACCAATAGCAGGCCAGTTTACAATTTTATTGACCAATGGTAGGCCAGTATGACGTAATTTTTTATAGGCACGTTATCGTTCTTGTTACATCCTTGTCTATTCTAGTGTTTGTATAATGTCTGCTGTTTCATATCTAGGGGAAACCCATTCATAGTTTTGAAGCTGACTGGTGTAGACGGTGGGGCAGGGGCAATTTGTTTACAGTGGGGCAGGGACACTTTGTCAGGGAGGGAGGGGACATTGGGCTGTTTTTTACACTAGTCTCCAAAGTTTTATAATACCGTATTCTTATTCAATGGCTTAACAACTTTGGGGACTTTCTATTAGTTGGTTGGTTGATTAATTTGAGTGTCCTAACGTTTCAACCACTAATTGTAATCTAGAGAATGAATAATTCTGTGTATCATTATTGGGGATTTATTGGCCATTGTCTTCTCCCTAACACTCTGTATAATGTAGCAGTTAAGCTACTCTATAATATATCTTTATAGGCGTTTAATTTTAAAGATCAGTATCTATGACCCCATAGGGGTCTATGGTACTAAATCAGTTTCTGTATAAGATGCGTCTAAAATTTATAATAATCATTAAGCATCTAGGTATTGCTAAGTTTATCCGTCAGTCTGTCTGTCCATAATCGTACTAGAAAGAGATGCTCCGCTTATAACAATGCAGGGGCGGTCGTCTCGTCAACAATTCTTGGAAAATCACACAACCTACCCTGGTAATTGTCAGCTGTATATTAAAAAGAAAGGTGCAACTACTTCTGATATGTACTATTGTTCATTTCAGATAGTATAAATCATAAGCTATCACTAAACCTCATTGGCTTAGAATTACCGTCTGCTGGTTGAATCAAAACATAGATTTCTTTTTAAAGAATTTAGAATTAGGGAGATTAAAAAAATATTTTAAAATACTTCTTAAAATTAAAATCTGATAACAATGTACTTTGTTCTCCTAGTAATCAGTATTAAAAACAAGGATGACAACATCCATAAGTAGCAAAGCACAAAAAATAAAATCATAGATGGTAATACATACAAGTAGATTTAAAGTGTATTTATTAATTGATTTATTGGAGAAAATAAACACGAAACCCTGTTCTATTTTGTATAATCAAAGTAAATAACATAAAAGATGCTCATAACAATGGGAAAAATTATTTTGATACTGATATCCCAAAATAGTTTTAAGATTGGACCAAAAACACCAAAGATATGTGAAAATATGTAAGACATATACAAATAGCAAAAAACTGCTAAAAGGAAGTCTGACCGCCATGCTTGTTTTCTTAAAACGACAGGAAATTTAATTTTTAAATCCTTAACTTAAAAAAATTTGGAAAATTGGACTATATACATCAAAGATTGGAAAAATTTAAAAATAGCCAAAAACCTGCAAAAAGGAAGCCGGACCGTCATGGTTGTTTTCTTTAAACAACAAGAAATGTAATTTAGATATGTATAACTGAAAAAATTTTGGAAATCGTACCATAAACACCAAAGATATGGAGAAAAATGTGAAAAATAAAAAAATAGCCTAAAACCTGCTGAAAGACAGTCTGACCGTCATAGTTGTTTTCTTAAAAGGACAGGAAATTTAATTTTGATATCTATAACTAAAAAAATTTTGGAAATCGGGCCATAAACACCAAAGATACGGAGAAAAATGTGAAAAATACAAAAATAGCCTAAAACCTGCTTAAAGGTAGTCTGACCGTCATAGTTGGTTTCTTTAAAGGACTGAAAATTTAATTTAGATATCTATAACTGAAAAAAATTTGAAAATCGCACCATAAACACAGAAGATATTGAGAAAAATGTGAAAAATACAAAAATAGCCTAAAACCTGCTAAAGAGCGGTCCTATCGCCATCGATGTTTCATACTTAATTGTGCTCGTTTATGATGGGAATGTTGTCAAAAAATTTCAGCATTCTAGCTTTTATAGGAGCTGAGTAAATCCATTTTCCCCATAGCGTTACGGACTGACGGAAAAACTGACGGACGGACTGACGGACGGACGGACAAAGTGAATTATAGAGAAGCTTCGCTACTAAAAATTGAAAATCGATTAATAAACACCAAAGATATGGGAGAAAAGGTAAAAAATATAAAATAGCCAAAAACCTGCAAAAAGGCAGTGTGGCCGTCATTGTTGATTGCTTCAAATGACCGGAAATTTAATTTTGATATCTTTAACTGAAAAAATTTTGAAAATCGGTCAATAAACACCAAAGATATGGCGGAAAATGTAAAAAATATAAAAATAGCCAAAAACCTGCAAAAAGACAGTCTGACCGTAATTGTTGTTTTCTTCAAACGACAGGAAATTTAATTTTGATATCTTTAACTGAAAAAAGTTTGAAAATCGGACCATAAACACCAAAGATATGGGGGAAAATGTAAAAAATATAAAAATAGCCAAAAACCTGCAAAAAGGCAGTCTGACCGTCATTGTTGGTTCTCCAAACGACAGAAAATTTAATTTTGATATATCTAACTGAAAAAAGTTTGAAAATCGGACCATAAACACCAAAGATATGAGGAAAAATGTGGAAAATAAAAAAATAGCCTAAAACCTGCTAAAAAGCCGTTTTATAGTTAATTGTGCTCCTTAATGATGGGAATGTTGTCAAAAAATTTCAGCTTTCTATCTTTTATAGACGGACTGACGGACGGACAAAGTGAATTATAGAGTAGCTTCGCTACTAAAAAGTTTAAAAGTAACATGTTTAAATTGGACGTACTGACTTTCTGGTAACATTTATAGAATTACTTCGCTTTCTAACTCCTACAGTAATCATCATGAAAAGTTTAAAAATTATAGGACAATTCTAACATGCCTAAATTAACGAAAAGAGCTATCCGTTACGTACGGAGGGACGTTTTAAAAACTTTTGGTACTAGTGTAATAAACAGCCCACTCTTTCTTATATATATGTTATATTTCTTTAACATTGGTATTTTCTAAAATTACGAAGGAAAAGACAAGTTAATCACACATTAGACTTTAATCATTGATCAAAAGCAAAACTTTTCTACATTTATTGTCTTTTGATACATTCTTTTGTAATAAAAATGTTTTTAAATCACCTTTTCGATTAAAAACCTTGTATGAAGAGTCCTATAAATTTCCGGCACAATCCATGCAGAAAAAGTACAAACTCTCAGAATATAAATACTTGTAGGGCTTTCCCTCAAAGTGAATGTGAGGCACTGAACTCCCCGCTTAATTTTAAAATAAATTTTAACCAGTACCTAATATAACCTAACCTAACCTGACCTTTAGAAATAAAAAAATATAATCATTCCTGCATTTCTTTAGCTTTTGAAATATTGAATCCTTAAACAATAAAACAAAATATTAATATAATCATATTAAAGAACAAAAAACAAAATATATTTTTTATTAATCTTTAGTACAATATAATATACAATAAATAATAATAAATAGATATATAATTTTAATCTCTTCCTTTATAGGAAGCATATTTTCTTCGTAGATATTCACTCTTAGCTCCGAAATTTTCGTCTTTTCTCCTATTAATTATTTTATTCAGAATTAAGAATAGTTTAAGATCAACTAATCTATGTATATAAGTAGTATAAGTGTGTAACTTTTACTCAGAATATGCTTTGTATTTTTTTTTAAGAATTGATTCCCATAACCAAAGGGTTATTTAAAAATATTTGAATTCTTCAAATATTTTAGTCTTATAATTGTAAATTTTATATCCGTGGAAAGCTGTTTATGATACGATGCAATGCGAGAAATAACTATTCTCCATTTTTCATATAAGTTTTAAGAGAAAAAGTGAGAAAAAAATTCTAATGGCGATTACTCATAGGGAGGTATTAGTACCCTCCTCAAAAATAGTTAAAAATCTTCCCAGAAACATATCGGTTCAGCCGTTAGCGAGATCCTTTGGTACAGACAAAAACACACCAATCCTGTTACTTAAATCATGCTAATCAGTAGCGCAGCTACTATTAACTTGGGTATATTGTCTGCCTGTCCGACAGTAAAATGAATTAATTTTGTATTCTAAATATTCCTTTGAATGGCAGCCATCTGTTGGATGGGTGTGTCATCAATTTCGTTCAATTTTGCTGGCATAAAGCTAAGGGCGGCTGTCTTCGCCAGTTCATCAAGGTTGTACAGATGCAGAGCCTAAAGCAATATTTTATAATAACATCTCTTAAAAATACTTTGAATGATAATAATTCTTTTATAGCTTTCTAGAAATAATTATCAAGTAGTCTTTTTAACTTACGTATTGTATTGAATGCTTTTCCAAAAAAAAATTGAACACAGTAATAGTGTCTGACTGATTATGACGTAACAAAAAAAATTAGCCAATGAGAGGCCACTATAAATTTTACCAGTGGTCAATAACGGCCTCTCATTGGCTAATTTTTTTTGTTACGTCATAATCAGTCAGACACTATTACTGTGTTCAAAAAAATTCTTTAATTTCCAAAAATTTAACATAAATCCCATAAAGCATTCTTCAGTCTAGGTTAGTTAGATTTAAGACGTACATTCAATATTAATAGAGTAGCTTCGCTACTATATTAATGTTACCTGTCCACCTATCACAATGTTAGCAACAATTGACACTAGAAACAACAGATGGTTGTACAGTACATACCCTAGTTCTATAGAGTAGCTTCGCTACTATAGAACTATTACCTGTCCACCTAGCACAATGTTAGCAACAGTTTACACTAGAAACATCAGATTGACGTACATACTAAAGTTATAAAGAGTAGCTTCGCTTCTAAATAACTGTTACCTGTCCACCTAGCACAATGTTAGCAACAATTGACACTAGAAAGAGGGGGGCAAACAGATCAACGGTCAGCGTCTAAAAAACAGATCTATAGTATAGATGTATATACAGACAACTTCCTCTGATTCTTTTTCAATGAAAATTTTGTCTGCTTCTAAACTATTTTCTGCTACTTTGCTGTGTTAATGTAAGGGACACCATTGGTTGATTTGCAATGACCCAATAAAAAGATTGCACAAGGTTGATGCGATGGGGAGATACAGCTATTTAACCCTTTCTCCCTCTAGTGTTTTACTCTAATGTCTAAAAAAATGATAAATAAAATTGGTCAATAAATAAATAAGCAAGTTGATTAGAATCTGCAGTTGCAATCATTCGCGCAGATCTGAAGGTGCTTCAGCCGCCAGATAATTTGTAGAAATTAACAGCCGTAGCTAACAATTGTTAAATCATCAACCCTTATCTCCATTCAGTTTAAGCCATCCTCCGCTGCAGCTACCCTAATCCACCATCCGCTGCAGCTATCCTAATTCACCATCAGCTCCAGCCATCCTCCGCTGCAGCTACTCTAATCTACCATCAGCTTCAGCCATCCTCCGCTGCAGCTACCCTAATCCACCATCAGCTCCAGTCATCCTCCGCTACAGCTACCCTAATCTACCATCAGCTGCAGCCATCCTCCGCTGCAGCTACCCTAATCCACCATCAGCTGCAGCTACCCTAATCCACCATCAGCTGCAGCCATCCTCCGCTGCAGCTACCCTAATTCACCATCAGCTGCAGCCATCCTCCGCTGCAGCTACCCTAATCCACCATCAGCTTCAGCCATCCTCCGCTGCAGCTACCCTAATCCACCATCAGCTCCAGTCATCCTCCGTTGCAGCTACCCTAATTCACCATCAGCTGCAGCCATCCTCCGCTGCAGCTACCCTAATCCACCATTAGCTGCAGCCTTCCTCCGCTGCAGCTACCCTAATCCACCATCAGCTGCAGCCATCCTCCGATGCAGCTACCCTAATTCACCATCAGCTGCAGCCATCCTCCGCTGCAGCTACCCTAATCCACCATTAGCTGCAGCCTTCCTCCGATGCAGCTACCCTAATCCACCATCAGCTGCAGTTATAATGAAACATTGTCTACATGTTTTAGTATTAAGTGTAGTATTTTTTTTACTTTTATTAAAGTAAAATATGAAAAAGTTTTCAAGGCATTTTGGGTCAAACTTGTTAATTGAAACTTATTTTACCTTTCTCTTGTTAGTATCAACTTTTTCCAACTCTTCTTGTCTAGATAAACTTGCTGACTCTATCTCACTAAATATTTTGTTACAAATAAACATGAATTATGTACATTGTACATATGTCCTATACCTTTTTAAAAACTTAAGATACTAAATAATTGAAAATAAATTCTTTAAATGAATAAAACTTTATCATATCAGTTGATTTGTTGAAAAAACTGTCATTTTTCTCATTTATTTTTTTGGCTGAGCCGCGTATGGGCAAATTTAGGTAGTTATCATTATAATAAAGTAACAAGATGTCTCTCTGTATGTTTGTAACAAAGGATCTCGCTTATTACTGAACCGATCAGGTTCTACTTAACAGGGTAGCTTCTTATAGGTCCCAGAAAGGTTCATAACTCTTTTGGGGGAGGATACCATCACCCTCCCAAGATAAATCACAAATATAGTCAAGCTTTTGCCTAGAGACTTGAACGCAAAATAGAGAAATTATTAATCAAATTAGATATTTGTAATAAAAACAAACATTTAAAGTGCCACTAGAGGCCTCTAGAACGTAGCTGCTAGTATTTGAATAATCATTTTTTTTTTCAAATATAATCACGCAACCTTTCAACCCAAAATCTATAAAATTTATTTATCGCATTTATTATTGACAGCTATCCGCGGGAAGAAAATAAAAGATCAAAAGATTATTTCCAGTTTTGTTGGACCCGATCTATCAAATACCTGGGCAAACAAAACGGGTATATATTTTAGGATTAAATTTTGTTTTTCATAGAAAGTTGTCTAAAAACGATACCATACATAATATTTAAGTATGGATCAGGTTCAGAACAGGTTCAAATCAAGCGGATATTAATCGGTTTTGAAGCCATACTGGAAAATTTCTTACTTTAGTATTCTGCTGGCTTCGTTGATTTTTGTTTCATAGTCTGTTATTTCTCGCTGCATCCTAAAAAAGATGTCGTGTGTAATATCCTATTATATAAAGTAGTAGGGTTTTTATGTCTTAATCTTTTAACTTTAAGATTTCAATAATTACTGAACCGATTGAGTTCTTCATTTTATGAATCCTTCACACAGGTCCTCAGATAGTTTTAGTCTATTTCATTTCAATATCTAAGTCTTATAAGGTCGGTTTTATACTCTTTAATTTCAATTATTGAAATTAATAGTTTTATTGGATCAAGTCAAGCTAAGTATGCCAATAGCCTGTTTTGGCACACGCTACTTGACTTGGGGGAATATTGGCATACTCTACTTGACTAGGGGGAATATTGGCACGCTCTGTTTTACTTGTTGCCATTGGCACACTCAGCTTGACTTGATCCGTTTTATTTGTTCATAATTAAATAAATAGGTTAATACATATTCCAAAAAAATTGAATTATTCTTCTTATACAACAAAATGGATAGATAAAAAGACTATTTTGGTACAGACACAGAGACAAACATGCATAGACATTAGGATATATAAGTTGGAAGGAATTTTAATGTTAGAGGGAGATTTGAAATCTGCATCAAATTTTATTTTTTTTTTTTATAAAATTCGTTTTTTGTATAATTCTTTATCTAAAAGCGGAAATACAATTTAAGTTAATTAATTTTGACATCTGTGATTGGTGGATTGAAAATTATCTTAGCTCTGATAGGAGAAGCTTAAGTGTCTCACATCATTCAACCAATTAGAGAGTAGGTAGTTTCCAATTCACTTATCCTATTGATCAAAATTTATGAACTTAAATTGCATTTCCGCTTTTAGATAAAGAATTATACAAAAACGAATTTTATAAAAAAAAATTCATAAAATTTGATGCAGATTTCAAATCTCCATCTAACATTAACATCTAAAATTCCTTCCAACTTATATATCCTAATAGACATCGTGTTTCTTTGTATATACCTGCTTATTTGCTCTTCTTTCTCGAGCTTTCTTGTCTGAAATTAAAATGGAAAATCAAATCTATAAAACCTTTTTTCGTTTGTGTGATTTATAAAATACTAGCGGCTACGCCCCTAGATGCCTCTAGGGGCACTTTTTTTTGGGGGGAGGGGGGGGGGCCGGTGCCCCCCCCTAATTTTTAATTTTAGTTAAAAAAATTAAAAAAAAATTTTTTTTTTAGGGGGGGGGGATTTTTCATTTTTTGGGGGGGTTGGGGATGTCCCACCCCCCAAGAAAATAGTTATAAACCTTCCCGGGACCTATGAGAAGCTACCCTGTTAAGGAGAACCCGATCGGTTAAGTGGTTAGCGAGATCCTTCGGTACAAACAAACACACAAACACACAGACACACAAACATCCTGTTACTTTAGTATAAGGATTATATTTTCCATTACAAAAATGCAATTAGAACAAACTTCAAAACGTCAGAACAAACAATATTCGATTAAATAAAATTTTCACTAAATAAGCATCGGATAGACGGACAAGATGATTTATTGAGCAAATGCTCATTTCCTCATAGAATGAAGAACTTAGTTTCACCTATAACGTTAAAAATGCAGTGGAAAGGCATGCATTGTTAGGATTAGATCTTAGATTAGATTCTAAACAACATCTTTCTCTATTGCATGGTAATTATAACTACTTTTTTTTTAAAAACAAATAAATTACATTTCATTTACCTTTATTTCATTTTCTTTACTTTGAAACTCTTCTTCTAATTCTTCTTTCTTCGTGTTCAATTCAGAAATCTGAAAAAAATGAATAGATTTAATCCTATAATGGCAGGGTTTCAGTGCTTGATAGGTTCTTTGTGGGAAAGCATCAATTGTTTTTGGAGTAAAAGATTATTACGAAAAAGAAAAAATACTTTAGCAAGTGAAATCACGAAACCTTATTTTTATGTATTGATTCAATTGTTGGTTTATAGCTGATTATAGATAGATAGAAAGATTTCAGAGCGAAAATATCAATGTTTTATCTTTATGGTTTATTTATAATAAGTTTCGAAGAAATGCAACTTTTTGTTTGCTTGTAAAAGAAGACAAAAAATTTCAAATATTTGGGGGGACTTTAACGTCCGTAGTATAGACGAAGTTGGACCTAAATAAAGATTTCCTTCAAAGCCTTATTAGTCCAATAGTTAGCGATTAAAAGACAGACACACAAACACCCTACCTCTTTATACACTTGATTTAAAAATTCCCTACCTGTTCCATTTTTTCAACAAATTTGTCTTCAATTTTCGTGTTCTAAATATAAAAATTACTATCAATTAAAATGTTATTAAAATCCCAAGGAAGATTTCCGAAGAATAAATACCCTCCCCGAAACCTAAAACGTGGCCACGCCTTTGAATCTTAATCTTCCTATTATATAAAGAAGTTAGCATTTTTTGTCTGTCCCAAAGTATCTCGCTAACCGCTGAACCGATATTGTTCTCCTTTACAGTGAAGCTTCTTATAAGTCCTGAGGAGGTTTTAAACTATTTTAGGAAGGGGTGTTTTAACCCCCCTCCCCCCAAAAAATATTTTTTAACTCTTTTGAAACCCAAATTTAAAATGGGATGATGTCGACTTTTCCCCCTCCAACCTTAAGTGCCCCTAGAGGCTTCTAGGGGGATCAGCCGCTAGTAAATATATTTTATTAGGGTTTCAATTAAACAAAAGATTGATCTCCTCATTAGCTAATGTTTTTACTTTTTAGCCTTGTTTCTATTCTAATAATTTTGAACTACGTTGCTCCACTAATCGTTAAACTCCCTTTAAAAAATCTTTAATGCAAAACAAGGATGACAACATCTATAAGAATCGAAGCATAAAATCACAGATGGAATGACTTAAAGAGCAGATGTAAGGTTGACACAAATCAAAAATAAACTTATATAAATCACGAAACCTTTCACATATGTTTTTTTTGCATTTTATATTTTTCATCTTTGTAATATGACTAACAGACTGACGGACCAAGTAAATTATATTCTGGATGCTCATTGGTATAGGGAATCTTTAGCCGTCTATCTTGATTAGCAGACGAGAAAATAACTTTTACGTCACGAACTATCGGACGGCCAGACAAATTGAATTTTAAATTTGCTTTTAAATATGTGTATTTCAAATTTAAATATAGACGCTTCATAATTGATGTATTTAAATCTGAAGTATGATTTTTTTGCAACTTTTATTATAAGCTTTGAATATTATTACCAGTGAAAACAAGATTAAAATCATGCAAAGCTAAATAGTAAATACTATTGATTTAAATAATAACAAGTAGAGCAATATACATACTATCGAAAAAAGTCATATATTTGTTTTTACCAAAAGACAGGAATGATATTCTAACAAACAATTCTAAGGAAAATTTCCCCACAAATCCCTTCCCCTTTTCCTCCCCTTCTTACCCACCCCTCTTCCCTTACATGAGAAAACAAAATATACTTCCAAATTCTTTAAAAGGTTTCGTGATTTTTTGTAGAATTGATTGTTACAATAGCTACCCCTGCCCAAAGATAAATGAAAAGTCCGTAAACTTATTATATGTTTCTTTATTATTTGGCCATAGCACTTTCAAGAGTGCCTAAAAAAAACTTTTCAACCTAATTAATATACTCAAATAGTTTCTTTATAAGCCAAAATAAAAATTTTTGAGATATCTTTCTCCTTTAAGAAGTATTGACGAATATACTAAAAATTAAGCTAATATGCAGAAAATTAAAAGAATTAAAATCTTTAACAGCAAATGAAAAATTCACAATTCCTCCAACTTACGAAAATGTGGAAGATCATTTCAAAATTTAGAGTTGCTTCGCTACTGATAAGATCCTAGCATGTTGTATATAAAATTAAATACTTGTGGTTTCAAATATTTAGTAATTCTGACCAATGCACATAGGGGCAACAAGGGGCAACAATTCACCACCCCCAAATCAAGTTTTAAACATTCTATGAGTATTATCATACCCAATGTACATCAGATTTCAAAGGAATCGTAAAAATACGCTTTTTAAGTAAGCATTCTAATGCATGGAAGTCAAGAAATGCAAAAATTTTCTTACAGAAAAAGGCATACTTTTTGTGTTTCACCAACAATTTTAAAAGTATTATAAAATCTCTTAGAATTAACGTAATTAGACAAAATAACTTCTGATGAGTCATGCATTACATATATTTTGACAGTATAAAAGCAAAAAACACAAATTGAAGAAATTAGTCCTAAATAATTCTAGTTGAAGTCAAGATTTTAGTTTTTATTTGTTTGTTTTTTAATCAACATTTAAGAAGACAGTAAGAGGAAACACATTTTCGCCGGGTGTCGCCGGCTAAAAAAACGATATTTGATTACCCAAAGACATATTTTAATCGCCAGTACTGGTTTCATTTACCCCCCCGCGCCCCCGTAGGGGTTTTTAGCCCGTTTTCTGAACGTGGGTGCACGAAAAGCTTGTAAGAAAAGGCGTTTAAATGCGCTTTTAAAGTCAAAACTTAAGATATAATTCAAATAGATAAAAGACACAAAAACATAGACATATTGGGAAATATTTATTCTGACTTAGAATTAAAGTTAATAATAAATATTTTCAAGTTCTATTGCACTAAATGATGAAGAGGAGAGGGGGGGGGGGGGGGCTAAACCTAAATCTAAACCTCTTTATGTTTGATGTTTTAATGTAACTAAATAATCGTTTCTATAGATTATTACAAATATCAGGGATCTAAAGAGATAAGACAAAGGTCAATAAATTGTTGTACATCCCCAATGATAATACACAAAATTACCCCTTGTGTAGATTAAAGTTAGTAGTTAAAACGTTTGAACACACAACTGTAAAACTTTGGGGACTAGTGTTATAAACAGCCCAATGTCCCCTACCTCACTGCGGAAAGGTAAAGTTAATATGCAAATAACGTGAGGTTCTTATAATCATTCTAAATTGGAATTAGCAATTAGTCTTCTGTCTGTCTATTGGTAATGCTTTGTTTTTAAATTATGAAGTTACAGGGTATTCATGTTTAAAGTCAGCAGTTTTATTTAGAAAGGGAGGGGACTGTTAATTACACTAGTCCCCAAACTTCAAAGTTTTATAATAACGTTTTTATATTCGTTAGCATAAGAACTTTAAGAACAGGAAATTAATAAATTTTTTATTGGTTAGTTCATCAAGATGAGTGTCAAAACTTAACTAAGAACAGGAAATTTAATTGATTTTTTATTGGTTGGTTCATTAAGAAGAGTGTCAAAACTTTTCAACCACTAATTGTCATCTACAGACAAATAATTTTGTAATATAATTTATTAAATATGTATCAATATTGGGGATGTACATATTAATCGGTTATTGTTTTGTTCCTTAGATCCCTAGGTGTTAATATATAATACAAAGTAGCTTGATGTCTGTTTGTCTGTCCGCCCATCCCTTAAGATCTCGCTAACCACTAAACTGATTGAATTCTACTCTTCAGAGAATATATCTACTGGTCCTGTGGTTGTTTAAAGATCTTTTTCAAAAATAAAATCCCCCTAAATTTTTTCATATTTCTATAATTAGGGTCGGTCCGTCCGTACGTCTGGTACAGTTAGCTCTTTTACTTAACTTAAACAGGCTAGAATTGTCCTATCAATCTCAAACTTTTCATGCTGATTTCTACAACAGTTAGGTACGACTTAGAAAGCACAGCAACTCTATAATCGATACCAGAAAGTCCGTACATCCATTTATAATAGGCTGATTTTTTACTTTTTTGACAACAAATAATGGTTTTGAATGTTAAAAATATCCTATTCATCTGATTTTTTGAATACTGATTCCTATTTCAATAACGTCTATTGTAATAAGCGAAGCATCTCTATAATCAAGTCCTAAAAACGTCAGTATGTCCTTAAACAGTAACATGTATTTAATCAGTTTTTATTACAATTTTGTATAGACATGCATTAATATTCAGTTCTGACACTTCACAAGTGTTAATGTTCGTTTGTCCTTCCATTTCAGAGCTTCGCTTCTTTCATGGATGTTGTCATCCTTGTTTAATTACCTCTTGGGGCAAATCCCCTAGAGGCTAGGGGCGAAGCCGCTAGTGTACATATAAACAGTAAACAAGAATCATAATATCATCATGAATATAGATATTAGTTAATAAAAATTTATGTTAATCATGCCCACATTTATAATGGATTTATTAAACATAAAAATAAAGTGAAACTTGTAGCTTGCTAAAATAAGGATCCCCATCCACCCCCATTTACACCATCCCCTCCCCTCCTACTGAAATGAATTCCATGACCCCAAATTTGACACTTTGAACACTAAAATCGGACTACAATTCACCTAGTTACACTTTAAAGGGCCCAAAAAGCTAGTGATAGGGTAGCTGCGCTACTAAAAAATTCTCATATTGCTCTGATAACCAAAACCCCTAATTAGACATTTTAAACACGAAATTCAAGATAGTTGATGGATAGATAGATGGATAGATAGATGGATAGGTAGATGAATAGATATATGGATAGATAGATGGATAAGTAAATGGATAGACAGATGGATAAATGGATGGATGGATAGAGGGATAGATTGATGGATGGATGGATAGAGGGATAGATTGATGGATGGATAAATTGATAGGTGATGGATAAAGAGATGAATAGTTGATGGATAGATAGATGGATCGATATATAGATGGATAGAGAGATGAATAGATAGATGGATAGATAGATGGATAGATAGATGGATAGATAGATGGATAGATAGATGGATAGATAGATGGATAGATAGATGGATAGATAGATGGATAGATAGATGGATAGATAGATGGATAGATAGATGGATAGATAGATGGATAGATAGATGGATAGATAGATGGATAGATAGATGGATAGATAGATGGATAGATAGATGGATAGATAGATGGATAGATAGATGGATAGATAGATGGATAGATAGATGGATATATAAATGGATAGATAGATGGATAGATAGATGGATAGATAGATGGATAGATAGATCGATAGATAGATCGATAGATAGATGGATAGATAGATGGATAGATAGATGGATAGATAGATGGATAGATAGATGGATAGATAGATGGATAGATAGATGGATAGATAGATGGATAGATAGATTGATAGATAGATGGATAGATAGATGGATAGATAGATGGATAGATATATGGATAGATAGATGGATAGATAGATGGATATATAGATGGATAGATAGATGGATAGATAGATGGATAGATAGATGGATAGATAGATGGATAGATAGATGGATAGATAGATGGATAGATAGATGGATAGATAGATGGATAGATAGATGGATAGATAGATGGAAAGATAGATGGATAGATAGATGGATCGATAGATGGATAGACAGATGGATAGACAGATGGATAGATATATGGATAGATATATGGATAGATAGATGGATAGATAGATGGATAGATAGATGGATAGATAGATGGATAGATAGATGGATAGATAGATGGATAGACAAATGGATAGATATATGGATAGATAGATGGATAGATTGATGGATAGATAGATGGATAGGGTAAGGGGGGGCTATTTTCGGGAGGGGTTAATCTGGTAATTTTCTATCTACCTTCATAAAATGACCTTTATCTCCATGTTCCTTTCAAATGACAGAAAAAAAAACATAAAAGCAAATTTGTTTGTTGTTGAATTACCTACAAAAAAGTATAAAATGAAATTTTTGTGAGATGAATTTTAAGGGTACTAAATAATTAAATCCCCTTTTTGGTTGATTTGCCCCAATGTGCAATGTTTTAATTATATCACATACAAGAAGAACATTTTTACATTTATTATTCAACAAGGAACAATTATTTAATTGTAGCGAAGCAATTTTGTAAAATTGCCTTTAAAACCGATTATTATCCGCTGGATTTGAACCTTTACTCAGCCATGCTGAAAAATTATAAATAGCATCGAATTAAAGACAACTTTCCACGAATATTAGAATGAAAATCTTAAAATTAATACCAGTTATGTTCGCATCACAAAACTGGTTTGAAACTTATAGTTTTTTATTTTAACATCCACGGAAAGCTGTATATAATACGATACGTTAATAGTTATTTCTCGCATCGTATCATAAACGGCTTTCCGCGGATATAGAAAGTACAATTATGAGATTAAAACTAGTTTTTTTAGCCCCGAGGTGCCGAAGGCACCGGCTAAAAAAACTGGTTTTAATCTTATGATTGTACATTTCTATATTTGTAGAAAGCTGGATATAGTACGATGCTAGACATAGTTTTTTCGTATGGATGAGAACCGGTTCCTATCCACCGGATTCGAATGAACACGAGAAATAAATATTCTAAAAAAGGTTATGAAGCATTTTCTACATTTATGGATAGCCCTCGAAATTAATTTATGAATCTTTTTTGTCCTATTGATATCAAACTTGGTATGGTGAATCCTGTGACAGTTAGGTACAATTCAGAAAGAGTTGAATTTTCATATTAATACCAGATTGTCTATTTTTAAATATCATTTTTAAAATAAATTTTTAAAAATATACAGCATGACCCTCGAAAAAGTATTTTTAAGCATCTGCAGCCTATATTTCTCAATAAAATATTAAAAGATTCATATGTACTTGTTCTCTATAATTTTCTACATGAAAGGATATCAAAATATTTTTTTACATCAATTAACAGCCGAGATTTTTAAAGCCAAAGTTTGGAAAAAGTGCTTGAGAAACTGGATATTGCTAAATATTTCTAAGTTTTTATTAGTATATTACTTTTTATCAACCAATTAAAAAACAAATAAGAAAGAAGAGCAAGTTTACAATTGATACATTTTTTATTGCATTAAAAAACGTTACTTTTACATATAAAAAACTACTTTTCAAATTTTACTGAATACATTTTTCTTATAACCATTTTCCCTCAAATCTTATAATATCTCCCACTTATTAATATGACCTTAAATAAACCCCTCCCCAATTTATGCTCATTACCGGAAGATTAGCGCAACCTTTACCAATAAATTCACGCCCACTCATCAAATTAATCTAAGACACATAAAAATCATTTAAATTGTTAAATGTTTAATAAAAGTTTGTAGCTGTAACTTTTTGGTTTTTTAACTTATTTTGATAAAATAAAAAGTGTTTGATTTCTGTTTATGTAAACTTTCAATTTGCTACTATTTTTTATAGGATTTCTTTCTGTAAGGGTGTTTTTGCAATTTACACTAATCTAAAAATGCCTTTTAGAGCAAGTGAAAAAAGTGCTTTCAGCATGAAATAAATTTCTTGGAAACATCTTTATATAAGTTTTATAAAAAGTATTGAAATTATGAGGAAAACACGTCATTTCACTTTAAAAAAACATTTTTCTTGAAAAGTTACTTTTTCCTCAGCCACTTTAAAAAAACTTTGGCTCTAAAAATCTCAGCTGTTAATTGATGTAAAAAAATATTTTTACATCTACTTATGTGGAAATCTACAGAGAACAAGGACATATACATTTTTTGATAATTCATTGAGAAATATGGACTGCAGATGCTTAAAAATACTTTTTCGAGGGTCATGCTGTATACTTATCCCATTCAATTAATTTTTGGTTACATATAAGTCTTAAAGTGTAAGTATGTACCTATTATTGATAACCATTACACCCCAGGTTGTTCCTAGTATAGGTAGAATTTTTTTTTTGTATTATAAAAATTATACAAAACATACAAAAGTACTATTGTATAATTTTTTTTAAAATTTTGTACAGTAAATTTTTTTTGGCAAAGTCCCCTCATACATGTTGTATCAATTTTGTATACATACAATAGGGTGGGTTCATATCGGAATTAGACAAAGCGGGGATATGCAACAGATAAAATTAACCTTAAAAACATTTCTGACCGAAAAAGAATTTTAAAAAATTGAGTTTTAGAACACGACCACTTAAAAATATAATTCATTACTTATTAGTATGCAAAGACGACATTCAAAAATTTTTTTTGAATCAGAACTATGGCTTCATGGTGTTCCCTGGAAAGGCCTTGAGGAGCTGAATCAGGAACTTTTGTCCGTTTCAAAATATCTCGTTCCTAGCCTTAGAAATCACTAAAAAACCAAAAAAATTTAAGGCTTATTGAGAATTGTCCAATTTGTAGAGGTTTTTTAGATTTTCTCAGGCTAGGAACGAGATTTTTTGAAACGGACAAAAGTTCCTGACTCAGCTCCTCAAGACATTTCCAGGGAGCACCATGAAGCCATAGTTCTGATTCAATAAATTTTTGACTCCCATTTACAAATAGCTATACAATTGAATGTCTGGTCGTCAGCGGTTTTAAGACTTAGAATAAATTTTAAATCACCCAGAGGTGTATTATATCTATATAAATTGAGTGCAGATCCCCGCTTTGGCCTCAGAAAAAAAATGTCCAAAATCGACCCACCCTAACATACAATAGTACTTTTGTGTTTTTTTTATTTATTAGTATATTTTATTTTGTATATGTTGTACACTTTTATTTTTATTTTTGTACTAATACCATTTTCCTGATTGTATGTCTTGTATTATTATTTTGTACAATAGTATTAATTTCAAAAATTTGGCAGAGTCCAAACATTTTTTACTTTACTGAATATTTCAATATGTCTCAAAAGTAACAAAAATAATTAGAGTATAATTTGTGGATTTAAAAGAGTTTTTTTGTTTCATGCTTATTGTATTTCTTTTTATATACAATAGTCCAAATTTTAGAACTTTGCCTAAAAATGAACATAGTATTTATAGTACACTTTTTTGTGTGATAGTATTCATTTCAAATTTTTGGACTTTGCTTAAAAATGAACATAGCGTTTATTGTATAATTTTTTTGTATAATAGTATTCATTTTAAAAATGTTTTTAAAGTTCCAATTTTGTAGACTCTAACAAAATCTTAAGAATGTATACAATCGAACAATAAAAAATATACCATAACATAAATTCAGATGAGTTCCAAAACTGAGGACGTAGGAAATATTTTTAAAAACATTTTTTGAATATCAAAAAGAAATTTTAGAATTTGACAAAAAAATTGTCTAATTCTACAATTTTGATTTTATTTATAAGTACAAAATTTTTTTAAGTAAAAAATTTTGGGACTTAATATGTTACTTAATGAAAAAAACCATAAAAGTACTATTGTAGACAAAAATGATACATGTACAAGAAAAAAATAAGGGACTGTACAAAATTACAAAAAAATAATACAATGGTACTTTTGTATAATTTTCATAATACAAAAATAATTCTACCTGATATAGTTCAAATTTTTGCTGCTAGGTGTCTCTCACTTGTTAGAAAAACTTTGTTTTTTTGGAGTTTCCAATATATATATGGTTGTTTAAAAGTCAAATAAGTAAATCTTATTCAAATTGGTTTCTCATTTCATTGTTTTTTTTCTCAGTATTTTAAAATATTTCATTTTAAATAATTACAAAATCTAAACTATAGACACCAGTATACCAAACCTAATCAACTTCAGTATAGCATGGAAAGGATCATAACCTAGCCATGATAAGAGTCAAAACATGAGAATCTCTTCACTGAGCTTCCATTATAGAAGTAAAAGATGAGAAAATCTCATGTACTTTTATCATTATCAGGGACAAGGGAATGTCTTTCTGACCAACAATTCTATTAAAATCACGCAATCTCATCACGAAACCTTTGAAAGTTTTGAATGTTATGGATGATTCAACTATTATCAAAAAGGGTTTATAGTAAAGAACATTAGGGTTTAAATTCGCTAAATCTCATCACTAAACCTCAATATTACATAAGAAATTAGCAGACCATTTTTCAAAACAAACAAAAGAATTCTTACTAAACAATTCAAAAGTAGGGAGATTAAAAAAATATTTTTAATTACTTCCTAAAATTTAAATCTTTAAATTTTTTTCTTTTCCATAATATTTGTAACTGATTAAAGACAAAAAACAAAATATTTTAATAAATTTTTACTTTGATGCATTTTCAAACACTTTTATTAACCCCTTAAAGCAAGTTAAGACAAAAGTTTCATATTGATTCAATGATTAAAATACATCTTACTCTAAAGCTCAAAAATAAAATTCATTGTTCATTACTTATTAAAACAAGGATGACAACATTCATAAGCGAAGCGCTGAAATTGAAGGACAAACATAAATTAACTCTAGTAGAGTGTCAGAACTGAATAAACTGAATATTAATGCATATGTCTACAAAATTGTGAGTAAATTTGTTGCAAAACTGATTAAATACATGTTACTGTTTAAGGACATAATGACGTTTTTAGGACTTTATTATAGAGATGCTTCGCTTATAACACTTTACCTTGTTGTAATAGGAATCAGTATTCAAAAAATCTGATAACTAGGATAATTTTAACATACAAAAAAAGTAAAAAATAAGCCTGTTTTAAATGAATCAACTTTCTGGTAACGATTATAGAGTTGCTGCGCTTTCTAAGTGGTACCTAACAGCTATAGGAATTAGCATGTAAAGTTTGAATTGATAGGACAATTCTAACCTTTTTAAATTAACGGAAACAGCTAACTGTAACGGAAAGACGTACGGACTTACGGACCTATCATAATTATAGAAAAGCTTCGCTTTTAAAAAATAAATAAACATAAAACATAAAATACTAAATTCTATTTGACGAACACCTTAATAACAAATAAGCATAAGAAATATATATATTGGTGCCTTACCACAAAGTTGCCTATTAAGCACTGATCCCCCTCCTTATTAAGATATTTATCTTTTGGTTTCCTTAATGCTATACCAAAAGGACCCCCGCCCCTTTGATCGTTTACAATTTGTTTTAAGTTAATGGTGGGGAAAGGGAGGATTCTGTGCTCTACAAGGCACTTTGGGGAAAATTACCCAATTTTAAATGGTGTAATAAGTTTTTAAATTGTTAATATTCGAGAAGATTAGTTGTTTTTATGTTCAAGTATTGCAGGACATGATAAATCATTTTATGATTTCAGGGAAGCTCCTTATTTACATTTCCTATTTCGACACTTCCCTCCAACTTGTTTCGCAATTAGAGGCAAGATGTTGTCAAGAAATACCAAATTAAACCACAACATATATTATAAAATTAAAGATTTGGAAAAGAATAGTTATGTAGTTCAGAATTTTATTGATAGGTGTCGTAAAAACTTTTTTATGTAAAATTTTTAGATGAGATAAATATCTAAACAATCTTAAATATTTTTTAAAATATTACAACTATCCACTCCTTGGGATTTTCAATAAATTTTATTCACTATTAAACATATAATTTACGAGTAGTCTATGATTTAGATGAAATATATAAAATTTGTAAAAAGCATTAATTAGCTCGTTAATCTCAGAACTGACTATGGAACTAATCTCTGACTATCCTTTTTGCATGGCTTGTAGTAAAGTGAGCAAAACCTAATAAAATAATGCTTGAGTTTTGCATCAAATTCTGCCAAGAGTTGCATAATCTCATCATCTAGTTTTAACTGGAAATCTATGAAATCAGCTCTAAAGCATTGTTTGCCAGAATAGCCTTCCCTTGTCCCTGATCATTATGAATAGTTTAAATCATGGAAATATCTCCCTTAACTCTATGATATTTTTTGAGAAAATATAAGTTTTCTAACCCTTAAAGAACCACATTTGTACTTTTGTATGATTTTCATAATACAAAAAAAATTCTACTTTTACTATGTATTACCTGGGAAATTTTTTAAAATTTGTAGTATACATTTTTTGCTTCTCGTACTAATTTTAATTTGTATTAATTTTTAATGACTCATACTAATTTTCTAACCTACAGAATCACGGCCGAAAAATGGTTTTAGTATATAATATATGTCTCTCGTACTAACAAAATTTCTCGTACCCTCGTAAGAATTCTTGCATAACGATGGTATACTATCGTAGATCCCACAAATTTTCTATACTATAGTATAACAAAATTGATACAATTTTAGAGTAAGGCCATGTATACTATTGTAAACAAAAATGTATACTAAAAAAAGGATCCACGTATACAAAGGACCACCTGGGACAATACTTCTATAAAAACAAACTGAACAATAATTTCCTAATGAAGGTTATTTTGTGAAAAATGTGGAGGCAAAACAGATTTTATTTTTTCCTGTTGCCATTTCCCCTTTAACTCTCAAAGGCAGTTATTGTCAACAAATCAAAAATATTTCCTTATTAAGAATAATCATTAGTATTGTGCAATATAATTATTATTGTTGAGAAAATTCTGATTATCTAAAATCAAAGTGATTATAAGATGAAATTTATGTTTATGTATTATAACAAAGTAGCAAAGTAAAATTTTTCTCATAAATCTTTTATCTTGTGTTTTTATAATTCTGTTTCAAAGAAAAGATTTTAGTTAAGTTGGGTACTTCAAACCCCTATACACTCCTCTTTTTTACCGATACCATCCATCGCATAAATATAAATGAACCACCTTAACCCACCCACCCCCTCTTATTTTCTACTTAGAAAAAAAACAAGTTTCTAGCCACTGAGGGGGCTCTAACTATACTGGGACGTATCAAAACTAGGTACTATTATTATTCATTATGAAAGAAACATTTTTCTAAAACAAAAATTTAAGTTGTTTTGCTATTTATTTCGTTGATATTTTTGAACAAACAACAAATAGAAGAAAAGAGTAAAATAAGAATAATTTATTCAAATGTTCTCATCAAGGATATGGATAGTTATATGGCTTTGAATTCGTTTAATTTTCGCTGGAAGAGAACCGTTTCAGAGGCATGCTAAAAAAACTTTGTAGACAATTTTCCACCAAAATAATACAATGAAAATTTATGAAATAATCTCTCTTTCATTGCCCTAGGTCTTTGGCCCCTAAAGTCCAATAAAACAAATATTGATTCTATAATTTCGCATTTTACTATTCATGGAAAGCTGTCTATAAAACAATGCGCTAATTAAATAAATATTCCTAATCCAGTTAATCCAACTTTTATTGATATTATTACAGGATATTGAACAGATAGATTTTTTATAGGTTTTCCACCAAGGAGAATCATTTTGTAAATCAACCTAATACTTGCAACTATAACTATAACTCTATAATTTCACTAACAATGTCTTTTAACTGAGCTTGGTAATACGTTACACTTCAAGTCCAATAATTCATAAAACATGCTATGCATAGCCGTAGAAGAAGTCATTTTAATGTCTTGAGCTTGTCATAAGCTGTATCAATGAGTATAAAGTTCCACCGCGGGTTTACTCGGGGAAAAAGTCTGAGGGAAAATAATTCTTCTTCTGGTGTAATATTCTTGTCTATGTTTTGATACATCTAAATATTTTTTTCTTGTGATATGTGTTAACCATCAGCATTTATATACATTCAATGTAAATGTATTAAAGTAGTAACATTGATCCAATGGTAACTTTTTATAGCGATATTTTAAACATACATAGTAATAAAAAATTAATTTTGCGAGAAAAAGTTGTCTTTAAATTGAAGTAAAAGGAAGCCAAGCCCATCCTAAACCACAATTATCCTCGGTCGAATCCGCTCGACTTAAAAGGTGGCTGTCGACCTATGAAATTTTTGTCTGTGATAAGTGTACCAGCAACAATCTTATATTACAGAGCACCTCTATTCCTCTTTTTATAAATCTTAATGAATTTCTTAATTATCTAAAGGTAACTTATTTAAAGTGAAATGTCCCAAGAATTTTTTTTCATAAGAACTTTAACTTATAACTTTGCACTTATATGCATTTTTGGACTAAAAATGAAATTTTGCGATATTTGAAAATATACAACTTTACTTTTATTTACTTTTATTATTTCCTAGTGTTTTTATTACCAACAACTTTCACTTGTGGGATATAGTTCAATCCATAAAATAGAAATTGTGAAGTATAAATACCCCTCTTCCTTTTTTAGAAGTAAAGCTACTCTATAATTCTTTATTTCATGATTTTGTTGTGCTTTGCAATGGAATGCTCTCGTTACTAGTAAATTTTTGACTTTTTAAAGAGATTTTTAGCTTTTTGAAGATTTTTTGGATCTACTGCAGTTCACGGTAAAATATTGCTGGTAACGAATATTGCCAAAAATCTATGAATTTTAAAGGCTGCTAGCTGCCAAACGGCTGAACGTACAGATCATACCCGCACACAGTTTTAAGCGGCATAAGAAGGCCTACAAATAATCTGGAATACCCATAAATTAATCATGCATAATTATCTCGCAGTGCAGAGAAATGCGCGAAAAAGGCCTATTTTACGCGTTTTTTCTTCAGTGAAGCTTTCCCTGTGCATCATTGGATCTTGGCTATTCCAGATTATTTGTAGGCCTTCTTATAACGCTTAAAATGGTGTGCGGTTATGATCTGTACATTCAGCCGTTTGGCAGCTAGCAGCTTTTACAATTCATAGATTTTTGGCAATTTTCTTTACTAGCATTATTTTACCGTAAACTGCAGTAGATCCGATTTTTTTTTTACTGCTAATTTTCGAAAATGCTAGGTTAAGGAAGAACTAAAAGGACATCTTTCCCGCAGTGCAGGGGTTAGGAACAGCTTTTCAGGTTTTTTAGTGGTCAATATAAGAAATTACACCTAAATTTAACATAACATCAAAACATAACTGATAATAACAAAAAGTAGTTTCTTCCTCAAGTTTTTAAAAGAGGTGTATAATAGCTTTATAGACAATTCAAGGGATTATGCCGTGTATTTTTTCCACAAGGGGTGAATTTAAACATATTTCATATAAATGAAAGTTCTCAATTATAAGAAAACTTTTTTTTTCTTTTTAAAAGCGAATCTTTTTATGATTAAGGTTGGTCTGTATGCCCGTTATGGTTAGCTATGATAGTTAACGAAGATATGTTAGAATTGACGTATAGATTTCAAACTTGGAAAGATATAAGATAAGATAAAGTAGAATTTAGAAAGCATAATAATTTTGTAATTAGAAACAAAAAGTCAGTTGGTCCATTTTAAAAATATTTATGTTTTAGCTTTTTGATAAAATTTTTGTATGATATAATTATCCCATTCTTGATTATGATTCCTAGAGTCATTAGGTACTCTATTACAAGCTAAACTTCCTTTAAAGCTGTAAAATGTATGTTTGCCCGTATAAATATTGAAATCATATTTGGATAAATTTACAAGGAGTTTTCAAATAATGTTAAATATTGAATGCTTTGCTACTTTAAATTTGTCAAAGTTTATTCGTCTGAATTAATTTTATTCGCTTTTATGGATGTTGTTATACTTGTTTTACCTACCTCTTCTATAAGAAGATTACGTTTTTCTTCCAAAGCAGTCACCTAAAAAATTTAAAATAATGAAATAAAAATAAATGATTAATCTTTGTATTCAATTCGCATGAAAAAACAATCGATAACAATTTAAATAGTAGATACTACTATTCAATTTTGACTTACAATAATATATAAATCAAAATAAATAAATTATTCTGTTAAAAGCAAAGCTTTTCTATAATTAGAGTCGCTCTGTCCGTTCTTCCGTAAAGGATAACAGTTGTTATTACTTTAGGTATATCAAAATTGTCCTATCGATTTAAACTTGGCCGGTTGATTCCTGTAATAGTTAGGTACGATTTAGAAAGCGTAGAAACTCTACAAACGTTACAAAAAAGCCTGAAGGTCCATTTAAAATATATTGATTTTAAAACTTTTTGAAAACAAATTTTTAAAATAGGGATTTCTATGACAACAAGTTACAATGTTATAAGCGAGGCTTCTCTATAATCAAGTCCCTTGAATAATAGCAGTTTGCAACAAATTTTCATTTAACTTAGTGTAGACTTATAAATCATGAAGTTCTGACCATTTACAAGTGTTGATAAATAAACAAACTCTAATAAGACGGATGTACAAACTATTGATATTACATAGTAGCTTCGCTACTAATAAATTAATTCCAATGATAATTAATAAGGTATTACAGCGCAACTTTTTACTTAGCATTGAGAACATAATACTTTTCAAATGATTTATTGTCTTCCACAAAAATAGGGAGAAAGGGACAAGTAACTAAAGGAAATAATATTTTTAATTTGAAAAGCAAGAATTTTAAAACATGGCTTTTTCAGCTGCCGTTATGGCTTGGCTGGGAATTAGTAACTTTCTAGCAGATTAGGATTAAATCATGAAAAAAAACATATTGTTGGTCGAAATTTTTGTTGAATTTTAAAAAAAATACAGTAAAGTTAGTTAAGGTGATATTGGTTACTGGATAGACCCGCACCGCATGTTTTTCCACTGCAGGGTTAAGGCCCTCCACAGGGGTTAGACATAGCATAAAAATTCCCACTCATTATTTTTAAAAGCGAAGCTTTTCTATAATTAGGGTCGGTCCGTCCGTACGTCCGTCCGTAACGGATAGCTTTTTTCGCTAATTTAGGCATGTTAGAATTGTCCTATTGATTTCAAACTTTGCATGGTGATTCCTGTAGTAATTAGGTACGATTTAGAAAGCGTAGCAACTCTATAATCATTACCAGAATGTCCGCACGTCCATTTTAAACATGTTGGTTTTTTTACTTTTTTAACAACAAATTTTTATGTGATCTAATAATCCGATTGATCTGATTTTTGGTATACTGATTCGTGGGACAACAAAGTACAATATTTTAAGCGAAGCAACTCTATAATCAAGTCCTAAAAATGTAAGTAATAAACATTATTCTGTATCAAGCAGTTTTTCAACAATTTTACTTACAATTTTGCTTCGACATTTATACATTTATATTCTGATTATTCAGTTCTGACACTGTACAAGTGTTAGTGTCCGTTTGTCCTACTTTTTCAGTGCTTCGCTTTTATGGATGTTGTCATCCTTGTTAAGTTATCTATAATACAAAGTAGAACGATGTCTGTCTGTCCGTCTAGGGGCGAAGCCGCTAGTTTCAAAATAAGGGAGGATTTTATTAGTGCTCGACCGACAGACACTTTATGGGAAAGCAACAAATACACAATTGCAATTCATAAAATTCAATTTTGTTGGAAAATTAAGGCGAACAGGTTTAATTTATTTGCTATGTCCCAACTCAGTTTAGGACATCTAAAGACCTATTTCCTTGTTAAGAAATGTAAATGTTAAAAAAGTTTTCTCTTTATTACTTGAAAAATTGATTTTATTTGTTAACGGTTCGTTGAGTTTTATATATGACTCTTGTATAATATATTATCAAGTTTCATACAGGAATTTAAGGCATAAAACTTTCTATCAATTTCAAACATAGACGACCAAGGGGGGGGGGGTAAAGGGGTGATTATCCCCCCCCCCCAAAAAAAAATAGGATTTTCAATTTTCACCCCCCCCCCAAATAAAAAAAATGCCTCTATGAAATAAAGATTACTCCCCCCCAAAATTTTTATTTTCCAAATTTTACCCTCCCCCCCCCCCCAAATATAAAAGCTTGGACGCCCCTGAAATTTCAAACCTTTCTTTCATGAATCTAAAGCAGCATAGAAACCTTCTTGATGCAAGAACAAGTATCTATGGTACATCTAATTCTAATAACCTTTCATGATGATTCTTTGGTTGATATGGTATATGTTACTTAAATATTGTATTATTTGTCAGGGATCTTAAGAGACAAGACAACGGACACTAAATTGATGTACATTATTCATACCCAATTATGATAAACAAAATAAATATTGGTAGAAAAGTTTGGACACTACAAGCTTAAATTATCAATCATCTATAATACAAAGTAGAATGATGTCTGTCTGTCTGTCAGTCTGTCAGTCTGTCCGTCTGTCCGTCTGTCAGTCTGCCAGTCTGTCCGTCTGTCAGTCTGTCCGTCTGTCTGTCTGTCCGCCCCTTAAGATCTCGGTAACCACTGAACCGATCAGATTCTACTCTTCAGGGAACACCCTCCCCCCCAAAAAAAACATAAAAATCCCGCTCGATTTTTTTAAATAGAAAGTAGTGGGGGCACCTCAGTGGGGGTATTTAATTTTTTTAAAATTTTCTCTTGGGGCAAAGCCCCTAAAGGCTATGGGCGAAGCCGCTAGTGATCTAATAAAGTACCCATATTGTTTAAGACAACGAATAAGAGAAAATCTAAAACTTTTGGTACTAGTACAATTAACAGACAAAAATCATCTCCCTCTTAAAATTGGATTAGAGAAAATATTGGTTTTCTTTAACTGCAAACTCCCTTTTAATCCTGAGTTTTATTTATGTCTTTTTTATTATATATTATGTTGATAAAAGTTTCTTTAAGGGAATAAATTTGTTATATAATTGTCAGCAATAAGGTCAATATCAACAATTCTTCCAAAATTTATCTATCTATCAAAGTTTTTTGTGCCCCTAGCATTTGTGTTAAGCTTTCTTAAATGGAGAACGCAGTCGGTATACGAGTTAGAAAAAACCTTACTATATGGTAAAAAGACTAGCAGATACTCCTGTAGATTAGAAGCCTAGTAGAGCCACTTCATTGTATTTTATTTCTATATTTAAGTTTCTTTTAGTTTTTGATATTTTTTTCTATGGGTGACTTCTCTTGGGATGGTGCGTGTGAAGTAACCATTCCAAAAATATATAAAAAAAAACCTTTTTAAAATACAAAAAAGCTACACTGCAAGAAAAAAAAGAGAGGTGGTATAGTCCTTTTCGTGACAGCGACTCTTATTTTCACAGTAGCTGTTCTCCTATTTCTAGCCCCTGCGACGAAGGGCCTCTAATCCTGCGGGGCCAATTGCCTAACCCTTCGGGGCAATACCTAACCTAACTTAACCTACAATAACTTATCAAAAGCTACTGTGAAAATACCGCCCTTTAAAAGGCGTTGTCACGAAAGGGACTATACCCTAATTTTCCTCTTCCCTTCTTTCTTTTCTTGGTTTAGATCTAAGTTTATGGAAAGGGAATGAGACCCCACCTGCCCCTTAGACCGAAATATCTGGAGGCTAGGGACCAAATAAAACATAATGTTTTGTATGAATCAAAGCTGTAAAAAGTGTTGTTAGCAGATATGTAATTTAATTGTGATTATAGTCAAGAATAAATATATATCAATGTTATACTTCCTTAATGCGATATTTTTGCAGGTATAATGGGATATGCAATGATTGATTATCAGTGACAGAATCTAGAAGATTTTTAGAATTTTTTTTTATATTATTTTACTAGTGGCTACGCACCTAGAGGCACTTGAGGTGAGGGAAGGGTGGAGTCTACTCCCCTCTACCCATTTACATTTTTTTGGGAGGGGGGGGGGGCTGAATATTTTTTTCTCAGAGGCGATTTCTCTTTAGATGGTGGAGATACCTTACCCCAAAATAGTTTTAAACCTTCCCAGGACCTTGAGAAGCTTCACTGTAAAGGAAAATCATATTGTTCCTTCGATTATCGAGATCATATGAAACAAACAGACAGACGCACAGATGAACATACTTTTATATAAGTATTAGCAGCAAATAAAGGCATGATTTTCCATACTTTGTATTATCCCTTTTTCTCTGATAAAAATTGAATTTAAAAAGGATAATATGTTTCAATTAATCATACCAAAAGCCACCGGAAGTACCAATTGTTATAGATAGCTAATCAGGTATATAAATGGATATAGAATACGTTGGTATTGTGACAAAGGGAATTTTTGTCTTCAATTAAGGTTGCTGATATAAACCTCAGATATTGGTCAATACGTTTCTTAAAGACTAGTGGAGGCGATGGGGTATCATTTTATTAGCCAACTGAGAGAAAAAGGTATGCAAGAATCTTTTTTTTAGACGTTTGTGTACTATATAATACAAGTCTGTAGTAAGAAAAACGGTATTTTTAGATGCTATACTATGCCAAGTATTTGTAAAAGTATCCACATCCCTCGCTGACTGACTAACTCCTTCATTCACACACAAAATTTGTATTTTGTTATCGAAGTATATGCTATTAGAGCGCCCTTTGAGTCATAGCTATTAAAGTACTAGAGTTGGCTCAATATAACTATATTGCTATTGGCTAGTTTTCTCTTAGTACATATCTATTATCTATTTCTCAATAAATCAATTTTCGTCCCCCGCCATTACTATCTAAAAGAAAGAAGTAAATATTTATTAATTTAAATGAATTTAAAAAGATTTTTTCAATTATATTTTTTTCACATTACCATCACCAAAGGGTTAATATGATTAAAATTTTAGTTTTAATATTTTAACACAAAGGAAGTGTCGCCACAATCGAATTCTTTTAAAATACAGTTTTCTTAGATTTACTCTATTATGAATGTATATTTTTTATTTATGAAATAAGAATTAAATACTTCAATGTAATTGAAATATCTACATGAAGTGAAAAACTTAATTCATTCCATAAACAAATAGAATAAAGGTCCTATCGCTTTGGTCAATGACAGTTTAATGAGGATTATTGGAGCACTATGAGTTTTAAACACTTTACCATTGGAAGACTCGAGCTCATTTATAGACGTTTATTTCCTATATAGATCTGTCATGGATCTTGATGCAATAAAGCAGGCCGTTTTGTAAATGTTAAAAATTGAAAGATTTCATTAAATAAAAGTAATCGCAAATATACTTAGTAAATGATAGTGTATATGTCAGATAACACTTAATTTATTAACTGTCCAATTTTTAGTAGCGAAGCTACTCTATAATTTGAAATGTCCGTCTGTCCGTATGTCTTAGTTTGGGGGAAACGTGATTTTCTCGGCTACTATAAAAGATAAAAGGCTGGAATTTTTTTGACAACATTCCCATTATAAAGGAGCATTTTTCTCCATATCTTTGGTGTTTATGGTCTGATTTCCAAAAATTTTTCAGTTATAGTATTAAAATTAAATTTCTTGAAAACAAGAAAACAACTATGACGGTCAGACTGCCTTTAAGCAGGTTTTTCCCTAATATACACGTTTTTGACAACTAATCTTTAAATTCTTATAAATATTTTATGTGCTTCGCTACTTATGGATGTTGTCATCCTTGTTCAATCAATATTCTCCTTTTGTTGTCAGAATAAATTAACTATTTTGTACTTTTCATCACATTGTATACTAAGACGATTTTTAAATTTCTAACCCATTTTTGTATTCTTCAAATTTCCCAGGAGGGATAGGACAACAAATTTAAATCAATATCTCTTTTATCCTTATTGTAATGTCATCATAGGAACATTATGCAAAAATATAAACAAGGATAGCAATATCCATAAGAAGCGCAGCAACAAGAAATCATGTATGGAAAAACGGACAAAGTAGGTTAAAGAGCATATGTTCAGTGGTCTTAAAAAAGGCAAGAAGAAACAAAAAAAAAGACATGAAATAGAAGATAGAAGAATGAAATCCGGAACCTTCATGATCTTTAACAATAGCAACCGATAGAATTACATTTACTTCATTAAATCAACAGACTGACAGCGTATTTACAGAGTAGCTTCGCTACTAAACTGAATGGATAAAGAGACCAATTAGCTGAGAAAAAACGAGGTGTATGTACATTTTTTTTCAAATCACATCCTATTGATTGCAACATTTAAGTCTAGGAATAAAATATAAATTATGTGAACTTTTGTGTCTTTTTGTCTTACAGTTTTAAATCATTTCAACAAATCTCACTGGTTTTTTTTAATAATTAGATTGATTAATGAATATAAGATATACGTGGATATATTGACAGGGGAAAATTTGTCGTCAATTTAGCTTGCTAATATGTACCTCCTTTCTTGATCAGTTCGTTCATCTAGTAGGAGCAGAGGGGATGGGGTAAAAAGGGTGGATGGGAGTGTTTTTGTTTTAGCCAGCTGCAAGCATCACTTTATCAGAGTACATGAAAATCTGCTGCAACATCCAAGTAATAATATATCAATTGATTTATACATCCATTTTAAAACTATGAGGCCTACTAACTACAAAATGCAAATCAACATTTCATTTTAATTTTTTGATTCATTTGATAATATAAGTAAAACAATAAATTTTGTCTAAGTAAAGGAAATATTCAAAAGGCATACAAATAAAGTAGGTAATATGTTTATGTAAGAAATGCGTCGAATGTGAAATATTTACGCAAATTTTACAGCATTTAATTGGTTTTACTTCATATGTTAATACAAAAAATGAAGAGCAAGTAAATGGCCAAGTCTAGGAGGTTTTTTTTTACTTTATATCAACTAACTATCAACTTTTTCCTCATGCATAAAGTTATACTTATTTGTATTCGTTAATTACATTTTAGCTTTAGTTTTATAAAAAAAATAAGGTAATATTATAGAAACACCGTTTTTAAAGGGGGAAGATTTCTGGTGTTGCATTCACTCCCGTACACATATCACATTTTCAAATCATCAGAACCGCATTTTATTACAACACAACAATTACTCATTCATTTTAGTTCCCTCTCATCTTTTCACAATCCCTCATATTTATTTGCTTTTGTATCTTATTTGCAAAAATAAAAACATGCAAATGTGCAAATTTGCTGAAATGACTGCACACCGAGATATCCATATGAAGGAAAATGAAAGTATTATTATTTACTAAGTATATTTGCGATAACTTTTATTTAATGAAATCTTCCAATTTTTAACATGTACAAAACGGCCTGCTTAATTGCTTCAAGATCCATGTCAGATCTATATAGGAAATAAATGTCTATAAACGAGCTCAAGTTCTCCAAGGACTATTCGTTGAAAACTCATAGTGCTCCAATAATCCATAATAAACTCTCATTGCCAAGAACGATAAGACCCATTATTTTACTTTATTAAAAACAAATTCATTTTTTTCATTTCATGTTGCTATTTACATTATAATGAAGTATTTAATTTCTAATCATAAAAAAGAAAATTTAAATTTATGATATAATAAATTTAAGAAAACTCTGTTTTAAAAGAATTCGATTATGGCGACACTTTGTGTGTTCAAATATTGAACTAAAATTGTAATCATATAATAAACCCTTTGGTGATGGTAATGTAAAGAAAAAAATATAATTTAAAAGATCTTTTTAAGATCATTTAAATTATTAAATATTTACTTCCGTTTAAATAGTAATGCCGGGTGAGGAAAATAGATTTATTGAGAAATATATATGCATATAGAAAACTAGCCAATAGGGAGATAGTTATATCGAGCCAACTCTAGTATAGTTAAAACCAAGATATACACTTTCACTACATAATTATTATTGTATATGAATGAATTTTTACTGAAATTAAGGGATAAGAAACATTACATTTTTAATATTTTTTTTGTCGTTTTTTGTCTAATAAAAGCAGACTTATTTTATAAATTGTTTTTCTTAGGGAGTTGATATTTCAGCCCCCCCCCCCTTTGCTTTTCATCGCACAAGTAGCGCATTGTTAGAAGTCAACAATAACCTACATGTAAAAAGGACAGTAAACTGTAATTCAGCAAAGAACACCGAAATATAGTAACATATATTACATTGAGCTGTTAACAAAATTAGTAAAAAATCAACAAACCTTGTAATTATTTATGTACTTTTATGTTGGGACATTTGATATATGTACCGACATATATCAATCATAGTGTAGCTGCGCGTTAAAAAAAATAGTAATTTAATAGATAATTTTAGATTTATGCCCCAATCTCTTTAACCCTATCATTTGATTAAGCATTTAATGTGATAATATTTAAATGGTTGAAGAATAAACAAAATTATAACATCATTTGTAAACATAATTAAATATTGATTTCAAGTTGCAACATTTTAAATTGACAGTCAATTGACAAATTATTGAGTGTTACAAAATATTTTAATAAATGCTGCGCAATGATACACAAAATTTCCCTTTATATAAATTACAATTACTGGTTTAAACGTTTGGACACTCGACTTAATAAACCTACCAATCAAATTTCAATAAAAAACCCCAAAGTTGTTAAGCAAATGAATAAGAAAACGTTATTATAAAACTTTGGGGACTACAAATCCCTGCCTTACAGTCATTTTATTTACTAAATTATATGACCTAGATACATATGTTTTTTTGGAAGAAGGAAGTTTTTAAAAAGCATTAAATACGGGCTTATTTAGGATTTCAAAAGGAGTTAATAAAATACAAAAAAAATATACTTCTATTATAATACTACAGATATTTGGCAGCAGACACGTAAATGTGTAACTTTTTCTCTGGTGGACGAAGTCCTGGGCCAACCAAAAAGGAATTTAACATATGATATTTATTTTCGTTTCAATGGACAAAATCTATGTAATATAATTATGGAATAATTTTTTGGATACCAACAATATTTTAAACTTTCTCAAAGTGACAATTTCTCTATGAAATCAATTTAAAGACAATTGGGATATTGAATTAAGGTGGAGAGAGAGGTTGTGGGGGGGGGGGGGGTATATCCCCCTTTTGTTGACCACAAATATTTGAAGCATATGGCTAAACTGGACTAACTACAAGCTGCATGCATATGCTAAACATATTAATATATAATAGTGTTCATATAAAACTGATACCAATGTCAGATTAGCTAAAAAATTAGCTAAATTCAGATATATATCTCCTGTAAAACCAACATTTTTCTGCCTTTATATGGCAATATTTCTCTAAAATTAATTCCCATATTCCAAGGTTCAAAAATATGATTTTAATTTGATCAAAAATACTCATGCCAAAAAGAATTAACAGCAGAAAACATCAGAAAAAAAACATTTTAGCAATATATCACACAATTTTAATAAATGGAAGTTGTTGGTTAAATGGTTGGACGTTCATGCCTAATTTGCAGTATAGCAGCACTATTAAAAAAAATATTTCTCTATTTTGTATAAACATGATGAAGTTATAAATATTCTATTTTAAATGAAAGTGAGAGGCATAATATATACAAGGCCCAGGGTTAAATAGATAGATAATTTAAAGTAATTAAAAAAAAGAGTTTTAGTTTCTCTTATATCTGCTTTGCTTAAAATCAAAAGATGTCATTGGATATAATTTTAATTTTTAGTAGCGAAGCTACTCTATAATTTAAAATGTCCGTCTGTCCGTATGTCTTAGTTTGGGGGAAACGTGATTTTCTCGGCTCCTATAAAAGATAAAAGGCTGAAATTTTTTGACAACATTCCCACTATTAAGGAGCCCAATTAACTATAAAACATCAACGGCGGTCGAACAGCTTTTTAGCAGGTTTTAGGCTATTTTTGTATTTTTCACATTTTTCTCCATATCTTTGGTGTCTATGGTCCAATTTCCAAAATTTTTTCAGTATTAGATATCAAAATAAAATTTCCTGTCATTTAAAGAAACAACTATGACGGTCAGAATGCCTTTAAGCAGGCTTTAGGCTATTTTTGTGTTTTTCACATTTTTATCCATACCTTTGGTGTTTATGGTCCAATTTCCAAAATTTTTTAGTTATATCAAAATTAAATTTCCTGTATTTACAAGAAAACATCAATTGCGGACAGACTGCCTTTTTGCAGGTTTTTGGCTAATTTTATATTTTTCACACTTTCCCTTATATCTTTGGTGTTTATGGTCCGATTTCAAATTTTTTTTTGTTAAAAATATAAAATTTTTATTTCCCGTTGTTTTGAGCATTCAGTATGTAATTTACTTTGACCGTCAGTCTGTTAGTCTTAGTACTGATATATAAGTATTAAAAAATTAAAAACAAATGTTGAAAAGGTTTCGTGATTTTTCCCTAATATATATGTTTTTAACAACTTTAAATTCTTATACATAATTTTTGTGCTTCGCTACTTATGGATGTTGTCATCCTTGTTTTTTTTATGTACAGGATCTGTGTCTGTTTGTCTATCTGCACCAAAGGATGTTGATAACCGCTGGACCGATATGGTTCTCCTTTAAAGAGCGCATTTCATAGGTCATAGGAATATTTATGACATAGCGTCCCGTTTGGTTTTAGGCTATTTGATTATAAATTTAAGTTTTAGGATGGTTTTAGGCTATAGTTTTGCCCCGCCCCTAACCCTTCTTATACAATATACACATAGTTAATTTATAAATATAAATAAACATAACTTTAAATCTTTATTGTATGAAGATTTGGAAAAATAGGACCCAGCAGTTACTGAGAAATTTTGCTATATATATATATATCTATAATACAAAGTAGAATGATGTCTGTCTGTCCGTCCGTCCGTCTGTCCGTCTGTCCGTCCGTCCGTCTGAAGCTTAAGATCTCGGTAACCACTGAACCGATCGGATTCTACTCTTCAGGGTATATACTTATTGTTCCTGTGGTTGTTTTAAGCTATTTTCTTGGGGGGTGGGACACCCCCAACCCCGCAAAAGCTGAAAACATTTCCCCCCCCCCAAAAAAAAATAATTCTAGGAGAACTACTTCACATTAATTATAGGCAACAGCACCAGAATTATTTTTTTTTCTAATTTCTTTTTTAAATTTTTAAAAAAAAATTACCTTATGGGGCAAAGCCCCTAGAGGCTAGGGGCGAAGCCGCTCGTATATATATATATATATATACAAACTGAGAAGAACCTACCCTACTTTAAATACTTTGTGTATGGAATTAGCTTTCTATTTAGAATAAAAATATCAATTTATAAAAGAAAGAAAAGTATGAGAATCTTCAACTTTTTTTAAACACATGCTGTCAATTGTAGGCAAGGGAGGGTTATGTTGTTTGAAGAAAATAAAAAAAAGATTGCCTTAAATTATAGTGGCACTTTTGAAATTTTAATTCATTTCTTTGTTAATAACACTTACAGCATGATATCGAATAAAAAGGAGACCTTAAGATAGGGTTGGGCCGGATATCCGGCCATTTCAATATCCGGCCGGATACCGAATATTGAAACTATCCGGATACCGGATATCCCGCTGATTTCTAATGCCGGATATCCGGCTGATTTCTAATACCAGATATCCGGTAATTTTCCAGATGTCCGGCATTGCCCAGATATCCGGCCGGAGACCGGATATCCGGTATTATAAATCAGCCGGATATCCAATATTCGGCCCAAACCTACTTAAAATAGAATCCTTACATCTAAAAGTAAAAGTCGAAATTGGGGAGGGGAATGGTGAGAACCTTCTTTTAGATCCATCAAGTAGGTGGGGGGATGAACCTTCAAACACCAGTAACCTAAATGGTACTGGCTCGGCCAATTGGGTGCAAGAGAAAATTAGATTTTTACATGTCTTTGTAACCTCTTCCTTATTTCAACTTTTTGCTTTCTTTTGTTTATCACAGTGGGAAATTTAAAATCATAAGATCTCTCCCTTTATTTATTTTCCTATGCATGGACAACTGTCTCTTGATAAATTGTAAGGTAAAGCCGACATTTTCCTGCGTTGCCTATACCTATATATGCGGGTGATCTAACTTTTAAGGGCTATCAAAGTTCCCAATATAACCTAACCTAATCTGACCTAAATGAAACCCTAACCCCAATCTTTTTCAATTTTATTTTTATCCTAGTTGCTAGTAATTATTATGATAAAGTTTGTTTATACCTATAATACCACATACAATATCCTATAAAACTCCACTGTGTCTCTATATAAAATCTCCTCCTACTTGATAGTAATTTTTACAGTTAAATATTTTAATACCAAAATATCACATAGTAAAACATCCTATAAAACTCCACTGTGTCTCTGTATAAAATCTCCGCCTACTAGCAACCTTGTAAATATGACAATGAATTGTTTTCATACAATAAAGTCAATTATTATTAAATCAAAACATCCATTAAGTTTAGGGATGATTGTTTGTTTATGTATGTGTTACTTACCAAAATTAACAGACTGCCAACATGTAATTTTCAAAAAAAAAATGTTGGGTATTTTTGCTGGAAAGAAATAGGTCTCAATTCTGATAAAATAGCTCAAAACCTTGCAAGGACAATCAATGTATAAGTATAAATGCATAATCCAGACTACAACCTGCCCCAAGTTGTGGAGAACCTTTTTGTCTGCTAGCAAATTGCCTTCTGTTCTTTAGCAGGTAACTCTATTAGCTGATTTTAAAGACTTAATACAAAATCGGGACAGGGTCCTCGCCCCGTGGGCAGAGTTATATATATCCCATGCAACCTCTATTTTTAAACTTTAATCTAGGACCAATACGGACCTTCCTAACAAACTTTTAACTGTATCATATTTTTCTGTCAATAGTTCATTCACAGACGCTTTTTTTGCAAACAGCTATTTTCTGCCAATTTATCAGTTGTTTTATGAGAGCGCAATTGTCAATAAGTTGGCATGTATTGTAAGTGACACCCTACATTTTTTTCATAAACTAACAATTTTCACATCATAAATAGAAGGATAAAAAGTAGGACTCGACAGCCGCGACCAAGTCTTTAATTTAAACCCGTTTGGATGCTTTTTTTTTAGAAAGACGGGATTACCATATTTGAGTCAGATTCAGACTTCCAGCTAATTTTTAAAAATGTAAAAGGCTGACGTGCGGGTGCTGAGCCTTTAATAAAACGATTGCTACCCTCGAAGGAGAGTCCTTGATCAATAAAATTTAAAAAATCTTTTTATATGGCCACAAAAATTAGATCATGTAAGATTTAATAAGATTTTATATTTCACAGAGTTAGGGTAGCAAAACTTTTTATGACAATGTGTATGTGTTAATAATAATTATACTTTCATATTAAACAAAATAGTAAGCTCTGTGTTTGTAAATGCACGCCACAAAAGAGCTCAAAAACGGCCGGCCCGAAAGTTGACTTTTTTAGGGAAATCTGTTAAAGGTTCCAGGATTTTTTGTTAAAAAATAAATGTGGGTTAACCTCAACAACTCCTCACCCTTTACCTCAAGAGGCGAAGGCTAGGGGAGTAACGACAAGCTTTTTAAAAATATGTTGATAAAAAGTATAGGTTGAGCGTCTCTTTACTACGTGTCTAACTTGTACGTTCAAAATAGTTTAAATGTTTGTGGTACATTTATTGCCAAAATTATTGATAAAAACACTAATTAAAGCATTTTTTCACAAGTTTTTTTTTCTCTTTAAAAATACTCTTAACTATATGACAATGCTTTAGATGAAAATAAACAAAAATGTTGAAAAATTTCCTTGTTCAACATGGTAATTTGTATGAAAGTCCAAGAACTAGTTTAGAAGGAGTGACCAATCAGCATATTTTATATTAGAAAGATTTCGAACCTCAAAAGTCAACGTTAAAAATTTTCCTATAGATAACCTTAGACAAAATATTTGGGGGCGTTTCGTCGTATTTTCACAGTAGCTTTTCCCCTATTTCTAGCGCCTGCGGGGCAACCACCTAACCTGACTTAACCTAACCTAACCTAAAATAACCTATTAAAAGCTACTGTGAAAATACGACGCACCGCCCCTTAAGAGGCGTTGCCACGAAAGGGACTAAACCCAAATTTTTTTTTTATTTTAATTAAAACTTTTAACAGATAATAAATCTCCATTATTAAACCAGAAATAATTGATTGAAAACAAATAGTTTAAATTTAATATTTCTATCATGGTGTTCGTTCATTTCCGTATATTATCACATTCGCAAATAAATAAGAAGGAATTTTTAATGAAGACAGAAAAGGAGAAAGTAATTTTGTGGTGTTGTATTAAAACGCTGTACAGATAATATGACTTATGTGCGAATCTCTTTATAGTGCCTATGAAAAATTACGTCATATTAGAATAATAGTTCATTATTATAATAACTTTATTAAAATTAATATTATATAATTATTAAAAACTTTTGGCTAATAAATTTATTAGAATAATGGACTAATCTAATACGACGCCATTTTTTAAAGGCACTATTAAGAGCTCCCCCATTGCGGAAATGAAAGCACACCCTATCGGTATATATATAAGTATGTCTGGTTTTTGTTTCAATTCAATTATCACTTCAAATCAAGCAGAACCAATTATTTGGATGACCAATAATTGATCTAGAATTCTATACCTTTTTGATAAGATATACTATATTATAGAACAACATATTTCCTAAAGTGTTTTGTTTCATTAAAAATTTGGAGAAGAGAAATTGGATTAAAATTAATAATATCTTTCCGTTCATACCAAAATGTGAATATTTTCTGACCAATAATGTGGTTGGATTGTTCATATGCTGAATTTTTATTGGTCTCATAAAGTGATTGGGTATCTAGGCTTTCTATATTTATAGCTTAGCTACTCTTTAACTAGGGAGTTCTGTTACATACACCGTTTAAGTACTTGAAATCTTGGAGATAGACTCATTATCTTTCAGAGTTTTTGATAGGGCATGTAAAAACCTTTCTATAGACACCTTAACAACTCAATCCATACCAATTTGGTATAAAAAGATAGACCCATCAAACATTGAGACATCATGACATAAGGACATGAGTTTTTGATATTTGACAGATCTTTATTTTTGATGCCTTCTCTATTGAATTAGTTTAATATTATTACTTGCCCATATCAATTAAATTGTTATTGCTGTGCTACTAAAAGCTTGTTTACATTAATATATAATGTTATGCCATTCTACTTTGTAATTTTGCATGTTGTTTCTGTTATTTAAAAAAATGTACAAAATATAAAAGTAAACAATTGGACAGCCTTGAAATGACCCTTATTACTAACATATTTATACGGTAAACACACATTAAACATATTATTATCAATATAACAAAACTTTATTTCATTCAAATCAGAGTCGTGTAGAGGGGGTGTACTGTATACACCTCCCTGACAAAATTAAGGTGGATGGATACATCACTCTTTAAAACGGTCTTAACCCCCCTAATTCACCCCCTAAAGCTTTCAAGGGGGGTGTCATAGCTTTCGAAATCCCTGTTCACGCCACTGCACTGATTCAAACCAATCTCGAATGTTTTATGATATTAAAACCGAAGAATTAAGGACAACAGTACATATAGTATGTTATTAGTGGATATGAAATCATTTAGGTCATACACCTTTATCTTATGAGATTGTGGATCATTCAACGGAAAATCAGATATTAGATTTTTAAAAGAATTAAAGGATGTCACTTTATTAGGTTCAAAGCTAGGTACTCTTTTAGAGTAAATATCTAGGTATAAATATATCTACTCAAATTTCATAAAGCTTGTGCTAAATCTAAATCTACCTATCTCAAAGATTTATTTGATGTCTCCGTTTTTAATATCATTTTTATGCATTATTTATGATTTTTTTTATAAACTTTAGCATGTTGTTTAAATCATCCTATTTATTTGAAACATTTTTAAACGACAAGAGTATCTTACCTGTGCTTTCAAAGCTTCCAAGTATCTTTCGCTTTTACTCGTTTCTGAAAATAACAAAAAAATATTTTATAAGTTAAATACTTTGCACTGCAGTAGTGGGAAAATGATCAAAAATAAAATCATAATAGTTATTTATCGTATTATATACAGCTTTACGCGGATAGTAAAATGAAAAGAATATAGGATTAATTCTAGTTTTATTCAAAAAAAAAAAAAAAACAATATTTAATTATTTAAAATGATATTTCCCACTTTTTGAAATAATAATTAGATAAATATTTTCAATATTGCTATGTAATGATGAGAAATATATCTTAAATAAGAACAATTATATTTATAACTGAATTTGATGAATTGTCGACAATTTAATTGTCATATTATCTTATAAAAATGTGGCTCAACAATTAGCCCTTGATGTTATAATTACTTCGTGAAAAGGGAATGTTTATTAGCCTTAAACCTTCCCATAGAAATATACAAAGCTTCCCAGAAAAAATTCCTTTTTGGTACAGCTATTTAAGAGAACGGTTTATTCGTAAAAATCTTTCTTCTAATTGTAATGATTTTTAATCTCCCCTGTCGATCCCTTCCAATCTAACTATCTTATAAAACGGCTAAGTAATTCCCATTTTCATTGATATATTTGTACACATGGGCATACGAACCTATAGACTGCACTATTTATAGAAAAGATGCACTTATGAAAAATCAGCTATACTCAAAAAACGCCCATCTCAGAAAACGCCTATCTCAAAAAATGCCCATCTTAGAAAAAGGCGTTTCTGAGATAGGCGTTTTTTGAGATGACCCGGAAAATCTAAGGTATTCTGTAATATTTCAAATTATTTTTTCATATTATCAGGATGTTGAATTACAGTTTTGTTAACTCAGAGGGGCCGAAGGTTTGGGCCAAAAAATTGTATTATTTTTTAATTGGTAATAAATTATCAATACGATGAGATACGTGATTTTTCAGTTTGGCTTAGATCCTGTTCCAATTTAGCGGATATTAATCTGAAGCCATGCTTGTAAAGCTAATTATAGAGAGGCTAGAGCATTGCATTAATTATATGATTATAAAAAATATAAATGAAAGCGACCTTTATATCAAAGTCAAACTATGAAATAGCATCATATATACAAAAATGTGTACACATTATAACAAGGATGACAACATCCATAAAAGCGAAGCACTGAAACGGTAGGACAAACGGACGTTAACACTTATATAGTGTCAGAACTGAATAATCCTAATATAAATGTATAAGAGTCAAAGCAAAATTGTGAGTAAATTTGTTAAAAAACTGCTTGATACAGGATAATGTTTATGGACATACTTACATTTTTAGGACTTGATTATAGAGTTGCTTCGTTTATAACATTATACTTTGTTGTCCCAGGAATCAATATACCAAAAATCAGATCAATCGGATAATTAGATCACATAAAAATTTGATGTTAAAAAAGTAAAAAAATCATAATGTTTAAAATGGACGTACGGACATTTTGGTAATGATTATAGAGTTGCTACGCTTTCTAAATTGTACCTAAAGGAATCACCATGCAAAATTTGAAATCGATAGGACAATTCTAACATGCCTAAATTAACGAAAAAAGCTATCCGTTACGGACGGACGGACGGACGGACCGACCCTAATTATAGAAAAGCTTCGCTTTTAAAAATGTCATTCATGTTCTTCAGTTCGTCCTTCCGTCCTTAACCTCTAAATAAGGTTGTTCATTTTGTAAGTTAGAACTGTCTGATAGTTTGAAAGTTATCATTCTGTTCAATTTTGGAATAAAAAATCTCTTTAGACGTAATAAGAATGCCTTTTCGTCACTTTAAAACCTATTAATATAATTTCGATACAAAATTTATACGGGATATTATTACAATTTTATCTAATTTTTGAATGCATTATTTTTCTGCAAATCAAAAGTAAATTCTTTATAAGTGCCAATATCTGTCTGTCCTTTTTATTATTGATTGGGATTTTTTATTGTGGTGTTTTTCATTTTTATTTACTACATAGATGTCTAATATGATTTTGTTATTCTTTGGTAGATGCTTTATATAAATAGGTTAAAGTCTGTTCATCTCTAATTGTCAATGCAAAGTTGTTTTGCGAAGCTTTTTATCGTGCCTATAAAAAACGAAGTCATACTAGCCTACCATTTGTCAATTAAAATGTGTACTAGCCATTGGTAATTTAGTCTGTGCAATTGTATTGGTCTATCAATGTTCATTTTTATTAAATGGCGTCATTTTTTATAGGCACTATACACTGCATGATAGACTCGAAATAAAGTATTACCAAACTTTACCAATAAACTGTAAACAAATATGATAAATATACAAGCAAAATAACAAGTTAATGTTGAGATTCAATTCCTTCTCGTTCCTTCTTAAGCATAAAATGAATTTGAAAATATTTAACATAAACTTTAATATCCTTATCAGGATGTTGATTTTATAAGTCGTCTTTATGACAGGTGAAGATGTTATGAATATATTTCTTAAATTATGTATATAAAAAAATATTGTACGGTAGTATCAAATTAAATTAAAAATAATTTATTATTTTTTGTTTTTTTTGTACCAGAATCATCCCTGCAATGAAAGAAGAAAAAAATTTGTTTTGTTTTACATAGCAGACTAAATGTATTATGATAACATACAACGTCTCTTTGTGAGTTCATATTTATAATATTGATTTTTATAAATGAATTAATGAAAAAATATTTGTTTGAAATTTGACTAAATGTCATATTGTATAATTTACTTAATTCTTAACAGTCGGGCCCCTTGCCGCATCTTTATCGGTCGGGGGTGAGGTGGTGGTGTTCGACGCCCCCTCCCCTATTATCTGAGCCACTATTAGAGCTAGAGGTCTTAAAATTTCTGTGTATGTCCCCTGTTTGATAATAAATTTCCGACTATAAGTGAGTCAAAGTAAATTTTCGCTTTCTTCATCCTTTTATTTAACAACCTTTGTTTTTAGGTCCTTTTTTACTTAAATATTACTAACGGCTGCCTTTATTTTATTTTTTATTAATATTTTATTTTCTAATGAGAGCTACAATTGAATTTTCATCAGAGCATATTTAAATAAATTTGTATCTACAAATAACTTTCTTCTTTAATTATAGTTAAGTACTTAAGTGCTGCTACTCTATAATTACAATCTTCTTTAAAAGGACTGTTAATGTTTATGATAATTCATATTAGATTTCAGCAATGTGAAGCTGCTTTGTTTAGGAGTGAGGGGGTGTTTGAGCTAATACTATTCAGAATCAAATCTTTAGTGGTGAAGCTACTCTATAATTCACTTTTTCTGTGTGTTAGTTAGTCCGTAACACTAAGGGGAAAATGTAATTTTCTTAGGTCTTATTGGAGACAGCTGAAATATTCAGTGAAGATTCTTTTGACATTTATTCTTTACAATGCCTTTTTGTCTGTCTGTTGGTCATGCTTCAAAAGACATATTACATATTCTCTCCTCTAATTTGTATTTGTTAAGAAAACTTAACATCTGCTCTCACTTTGTGCATTTGACCATTACAAGATTTTTTGTGCTTTGCTACTAATGGTTGTTGTCATAAATGTTTTATTTTGACAATGATCAAAGTATAACCCAATAAATTTTAGCATGTTAGTTTGTTTTGAAATTTTTGCAAGGGGGTACTTTCATGAATAAAAATATATCACAAATTCAGTTTGTCAAAAATATTAATAAGAAGAATGTTCATAAAAAAATAATACTAAAATTTTTGTTCTGATCCCACAATATAAGTTTCAAGTTATTGTGAAACTGCATTTTGATACTCCGTGCATCATTTTACCCACAAACCTGTCGCATAACTCTTTTTTTAATTTGAATCCCAAAAAAGCTTGGGTGTCTTTGATTTTTATCCTTATATAACAGTAACATGATGTCTATTTATCTATTTGTCTCAAAGGATCTCGCTAACTGCTAGACAGATATGGTTTTTCTTTACATTAAAGCTTTTTATACATTTGTCCTGGCCATGTTTATAACTATTTTGGGAAAGGGTACCTCCACAATATAAAAATTGCTCCTAACAAAAAATAACCCTCTAAAATTTTTGAAAAACTATGATCTTAAGTGTAGTTGCGACTCTCCACCCCCCCCCCCTCCCTCCCCTTCCTATCCCCAAGTGTCCCTAGAGGATTTAAGGGTACGTAGCCGCTAGTCCTTATATGGAAATAACGGGATGTATGTATATCTGTCTCTAGCAAAGAAACTCGTTATCCGCTGAACAGATGTGGTCCTTGTTTTTTTTTTGTAAAACTTAAATTAAAAAATAGAGGGGATTAAATTCTAGTGCCCATAATGATTGCTGGGGGCGTAGCGTTTTTAGCATGGCAAGCATCGTTTTAGAATTAAAAAGAAAATAAATGTTTCAGTTAATAACAACCCAACAAATAATGTCTATAGCAATTTGATCAGCTGATTGGTTTTAATACTAGATGTTTTTTTAAGTAGCGCAGCTACTCTAAATCTAGGAAATAAATCTAATTTTGCTTAGAATTTACTTTTAGGTGTTTTAAACGTTGTAAATTGAAGATTTTATTTTGATAATTAACATTTTACAACAATACCCTCTATAAACTGTGAGGAAGTTTGATAAAATTACGTTTATTTTGCAAGCTTTTTTGAAAATACTTCATTATTTTTATAATTCTGACAAAATAGAATTTCTGTTTAAGTAAATAACATGGCCACAAAAAGGTTTAAGCAGTTATTGAAATATTTTATTACCATTCTTGCTAATTAAATAGTCGTTAACTATGTTTAATTTGCATTTTTTTAAAAGACAAGAAAAATATTCTACTTAAATGCTACTTTTATGAAGTTATCTTAAACCTTTTCCAAAAGTTTGTTTTATAAAAATATTTTATTTTCCATTGATTTTATTGATTATATAGGTTAAAAATATCAAAAGTATTTTTTAAAGGCTATAGATTAATTTTGATTAATTCCGATTTTTAATTTTTTTAATTTTTTTCAAATCTGAAAGAATATGCCTGTCTTTTTAAAGAATAGATTATATAAAAAAACTAAATTAAACATATTCAGGCTATCAAAAAGTTAAAAATATTTTTTTTTTACTATTAAATCGCTAATTTTTAAAATCATTAGATTTTAAGCTTATTTTGCATGGAAACACACTTTTTCAGTCATTTCTTCTCAACAATGGATCTTAAATGATTATTACTGAAAACTTTTATGAAAATGTTATTAACCAAAACTCCAAATAAAGGAAATAATTGCCGTTTGCGAAAATGTGTGCAAAAAGTTGCCAATATCTCGTTAGAAGGGACTTAATGGATTTTAATTTTTACTGCTTACGACTTAGTGGACTATAAACTATTAGAAAAGTATCACTTCAAGGTGGAATTTTAAGGGTCAACTTTTTTTCTTTTAAAATTCGCAGTGTATATAAAGAACTTCTTGTTTTACATACAGAAAGTATATACAAATCTTTGAGTACCAGTCTAATTCAAAATATAATGGAGAAACTAATCGATACAATTGGGGGGGGGGGGGGGGGGGTAGGAGGGAACAAAGTTAAATTTGTAAAACGTACCTTGTAGTATATTTTTCAATTTTCTCTGTTGAATTAGTATATTTTTCATCATTGATTCACCACGAGACTAAAATTATTTTAAAAATCATAAGTATTATGCGTATAAGATGGGGGGCGTTTTAGCACCCATATCTTTAAAAGGGATTATTTGAAACCATTCCTCTACTGGAATAGGGTTGAATTGCTATTTGATAAAGTATAATTCAAGCGGGACCCGAAAATTAAGGTTTTTAGGCAATTATGAATTGTTTAGCCTAAAACCTGCCTGGGGTCACAATAATAAGGTATTAGACTCAAATAAACATACAAACATTCTCCATCATATCTAATAGGAAAAAATATTCGAATAAACAAGATTCGTTGCCATGAAAACCTATACAAACCCCATAGAAAGTAAAAAGGGCATATTTCACATAGACAAACACATATACATCCTACTACTTTGGCAAAACGTCATCTTACGTATGGAAATTTGTTTCTAAACACATAAAAAAAACGTTTTAATACCTGTATGTCTGATAATGAAGAGACCATATCCTTTACCATCCTAGAAATGAAACAAAGATAAAATATGATCAATGGAGCATCTTGAGCCTTGCACAGTAAAACCATGCAGCTTATCCAGTGGCGTATATATAAATAGTGGGTTTGACCCTAGAATCTAGGGGCTATGTAGGGATAGGAGGAGACAGAAAACTACCTTAAAACCAATCGACGCTTAAATTTTAAAAATGAGATGAATTAAGATTTCGTAAATTGGGTAACTCAATCGGTTCAGTGGTTAATAAGATCTTATCGGACAAACAAAACAACCAATTCACATTATAGGATATACAACCAACCTTTACTGAAACATCTTTGACCTAGTACTGTTTATGTCTCCAGTATATAACGTCTTTAGTATGACGTAGTATATAATACAGACTAGAATTCGACACCTTGAAGACAAACAGAGGAATAAATCCCAAAGTGGCCCATCCCATTTAAAAACTAGGGAGACAGGGAGGGGTCGTATTCTCGAACCCATCCAGTATCACTATAATGTTTTTTTCTCTTAATAATTGTAGTAATCGGCCGTTAACGAGATCCTACTATACACACAGAAAGAGACTTACCCTGAGAGATCAGCTGCTCTGCCAACTGCTCTGTATTTGCTTCGCAGGTTTGCATTGAATGAAGCAAAATCCTGTAGTAGTTTTACAATGCTTTGAAATTAGTTTTTTTAGCCTTGAATTAACCCAGGAAAGGAGGGGATATTGAAAGGGATCTAAATGGATAAGACAATTGCCGATAAATCAAATTACCTCCACAAAATTACCACTTCTGAAGATTACTATTAGTTGTTTAAATGTTTGAACAATTAATTTTATGAACCAATCAATCAAAACTCAATGAATTCCCAAAAGTTGTTAAGTCAACGAATAAGAAAACTCCATCATAAAACTTTGGGGACTAGTGTGATAAACAGCCCAATGTCCCCTTCCTCCCTGGGATATTAAACTGTAAATTATTCCGGTTTTAAGAAATTATTATTGGCTTATCACTAGATTTGTTGGTGAAAATAAGGAATGTTCAAACTTTTCCAAAAATAAATTTTACCCAAAGAAGGGTGATTTAGCTCATCATAAATTAAGATGTTATCTATTTATTTCAATTGTCTTTTGAAATCTCTATAATCAACCTAATATTAATATAACACTTTTTAAAATAAATTCCAAGGTCAAATTAAGATTTTAAAGCATCATTTTCCCTGTAGAGATTCTCTTAAAGTTTCTGTACTTGTTTCTGTTCCTTCATCAACCTTAAATTATAAAAAACAACTTTGTTTAGGAGTTTTTAATCAATACTTATATCACAGGATGTATGTATGTCTGTATCGAAGGATCTCGCTAACCGCTCAACGGGTGTTATTCTCGTTTAAAATGCAGTTTCTCATAGGTCCTGGGAAGGTTTATAACTTTTTGTTGAGGGGGGAGGGGGGGGGGGGTAGGGTACAACCAACCTCTGAAGAGAATCGTAAAAAAATATATATGACCCTTCCCAAAAAATTTATTTTCTACTTTTTCTGTTTAAAAATAAAATTAAAAAGGAGAGAGGGAGTGCTCTAAAGGCCTCTATGGGCGAAGTAGCTAGTTATATGTATATAGAGTAAATTAGTTTTTAGATAAATTTGTCTTTTGGCCTAAGGATAATGTTATCCTTGTTAAAAATAATATTTTATCGTGAAATTAAAAGTTTGAACTTGATCTTTGAATTTTCAAAGTAAAATCAATCAGTCGACCATAACATTAAAGATAAGGCACTAATAGAAATACAAATTCAAAACAATTTTTATCATCTAATAAAGTAGTAAGGCTTTTTATGAGCTTATATTTTTTGTAATTGGTTGGATCAATCGCTAAAATGTAAAGGGTAGCTTAGTAGAAGAAAAGGAGTAAAATGAAGTGGAAGGAGGGGGTGTGTAATTACCTAAAAGCACGCACGGCCAAGTTTTTTTTTAGAGGGGGGGGGGGTAGGGTAGTCTTTATATGATAGAGGCAAGGACAGCCGAGGAGCTTTTGATTATGGGGGGTTGGGTAAAAATTAAAAATATAAATTTGGAGGGGGGGGGGGTAAATCATCCCTTTACCTCCCCCCCACCTGCTAGGATATCACAGACTAAAAGTTTTGTTTTGAGATAATCCCACCACCCTTGGACGTACTTGGTCTCTGGGAAGTTTAAAGTCTATTTCGCGGGGGGTTTGGTCTTCCCCCAAGATATATTGTCGGAAAAAAATCATCCCTGAAAATTTCTTTACAAAGATTTTCTTTTATCTTTTTCTCTGTTCATATTTGTGTGTGTGTGTGTATTCAAAGTTGTAACTGTGTTTTTTTTTGCATTTTAAGGACATTTTAATTTTAAATATGGATAATTGGACATTCAAGGATGTTATAATATATTAGAGAATTTTTAAATGCAATGCTTTTTCAAATATAGGGTAATAAGCAAGGGCGTCCAAGCTTTTTCATTTGGAGGGGGGGGGGGGGGATAAAAATTCAAAAAACGTCCAAGCTTTTTTAAAAATTTTTTTGGGGGGGGATAAAAATTTCAATTTTGGGGGTGCCTTACCCCCCCCCCCCCCCCATTGGACGTCCTTGGTAAAAAGTTTGTATTCAAATAATGATTATTAGGAATTCTACAAATCTTATATGATAATTCTTACAAATTCTTACGATACTGTTACAATAAGACGTTAAAGTCACTTTAGGAGACGACTACAAAGTCTCTCAAAAATCAGCCATATGACGTAATAAAAATGAGGGATCATAGGGGGTTTTCTTTCCCATTTCTCCTCTCATCCCTTATTTTTAAGACGTATCATGGCTGATTTTTTTGTTGACATTTTGTAAAGCTATGCTTCTTAAAATGGAAATTAAAAAGTCTAAATAATTTAAACTAAATCAAAATCTGGGTTACTTTTGGTTAAAATAATACTTGTTCACAATTTTAGTTGCGAAGCTACTTTATAATTAAATTTGTCTGTCAATTCGCCCGTCATTCCATCCGTAACGCAGGTTGGGAAATTATTGATATATTGAATTTCTCGGCTGCTATTTAAAATAAACAGCTGAATGTTTAGGTGAAGATACCCTTTTCCGAAGAGGCTACGTGATTTTCTACTTCTGTAATATTCACATATTCTCAGTTTTCCTTTTTATGGCCACTAAAAATCTGTTCTATAACTCACTTTGTCCATGTGTGATTCGCTACATATGGATGTTGGCATCCTTTAAATCTTTAAAATCTTACCTCGATATCTTGACAATGTGTAGCACAAAATATAAAACTAATAACATATGAATATCTATTATCTATAAAACAAAAACAAAGTAGGACGATGTCTGTATGTCTGTCTATTAGGATGAAAGTCTTTTGTCAATAAATCATAAAACAAATAATTTTTGTTAAATATTTGTTGGTAAGTACTGACGTTTAGATATACCCTACTTATAAAGTAGCTCAACTACTAAAAAGATAGATAGGTGCTTGCTTACATGTGAAGACCGCTTAGTTTTGACAAAAATCAAAAATAAGGGGGGGGGGGGGTAGTTTTTTAACCCCCCGCTTAGTTTTGACAAAAATCAAAAATAAGGGGGGGGGGGGTAGTTTTTAACCCCCCCCCTTAATTTTGAAGAAAATCAAAAATAAGGGGGGGGGGTAGTTTTTTCACTGTACAACACGCTAGAAAGTTGAGTGAGGTAAATCAAGTAAATCCAGTATACCAGAGGGGAAACCTTATTACAGGGATATTCATGTTTTGGGGCATAATTTCCTTATTTATTGACTGATTTTAGTAATTGATGTATCCCTGAACAGAAAATGAAAATAAGGAGGAGGGGGGCCAGTAAAAGGTTTTAATTTTGCGCAAAATTTTACCCCCCCCCCCTTATTTTTGATTTTTGTCAAAACTAAGCGGGGGGGGGGGGGTTCGGTGCTCCAGTCTACCACATGTAAGCAAGTACCGATAGATAAATATAAGAATAAAAATCATAAAACCAATTGAAGTTCGTTAGCCCGGGCTTTCTGGTTATATTCTTATAATTTTTCATTTTAATATCAGTTGAAACATGTCTATAATACGATGCAATAGATTAGATATTCTTATTCCTTAAAGAGTATAGTAATATTCTGTATAAATTAAACGGATTCATTTTTATCTGAAAAAAAATATAATCTGTAATACTATGTAGAAAGACTAGCCGCTACGCCCCTAGAAGCCTCTAGGGGTACTTAAGGTAAGAGAGGTAAAAGTTGACCGTATCCCATTTTAAATTTGAGTTTCAAAAAAAATATTTTTTGGGGGGATGGGGATGAAGACACCCTCCCCAAAAATAGTTTAAAACCTTCCCAGGACCTATCAGAAGCTTCATTATAAAGGAGAATAATATCGGTTTAGCGGTTAGCGAGATCCTTCGGGACAGACAAAAAACGCTTACTACTTTATATATTAGGATATCTGTCTGAATCTTGAGATCTCAATAACCGCTGAACCATCAAAGCTTCTCAAGGAATACAACCTCTTTCTGAAAATGCCCCTTCCCCCCATATTTATATTTATTCCAAAATTAAAGGGCAGGGAGGAATCCTAAAGGATAAAAAGAACCAAATTTGAGCAAAATTGTTACTATAATTTGAGAAGAAATTTTTCCAGTGTACAAAAAATGTGCAAAAAAGCAATGATTTTGGTAAATAAAAGATTAAACCAATAATAGCATAGTATAAAATGACATTAACAAATGAGGGAAAATTTAAAATCTTCATACTGTCTAAACCTTGTATTTGTGCTCTACTATTAAAAATATTGTTTGTATTTTTAAAAGCGAAGCTTTTCTACAATTAGGGTCGATCAGTCTGGCCGTCCGTTAGGGACCGTTAGCTCTTTAAACAGGTTAGAGTTGTCCTTTCGATTTCAAACTTTGTATGATGATTTCTATAACAATAAGGTATGATTTAGGAAGCGTAGCAACTCTTTAAATTTTTTTTAAAATTATGGTGCGGTATGTAATTTTATAGTTTGGCAGCCCGACAGCCGTCAAGTTATCCAAATTGGAGAGATAAATAAAAAAATATATCAGATGAGAAGATTTTTTTATACTGGAATTGCGCCTTTGTGGTTAATGTCCCAAAATTGATTTTTTTATCTTTAGGTCTAGTTGGCCACTATTACTTGGTAGCTTTGAATGCTCTGCTGCAAAGCGATATTTAGCTTTCAGCTGCGGTTTGTCCAATGCGGATACATTACATTTATAGTATAGATGTATAACTAGACAACTACCTGGATCTCCCTGTTAAGGACCTTTTTCGTCTGCTAGCAAATTGAATTCTGCTACTTGGCTGTGTTAAAATTCTCGACACTATTGGCTGATTTTCAAAAACCAAATTAAGAGTAGGCACAAGGTCCTTGTGATGGGAACATACAGTTATTTAACCCCCTCCCCCTATAGCGTTTGACTCTAATGCGGATGCCGAGCCATGTGTAGGTAATGATTTAGAAAACATGGTTTAAACTAATTAAAACTTATGTAAGACATATTATTACACATATTCATGAGAATATAAATTTTACCATGGGTATTCACTTCCGCGTATGTATCGAATTATCTGCACTTAATATATTACCATAGCACAAAACACCTCTCATTTAAAATTTAACATCCCTTCTAACTTAACAATATTACTTTTTTTTTTACTTTTTGGGGCTTTTAGGATAGCTACACCACAAGACCTTAGTTTTGTGTTTTTTTAACCGAATTTTCCATAATTATGGGCATATGCTCAAACGCCCATCTGACAACCAACCTTTTGATTGCACGACCTTGTTCTGGAGATCCCAACTGCGCATGGTACTTAGTTGCGCCTGTTTTCCCCTACTCCTACTAATTCTGTCGCGCCTGACAAAGTAGAAACAGGATGCGTTGTTGAGCCGTGATTCGAACCTCTCACCTTGCGGACAACGAGCGAATAGTTTGTGCTATCATGAAACACTTACGTTTTTGATTGTGCGGAATTGAAGTTTAACCATTTTACATATGTGCTACTTTTTTAACTAGGGAAAATATGATTAGTTATTGGCGTTGGGCTACTACAGCTAAGTTTAAAATAGTCACTATTTCTTCAAAATAATATTATTGCGCATTCAGAAAATAGACTAACAAAGAAAGGTAACCCAAACAGATTTATTTCAAATTTATGCAAAAATAGGAAGAAGGGGTAAATTTTTCTTGAGGCAGGGAAAGAGTTTACACCATCAACAAATAGCCTAGAACATTCGAAATTTTCTCAAATTGTGAAACAATAAATCCAGCAATTGACTAAATCTTAGAGGACAAATATTAAACAAATATCCTGTTTTTATATTACAAAAATTGTTAAAAAATGACTAAAAATTTTGATAAAAAATAAATTTAATAATATACAAATGACCTAATATTTCTGCTTTATAACAATACTAACGGCTTCGCCCCTAGCCTCTAGGGGCTTTGCCCCAAGAGGTGATAAAAAAATAATATTTATTGTTTTTAGTGAGAGAATGTTGCTATTCTTTCATTCAAAATAAATGCTGGAATAAAAAATAATAAAGGGCAGCCTGCGGCAGCCTGTAGCAGAGCAAAATAAAAAATAAGGGGGGGATTTTTTTTGTTTTTTTTTTGGGGGGGGGGGTTAGGGGTGTCCCACCCCCCAAGAAAATAGCTTAAAACCACCACAGGACCAATAGGTATATACCCTCAAGAGTAGAATCCGATCGGTTCAGTGGTTACCGAGATCTTAAGCTTCAGACGGACGGACGGACGGACAGACAGACAGACAGACATCGTACTACTTTGTATTATTGATATATCATGTTGTAATTGCTTTCAACAAAGTAATAAAACACTTTATATAATTCTTTAGAAAAGCCATCTCCCCTATAGTAATATTGCTGTCAATGATATAGCTGTGTCTATTCCACGCCAATATAGATGTAATATAAATGTTTATAGGTGAGAATTCACTTCCGCAAATATGGAATAATATGGCTGTCAATGATATAGCTGTGTCTATTCCACGCCAATATAGATGTAATATAAATGTTTATAGGTGAGAATTCACTTCCGCAAATGCTAAATAATCAGAACTGCATATTATTACAACAGTACAAATTTGCTATCCACCCGTCTTAAACTCTTTATTAATCTCTTATAACAAGGATGACAACATTCATAAAAGAGAAGCTCTGAACAATAACACTTGTAGAGTGTCAGAACTGAATAATCCTAAATTATATAAAGTAGTAAGCTTTTATTGTTTGTAGCGAAGGATTTTGCTAACCACTGAACCGATATGGTTCTCCTTAACAGTGAAGCTTCTTATAGGCCCTCAGATGGTTTTAGGCTATTTTATCTTTTTTTATAAATAAGTCTGGGTACGGTTTTAGGCTATTTTTCGGCTCTTCCATATCACTTTCAATAGAGATCCCCCTATATGCTAGGGGCACAGCTGCTAATCAGAATATAAAGTATAAGAGTCCAAATAATAAATGTAAGTAAATTTGTTTAAAAACTGCTTGAATACAGGATCATGTTTAAGGTCATACTTACATTTTTAGGACTTGATTATAGAGATGCTTCGCTTATAACATTGTACTCTATTGTCCTAGGAATCAGTATTAAAAAAATCAGAAAAATCGGATATTTATACGACATCAATTTTTTTGTGAAACAAGGTAAAAATCAACATGTTTAAAATGGACTTACTGACATTCTGGTAACGTTTATAGAGTTGCTACGCTTTCTAAATTGTACCTAACTACTACCAGAATCCCAATGTAAAGTTTGAAATTGATAGGACAATTCTAACATGACTAAATCAACGAAATAATCTATCCGTTCATTACGTACAACAACAACAACAACCCTAATTATAGAGAACCTTCGCTTTTAAAAATTCGAAGTGATTATGACAACATGGGGAAATGAAGGCCCACCATGTTTATGAGAGAGAAGCAGCAAATCAAACTTTCTCTCAAAATTTCACAAAATTAAAAAAAACTATAAAGTTCTCACATTAATTTTATCAAGAACAATATTAAAAAACTTTATACTTGTAAAATTGTATAAATTCTGTGATGGAATAATTTTAATTATTATTGTTTTATGCTGATTTTTATACATTTTTTCCATCAGCGCATTTTTTTATTGTTAAATGTTCGTATTTTATCATATCGTATGTTATTTTTCAGTAATGTTAATCTTTCTAATTAATTATGGTTTTAACAAAAATATAGCATATTTTTGAGTATGAACTTTCCTTCCTTCCCACTTAATTTAAAATAGGGGTAAGTTTTTTTTCCATTATGTCTAATCCTTGTGGGCGAACCAAAACTCCACGGGGGTTATAACTGCGTTATCCTAACCCTGCAGGGTACCCGGTACCAAAAATAACCTAACCACCTAACCTACAGCAAAGAACTAGCAAATGTAAAACTTTTCCTCTCCTATTACTTTTAATTTTAGTAAGTGTTTGAGAGGTTTCTATGCTCGACTAGGCACTTTAAGGGAAACCGCCAAATTATCATTAACAAACTAAAAAATATACCTGTTAAAAAATGTTGAACAAAATGTCAACTTAAAAGAATTAAATTAAAAACACTTATCTATAACAATGCACTATTAATACTTTCTAATCACTTTAAAAACAAATACATTGACAAAAAAGTTAAAATCGTAGATTAAATTAAAAGTAAATTTTTTTTACTTTTTTAACAACAAATTTTTATGTGATCTAATCATCCGATTGATCTGAATTTTAGTATATTGATTCCTGGTAAAACAAAGCAACTCTATAATCAAGTCCTAAAAATGTAAGTATGTACATAAACATTATCCTGTATCAAGCAGTGTTTTCAACAAATTTCTTTACAATTTTGATGGACTCTTATCTACATGAATTTGAGTGTTTAAGCAATTTCCACTGGGACAAACTTTTCTTATATTTTCTGTGCATAATAATAATAAGCTTCAAACAAAATGTTTACAGCTTATTTTGTAGATTTTTGCTCTTTTTGCACTACTTATGGACAATATTGTGCCTTTCACAAATCAAACTGCTAATCTATTCACTTAGGGATCTTTAAAGAATAACCAACTAAAAGACATTATATATTGCTTAGTAGATTTGATACCACGTAATCATAAACTAAATGCGTCAATCAGAACTATTAGAATATTATCAAATGCGTCACAACTATTATAACATTACTGAATGCGTCAAACACAACTATAAGAACATTACTGAATGCGTCAGTCATTACTATCAAAAGTTTACTGGACGCCGCTAATTGAGATCTCGTATAAATTCTCTCACATGGCTGGTTCTCAAATTGTGACCAGTGACAAAATCACAGCTATTTAATACCCTATCGCATTGGTTGAATTGTAATGTGATTTACATAAGTGTCTTATTTTTAGAAACCTTATTAAGTGCGTCGTTTGCGTAAAATAGAGTTTCCTAGATTTGTAAATTTTTATAATTTCCAAGGCAAATTTCTTTTGATTTCTAAAATAAGAAAAATATATTATTTAGCTTACAATTTTGTGTGTTTGTGTGTCTGTACGTGTTTGTACCGAAGGATATCGCTAACCGCTGAACCGATCGGGTTCTCCTTAACAGGGTAGATTCTCATAGGTCCATGGAAGGTTTATAACTATTTTGTGGGAGGGTACCACCACCCTCCCAAGAGAAATCACAATAAATCGAAATTTTTTCCCCTCGAACAAAGACTTCTACGTAACATTGCAAAGTATCGTAGAAATTTGATAGAGACTCCTTCGCAACATTGCAAGGTATTGTATCTTTTTTTAACACCAAATATTTAAAGTGCCACTAGAGGCCTCTAGGGGCGTAGCCGCTAGGAAACAAATATAGCCGTAAAATATGTAAAATAGAAGCGAAGTAAAAAGTAGCTTAAATAAGTAAATATATATTGATTAAAAAGCGAAGCACAAAAAAACCCAAAGAGCAGATGTTCAGTGGCCACTAAATCAAAATAAATTTAAAGGCAATAGGAAAATCACGAAACCTGTCACATATGTTTTATATATGCTTTAATGTTCATGCAAAAATAAAAAGTGAGTTAGACAAAGCTTTATTGAACACGTTTTTCGTGTTGATAATTAAAGATTGAATTCACATCCCAAGCTCATGACATGTGTAATAGAACCTAGATAATGGTTTTTCATCAATCTAATGTTATAATTAATTTTAATTATGCATAGCAGCGCTTGTGAATTTTATTTTCTATTCGGAATTTACCAGGGATCTAAAGGGATAAGACAATGGCCACTAATTGATGTACATACTCTATGTTAATACACAAAGTTATCCCTTCTTTAGATTACAATTGGGTTGAAAAGTTAGACCCTCAATTAAATAAGCCAACAAATCAAAAGTCTCATCTACTCATAATATATCTAATCAAAGTTTAAAATTTTATTTAGTCACCCAAAATTAACATGATATCAATTTAAAATTTGATGGATATTTTATATCCATAATACAAAGTTGAATGCTGTCTGTCCGTCTATCTGTCCCTTGAGATCTTGGTAACCACTGAACCGATTGGATTCCACTCTTCAGGGAATATACCTACTGGTACTGTGGTGGTTTTAGGCTATTTTCTAGGGGGTGGATACCCCCAACCCCCAAAAAAACAAAAATCCCCCACCCAATTTTTTTTGGAAGGCTTTAGCAGTGCCTATTTTTTAAAACAAATTCTATATAGGAGGGTTAACTTATCCATACCTCATAGGGCGAAGCCCCTAGATGCTAGGAGCGAAGCTTCTAGAATTCATATTTATACAGATATGTGCATCTGTCTGTTGCTTGTCTTTCTTGATAGAAATTCACTTCTAACCTTAATTGACCGACAAGGTTCTACTTAGCAGCTTTAGCTTAACTCAGGGGCCCAGTGACATGATTCTGAAAGCTATTTTTAAAGATGGTAGTTCAAATTCCCTAAGAAAATCCCCTCCGCGAATTTTGTTTTAAAAAAATATTCAGAGGTGAATAGAATTACACCAAAGATCCAAAAACATGATAAATATATTTTTCTGAACTACCAAAATAGCATAAAACCACTATCTTTCATAAGAGGCTTCAAGTAAAATGAAAAATAGTTGAACATTCAATTATATGGTATTAGTTATTTTACATCGTATTACAGACTGTTTTCCGTGGATAATAAAATTAAAATTACAAGATTAATTCCAACTCGGGGCTAACAAACGGCCTGGTATTGATATAATGATTTTTATTTTATCATTTATAAAAAATTGTCTTTAAAACGATACATGATTTTTCAGTAAGTTTTAGAACCAGTTCTAATTAATAGCTTCAAAGCCATACTGAAAATAAGCTTTATGGTAATTGAAATAAAACTTATGACGAGGTTTGGTGATTTTTCTCCAGTAATTATAAAAATAAAAACATCATAAAGAAAAAAGCATAAAAAAAAACAATTAAAAAACATATTATTATAAAAACGAAAATAAACAAAACAAAAAAGAAATCAAATTAAATCGCCGTTCTATAAATGTACGAAACATAGAGCAAAACAAGCTTGTAGTACATGCGGTACAAAGTGTACACTCTCCGGTAGTTAGTCGGCTGTCGGCTACTGTACAGTACGGAATAATTTTTCTGTGAAAGAGCATACTTATATTTTTCAGAGAGAGAGGTGATAATGGACGTTGTATTACATTAGTCCCCAAAGTTTTATAATGTATCTTATTCGTTGGAATAACTGTGGGTCCTGACTTAAGCAATTTTTAATTTGTTGGTTAACTAGATTGAGAGTTCAAACATTACAACCATTAATTTAATTTACAGAATGGGTAATTTTGTGTATTATCATTGGGAATATACATAAATTTATCGACCATTGTCTTATCCCTTTACATCCCTGATTTTCTTTTATTATAATTGTGATAAAATAGTTATTAATCGCAACGTATTTTAAACAACTTTCCGCGGAAAGTAAGATGATCTGATTTTAATACTAGCGGCACTTGAAATATTTTTTTATATAATATATTTCTATGTTGCGTTGAACTCTACGTAATAAATCGAGAAAATAGGAAGAAAAAAATTCGTTTTTTTGATATTTATCTTGGGAGGGTTGTACCCTCCCCCAAAATAGTTATAAACTTTCCCAGGACCTATAAGAAGCTACCCTGTTAGGAGAACCCGATCGGTTCAGCGGTTATCGAGATCCTTCGTTACAGACAATCCAGACAAACACACATCTTGTTACTTTATTATAAGGATTTTTTAAATATCGTCTTTAATGCGGTACGATACATGATTTTTATTTCAGATTTGTAAATAAATTCGGTAGTTGGTGAATTATATAGTCCTATCATTGTAAAAATTCTAAATACTTATTTGTTTAATTTGTTTCTTGTATTGTTTGTGTTAAATTTGATAATGTCTGAGGAGAACATAGCGGCTAGCGCCACTGAAAACAATCAAGGAATATGAAAATCCATTAAAATTATCTTATTTACAGCAAAATTTTAAGATTAAAAGAGAAAATTACAGTGTTATATTATTTCTTAGCGATATTAGGTATATTAGAACGATTATTTATAGGACGATATGATGAATTAGCGAAGCATCCGTATTTTCAACCGTTTAAAGCTTGCACGTCCATATCAAATGTATTTAAGCTCTTTGAGAAACTATTTATATAAAGATTTTGCTCATATTTCATAATTATATTCTGTATCATAACTATTAATAGTGAGGTTTTATATTTGTCACTAGCCGCTACGCCCCTAGAGGCCTCTAGTGGCACTTTGAATGTTTTTTTTTTATTAAAATATCTAATTATAGAAATAGTTGGTTTATGTTTCGTTCAAGTCTCTTTTTCGGGAGGGGTAATTTTTTTCTATGGGCGATTTCTCCTGAGATGGTGGTGGTAACCTCCCCCAAAATAGTTATAAACCTTCCCGGGACTTATAAGAAGCTACCCTGTTAAGGAGAACCCGATCGGTTCAGCGGTAAGCCAGATCCTTCGGTACAAACACACAAACATACAAACACACACAGAGAAACACAGACAAACACACAGACATCCTGTTACTTTAGTATAAAGATTTTAAGTTTTTTCGATAATTCATTTAAAAACATGTGATAATAGGCTTTTTATCTTTTTGAATTAAAATTCTCTAAACTTTTTTATTCTTATTATTGTTTCAAATAGTTTATTTCATGAATTGTTGTGTTAAGGACAAGCATCTATCGTCTGAAGTTAAAATAACCTATTTGAATTTCATTCCCCCTTCCCCAAAAGTTTACAAAATAAAGGTTTTGATGGTTTACTTGTAAAAAGAACTGGTTGCCAGCACAAATGACCATGAGGTTGATGATGATCCTCATACAAACCTTACACAACCAATGGCAACCTCTGAGGATGACAACATGGAAGCTCCTTCAACTGACGAAGCAAAAGATACTCCAAGTCAACTTAATCATTTGGATTCAGGAATGTGCTCTCAACTTTTGAAGAAATAAAGTTTAATTAAGTTTAGGTAATGTGCAGGAGTGGCCTACATAGTTAGAACTCGGCTTATATATGAGGTGTCCTGTAGATGTTTAAAAAAATATTTACTTGTGTCCCCCAGGTATTAGGTAAAGACAACCAACTCTTTGTTTGCACGACTTTTGTCAGGAAGTCCTAATTGTCCCTTTTTTGCCAATGCATTCCATCTAACTACTCTATGTCGCGCATCTTAATAGCAGCAGTAGGAACCCTTTTTCATTGTCTTTAGTTATGATGCGGTTTAGAACACATTACCTCCTCGACGACGAGCAGATGTGCTTTTGTTCAATCCAGGGGAAGGGGGGAGAGTAGTTCGGTTCATACTTCATATTATCAAATGGAAATTATAACATTCTTATAGATAGGAAAATGAAAGATAAACTATTCTTCATATGATATTGTTTGAACATCATTCCAGGCATTGGTATGATGGAGGAAGATGAACCCGAAACACCAAAATCATCTGACGAGGTTAAAACCGGTTTTGTGAAGACGGCTGTTGAACATATTGAAAAACAGAGCGGATTTGATGCACCTGGTGGGTATTTTTAGTAGCAAAGATACTCTTTTAATAGGATTGTTCCGTCAGTATGTCCTTCCATACGTCCATGTGGCAGTAAGTTGGGAATCATAGATTTTCTCTGAGACTGTTCAAGATGAAGAGGGCGTGTTTTACTTTGATTGACAATAAAAAACAAAGACAGCAGCCAGACTTCTTGATTTTTAGCTGCTTTAACATATTTTTTACTATCTCTAAGCTTTAATCTACGATATCCACCTTTTTTTTGTGTATATTCCCCTAATTAACAGGCATGTTTTAATATCATAAAATGACGTTGGCTGTCAGACCAAACCGTAACTAGCTTTTTGCAACTTTTATTTAAAAAAAAAATTAAAAAGTCAAGTTGATCGCCACCAAAGTTCAAATGTCCGTTTTTATCCAAGGTTTTAATAATATCAAAAGAACATAAAAATGAAAATTTTCTGATCTTTAAAGAAATTTTGACTAAGTACAGTTTTTAAATGAGGGAGATTTGATACAACCACAGAAAGTCAAGAAGTGTTTATATTAAAAGCTCTATGTCTTACTGCAATAAAGATTATTTAATTAAAAAAATTGCATCTGCTTTTTCATATAATTTGAGAGATCTTACCGACATACACACATCTTATCTTGTTTTTAATATTCAAAGATTTTTTTTAGTTGGATCAAGCCTTGAGAGTGTTAAAGCAGTAGAAAGTATACCAAATATTCAGGTATTATTATTTAGACAAAGTGGATTACTTTTAGAACCTTATTGTACTTTGTAGCATATTAGCGGCGACGCCATTAGAGGCTTTTAGGAGCCTAAAGTCGACCCATTTTGAAAGAACTACATATTTATTAAACTTTTTATTTTTACCAAAGGTTTCGTGATTTTTACTTAATTAAATATAAAACTATTTGCGGATACGCCCCCTTAGAGGCCTCTAGGGGCACTTTTGTGGTGTTGTGGTGGAGATTTTTTTAGGGGGGATTTCTCCATGGATAGTGAAAGTATCCTCCCCAAAAATAGTTTAAATCCTGTAAGTAGCTTCGCTGTTTAGGAGACCTATAGCTGTTCGTTCAGCGGCGGTTACAAAAAAATTACTACTAACTAGAATTGCATTTTTTATTATTTTCTACCGCTCATTAAGGCAATGCCACCTAAAAAGAGAAAAACCGAGGAAACTCAGGCAGATGAAGGATGCCCTAAAGAAAATAAATATTCCAGTCACATGACCGCTTTTGATCCGACCAAACATGTATTTGGAGTTTCTTTGTCAGGTAAAGATTTTTTTTCTTTGTTCTGTTGAGATATTTTAGAACAAAGAAGAGAGGGTTGGATGGGTAGATTAGAATAATTTTACTCCGGGATAAATTCATAATTAGAACAATTTTAATTTTATTTTTTTATGCATAGTTTGCTATCGTTTAAAAAAATATTTAGATATTCTCAATTCTGCCAAACGCCAAAATCGTAGTCATTTTTTTTTATTTCTCGTTCATATTTCTGCAACTTTTATGAGGAAAACATTTTTTTTTGAGAGATTCAAAAAGGATTTTTGAAAATATTTTTTCCAATTTTTCTGTCTCTTCTTATAGCACATTAGTCATTAGGTATATACTTTCTATCCTTTAGTAATATTCATAATTTTCTTAAGGCCAACCATCTGAAAATGCTTCTTCTGTAAATAACACTCTCAAAGAAGCTAAAGTAACCCCTGGTGATGCTACTGTTGAAGATAAGATTATGGAACAGATGGAATCTATTCATGGGTCAACTGAACAGGTAAGGAGACCTTAGGATTGGGTCATTTTACATTACTAAAACCTGCCCGTACCCATAGGATATGAAAGATGTACTGTACATACAACTTATCTTGGGATTTGTGTGTGGCATAATACCTTATTTTAAAACTTGGAATTTTGGAAATTTATTTTTGCATTGTCTTCCATATTCTCTGGTTAGGTTGTTATACTCGAATATAACCTGAGGATCTCCAATATTGACCGTATTTGTATTCAAATATTGTGTATCCATTTTGTTTTCATTTAGCGACTTCGCCCCTTGAGGCCTCTAAGGGCAATTAAGTATTGTGGGAGGTGTAGGTCAAACCTCCACTTTAAACTTCACTTCTGAAAAAAAAAATATAAAGAGGACTATCCACAAACCAGAGAAAGTGATTCTAAGCATCTTCCAGAATTGACCCATAGTATTTTTAGTGAATATACTAGGTTTATGTTTAATATTTGCTTTATCGATTAAAAAGTTAGGTTTCACCATGGTTTTATATGAAATAAACTTTGAAATGTAAATCAATTTTTAAAGCAATATCATCAAATGCGTTGTTGAGTTCAAAGGACAAAATAAAATAACCATCAAATGTTGTAAATTGCCAAAGTACCAAGTTACCAACCCTTTTTCTAAATATACATTTTTAATCACAATAATATACTTTTGTGTCAAAGCTTTTAAACAACAGTTTGAACTCATCAAAACATTCGATAATATTGCACCAAATAATGCTTAAAATTTCAAAAAAAATTTCATAAAAAACCATGGTGAAACCTAACTTTTTAGTTGATAAAGCAAATATTAAACATAAACCTAGTATATTTACTAAAAAAATACTATGGAAGATGCTTAGAATCACTTGCTCTTGTTCGTGGATAGTACTCTTTCACCACAAAGAATAACTATGAAGGTATATGCAGCGGTTAGCAAGATCCTTTGGTACAAACAAAAGGCAGCCACACAGACCAAATTAAACATTCTGTTTTATATAGGTATTAAAAATATTAACACTTTGCTGCGATTTTTATTTCTGCTGTCATTTTATTTAGGGTGATAAAGCTTCAACCTCTTCTGGTACTAGTGCTGATGACACTGCAGCCAGTAACACATCTGCTACCGTCGGTGCATCGGGTGATAATGCTGCTGAACCGGCAGCAAAAAGATTCAAGGTTGACATGCATGTTCAAAGGTTAGATTTTCCTTGTTATACTTAATTCAAATACTATGGTAACCGAATGCATCTAAACCTTATGCTTCAAACAATTTTTAGAAAATCCATCCCCCATCTCCCCCTCAAACATTACCACCTACCATTGGCATCATACCTAAACTATTTATAATCATGCTAGGGGCCACGCCCCTCTGTCTTCCAAGGGAGGGGGGGGGGCAGAATAATAGCCTAAATCCATCCTGGGACCTGTGTTGTAAAGATTACAATGTATTGAGAACTCAATTGGTTCATTGGTTGTCGAGATCTCGAAGGAAAGACTAAAAATTTACTTCTGTTATATAATAAACATTTAATTATGATACTTTAACTTAAACACTAAACCTTTTATTTTATTTACAGTTTTAATTTTTTGGTTATCTGTCCGATTATAACAAGATATATATGTATGATTTTGATTGAATTTTTTTACAGGGATGCTGTAAATAATTATGACGCCAAAATAGTTCATCATACACTAGCAGGTCTGTACTAGTTATTCTTTCATCGTATTATAAACGGCTTTCCGCGGATATAGAATGTACAATTATAAGATTAAAAACTAGTTTTTTTAGCCCCGAGATGCCGAAGGCATGGGCTAAAAAAACTTGTTTTAATCTTATGAATGTACATTTCTATATTCGTAGAAAACTGGATATAATACGATGCTAGACATAGTTTTTTTTGTATGGATGAGAACCGGTTCCTATCCACCGGATTCGAATGAATACGAGAAAATTTTTTCTTGTTATTTTAATCATAAGATTAAAACAAGTTTTTTAGCCCGTTCCTTCGGCACCTCGGGGTTAAAAAAACTGGTCTTAATCTTATAATTATACATTCTATATCCGCGGAAAGCTGTTTATAATACGATGCGAGAAATAACTATTATGTAGTTTTTTTTTTAAATTGGCTTCGACCATCAGTTTTATTACCTATTCAAGTAATTTTAATAAATTCTTGTTGGGAGGGACAGAAATCATATTCATAATATTTATAAACCTTCTATGCAACTTTAGAGAGCTTTCATTGTGAAGGTTATTTATATTGGTTCAGCGGTTAGCGAGATTTTAAGCTACATTCAGATAGACATCCTGCTCCTTTTATCTAACTTTTATTTGTAAAAATACGCTGAATTTTGGGGTTGGATCGTCAATTAATCTGATAATTTATCTTATTTCCTATATGGACTTTTATTCAGAAGTTAGTTGGTAAGGGGATATTATTCCTAAATGGATTTGAAATCTTATCCCTTCTTCATATTTTAGGTCAAACCCCCGCCAATTCTCCCACAAGCTCACCATCACACAGGACTTGTCAGATGCCACCAACTGATCAATATTCAGGTACAAAGATATGGCACCTCAGAATAATAATATTTACTTCACCCTATCTGGAGAACTAGAGTAGCTTTTGGTCGATAACTTCAAACTAAAGCTTTTATATGAAAAAAGTTTCTTCTAAATTTATAGTATCCTACCAATCGTTGAAACATGCAACATGTGGCTGGCGGATTTCGGCGTTCTCTTTTTTTAAATAAGAATCTTAATACTAAAAGACTTAATTTTGCTCCCTTTCCATTAGCTTGACTTGTTATGGAGTAACTAATAAAGTTATTTGGTGGTGGGGGAGGGAGGGAGCTTGTTTTCATTCAAAAAAAAGGCGGGGGGGGGGGGGTTTAATGCAACCATCTTGTAATCAGTGATCAAATGGCACTTAGAATTCGAATGTTGATCTAAACTTTTGCATGAGTAATCCTTAGTAGGTCTATTTTCCCTAAATTGAACAAAAAGTTGGTGGAAAAGTAATGGCTGGTGGCTCAGCTGTTTAGCCATTTTTTTGCCTATTTTCAGGGTAAATTCATCATCAATTACGTAGGAATCAATTATTTAAAACATATTTTTGGTTTAATTCATGTTAAATAATAGCAATAACCATTTTTGAAACTTCTAGTACCAACAGCTTCCGGCTAGAAACGTTTGAGAGCATTTTAGAGTGGCAACGAGAATAAGGTGGAGATAGGTTTCGTGAAGAATTTGTACTATAGATATCCAAAAAATGGCAAAACTGCTGAGTCGTCAGCGGTTAGCCATTACTTTTCCAACTTTTTGTTCGATTTAGGGAAAATAGACCTACCAAGGATTACTCATGCAAAATTTTAGATGGAAATTCGAATTTTAAGTGCCATTTGCTCACTGATTACGAGATGATTTCAAAACTCAATTTGATCAGAGACTATTCTAGCTCATCTTAAAATACAATATCAACTCAGCATAACCGTATATTATTTTAACAGCACAAAGTACCTTTCCATTTTGCTTTAGTCTAATCACATCACATCGCGTTGTTTGTTTGCTTTATGTCTTTGGAAATATAAATCTTAGAACGTTGTTATAAAATGCGGAATTGAAGACTAATTAAAAAGCACGTAAATATTTTTTTTTAGGTGGAAATGATAGTTACAGCTCACATGTAGCCGCTGCTAATGCATTGGATCAAACTCTGTCAGCTAAACAGGAAAAAATGATAATGTCTTTAGCGTTCCAAAAATCTAAAAGGGTTTTAAATACGGGATTATCAAAAATTCTGCTTAGGTAGACTATGTAAATTTATGGAAGAACAGATGTATTACCTATCTGTTTTCGTCCTTTCCATAGTGCACATTATTCTGATAAGACGTTTAAACTGCCACTTATTCGTTCTGTTTGTCCAAAAAAGATCTCGCTAACAACTCAACTGATTGACTAGAAAAGCTTCCATGGTTGCTTTTATCTTATTTTTTACTTTGATTTAAGCATTGCGATGGTTTTGGGCAATTTTTCTGCCAATTTCTCTTTCTTCAATTTTACTGTAGAGGCCACTTGTAAGCATATGATATCTCATAAGTATTTAAAAGAACTTTTCAATTTTATATCATAAAATTTTTCATTATTATACTGATGAAAGGCCCAGACAACACCCCTGGCTTTCCCCACCCTTCCAGTAAACCTGCAACCCAACAGAGCAGCAGTCATCCAGCCACCTGTACTGGCTAATAGGGAACAAGCACTGGAGGTTAGTATTATTTGTATTAATGCATCGTATTATATACAGTTTTCTGCGGATAGTAAAATAAAGAAAAATATAAGATTAATTATAGATTTCTTGGTCCCGATGGGCCGATGGCCTATGCGTACTAAAAAGGAATAAAGGGGGGAGGCGGATGTGCCACTTTTTGAAACCAAAAGTAAAACGCGTATGATCTCGGCCCATAAAAGAGTTACAGCTCTAAAATTCAGCACATCAGTTGCTTTTGTAAAGAACAAGAAATTTGTTTTGCGAGAAAAGGCAAAACAAATTCGGCGGAAACGGCGGTTCCGTCGCCGTTTCTTCACAGCTCAATGTTGTTCTCTACAAAAGCAATTGCTGTGTCGAATTTTATAGCTTTAACTCTTATATGGGCTGAAATTATGCGCGTTTTTCTTTTGGTTTCAAAAAGTGGCACATCCGCCTCCCTTCTTTTATGAGTTATTTTTGAGGGAAAATTCTCTAATTTATCATTATAGTACCTAACTTTTGTATGGGTGTTTCTATATTAGCGGATTCAAAGAAATACAGGAAAAACCTTTTTTGAACTGTTTTATACAGCTGGTTTACCCCTTATCTATATTTACTAGGATATATAAGTTGGAAGGAATTTTAATGTTAAGGGGAGATTTGAAATCTGCATCAAATTTTAAGTATTTTTTTTTATAAAATTCTTTTTTGTATAATTCCGTATCTAAAAGCGGAAATACAATTTAAGTAAATTAATTTTGACCAATAGGATAGGTGGCTTTGAATTTACCTGAGCTCTAATTTGGTGAATGATGTACGACACTTAAGCTTCTCCAATCAGAGCGCAGATAGTTTTCAATACACCAATCACAGATGTCAAAATTAATTAACTTAAATTGTATTTCCGCTTTTAGATAAAGAATTATACAAAAAATGAATTTTTTAAAAAAATCCTTGAAAATTGATGCAGATTTCAAATCTCCCCCCAACATTAAAATTCCTTTCAACTTATATATCCTAATATTTACCCTGGCGTGGTCTATTATAAGTGAAGTAAATCTTAAGGTTTCTATTTTAGTTTCTTACAATAATATTTATAAATATAAAGGCACCAATATTAATTTAGACCCTTAAATGAGTGTTAGAAAATACACTAGGTAATCTTTTTAAATAAAATACATACTTTTAAAAATCAAATTTCTTTTATTAGGGTTCACTTGATGAAACACCACCAGTAGCTAAGCGGCAGCTGTTTGTTGGAGGTCCGTCAGCACACACGGGATATAAACAAGGCCCCGCTCTCATGGGACACAACCAAGTCCCCGTTCTCATGGGATACAAACAAAAGGTAACTCTTTTCATACTGTTAATCTTCGAATGAATTTTTGATGAAAAATAAGCTGTCTAAAAACTCTCAAAGTATCAAGTATTTTTATTCATCATATCAAATCAAAAATAACCCACAACTTGAATCTAACTATCCCAGAGACCTATATAGATCCTCTCTACTAAGTAATTTCTTTAAAGACAACTTTTAACACCTGACTAAAATTCTTAAAATCTGTAAAAAAAAAATCATGCTAGGTACCTCGTTTGATTTTTATCATTATATTTTAGAAAGATCGAGTTTCTTATTCTAAAAAGAGTGGAATAAGTTTCCCAGTATCAAGGACCATGGCAAAGTTAAGAAAGGGAAGGTTTGTAAGATCTTTTCATTAGGAGCAAAGCTTCTCTGTAATTATATAATATCTAAGTTTATTTTTTTTCTGCTAATATCACCAGATTGCTGTTTTGTATTTCTGTCCAGCAGTAAAGCTCTAGACTTTGTAACACTTCAATTTATACATATATGTTTTAATTGAAGTGCTTTGCTTCAATTATATAAAAAAAAATCGTGCCTTCCAGGTAAATTCTTTTTCTCGGTAGTTAGATTTCAGTTTTTTTCATTTATGTTTAAAAAGTTAAGAATGAAAGACGCTAAACCTTTTATACGTAAGGGGGGGGTTTTTAATGCAACCATCTCGTAATCAGTGAGCAAATGACACTTAGAATTCGAATTTCGATCTGAACTTTTGCATGAGTAATCCTTGGTAGGTCTATTTTCCCTAAATCGAACAAAAAGTTGAAAAAGTAACGGCTAGCGGCTTAGCCGTTCAGCCGTTTTTAGCCTATTTTCAGAGTAAATCCATCATCAATTACGTAGGAATCAACTTTTTAAACATATTTTTGGTTTAATTCATGTTAAATGATAGCAATAACCATTTTTTAAACTTCTAGCACCAACAGCTACCGTGTAGAACCGTTTGATAGCGTTTTGGATTAGAAAAGAGTATTATGTTGAGAGAGGTTTTGTGACTAATTTGCAATATAGATATCAAAAAAATGACAAAACAGCTGAGCCGCCAGCCGTTAGCCGTTACTTTTCCAACTTTTTGTTCGATTTAGGGAAAATAGACCTACCAAGGATTACTCATGCAAAATTTCAGATGGAAATTCGAATTCTAAGTGCCATTTGCTCACTGATTACGAGATGGTTGCATTAAAATCCCCCCCTTTTTTTGGGCCTTAAAAAGTACGCAACCGCCAGTTAAAAAATAACATATATGTTCATTTTTTTTTTTTTTTACTTTTTCGGCTGCGCCCTTGCTTCTGGGATTACCTTCAATATAAATGAACAATTCACTGAACAATATGAAACTTCCTTATATTTGATAATCATTAGGTCCAGTAGTTTGCGAGATCATAATGGAAAACTTTTTAATTGTCTACTCTACTATATCAATAATGTTCAGGTATGCCAACCATATCCAGATTAAAGCTGGTATCTATATGGCCGCTGTTCTGGAATACCTGGTTGCCGAAGTTCTAGAACTTTCTGGAGCATTCGCCAAGTAAGTTTCACCCTTGTTCTATAAATTCCTGACTGTTTTTTTCTGGAGCATAAACCTAGTTTTATTCATGTTATAGAATTTTTTTGGAGTAAAAATTAAAAGGGGGGGGGGGGGGCGGATGTGCCACTTTTTGAAACCAAAAGTAAAACACGCATGATCTCAGCCCATAAAAGAGTTACAGCTCTAAAATTTGGCACAGCAATTGCTTTTGTGGAGAACAATATGGAACTGTGAAAAAAATTATTAATTAGATTGATCCAGAAGTAGGTATGAAATTTACTTTGTGAATATTTCAGAAAGTCCTAGAACAGTAATAGAGGAGGGGGCGGATGTGCCACTTTTTGAAACCAAAAGTAAAACGCGCATGATCTCAGCCCATAAAAGAGTTACAGCTCTAAAATTTGGCACAGCAGTTGCTTTTGTAGAGAACAATATGGAACTGTGAAGAAACGGCGGCGGAACTGCCGCTCCCGCCGAAAACCGCCGTTTTCCCGCCGTTTTTTTTGCCTTTTCTCGCCATAATAGACAATTTTGAATCATCTGAGATAAACTTTTTTTTCATAAAAAAATTCCCTTATATTTTCACATGACACTTGTAATATTTCAAACATGTCAATATTTTAAAATATTTAAAAGTGTAAAATCTTATAAGTGTCAAGTGAAAATATAAGGAAAATTTTTATGAAAAAAAAAGTTTATTTCAGATGATTGAAAATTATCTATTATGGCGAGAAAAGGCAAAAAAAAAATTCGGCGGGAAATCGGCGGTTTTCGGCGGGAGCGGCAGTTCCGCCGCCGTTTCTTCACAGTTCCATATTGTTCTCTACAAAAGCAACTGCTGTGCCAAATTTTAGAGCTGTAACTCTTTTATGGGCTGAGATCATGCGCGTTTTACTTTTGGTTTCAAAAAGTGGCACATCCGCCCCCTCCTCTATTACTGTTCTAGGACTTTCTGAAATATTCACAAAGTAAATTTCATACCTACTTCTGGATCAATCTAATTAATAATTTTTTTTTCTGAAGCTTTACCAAGTTAGTTTATGTGTCAAATGCGTTGTTTATATCAAACTGCTGTAAATTGTAGATAGGGCAAACCGTCATATTTTTTGATCGGATTCAGATTCTTACAAGAATTCCGTCTAAATAAAAAGCGGATTCTCCGCGGATTCTCCGCGGATTCCAGATTCGGATTCCGGATTCTATTTAAAAATTTAAATGCTACATATGTCCTAAAAATTAATGTTCTTGGTGTTCTCTATAATTTACTTCCCAGAATTGAACCAGATTTTAAAAGATATTATGTAGTCTTTGCCTTCAAAATAAATAGGGTAGTTACAAGATATAACTCAAGATGCTAATTTTAGCCTACCAATTACGAATCCGAATCCGCTATTAATAAACGCCAAACGGATTCCGAATTCGCCAAACAAATATTATTAGCTTATGTATGAAATAAGCTTCTGAAACTTCTAATATTGAATTTATTATGTCTGACCGTTTTTTTGGCCATTTCTAAGCTTAGCAACTAATTTATTTTGTCATTCGTTTTTTACTATTTTCTAAAAATGCATTTGGTTTTATTATGTTAGGTATACCATTTGATTTTTCCTCTTAGCTTATATGCATTATCTCAATATATGTTTGATTTAAAACGTAAATTTTCATATTTAATATTTATTTAAAATTGGTTGGTGCAAAAGGTTTTAAAGGTAAATGTCACATTTTGAAAAAAAAATTTCAAAATTTTAATATTTGTTAATGCATTTTATTTAAAAGCCAAGATTTTCTTTAATTAGGTGTCCGTCTTATCGTTAGTTTAAGCACGAATGGATATAGAATATACATAAGTTGTTATTTATTAAAGTTTAGGTTGCTAACATGCACATAATTTATTGGTCAGTTCGTTCATCTTGAGGCAGAGTGTATAATTTCGAAATTGACCCTGCTCAGGGGGGGGGGGGGGATAAAAATAAGTGATTGGAGGGGAAAAAATTTAAAAATTAAAACTGAAAACATTTTTTCCATTTCCCTCCCCCCCTTGGTGAAAAAAACTAAATAAATGTGTGGTAGGAGGGATAAAATAAATAAAATATAGAGTTCTTTAAATTATTTTTCCATTTCCCCCCCTACTAGGTGAGAAAAAACTAGGGGGGGGGGTAAATTTGTAGCCTGGGAAAAAAAATCTTGTGCAGAATATACACCCCTGTTTTGAGGAGGGGAGGGGATGAATAAAAAGGGGTTGGATGATGGATTTCGTTATTTTAGCTTACTACAAGTTTCACTTTATTAGAGTACATAATTAGGTAACTGGTTTAAGATCAAGTAATAATAAATCCAAAGGGGGGGGGGCGAAAGTGGCACTTTTAGAAACCAAAACTAAAAGTCAACAAAGGAACTCAACTAAAAAAAGAGTTACAGGTCTGAGATTTTGCATGGCAGTTGCTTTATATGGGTAAAATATGGAACTGTGAAGAAACGGCGGCGGAACCGCCGAAAACCGCCGTTTCCCGCCGAAATTTTTTTGCATTTTCTCGGCGGTTTTCGGCGGTTGCCACGCCGTTTCTTCACAGTTCCATATTGTACCCCTATAAAGCAACTGCTATGCAAAATGTCAGACCTGTAACTCTTTTTTTAGTTGAGTTCCTTTGACTTTTAGTTTTGGTTTCAAAAAGTGTCACTTTCGCCCCCCCCCCCCCCCCCTTTACATATTAGATATGCAGTATAAAATTCATAATTGTCCTGATTTGTTGGGCTTAGCCTCTACTGCTGTTGAAATCCTTGTTTATTATGAATTTAATATACACTGCAGGAAGGAAATAACAAAAAGTATAGAAATTTGCATGTTTTAATACGAGGAAACAAAATGCAAAAATGAAAACTAGGAAGCATAGCTGCATATTAAAGGGGGGAGGCGCGTGTGACACTTTTTGGAATCAAAACTAAAATTCAAAGGAATCCAACTAAAAAAAGTCACAGCACTGAAATTTGCCATGGCAGTTGCTTGAAAGAAGTACAATGTGGAACTGTGGAGAAACGGCGGAAGAACCGCCGCTCTTGCCGAAAATCGCCGTTTTCCGCCGAAATATTTTTGTGCTAAAATAGACATTTTCGAGTCATCTGAGACAAACTTCTTTTTATTTAAATTTTCTTTATACTTTCGCTTGACACTTGTAATATTTCAAACATGTCATTATAAAAAAAGTGTCAAATGCAACTATAAGGAAACGCCGCCGCTTCATTAAAGTTCCACATTTTACTAAAGTGACTGCCATGCAAAATATTAGTGTTGTAGCTCTTTTTTAGTAGAGTTCCTTTGACTTTTTGTTTTAGTTTCAAAAAGTGTCACACCCCCCTCCACTTCCATTTTCTTATGGAAGCTAATGGTTGTGGTTAATATTAGTAGCAGCGCTACTATATAATTTATTTTGTCCGTCAAAGTAGTCCAGGCATTAGTCAGTCTATTGAAGAAAGCCAGCTGATCTGAAATTTTCATTGAAGATTTCATTTCCCATGTTCTGAGTGCATCTAGTTTTTACATTTTTTGCTGTCGTTCATTAATTGACTAAAATATTTTATAGTTTCGTGATTTTCTTCCAATTTTTTTTCTAAGACCGCTCAACTTCTGCAATTTAAATCACTTTGTCTGTTTGTCCATCCATGTTTTTTTGTGCTTCGTTACTTACAGATTTTTTAATTTTAAATTATGATACCCCGATAATTAGTTTATTTTGTTGGCTTAAGATTTATTATGAAAACCATTACATCAAAATTTATTGTTTCATCAGTATTTCCTATTATTTGTATAATGGCCAAAATGATTTGTGTTTCTGACATTATTAGTAGCGAAGCTATTCTATGATATAAAATATCCATCAGTCATCTACTTTTAGTTTGACTGTTTTTGACTGATTTTCTCTGCTTGTAATCAAGTTAGACGAGTAAAATGAAAAAATATCATATACACCCCTGTACGAATGTGGTATGCGGCAGCTCTGGACCATGCAGAAACCAAGACATTATAGTGATGCTACGCACCTAGCTAAATCCTGTTGTCCTACAATTATAAAGCCACCTGAAAATATGTCAGATAACGGTACTGGTTTCATCCCTCAGTTGTCCTGCAAATGGAGGGAGGGGGTGTTACCCCTCCCTCTCCCATCTTAAGCACCGGAACCTTCCCCTTCAACCACCAAGTTATCAGCACCACCTCAACCCTGAGGATAAAGGATCTAAACCTGCCCTCACCTGATAGGATCACCCCCACACAGACTGTTGTTGTCACAAGTAATCATCAAACCTTCCCTCTTTAGTACCCAGACCTACCACTCAACCCCTCTATGCTTATCTACCTATTGTGTTGCTCCATGGGCTATCCTGCCTGCCCCAGACAGGGATAGCCATCTACCTAACCATTGCAATTACCTATGTTTTACTGTATGATTTATCTTTAACTATCTTTATTCCTAATCCATATGTATTTATATTATGGTTAACTGTATTCTTAATTCCCCCCACCCTTTCCAGGGATGGGGACTCATGATTGCCCAAACTGACTATTGTATATGTATTACAATGCTTTTATGTTATGATTATTTATTCCTATCCATTGTAGTTAATGTTTGTTGTATATAGCTTTAGTATATCTTAACCCTTCAATAAAGTGACAACTGAAAATAGATGTTGATCATTATCTAGTGAAAGCTAGAGAAGCGTAGCTTCTCTATAGTAAGGTGTCCACGTCTGTCACACTGCCGTAATCTAATTGAACTCCGGTGTCTGCCATTTATCCTCGGCGGATACCACAACTTTGGTGACAGCTGTGTGAGATTACGGCGAACCACAAGTGTAGAGCAGACGCGCATCTGAGGCTAAGGTACTCCCAGCAGTGAATCTGGCAAAACTGACGCAAGCAACCTGAATTACCCACCCTGGACAGCAAAGTTTAACTCTGCATCCGGCAGTTGTGGAAGCGAGACAGCGAAATTTGATGAATAACCGCGAGCAGCGCTGATATCTAACGGAGAATTGAGCGCCAAAAGGGCTGAAACAGGCCTGCGGACCGGCTGAAACAAGCCAAATAAGTGTAAACGGCTGAAAATAGGCCAATTTTACTGCAAGAGATAGCAGGATCCGAACCAGTGGCGCTAGCAGGACGGGACATTCCCTGCCGCCATCAGCTGGATTTGGATAAGCGGCGCTAGCAGGACGGGAAATTCCCTGCCGCCGATAGGCTGAAACACGCCACATAGCTGCAAGCGGCGCTAGCAGGACGGGACATTCCCTGCCGCCGATAGGCTGAAACATGCCACATAGCTGCAAGCTGCGAGCTAACATACGAGTGTAGTGCACCAGAACAGAGAAAAACTACGTCAACCCCGAGTATCCTGAGAGGCTACAATGCAGCCACCCATCTAGAAAACAGATATTATATCACATTTTCAGGGATTACCACCCTAGTGTGATGGCCAAACAATAGATTTATGAGCAAAGCTTGGCAAACAAATTGTTGTGTTGTGATAAATCTAAGAATAGAACAGGCTTGGATTATTGTGTATTGTGATAACAGCTAAAAATAGAACAGAGTTGGTAAACAAATCTGTTATGCAATTGTGATAAGGACAGAAATAGAAGCTAGATGTAACATAATAAAGACCCTGATATACAATCAAAACAATCTCAAGCCCACATCACAACAACAACAATACACCCCTTATTCCAAGGGAAGGGGAGGGGCCCCTCTCCATTGAAGGCAAATACAATCAGGGTGATATAATAGATAAACCTAGGATTAAGAAGAAAAGGCCCTATTACACCAGCACACAGTTACCCCCCTCCCTCACAGGGGGAACGGACGGAGTTACCCCCGTCCCCTCACGCGCTTCCCCCTTCCTACCCACACTAGACTAAGTCCGTCTGTAGTGTGGGGCTAGCGATCGGACACACAGAGCGCCATTCACGGATAGCGCAACAGAGTGCGGAAAATATCATAAATCCAACGGACGAAGCGGACCAATGAGAGAGCGAGTTGAGGGGTGAGAGCGCGTTTTCCCCGTGTGCGCGGATTTGACGGCGCGGACGCGCGTTACAAGGACAGGAGATTCCACGCACACACACACACACACACACCCACACAGGAGAGGGGCCATTCTATAGCATACATCATAGATATTTTTTTAGGAGAAAAACTTGCAAGCTCCTCCCTCCCTGTCTACAGTGTGATAAGGAAAACTAAACCAGTTCCTTAAACCCGCTCAGACCCTCAACATCTTCCTAGCCTGCCAACCCTACTTCAAAGCTGAATGGTTAGTGAAGCAAATATATGTATATATAAATACCCAAGTGATAAATAAGGTTGTTTTTTTTGTACCATGGGTACAAGTAAGTGAATACTAACCTCACCAAACAACACTGGAAACTGATATGGTAACTGAACGAAAGTACGCCCACCCTGTGGACATAGCCTGACTTGCTGCCCCACACTGGGCAGTGGTGGTGTGTACCTGGACCATCGACCTTCATAGTTGTGAACTATATACAGAGGAAGCGTGATTTTTTTGGAGCAAGGAGGAAAAGCTAGCTAGCTCTGGGGATATTCCTATACACGTATATATATATATATGGGCGTGTAGCCATGTATATATATAGATAGCCTACCTATCCATATATCTACTAGCGGATACGCTCCTAGAGACATCTGGGGATACCTAACATATTCCCTGTTACCTTTAAGCTAAGATCCGCTGGTTACCACAGAAATCAAGAGCTATACTGGAAAGGAGAACAACTCAGGCTCAACAGTTAAACAAGACGCTGGCACAAACAGACCAACCCCCTGCTACTTATCATGGGGGCGCGCCAGCCACAGAAACTCTTGAGCCAGGAGGACCGAGCCTACGGCTACGTGGACTACCACCCTAATTACACAGCTATAGTATTTATACTAGGGGTGAGCCGGCTCGAACCTCCTTGCGGTGCGGCTACTCTACTCTGCTCCTATATCTACAAGATACTGCTCCTGTTATTACTTTGGCCTACTGTGTTGAGTACAGTGAACATCAAACACATGCCAGGTCACAGACCCCTGGTCCCTGAGATGCCCTTGTCTGGAAGGATGACTGAATGTCCGCTGCACAGCTCCTGTTCAGTTGGTGCTCAACGTACGAGAAATAGCAATACTGGACTGGGGATTGCTGAACCTGTAGGTGTCCCCCTGGGGGTGTTGAACGATGCAACTGAGCCTAATGAGAAGGTGACAAGCTTCAGAAACTTAGTGGCCAGCCCCAAGATGGACACTATTACCAGAACTGAGACTCCAAAGGGGCCCAGCCCTAGGGCCAGTACCACCTGTTTCTGGGGTGGAAAGGTCCTCCCTGGCACTGGCCTCCCCAATCTGGAGGATGGGGAGCTGTCCCAGGGGAACAGGCCCTTCACCCAGATGCCCGACGCGTACCTGGGGGTGGGGGAGCCGCCACCCAAGCCTCCCTGGGAGCCCCCAGGCATGGAACGACTGGGGACCGGCCTAAGGATGGGGACTGGTGACCTGCCGCAGTGGAAGACTTTACCCAGCACGGAGGGAGCAGGGTTGACCCGCAGCAGTGAGGCTGTCCCCCCACACTCCAAGACCAGATGCCGCTACTTTGTTGAACCACTGCACATGTCCCAGCCAAGTTCCTCCATGCTGCTGAAGATGGAGGCCCACCAGGATGCAGAGCTCAAACTAGGGGAGTCAATAAGAAGGCCACCACCTGCCAAAACCAGAACCACCGCAGGGGCTCCCCACCAGCAGCTGACGGAGCCTGGCAGGGACGCAATACCAGCTGGCAACTCTGGCCCAACTCAGGTGGCTACCAACAGTCTGCTGACAGTCCGGAATACAGTCCAGGCTACCATCAGTATGGCATCTTCTGGGCCTTGCTGGTCCACCAGTGGGTACCTGTCCACACACTGGCCACAGGTACCCCCCAGAGCTCATAGCCCCCTTTCCGACTGGCACCATCAACGGCCTTTGCTACCAACTACCTGGCATACCCAGAGGGAGGATCCCTCATGTGGAGAAGCACCTGCAGAAGCTAAGGCCGAGGCTGGCCTCGCCACCCAGGGGAGGAGAGCCGCTGTTGGATGGAAGGAACCTGTGTGTATGGGGAGGAGGCTGAATGTAACCAAGGGGCCACCACAAGCAGCCCAGCACCGCCTGACCCCTAGTAGGGGAGACCCTGTTTGTCAGCTGGTGCCCCAACTGGAGGAGGAGAGACCTGGCAGGTTGATACACCCTGGGGAAGCCGGCCTGATGGGACCCAGCTGGACGAAGGGGCGCTGCCGCTTCAACGGCCACACAGCCGTCAAGTGTAGAACCGGTTGGGACCAAGCAATGAAGAAACACTAGGCCGCCCAACAACCTGCATGCAACCAGTCTGCCACCCAGGTCCACCTGGAGGGAGATGCCCAGCCGTCACCCCAATTAGCTGCCGCCGCTGGGGCCGCGGCTACCCAGGAGTCTGTGTCTCAGATTGGGACCATAGTGGCCAGGATCAACGTGCTGGGAGGAGCGGCTGAACCCAACCGGGTTGGCCTGGACCTCAGCCTCAATCACAGGGGACCGGTGTCCGTAACCCCTGTCGCCCCCAGCAAGAGCCGAGGGGCGCTACCCAGCGAGTCTGAGTCGATGTATGGAACGCCAACCGGCGTCGCCACCTGGAAGGAACAAGAGGTGCTTCCCTGCACCACCAAGCTGATGTCTGGGGCGACAACCGTCGCCGCCACCTGTGAAGACTGGGGGGTGCTATCCAGCGCCCCACGCTGGTGCCTGGGGCGACAACCGTCGCCGCCACCGAGAGACCTGGACCCCTGTGAAGACTGGGGGGTGCTATCCAGCGCCCCCACACTGGTGCCTGGGGCGACAACCGTCGCCGCCACCGAGATACCTGGACCCCGGAATGAGCCCGCAGCCCCAGAGGAAGGGGTGACACCCGTCATCCCCAGTCAGCCAGAGCCCCCAGCCAGCAGGGAGGGTCCAGCTGTCCCTCACCCTCAACTGCATCCAGCTGTCTACCTCCCTCAACCAAGCCAAGGTAATTGTATTGCACTGGTTTACCAGGAAGTTTGGGCTGGGCCAAACTTGCCTGCGCCCCCTGCATCTGCCCCAGGAGCCAGGATATCAGCCATTACCAGCCAAACTGAAGAAGCTTTGACCGCTGCCTGGGGAGTAACACCACTAGATGTGCCAAGTGCCGAGCCTACCCATAGAAGTAGAGGATCCCCAACAATTATGTCTACCCAAGATGGAGACAATGTGCCTGGACCCCTTCAGGCTAGGGGAGGAAATCCGGAGCCTTGTGCCTCCAGTCTACCAGCAGCAGTGGCCGTGGATGGGCCTGTCTCCCAGCCAACTAGAGCGGAGCCACCCTTGCAGATCCAAGACAGCCTCCGGCATAAAGGATGGACTGTTACCTTTCCCTACCCCGCAGGTCGGACTGCCATGCACCACCCTGCCAATGTCCAGAATGAGCCTGAAGGAGGCAACGCTCCTACAGTATGGCAACCACCACCTGCCCGCGTTGACAGAGACCCTGGAAGCCGAATGAACCTGACCAGCCCCGAGGGCGAAGAAACTGCGCCTGCATCCAGTAGCCAGCCTGCCAGCAGCAAGGTGACCAACACGATGGAGACCACCAGCCCAGTGGAGAAACCTGAAGAGGTGTATACCAGGCGGCTGTTGGTCCAAGCCCCCTCATGTGCTGTGCCACTCCTGGAGGTTGCCAGGGTGGCCTCAGAGGTACACATCCAACGGCCAGAATATCCAACAGGACCAGCTATTCCAGCAGATATAGCCGATTCCGTTAGACCTGGGGAGGGCTGGAGTCCACCACCATCCAGCAACTGGTATCCTGGCGGACCCATTCCACAAGGACAACAAACTGAAGGCCGCAACCACTGTCGGAAGTCTGGCGGTGCAGACAACCCCTCCAGCCTTCCGAGGGGAGAGTTGTGGTATGCGGCAGCTCTGGACCATGCAGAAACCAAGACATTATAGTGATGCTACGCACCTAGCTAAATCCTGTTGTCCTACAATTATAAAGCCACCTGAAAATATGTCAGATAACGGTACTGGTTTCATCCCTCAGTTGTCCTGCAAATGGAGGGAGGGGGTGTTACCCCTCCCTCTCCCATCTTAAGCACCGGAACCTTCCCCTTCAACCACCAAGTTATCAGCACCACCTCAACCCTGAGGATAAAGGATCTAAACCTGCCCTCACCTGATAGGATCACCCCCACACAGACTGTTGTTGTCACAAGTAATCATCAAACCTTCCCTCTTTAGTACCCAGACCTACCACTCAACCCCTCTATGCTTATCTACCTATTGTGTTGCTCCATGGGCTATCCTGCCTGCCCCAGACAGGGATAGCCATCTACCTAACCATTGCAATTACCTATGTTTTACTGTATGATTTATCTTTAACTATCTTTATTCCTAATCCATATGTATTTATATTATGGTTAACTGTATTCTTAATTCCCCCCACCCTTTCCAGGGATGGGGACTCATGATTGCCCAAACTGACTATTGTATATGTATTACAATGCTTTTATGTTATGATTATTTATTCCTATCCATTGTAGTTAATGTTTGTTGTATATAGCTTTAGTATATCTTAACCCTTCAATAAAGTGACAACTGAAAATAGATGTTGATCATTATCTAGTGAAAGCTAGAGAAGCGTAGCTTCTCTATAGTAAGGTGTCCACGTCTGTCACACTGCCGTAATCTAATTGAACTCCGGTGTCTGCCATTTATCCTCGGCGGATACCACACGAACATTAATTTTTAATTATCTTCATTTTCGTTAAATTTGTTTTGTTGACGCATTTATAAACAATAATTGTAATTATTTCAATTACGTTGACTGAATAGTACAAACTATAAAATTATATACATTGACAAAATTGTGTACTAGTAACTAGAATCATAACAATATTTGTAATCAAGAATCATAACAATATTTATAATCAATCAGACTAGAAAACGCAGCCATAAAAGAATTGGAAAATGTTCAATAAAGGGGGGCATGTAATTTTCGTAAATTTGTGCGTTACCGTTTAGTCATTCACTTTATAAGTCAAACTGTTCTTAATTAAGACCAAATGGATATATATCATTATGAAAAGGTCATAATTAGGAACAGTTTGACTTATTAAGGACAATTGACTAAACAATAACACATAACTCTTAACGGAAAATACGAGTAAAAAATGACCCCCTTATATTTCATACCAATCTTCTATTTAAGTTTATTAATAGGAAAAAGATTAGGGGAAAGCGCAAAGCTTGTAAATTAATGTTTTTTTTTACCTCCCTCCCTGAGAAAATGGCAATTAAGTAAATAAATCAGGGTGTCGGAGCCGTATAATTTTGATGCGGCTCCGGCTCCAGCTCCGGCTCCGGCTCCTACCTGAAAATTATTATATATCAATTTTTTTCATTATTGAATTTGATAAAATAAAATAAATAATATAAAATATTTTGCTTTTATTTGATTAAAGCTATATAAAAGTAGAAGGATGTGTGTCTATTTGTTAAGTAACAATAGTTTTTCAGTTTATTATATGGAAATAGACCGTTGCCAAATTATAATATTACTTTAAAAAATCATTTTTAGCTAATCCGGAGCCGGAGCCGTTTTTAACGAAAAATACGGCTCCGGATCCGGCTCCACCAAAAATGTTGCTGCTCCCGGCTCCGGCTCCAGAACACTGAAATAAATTGTTTCATATTTCTTGACATTGCTATAATTCGATTTAATTATCCTTATTTAATTGGCAATGGTGTAGGTTTCTCTCAAAGTGCCTAGTAGAGCACTGAACTCCCCAATCCTTATTTTGAAAAAAAACAGGGAAGGAAGGTTTTTTTGTTTGATTATTATTTAAAGCTAGGTTGTACTGGGTAGCTCCACATAGTTAGGACACCATAGGTGTCTATTCATTTAAAAACTAAGGGGGAGGGTCATGGCTAAACTATCTGCCTCTAGATTTGATTTTTGGCGGTCTAATTGCCCAGAATGGTTTTACTTTTGGGCGCATAAAATGGAGTTTTTGGCACATCTTTTTTTTTTTACACCATTTGCTTTAAAATTAGCTTTAAGAAAGTTCCCAAAACTGCCCAAAAGAGGTTATATAAAAGGTGGCCTAAAACTGCCCGCAAAAAAACCAGTATTGGGCTGGGCCATCCCTTGAGAGCGTTCTATGCTTAATTGCCACTTTGAGGGAAAGCATTGTAATATACATTTTTTAGGAAGGAGCAACGTGTTAGAATAACACCCAGGCACATTATGTTGACACTCAGGATGGATAGAGAGTTGGATGAATTAACCAGAGATGTTACACTTCCCCAGGTTAGATGGATAGATAGATTGATAGATAGATGGATAGATAGAATGATAGATAGATGAATAGATGGATTGATAGATGAATGAATGGAATATTTTGTTGTCCCATGAAGAATGTTTAGATATCCGATTGAACAATTTTGTAAGGTTTCTTTAATTAATAGATAGATTAGATGATTAAGATATCTAAGATGAAAAGTTATGGGCAGATATTTTATTGGGTTAGATATTTGGATTGAATACAGTGAGATTGTTGGTTAGATTAGGGTTAGATAAGTTTGTATACCTTCCCAAAATTTACCTTTCCTCAAAAACCCTTTCCTGGACCTTTAAGAAGTTTCACTGAAATGGATCCATATATCTGCTGCTCTGTTCATCCATTGTTTAGTTTATTTCTTGTATTTCCAATTTAATTGAAATAATATTTAAGGCTGGAGTAACCCCGTGTATCCATCCCGCCCTGCTTCCTCCACATTCTGCACCTATTGACACGTCAAGGAAATCATACATACATACCTAACATATTTTATATAACAAACCAAATGGGTTCCTAAAAAAGTATCACTAAATCGGATGCGGTAGCCAAATCTCCCAAAAAAAATTTTTGAGAAAATCTACCAGAACCATATATAAAATCTCCTAAAATTCATGTTAAAAACTAATCAAACCTAATATACAAAGGAACTCGACTAAAAAAAGGAAAAACGCTTAATATTTTCTTTTACTACCCCATACTATGAATACGTAGGTGGGACTGCCCTTTTTATTTACCTTCTTTAATGTTTAAATAAGTTGTTAATGTTCTTTAAACAGCATTGAATTTTAATAAGCACATGGGATATGTATTATGGTTTGATTTTAGTTTGCAATTCCACCAAGACCCTTATAAAGGACACATGGCAACTAGCAATACCACTCAAAGATAAATCGTCACAGGAATGAATATTGTTATAACTGCAACTTTAAACTATGGATGACAACATTCATAAAAGCGAAGCCTCAAAAGTCAGACGGAGAAATTTAAGATATATAAAGTGACCACAAACAAAAATTCTAGTTCAATGGCTTAGATACCTAACAGAATATTTATATAGTTTTAAGAACGTTTTTAGACTTACTATTATACGGATGTATGTCGGCGCATCTGATAACATAACATAGAAAATTTATGATGAAATATCTATGAAAAAAATTTATAATTGACTAGCGTACTTGCATAAATAGGATGAGTCTAACATGCCTAAGTTAACAATAATCCGACCCTAATTGTAGTAAATCTTTGCTTTTTAAATTTAGTTTGGTGCAGCTGTAAGAACTAAACTCTGAAAATTTAAATCAGGTGTTCAAGATGAATCTGCACATTATCAATATTTATTAATCAGATGAAAGGATTGTAAATTAAATGCTAAATAAATCTTCCAAGCCTCTCTTTGCTAATCAAATATCAGGAATGAATTAAAAACTAGAGCTTAAAACACCCAGTGAATTTAAAACAAAAATGTGATGTAATAACAAGTTATCTACCTCATACTCTTCTTGGGCTTTGTTTCAAAATAATGTTTTTTAATGTTAAAAGTTAAGCATTTATAAAACCGCCACTATTTAGTAATGTAATACAAATAAAAGAAATTTTATGTCTAATATAAATTACAAAGTATTAAAAATGTAAATTGATAATTGTATTTTTTTGTCATTGATTGAATTTTGATTGTTATTTACACCAGTATATTCCAGGTTTAATTGTATTTTGTAAAGTAATAATCATTCTGCCAATTATATGTAGCACCAGGGATATAGGGATTGGTTGTCACAGTAATTTATGAACAATTTTCTATATAATGTTTTTAAAATGGATTATTTCTAATTTGAGCAGAAATGAAATAAAAATTTGTAAGTATTTGTTTAGAAGGGTTTACTGTATAAAGAATAAAGTTTCAACAAACTATTGAAATACTGTCCAAAATGATTAAATTACAACTTACTTTTTTCTCCTTTGACGGTGCATCTCTATATTCCTGATAAAAATACTAGCTTAAACCAGTGATAATAATTGTCTAATTCTTAAATAATGTATCTTTTTTTGGAATGTATCTAATGTTTATGTATTTACAATAAATGTTTTTTTTGTTGTTGACCTAATGTCTAATTCCTTTATGATGTTGAGGTTTTTAGAGAGTCTAGGGCATGTATTAATCATCTGACTATTGTGAAACTTTGTAGGATTCTTTAATTTCCTATTTCCGAGAACATTCATCTGAAATAAACTCATGGGTTGTGCTGAAAATGGTGGGTCCACGCATTACGTGCATGATCAAGACCTCTTGTAATTATTAGGGTATTAGCCTATTAAAATCTCCTCAACTACTGATTCGATTAAGTTTAAATTTTTAGGAAGGTCTTACATAGGTCCTGGGTTGTCTTCAGGATATTTTTATTTAATTCGAAGGGTGTTATTCAGGAATGTAACAGGAAACCAACTCTTTTGATTGGCTTACCGTCGCATATCCTATTACTTTAATATAGTGTTTGGGTTCTGCGGTAAACATGTGACCCTAGGATGTTATCATCCTTGTTATTTTTACTTGTAACTGATAACACCTTGCTACAGTATTAATGAGTTGATAATAAATAATTAATATCATAGTAATCAGTGCGTAATAGAAAATATAACAAAATTTTATTGCTTTTCTTCAATATTTTACGGTATACCAGCTTAGAGTAAAGACTGTTTTCTTTAGCCAGAAATAATAGCGTTCAGTTAGGTTCTGATTAGGTTCTGCTATTAATAGCATCGTTTATGTGCAAATAGTTCCAACTGTTGCTATGTCAGATTCGTGATATTCATATGCAATAATCCCATTATACAACTAACCTAGTTTGTTTTACTTTCTATCTATAATACAGAGTTGCTTGATGTCTGTCCGTCCGCCTGTCTGTCCCTTAAGAACTCGGAACCACTGAACCGATCGGATTCTACTCTTCAGCGAATATACCTACTGGTCATGTGGTGGTTGTAGGCTATTTTCTTAGGGGGTGAGACACCCCCAAAAATCTGCCAACCCCTTATTTTTTTATTTAGGTAGGCTGTAGCGCTAGGAAGCTGTAGTAGTGCCTATTTTTTATAACAAATTCTTTATCTTACCTCATAGGGCGATGCCCCTAGAGGCTAGGGGCGTAGCCATAAGTAGGCCACTGTGGGCTAGAATTGAATCAAGACAAAAGTAAGTGCCGAGCCCTGGGACCTATGTATGGTGAAAATAGACATAAAACCATGATGATTCCAGGTAAAACCAAAATATTTCAGCGGGGGCTTTTTGAGAAAATTAGATTTGAAAATTTCAAGTTCAATTTTCACCTGCTAGGAGTTGCCGCATAATCATGACAAGAAAAGCAAATATTATTTATTTTAAATTTTGAACAACTTTGCTTTAATGAAGTCCTTCTTAAAACCTCTCTATGTATGATTTATTTTAGGCTGAATTTTCGTGACCTTTGCAAAGCAAGTGATAAAAGTGGCCATTTATTAACTCCCTTCAGGAGTGGTTTTATGAAGAACTTTATAAAAGCAAAGTTGTTCAAAATTTTAAATAAATAATATTTGCTTTTCTTGTCATGATTATGCGGCATCTCCTAGGGAGTGAAAATTGAACTTGAAATTTTCAAATCTAATTTTCTCAAAAAGCCCCCGCTGAAATATTTTGGTTTTACCTGAAATCATCATAGTTTTATGTCTTTTTTCACCATACATAGGTCCCAGGGCTCGGCACTTACTTTTGTCTTGATTCAATTCTAGCCCACAGTGAGGCTGATAAAACAGTAGCCGCTATTTCTTTTTTTCGTTTCCGTAGAAAATGCAAATGAATAACAAAGATTAAACTAAACATATTAAATTTTTAAAAAATTGGCATTGAAATAAAAATATGCAAAACTAAAATGACCTTTATCAAATTTAATTCAAGGAAAAAATATATTTTTTTGAATTGATTTCTATAAAAGTATATATTTTTTTTTATAGAAGAGGAAAAGTTATCTAAATTTGGTAAAATTCTACACGTTTTTTTTGAAGCTACTATTTGAGTCTTAATTGATGATATTTGGGAATTTTTGTTAATGTCGTTTGTAAGTAGCGAAGCTGTCATTCCGTAACTCTATGGAGAAAATGTCATGTCATTGGCTGCTATTTAAGATAGACTGCTGAAATTTTCAGTGAAGATTCCCATCATCCTATGACATAAACACTTCTATTCTATGCGCGTTTGTCGGTATTATCCTCTAAGAAATTTTTTTTTCAATATTGAAGATTTGAGTACCCCCCCCCCCCCCCCCGACAGCGAACTATGAACTCTGGCCGCAGCGCTCGGCTCCCTAGCCTGCCTAGCCGCAGCGCTCGGCCCCCTTGACTGCCTAGGCGCAGCGCTCGGCTCCCTAGCCTAAAACCTACCCTAAAATAGTTGTTCGTCGGTAGTCGAGGGGGGGGGGGGAGTACAAAATTGAAAAAAAATTCTAAGAGGATAACGCCCGTTTGTCTGTCATTCTGTCTTCCAGTCATGCTTCGAAAGACAAAACCTTATTTTATTACTTTAAAGGTTTCGTGATATTCTCTCTCCTCTCTTTGTTGTGAACATGATTTTCTAAATAATTCCACTTTGTTTTATGCTCTTTTTAATAAAAAAAGTATATAGTTATAGGGTTTCTATCAATTTAATTTTGTTACTGCTTTCTCGTCATTCGTATGGTCCCAGGAACCTCCAAAATAATGGTCGTAAAAAAGCTCGTCTGCCTGTTTTTATGTCAGTCCAACATTTTTAAATTTTGGCTTATCTAAATCATTTTAACCTTTGGTCTTAAAGCATTATAAAGGTTGTGCTAAATTAAGAGTATTCAGGGAACAAAAAGGTATAAGTTTTCAAGGAACAAAAAGGCATAAGTTTAAAAAAAACAATCTTTTTGTTTTACTTTTCTGATAACTAAAAATATTAGCCCCTAATTTTTCAACTTTTTCTTCCATAGGTAACGGAACCATGGAGTTTTTTTTATATTTCTGAACAGGTTCCAAATGATGTTATTTAAGAATGCCTAAAAATGCTGAAATAGAATATCTTATATTGTCTAGCTATTTAAAAATATATATTGATGCTCGCTTTAAAGATGAAATATTTTTACAAATTTTTTTACATTTATAATATCCTTGGTTGCATTTTTTTCACGTTTTACAAAATGCATATTTTAGATGATAAAACTTACACTTTTCATGTTTAAGTTGCAAAAACTGCATAAGCATTTAAAAATAAATATTTAAATTTTCACGTGTTTTGATAATAATGTATGTTTGACATTTATCACCTATGGTGTATGTATATAAAAGCATTGATATAGAAAAGATGTAGATAGTGTTACTTTGACTTTCAGTGCCATTTGATATAATCAAGGTAAAAACATTTTAAAAACATCTTATTCAATGGAAAAAGGGCTCTATTGAGATACTAGAGGCGGCGTTCTAAAATTATCCCGCTATTGGCTAGATTGAATATTAACTCTTATTATCTCAGTTTCCTATTAGAGCTAGAGGGCTAAATTTTTTTGTGCAAGTCCCCTGTTTGATAATGAATTTCTGACCTTTTATAAGTCTAAGTCAATTTTCGCTTCCTTCACCCTTTTCTTTAACAACCTTTGTTTTTAGGTCTTTTTTACTTAAAAATTTCAAACGGCTGTAATTTTCTTATTTTGAAGCTAGAAGAAAATTTTTTTTTCCAGAAAATGTTTATCTTTATGTAAATTTTACATTAGAAATATCAAAATATGAATTTCAGCGGCCGCAGATGTACTTAGCAGCTGCCAGCCGCCGCAATCGGCGGTCGGCGGAAAAATGGCGGCGGATCTTCATGAAATTTTAATACGTTATGTAGACATGTGAGAAAAGCTTAATTTTAAAATATGAAGTCTCTATGTCAAAAATTGCGGCCACAGGAGCCTTTTAAAGATTTCTGGAGACCTGGAGAATCAGGACCTGCAGGATCATACCTGGAACCTGAAAGTGACTTGAACACCTGTATTTTATATTAGGATGTACTACTAGAGGATTTTTTAGTATTTTGGTATGATAAAATGCTTTGTTTTAGTAAAAAAATATTTTTGCTCTTTACCTGGATGACCCTGCCAGGTTTGCTGGCATCCTGTGCCTGCCAGGATGAAGATATTCAAAAAATTTCAACTCTCAGTTATGTGTCATACCCATACTTAAAAAGTCAAGCAGTTTGGGCTCTTTATCTTTCACACACAGAAAATGAGATAGAAAAAACCGGATTGGGGGGCGTTCAACGCCCCCCCCCCCACCGTTAAGGGTTAATTTTTTCTTCTAATGGCCTATCTCTGAATATTTATCTTTTTCTTCCATTGTCCTATCCCTGAATATTAATCTTTTTCTTCCATTGTCCAATTCCTGAATATCAAACCAACTACAAAAATAGTTACTACACTTAAAGATTACTACGATTTTAGTTTCAGTTTTTCATCATTTTTTAAAGATTAAATGTCCCTCTCTCTCACTCCCCTTTCCTTCCGTCTTTTTTAAATTTCATTATTTTTATTTAAAACCGTATCTATAATTTTGTCTCTCTTTCAAATTATTTTAAATTAAGTTTTCTTTGATTTACTATTTTATAAATTTAAATTTTCTATTTTATGAATAGAAATTTAATACTCTAGTATAATTCAAATTGCAACATGAAATAAAAAAAGAATTTATTCTTCATAGAGTAAAATAATGGGTCTTATCCTTCTGGTTAATGAGAGTTTATTATGGATTATTGGAGCACTATGAGTATTAAACACTTTACTATTGGAAGACTCGAGCTCATTTATAGATGTTTATTTCCTATATAGATCTGTCATGGATCTTGATGCAATGAAGCAAGCCATTTTATAAAAAATCTGTCGAAAATAATTCATAATGTAAAAACAGAAAACGTAGTCGCTCATATAGGTATAGAATAACGTAAGACTCAGTGTTCAGTGTTTAATACATTTGAAAATATCATAGAACTTTATATACATATAGCTTCCTATAAACAAGGGATCAACAATATGGACGTTTAAATCATATGAAATATATCCCCAATAATTAAAAACAAAATCACCCCATATGCAGATTGAAATTATTGTGGAAAAGTTTAGACACAACTAGTTCCAGTGTAAATGTTAGTTGCTTCATAATATATGCCAAATGAACCAGTTTTAAATGCACATTTTAAAAAAAAATCTTTGATCTATAAGAAGTTTATTCGACTTTAATTTGAACATCCTGTAATGTTAATGTATAATTCCACATAATAATTTTTAATTGTATACCTAGGATTGTTGGTATGAAGCTAAGAGAGTTGATAACAATTATTTTGTCTGTGCTCAGATTTCAAGGTAAGTATAACTTAGTTAGGTAGCTGTCTATCTATAGTGCTCTAGCAAAATGGAGATAAATGTCACTCACTGCTTTTGGCCTACCTATTCTATTAACGTCACGAAATACCCAATACCCCATCTCTTTCTAAAGGGGTTTCTTTCCCCCTTCACTTTCTCTTTCCCTCTTATATGACGTCAATAGAATAGGCAGGGCAGAAGCTATGACATCTATCCCCATTTTCCCAAGGCACTAAACACAGCTACTACGTATAACTTATTATTTAGGACTACATGATAAAAGCTTTAGAGGATAAGGTATAAATTTCAAAAATAGAAGTTGAATTTTTTTTGAGGGAGGGGGGGGGGGGCTTCAGGGTGATTTTTTTTTCCAGGCTTGACTTGTCAGGGGATGGTCAAGGTGCCCTACCTTAAAATCCTACTCTAGTACAATAATGTAGGTTCTTTGTAAAGGTTTGCGATAGGCTATATTTTCGGAAAAGATACACAGACAGAAGGACATACATCCTGTTAATTTTATATAGCGAAGCTTCTCTACTGGGCGGACGTAGATGTATTTCATTTATATAATTTTGTGACCAAAACTAATATTTGTATAGGGGGGGGGGGGGGGATTTTCACCATCTCTGCCAGTGACAACATAAACTAATTATAATTTTCGTAAGGTTCTGCTGGTATTCGAACAATTTATGTTTATGCCAATGCTTCCAAAAATGTTCATGTAAGATATAATTTTCTATATCAGTGAATCTACTCTACAATTACCGTTGCTTGTCTGTCTCTAATGCTATGGGGGAATAAAGTTTTCGAAATAGTCCCTTTCGTAACATCGATAAGGGGCGATTCGTCGTATTTTTAAAATTGCTTTTTATAGGTTATTTTAGGTTAGGTGATTGCCCCACAGGGTTAGGTAATTGGCCCCAAAGGCTAAGAGCCCCCCGCAGGGGCTAGAAATAGGAGAAAAGTTACTGTGAAAAATATAAAGAATCGCCCAATAAGGTGCTGTCATATATTTATGTTGTGATGTCATATATTTAAGTTTGCAAACATATGTTAGTTGTTACTCTTAATTACTCTTTAATTGCTCTCAGAAAGAATAAAGAGAAAGTCTCTTTAATGTCTCTAATTCTCTAGTGCGATGTTACAAAAGGGACTATACCCAAAGTTTTTTTGCTTTTCAAGATTGGCTGCTGATTTTTATTGGAGTGGGGGGGGGGGGGGGAATGCCTCATTTTAAAAAATCGCTACTGCACTGTACATTTCTTAATGAAACATGTCTCCCTCTAAACACAAATTCTAAACTAGGAGGAGGAAATCATGTTTATTAAGCAATGTACGACAGCGTGAGAGGGGAAGAAATGAGCTAAAACTACAAAGGCATCGTACCACTAAAGGAGCACAGAAAGGGCGGGGAAACCTATTAGTTGGAGGTCAAAATTTTCAAAGGGTTTCAATCCCAATGCTTTCTAAATAAAATTCGCTTAAAATTAATATAGAACAATAGTTTCAGGTTAAATTTTAAAATTCTATTTTATTTATTTTAAATAATGAATTGCAAATTACTAAAGAAAAACATTCGAGACTTGGTACTGATTATATGAGTAGACTTACAGTTTTTGACAAATATGACTAAGGACCTGGGATTGAGTATTGTAACAATTCAGGCTGGCTGCTTAGAAGATTGTGGTGATCATGAAAATATAGAAGTGGATATAGACATACCTTGGCCTAGCCAATTTTCATTTTGCTACAGGTGCTAACTATAAATTGTGTATAATTAAGGCTGGTTGTCTGGAGTATTGTGGAGACCATGAGCTGATCCAAGTTGATTTGGACATACCATGGCCTACACAGTTCTCATTTTGTTACAGGTATATCAAATTACCTAAATCCTAATAATTGTTTATATACAATTAAGGCTGGTTGCCTTGAGGCTTGTGGAGACCATGAGCTTATCCAAGTAGATTTGGACATACCATGGCCCAGGCATTATTCGTTCTGTTACAGGTATCCTTGCCTGCAGCAACAACAAAATCACAAAAGTTGCACTCTCTTCACACCAATTTTCACTTGTGCAAATTCTCAAAAACATATCTTTGACTATGTCATGTAAACCAACTTATGCTAGACCGACATCTTTTTTAAAGGGTTGGTTTGCTTATACACATTACATATACAAGTTCAGTTTAAGTAGAATTTGTATAGTGTTGATTGTATAACATTTATGAATACTTATGTTTTGCAGTTTGTGGTAAAACTGTTTGTTTCATCACTATCTGAAATTCTTACATTTCTTTTCTCTAGTTCCTTCTCTATTAAAACCAAGACAAAAAATTTTAAAGCACATAAAAAACATCACATTACTGTATGTTACTAAATTTTAAGAAGCCAACAGTTATCTTAATTTTTCTACTAAAAAACACATGGAACAAATGCTACATACATTAGCAGAAACTGCACCATTCTATCCTGGAAGTATCTTCTTTATTTAAAATGTTTGAAACCTATATATTTACAGCTTCATATAATCTAAACCATTAAATTTTTGCAACAAAAGATACCATGCTAAAACCTGGGCAGGTAAAGAAGAAATAGATGTTGGAACTGATATGTTTACAATTGGAAAGAAGACTGTAACTGATGGAGTCATTAGTAAGTCTTCTTTATTAAAAATATTAGTTTTTAATTCTTTTCATATAATTTATTTAATTTAGAAATTAACCAACACCATTAAAAAAGAAGCATTTAAATTTATTTCCTCTAAAATCTTAGATAAGATAAACTTAACTTTAACTTAATCTTATTTAGGAATGGAAGAGGGCATATTCTATGGAACATTTAAATCAGGTATTCAATTCATGTCCTAAAGACAAGAACAACAAATGATATAAAATAAATTATTTACATTAAAAAAACTGTTTTAGCATTGTGGCTGGCAGTTAACAAAATTGGAGAAGGGTTTGAAGAGTGGATTGAGATATCAACCGTTCCGGAAAATATTCATTTGGAGTTGCTTTGTATTTTACAAACACAAAACTTGTGTTTTAAGACTTTAATGAGCTCTCCTATATAAGGAATCTTTAGATAGGTCCAGGATGGTATTAGGTTACTTTATTGTCAGATTTAAGCCTTGGATCATTTTAGGCTATTTTTATGTTTCCTTCTTCCACCAGTAAAAAAAGATTCATAGATGTTAGGAGGTGTTTACCCCTCTCTAGTTTTGAATCTCACATATTTCTCTCTCAAAATAAAAAGCTTGGACTTCCCTAGCGCAGCCCTTACACATTTGTCTTGAAGTGTAAATGGAAAACAAAAAATGTGTGCCCTATAAGAAGAAAACAAAAGTTTTAGACATTTATATCAAAATTAAATCCTGAGATTTTCATAATATTCTAACGAGGTTTTTTTTGAGAATATTACATTTATATATTTATATTAGATATAAATGTCTAAAACTTTTGTTTTCTTCTTATAGGGCACACATTTTTTGTTTTCTATTTACACTTCAAGACAAATGTGCCTAGTGTTTTCAAAATTGACTAAATTAACCTAAATGTAGGGGTGTATATTCTGCAAAAGATTCATTCTTTCCCCTGCAGCAAATTTTTAAATTTTTTTCCCCCTCCTGGTTTTTTTTCCAACAAGGAAGGGGAAAAAATAGAAAATATTTACAAGACTCTTAATTTTATTCATATTATCCCCCCTCTTGCATATTCTTTTAGTTTTTTACACCAAGGAGGGAAGAAAAATGGAAAAAAATGTTTCCAGTTCTCTTAATTTTTACATTTTTTTCCCCCAACCACATATTTTTTTTTTACTCCCCCCGGAGCAGGGTCAATTTAGCAGAATATACACCCCTGTCTAAATGCCATATGAATATATTAATATCCAGGATCCTTTTCCAGTCCTGACTTGGAAACACAGATGTGTCAAGTAAGATTTCTTTCTTCCATATTTAAATATATATTACTAGGTATGACTCTTTACAATTCAGCTTCTGGTAAAATGTTTTCCAGGGATAAAATAGATTTTACTTGATTTGCAAATAATTATTAAACTACAACAATGTTTTTATTAAAAGTAGGTATATCATTGTTCTACAGCATTTGACGAATTAATGGTTACAAATTTTTGCTAATCAATTAAATATTACTTTTAGTATTGATCTAACAACTGGTGATGTGATTGTACATAGAAGAGGAGGACCTGTCCTCAATGTAAGTCATTATTGTTGAAAAGCTTTGCTCTTTAATTTGTATTTTTTTACCTTAAGAACTACATTTATTGAACAACTATGATTTTTAATTTTTATACAGTTATCATATATTCTAATCAAAGCAATGTAAAACCAAAACTCTAAAATGTACTAAATGTCTTCTATATTTTTTCCAGAACACATTAGCCCAAGTTCCTGATGTATTTTCAAAGTACAGTGGAAATGTTGATTACATTGGTATTGGTGCTATGAGAAGTTTAGGTATTTATTTTTTAAAGGATTTTCAATTCTAATTAGTCTTGTTGTCTAGATATATAAAAAAGACACATTCAAATTTAACAGTGGATTTAACAATTAAGTTTTGAACCAAATGTGAGAATATGAATCCAAAATCAATTAAATTAAGACTTTTTTCCAGGTTTTATTCAGAATTTCAATCTGTTTCAAATTAATGTACTTTTTTTACACAAGCATTGGCGTCCATGCTTAAAATCTTCAAATATCAGTTTCTGATTTTTACACTTGTAATTATTTCTTGTTCAATTCAGATGGTGGAATGGCAACAATAAGCCAGTATACAGATGTTCAAGTTTTCAGCAGGCTTCTTTCTGATGCAGAAATACAAGAGTATTTTGACTGTAGGAACAGAGAGGGTTCTGCAGGGTAATTATTGGAATTAATTCAACTAATTACAAGGCAGCTGAGGATGGGAACATTGTAATTGAGTAATTTTGCGTATCATCATTACGGATGTGCATCAATTTTTCGACCATTGTTTTAATCCCTCAGATCCCTGACTATTTACACGTTTGAACTATTTTGAATTGGATAAAGATATTTTTTGCTTCGAATTAATTTTGTTCTTATTTAATTACTAATAGAAACATAATCCATATGATCTAGCCAGGGTCTTTTAATAAAGGTAAAGGTTTATATTTTTTGATACACATTTTCATTTGCAGACAAATGAGAGGAGATATTGCATCTTGGCAGTCAACAAGATTTTATATTCACAGTCCTTATGGTCACACCACAGAATCAGAACAGGATATAGCTGACATCTGCAAGCCTGTGGAAAATGCTTATTTTCACATTCCTGTCAAGTAAGGTTTAATTCATCCTCATACAAAAGTAACATGATCTTTGTCTGTCTGTTCTTTAAAAGGATCTTACTAACCACTAAAAAACAATATAGTTCTCCTTTACAGTGTAGCTTTTCATAGTTCTTGGGAAGGTGTTTAACTATTTTGGAAGAGGGAACTACCATCCTTCCAAGAGAAATGGTCCCTAAAAAAAAATTGACCCCCCCCAAAAAAAAATAAAATTTCTTCCCCCTCCCCTCAAGTGACCCTAGAGGCCTCTTTAGCGTAGCTGATAATTATATCTATATGTTGCATAGTTGCTCTTTGAATTTGCTATTTCTATTGATACCTCTCATATTTAGAACACCATACAATAGTGGAGCTCAGCAGTTTTGTTCAAGATTTAGTGCTGATCTGGTTGAATATGGTGATGAGGTATTTGTTTTTCAAATTTAAAACTATTTTATTTTCTTTGATGCAAAAAATATATATGCTTGTCTACAGTTTCTAGTTTTCAAACTAGCAGCTTTGCCCCTAGAGGTAATGGACTGGGTTTAATCAGTTTATTTCTAGAAAATTAAGTTGCATTTTTAAGAATTTTTTGTGAATATTGTTTACAAGATTACCTATATAGAAACAAATACCTACTAAAAAAAAATTACATACCTAAAAAAATCAGATGAAAATATTTGTTTAGGCTGACTTTGACAAGCTTGTGTCCTCCATGGCTGATGTTAAGTATGTTCTTAAGAATGAAGGAGCCTGTGTAAAGAAAATTGAAGATTCTGAAACTGAATATAAATATAACTTTTACACTGGAGCTACAAATATTGGCTTTAGAACTTGGGAGGTAGGCATTATTTTAGCACATTGTAATAAAAAAATAGAAATTTGAGATCTGATCAGGGATCTGAGGAATAAGAAATTAGAGCCAGATTAAAGTCTTTCCCGATGATCACAAAATAATTCCTGTCAAGTATATTGATTGAAAAGTATCAAAGCTAGGTATTAGTTTGATTCAAACATCAAGATTTACCAAGTGAGAAAATGTGGTAATAATACTTAGTTTACCAGTATGATTTATAGTCGAATGAACTTTCTTGATTCTTCCCTGATCAGATATACTATACTAATATCAGGAAAGGTGGAAATGCAGAAATGCTTGTAATAGTGGAAAAGTTACTCCTTATTCATTTTGTAATACATTAGATTTCATGAATTAAAAAAATATTGCCTCTCTTGTATCTCTTCCACACAATTTGCCACCATTTTAAAAATTTCAGACACCAAGAGATGTGAAAGCTGTGAATCATATTCCCTGGGACGAGGGAAGGCCTTGGGATGGAATCTGGTTATGTCTCCTTGTAAATATCTATATGAATGTTACAGGTATTTATCATTTTTATACAATGAAATTCAATCAAATTTAGACAAGCTCATTTTTTTCTGCCAAAAACCAAAAGAAGTTTTATGTTAATTCTGTTTCATTGCAGGACCAACAACAGGGGTTTTCCAGCATGCAAAAATAACTGATGAAAGGTATGTATACCATTCTTGTAATTGCATTATCCCTGTAGGTGTTCCAAAGGTATATTTCATAATTTATCAATAGGAGAATAGGGGGAGGGGGTTAGTAATTTTCCTATAGACAATGGCAACACTGATCCATTACAAGAACATAAGAATCTTTCTTTCTTTGCTTAATTTTTACAATGCTTACAAAAGGATCTACAAATGGACGGGGAGATAGACAAAGATCCAATACTTTAAATCAACATAAATATGTTTTAGATGTGATATGCCAGTTTCCTGTCCCACATGCATTTCTAAAAATCCTGTCATAACCTTGAAAATTAAAGGCTTATGCCAAATCTCCAAGCTAAACAGAATCTACAATGTGGTATGGAGGGAGGATGGTAATATTATGTTTTTAGGTATTAATAATTTGCAAATCATAAACTCACTTTATTATTCTGATAAGAATTTTATGACTTTAATATATCAGGGATATTTTTGTTACATTTATCAAAATAGTACTTTATATGGAAAATTTTAAAACAGAATGACTTATATTCTTATTAATTTGATTTTAGTTCTTACAAAGAACGTATTTTGTACCAATCTTTTAACTTGAAACTAAAACTTAATTTCAGGTGAAATATCCTCAGAAATAGTTTATGACCATGAGAGAAAAGTTTGGAATTGGACTGATGCAAATATACCTGGTGGGGTTGCAATTATAGACAAACCATTTAGATCCATGCTCATTGGTAGAAATAAAGTAGATTTTACAAATATGAAGGTAATAAAATTAGTTTTTAATTTTATTTCAGTTTCATCAATTTTAAGTTTACAAGAACGATCATATATAATATATATGAACGCATGAACTACATTCCTGAATAATAGAATAGCTGCACCACTACAAATCTTCAATTTTTATACAAAAGTTTTACCTCAGGAGGGTTGTTTGGACAATGCAAAGGAAGATGAGAAAATAATTGACATCACCCTGACAACTTGTAAAGATGATGACTTTACCTGTCATAATGGTCAATGTATTCCTATAGCATCTAGGTAATTATTTGAAGAATAAAATAGAGATGAATCATTTTTATTTATATCGGCGATTTTAACAATTTTAAAAGATAAAGTTAGATAAAAATAAATTCTTTGAAACCAGTCATTGGTCTTGACTGCAGAAAGGAATAGTTAAATGAAGAGTTTTAATATAAAGAGAGAAGATAAACAAAGAAAATATGCAAATTTTGTTATGAATGACAGCCAATATTTAATCTTAAGGTGTAATCAGTTTGAAAATTGTGCCGACGGCTCTGATGAAAGAGACTGCAAATCTTTGGTCATAAAAAGTAATAACTTTATTTTCGCGCAAATTTCAATAACACATGTTATTTGTTGTTCCATATCATTTCCCACTTTAACCCCCTCCATCTTATTTTCTATCATTTCTACACTTCATACCATTTCTAATTCACAAGTTTCTTCTTTAGCTTATGCTGAGATCAAACAAAAACTGTACTTAAAATCATATTCTTGTTTTTTTTTGTGTAAAACTTTCATATGTACGTTTTTTTATAAGAATTGTTTTAGATAATTACAACCGAAAGATTCCACCCTTCAGATTGGATCCTTCCACCAATGAGATTAAGAAAGCTGATGTGAATATTTCTGTTGATGTTGTGGATATGCTTAGTCTTACTGAGGTATAATATTCTATAATTAGTGTCTCTGTTAGTCTTATAACTCAAATAAACAAAATTAAGTGAATACATTTTTAGTTTTTTAAAATATAAGGTTTTGTTTTTGGCTTAATATTTCGACTAACTGAACTGATTAAGTTTTACAATTTATGGAAGCTTCTTATATGTCCTGGGGTGGTTTTAAGTGTGTGATTTTTTATTTGTGTCCGGTTTTTTTATGCTATTGTTTTGTTTTCCTACACTTTTTATGCAGAGCTCTTCGATGCTAGGCTGGTAGCCAATAGTACTATTGGATTTTTTTTAATGCATAAGAGTTAAAAATTTGGAATATTTACAGGTTGATCTTGAATTTGAATGTAAGTTTAAACTTGTAATGGAATGGACTGATTACAGGTGATTTTTTATTTGTTTTAATAATAAATACACACAATCAAGCTAAATTTTCAGATGAAGGAATTCTAGAAATGGAGACAAATTTTTGTCATTTTTACATAATAATGTTTTATTTAATTCCATTATCAATACATTTTCAGACTCATTTTTTTTTATCTATTTACTCTTTTTTTGAGTTTTGATACCTTATTTTTCTCCATATATATTATATAGGCTGGAGTTTTGGAATCTGAAGGTGAATGATGAAGCCAATGCTCTGAGTACTGAAGAAGAAAATCAAATATGGGTTCCAACTTTAGTATTCAGGGATAGTTAGGCAGCCACCACATTTATAAACTCTACTCTTAAATCCCTATGATGATTTTTTAGAAAGATTTTTGTCTTTATATTCAATTCAACTCATACTCTTGTTCAATTCATATTAAAGTTATGAGTTTTTTTTTGCCTGAAGATTAAGATTTCAATCCTTATGATCTGGCAAAGTAACAGGATCTCTAACCGCTGAACCAATATGGTTCTCCTTTACAGCGTAGCTTCTCATAGATCCTGGGAAGGATTATATCTATTTTTGGGAAGGGTACTATAATCCTATCGCCCCTAGAAAAAAATATGCCCTCCTTCCCCCCCCCAATTTTTTAAAAACTTTTTCTTGTAACTACTAAACCAATAAAGTTCTCCATTTCAGGGAAGCTTAACATAGGTCCTTGGATGTTTCTATTCTATTATATTTAAGTTTTTGGTAGTTATATGCTATTTTTCTTTCTATTGTCCCTTTCGAGTACACAGCACCCAGAAGCTAGGGGTGCAGCCATATTTAAATGTGTGACTGGCTAACTATCCTATGAATGAAATTAGTAATACCAAGGAGAATGATATTACCGAGAGTGAGAACAAGGCTATTCTAATTGTTGGAAGACGGGCAGCACCCAAGTAAGATTACTTTACAAATAGATTTATTACCCAAGATGATCAATCAGAAAAATAATCTGTCCATCTTAATTTATTTTTGCAGACGAAGATTTTTTTGGGACAAAACTTTTGGATGATATAATTTCCCCAATCAAAATTTATGCTAAGAAATTCGACTATTTTTATCTGACTCATTAGAAGAATGTAATAAAATAATTGCTGTCCATTCATAACAAACTGTGTACACTTTCTGACCAATAATATGGTTGGATTGGTCCTACTTTGTATTCCTTTTGATTGAATTAAGAGGATAGGTAATAAGATATCTGGATTTTTTATACTCATTCCATTGCATATAAAACGATGTCATTTATTTTCAGGCATAGTCAGGACTTGCAAGGGTTGGTTGTCTGTCTGGTGTTGAATTCATTTTGTGTATAAAAATTATCATCATTCATTTATATTTCAGGCCAAGTGATAGTTTTGAAGAAATAGATATATTTAGCGGCGAAGACAGTATACTAAAACTTCAAAGAATTTATACAAAGGTTTGTACTAAACAAGCGGCCTCACTCATAGCCTCTAGGGTCTTCGATTCTAAAGATAAGGCCTAAAGCTTACTACTATGCCTAGACTACTTAATGATGTAAACTATAGAGTAGCTTTTTTTTAATTAAAGACTAACAATCGGAAAAATACTTTTTTATTCTCATTTTTTAAATTGACGCCACGTTTAATTGCTTTTCTTTATTAAATATTAAAATTTAAACAAAAGTTTGTTTTATTCTTTTCCTTATTTCTGCTTAATTGAATACCTTTATTTACATTTAATCAGCATTGTGTCCCAAGCAAACTGTTTTTTGTTTGTAACTTATGTTATGCACTAAATTTTTAATATCATAGTAAAAAAAAAAGGATTTGGCAGCCTACAACTGACCGTTTTATGCAGATGCTGTATTTCCTTGAACATTTTTTTACCTTTGTGGATTTTTCATCATTTACTAAGTATATTTGCGATTACTTTTATTTAATGAAATCTTCCAATTTTTAACATTTACAAAACGGCCTGCTTTATTGCATCAAGATCCATGACAGATCTATATAGGAAATAAACGTCTATAAATGAGCTCAAGTCTTCCAATGGTAGAGTGGTTAAAACTGATAGTGCTCCAATAATCCACATTAAACTCTCATTGACCAAAGCGATAAGACCTTTATTTTGTTTGTTTATGGAATGAATTAAGTTTTTCACTTCATGTTGATATTTGAATTACATTGAAGTATTTAATCCTTATTTCATAAATAAAAAATATACGTTCATAATAGAGTAAATCTAAGAAAACTCTATTTTAAAATAATTCGATTGTGGCGACACTTCCTTTGTGTTAAAATATTAAAACTAAAATTTTAATCATATTATCCCTTTGATGGTAATGTGAAAAAAAATATAATTGAAAAAATCTTTTTAAAATCATTTAAAAAAATAAATATTTACTTCTTTCTTTTAGATAATAATGGCGGAGGAGGAAAATTGATTTATTGAGAAATAGACAAATAGATATGTACTTATAGAAAACTAGCCAATAGCGAGATAGTTATATTGAGCCAACTCTAGTTATCCCATATTAGGCTGCCAAAACCTTTTTGTTATACTAAGATAGCTCAAATAATAAAAAAAATTAACCGTGTTAAAAAAAACTGCGTTGGACACCCTTAATAATTAAATTTTATATACAACATGCCTACATTAATGATTTATGTATGAATTTACTTACATGCATATTTTAGTAGCAAAGTTAATAAATTGATTCAGATTTATATAAACATCTTTTAGGAGTTTAGATGTGTATATCAGCTGTCTATGTATCCTTTTGATACTCAGGTAAAGTTTAGATGTGTATATCAGTTGTCTGTGTATCATTTTGATGCCCAGGTAAAGTTTAGATGTGTATATTAGTTGTCTGTGTATCATTTTGATACACAGGTAAAGTTTAGATGTGTATATTAGTTGTCTGTGTATCCTTTTGATACAAAGGTAAAGTTTAGATGTGTATATCAGTTGTCTGTGTACCCTTTTGATACACAGGTAAAGTTTAGATGTGTATATCAGTTGTCTGTGTATCCTTTTGATACCCAGGTAAAGTTAAGATGTGTATATCAGTTGTCTGTGTATCATTTTGATACACAGGTAAAGTTTAGATGTGTATATTAGTTGTCTGTGTATCCTTTTGATACACAGGTAAAGTTTAGATGTGTATATCAGTTGTCTGTGTACCCTTTTGATACCCAGGTATAGTTTAGATGTGTATATCAGTTGTCGTGTGTATACTTTTGATACCCAGGTAAAGTTTAGATGTGTATACCAGTTTTCCATGTATTCTTTTGATACCCAGGTAAAGTTTAGATGTGTATATCAGTTGTCTGTGTATCCTTTTGATACCCAGGTAAAGTTTAGATTTGTGAAAGTATACCACTTTTTTCAAAACATGGTTCTAAAAAAACAATCCAACACTTTGTTGACATCAAAGTGACATTAATATTTTAAATGGAGTTAGTTAGTGTTTTTACGCATATTACCTTGTTGAGCAAGAACTCCCCCCCCCCCCCCTGTATAAAATATTAATTGAAAATAAGGTAGAGGGTTTGATTTTGGTTTGTTTGATTTTTAGTTTATTTCAGGTTAGGTCTTATTTGATACTGGGTAGTCCCACAGGGTAAGGGCACCACAGGCATATGTACAATATGATTAGGGACTCCCACAGAGTTTTAGACATAAGGAAAAACTCCTACCTTTAACTTTGATTTTAATTTTAAAAAAGCACCAGTTATTTCGACTCCATTTAGCATTAGAAAAATTAATAATTATCTTCATTGTTTCTAGATTTGTACAATTGATCTGGATGTGGACGAATTGGCACAATTTGGTGTACAGCTTGTACCTTCAGATATTCATTGGGGTAATTCATTTTTATACCTCCACCCCCCAACCCCCGTTTTGCCTCTTCGGGAAAAGATCATAAATGAGGCAGTATTTATGTCCTCTAATTTTTTTGTGGTAAATTAATTTTTGGGTACTATTTTGGTTTTACTCTAAAACTTTTTATGTTACTTAAAATTTCTTTTCAAAAATGCTGATAGCTTGTTTTAGGTTATTTATTTTTTTTCATTCTATAATATTTTAATTTTTTTTAGCGGGAGAAACGATTTTAACCTCATACGTGGTCAAAAATTACACTCTGGATTATACAAATATGGGTAATTTTATTTTTTCCTAAAATTAGTTTATTTAAATTTAATATTTTATTACATATTCATAAGTTTTTAGAAATGTATGGTTAAAAGTAAATTTTTTCTCTGTAATTAGGTACTTAACGTAAAAAAGAGCCGACAATCTTTTCAATATTGTTTTTATGCACTACAAGCCAATTTTTATGGCTAAACTTAATATGATCAAGATCATAAAGTTTGTACGTCAGTTTTAAACTACAGACTAAACTTTCATTATTTATGACTAAAAATCTGTATTTCTTAAATTATTATCTCTTTTTCTGCTAATTTATACTTTTTTTGCTGCAGAAGATCCAAATGAAGGATTATTTGTAAAGGTAAATATATTTTTTCAGCCTTACCATTTCAACAACAACATGTTCACTTTAGACTAATTATCTTAAATATTATTGTTTAATAGATTCATTATCCCTTATGATTAATCAGACACAAAAATCCGCATATTCAAAAAAAGTTTGTTAGACGGTTATTGATATTTAGTGACATATTATTCAATCCCGTAATAGGAAAAATATATCATCAATAATGTGGTCGAATTTTTCTTCCACTGTTGTTCTATTGCACCAATTAAAGGATTATACATTCTATATTTATATAAAACTGTTTTAGTTAACGTTGAAGAGACGACTGTTCAGTGAAATTATGACAACCTTTCTACCCTCAGCTCTCATACTTATCATTGTTTATTGCTCCAACTTCTTTAAGGTATTTTCATCAGCAGACAAAGGATAAGGATACCCATAAAAGCGAAGCCTGACACAACAGAGTAATACAAACGATTTTTAAAAATGTACATATAATAACAACGTATCTGATATTCTAAATTTTTTTCAAGTCTGCGCTAAAACATATCCTAAATTTGCAACCCTTTAAGGTCCCACTTCCCCCCGGTCTTTCTCGCTTTTACCATCTTTATTCTACAACTATTCAAATCCATCCTCGCGGGCACAGAATGACAGCAAATCTGGCACGGTCATCCAATTAAAAAGCTAATCTTTTTTCAACTTTAACAAATCTTTACAAATGGCCAAAATACTAAAATATCATAAAATAGGCGTTCTTTAATTTCAGGTTCCAGGTATGATCCTAAATGTTTTTATTTACTCAAATTTTCGTTTTTTAAGGATTTCTTCTTTGAGACTGTTATTATGCTTAATCTTACTGCTTTACTAGGTAAAATTTCATTTAAAAATTTAGTTTCCAGTTTAGTTGGCCCTGAGGTGCCTATGGCCTGGGTCAAGTAAAATGGTATTGATTTTTTATTATTATTTGTGGAAAATTGTCTATAATACGATACGATTCATGATTTTTAAGATCCAGTGGATGTTAATCGACTTCGGTGCTATACTGGAAAAAAAAATATTTTAATTTCAGTATTGACAACTCTATTTGTAAGTGTATCATCCTATCTACCTAAGACTGCATATTTAAAGGTATGTTAAATGTTTGATTTTCATTGAATTTTCAAAAAAATTATATTTTCAATCCATTGCCTTTTTTGTTGTTGTCTCATTCTAGAATAGGCTAGGTTAAGTAAGGGATCCCAGCTGGTTAATTCTTTGTGTGGGAGGGAGAAGGGAGAAGGGAGTGGTCAAAAAAGGGTGGTTAAGGAGATGGTTTCATGGTGAAACCCCAAAGTTAAAAAAAATATTTGCTCTTGTTCACTGGCTTTAAAACTAATAACGCTAATTAATTTAATCCAAACTATTAGTGTTTTAACTTTATTTAAGATGATTGATATTTGGCTGCTGTTTGCTCAATTTATACCATTCTTTGAGGTACATTTTTATATAAACCCACTTTTTTCTATGCATGTTCGCACAATTTTTGATCGGAGCCAACAAGCATTTTTAAGGGGACTCATAGCAATTATATAGACTGGTTTCAATTGCTTTTTTAGCCCCACGGCACATTTGTATTTAGCCGTTTCCTGACGCGCTAAACTGTAATTTTAATTCTGTTCGTCTTTCTGGTCAAATGTTTTGTTGTGGTCGAACTACACAAAAAAACCTTATACTATTATATAAAGTAGTAAGTTTTTTTTACTGAAGAATAAGATAACACTAACCAATGAACTGATTATGCTCTCTATCATGTTATCTACTCTCAATGGTCCTGTGTTGGTTTTAAGCTATTTCATTTTCATATTTAAGTCTTAAGATAGTTTTAAGCTGCTTCTCTAACACATTACTGCCCCTTCCAAACAGAGCCCCTAGATGATAGGGGTCTAGCATCTAGTAGATTATAATCCTAACCCTATATATCTAAATTTTTGCAAGGTATTGTTGCACACATTTATTGACTCTCAAAGAAAGATGAAAGAGGACAAAGAGGTGGAAAGTGCAAAGTGGATGAGAAGAATTGCTGTAAGTTAATAAAATCATTCATTGTTCATATTTAGTAGTAAAGTTACTCTATAAGTTTTTGTGTATGTTTTACCTTCTGTTTTTATTGATAGGGTGGTCCTTTTTTCACTACTAACACTTTAACTTATTGATATTTTTAAAAAATTACGCATGCGTCCCCAACAAATTTTAGCTGAAGGCTCTAGAATATTTTGTTTCTTCTTCTCTTTCTATGTCTTCCTTCTTTCTCTTAAACTGTTTTTAACCTATTTTTGAATGGGGGGTCAAAAATATACTAGGACACTTATAGAATCAGACTGCAGAGCCCAAATTTGAATTAAGTTCCCAATAAACTTTTTTGGGGGGATTTAAAAATTAATTTTTAGTGTTGCTGTAATCATTTTGACCGAAGCAAAAGCTCTTTTTTTACTTCGGGTAATATTGTGGCTTACAGAACATTTTTATATAATTCACTTTATATTGATACAATAAAAAAACATTACTCTGTTCATTGGAAATAATTTTTTTTTCCAAAACAATTAATTTCATTGAAAAATCTAACATTTACAATAAAACAAATAATTCTGAAATCTAACCAATAAGAAGTCCTGTTTTATATAATTCTTTAAAATTCAAAAAAAGTGATGAACTGAAATTAGTTTCCGAATGTGAACACATTTTCCTAGGTGTTTCCCAATCCTATCTCAATATTTGCTACTAGCTATAAAACCTTCAAACTTCAAAAAAAAATCAAAATTTGAATGTATTAACGATTTATACATTATACATTCAAAGTTTTAATTTTTCAAATTTTGATTTTTTTTTTTGGAAGTTTGAAGGTTTTTTAGCTAGTAGCAAATATTGAGATAGGATTGGGAAACACCTAGGAAAATGTGTTCACATTTGGAAACTAATTTCAGTTCACCGATAGCCTGATATCTAGTTGCCGAAAGTGTACGCAGTTTCCTGGGTGTTTCCTCATCCTAGCTCAATATTTACTACTAGCTAAAAAAGCTTCAAACTTCAAAAAAAAAAATCAAAATTTAAAAAATTCAAATTTATAATGTATATTGTATAAATCGTTTACACATTCAAATTTTGATTTTTTTAAGGGAAGTTTGAAGATTTGTAGCTAGTAGTAAATATTGAGCGAGGATGAGGAAACACCCAGGAAACTGCGTACACTTTCGGCAACTAGATATCAGGCTATCAAAAAAGTGACTTATTTCCAATGTAGTTAAATATTTTTTATATAATTAAAATGAAAAGAATGAAAACCATGCACATAAAAGATACATACTTTTTAAAATTATTTTAAAAGATAAATTTGAATAATCTTATTTTATAACACATTTGTATATGTGACAAAAATAAATTTGTTGTATTGCATAAACATTTGTTGTCATTTAACCCTTTACAGCCATTTTTTATGTTTTTAAAATAAGTGAGAGAACACAAACATATTAATGTTAATTTGTTGATATATTATAAAGAATTAACTTTTTAGTGAATTTTTATAGTAAAATCATAAGGCCTAATTTTACTCTATACCACAATACAATATTTATGAAGCAAAACACTCTAAAAGCTACGAATTTTACCCAAATAAAAAAAGATCTTTTGCTTCGGTCAAAATGATCACGGCAACAGTAAAAATTAATATTTAAATCCCCCCAAAAAAGTTTATTGGGGACGTAATTCAAATTTAGGCTCTGCAGTCTCATTCTACTGGTGTCATAGTATATTTTTTATACATGTTTTAAAAATAGGTTAAAAACAGTTTAATTGTTGACCTAATTTTTTAAACAGCTTTGCTACCATTGATTGTAAGTATCCTGGTTCAAAATCCCCTAGCCTAATGTTTTTTTTTAAAGAAAAAATCAATACCTTAGGGTTCCACTTTTGGTTCTTTAAAAAAAGTTTTCTTTAAATGGGGATGGGAAGGTTATTTTAATCTCTTTTATTTTTAAGGAGGCAAATGAAAAGAAAAATAATCTTGTTCATCCCATGAAGGTATGCTAAACAAATATTTAGAAATTCACCTATTTCAATGTTTTTTTTAGTAATAAAATGTATTTTCTTTTTGCTTAAACTTATGGTTGTAAAATTTTTTTTGTCGATAACTTTGTCTTTAGTTTGAAATAAGTGTAACCATCAATGTATCTTACCTGTTTTAAAGATAGCTTTTCATAAACAGGTTGAGTCCGTACTTATAATTATTTTTATATTTGTATGTCTAATATGGATGCTGTCATCATTGTTTAATAAAAAATTTATCATCTTTTGTAGAATAAAATGTCTAAAACAATATAAGATTTGCCCTCAATAATACTTTACTTACATTAATTCTTTTAAAAATTACATACAAATTTTACCCTCTTTTTAGAGTCCTCAAATAATAGAAGTAAAGGATGCAAATGGTTTCTATGCCAAGGTAATATCAATATACACATAATCCTTGTTGTTTTTGTTACTTTTATTACCTACTAGCGGCTTCGCCCCTAGCCTCTAGGGGCTTTGCCCCAAGAGGTTTGATCAAACCAATTTTTCGTATTTTAGATTTAAAATAAAAAAGAAAAAAAAATATTTTTTTTTTGGGGAGGGGGATTTTTTTTGGGGGGTGGGGGGGTAGTCGACCCCACTATTTAAATTTTAGTTTTAAAAAGAAAAAAAAAAATTTTTTGGGGGGTTATTTTTCATTTTTGGGGGGGTTAGGGGTGTCCCACTCCCCAAGAAAATAGTTATAAACCTTCCCAGGAACTATGAGAAGCTACCCTGTAAAGGAGAACCCGATCGGTTCAGCAGTTAGCGAGATCCTTCGCTACAAACAAACAGACAAACACACAAACAGACATCGTTCTACTTTGTATTATAGATTTTAAAAATGAGAAAAATCAGAAAAATCTGAAAAATCTGAAAAAGTATTAAACAATCCATGAAAAAATACCAAGATATCCCAAAATAAAAAAGTATGTCCGAAAATAAACCTTGGTAATTCCAAATTTTAAGTTTAGAAAATCTGTTACGCACAAACGGACGGACGAGCAGAAAACTTTTTGGGTACCACTGTTTTAGAGATCTTCAGGGCCTTAGGATTTTGTTTGACAGGATCTGGTGACACTAGACGAGAAGGCAAAAACAGATAACAGAAAGAATTTCTACGACGGGTTGGACACTGCGGATGAAAACAATTTTCTCAGGTATTAATTAGGGATTAGGTATTTAAAAACAAGGATAATAATACCACCAACGCAAATATTAACATATCATGAAGGGAGACAAACGAATATAAACATATTGAGTAACAGAACATTAAATAAAATAGGTATCGTATTTTATAAAGTAGTAAGGTTTTTTGTCTTAACCTTAAGATCTATACCCTTTCTGCCCCATATAATACAGAACCCCTAGAAGCTAGGGGCGTAGAATATAGTTACAAATAAAATAGACTAAATTACGTAAATACAATAGGCTTATTGTACAAGATTGTTTTCAAAAAAGAAAAGGATTAATAATATTAAAAATGAATTTAAAAATGTGAATTTAATATTCTTTATTCTATTCTTTATTTTAGAATAGCAGAGATGATCGCCAGAAAAGGAACCTTGACAGTTTGTCTTTTATTCTCTGCAGTTTTCTGGACAATTGGACTCTCACATTATATTTCAAATTAAACTAGAAAACAAACTATAACAGAATATGCATATAACAATCTTATATTTACAATAGTGAAACTATTCTACAATACAATTTCTACTAATTAATCTAGAAAATTGTACTATCACATTATATTACAAATTAAACAATGAATAAACTATATCAGAAGATATAATAATGTTAAATTTAATATAGTGAATATATTTTCTACAATCCAATTTCTACTAATTAATCTAGAAAATTGTACTCTCACATTATATTTCAAATTAAACAAAGAAATAAACTATAACAGAATATGCATATAACAATCTTATATTTACAATAGTGAAACTATTCTACAATCCAATTTCTACTAATTAATCTAAAAAATTGGACTCTCACATTATATTTAAAATTAAACAATAAATAAACTATATCAGAATATATAATAATGTTTAATTTAATATAGTGAATCTACTCTACAAGCCTAGTTCTATACTAGTTCTATAATTTAATCTGTTCCATTATATTACAAATTAGACTAGAAAATAAACTATAACAAAATATTTAATAATCTTATATTTTTAATAGTGAAACTATTCTATAATCCAATTTCTACTAATTAATCTAGATAATTGGACTTTCACATTATATTTAAAATAAACTATAACAAAATATTTAATAATCTTATATTTTTAATAATATCAGACAATCTTGTATTCAAAATATTGAAACTACACTACAAGTCAATTTCTATTAGTTCTTTATCCTAACTATTTTGTTAATCATATCCTAATTAGATATCTAATGTTAAATAATGTACAAAAAAACGATTTTATCTGCAGGATTAGAACCGGTTCTCAGCCGTAATAAAAAAATATATATTGCATTGTAATACAGACAATTTCCATGAATATTAAAATAAAAATCATGAAATTAAAACCATTTTGATATCCCGGCGTTTCGGTCCCTCGGATCTAACAAAATAGGTGTTAAATTTTCATTTTATTATGCACGGAAAGCTGTCTATTATACGATGTGATAAATAACTATAATCAATAAAATAAAGACTTACTTTCATTGTAATTAAATGAAAGTTGAAAAATTCAATTAAAATAAAAAGTAATGAGAAATCCACCAGAATAAACTAGATAATGCATTTTTAAGGGCAGAGGTTAATTCGAAATGTATATACTTAGTTGCTTGGAAAATACGTTTAAAATGTTACTTTTTAATACCTTTCATTGTTTTTAAATTTCATCCTTCCATCAAATATTTAACCGCCAAAAATAATCAAAAATCGGCAGTCGAGTGATACATTTTTTCAATAAATTACAGCTGATTAAATCATAGAATTTAAAAGCAGTCGCACAGCAGCCAGATTTTAACAGCCAAGCAGCTCTTCTTTCAGCAAGCTCAGCATTTCTATTCACACAACTACAATTAAATCACGAAAAAAATTCTATTTCTGAAGGCAAAATTTATTTGGATTGAATGCATTTTAAAGAAAAAAGATAATTTGATTTTGATTAGGTTTCTGACTCATCATCAGTCAACATGTTTAGACTTTTGTGCCTCCATTTCTGCATAAAAAAAAAAAAACCAACAACTAAATTATTTCGAAACATAGTGTTGTTTTGGAGAGCTATTTATTAAGACTGCCGTGCCCCCCACTCCAAAAAAAAATCAGGTTTAATTTACTGTTCAGGAAAACCAGAGGTTCATTGGTGAGCGATTTATTGAATCATTTTTAGCATTTTTTTGTACTTTATTTACTTACAATAATTGGCGTTTTGACTTTAAGTCAATTTGCGCTATTGCAATTTTGCGGAAACGTAGTATTACCAATCAGTCACCATATTAATCTTAATTGTTTTCAAATGTACTATATTAAAGTTAGACCGGGTAATGGAATTATTGATAAAGAAAACTTAAAAAGCATAAACTATACAAATGATGATGAAAACCATTTATTTTTTGAAAAAAAAACGTAAAGTAAGAAAGAAAAACTTGCTTTCTGGAGTGCTTTCCCAATAAGTTCATGTCGATCACTGAAACCCCCTTACTCTTAAATTAAAATTGAAGGAGGATTTTTTTTCTACATTAAAAAAGAATATTTCTAAAAGGATAACGCCTCCAAATTAATCTCACCTAACCTATCTAAATTAAGTAATAAATAAACAAAAAATAAACTACCCCACACTCTTATTTCAATTTTTTAAAAAATAACAGGGGGAGGGGGCGCCTATATTAGAATTCTAGACCCACCCTTATGATAATAATGCGCCAGCCTAAGTTTTCGGTTATTACCTCAATTGCTTAGTTCTTTTAAAATCAATTCCCTATCCTTAAATTTACACATTAATTCTATCTAGAGTTATTTTAAGCAACCCCATAATTCACTTTGTCTATTTTCCATCCGTAGTGCTAAACGTTATTTTATTCCAGCTACTATTCCAGATAGACTGCTGGTTTTTATATGTGTAATGATGCCTTTTACCAAAGAGCATCTGTCATAAAATATCGTATTGGTCTATCGGTCATGCTACAAATACATACATATATATATTTTTTAATAAAGTTTTATTTATTACATATTCTGTATCTTTTTCTATATTTATGACATCTGAACATCTGCTTTATAACTCAATTTATCCTTTTTATCATCCATGATTATTGACACAATACAATCTGTCCCGATTTTGTATTACTTTTGCGGAACATGATTTCAGTTACGTCATATTTTTCTTTCCCGAAAAAGGGAAGGGGGGAAGAAAATCTCTTCAAAAGAGATGGGGAAAACCCCCTTTTCTCCCATCTCTTTTTTCTTCCCACCTTCCATTTTTTTCTTTCCCCCTTCCCTTTTTCGGGAAAGAAAAATATGACGTAACTGAAATCATGTTCCGCAAAAGTAATACAAAATCGGGACAGATTGTATTGTGTCATGATTATTTTGTGCTTGTTTTCTTATGGATGATGACATTCTTATTTTTAATTTTAATTACATATCCAACAGTGTTTCTGTTAAAAAATACTTTATTGCAATAAATTTTAAATTAATGTCACAATTAAGAGCTAAATTATATAAAGAAGTATAGTTTTTTGAATGTATGTAAAGATCTCGCTAACCACTGATCAGATTGAGGTTCACATTTTAAGAAGCTTCATATAGTTTTAGTAGTTTTAAGCAATTATTTGTCAAAATTGAAATCTTTTTGTTGCTTTAGGATTTACTTCTAATATGCGCAAAAATATGTTTTTACATATAGAATTACTAAATGATTATTTAGACAAGGTGAAACAATTTTTTAAACAAAACAATTTATTTGGAACATTTTTAAACAAAACAATTTGGAATATTTTCCAACAAATAAATGTCAATCAAGAGTGAGGGGGGAGGGGAGAAAGAACTCATAAATGAATGATAGCTTTCCCAATAATCCGTAAAATTGTTAGCAAGCTTCCAGTCAAATGCGCTTTTTAAGTCTAACTGTTGACTAAATGTGTGGTATTCGGCAACCGTGAGCCATGCCTATGGCAACCCTGACCTGGGTTCGGGGAAGGGCCGAGGGCCCTCCCCCGAGTCCTGGGGAAGGGGTCTGCCGACCCCCTCCCTATGCCTAAAATTAATGATAGATTCTGACAGCCTTATTATGGTTAAGCTGTATTGTTAATTCCCCCCACCCTTTCCAGGGATGGGGGATCATTATTGCCCAAACTGACTATTGTATATGTATTATATTGATTCTGTTTATGATTATTTATTCCTATCTGTGTATTTATTGTTTGTTGTATATAAAGTTAGTAACCCTTAGACCCTGAATAAAGAAACAACTGAATAGACTCTGTTTATTATTTAGTGATTGCTAGAGAAGCGTAGCTTTTCTATAGTATAGGTGTCCACGTCTGTTCACACTGCCGTAGTCATTTGAACTCTGGTGTCTGCCATTTATCCTAGGCGGATACCACAACTTTTGGTGACAGCTGTGTGAGATTACGGCAAACCACAAGTGTAGAGCGGACGCGCAGCTGAGGCTAAGGTACTCCCAGCAGTGAAACTGGCAAAACTGACACAAGCAACCTGAATTACCCACCCTGGATAGCAAGGTCTAACTCTGCATCCGGCAGTTGTGGAAGCGAAACCTAGCGAAAGACCACTAAGTGTGGCGGAACCCGAGCTGCGGAGAGTAGCGACATTCGACGAGAGACTGCGGAGAGCAGCGAAACTTGACGGAGAACCGCGAGAAGCGCCGACATCTAACGGAGAATTGAGCGCTCAAGGGCTGAAACAGGCCTGCGGACGGGGTGAAACAGGCCAAATAAGTGCAAACGGCTGAAAATAGGCCAACATTTACTGCAAGAGATAGCAGGATCCGAACCTGCGGCGCTGCAGGAAGGGACATTCCCTGCCGCCACCAGCCGGATTCGGATACACGGCGCTGCAGGACGGGACATTCCCTGCCGCCGACAGGCTGAAACAAGCCAAATAGCTGCGAGCTGCGAGCAAACATACGAGTGTAGTGTACCAAGCAGAAGAAAACTACGTTAACTCCAAGTATCCTGAGAGGCTACAGCGCAGCCACCCATCTAGAAAACAGATATTATATCACATTTTAGGGATTACCACCCTAGTGTGAAGGCTGAACAATAGATTTATGAGCAAGGCTTGGTAAACAAATTTGTTGTGTATTGTGATAAAGCCAAAAATAGAACCTAGATGTAATACAACAATGCATTGATAAACAATCTAACCCCCCAAGCCTTCAGCACAACAAATACACCCCTTATCCCAACGGAAGGGGACGGGCCCACCATTAATTGAAGAAAATACAATTGAGGTGACATAACAATAAGCTCAGGATTAAGGAAAGGGCACAATTACCTCACCACACAGTTACTTCAAACCTACAGCACCCCCCCCCTCCCCATAGGGGGGAACGGACGGTTTTACCCCGTCCCCTCACGCGCTCCCCCTTCCTACCCACACTTGAATAAGTCCGCCCACGGTGTGGAGATAGCGACCGGGAGAACAGAGCGCCATTTACGGGTCGCGCAGCAGACCTCGGGACGCATAACAAAATTCAACGGACGAATAAGACAAAGAGGACCAATGAGAGAGCGGGTTGAGGGATAGGTGCGCGTTTTACCTGTGTGCACGAATCTGCCGGTGCGTAAGCGCGTTGCAAGGAAAGGATATTTCACGCACACACACACACACAGGAGCGGAGCTACTCCATAGCATCCAACAGAGATATTTTTAGAAAAAAAAAGACTTGCAAGCTCCTCCCTCCTATCTATAGTGTGATAAGGAAAACCCAATCAGTTCCTGACAGCAGTTCAGACCCTCAACAGCTATCTACACCTACCAGCCTACTCTACAACTCAGAAAACTAGTGACAAGTACTTTAGGTACACCTAATTTAAATCTTTGTAGTTAAACTACCAACCTAGTGATAAACAGTGTTGGCTGCTAGGCTAGAAAGCCTCAAGTGTAAACCATTTATAGTATTGACTTAAAACTTCGTGTCCCGCCGCTGAACCTTTGACCCGATGGAGCAGCCGTAAGCGCCAGGAGGCGACCAGCTCCAAGGATGGCTCCAGGATGATCCCCAGCCGGCTCCAGCCGAGTACCGCAAGCTGATGCTGAGTAACCGGTATCGAGGACCGCCCAAGCAATCCTGGAATTCCCACATCCGGAGACTCAAAATGTCATGGGCGGCTTACCGTGTGCCTCCCCATGACACACTAAACCGCCGCAACGCCCTTTTACTATCCCTGGCGGGGCAAGCGGCGGAGATGGCCTCTCATCTGTTTGGCGAGGCAGGCCAAGCCTTGACATACGAACAAGTCAAGGCCGAGTGTGAAATGTTATTTCGTCCAGCCTTTGAATCCCAGACCCTGAAGCAAGCCTTCAGGGATTATAGGCAACACTCGACAGAACCTATACAAGCATACATATCCACAAAGTGTGCATTGTATAGGGAGGCCTATAGCCATGAGGACCTTGAATTGTTGATAGACGAATTAAATCGTGGCATTCGTAACGCTAATGTGAAACGTGAAATGATGGGTCATGAGATCGCCTCGGTACCTGAGTACACGAGGCGAGCCATGTTTACCGTCACAATGATCACCAAGCAGCTGAAGGAGGGTGTGTGCCTAGTGGACGCCACCGACGGGCTCACGGGATCAGCCAGCGTCCAGTTGCCCCAATATGATGAGTCGGAGCCAATGGAGATTGGCGCCTTGGCTCCGGGTCTCCACCAGATGGGGAAGGTCGCCCCAGATGATAAGATTCCAGGTCGCTGCTACCGCTGCCATGGGAAAGGCCACCGAGTCCGAGACTGTCCGATGCCTATGGAGGTCAGCCTAGAAGAGAGACGCACCCAGCCACGCCGTGACCGTCCTGCCAAATGCGACCGTTGCCACTATGCAGGCCATACGGCGGCCGAGTGCAAAGCCGACTGGGACCAGGTAGCCGGCCGGAGACGCGTCGCTGACAAGGGCGCTCCCTCAGGAAAGCCCAGCAGAGTAGCCAACATGGAAGGGAGCGCGCCCCCAGCAACACTCCAGCAAGCAGCCGCCCCCAACGCAGCGGGCCGAGCCGACGGAATGCCGCAGTTTGGAACCGTCCCAGCTAGGATCAACGTGCTGGGAGGAGCGGCTGAACCCAACCGGGTTGGTCTGGGCTTCAGCCTCAATCACCTGGGACCGGAGTTCGTGCAGCCCACCAACATTGCAGAGCCAGAAGTCCTGAGGCCTCAACCCTTCAGCCTCAACATGATGGGGCCTGCCAGACCGAGTCTACCCAGCAAGAGTGGAGGGGCGCTACCCAGCGCCACTGAGACGGTGTACGGGGAGGCCCTGGCGGCCGCTGAGCGAGAGAGGCAGGAGGCGCTAGCCAGCGCATCGGAGTCGATGTATGGGGCGCCATCCGGCGCCGCCACCTGGGAAGGACGAGAGGTGCGCCCCCGCACCCCCAAGCTGATGTCTGGGGCAGCAACCGCTGCCGCCACCTGCGATGACTGGGGGGTGCTATCCAGCGCCCCCACCCTGGTGCCTGGGGCGACAACCGTCGCCACCACCGAGATACCTGGATCCTGGAACAAGCCAGCAGCCCCAGAGGGAGGGGTGACATCCAACACCCCCAGTCAGCCAGCGCCACCAGCCCTTAGGGAGAGCCCAGCCATACACCATCCAGCGCCCCCTGCCAGCCGAGGGAACCCAGCTGCCCACCATTCCCAACCGAGCCAGGATAAGTTAAATTTGACAAATGTATTGTATCCAAAGTATTGTAACCCTCCAGCCTTGCCTGTGCCTCCCGCACCAGAGGCTGGGGAGATTGAAATTTGGGGATATAAGGACTTGCCTGTGCCACATGCACCTGAGTTCCTAGGGCAGGGGAGGGACGTAATCCAGGGCGAGCCTGTGCCACACGCACTCCAGCCCCATGCCACTGGGCATGCCATGGACAAGGGAAGGGACCCCTTGGGGCTAGGGGAGCCGACACCCAGGCAGGCGCCAGTCGCCTGTCAGTCTGTCATTGGGGAGGGTATCGGGATGCCCCGGGCACCCAAAGATAACGCTCAATGGAAATTTGTATCTAGCCAGGAGCAGCCTAGCAGTGTCCAGCCCCAAGAAGCAGCCGTGGCCCGAGCCGAGGATCCCCAGCCGCGTGCGCGAGGTCGATGGCTGTCTGGTAGATTCTCACACTGGTGGATGGTTCTGTGGGGACTACTGCTCGCAGCCGTGTGGCCTACAACTAGCTACGTCCTGGTAGGGTGGGACTGTGCCAACCCCACCCATGTCACAGCCTACAACAAGGAGAAGATGTGTAGCACGGAGCCGCTACACCAGGAGGTGCCCTTGGGCCATGAGGTACATGTCCTGCAGCAAGTCAAGATTAGGGAAACAACGGGATATAGCTGTCAACTCACCGTGTCCCAGTGGACATTTAGGTGTGGAGTATGGGGCCACCTCAAGGTGACCTCGGTCCCCACCCTCATGCGGCCAACCAAGATTGATCCAGAAACGTGCCGAGACCTGGCCAGGAACCGAGTCTACACGCTGCCAGGCAAGACCCAGCCACTGACGTTTCAGCTGAACCATCCCCTGTTCTTCACCCTCGATATGGTGGGCGCCTTGGTCAACAGCCCCGAGGGGGTGGGTTGTGAAGGGGAGGACGTCCATTTCAAGGGCCAGCTGTACCGCAATGAATTAGTGCTCCAGGAACGACGGCTGCTGGTCAAGGAAGAGACCTATGTAGTCGAGAATGGACGGGTGGAGTCCCAGTCTGACCACCTGACCCTAGAGTGTCCCCATTCTGAGCTGTCCTGCATCACTGGGGAGGCCACCTACGTGTGGGACCACCTGGGGAGAGATTGCCCCTTGAGGCTGATCCGCAGCCTCCAGCCTAGCCTAGTGATGGATGCGTTTCTGGTTGACCATCAAGCCCAATTCTTCATCAACATGACTACCCCCACCTCAATAGTGAACTGCGACTTTGAGGCCCATGCCACCAACCACCCAGCATTGTTCGTGGCAGCTGACCCGGCCGCGGCAGCGCTGCCCAGAGTATCGGCCAGGGACGTGGATGTCCCCCTGCAGGCCCAGATACATGCAGGTTACATCGGATTTACCCTGGAGACTCGAATGAGAAGCACCGCAGCAGAAGAAGTAGCGGCCAATTGCTGGAAGCTCCAGCAACTAGACCCGGCCCATCCGGTGCGTGTCCAGGGGAGCACGTTCTCTGTGCTGAGGGGAGATGTACTGCTCCAGCTTACCTGCCAACGCAACAAATATGTTGTCAGGGAGAGCAATGAATGTTGGGACAAGGTGCCGGTGGAGCCCACAGGATTCGTAGATGCCGTGACAAAGGTGTATAGCGGCCACGCCACCAAAATTCCCTGCTCCTCCACCTACCCCCTAACTGTGCACGCTGAGGAAGGCTGGATAGAGCTAACCCCCGCACCTAAGAAGAGGCCACCCCCGCTGGATACGCCCAAGCAGCTGCTGACAGAGCCCTTGGATGACTTTAGTTCGGGAGGCTTGTATTCGCAGGCTGAGCTGAACGACTGGCAGCAGCTGCTAGCGTTCCCAGCGTATAAGGCCGCCATGCTGACCGGCCTGTCGTATGGCTCATGCGTTCAGCAAGGTAGCTGTTCAGCCACCGGAGACCATGGGATCGTGTCCTACGATATCGACCGACTGGCGGAGGAAGGAGAAGCAGCCCTGGATGTCTGGGCTGGGTTCAGACAGGCTATTCACGAGTGGGGAGATGGCGCAGCCATACTGTGTTTGCTGTTGTTGATTCTCAAGCTGCTGGGAGACTTAACCATCATTTCCCTGGCAGCCGCACAAGGAGGTGTACGGGCCGCCATGAACGCGATGTCACAAGTGTTCCTGTACCACCCAACCTTGTATCGTAAGGCCTTGGTCAGAGCCAGACTCACCCATGCCAAGTCCCGGGACTTTTCAGTAGACTGGGATGCCATTCCTATCAGCCGGGAAGCAGCCGAGGAAATGGTGTCCATGCAATCAGCCGATAGTGGGAATGACCGCCCAGGCAGGCCTGGGCCACACTCTGGGAAGCCCCGCGGCCCCTCGGGAGGCCAGGCTGTTGCTCAGACAGTCAACCTGGTAGCCAGTGCCCCAGCCGCTGCCAACAACAACCAGAATGCCCCGCTACTGACCGGCCCCGCAGCGGCTGTGCCCCACGCCAACCTGACACCTGCTGGCGCCGAGCTACGTGCCCAACAAAAGCCAGCCTCTACCTTCTATCCCACGTTGGGAGCCCATCAGCCCTGAAAACCACCACTAGGATTCCATTGAATCATTATCGCTTGTATATAAATTAGCCCTAAGGAGCGGGCCGAAGGCCTCAACCACTGTCGGAAGTCTGGCAGGGAGACCCCCTCCCAGCCTTCCGAGGGGAGAGTTGTGGTATTCGGCAACCATGAGCCATGCCTATGGCAACCCTGACCTGGGTTCGGGGAAGGGCCGAGGGCCCTCCCCCGAGTCCTTGGGAAGGGGTCTGCCGACCCCCTCCCTATGCCTAAAATTAATGATAGATTCTGACAGCCTTATTATGGTTAAGCTGTATTGTTAATTCCCCCCACCCTTTCCAGGGATGGGGGATCATTATTGCCCAAACTGACTATTGTATATGTATTATATTGATTCTGTTTATGATTATTTATTCCTATCTGTGTATTTATTGTTTGTTGTACATATATAAAGTTAGTAACCCTTAGACCCTGAATAAAGAAACAACTGAATAGACTCTGTTTATTATTTAGTGATTGCTAGAGAAGCGTAGCTTCTCTATAGTATAGGTGTCCACGTCTGTTCACACTGCCGTAGTCATTTGAACTCTGGTGTCTGCCATTTATCCTAGGCGGATACCACAAATGCACAGTATAATTAAACGCATATTTAAAAAAAGTTTGACATAATAAGCGCATTTGACTGGAATCTTACTCACAACTTTACCCAATTTTGCTAAAGCTACTATTCCCTTTGTAAAATAATTTTCTGTGCATAAACCATTTAATATGAAATTCTTTTAAAAACCAACAATTAATTTAAAGCTTTATTTAAAGTTTTATTTGTATTATGAACCTCAATGTGAATAGGGCGTTATCCTCTTAGAATTTTTTTTCAATTTGGAAATTGTGGTAACCCTTCCCCCAGGTTTCATAGCTTTTTCGGGGGTATGTTTGGGGGGGGGGGGGTACTAATATCGAAAAAAGATATCAAGATCTTATTTTGGACAGGGTTATGGCTACATTCTACAATGCATAGAAAACAAATATTCTTTAAAGGTTTACCCATGTACTATTTTGTGATTTTAACCAATATAATACGCAGCTAATAAAATTGAATGAAGCTTTTTGTAGTGCTCATAAGGAATGACGTCATACTGACCTACCATTGCATTGGTCAATTAAAATGTATAATGGCATACCATTGGTAATTTAGTCCGTGTTGGCCATTAATATTGTAAGACGTCATATTTATATAGGCACTATAAACAGCTTTAAATTGGAGTTAACCTTTCCCATTAATGATAATAATACACTTCACAGCTAAAATGATAAGTCTCAAGTATTTGTTGATTAAAAATTAATGTGCGTGATTAAAATTGTATTTAATGGAAGTTTAGTTTGTAAATGACCATTAGAGAAGCAAGAATTTAATGTTTTAATAATTAATGATTAATTTACAAGTTTATGTCCATTAGTTATTATTTCCATATTCACAAAATTTAAATCAAATATATACTTTCCAAGTTGCTTCGCCTCTTTTGCACCAAGATGGGATGTTGGTAGTAGATCACTACTTGCTAAAGACCGATTTTTAGGGATTTTAAAGGGACAAGATAATGGGCAATAAATTGGTGTTGATCCCCAATGATGATAAACAAATTTACCCCTTGTTTTGATTAGAACATTGGTTACTAAGTTTTGAAACTGCTAGTTTGAATTAACCAATCCAGTTTTTGAAAAAGCATCAAAATTTTTACAGCCAACGAATATTATTAGTTCAGCCCCAGTATACATATTCATTGTTCAATTTCCCCTCCCTTCCTGAAAATAAGTTACAAGTTTCAGGAGAATGCTATGAAGTCAGGAGAAGCGTTAACATTAATTTTCTTAGTTATTAACTTTAAAGGTAAGAAAAGTTTATTATTTAGAACTTAAAGAAAAGGGTTGTACAGTGAAGAACCTAGTAAAAGTCTCTGACTCTGATTATGACGTCAAAAAATAACCATGAGAGGCCACTATTGGTGAATTACAGTGTATACTGGCCTTTCATTGGCTAATTTTTTTTACGTCATAATCAGAGTCAGAACCTTTTACTAGGTTGTATAGTAAACTTAGCGAAGCAGGAAAGAAATAGAAACTACCGAGTATAAGTCAAAGATACAGTTTTATTATGGATATTTAAACAGTTAATCGAAGAAGCATACACAATTTTGACAAATGCGCAGAATGACACATTTTTACAGATCTTCCAACAAGATGACATACTAATAGAACGATGTATTTAAATTTGTCTAGAGAAATGTTGTCCCTAACCGCTAAAAAATACATTTTAGGGAATGTTTATAAAGCCTGTGTTTACACTCGATTAATTCAGTGTAAACCCTCCTAATTGTTAGTAAAGATTTTCGGATTAATAACTCGAAATTTCCTTCCGTTATCAACGGAATAGGGGAAATGGGTTTTCTCGGCTCCTATTCTTGTCAACATTATAGAGCATTATTAAATATAAAACATCTATGGTACTGATCGGACTACTATTAAGCGGCTTGTAGCTGCTTTTATATTTTTATTCCACATATTTCCCATTTAGTGCTTTTGGTCTGATTTTGAAATTTTTGTTTGGATAATAATTATTTCAAAATAAATTTCTCGTCATTCTGTAGTATAGAGTTCCCAAACGTCGGGTCCCTACACGGCGATAAGTCAAAGTTATCAGTTGGTCAAAATTTTATTTTCTAACTTAAATTGACAAAGAGAGGGGTAGGTTTCTGATAGAATCCGTAAAGGTTATGTGTTATAAGTAAAAAACAGTAGTAGAACGATCAAAATTTATGTTAACTTTTTAAAAAATTTTTTGTCTATAGTTCTTTTCAATAAGAAATACACATATTTAGTGAATATTATCGTTCTACTAGTATTTTTAAGCCTTAAAACACACACCTTTACGTATTCTACCCGTGTCCCCCTCTCTTTGGTCGCGGCCAGATTAGTGGCCTTAAAATAAGCCGGCTTAGCTCACAGGTGCAAGGCTAAATATAGAACTGCAAACAATAGGCAAACAATCCTACTAACTAAAAAGCGCAGCTACTCTTTCCATACCCCTATTGTCGGTTTCGCACAACCACAATTCCTTACTTATACTACTTATACTTATGGATGTTGTCATCCTTGTTTTTATGCTTAAGGCTAAGCCATCAATGATAATTTTTTTTCCAATTAATTTTTAGGTTCCTCTGGAATAAGAACTATATATGTTTATGCAAATGCTGGAACAAATGTAGAGGTAAGATTTTGCAAAACTGCATTAATTTCATGAATTGAATAATAATTCTTCAAATAATTTATGTTTTTTTTAACCTTTATTAAAATATATAAAGTCTCCCTGATTTGTAAACGATATATTATTCAAATTTTTAGGGGTATTTCAGAATTTTTTTTTGATTAGTGGTGTGGATTGGTCCTTGTTCGTCCTTTGTTTACAAATATACGCTCTCTTAACAAAAATTTAAGCCTTCCTTCTACAATATTTTGGTTTTTAGTAACCTACCCCAAAGCTGGTTTATTAATTACGACGTCTACGCTTTCGGAGCGCTTTATGCATAAAACACCAATTTAAAATCATGTTCAACCATGATATTTTTCAATTGCTAGTTTTTATTCTTAAAATTTCTAATTTTGATAATATTTGTAGAAAGGTTGCCTGGAAGGGTGTAAAGATCACGAGGTTATCCAGGTAGATCTGGATATTCCCTGGCCCAACCAATATTCATTCTGTTACAGGTATTATATTTACAGGTTGTATTTACGTCCAGTAAGATCTCTCAAATGAAACGTTTGTCATATTATTTAAAAAAGGCTAGAATTTTTTTAGAAGTTTTATGGCATTGATTGATTGAATTTCAGCACAATTCTGAGCAAATTTGATTTTTTAAATTAAAATTGAATAGGGGGATTTCCCCTTGACCCCTCCTCGAAAGGAAAAAAAGACTACTTTTTACTTTGACACAATATAGAATGAATTTGTAAAACAAGGTACACATTTTGCCTACCCCTTTGTTTTACTATTTTAAAAGGTCTAGAATTTTTACAGGTTTTATACCATTGATTGGTTGAATTTCATCACAATTTTAAGCAAATTTGATCTTTTTAGTGAAAATTGGTTGAATTGAAATAAAAGAAACCCTTTTTTTGGTTTAACTACACATTTTATCTCTTTTTTGTTTTGAAATAATCTAGAAAAAGAACCTGTAGACAAGGTTTGCTCAATTAACGGTAATTATGAAACCATTGGCTTTAATGTGATCCTAAATGATATACCTCCCCCTTAATAAGACTCGGAATGAAGCTTTAATGGTCAGGGTTAAATGATATATGTTCAATTTAATCTAGATACCATGCAAAAACGTGGGCAGGGAAGTATGATGTGGATGTTGGCACAGATTTTCTCACCCTCGGCAAGAAAAAATCTACAGATGGAGTTGTAAGTAAGTGAAATATTAATATAATATAAATTAATAGAAAAATTGTCAAAAAACATGCATAATATTTGTAAAAATAATTCTAACCTGTTGGGGTAATATTTCGTTTTAAAAAGATGTAGATAGCCTATGGCTATGCCTATACATGCCATATAATAAGGGCATGGTGTGGGTATTTTTTCTCCTCTAATGAATATTTTAAAAAAAAATATTTAAATGGATCCTTACAAATAAAGTAGAAGTAGATGTTTATGTCTGTCCACATAATCTGGTTTCCTTCATATAAAAGCATTATATAGGCTCGAGCATGTTTCTATTTATTTTAGGGGAGTGTTCCTCTACCCTCCCAAGAGAAATCGCGGCTGAAAACCATAAACCATCACAAAACCTTTAAATTAAGAAAAATAAATTTATTCTCCCGATCCTTTAAAGTACTCCTAGAAGCCTCTAGGGGCGTAGACGATAATCACCTTTCAGGGAAGGAGAAGGTATATTGTATATGTCAAACTTTACTCAAAAGAATTGCTTTACTTTATATATCGAATCCTATTTTTAAGTCAAACTATCATACATTCTGTAGGGTTAGAATCCAAGTTAATTGAATCTATGATTCTTTATTATTTAAAAAAAATAATTGGCGAAGATTTAATGATTATTATAATAGATAGAAAATCTTTATCATATAAATGCTTTATTTGATCCTAAAATACCAGATTTTTAATAATTTTCAGCATATGTATGTTTTATATTTTATAGTTTTACAAAGATTTTGAAAAAAGGAATCATTTATTTCAGCAATGGAAGAAGGAGTCTTCTATGGAACTTTCAAATCAGGTAATATCATTTTAAAGCAAAAATAATAACCTGAATTACCAGTTTTTAGGTAAATGATAAGACAATTTGTATAATACAGAAGCTTTGTTATCTAAATGGGGTATTCCTGTCCAGTTTTTTGTTTAGGAATGAATATTTCTTACCCGAGGGAATAAATGATGGACCGATAGGTCATCATTTATTCACGAGGGTAAGAAATATTCATTCCTAAACAAAAAACTGGACAGGAATATCATTCTCATTTAAACAAAAAAACTCATTTTTTTATGCTAAAATGTGGTTTAATTTTGGTTTTCAATTTTCATTTATTTCCCGGCTATGATCATTTATATCCCTGATATCAAGTTTCTTTTAATAATTAATAAAAATTCTAAAATCTTCCAAAAAAAAATTAAAAATCTTCTAAAAATGACTACCTCCGGGAAATAAATGAATATTTACATCCACTATTTAAGGGGTTGTTTATATGGGAATGTGTATTTATTGTTTAACTCTCTGAATAACTTACTCACTCCTCACTCAGATTTTCTGTATACAATCATAATGTAAATTTGATTTATTTTATGTAGCAATATGGACGGCTGTTAACAAAATTGGAGATGGATTTGAAGAATGGATCGAAGTTCCCAATAATGAGGAAAAATATTTATGAAGTAGCAATTATGTGCGTTTTCTCCTTTTGGGCATATTTTCACCCTCCCAATCAAAATTTTTATTGCTAGGATTAAAAAAAAAAATCAGGGAGTTTTTCATTGAATTCTCCTCCCCCCACCCCCCATCCATGGAGAGGCTGGAGGTACTGTATCCATTATGCATTATTTAGCATTGCAATTAATAATGTGATATAAACTTATTTCATAAGTTTCTTTAAAAACTTTTGTGCATGATCAAAAATGCTACTTTATTAATATTTTTAAAAAATCAACAGGATGATTTTCCTTTACTGATTTGGAAACACAGATGCGTCAAGTAAGATTTCAATTTTTTATTAATTATAATTGTCATTCTTATTTTATGTTGATCAATTATTAACCACAATGGAATGTTTTACTAATCAATTCTAAAAGTTTGCTTCTATTTATAGATTTTGCCGTAGTTGTTAAAAATCATGATACTTTGTATATTCTTTCTTGAGACTCTACAAAGTGTCCGAAAAAATGAGCCGTGTGACGTCATAAAAGGGAGAGGAGAAGTGGGAAAGGAAACCCCTTAAACCCTTCACACAGCCCATTTTTTCGAGCACTTTGTAGAGCCTCAAGGAAGAATATAAAAGTATTTTCACTTTTTAACGACTATTTTTTTAACGAGTGGATCAACAAACCAGCCCCTTCCCCCCCCCCCCCCCATCATCCTCCAATTACTAAAAAGTTTGTTTATAGCCCCTTTGGAGAAGCTGTAACACATGACTCTTTAAACCTTTCTGCTGAAGTTCAATTTCTATTTTGATGAGTTTAAAATTTTAAATGAATTTAGCATTGATATGACAACTGGAGAAGTTTCAGTTCATAGAAAAGATGGTCCCACGAAAAATGTAAGTTTTTAATATTTTAGCTCTTATTGTGAATTCAGAATTGTTCTATCGGTTTCAAACTTTGCATATCTTTGCTACATGGTAACTTAAATACTTTTATAGTCAAATTTTATTAATTAATCGAAATTATATATTTAGGCAACCCTATCTCAAATTCCTGATTATTTTTCTAAATACACTGGCAATGTTGATTACCTTGGGGTTGGTTCTATGAGAAGCTTAGGTAAATAAATATTATAATCCTTATATAAAAGTAACATGATGTCTTTCTCCTTGTCTGTTTTTATCGAAGGATCTCTCCAACCACTGAACCACTTAACAATGTAACTTCTCATACGTCTTGGGAAGACTCATAACTAATTGGGGGAGGGTAAATTTTTTTTCTTTTTTCTTTATAAAGTTAAAATTGAAAAATGTGGGAAAAATTTCGACTCCCTTAGCATAATTAAGTATAAAACATGGATACCAGTCGGACGCCTTTTTGCAGGTTTTAGGCTATATTTATATTTTTCACATTTTTCTCCATATCTTTGGTGTTTATGGTCCGATTTTCAAAATTTTTTCAGTTATAAATATCAAAAATAAATTTCCTCTCGTTTAAAAGAAATGGCAGTCAGGCTGCCTTTTAGCAGGTTTTGGGCTATTTTTATATGTTTTAATATTTCCCCATATCATTGGTGTTTTTGGTACAATTCAAAAACTTTTTTGAGTAACAGTATCAATTTTCCCATTGTTATGAGCATCTTTTATGTAGTCATCAGATTTATTTAATACTATGCTTGGATTTGGATTTTTTCAGATCATTGGTAAAAGTACTAGAGTTACAAACGAAACTCATACTTTAATTGATCAAATTTATACTAATGATAAGGTTGAATATTTAAACTCTGGGGTTATTATTGATTCTCTCTCTGATCATTTTATAACATTTTGTAGTATTAAACAAAACAAAGCAAAAAATTCAAAAGGCCCTAGCTTTGTTTACAAAAGAAATTTTGATGTTCATAATAAAGAGGTTTTTAAAAATTACATAAGTACTTTAACATGGAATAATGTCATTGCAAGCAGCTGTCCCAACGAAGCTTATGATATTTTTTGGGATGATTTTTATAATATTTTTGAACTTAGCTTTCCTAAGAAAAAAAGTAAAGATTAATCGTAATAAACATTGCTTAAATAAATTTGTGACCAAAGGTTTAATGAAATCTAGAAAAACTAAACTTAATCTTTCAGCCAAAGCTAAAAGGTCAAATGATGACAAACTAAAGTATATTTCTTATTGTAACTTATACAACTCTATATTAAAAAAAGCAAAAGCCATTTACTATAGAGAAGCAATTGAAAATGCAAATGGGGATAGCAAGAAAATTTGGAGAACTATCAATGAGGCATGTAATAAGACCAATAAATCAAATAAGACTGATAAATTAGATGTAAATGGTGTAATAATTAATGATGAAATTGAAATAGCTAATGCTTTTAATAATCATTTTTCTCAAATTGGGGAAAAAGTTTCAGCTTTTATACCTAATAAAGATATTGATTTTAGACAATACCTTTCTAACCCAACAATTCCCTCACTTTTTTTAGCTCCTGTTAGTCCTGGAGAAATTCTTGAAGTCATTATGAACATGGGAAAAAAAACATCACAAGATGTGAATGACATTCCTTTCCCTTTGTTACAATTTGTAGTGTTAGAATAATTAAAACCTTTAACACATATTTTTAATTTGTCAATTGAAAAAGGCATTTTTCCTGCAAATCTAAAGACTTCAAAAGTTGTGGCAATATATAAAAATTCTGGCTCTCCACTTGATGTTAACTACCATAGAGAAATAGCAATAGTAAATCAAGTATCAAAAGTTTTTTAAAAATTAATTTGTAGGAGGTTACTAAATTTTTTGTACACTAATGATTTCTTTGATGAGAATCAATTCGGTTTTCTCAAAGATAGATCAACTAACTATGCAGTTCTTAAAATAGTTAATTATATTACTGAATCTATAAATCATGGAGACTATGTTGTTGGAGTATTCCTTGATGCAATGAAAGCTTTTGATTCTGTTAATCATGATATACTTTTAAGTAAGCTTGATAATGCTGGTATACGAGGTAATGCTCTTAACTGGTTCAAAAGCTATCTGAGTGGCAGAAACCAGAAAGTAAAAGTTGGAGAATCTTGGTCTGAATTACAAAACATTAACATTTCCGTTCTTCAAGGTAGCATTTTAGGCGTAATCCTGTTTATAATATTCATTAACGATTTACATAGAGCCTCTGATAAAGCCCTAACTGTATTGTTTGCTGATGATGCAACACCACTGTTTTCACATAGCAATTTAAATGAACTTGATGTATTAGTAAATAAAGAACTTAGTAAAATCTGTGACTGGTATAGTGCTAATAAGCTTGCACTGCATCCAGATAAATATAAATTTATTTTATTTAAATCAAAATATGACAATTTGGAACAATTGTCTATTAACAATGCAAGCCCATATTTTCCCCTTTACCTTAACATGAATGACACTAATGAATGTAACATAACTAAAATTAAAATGATAAAGCACGTTCCTAATTCTGATGAAAAAAGTGTACGTGCACTAGGAGTTTTATTGGATCAAGATCTCACTCTAGTAGAACATGTTAAATCCCTACACTCAAAATTATCCAGAAATTTAAATATAAAATATTAAAACTGGTATATAATGCTAATTTCCAATCTCATATCAATTATTGTTCAAATATTCTGTCTATGTGTACTAAAACTACACTTGATCCTATTATTAAAATGCAGAAGAAAGCTATAAGATTAGTCTCAAAAGTAAAGTATAATGAACACACTACACCTCTATTTAAGGAACATAATATCCTTCCAATAATGCAACAAATAGAATATTCATCTCTTATGATTATGCATGACTATTTAAATGAAACTCTATCTCCTTCTTTTTATCCAACCTGGATTAGAAATAATCACCTAAATGGTAATTACAATCTTAGAAATGGCAATGATATTCATATAAGGCCTCATAGATATGAATATCTTAAAAAACATCCAATTTTCAACTTTGGCATCCTTTGGAATAATCTAAGTGATGAGCTTAAATCTATTGAAGATAGAAACCTTTTTGCTAAATCTATCAAGTCTAAACTAATTAATGCCTTGCAATATCTATTTTTATCAAATAATCTAAATCTCCAGCTCTGTAAATTTGCAATCTTTTTATGTTATTTTCATTTTGGCGATACCACCTAGGTTCTATAAGTTTAAAGGGATCCAGGATACCTTTGTTTGATATATTTTGGGCAAAGTAGACAGATCCATAGTGATCTATTCATGGTTACCCGGGCAGAACTGATTAGGATTTAGGTTGTTTATTGTTATAGTAATTTTAATTGTATATTATATTTTTTTTGATTTTATGACTTTTTTTTGTTTAATTTTTATGCCCAAATAAATATGTTTATGTTTATGTTTATCATACAAAATAAAACAAGGTTTCGTCTTTATTTTCTCCGATAAATCTATTCTTGATTTTAAAAGATACACTTTAAATCTACTTGTACACATTCCCATCAACGATTTTATGTGCTTTGCTACTTATGGATGTTGTCATCCTTGTTATTTTATAGATGGGGGTATGGCAACTATTGCTGAATATACAGATGTCCAAGTATTTAGCAGGCTTCTGGCTAATGATGAGATTCAAGAGTATTTTAATTGTAATGACAGGGAGGGGTTTACAGGGTAAGTTCTATTTATCATCATATCGTTCCATCTGTTTGTTGGTGCATAAAAAAAGATATGCTAAAAAATAATTTTCTGGGCTGTAATCAATTTGTTTGTTTAAATTTCAAAATGTTTGCTAAAACTTTTGATTTACATTTTATTTGATAATGATAAACTCTCCAATTATTTTGAAAATAAGGAGATGGGGTGTGTGTTTTTCATTTGTTTATTGGTAAGTTATATTGGGTACTAGATAGCCCTGCTTAGTTAGGCATAGGGAACGAAGCCAACCCCCCTTTATTATTATTTTATATTAAAAATAAGAAGGGGTGTTTACCATTGCTCAACAGAAACTTTGTATAAAGCACCAGCGCCTGTACATGAAATGGCAAGTTGTTTTTTATATTAAAATTAATCTTGTCTAGGCCAATGAGAGGGGATATAGCATCCTGGCAGTCCTCAAACTTTTACATTCACAGTCCTTGGGGTCACACCACTGAATCAGATCAGAATATTGCTGACATATGCAGACCTGTACATAACAGCTATTTTCATATTCCCATCAAGTAAGAATTTGTATCCTCAAATCTATTATTGACATGATAGAATTATCTATATTAGTAATGTATTTTGAAATTATGATCCATACATACAGGACCAATTCCAAAAAGAATGTTTATTAAGATTTAATTGTTTCCATATTGAGAATCTTGCATATTCTTCAGACTTCAGCAGCATAGCATGGAATTAGACTATGTACATGATAAAGATAATGTTTCCTTCTGTAGATTAAAATAATTGGTTCAGAAATTTGGACACTGCTAGTTTGAACCTACTAAGAAAGATTAATTAATACTAATTGTACCCTAAGTTTTAAAGAGAGAACCTGATTATAAAACTTTAGGTATCACCAATGCCCTAGTTTTCTTTGGAATATAGACAAGTTATCCTAGATTAAATTAAAATCTAAAAAAGAATATGAATCCTATTTTTGAATCATTCCTTTTAATCTTAGGACTCCTTACACTACTGGTGCTCAACAGTTTTGTCAAAGATTTAGTGCTGATTTAGTGGAATATGCAGATGAGGTATGTGTAAATAGTTTAATTGTGTAATGAGTGCTGTTCCAACCTGTAATCTACCTCAATAACATCTGTTGACCCAAACCTCTAAAAATAGTCCAATGCCTGACTTTCAACAATATGAAGGTCTTAAAATTGAAGTTGAATAATCTGTTGTGACTAAGAGTGATATTACACACTGGTTTTAGTTAATTTTTTTATGTAATACATAATGCAACCATTTGATTGCAATAATTTATCTCAAGGTATATATTGTTAAATATTATGATATTGAGGTTTGTCTGTTAGCAGACTAAGGCATTTCCAACATTCTTTTTATTAATGACTTGCACTAAACATAGAAGCAGTAACTTTTTCTAATTCTCTATTTTGATACAGTGTGATCCCGCCTCAAACCATCATTTTTCAATGCATAATTTTTTTTTAGAATGAATTCAACACACTAGTCTCTGCCATGACAGATGTCAAGTATGTTCTGAAGGAAGGAGAGTGCATGGAGAAAGTAGAGGATACTGAAAATGAATACAAATATAAGTTCTATGTTGGATCAATCTATACTGCATTCAGACAATGGCAGGTGGGAATATCCAATCATATTCATATTCAGCGGTTACACCCGTAGATTTTTTTCCAATTTCAATTCTAGTTTTTCAAACATAAAGTTTTTTGCTGGGGGGGGGGGGGGGTAGATTTTTTTAAGGAGCGATTTCTATGAGGAAGAGGGGTTGTGTGAACCTACCCCAAAATAGTTGTAAACCAACCTTCCCATGACATATTAGAAGAACCATATCGGTCCAGCGGTAAGTAAGATCCTTTGGTACAGACAAACATCATGTTACTTTTATGTAAGGATTTTAAATTGATAAAAATGCCCACAACCCAAGGTAAATTAAATGTTTCAATAAGTTTCAGAGAGTTAGAAGGTTATATCTCATTCATTTTTGAAATCAAGAGCTCAGGTGTTAGTAACAATTAATATATTACAGACCCAAAGAAGCATGAAACCTGTTGAATACTTTCAATGGGAAGATGGACGGCCATGGGATGGCATCTGGTATTGCCTTGGTCTCAATATTGGTATGGAGGTCACAGGTAAACATTTAATCACAGCATAATGAATAAAATTGATTTACTAAAGTTGATTTGTATTTTTTGTACTCACAATAGGTCCTAGGTTATAAGTACTATGATGGTTCTTCTTTTGATTTAAAATCCAATTTAAAAACTAATCAGACAAGCTTTCTAATTGCTAAATGTTTTTTTTTACAATTATAAAGTCCTCAAATTTAATTTATATTTTGACACTTTTGTTGAAACCACATAGTACATCAACAAAAATATGCTTCTTATATTTATTTAATACAAAACAACTTCTCCATTCATTTAAAGTTAAAAACAGATAATAAATATATATCTTAGATCCTTATAGTAATATATTTTCGAGGCAGTATAGAAAACTTAGTAAGATAGAAATAGCTGCTTGCACCTACAAAAAGTACAAGCATGTTATTAATTGCAATGATCAATTTTTTTATTCACCTTTGAAAAAGTAAGAATCTAATTTCTAGGTCCAACAACTGGTGTTTTCAAGTCTGCAAAGATTACCGATGAAAGGTAGATACTTTTATTTCAAGTCTTAGACTTAAAATTAAAAACTGCTTTAAAGTAATACATTAGTAGTTTTTTTGCTTCATTAAAGTGAAAATAACTAATATATATTTACTTTAATGCTTTGCAGTATGTATATGATATTTAAAAACATAAATAGAGGAGAATAGTTGGTACTTGCTTACATGTGGTAGACTGGAGCACCGAAACCCCCCCCCCCCGCTTAGTTTTGACAAAAATCAAAAATAAGGGGGGGGTAGTTTTTTAATGTCTGGAAAACGGCAAGGAGGAAAAAAGCTCGGCAAGGCAAAGACTTAACCCCCCCCTTAATTTTGAAGAAAATAAAAAATAAGGGGGGGGGTAGTTTTTTCACTGTACAACACGCTAGAAAGTTGAGTGAGGTAAATCAAGTAAATCCAGTATGCCAGAGGGGAAACCTTATTACAGGGATATTCATGTTTTGGGGCATAATTTCCTTATTTATTGACTTTGGCCAGTAAAAGGTTTTAATTTTGCGCAAAATTAAAACCTTTTACTGGCCAAAGTCAATAAATAAGGAAATTATGCCCCAAAACATGAATATCCCTGTAATAAGGTTTCCCCTCTGGTATACTTGATTTACTTGATTTACCTCACTCAACTTTCTGGCGTGGTGTACAGTGAAAAAACTACCCCCCCCTTATTTTTGATTTTCTTCAAAATTAAGGGGGGGGGTTAAAAACTACCCCCCCCCTTATTTTTGATTTTTGTCAAAACTAAGCGGGGGGTTAAAAAACTACCCCCCCCCCTTATTTTTGATTTTTGTCAAAACTAAGCGGGGGGGGGGGTTTCGGTGCTCCGGTCTTCACATGTAAGCAAGCACCGAATAGTTCCTTTCGTGGCAACGCCCCTTAAGGGGCGATTCGTCGAATTTTTAAAATGGCTTTTTATAGGTTAGGTTATATTGGGTTATGTGATTGTCCAACAGGGTTAGACTATTGGCCCCGCAGGGTTAGAGCCCCCCGCTGGGGCTAGAAATAGGAAAAAACCTACTGTGAAAAATACGAAGAATCGCCCCTTATTGTGCGTTGCCACGAAAGGAACTATACCCAAATAGAGTTATGAAATCTTAAACAATATCTTAGATGTGATATAGCAGTATCCTGTCCTTCCTGTATATCAAAAGGTCCAGTGGTTACAATGAAGATAAGGGGGCTATGTCAAGTATCAAAATTAAATACTATCTACAATTTAGTATTTAAAGAAGATGGTAATATTGTGTTTTTAGGTAATAACTTAGTATTTCTGCTTTAATTGTATAAAAATGGCAAATTAATTTTCCAACTACAAAATCTGCATGTTGGACGACTCATATTAGATAATTTCCCTCAAATGTCTGAGACTTTACATTTGATGAGGATCCTGCCCAAGGCGAACTTATTACTTTCAATAAAATTTCAGATTTCTGTCAAGTAAGAAAAAATAATAGTTTACAAATGCTACATTTTCCAAAATTGAAAAAAAATCATCTAAATTGTTTTATTTAGGTGACATTTCTTCAGAAATAATGTTTGACTCTGAGACAAAGGTGTGGAAATGGACAGATTCAAATATTCCAGATGGATATGCTACCATTGATAAGCCATTAAATTCCATGTTGATTGGCAAAATGACTGTTGACTTTACTAATATGAAGGTAGCATAAGTATTATGATTTTACAAAATGTTGTAGAAAGCAAGAATATTTTTCCAAAGAAAAAAAAAATATATTGTCAACTTTATAGTCATATTTTAGCATTTAAAAATACAGCTGCTGCTTAGAAAAATTATTTCTGCAAATAATTTGACAATGACTGTCTTTTTTTCTGGAAAAATAACAATCACCAAATTGGTTTAATGGTGCAGATAAACATAATATGCCAATATAACTGGAGCCTGCAAACCTGAAAATTCTGATGAAATTAATTATTTACAGCATACCTTTAAATTCAGATAAACATAATATGCCAAAATAACTGGAGCCTGCAAACCTGAAAATCCTGATGAAAGTAATTATTTACAGCATACCTTTAAATTCAGGATGGTTGCTTGGATGATGCAAAAGAAAAGATTATTGATATGACATTGACAACATGTAAAGAAGGAGATTTTACCTGCAATAATGGGCAATGCATTCCAATTGCTTCCAGGTATTACCTACTTAATAAAAAGATATATCTAGTTTTCATTCGAAACCGATTAATTAGAACCAGTTCTCAGTCTTAACAAAAATTATGTCAACGTATTATATCCTGTTTCTACAAATAAAAAATGTACAATCATAAGATTAAAACCAGTTTTTTTTTATCCTGTGACTTTGGCACCTTGGCGATAAAAAAAATAGTTTTAATCTTATAACTGTACATTATTACATGCGCTGAAAGCTATTTGTAATACAATGTAATGTTAGAAATAACTATTATCATTTTAGGAGAAGAGATACTTTCACTTATGCATATACAACTTTTATTGGGGTACAATTTTCAACAAATCCATATAATGAATAGAGAATAAAGGGGCTTATTTCTTTTTATTATTGAAATATGAAATACTAATTTCAATTAGTATAATTCTTTTGGTGAAATGGAAATTTTGCAATAACAAAATACAAAATTTTATATTAAAAACTATCTTATTTTTACCCAATTTAAAAGTACTCTAAATATATATATGCTTAATAGATTGACTCCTTTATAAAAAAAAGTATCCATTGTTGAATAAATTTTTTAATCTCTTAAAGCACAGAATCCGGCCTTAGGTAATGAATTATTTTCTCTAGGTGTAATCAGTTTGAAAACTGTGGAGATGGGTCTGATGAAAAAAATTGTAAATCACTTGTTATAAAAGGTATAGGAATAAATTTGCTTTTAATATTGTAAGCAAATGAAAAAAGTTTTTATTTCTAAATATGTGGAACTTTTTTCAGTGTTTTTAAAGATCTCTGGTTATTCTATCTATATCTTCTGAGGGTTGGCCTGTTGAAGTAAAATGTTAGTAGTCTAGTTTAGGTTAGGGCCAAGTAAAAGGTAGCACTGAATTGTTATGGCTATTTAGTAAGGCATAAAAGAAGCACTACTACTGGTACAGACATCTGAGCTGGATCTTTAAATCATTTTAGTGGTGAGCCAGATCGGGGTGAGCCAACTTTCCACCAATGAGAGCACAGCATTTTATGAAATGCCGCGCTGTGATTGGCTGAAATTCGGCTCACCCCGATCTGGCTCACCACTAAAATTATTTAAAGATCCAGCTCTTGTGTGAGCATCTCTTTTCCGGTCCTGACTTTGAAAGGCTTTGATAGCAGGGGTGAATATATCACTTCTTTTCCCCTTTTCCTTAATTCTGAATCCATCTTGATTTGATTTTTCTCTAAAATAAGTACAGAAATCATATGGTCCAGAAATACACAGAGGTAAAGCAACAACGATTGTATCATTGTATTTAGACAATTACAACAAGAAGATTCCACCATTCCAACTAGATCCCACCACCAATCTGATCAAGAAGGCCATGGTCAATGTTTCTGTTGATGTTGTCGACCTGATTAGTCTCACCGAGGTTGGTATAGCTATTTTAGAAGAGTTCAAGCATTGTTTGCTAAGAACTTGTCTTTAGAAATTTGAACTAGCAGTAAATTCAATAAAACAATCTGTAGTGCATGTAAATCTTATTTACACTTCTACATAGCAGTAAAAATATCCTTACCAGCTTAAAAACAATATTGAGATCAATATTAGTTTTTGCATTTCCCAGAGCATGACGAAATACATCAGTACAAAAAATTAATACTTTAGGTTGATCTTGAGTTTGAATGCAAGTTCAAGTTGGTGATGGAGTGGACTGATTACAGGTAGTTTTTTTTAGATATGTTAAATAAATCAAGCAATGACATAACAATTAAAAGTGTTTTTAGAATTAAAAAAGTTCAAGCTTGAATTATGGTATCTAAAAAACAAACAAAACTGACACTTTTTTCTTTGATGAAATTAATCTTTTTATTTGCTGTTTGTGGTAGTGTTTGGTAGTGATCATGCAATTTTTCCAATCATAAAAAATATAAATGTTAAAGGCTTGAATTCTGGAATCTCAAAGAGAAGGATGAAGCTAATGCCCTTAGCAGTGAAGAAGAAGAACTTATGTGGCTTCCTACACTAGTCTTCAGGAATAAAGAATATGCAAAACATTAGTTTTCAGCAGACTTTTGTTTTGGATTGTATTAAACAAGAGTGTAAATGAATAATAAGTACTTTCTATCAAAGTGTTTATCAAGCACTTTACTTAAAGTGACTTACTTTCATTTTCCCTCATGAAAGTAATGCTTAAATGAATTAAGACCATTATATATTTAGTTACAATTTATACCTAACTTTCTAGTAGATAAAAATAACATACAGGGTGGGGCAAATAAGACCGGACAAATTCTAACTTCTAAACAAATGAACATAAAATCGTCAATTTTAACGATTTTATTGAATTTTAAAAACTGGCAAGCAAAATAGGTATATGACTATTAGATTATTCAATAAAATCGCCGCCAGCCTCAATCACCGTCTTCACCCGCCGCCTGAACCGCCCGCAGGCCCTGGTCACCATGTCCTTGTCCAAGCTGGCGAATTTCTCCTTGATGGTGGCAATGAGGGAGGTCTTTATTGTATAGGCACGTCTATTGGTGCATGCTTCACAGTAGCCCCAGGCCCAAAAGTCTATTGAATTAAGATCGGGCTGCTGGGAGGCCCTATTTTCTTTAGAGCGTGAGTAACTGCAGGATCCAAATTCACCCAACTTTAACGCTACCCTTTGACACGGAGGCTCTTATTTGAACCACAGTTGAGCTGGAACGACGTTCTATACCTTTTTGGAAATGGCATAAAAATTCAGCTAGGGTTGTCAGCGCAATTCATAGTCTAAAATGAGTTTTTAAGTTCAATATGGGTCTCTAACGTCGAGAACCGAGAAATTTTCACGATTTCACACAATTTTTGATATCTTAAAATCTGCCACGTTTCACTTTGCCGGAATACTACAGCCAAGCCACTTTAGATAGAGAGCTCTAGTCTTTTCTAGTGTCTTATTTATGTATCTAACAGTATCCCCAGCAAGTTGCATAACTCTAACTCATCTACAGATTTGCTGAGATCCGATTTAGTGGGTACTAGTCTAGAATCCAGATTATTCCACCGGCGCATTTCGAATCTGCCTTGTTGAACATAAGCGCGGCCAGCTTGGTGCACGAGCCCATCTTCGTCCAAAGATTTTTTTGTGCTAAAAGGTAATTACCTAAGCTTTTTATAGTGGGGTCAAACGTCCTGATTGGTCAAGTAGTTTTGGCGCTATGGCCGTTTAAAGTTTGTCCGGTCTTATTTGCCCCACCCTGTAGTATACATATTCCAATATTTGTCCAGTAATACCAAGGAGAATGATATCACAGAGAGTGAAGACAAAGCAAATCTTATTGTTGGCAGAAGAGCTGCACCTAAGTAAGAACATTTTCATTGACAACACAGCTATTATAATTCAAGTATTTGATACTTAATTTTAGATTTCAACAAGTGAATATATGAATCTTATTTATATTATTTATAGTATTTAGTGGTTTTGTCATAGGTTTGTTTTTATATTTAGGTTATTTTATAGATAAGCCACTCAAAACCAAGAAAACATAAATTGAAGAAATAATCCTTGTTAATCTAGTGCGGCGGGCGGAATCACGGCAGGACGAACTGCGGCTTATAGAAAAGCTTTGCTCTGAAATAAAAAACACAAAATATCTTATTTCACAAGTGTATTGAGTTGAGGGTTTTACAATTCTAAATAATTCTATATACAAATTAGGCTGGATACATTTTAATAACGTTAAATGCCTTCCCTTTTATCTATATTTTGGGGAAGGTTTCTATCTACAATGATCATAAGCTTAAAATTGGTAATTATAATAACATGGCTATACAACAGTTATTAGCGCTTTCTAGGAGAGCGTAGCTACTTCGGTTTAGGTCTGTCCACTACATTAATATGTTTAGGCCAAGTGAAAGTGCTGAGGAGATTGACGTATTTAGTGGAGAGTATAGTATCCTCAAACTACAGAGGATCTATACAAAAGTATGCAATTTTCTTATCCTATCCTCTATCCTTTTTCAAAGTAATAGGATGTCTTTTTATTCTGCCTGTGTGTAGCATAGGGTCTCGCTAAACTTTATGGTGATAGTCCTAGGATGTGTAAAAACTACTTTGGGGGAGAGTAATTTCACCCTCCCTAGTTTTATTCTTTACTATTGAAAGTTGAGGGTGGACCAATCCCTTACCCCCCCCCCCCATCCAATTTTTTTTATTCATTGACAGTGGGCATGAATAAAAAAATGTCCAGTATTTGCATATCAGTTAGTTCTTGATAAAATAATTTATTTTTTCGATTTCTGTAAGAAAAGGGATAATTCCTTTTCAAATCCACTTCTTTCATAAATTAGTTGCTAAACAAGCATTAAATTGAAAATTATCTTTGCTACTTCGAAGGCATATTGTCATAATATTCATATATTTTTGAGAATTTGGGTCATTATAGGTTTCTAATATTTGTTACTATAAATAAAAAGCTAATCTACAAGTCATTGGTCTGTTTATTGGTAATGCTAAAGCATATTTCTCCATTTTCCATTCTCCTTCCCCTATTTCATTGTTTAATAATATGTTTTATATAAACTAACTTTTAGGAATTCCGATGTGTATATCAGCTCCATATGTATCCGTTTGATACCCAGGTACATTCATTTTTCTAATGTTTTTAAGAGTAAAAAAAATTAAATAATTGATGATATAATTAAGCCTATAGTCTAAAGTCAAAAATTATATTTTTATATGATAATACCTACTTTTCTACTTTTATAAAATTGGTTCCATTCTCCTGGTTTATTTTATTCTAATTCAACAGAATTCATACATAAATAAAATATTAATAAATTTAAAACCAATTTTCAACTAATCAATAGTATGTACCTTTGAATATTATTATCACCAAGGTTTTTTCCCAATATTTGTACTTTCTAAAACAAAAATCTTCTATTTATAAAAAATATGAGTCTAAATTAAATTTTGTTAAAAAGATTATAAATTGATAATTGAAAATTCTAAATCTATCACAAAAAAGAAAATTTATTATGAATCTTCAGTTATTAAATAGTCAAACGGGAGGTGGAAGAAAAAAATCTATATGAAGCATTCTAAAAGACATTGTTGACTAATTTTTGTTAAGATAAAGTGGGTTAAATTTTAAATAACCCTTTTTTTTAAAGAAAACAAAATATATTCTCAAAATGCCAATATGTTATTTGGAATTGTTTCCCTAAATAAAAGTCAACCAATGCAATGGACAAAGTGTAGAAGTTTAAGAGTTAAAAATGAAAATAAAGTATTATTTTTCCTTATGTAGATTTGTACAATTGACCTGGATGTTGATGAATTGGCCCAGTTTGGTATTCAACTATTTCCAACAGAAATTAATTGGGGTAACACAGTTTTAGCTACTCTACAATTCAACATTGTCAGTAAGTCAGTCAGTAATTACATGCAAGATTATGTAAACTCTTTTATAATGGACTAATTGGATTGATATTTTAGAAAGTATATTGATTCTATAAATTCTTATTTATGTGTCTATTTTGCAAAAACTATACTTTAGTATAAAATCATAATTGCCACCATTCCACAATTTGCGAAGACAAATTATTGAAGTTTTATTGTGACTTTTTTACTCATGGGTAAATATCCCTTTATAACACGCAAAATGTGCTCTAAAATGCTTATTATCCCTCACAGAATCTCACCGTATCTTTGTCTGTCTGTAAACATAAGGTTAAGCTTTATAATTAGCTGTGTTGTACAAATATATCTACAGTGTGGTTAATTAATCACATTTTTACGGGTTTTTTCAACTAAAATATTCTTTTTATGCTATGAATTTATTATCAAAGTTTTTAACAAATGAATTTTTAATATTTTGACACAAAAGCAAACAACACTACAACAAAAATTTTATTTTGTTTTATTTATAAACTTTAAATTGTGAATAATATATTATTAAATTTAAAAGTTCATTGAAACTAAAATATTGTGACAAATAATCAATTATTTAATTTGTGCATAAATGTACCATCACTTTTATGTAATGTTCATTTACTACTAGATGCAAGATCTATAACTTTAAATACAAGTGAAACTGTTTGATGTCATAAGCAAAGCTGAAGAATTTAAATTGAGAGATATTTATAAAACAGAAAAAGACAGATAACTTGTTAAAATTTCATTCTTTTTTTTTCAGCTGGAGAAACAGTGCTTACATCTTATGTTGTAAAAGGATACACCTTAGAATATAAAAATGAAGGTAGAAAAATTATCTAAATTATTTAAAGCAAGACACATATTTTACTACCTTAGGGTTTTTAATTTTGACACCCTCTTTACGAGAGGTGTAATATTATGGTCAGAGGTTGGACATATTCCTTTTGATGTCAAACCCTCTACATAAGCAACATACTGAATGCGAAACAAGCTACAGTGGTGAGAGTTCGAGTTCAATTCTCCATGTGTTGACTTGAATTTCTCATTCACAATAATAATCACGTAACTTCCCCGGTTGTTAACAAAATAATGCCAAACTAAACCACGCGGTGGGGGCGTGATTTAAATGTGTAGAATACTCCTTTTCTTCAACTCAATTTTTTTTTTTTTTATATAATTGCAATGTAGTTATAAACTTTGGGTAGCAATAGAATGAGACGTTGGGTATCCCTCTAACTGAACCGATTTTTGATTAGTCAACGGATCTAAATTTGTCTCGGCCAGGATATAATTAAAAGCCTAAATCGGCCAAGGAATAACCGAAAACGATATTTATAAACTTAAAAAATTAAAAATAAAGAGCTGAATGAGTGATTGCGTCTTTCTCTTTTTATTGACAGACGCACTTGGATATATTATTTTCATAATAAATGATATGTATTTCCCATTTTAACATCAGCTAACGTGTAAATTTGGTAAGCTACATTATTGAGTAGTGTCGTTAAGTTTGGGTGGAAGAATTTTGTAATGAAAGCGAAAGTGGAGTAGAGGATAAGGGATGGGGTAGAATCGGTTATAAAAAACAAAAAGCTCTTGCCAGTGGAACAAACTCAATCACTTCCCCTGGTTGTGTTAGAAGGGGATTATTGAGTAAGTTTGCTCAGCCAGAAAGTCGAGTTACTATCGAGCTACAATCGCTTGCGATGTCGTAGAGTAATCTCGCGCGAGTTCTTACAATATCGCTAAATAATCGCCCTAATCACATCGACGATATCATACGATAAATGGTCGAAAAGGTCCTTACAGCTGCGCAATACACCCACAAAATCTTATGCGATATCGTAAGGCTTGTACGCGATATCTTGCCAAAATCGTGAATAAAAAGTACATTTAAAAAATATTTAACATCATGTAGTTTTTTTGTAAATATTTTATGTAAGTAAGAGGTTGCATAAAGAATCCATTTCATACTGTGCATGCAGAGAGAGAAATAGAGAGACAGAGAGAGACATGGTGTAAAGAGAAACCTTTCTCTGTGCCCTTCTACTTTATGTGTACTCTCAAAAGTTTTCAATGAACTTTGATAAAGTATTTTTATATTTATCATACTGAATGGCAATGATTTAAGGAATATTAAGACACACATTTAAAAATGTTGCTTTTTAAAAAAAAAAACTTTTTAAAAATACTTTTATTTGTAATATTAAACTTAAACACATTATGACAATTTTAGTTATCAGTTTTAAATTTATTTGTTTGACAGCAGAAAAAATGCAATATTTTTTTAAAAATAATGTGAAATTCTAGCGGCCAATTTACAAACTATATTTCTCACAGAATGATGTTGATTATATGTTAGTTGTGTGTCTGTTTGTAAGTGTGTGTTGACACACATAAAATGCTATTGTTTACGATTTCTTAGGGAAATCGTGGTTGCCGCGATTTTTACTACAAAATCGAATTAATCCCTAGCGATTGTTTTCGATTTTTGCTGTAAAATCCATAGAGAAAATAATAAAAGAGAGAAATCGAGGTATTTGAAGGACTAAAATAGGCAGTGGGCCTAGAGGCCTATATTGAGCAATTGCCGCGCTGAATTTTTAATGTTATTCCACCACTTTTCAAAATGGGAATATCTTAAAATTAAATATAATTTCAAGACAGTTATAGTTGCTGTTTGAAGCATAAATCTAATTTTTAAGGGATGATATAGAAATATTTTGAATTATCATCCATTCTGATGAAACCTAATGAAAGAATATAAAATTATCATTATTAATTTTTCATGACTTTGCTACTGACTTTAATCATAACACTCATTATCAGCTTATAAGATTTATATTGGAGTCTATCTAACTTATATTTTTTAATAAATAAACGTTTTTACAAATTTAATATGAACATTTGATTGTAAATTATAATAATCAGTTTTTCAGTGCCATCTAGCTTTGGATATAGAACTAGAATATCAAAGCGTTCATCAATTTTTATTTTGCCTGTATTTTTCTTGTTTTGGATTTTTGTCACTAAAGGGCCAAACCCTGAGGGGTAAATAACATCACTTGAAAATGTTAAAAATATTGTAAAAACGAGTATTGTCTGAGAAAGAACATAGATAGCATTACAGATTATTCACTTATTTAGATTATTCAGTTATGAAATTTTTTATTTAATATTTAGCCTTAGTTTTAATGTATGTCTTTGAAGTAGACAACTAGCGAACCTGGTGGCTGAGAGCTAAACTATTAATTTTTTATTAGTAAACATTTAAAAGTTTTATCATGTTAATTAGATTTAAATATTACATTTAGGCTAATTTGAAAAAAAATAAATTTTTGATCATAAAAGGTGAACCCTCCCTATTTTTAAACTAGGCGAAACATACTTTTCTGCTGCACTAAGACCGTCCGCGGCTGTTTGTTTTTTAAGATTCTAAATCAAATTGTATTTTAAATATTTTCTTTAATTTTTTTAAAAACATAATAAATTACAGAAAAATAATAATAATTAATAAGATAAATTTTTTTATATTTTTTTTACATATATAGAATAGGTTATGGTTAAGATGCAAAAAGCCGCGGACGGTTTAGATAAATAGCAGACAAATTATTTTAGTAGGGGGGAAGTAATATTTTACAATGAAATTGGGGTGAGTATTCATCCTCTTATCGTTTTTCCTTATGGTAAAATCTTAAATAAGATTTTGGCGATAAAATACTACATATTGGATGCGAGTTTCCTTACGACATTTCTAGCTGGGTCAACAGTCATATACATAATATCAGTACTACCCTTATCCCAAGCTCCTCTGCGGAGAGCGTCATTCATTACAGTGCAAATCAATCAAAAAGGGGATTTAATTATTTAGTACCCTTAAAATTCATCCCACAAAAATTTCATTTTATACTTTTTTGTAGGCAATTTAACAACGAACAAATTTGCTTTTATGATTTTTTCTGTCATTTGAAAGAAACATGGAGATAAAGGTCATTTAATGAAGGTAGATGGAAAATTACCGGATTAACCCCTCCCCAAAAATAGCGCCCCCTTAACCTATCCATCTATCTATTATTCTATCTATCCATCCGTCTATCTATCCATCTATCTATCCATCAATCTATCCATCTATCTATCAATCTATCTATCTATCTATCCATCTATCTATCTATCCATCTATCTATCTATCTATCTATCTATCTATCTATCCATCTATCTATCTATCTATCTATCTATCCATCTATCTATTTATCCATCTATCGATCCATCTATATATCCATCTATATATCCATCTATCTATCCATCTATCTATCCATCTATCTATCTATCCATTTAATTATCCATCTATCTATCCATCTATCTTACCATCTATCTATCCATCTATTTATCCATCTATCTATTCAACTATCTATACATCTATCTATCCATCTATATATCCATCTATCTATCCATCTATCTATCCATCTATCTATCCATCTATCTTTCTATCCATCTATCTATCTATCCATCTATCTATCCATCTATCTATCCATCTATCTATCCATTTATCTATCCATCCATCCATCTATACATCCGTCTATCCATCTGTCTATCCATCTGTCTATTTATCTGTCTATCCATCTGTCTATCCATCTGTCTACCAATCTGTCTATCCATCAGTAGAAGGGGAGAGGATGGTGTAAAGGGGTGGATGGGTATTCTTATTTTAGCAAGCTAAAAGTTTCACTTAATAATAAATCCATAATAAATGTGAGCATGATTGACATAAATTTTTATTGGCTAATAACTATATTTATAATGATATTATGATTCTTGTTTACTGTTTATATGTATACTAGCAGTTTCGCCCCTAGCCTCTATGGGCTTTGCTCCAAGAGGTAATTAAACAAGGATGACAACATCCATAGAAGCGAAGCTCTGAAATGGAAGGACAAACGAACACTAACACTTGTGAAGTGTCAGAACTAAATATTAATGCATGTCTATACAAAATTGTAATTAAAACTGATTAAATACATGTTACTGTTTAAGGACATACTGACGTTTTTAGGACTTTTTATAGAGATGCTTCGCTTATAACACTATACCTTATTGTACTAGGAATCAGTATTCAAAAATCAGATGAATAGGATATTTTTAACATTCAAAACCATTATTTGTTGTCATAAAATTAAAAATCAGCTTGTTATAAATGGATGTATGGACTTTCTGGTAACGATTATAGAGTTGCCGTGCTTTCTTAGTCGTACCTAACTGTTGTAGAAAACGACATGAAAAGTTTGAAATCGATAGGACAATTCTAGCCTGTTTAAATTAACCCAAAGAGCTAACTGTAACAGACGTACGGACGGAGGTTTTTTTTTTGTAAAATAGCTTTAAACCACCACAGGACCAGTAGATATATTTCCTGAAGAGTAGAATATAATCGGTTTAGTGGTTACCAAGATCTTAAGGGACGGACGGACAGACAAACAAACATTAAGCTACTTTTTATTATAGATTAACGCTCAGGGATCTAAGGAACAAAACAATAACCGATTAATGTATGTACATCCCCAATATTGATACATAAAATAATAAATTATATTACAAAATTGATTGTCTGTAGATGACAATTAGTGGTTGAAAAGTTTTGATACTCATCTTAATGAACCAACCAATAAAACATCAATCAAATTTCCTAAAGCTGTTATGCCAACGAATATAAAAACGTTATTATAAAACTTTGAAGTTTGGGGACTAGTGTAATGTCCTCTCCCTTTCTAAATAAAACTGCTGATGCTAAACATGAAGACCATGTAACTACATAATTTAAAAACAAAGCATTACCAATAGACAGACAGATAGACTACTTGCTAATTCCAATTTAGAATGATTATTAGAACACTTCGTTATTTGAATATTATCTTTACCTTTCCGCAGTGAGAGAGGGGACATTGGGCTGTTTATAAAACTAGTCCCCAAAGTTTTACAGTTGTGTGTTCAAACGTTTTAACTACTAACTTTAATCTACACAAGGGGTAATTTTGTGTATTACCATTGGGGATGTACATCAATTTATTGACCTTTGTCTTATCCCTTTAGATCCCTTATATTTGTAATAATCCATAGAAACGATTATTAAGTTACATAAAAACATCAAACATAAAGAGGTTTAGATTTAGGTTTAGCCCCCCCTTCCTCCCCTCTCAATCATTTAGTGCAATAGAACTTGAAAATATTCATTATCAACTTTAATTCAAAGTCTGATCAAATAAATATTTCTCATAACTATGTTTTTGCGTCTTTTATTTATATGTATTACATCTCACATTTTGACTTTAAAAGGGCATTTAAAAGATTTTCTTAACAAACTTTTCGTGCACCCAACCTCAGAAAACGCGCTAAAAACCCCTACGGGGGCGCGGGGGGGTAAATGAGACCAGTACAGGCGATTATAATATGTCTTTGGGTAATCAAATATCGTATTTTTAGTCGGTGGCAACCAGTGAAAACATGTTTTCTCTTACTGTCTACTTAAATGTTGATTATAAAACAAACAAAAATAAACTAAAATCTTAACTTCAACTAGAAATATTTAGGACTAATATCTTTAATCTGTGTTTTTTTCTTTTATATTGTCAAAATACATGTAGTGCATGACTCACCTGAAGTTATTTTGTCTAATTACGTTAATTCTAAGAGATTTTATAATACTTTTAAAATTGTTGGTGAAACACAAAATATATGCCTTTTTCTGTAAGAAAATTTTTGCATATCTTGACTTTCAGACTTTAGAAAGCTTACTTAAAAAGCGTATTTTTACGATTCCTTTGAAATCTGATGTACATTGGGTATGATAATACTCATAGAATGATTAAAACTTGATTTGGGGGTGGTGAATTGATGCCCCTTGTTGCCCCTATGTGCAGTGACTTAATTTGAGACACCTGCCATACTCGGCGAGGGTGAGGTAATAATGAGTAGCTCTCATGAGACAGCGGGGCAAGTCATAATATGCTTGAACGTGGAGCTTAACAGCCCTAGTGGCTAGACAAAAGTGTCTCAGCCTACTCCATGACTACTTAGGCCCAAACTTTAAGAAACTATAGCTAATCAATCAATCAAAATGCGAAACAAGTCACCATTGCCAATTGTTTTCACACCTTCCTGAAATTTAAGATTGGTTTGACTTTTTTAACTTGACCTCCTCCTTGCCGGTTTTTTTTTAATATAGAGGGGTGTAGTTGGATGGACTCTAATTAGATTTCTAAAATAAATAAAAAAAATTTTGTCGAAACTGCCAACCATTATCCTCAACTTTTTGATTACTAATGTTATCAATTATTTAAATACTGCTTTTTATGTTATTTGTGTTGGCTTTTAAAAGTGACATATATGCACTGACAAAACATGATCCATTATGAGTTTTAAAAAAGTACTAAATTGATACAAGTTTTTTTTTAGAAAATCCAAATGAAGGCATCAAAGTCAAGGTGAAATATATAATTTTGTATATTTTCAAAATTATTCAACTATCAATCAATCTTTGGGCTTTACAATACGAAAAAGTGCATTATTTTCAATAATTAACATATTCAAGTTTCAAAATTAATCAACTATCAATCAATCTTTTGGCTTTATAATAAGGAAAAATGAATTATTTTCAATAGTTAACATAAACCACTAATTTATTTTTGTATTATAATTATATTTTTTACATTTTCTGGTTATATTTCCTCGTTTCTTCTTAATTTCTTTGTGCTTTGCAAGATGATGGGATTTGAAATTCCAAAACATTTAATTTCAGTCTTAAAATTGTAAAATATTTCACCCATAGGTAATGCAGGCTAACTTACTTCCCCTTCCCATATCAATTAGCTTAAATGTGCACTAGAAAAATGCAAAGATTGATAGAAAATTGCTCCCCCAATATTTTCAAGCTACCAATAGCAGAATTTCTTCATGAAGCGGAATAAACATCAAATTCGTCAATCATCGCATATCCTTATAACTATGATAAAATGTTGTAGATGACACTAAAAAGGCGGCTGTTTAGTGAGATAATGACCACGTTTCTACCCACAGCACTCGTACTTGTTATTGTCTATGCTACTAACTTCTTCAAGGTAAATAAATAATCTATAATTATCAATAAAAATATGAAAAAAAACAGGATAAATAACAATTTTGTATAAATTTGAAAATTTATTTTGTCTACAAATCTAAAAAATAATTATGCAAGTAATTTTAATTTAGAACCCTTTATATTCTTATGCCTCTTAAATATATGACTTTCGCATTTAATTATGAAACACTTTTTTACAATTTAAGAAAAATCGGCAATTTATGACAGTGCTTAGTGCAATATTTCATTCCATATTATTTTTCATTCATATTTTAGGATTTTTTCTTTGAAACTGTCATCAGTGTAAATCTTACTGCATTGCTAGGTAAGTTGCAAAATTATTTTAATTTGTTATAAATATTATAATTTGTTGGTGGTTACAAATGTTAAATATATTTTTCTTTGTGTACAAATAATAATAGATAAAAGCTTCTCTTAAAAATTAAAGAATTAAAAGATAATATTAATTTCAGTGTTGACAACTCTGTTTGTTAGCGTCTCATCCTATTTACCCAAGACTGCTTATCTAAAGGTATGTTTTAATGGAGCAACTATATAACATCATATAACAAAAAAGTTACTTTATAGAACAAAAAACATTAAGAATATAAAGCGATTCTTTGTAATGTAAAATGTAAAAAAATGTAATTTTTTTTTAAATGTCAGACATCGCGTTGGTGACCTTATAGAATGTTACCCTATAAAAAAAACATTAAATCAGTATATTACATTGCTAACTCAAAATAATTTAAAATTTTTATGGTTTTTAGATGATTGACATTTGGTTACTGTTTGCTCAGTTTATACCATTCTTTGAGGTAAGATATAAGTAAAGGAATATATTTTTTTCTTTAAAATTATAAAGCTTGAAACAAATTTGAAGTATTAAACTTAAATCTAGTTAACAATGAGCTTTAAGAGTTCTTTAGTCAAACCTGATAATCCACCAAATAAATGTCCTTCATTATAAAGTCAAAAACATAGAATTTAATGTCAGTAAGCCTTGTATTAATACATTTCCATTATGTAGCTCAAATTTTTCATGAAAATTTAAATTAAATTCTTTTTGGACCTTGGGTGTAATGACAAAGCACTAATAATAATGATATATATACAGGGTGAGTCAGAAAAAACTGAGTTTTTCGATTTTCAGAAACAACCAGAAGGAATACAGAATAAATGATTATATATCCTTGTTCTCTGTAAAAAAGCACATCAAACTTGTAAAAGGTGTTTTTTATTATCTCTAAAAATGCGGCCTCTATGATAGGTGTATGGTGTCAATAAATGCCTTGTGTGAAAAATGTTGATCAAGAAAAATTAAAATAACTAATCTATTTTGTATAAAAAAATCTTAAAATTTCAATATTTATTTAGAAAAAGGTCTAAGAAAAGTACCTAAATGAGTTTTAAAGGTGAAATGCTTTTTGGCGCCTCACAAAAGCATTTTTAGAATACTGCAATTTGTCATTTTTTCACATTTCTTGATTGTGATGCATGTGGTTTAAAAGAATCTTCTATAATAACGTAGCTTATAGTAAAAAGAAAAAAAAACCTTTTTATTTGACAAAAAAATCTCTTCAAGATAAAAAAGTTATCAAGGTTTGAATTTTTAAAATGAAAATGCCTTTTAGAAACCCTACCCTATTTAAATGAAGTTATTATGATGGATTATAACACACAAGTATAATTTGTCAAAAGGGGGCGGAGATTTTGGAGATAGGATCCAGTCTTGCACCAAATATAGAGAAAATTCAGGGGGAGCAAGGGGAAATTAGGTAACAACATGAAATATTTCGGGTCATGAGCTGGTTTTCCAGTCATGGAGCATTAAATCTTAACAATAGATTACAACAAAACGTTTGATTTATAATGTGATAATTTAATTTAAATAAATTGTATTTTTAAGATGTTAAATATTTACAATATGATAAATACAAATTTTAATAATCAAAAAATATGTTTGTTTATCTTTTTAGAATGGTAGACATTTTTTATTATTTATAAATCTACCTAAAAAGTACAAAATAATGGCTGAAAAAGTCATCACACACACTTTTTGAAATCTTCATGCTCTAAAAAGCGCCGTTGTTTTCAGAGATATTCAAAAACACCTTTTCTAAGTTTAATGTATATTTTTATAGAGAACAAGAACCTATAATTGTTTTTTCCATATTCCTACTGGTTGTATCAGAAAATCGGAAAACTCAGTTTTTTCTGACTCACCCTGTATATTTTTTTAGGTGTTGTTGCATACATTTATGGACTCCCAAAGAAAGACTAAAGATGAGGAAGAGGTAGGATAAATTTTACAGTCAATGATTCTTTTAAGACCAATGTTGTCAGCAATCAGTCACTGCTATATATTTAATTACTTTTTCTAATTCTATACGTAAAATCCTATTGTACATACAAATTTACTGTATACTTAGACTTGAGATTTATTTCAAGGCTTACTTACTATGTTTTATCTCTTGCTGTTTATTCTGTTCACTGCTATATTAAAGCACCTTGCTGAATAGACATTTCTTTCATCTACTTTGCTTTCTCATCTTTCTATATAGGAATTGTGTTTTTTTTCTTTGTTTTCTTTATTGTAAGAAAAAAATGTTAAGGAGAAGGAGAGGGATGAAAAAAGGTCATGGAATGTTGTTACTCCTATTAAGGTATGTATTGATGATGCACAATTTAAAATGAATATAATCAAGCAATAAAGTTCTTATGTTTATCTTATAATGGAATCCACCCACTAACTGTACCTTAGCTATTGTAAGGACCTTACACTGTTGCATGGAGTTAAACAAGCCTAATCATATTACACCTTTACAATGCCTAATTTAACATAACTCATAACTAGTAATTATTTTAGTTGATTGTATTCAATATTTGTTTATTAAGTAATCAACTTTTAGACATATTATTTCATTTGCACTGCATGTTTGTTTTAGCTTACATAACAAGAAAAGTAGTAAATAAGTCAAAAAATCTATTCTTGTTCTCCACTTTTATTGATTTTTCTTTAGATGATTATGTTGAAACGAAGTCAATGTTTCATTAAAATATTTTAATTTTGTCTGTTTCAGACACCTCCTTTGTTTGAAGTGAGGGAAGCAAATGGCGGATATACCAATGGTGGTTTTAACAATCAGAGTCAAATAAACATAAACCTACCATCAGCAAAGGTACTATCTTAGAAATAAAATATTATTATTGGCAGCTGAAGCTTCCTGGGTGTTGGTTAAGTTTTCCAAGAATGGAAAATAGCCTTAAACTGTGGGGGAAAAATAAGGATATTACATGAAATGCAGAACACATTTGGTGGAATGGATATGGCAATCATAAATGTCATTATTGATCTATTCTATAACTAGGGGCTACGCCCCTACAGGCCTCTAGTGGCACTTTAAATTTTTTTATATTTAAATATGTCTATGTTGTGTTTGACATTTATGTTTCATTGAACTCTCTTTGTTAAATCAAGAAAAGTAAAAAAAATTTAGATTTTTTTTGTGATTTCTCTTAGGAGGGTACCCTCCCCCAAAATAGTTATAAACCTTCCAGGGACCTATGCAAATCTACCCTGTTAAGGAGAACCCGATCGGTTCAGCAGTTTGTGAGATCCTTCAGAACAAACAAACACACAGACACACAAATAGACATCCTGTTACTTTAGTATCTATGATACAAAGTAGAACAATGTCTGTCTGTTTGTCTGTCTGTCTGTTTGTTTGTCTGTTTGTTTTTAGCAAAGGATCTCGCGAACTGCTGAACCGATCAGGTTCCCCTAACAGGGTAGCTTCTCATAGGTCCCGGGAAGGCTTATAACTATTTCTTGGGGAGTGGGACTCAAATTTTCAAAATTGAAAAAAAAATTCTAAGAGGATAATGCCAAAATTTTTCTTTTCAATCTAAAATACAAAAAATTCCCCGATAAAATCCTAATGTACTTAAAATTTTTTTTGTATAAATCAATGTTTCCAAAATGCATAGCATATAAATCTGTCCATTCATTAGGAGCTGATATCCCGAGATGAGAAGGAAAAGGTGGACAAGAGAAAGGATTTCTACAACAATGCGGATTCTGCTGATGATAATAGATTATTGAGGTACTTGAAAGGAAATTTATATAAATAAAAACGCAGGTTAAATCCTCTAAACTACAGTCATTAAAAATATAATTTTGCTATAGTCATATTTTGTTGTTAATATTCTACTGAACTGCAGGCATGTTTTTACCTGAAAATAACTAAATGTTAATCGTGACATTCATACTTTACGTCTCTCTGTAGTTGCACTTTATATTACACTACAATATAATACAATTATTAGCGAAGAGTTGTATTTTTAGTATCGAATCTACTCCGTAATAAGGTCCTTACTTAATTTAATAAAGAAATTGAAAAAAAACAGATTAAAATCCGAGTTCCTTATCAATATAATTACATTTACCTTCAGTCCATAATTAAAGTTCTGGTAGCAAAATCATTACCGTCCTACAACTTCTTTTATTTTTAGTATCGAAGCCTGTCAATAAGTGTCTGTTATTTTCTTCTTTAGACCTTAATGCTATTGCGGGTTATCTATAATACAAAGTAGAATGCTGTCTGTCCGCTTATCTGTCCGTCTGTCTGTCCGTCTGTCTGTCCGTCTGTCTGTCTGTCTGTCTGTCTGTCTGTCTGTCTGTCCGTCTGTCTGTCCGTCTGTCTGTCTGTCTGTCTGTCTGTCCGTCTGTCTGTCCGTCTGTCTGTCCGTCTGTCTGTCCGTCTGTCACTCTGTCCGTCCCTTAAGATCTCGGTAACAACTTAACCGATTGGATTATACTCATCAGGGAATATACCTACTGGTCCTGTGGTGGTTTTAGGCTATTTTTTTCGGGATTGGGACACCCCCAACCCCCCCAAAAACAAAAAAATCCCCCCTATTTTTTTTTGCTGAAGATTTACTTGGTCCTTTTACGAATTTCGCCAAAAAAATTTTTTGATCACCCCTAGGGTCAAAGCCCCTAGAGGCTAGGGGCGAAGCCGCTAGTTTTTTAAACAATGCATTCCTTTGCTTCCCAATCTCTTCACTCCAAAATATTGACCCATATCCCCACCTAATCTAATTGTTAATAAAATTTCTCGTAATCATTCGAATCCAGTGGATAGGAACCGGTTCTCATCCATACGAAAAAACTATGTCTAGCATCGTATTATATCGAGCTTTCTACGAATATAAAAATGTACAATCATAAGATTAAAACTAGCTTTTTAGCCGTTGCCTTCGGCACCTCGGGGTTAAAAAAACTAGTTTTAATCTCATAATTGTACATTCTATATCCGCGGAAAGCCGTTTATGATACGATGCGAGAAATAACTATTCTAGACCCTGTAAAGATATCAAAAAATATATTTTTTTTTTCTCTTAAAAGTTTATTTGTGGTCCGTATGCAGCACGAGGGAAACTGCCAAATAATAATTTATTTGTTTTAGAATTGGAGAGGTGATTGCCGTGAAAGGAATCCTGATATTCTTCTTAATATTCTCTGCTCTCTTCTGGACAGTTGGACTCACACATTATATATCTAATTAAATTATTATTATTGGAGGTTTGATCTACTTAAAAATTATATCCAGAAAACAAAAGTGTTTAATAAAATCAAAGAAAATTGATAATTTGATACAACAAAGGTGGCTTTAAATAGGTATTAAAAGGCTAATCTACAAATACCTTGTATCTTTTGTAAAAGAAATGTCATATTTAAACTTACGAAATTAATGTAAATTTTGGTATTTTATCAGCACAAAATAAGATTTTTATTTCAATTTAGCTTCCTTATACCTGTCTACAGGAATCTAAAATCATTTTTTAGCTTTCTAGGATGTTTCTAAATGTTAGAAACACTTTGTTCTAAGTAAATCTCTCTTCTTTTTTGCCTTTTTGTGTTTAATAAAATAATAAAATAAAAATGTTTATGATAAAATTTCGTGATTTTAATTTAGGAAATAAAATATTGAATATTTTTGTTCACCCTTGTTACTGGAATGACCCTTTCAGCTTGTAAAATTACAGATCATCATTTGGATTGCATGACTTTCCTCTTCCGGTGTGTGTACCTTCTTTATTATAACTTACCTGGCATTGTAGAAGTTGGTTAAAATTTATTATGTCTAAAATCAGGCTTGAACACCTTTAGTGGATGCTCTATTTAGTTGTGTCAGAAATATTTAATTGTTCGTCAGTAAACGACGACATATTGTTTTGTACCTGTAAAATTTCCAAATCATATAATTTCTAATCCCTTTGATTTATCTATAATACAAAGTAGAATGATGTCTGTCTGTCTGTCCGTCCGTTCGTCTGTCCCTTAAGATCTCGGTAACCACTGAACCGATCGGATTCTACTCTTCAGGGAATATACCTACTGGTCCTGTGGTGGTTTTGGGCTATTTTCTTGGGGGGTGGGACAACCCCAACCCCCCCCCCCAAAAAAAAAAAACCTAAATTTTTTTTTAATTATTTAAAATTAGTGGTGGAGTAGGGGCTTCTCATAAGTTACTTGATTGTTTAAAAATTATTTTAAATTAGTTGGGGCATCTACAGAGGTACTTAATTTTTTTTCTTTAATTACCTCTTGGGGCAAAGCCTCTAGAGGCTAGGGGCGAAGCCGCTAGTATCTTTGATAAACTACCAAACGCCTGCGGTGAACAATAATAAAATAATATGAAACAGTACACTTTAAAAAATAACTAGGGGTTTCACCCCAAGAGGGATTGAGAAAAAACCACATGTTGCACAACATGGCAACATGCAGAAATCAAGGAAAGTTTTTAGGAGGTGGGGGTGTCACAACCTCCAACGAAATAGCTTTAAACTAAAGCAGGAGTAGTATCTTGTATATTCGGTTCAGCGGTTACAGAGATATTAAGCTTCAGACGTACGGACGGACGGACATTGCTTTACTATGCATTATAGATATAAATAAAATCTGTTTATGAAAACTATTTATTACACGCATACCTAGGTATTTCCCATAAACTGTGAATATTATTTCACTAGGGTTGGAATGATTTTAGTAACAACAAATAAAGTATATTTATGCGGAACGTTTCGTAGCTTTATTTGAAAAAATCGTTGCCAATACTTATATCAAGTCCATTAATATGCAAAGAACCTAAATAGAAGGGTTGGGCCGGATACTTTTTTGGCCGGTTACCGGATATCCGGTATCCGGATAGTTTCAATATCCGGTATCCGGCCGGATATCTGGCCAACGCTCGATATCCGGCAAATGACCGGATATACGGCCGGATATCCAGCAGTAAAAATCAGCCGGATATCCGGTAACCGGCCGGATATCGAAAATAGCCGGATATCCGGCCAAACTGGATATCCGGCCCAACCCTACTAAATAGTAAATCTCTGAAGTCCTAAGGTTGGTTGTCTGTTGGGTGTTTTTAAAGAAGCTTATACTATACATTAAGATATATAAGTTTTTAAGTTTTTTGTAAAGAATTTTAATGTTAGAGGTAAATTTAAAATATGCATCAAATGTTAAGGATTTTTTTATAGAAATTATTTTTTTATAATTCTCTATTTAAAAGCGCAAAAAAATTTAAGTTTATTAATTTTGACATCCGTGATAGGTGGATTGAAAACTACCTGCACTTTAATTGGTTGAATGATGTACGACACTTAAGCTTCTCCAATCAGAGCGCAGATAGTTTTCAATCCATCAATTACAGATGTCAAAATTAATTAACTTAAATTGTATTTGCACTTTAAAATAAAGAATTATACAAAAAACGAATAGTATAAAAAAAATCCTTAAAATTTAATGCAGATTTCAAATATACCTCTAACATAAAAATTCTTTCCAACTGATATAACTTATTATACATAACTTAGTGTTACTTGGAACTTAACAAAACATTTGATAAAACCAGTGTAATAGTGAAGGGACAGGTTGGGGGAGCAAGATAGCATAAAACCATTCCAAGACTCTAATCTAAAATTTAATAGTCAACAACTTTACCGGGATCCATATGAACCTTGTTCTTTGGTTAGCGAGATCTTGGTGGTTAATAAATAACACCAAATAACATTGTAGGATTTTGTTGCAATATAATTTTTTAAAACAATCTTTGATACTCTTCCTATCCCTAGGAGCTGTATGAGAGAATAAACAAATGTTCGGATTTGGTTACAATATGTAAAAAGACATAAATTATTAGTATTTTATGGGACACTACGCTTTAGTTTTATTTATTTTCAAAAATATATCTATTTAATCTCTATAGAATTTCCGTAATATTTATATTTTTTATTTTTAAATTCAAAGTTGTTTAAAATAACAAGTAAGATAAAAAAATGTAATTGAATATTTTAATCTATTTCAAACTTTGAATAATATAGTTATGAACTCGTTAGGTTAGCCTAAAATATAATATCCTTTTTTAAAAAAAAAATGAGGAGAGGTAAATAATAAAAAAGGATGTTTATGAATATGGATGTATTCATTCTTTATAAAGCGTACAAAACGTATTTTTTATTAATATATTTAACTTCATATAGTAACTATTCCTTAGTTCAAATTTCAATAAATTTAAACCTAGTTCTAATTTGATTATTAAAGTAATATATTAATCATAACTCTATAAGCTACTCTTTTCAGAATCTTGCCTATTCTTGTTAATTAATTAAGTACTTATATAAAAGTAGAAAACAAAAACTGAGTAATCATTCTATTTCAGCAATAAAATAGAAAATACTCGGTCACAAAATAGTTAAATGTATACTTTTTAGCTGCCAACCTGTTTTTATAAGTAAGACAGTTGGTCTGTCTGTTGGTAATGAATCCATAACGATTTGTATTTCATACAAGAACAAGGATCTGTGGAGGGGTAATTTTCTCTAAAAGCGATTTCTCTTGAAAAGGGTGGTGGTACCCTCCTCTTAAACCTTACCAAACCTATGAGAAGCTACACTGTAAAGGAGAACCATATTAGTAAATTGGTTAGCGAGATACTGTTACTTTTATATAAGGATAAATATAGCTACTGAATTGTGCTTTTTTATTGATTTTTAAATTACTCTTTAGAAGATTTTTAAAAATTATCCTTTTTTATTTTATGTAAATGAATAAACACTTTTATTAGATGGAAATTGCAAGTATTGAATCCAATATAACACATTTATTTTCAATCCAGCTCTAATCACGAAAGCTTGGCTGTCGTAGGCCGCAGCTTGGACTAGTGGCAAATTTTTCTTTTTCAAACAGGCAGTGTTCTTAAGGGTTCTTAGATATTCTTTTATAATGGCATATGCTTATTTCTATGATATTTTTTGTTGGGTTGTGCCAGTTTATGTGTCAATGCATTCATCAATTTTGAAAAGCAAGAGTCGACATACTAAAGTTTTAAATATATCTCTAAGGTTTTACCGGTAAGAATCCTTGGTGTTTATACCTTGTTTAAAAGATTTTTGTTTGTTAGTTTATTATTTTAGTTGTTTTTAGTTTAGGTTATATTCGGTAGATCCGAATGGCGATGGAACAAAATTTTATGCCCAACGCGTTTAGGGCATCAGGCCCACAGCAGCTTGGCCTAGAGAAAAAAACTACCCACACCTTATTTTCAATTTATCAAAAATAAGTTGGGATCTGTTTCATCACTCGACAAGCACTTTGTGTGGAAGCACCGATCCCTTCAAAATGCGAACAACAGTAATAAAAACATTGATAAATTATTGGAATTATAGCAAAATTATTTTACAATGATGTTGTATATAAATAAATTGATTGTAACAAGGATACCATTGGACATGATTGGCATAGCTAAACATTGTAAACTAAAATAAAAAAGTTGTATAACAAACATATTTGGCATTATAATGAAATGTAAAATGTTCAAACGAAAAAAAAAGATTATATTACATCTTTTCTGAAAGATGTTATTGTATTCTTTTGTGTACTTAATTTTTAAAATAGTAATTTTTAGAAAAATAATGAAAATTTTTTAAAGGCGAATATGTATTTAATCAAGTTTTTTCAAGCCTATTCCATGAAATTCTCATATCTAATTTGTATCAGACTAAAGAACACTTAATAGCTTTACTATCATTTATTTATAGCTTTGTTTTTATGGATGTTGGTCTCCTTGTTTTTCCAAGAATTTCACGTGCCTGGTAAAAGCTGGAGTGTGTCCAACTATATTGTGCGGTAAGAACCATTTCAACTCATTTAATCTTCACAGTAGCGAAGCTACTGTGTAGTGTAGTTCCCCTTTTTTACTGTACGTCCTAAATGATTGTGCTGTAAGAACCATACAAAATATCTTATCTTGAAATCAGCGAAGCTTTTTTAAATTGACATGTTCTTGCTGTATGTCAAAATGTATTGTATAGAAAAGATATGACAAAATTGTACGATATCACGCTATTTTGTTCGAGGTGCTAAAGGCCTAGGCCAATAAAAGAGGATTAGGAATTAATGCAATAAATTTTATTTCATTCCTTTATAAGAACTGGTTAATAAAATATATTTTTTAGCACTAAACTATATCTTATAAATATGGAAAACTAAGTCTCATCAACCTTCTTACTTTTTCAATATTACATACAATTTGTTTGGATGTTAATATCCTTGTTTGTATATTTTCAAGTATGTTGCGCTATAAATGGTGCCAATTGTAAATGTGTTTACAATGTAAAATATTACTTTTTCCCTTCTTTTTTGGAATAACAGAACAGGGCAGGTTTTAGGCTATTTACAGGGTATATATTTCCTATAGAGCAAAATAACAAAATAATAATCATTTTTTTATCCTAAACAGGGGTTAATGTACCCTCCAATAAAAACCTCCAACCTAACTTATTCAGCGAAGCTTAATTTTTCAAATGAACATATAATTGATAATTTAGGATGGTTTTCTTCTATTAAGATTAGACTAGATTTATTATTCTTGGGTGTTGTACATACATAAAATAATACAATAATAAATTAATTAAATGAATATCATATAAATTTATATGTACAGTCAAATTTTATTGATATGGTTAATTTATATGAAATTTGTCTTCCCAAATGGCAGTTTCCTATAAGGAAGGAAGTATGCAGTAATGTGTATTCACACATTGTTTTCATACAGGTCATATAAGTAAGACAAAAAAATATAAAAAAATAATATTTTTTGCAGGTTTGTATGGATCTTTTTTTCTCCACTTGCAAAATTTTACTATTTCCTGGAATTCTAAAATTAGATAAGAGTTAATTTTTTCTTATTTATTGAAAATGTTCTTTAGCTGAGATAAAGAATATATACATATGTGGTAATACGGCAACAGACGGACGGGTAGTTTACAGAATTGCTACGCAGTGGCTTATTATGACAAGCCTTCTGCACTAATCCTATTATATCACCATTTACCTCATGACCACAGATGACCCCGTTGCGCAGCGGTCAAACTGGACTGGCTAAATAGGGGAGGGGCACGGACACGCAGCTATCACGCGCCCCTCACGCAACTATACAACCGGGAGGCGATGCCTCCCCTTTTACCACAGCTACCCCCACAGACTGTCTACCGCCATGGGCTACGCCCTTGTCTCCCACACCCCCTTCAAACCTAACCTATTGTTATAATCTATTTGTATATATATAGTAAACATCCATTGTAAATATATTTCAGTTAAATATATAATTTCTGTATGACTAAATCCTGCTAGTTTGTTTTGGTAGAATACTTCAAGGCTAGGGCTCGTTGGATTCGAACTCGCAACCGGTGAGCTGAAACGCTTCGGCTTACCACATCTTGGTGTCAGCGTGTTTCAATCGAGCCCTACAGAAATTAGCCTATTCTACCTCTGATTGGACCCTTTTGCAAGTAAGGGGACAGTCAGCTGCCAACTGAGAAGCCAACTGACCCGTGAGGCGGCCTTTTTAGGTCAATTTTCGATTGAACGCATTATGTAGGCCTCTGGCCTACGGCAAGCAGATTTAGCCTGCTAAAAGCGCCAGTTTACGGCGTTTTCCCGTACCGTGTAGGAGTAGCGCTAGGTGCGCAGCCACGGTAATCGGATAATTTAGCTCAGACGGCTACAAAACTGAGTCTAAATTGGCAAGTGTAGCTGGGACAAGCCCCAGGACACCCAGGCCAAACCTACGAGACAGCTAAGTGCTGGTCTCCCTGAGAAGGCAATGTGTGGCTGCGAAGCTTCAGCACACAAGTAAGGCCTACCACTGCGACGGATAGCAGAAATTGAGCCAAAGGCACGGCAGGACAGGACATTCCCTGCCGCTGCCTCCCAGGATTCGAACCCGAGGCGCTGCAGGAAGGGCCATTCCCTGCCGCCATCTTTCGGGATTTGAACCAGCGGCGCTGCAGGACGGGACATTCCCTGCCGCCGCCATCCATCTGACCCTTGCAGGATGGACATTCCCTGCTGCCGGTGCTTCCAGAATCACACCTAGAGCTCCTAGTGATAACTACACATAAGTGTGTATAAATGTCAACCAAGTGATAAAAAGAAATATAAAATTGTTGACCCAGTGATAATTGATAAGCTCTAGTGATTCGAAGCTACAGTATAAGCCACCACCAGCGGTCTACACTCACACACCATGGTAAGCGATACTACCATAGCTGCGGTTCGGCCACCGCCGAAGTTTCTGCCGACCCCAGCCGAGCAGGAGGCCCCCCTGTCTCAAGGGCAGGACCTCCACTTCCCCTGCCACATCAGGGTGAGGTTTCCTACTCCTGACCCTGCCCAGCACGTACAGGTTGATGCCATGGTAGATTCTGGCAACCGTGTACCAGGGTCTGCCGTCATTTCTGAACACCTCATGCACGCAATGGGCGTGCAGCGCATGTTGGTTCCAGACAACACCCAAATCCTGACTGCTAATGAGGAAGGGCAGCCCCTTCAGGTAATTGGAAAATTATATGAATTATATATGGCAGTTTCACACACTCTTATACTCCATCTGTACCACGTGACTGTGGTACGGAATCTCTCACACCCTCTGAACCTAGGAGGGTATTTTCTCAAGGAGTTCGGAACTAGGCTCTGTTTCGACATGCAACCCCCCTGCTTGTGGGTGCGTGGGGAGTTTATCCCACTCCGTGGCGTCCCCATCGACTGGGAGACAGCCGAGAGAGAGTTGAGTTACGAGGGGCCCCTGCCAGGCCCACTGCCAGAGCAGCTGCGTGTAGTTGAGAAAGGCACGCACTGGGTGGATGCTGCGCTGAACGCCCACAGGGGGACCAACCTGCTAGCCATGGGGTTGCCCCCAGTGCCCAAGGTGCCTCTGGAGAACCTGCCAACGACGTTTCCTGAGATTTCCAGCCCTCCAGAGCCTATCTTCTCCGCCAACACCTTCATCAACGGCCAGCCGTGTCCACCTGGCCCCCTCTACCTGGGGCCCCCAGCAATCCAACCGGCCAAGTCCGAGTCCAGGCCTGTCAAGTCGCGGTCTGATGCACCCGGAGCCACGCTCAACCCCCAGGAATCAGCCTCTCCCGGCCCAGTGCCCGTCAAGTCGTGGCCGGACGCCCCCGGAGCCACGCAAGGCTCCAATGCCTCAGCCTCTCCCAGCGCCGAGCCCATCAAGTCGCGGCCGGTGGCTGGTCCCGGCACCCCGGCCTCTCCCAGCGCCGAGCCCGTCAAATCGTGGCCGGACGCCCTTGGAGCCACGCATGGCTCCGACACCTCAGCCACTCCCGGCGCCGAGCCCGTCAAATCGCGGCCGGTGGCCCCCGGAGCTGAAGCTGACCCCGTGCCAGCCACGTACAGGCTAAGCGCTGTCACTCCAACTGATGGCCAACCACCCCAACTCCGTACGGCCAAGAGGGTGGTCTTGCCTGGCCGCGGTGTCATGGCTGTCCCTGTTGAACTAGTGGGACACCGTACCAAGGATGCCATCCAACTAGCTGCCCCAGAACAGAGGTTTGGGGAGTATCTTGTCATCCCAGAAGGCCTGTATGCACACAGGCCTGGCTCCGCCAGCGTGTTCCGAGTGCTGGTGGTAAATGAGGGGGAGATGCCTCTCCTGCTGAACGCTGGCCTCCCCGTGGCTGGGGAGCTGGTCAAGCCCGACATTCTGGAGGTTTCTGACAAGCCTCCCCCTCGTATCCATTCGTTCCAAGAGCCTGTTGAGCCCCCAGATATGCAGGAGCTGTGGGCAGCCCTTGAGATGGAGGAGAACGAATTTCTGCGCAAAGACCCCCTGCTCAAGAAGGAGGTCTGGACCATGTTGTCAGAGTACAGAGACGTCTTCTCAAACTCTACCCCCGGCTGCACTGATGTAGTAGAGTTACAGCTGCGCCTCAAGCCAGGGACCCAGCCGATCTGCCAGAGATTTAGGGATCTGAACCCGCGGCAGGAGGCTGAGCTGGAGAAGCAACTGGACACCTGGCTGCAAGAGGGAGTCATAGAGCCTTCAGACTCCGCCTGGAGCAGCCCCCTGGTGCCCATCAAGAAGAAGGACGGGAGCACCCGCTGGGCCGTCGACTACAAGGCTGGACAGCTACCCCTTGCCCAGGATCCAGCAGCTGGTAGAACGAGCGGGGGGACACCGCGTCTACAGTGCCTTAGACGCGGTGGCTGCGTACTACACCATCTGAGTGTCCGAGGACAGCCGGCCCTGCACCGCCTTCACCACCCCCAGAGGCTTGTACCAATGGAAAAGGATGCCCTTTGGCCTAGCTACAGCACCATCTGTCTACTCCAGATTTATTGCAGGAGTCCTGAACCCACTAGGCACGGCCAACCTCCAGTCATATCTTGATGACGTCCTGACCTTTCACCAAGATATCTGGGCCCACCTGGCTAGGCTCCGGGAAGTCTTGGAAGCCCACCGCAGGGGAGGAATCCGCCTCAAGCCAGCCAAGACCAAGCTGTTTCGAGCCAAAGTGGACTACCTGGGCCACACCCTCCGCCGTGAGGGGATAGCCATGCAAGAGGATTATATTGACCGCATCCTTGACTGGCCGGCCCCCATCACCCCCAAGGACCTGCTGGCGCTCCTGGGGTTCTTTGGCTACTACCGCCTGTTCATCCCAGAGTATGCCGACCTCACCTACGAGATGAATCGGCAGAAAACGGCCAAGACACTGACCTGGACGGCTGAGATGGAAGCCCAGCTGATACAGCTCAAGGACAAGTTTCGCCAAGCCCCCATCCGAGCGCCACCCAGGTTTGACTTACCAGCCGTGTTCCAGCTCACCACAGACTTCAGCAGCCGCGCCATCTCTGCCATACTCAGCCATACTCAGCCAATGCCAGGACGGCAAGGAGAGGCTTATTGCCGCCGTGGGGCGCAAGACAACCTACCCCAAAACTCGCTACCCGTCCTGGAAGGGAGAGATGGCCGCCATTATGTATGGAATTCGGAAATTTCACGGCATCTTGTCCTACCGTAGTTTCCAGATCAACACTGATTCCTCAGCCTTGCTACAGATGAAGTCGCTGAACACATCCACAGGGATGGTGGCCCGCTGGCAGGAGGAGCTAGCGGCCCTAGATTTCACTGTCTGCCATCGCCCTGGCACACAGAACACCAATGCTGACGCCCTCAGCCGCCGGGAGGACGATAATATGCCGACAGCCACCGCCGAAGAATTAGCAGAGCAGGCCGAGTACATTCACACCCTTTGCCAGCTAGGGGAGCCCGCAGCTGGCAGGCCTTCTGCAGCACGGCTGGACCCGGCCAGAGTTTTAGAGGCACAAACACAGGATCCCCTCTTGCTCCGTGTCCGCCAGTGGGTGGCCGACGGCAAAGCCCCAACTAAGGCTGAGCTGCGAGGCAAGGAACGGGACGAGCAGCAGTATGCCAGCCGCTTCGCAGCCCTGGGACTCGACGAGCATGGCTGCCTCACCACCACCGACCAGACCCTGACAAGAGAGAGGACAAGATACCTGCTGCCTTCGGCCCTCCAGCAGGACGCGTTTTTCCTGGCCCATGGGACCCCCATGGCCGGGCACTTTGGAATGGACGCTACTATTGCCCGCGTTGCCATGCATTTCTGGTGGCCCAACCTGTCCCGTGACGTCCGCCTGATGGTTCAGACTTGCCCTGAGTGTGTACAGAAGGTCACCAAGGAAAGGTTGAAGTTAGGGATACACGTGCCCTCCCGCCAGGGGTATCCACAGCAAGTCCTGTTTATTGACCTGGTGGGGCCCCTGCCAGAGACACCAGCCGGGAACCGCTACATCCTCACCTGTCAGGATGGGTTCAGCCGGTTTGTCAGCCTCTACGCCATCCCCAACAAGCGCACTCTCACGGTGGCTGAAGCCCTACTGCACCGCCACCTGGCCACGTTCGGATGTTCCCTGAAGATTCACTCCGACAATGGGATGGAGTTTACTGGCCAGGTATTCAAGGAACTGGCCTCCAAGCTCGAGATTGGCCTGACACATCCACCGCCCTACAACCCGCAGTCCAACCGGGTGGAGAGGTTCCATCGGACGCTCAACACAGGCATGCGGCTGTTCCTGGACAGAGACGACAACAACTGGGAGCCACACTTGCCTGCCATTGCCTTCGCCTACAATACCAAAGCCTGCAGATCCACGGGCGTGACCCCGTTCCTGGCCTACTTTGGGAGAGAGGCCAAGCTTCCGGTGGACATGGTGCTCCGGCTGCCAGACACTGAGTATGCCTCAGTCCCAGCCAATGTCCAAGCTCTCCTGCAACGCTACCATGCCGTGTACGACGCAATCCAGCAGCGAGGAGAGGGAACCATCCGAAGGAGCGCGGCCGCCTACGAAGGCACGGCCAAGTACGAAGTTGGAGACCTGGTCTGGTATCTGGCCCCCCGCCTGGTGCCAGGGAAGTCAGCCAAGATTACCAAGAGATGGACTGGCCCTTGGAAGATAGTGAGACAAGCCACAGACGTCCATCATGTCATCAAACCTGCCTCTCCAACAGCCAAGATCTCGGAAATCACCGCGCATGTAGGCCGACTGCGCAAATACACCGGAGATGTAACTGCCCAGCAGATTCCAACAGACATCCAAGGCGACCTGGACGGCGACGAGGACGCCACTGAGCTGCCCGCCGGAGCGGCGGCGCTGCCAGCTAGTGACCCAGGACAGTTCCCAGTGTACCAGCCGGCAGCCGCCGCCCCACAACCTAGCGGCCAGGATCGCGACCCTGTAGAAGAGAACCTGCAGCACCAACCCAACGAACCACCGCCGCCGCTGCCAGCTCCAGAGCCACCTAGGGATGCAATCTGGAACCCTGATGCTGACATGGAGCCCCTGCCGGCCAGCAGCGAGCCTGCAGGAGGAGAAGCGGCCACTGAGATGGAAGTGGCGGCCCCAGAGGGTGAAGCTGAAGCGATGTGTCCCCTGCTGATGACGGCCGTCCCCATCCGAGTGGGAGCTAAGAGGCCAAGCAACCTGGACCAGGCAGGCGCCCCCATGGAATTCTACGCGCCTTCCTCCATCGTTATTCCCCCCTTGGGAGCCTCCAGAGTGAGCCTAGGCCTCCGTGTCCAGTTACCAGCCGAGACAGAACTAGTCCTGCAAACAAGGCAAAACTTCCAACGACGGGGCCTGGCTGTCGCCAACCCGCGGCTGGAAGCCAACCGGGAGTTGACAATGCTGATATCCAACCACAGCCAGACCGAGCAGCGAGTGTCCCATGGAGCCTGTATAGCCAGAGCTGTCCTACACCGAGCTGTGCCCCAGGAAGATGTTGTCGTGTGCAGACAGAGGCTGCCGTATCCCCAGGTTCAAGGCCTGGTGGCTCGGGAGCCCCGCAGCCCTTGAAGGGGAGGTTGTGGTAATACGGCAACAGACGGACAGGTAGTTTACAGAATTGCTACGCAGTGGCTTATTATGACAAGCCTTCTGCACTAATCCTATTATATCACCATTTACCTCATGACCGCAGATGACCCCGTTGCGCAGCGGTCAAACTGGACTGGCTAAATAGGGGAGGGGCACGGACACGCAGCTATCACGCGCCCCTCACGCAACTATACAACCGGGAGGCGATGCCTCCCCTTTTACCACAGCTACCCCCACAGACTGTCTACCGCCGTGGGCTACGCCCTTGTCTCCCACACCCCCTTCAAACCTAACCTATTGTTATAATCTATTTGTATATATATAGTAAACATCCATTGTAAATGTATTTCAGTTAAATATATAATTTCTGTATGACTAAATCCTGCTAGTTTGTTTTGGTAGAATACTTCAAGGCTAGGGCTCGTTGGATTCGAACTCGCAACCGGTGAGCTGAAACGCTTCGGCTTACCACACATACATATTTTAAGAGCCGATTTGGCGACCAAGGAATTTCCGAGATTTTTTATTTCGACAATAAACTTTACTAGGAGTCCCAAACGTAGGAGTGGACAGTGGACACTTAACCTAACCTAATCTATTTTAAACCATCCTATAGGTATTTGAATGTTTAACCCCTGCGAGGGGCTTATTGATATTTTCATATCTTAACCTAACCTAACTTGTATAGAAATACTTAATTAACTTAATATTTTAGACACTCATGCGTTAGTTCACTCCAACGTTTGGGACTCCTTCGTTTGTCTGGAAATTTTTTAAAAAAATTTCTGCGCTATTTATGGATGTTATCATTTTTGTTTTTTATATTTTTCTTTTGTAAATGCAAAATAATATTTATATTAACAAGGATAACAACATCCATAAAAGCGAAGCTTGAAACGGTAGGAATAACGAACACTTGCAAACCTGAAAAATCAGAATATAAGCGTCGAAGCAAAATGTTAAGTAAATTCCTTGAAAAACTACTTAAATACAGGATACACTTACTGACATACTTACATTTTTAGGACATAAATATAGAGATACTTCACATAAAAATTAGTTGTTAAAAAACAACATGTTTTGAATGGACATACGGACTTTCTGGTAACGATTTCACGGTTCTTACGCTTTCTAAGTCGTACCTAACTACTACAGGAATCACCATGCAAAAATTGAAATCGATAGGACAATTCTAACATGCCTAAATTAACGAAAAAAGATAGACGGAAGGATGGACAGACTGACCCTAATTATAGAAAAGCTTCGCTTTAAAAATGCAAGATTGTAAAAGTATTAAGAACTATTTACACAAGGGAAACATATTATTAAACTTAGATCAAAGTATAATTAATATTTTTAGTGTGTGTTTGTGTGTGTGTGTGTGTGAGAGGGTTTAGAGGTGTATATGTGTGCGTGAGTGTGTGTGTGTATCAGTGTGTGTGTGGATCAAAGTGATGCACTTTGTTCTTTTCTTAACCACTCATTTCCTTCATCAAGTTGGATTTTTAGACAATATCTGCACAGATTAGGCTGTACCCCTCCAAACCAGGTAGTGATTTTGATATTTATCAACCCCGAGTAATCAGCAGCACTCGACAGCCACCCATATTTTGGGCGTTTTAAACTTTTGACGGCTGCATTTAAGCAGAAAAATTAAGTGGTTTTGGTAAGATTATAGGAAGCTGGTAATAAAAAGTTGGTTATAAAAAGTAAACAAATGTTACAACATCTGGCCGAACTATTCCTAATGACGTCATATTGGAAAGGAATATGTCGTCAATGGGGATACTTTGGCCAAAAGTTTTATGATAAGTCAAAAATATTAACTTAAACTGTAATTAACCTTTACTGAATCTAAAAGATTATTTTACTAAATAATAATAAAACTTAAAAGTAATATTATTTTGTCAAAACTTTTAAATGAAGGTCTATATTAAATTGATGGAAAATTGCAGGATTCTTTTGCTTGACTTTGAAACAATCAACTTTCATTTTCAAGGTTTTAATTTATTGCACAGCTACAATATAATACAATACAGGTTGTACCTTGAAATTGACAAATATTAAAATAGCGCAGCTACTCTATAACTATGGTATGTCTTATACATGAAATATAAAAGAGCTTTATTACTCTAAAATTAGGCGTTTGCTTGTATGTATCATTTTCTCTCCCTTTATTTTTTCTAGTTTTTTTCTCATTTTCCATCTAATATATGTATTAGGTATGAACTTTTGATGCTACTCTACTTACTAAGAAATATTTGCTTTTTAATTTAATCTCTGAAATTAATCGACGCAATCTAGATGGATGGAAAACCTTTTGTTTAAAATGTAAATTCGCGAATAAAAACTATCCTTAATAAAGTTATTGGGTAGCCTAGGGGATACTACTAACATATTATATACAACCCTTTCATGACCTATCCTTACCTTGGAAATATAACCCCATAGGGCTATTCTTAACACATAAAACATTAACTTTCATTGCATGAAAATATAAGATTCTTAAAGATATAAATTATCATGAATTCAAACTTTAAATACATCTACTTAACCAATGCACAAAAAAAGGAACAATTTGTATTTGAAGAAAGATTTGATGCATATTTAAATATTTAGAGTACTCTATTTCATTCTAGAATTAAGGCTATTTCAAGTAATAGGAAAAATATCATTATAAAATATTTTGACACTTCGCCACTTTTTATCTTAACTAGCGGCTTCGCCCCTAGCCTCTAGGGGCTTTGGCCCAAGAAGTGATAAAAAAAATTTGGGCGAAATACGTATAAGGACCAAAGAAATCCCCTACAAAAAAATGGGGGGGGGGGATTTTTGTTTTTTGGGGGGTTAGGGGTGTCCCACCTCCCAAGAAAACAGCCTAAAACCACCACAGGAACAGTAGGTATATTCCCTGAAGAGTAGAATCCGATCGGTTCAGTGTTTACCGAGATCTTAAGGGACAGACGGGCGGACAGACAGACAGACAGACAGACGGACGGACATACAGACAGAAAGATATCGTTCTACTTTGTATTATAGATGACAGTTTGACTTTCGTAAAGCGTTTGATCGAAACTTACATTCAAAAATCGGTAAACCTTACTGAAATTGAATGCACATAAAGATCTTTGGAACGGTAAAATTGTTCTTTTGTGTGTCTGCAATGCATTATAACACAAAAACTCCCCCCCCCCTTCCTCTGAAAAAGTGAAAATTTTCCCAGACAAAATTTTGGTCCCTAAGGAAAGTACTATAATGGTTATCCTAAGCCTTACTTAACCTAACCTAGCGTGAATTAAGATAATCTTGACTGTTGTCTGATTTTGATTATTAAATTAAAATTACCGAAAAATAATCTGAAACATAATACCTTTATTTTTGTTATACTTGTAAAGAACAATACTATGAAAAAATTGCAAACTGAAAAGTAAAATAAAAGTATGCAATTTTACTGCAAATATTTACTACTACAACTCAAAACTTTCATAACAGATGCTCATAGAATACTAATCTAAGCTGAATAATATAATTCATTTTCAAAAATCTACATAACATATACGCTTTTTTTTGCGTTGCCCGTCGTTTTTTTCTGTCAGTCAGATATATTTACACGTTAATTTAATGAAAGGACGAAGATGATTAAAGTCCCTCCACAGATATTGACGTCATACGATAGAATAGCCAATGAGAGGCCCATATAAACTGTAATTAACCAATGGTAAAATTTATGCTGGCCTCTCATAGGTTATTTTATCGTATGACGTCATAATCTGTGGAGGGTCTTTAATCATCTTGGAATTGTCACAGAATTGGAATTGATAAAGTGTCATAACTTTTTTAGTTCAATAAACCAAACAAGTTTATATTTTTTGTTAAAAAAATCCAGTAAAAATAAGCAACCTAACACTTTATCTATAATTGTCTGTGAAAATACTGTATTTATAAAAAGATAATTGAATACAAAGTCCAAATATTATGCAACTTTAATTGATAGTTTTCAGGCTAACCTGAGGAAGCTAAGGATAGGTTACTAGAAGATTATCGATTATTATAATAATTCATTTTTAGGATGTCAGTAGGTTTCTTTGATAGGTTTATTATTATGTTGTATGGAGGCAAATAAATTGATGTACATCCCCAATTATGTTAAACAAAATTACCTCTTCTGTATATTTAAATATTTGTTAAAAGGGTTGGACACTAGTTTGAAATCAACTAAAATTCAATATAAGTACCCAAAGTTTTATCCAACAAGTAAGATAATTGGTATATAAACTGGTTACCAATACAATTTACATTCAAAAGACCCCTCCCTTCTACTATTCATTTTTTTATATTCTTTTAATGTTGAATAATTTCAAAAGTTTTCAAATAGATTAACTTTTTAGTTTAACTCTTTTTTAATGATATTTATTATAGTAGAAAATACTTAATAAATAAAAAAAAAATAACACAAAAAACGTCTTTGATTGGTTTTATCCTTGTTTTTTTTCTATTAAAAATATCGCACCTTTGCTGCAAGCGATATAATTGAAAGTAGAACAGAAATTATTTTTCCCATCAGTCCAATTCGTTTTATTATCCAATGATTTTTATATAAATTCTATTATACTTACAATAAATTCGCCAACGAGTAAGAAATACAGAGTTGAAATTTATCAATGTATAAATAAACTAAAATAGTATCTTTTAGAATATTAACCAATTTTTATTTTCATTTTCATTTTTTCACACGGAGCATAAAAAGATTAGCATTGACAATATTTAGAGAGAGAGAGAGAGAGAAAGAGAGAGTTAGTGAGAGAGAGAGAGAGAGAGAGAGAGGGGGGGACAATGGGCTGTTTATTACACTAGTCCCCAAAGTTTTAAAATGACGTTTTCTTATTTGTTGGCTTAACAACTTTGGAAATTTTAGTGAGTTTTGATTAATTTATTCATTAAGTTTAGTGTACAAACGTTTCAACCCATTAATTTTAATCTACAGAATGGTAATTTTGTGTATTATCATTGGGGATGTACATCAATTAATTGGCCATTGTTTTATCACTTTATATCTCTGATTAACATTATTGGATGTAAGATTTTTCTCAATGTTTTTCAGTTTGAAGAACTCTAAAAGTTTCTGAAAACATTGAATAACATTAGTCTCTAAAAACTAATCTAAGATTATTATAATCATAATTCTATCCCTGTATTCCCTGTTATAGTGAGAGTTAGGAATTAAATTAGAATTTATTATTTCTAAACTAATCTAAACTATTATAATCATAGTTCCTATCTCTGTATTCCCTGTTATAGTGAGAGTTAGGAATTAAATTAGAATTTATTATTTCTAAACTAATCTAAACTATTATAATCATAGTTCCTTTCCCTGTATTCCCTGTTATAGTGAGAGTTAGGAATTAAATTAGAATTTATTATTTCTAAACTAATCTAAACTATTATAATCATAGTTCCTATCTCTGTATTCCCTGTTATAGTGAGAGTTAGGAATTAAATTAGAATTTATTATTTCTAAACTAATCTAAACTATTATAATCATTTTACTTTCCCTGTATTCCCTGTTATAGTGAGAGTTAGGAATTAAATTAGAATTTATTATTTCTAAACTAATCTAAACTATTATAATCATTGTACTTTCCCTGTATTCCCTGTTATAGTGAGAGTTAGGAATTAAATTAGAATTTATTATTTCTAAACTAATCTAAACTATTATAATCATAGTTCCTTTCCCTGTATGCCCTGTTATAGTGAGAGTTAGGAATTAAATTAGAATTTATTATTTCTAAACTAATCTAAACTATTATAATCATTGTACTATCCCTGTATTCCCTGTTATAGTGAGAGTTAGGAATTAAATTAGAATTTATTATTTCTAAACTAATCTAAACTATTATAATCATTGTAATATCCCTGTATTCCCTGTTATAGTGAGAGTTAGGAATTAAATTAGAATTTATTATTTCTAAACTAATCTAAACTATTATAATCATTGTAATATCCCTGTATTCCCTGTTATAGTGAGAGTTAAGAATTAAATTAGAATTTATTATTTCTAAACTAATCTAAACTATTATAATCATTGTAATATCCCTGTATTCCCTGTTATAGTGAGAGTTAGGAATTAAATTAGAATTTATTATTTCTAAACTAATCTAAACTATTATAATCATTTTACTTTCCCTGTATTCCCTGTTATAGTGAGAGTTAGGAATTAAATTAGAATTTATTATTTCTAAACTAATCTAAACTATTATAATCATTGTACTTTCCCTGTATTCCCTGTTATAGTGAGAGTTAGGAATTAAATTAGAATTTATTATTTCTAAACTAATCTAAACTATTATAATCATAGTTCCTTTCCCTGTATGCCCTGTTATAGTGAGAGTTAGGAATTAAATTAGAATTTATTATTTCTAAACTAATCTAAACTATTATAATCATAGTTCCTTTCCCTGTATGCCCTGTTATAGTGAGAGTTAGGAATTAAATTAGAATTTATTATTTCTAAACTAATCTAAACTATTATAATCATTGTACTATCCCTGTATTCCCTGTTATAGTGAGAGTTAGGAATTAAATTAGAATTTATTATTTCTAAACTAATCTAAACTATTATAATCATTGTAATATCCCTGTATTCCCTGTTATAGTGAGAGTTAGGAATTAAATTAGAATTTATTATTTCTAAACTAATCTAAACTATTATAATCATTGTACTTTCCCTGTATTCCCTGTTATAGTGAGAGTTAGGAATTAAATTAGAATTTATTATTTCTAAACTAATCTAAACTATTATAATCATAGTTCCTTTCCCTGTATGCCCTGTTATAGTGAGAGTTAGGAATTAAATTAGAATTTATTATTTCTAAACTAATCTAAACTATTATAATCATTGTACTATCCCTGTATTCCCTGTTATAGTGAGAGTTAGGAATTAAATTAGAATTTATTATTTCTAAACTAATCTAAACTATTATAATCATAGTTCCTTTCCCTGTATGCCCTGTTATAGTGAGAGTTAGGAATTAAATTAGAATTTATTATTTCTAAACTAATCTAAACTATTATAATCATTGTACTATCCCTGTATTCCCTGTTATAGTGAGAGTTAGGAATTAAATTAGAATTTATTATTTCTAAACTAATCTAAACTATTATAATCATTGTAATATCCCTGTATTCCCTGTTATAGTGAGAGTTAGGAATTAAATTAGAATTTATTATTTCTAAACTAATCTAAACTATTATAATCATTGTAATATCCCTGTATTCCATGTTATAGTGAGAGTTAGGAATTAAATTAGAATTTATTATTTCTAAACTAATCTAAACTATTATAATCATTGTAATATCCCTGTATTCCCTGTTATAGTGAGAGTTAGGAATTAAATTAGAATTTATTATTTCTAAACTAATCTAAACTATTATAATCATTGTACTTTCCCTGTATTCCCTGTTATAGTGAGAGTTAGGAATTAAATTAGAATTTATTATTTCTAAACTAATCTAAACTATTATAATCATTGTACTTTCCCTGTATTCCCTGTTATAGTGAGAGTTAGGAATTAAATTAGAATTTATTATTTCTAAACTAATCTAAACTATTATAATCATTGTACTATCCCTGTATTCCATGTTATAGTGAGAGTTAGGAATTAAATTAGAATTTATTATTTCTAAACTAATCTAAACTATTATAATCATTGTAATATCCCTGTATTCCCTGTTATAGTGAGAGTTAGGAATTAAATTAGAATTTATTATTTCTAAACTAATCTAAACTATTATAATCATTGTACTTTCCCTGTATTCCCTGTTATAGTGAGAGTTAGGAATTAAATTAGAATTTATTATTTCTAAACTAATCTAAACTATTATAATCATTGTACTTTCCCTGTATTCCCTGTTATAGTGAGAGTTAGGAATTAAATTAGAATTTATTATTTCTAAACTAATCTAAACTATTATAATCATAGTTCCTTTCCCTGTATGCCCTGTTATAGTGAGAGTTAGGAATTAAATTAGAATTTATTATTTCTAAACTAATCTAAACTATTATAATCATTGTAATATCCCTGTATTCCCTGTTATAGTGAGAGTTAGGAATTAAATTAGAATTTATTATTTCTAAACTAATCTAAACTATTATAATCATAGTTCCTTTCCCTGTATGCCCTGTTATAGTGAGAGTTAGGAATTAAATTAGAATTTATTATTTCTAAACTAATCTAAACTATTATAATCATTGTAATATCCCTGTATTCCCTGTTATAGTGAGAGTTAGGAATTAAATTAGAATTTATTATTTCTAAACTAATCTAAACTATTATAATCATTGTAATATCCCTGTATTCCCTGTTATAGTGAGAGTTAGGAATTAAATTAGAATTTATTATTTCTAAACTAATCTAAACTATTATAATCATTGTAATATCCCTGTATTCCCTGTTATAGTGAGAGTTAAGAATTAAATTAGAATTTATTATTTCTAAACTAATCTAAACTATTATAATCATAGTTCTATCCCTGTATTCCCTGTTATAGTGAGAGTTAGGAATTAAATTAGAATTTATTATTTCTAAACTAATCTAAACTATTATAATCATTGTACTATTCCTGTATTCCCTGTTATAGTGAGAGTTAGGAATTAAATTAGAATTTATTATTTCTAAACTAATCTAAACTATTATAATCATTGTAATATCCCTGTATTCCCTGTTATAGTGAGAGTTAGGAATTAAATTAGAATTTATTATTTCTAAACTAATCTAAACTATTATAATCATTGTAATATCCCTGTATTCCCTGTTATAGTGAGAGTTAAGAATTAAATTAGAATTTATTATTTCTAAACTAATCTAAACTATTATAATCATAGTTCTATCCCTGTATTCCCTGTTATAGTGAGAGTTAGGAATTAAATTAGAATTTATTATTTCTAAACTAATCTAAACTATTATAATCATTGTACTATTCCTGTATTCCCTGTTATAGTGAGAGTTAGAAATTAAATTAGAATTTATTATTTCTAAACTAATCTAAACTATTATAATCATTGTACTATTCCTGTATTCCCTGTTATAGTGAGAGTTAGGAATTAAATTAGAATTTATTATTTCTAAACTAATCTAAACTATTATAATCATAGTTCCTTTCCCTGTATGCCCTGTTATAGTGAGAGTTAGGAATTAAATTAGAATTTATTATTTCTAAACTAATCTAAACTATTATAATCATAGTTCCTTTCCCTGTATGCCCTGTTATAGTGAGAGTTAGGAATTAAATTAGAATTTATTATTTCTAAACTAATCTAAACTATTATAATCATAGTTCCTTTCCCTGTATGCCCTGTTATAGTGAGAGTTAGGAATTAAATTAGAATTTATTATTTCTAAACTAATCTAAACTATTATAATCATTGTAATATCCCTGTATTCCCTGTTATAGTGAGAGTTAGGAATTAAATTAGAATTTATTATTTCTAAACTAATCTAAACTATTATAATCATAGTTCCTTTCCCTGTATGCCCTGTTATAGTGAGAGTTAGGAATTAAATTAGAATTTATTATTTCTAAACTAATCTAAACTATTATAATCATTGTAATATCCCTGTATTCCCTGTTATAGTGAGAGTTAGGAATTAAATTAGAATTTATTATTTCTAAACTAATCTAAACTATTATAATCATTGTAATATCCCTGTATTCCCTGTTATAGTGAGAGTTAGGAATTAAATTAGAATTTATTATTTCTAAACTAATCTAAACTATTATAATCATTGTAATATCCCTGTATTCCCTGTTATAGTGAGAGTTAAGAATTAAATTAGAATTTATTATTTCTAAACTAATCTAAACTATTATAATCATAGTTCTATCCCTGTATTCCCTGTTATAGTGAGAGTTAGGAATTAAATTAGAATTTATTATTTCTAAACTAATCTAAACTATTATAATCATTGTACTATTCCTGTATTCCCTGTTATAGTGAGAGTTAGGAATTAAATTAGAATTTATTATTTCTAAACTAATCTAAACTATTATAATCATTGTAATATCCCTGTATTCCCTGTTATAGTGAGAGTTAGGAATTAAATTAGAATTTATTATTTCTAAACTAATCTAAACTATTATAATCATTGTAATATCCCTGTATTCCCTGTTATAGTGAGAGTTAGGAATTAAATTAGAATTTATTATTTCTAAACTAATCTAAACTATTATAATCATTGTAATATCCCTGTATTCCCTGTTATAGTGAGAGTTAGGAATTAAATTAGAATTTATTATTTCTAAACTAATCTAAACTATTATAATCATTGTAATATCCCTGTATTCCCTGTTATAGTGAGAGTTAAGAATTAAATTAGAATTTATTATTTCTAAACTAATCTAAACTATTATAATCATAGTTCTATCCCTGTATTCCCTGTTATAGTGAGAGTTAGGAATTAAATTAGAATTTATTATTTCTAAACTAATCTAAACTATTATAATCATTGTAATATCCCTGTATTCCCTGTTATAGTGAGAGTTAGGAATTAAATTAGAATTTATTATTTCTAAACTAATCTAAACTATTATAATCATTGTAATATCCCTGTATTCCCTGTTATAGTGAGAGTTAGGAATTAAATTAGAATTTATTATTTCTAAACTAATCTAAACTATTATAATCATTGTAATATCCCTGTATTCCCTGTTATAGTGAGAGTTAAGAATTAAATTAGAATTTATTATTTCTAAACTAATCTAAACTATTATAATCATAGTTCTATCCCTGTATTCCCTGTTATAGTGAGAGTTAGGAATTAAATTAGAATTTATTATTTCTAAACTAATCTAAACTATTATAATCATTGTACTATTCCTGTATTCCCTGTTATAGTGAGAGTTAGGAATTAAATTAGAATTTATTATTTCTAAACTAATCTAAACTATTATAATCATTGTAATATCCCTGTATTCCCTGTTATAGTGAGAGTTAGGAATTAAATTAGAATTTATTATTTCTAAACTAATCTAAACTATTATAATCATTGTAATATCCCTGTATTCCCTGTTATAGTGAGAGTTAAGAATTAAATTAGAATTTATTATTTCTAAACTAATCTAAACTATTATAATCATAGTTCTATCCCTGTATTCCCTGTTATAGTGAGAGTTAGGAATTAAATTAGAATTTATTATTTCTAAACTAATCTAAACTATTATAATCATTGTACTATTCCTGTATTCCCTGTTATAGTGAGAGTTAGAAATTAAATTAGAATTTATTATTTCTAAACTAATCTAAACTATTATAATCATTGTAATATCCCTGTATTCCCTGTTATAGTGAGAGTTAGGAATTAAATTAGAATTTATTATTTCTAAACTAATCTAAACTATTATAATCATTGTAATATTCCTGTATTCCCTGTTATAGTGAGAGTTAGGAATTAAATTAGAATTTATTATTTCTAAACTAATCTAAACTATTATAATCATTGTACTATTCCTGTATTCCCTGTTATAGTGAGAGTTAGAAATTAAATTAGAATTTATTATTTCTAAACTAATCTAAACTATTATAATCATTGTACTATTCCTGTATTCCCTGTTATAGTGAGAGTTAGGAATTAAATTAGAATTTATTGGCTCTAAACTAATCCAAAACTAACCGTGGATACCAAATTGAGATTTTATACTTAAAGGTGAACAAATAATGATTCAAAATTTGAAGAAGAAAAAAACCATATCTAATATAAAAACTGAAGGGATGAAAAATTATTCTGTTACCCAAAATTTTTAGCTACTTTATTTTATTTTATAAGTTTATAAAGTTTTAAAACAATAATTTGATATGCAGAAGGGGTAATTTTGTTTATCATCTTTGGATTTAAAAAAAAAATCATCAATAGTCCAAAGTCAAAGAACCAAAACTTTATATTTAAAACATTTTACTGGACACAGAGACAAACATTTAATAACTTTATAAGATACAATTACTTTCAGAGAGAGTCGAACCTGCACATCTAATATTTTTTATGTGAGCAAAGGATACTTTTTTTCTTTTTTCTTTTGTATTCTCATCTTTAATATCATTGGAAATAATTATTGTAGAGAAATGTCGATATTTTCTTGGTATATTTCATAGAGAGCAAAACCTAATCAGTCCACCGCGCCGGTTGTCTAGATTTTTACCCATACAGACAGATGGACAGATACCATTCTACTTTGTTTAATTTGAGGTAGTTTTGTTTTACAACTTTGTTGTGTGACATCCTTAATTGAAAAGTATAATTTATTCTACACAAGAAAGCGCTTTTCTGGCTGGCAGATGATAAAACAAGAATAAGCTTCTTCAAAGCTGGCGTATTGCAACAAGAACAAGTAGGTCCAAAAGCAGGGATCAGAAGCCTCACGTAAGCCGCGCATAAGCCTCAGTTTTAAACCTGCTTGTGAGCAGAAAAAAAAATTTAAGAAAGAAGGATTGTCTGCTAAAGAGCCCTTTTATACATCCAGCTGAATTTTATAGTGATAAAATCACGATTTCACTGAGGCTTACACGCGGCTTACGTGAGGCTTCCGATCCCTGTCCAAAAGTACCACAATCTATTCATAAGGTCATACAGAAAGTAAGAGGAAAATAGAACTTCCGTACACGATAACATACAGAAGGGACAGTGACGTCATAAAAGTACGTGTATTACCCATCTCTTTTTTAAGGGGTTTCCTTTCCCACTTCTAATCTCATCCTTCCATTTTATACGTATTTTTATGACGTCACACATGACATTTGGCAAAAATATAATGGTTAAAGTTTGGGTGTGCAATAGTAAATTTTTCTGAGACAATCTGAAATTATATTTTTACCTATTATAACGTGATATTGTAAAAAATTGAATAAGAAAGAATAAATAAATAGTTGTGAATCAAGCAATCGTAATTCATTAATAATACATAAAGATTTGAGCCAACGAATGAAAGCACTTGTTCCTAAAACTTTTATTAACGTAATGAATTATCTCTGGAGTGGATCCGCTACTTAAAAGTTTATTCTGGTAAAATAAAAAAAGTTTCTCTCTTATCATGGCTTCGCTAGTATAGAAAATAAAGATAATTAAATGATCTAAAAATATGACAACTAACTTTTAAATTATGAAATTTGTCGACATTCTTCCAAAGACAATGTGCCAATTCTAGAAAACCATATGTACCAGATAACGCACTGCCAGGAATAAAATAAGACAATGGACGAAAATAATTCTTTTAAACATTAAAGCTTTTATATTTTAAGACCATAACTCGCTCTGTCTTTATGGCTGTATTTATGTAACGAAAAATTACATATTCCTTTATCCCTGACTATATATATCTGTCTATACAATTAAAACAATATGTTTTCATTTCCAAATAAACTTTCTATACTATTTCAGTACATCTATTGGTAGAAGCAAAACTTATGTATATATTTGAATCAAGCACTACCAATTTTATGAAGAGTAAAAAAATATTTTTGGAAGGGAGGTAACATTTTATATTGCATCATTTCAAACCTCCCGCTCAAAACAAAGTGAATAACAAAAAAAACGCTTCAATATCCTTGCATAAGACTTGTAAAGTAATTCCATTTTTACAATTAAAAAAAAAACGTTTTAAAATACATATATTTTTTCTGATCACATGAAGAAAATAGAACAAACAAATTTTATTTTAGACGGAAGATTCATAAATGAAAAATGCTTTGACTTTCTTGTTGTTTTCTACCCAGTTTAATTGTTGAATATCTACATCAGCAAACTCTCCACCCATCTAAAAATATCAAATAATAGACTTTTATCAGGAATTTTAGCAGAATTTATTCACAAAAATGTTCTAATTTCTAAAGATTTATTTTAAAAAGTTTAAGGTGACTTATTTTATTAATAAATGAAAAAATAACTGCGCTTCATTCATACAATGTACACTGTTCAAATTAAGGACTTGGTCATTCGGCCTTACTATTTTATTATTTAAAAATGTTGATTATTAATAGCGCAGCTACTCTTTAATTGGGGCTTATATATAGTATCCATACGTCTAAAAATCCCAAAACTTAAATAAAAATCTTGCTAGAATTATCAATCTAACAAAAATTGAAGATTAGTTATTTATCTCATCGTATGATAGACAGCTTTCGGCGGGTTTGAAAATAAAAAAAATTTAAGATTAAATCCAGTTTTGTTAGTCGAAATAGTATTAATTTTATGATTTTTATTGGTGGAAAATTGGCTGCAATACGATGATACTAATACATGATTTTTAAGTATGACTGAGAACCAATTCTATAAAAAAAATGTTTCACCTTTGAATTTTTAAACTTATTAAGATTATTCTGCAGGGCCTGAAGGTCGTCGGCAATATCAATTCCAATATCAACGTTGTTCTTCTCTGTAATATAATAGTTATTTCTCGTATTATAAACGGCTTTCCGCGGACAATTATAAGATTAAAACTAGTTTTAATCTTATAATTGTACATTTCTATATTCGTAGAAAACTGGATATAATACGATGCTAGACATAGTTTTTTCGTATTCATGAGAACCGGTTCCTATCCACCGGATTCGAATGAATATGAGAATAAATATTATTAACATTAATAATTATATGAAAATTATTTTCCTTTCTAATATTCAGGGATGAAATATTAATTAAATTCCAGAGTTCTCTCTCGTTAATCTTGAAAATTAGATTAATCTAGAATGATTTTTGAACTAGTGCATAAAGTCCTAAAATAAGCCAAAATAAGAACGGTTGCATTGGTTCTAGTGCCCTAAGTTAAAGATAGCCACAAAATTATAATAGACCCATTGACCTATCCCTATATTCATGGTAATATCAAAAATATTTTTTCAACTATATGATCGCTCCTAGGGTTTAGAATTAATAAATTAAATTATAAAAAGATTTGTTTTTAGAGATACATATTCTTCCTTATTTTTTTTTCATGTTAAAATGTTTTGTTTATTAAAAATGTAACCTGCTGTTTCACTGAGTTTCTTAAGGGTGTCAGCCAGTTTCAATTGTGCCTAAATATAAACAAATATTATTTTTATTCTTTGTAACTTTTGTATTAGCAATGCAACTCTTCAAGAATCACTGTTGTACTGTTTGTCTAGCCAAGTAACACGTTTAGGGAGGGAAAGAACATTTTTAAACTTTACTGGTACCCAAAGTATTGTAACCATCTCATTTGTTGGCTCAAACTTTGGGTACTATTATTGAATTTTGAAAGGTTTGTATCAAAATAATAGTGTCTAAGCTTTTCAACTAAGCTTTCATCTAGAGAAGGGGTAATTTGTCTTTCATCATTCGAAAACCTACATTTATTTACCATATTGTCTTATCCCTTAATATACCTCACTTTTCCTATGTATTAAAAGTCTGTCAAGAACCCAGTAAAAGTGTCTGACTATAACATCAGAAAAAATTAACAATTAACCAAAGATAGACCGCTATATATTTTACCATTGGTCAATTACAGTGAATACTGGCTTCTCATTGGTTAATTGTTATTTTTTTCTGACGTCATAGTTCGACACTTTTACGAGGTTCGTCTGTCAGGATTGTTAAAAATAAAACTTTTACTTATCATTTTGTCTTACTTTGACTAATCTTTAACCCTTAACGGTCGGGGGGGGGGGGGGGGGCGTTGAACGCCCCCCCCCCCCCATCCAGTTTTTTCTATCTCATTTTCTGTGTGTGAAAGATAAAGAGCCCAAACTGCTTGACTTTTTAAGTATGGGTATGACACATAACTGAGAGTTGAAATTTTTTGAATATCTCCATCCTGGCGGGCACAGGATGCCAGCAAACCTGGCAGGGTCATCCAGGTAAAGAGCAAAAATATTTTTTTGACTAAAACTAAGCATTTTATCATAGCAAAATTCTAAAAAATCCTCTAGTAGTACATCCTTGTATTAAATACAGGTGTCCAAGTCACTTTCAGGTTCCAGGTATGATCCTGCAGATCCTGATCCTCCAGGTTTCCAGAAATCTTTAAAAGGCTCCTGTGGCCGCAATTTTTGACTTAGAGACTTCAAATTTTAAACTTAAGCTTTTCTTACATGTCTACATAACGTATTAAAATTTCATGAAGATCCGCCGCCGTTTTCCCGCCGACCGCCGACTGCGGCGGCTGGCAGCTGCCAAGTACAGCTGCGGCCGCTGAAATTGATATTTTGATATTTCTTATGTAAAATTTACATAAAGATAAACATTTTCTGGAAAAAAAAATTTCTTCTAGCTTCAAAAGTAAGAAAATTACAGCCGTTTGAAATTTTTAAGTAAAAAAAGACCTAAAAACAAAGGTTGTTAAATAAAAGGGTGAAGGAAGCGAAAATTGACTTAGACTTATAAAAGGTCGGAAATTCATTATCAAACAGGGGACTTGCACAAAAAAATTTAGCCCTCTAGCTCTAATAGGAACTGAGATAATTAGGGGGGGCGTTGAACGCCCCCCCCCCCGACCGATTAAGGTGCGGCAAGGGGCCCGACTGTAAAGGGTTAAATAAAGATTTGTAGTCGTCCTTATATAGTTTTTAACGATAAACTTATCTCATTAGTTTATTATATTACAATTTGAATCGTTAGTTTAACTATTTTTTCCTACTATAGAAAGGGTTTTGCTTGTTCAATGATATCTCACTTAGCACTGAGTGCTCTATTCTAGGTTCTAATAGCTTCACGGATCGTTTTAGGCTAATTTATGTTTGAAATGTTGTGCTATTATCTTACTCCCTTGAAATAGTGATATAAACCATTGTCTAAACTTAGATCAGCAAATGAAGGCTGCGCTGTTTTAGAACTTTGAATATAAAAGTTTCTTGTTGAAGTGCATGTGAGTATTGTAATGCCTTGAAATTTCAAATTTTCTGCATATTCACACAGGTATAATAAGGGATAAGACAATAGAGGATTAATTTATATAAACAAAGATACTCCTTCTTTAGACTACAATTATTTGAGAACCATTTATAATTTTTAGGAATTATTTATTTTTTATTGGGGGGGGGGGTATTTTCCCCCCTAAAATTGTTTAAATTGAGGGGGGGGGGTAAAGTGAATTTTTTTTGTTAAATTGGGGGGGGGGGGGTTAAATGAAAAACTTGAAAAATTCGTTTGGGGGGGGGGGAAATCCCCACTTTACCCCTCCCCCCTTGGACGTCCTTGATAGTAGCTATAACTTTTTTCTAAAAGTAAAGGAAGAAAATAGTCCCAAGTTTCAGAAAGCTTTTCCTTTACACAAAAATAGCTATAATTTTCAAAGAAATTGTATTTTCAACTGGCATAAAAGATGGCGGAAAAATAGTTTTTCTTTCGGGTATTACATATATCATTTTCGTGATAATCTTCAAATTCAAATATATACCAGGGATCTAAAGGGATAAGACAATGGCTGATAAATTAATATGCATCCCCAATGATGATTAGACAATTTCTACTTCTGTAAATTACTATTAGTGGTTGAAACGTTTGGACACTCAACTAAATTAACCAACCAATCAAAATTCATTAAGAAGTCTACAAAGTTGTTAAGCAAACAAATATGAAAACGTTATTTTAAAACTTTGGAAACTAGTGAAATAATTAGCCCAATGTCTCCTCCCTCCCAGAATATAAAACATTTACTCACAGTGCATTGGTACAAAAGAAAATATAGAAAAAGAAATATCTAAATCACATTATTTATGGAGAAACAGGATAGGTAAAAAGACAATAGCCTGAAATCTTTCTGAAGACAAATTGGTATGAAATAGTAAAGAAAAGCATGTCTAACTAATATTGATTAAGTCAAAATTAGAGATAATCATAAATAATAATTCTACTTTTGATAAAAATACATTAAATTAAAATGAATTCGATTTTTGATGTTTATAGAAACTGTTAAACTTTTATAAAGACTTTCAAGTCTCCAAAAGATTCATAGTATAATAGATAATATCTATTTTTGTCTTTTTTCTATCATACAATTTTAATTTTGTTGTATTAAAATATTAAGAAATGTATTGTAATGCCTGGGAAACTTCAATATTTTAGAAAGGCCCTCAAGACATTGAAGCTACTCTGTAAAATGAAATGATTTTAAAAATAAGTAATAGTGGCCTATCATTGGTCATTTGTATTGTATGACGTCATTTTTTGTATACACAATAAGCTGCTTCTTAGATAATGCATATTTCACACAAGAATTTAGAAGTTATGACTTTAAGTCGCATTACAATTGAATTTTTATCGAATTAAAAGATTTATCTTTATCTTGTTGAATGTTTGTTTGTTACTTAAAATCTGTAAATGGATTAAATCATAAGTGTATACTTTCAGGGTAAGCCTTAATTTATTCTGTGTAGGTTTAGTGCCAGAAAGCAAAACCTTAACTTAAGCCAACTTAAGTTCTCTACTCCAATATGACCTAACCTAAATTGCCTTAAAGTAATAAACAACAAACCCTCCAAAAACTATCCCCCCCCATGATTTTAACTTTTCTTAAAAATAAGAGGGGAACTTTAATGGAATACCCGTATAATTTTTAAAAGCGACGCTTTTATATAATTAGGTTCAGTCCGTCCGTCCGTCCGTAACGGATAGCTTTTTTCGTTAATTTAGGCATGTTAGAATTGTCCTATCTATTTAAAATTTTGCATGGTGATTCCTTTAATAATTAGGTACGATTTAGAAAGCGTAGCAACTCTAAAATCATTACTAAAATGTCCGTACGTCCAATCTAAACATGTTGATTTTTTTTTACTTTTTTAACAAAAAAATTTTATGTGATCTAATCGTCCGATTGATCTAATTTTTGGTATATTGATTCTTGGGACAACAAAGAAAAATATTATAAACGAAGCAACTCTATAATCAAGTCCAAAAAATGTAAGTATGTCCATAAACATTATCCTGTATCAAGCAGTTTTTCAACAAATTTACTTACAATTTTGCTTTAACTCTTATACTTTTATATTCTGATTATTCAGTTCTGACACTATACAAGTGTTAATGTCCGTTTGTCCTACTGTTTCAGTGCTTCGCTTTTATTGATGTTATCATCCTTGTTTTTATAAAAGTCTACCTGAATATTAGCTCTGAGTTCCTGCATTTTTCTCCAACTTTCAGCATACTGACGCCTGCAAAAAAAATACAAGAATTAATACAATCATGTGTAGCATAACTCTCTGTTAATATTTGTAATAATAAAACTGCATGTTGCTTCTAGTAATTGACATTTGTAAGATATGTCTTTACAATTTATAACAATATTTGGATGTCGAAGCCTTATACGCAGAAGAGGTGATTTATCTTAAAGTGACTTACGAACACAGAACTCCACCTCTTAATATTGCATTTTGAAAAAAGGCTGGGGGGGGGGGGGATTTATTTTCTTAATAAACCCAACCTAACCTAAGATGAAACACAAAAACACAACTACAAACTGAAAAAAAAATAAAAAATCAACAATTTTTAGGCGAATCCTCATTAACCCTTACAGATCGGGCCCAAGTTAAAGTAGGAAAGTTAAATTAAACAGTAAAAAAATTTGATCTAACGTTGAGAGGGTATATAATAGAACAGCTTTGCTGTAAAAACAACAATAAATTTTAATTTACCATGAAGTCTGAGTAAATATAAATAAAAGCAATTGTGTTATGTGTAAGAATGAAGGTTTTTTACTTTTAATGCCTTTAAATACCTGTAAGTTAACCAGGATGACAACTTTCATAAAAGCGAAGCTCAACAAGTCAGACCGACAAATGAACATTGACAAATATACAGGGCTCAGCTTCACACTTCTCTCATCTACCTCATTTTATGACGTCATATGGATTATTTTTGACACAATTTTGCTGCAGTTTGGTCTTTGTCGAATTGTTTGTCAGAATTACATTCCCTTTTCCCTGGTTTTACCTGACTAACTCTATGCTGTTTGAGGTTTACCTGACTAGCTCTATGCTGGTGGAGGTTTACCTGACTAGCTCTATGCTGGTGGAGGTTTACCTGACTAGCTCTATGCTGGTGGAGGTTTACCTGACTAGCTCTATGCTGGTGGAGGTTTACCTGACTAGCTCTATGCTGGTGGAGGTTTACCTGACTAGCTCTATGCTGGTGGAGGTTTACCTGACTAGCTCTATGCTGGTGGAGGTTTACCTGATAGCTCTATGCTGGTGGAGGTTTACCTGACTAGCTCTATGCTGGTGGAGGTGAAGGCGAGACCAAACAGGATGTAAGCTGTGGATATCATCATGTAGATGGACTTCTCTACCATTTGACATGTTAAACAAAATAATAATTAGATTTTTTTATTTAAATACATAGTCTTATACAATCTTTAGGTTGCACTTTTATGATGTTTATATTATTAATTGTGACAAAGAACAAAGTGACTCAATATCAGCCATATGACGTCATGAAAATGAGGGAGATGAGAGGAGAAGTGGGAAAGAAAACCCCTAAAAAGAGATGGATAATCCCTCATTTTTATGACGTCATTTGACTGATTTTTGAGTAACTTAGGGCTTTGTATTAATTGTTTGCAATGTAAATCTTAAATTTAATTAGTAAACTTAGTAACAATTTGGGCAATTATTTACTTGCAAACAACTTACAATTCTTGCTTTTAAAGATATTTTTTATCTTTCAAAAAAAAAGTATATAAAAAATATTTTTCATGTATTTATTGGTACTTTTCTACCCTTTAGTAATTTCATTACCATTTTTTTCTTCATTATTTTATTTATAGAAATTATGATACAAGGGAGCTTAAACTTGGAAATTAAAATTTCTGGAACAGCGGAAAGTGTCATGTGTGACGTCATAAACCCAAATACGTCTATTATACATCTCTTTTTTAGAGGTTTACTTTCCCACTTCTACTCTCATCCTTCATTTTTAGACGTATTTGTATGACGTCAAACCTGACACTTTCCGCTGACTCCAAATTTATGTAGCATTTATTGGACAACCTTTTAGCATAAGAAAGCATTGGAAGAGGTTGGGAAGTGGGAAGGGTTATTGTCCAATCCCCAAATTCCTGATGGAGAGATCAAAATAATTATTGGTTTATTTAAAATTCAAGTTTCTACCTCCCTTGCATGCTCATAGGCAAAGATGGTTATATATGTACATTTCAAGACCAGGGTTTGTTGGAAAAGGGGTAAGAGTAATAATATCAGTATTTTACTATGTATCATATGTATCATTTTTATGGATATTTTTTTATGTACAATATACAGCTAGTGACTCCATCCCTAGCCTCAAGGTGGGTTGAACAATTTAATTTTTTTTTAAATAATACAAATAAAAATTTGGTGATTTATTTAGGGGCCTCCCCGAAGCAGCTTATAGTAACTTTTAAAAAATGGCGTAAAACCATACAAATGACCAATGAAAAGCCAGTATACATTTTACCATTGGTCAATTACAATACAATACAATTACAATACTGGCCTATCCTTGGTCATTTGTATTGTATGACCAATAAAAAGCCAGTATACAAATTAATATTGGTTAATTACAATGTATATTGGCCTATTATTGATCATTTGTATTGTATGACGACATTTTTTATTTTTATTTTAGGTGCTTTGGCCTAAACGAAAACAAATAAAAGAGGTGAACTAGTTTTTTTATACTAGTATACATCATACTTCTTTATAAATTTTGTATTACGTATACATACATGCAGATTTATATGTAGCAAATGATACAAAAAAATTATATAGTATACAAAGACACCAATACTATGTACTTTTAGTATATACATATGAAAATTGATTTCTTTAGACATAAATTAATTTTTATGTTCATTTTACAATGTAAGCATTATTATACAATATACATCTTATATTGGGGGTACATAAATTAAGTTCAATCTTATTGGATAGTATTTTTTGAATGTAATAATAATAGATATTATTTATTTTAAAAGAAAGAGATATTTTAATGTGATAAACAGTTAGTTTGCACTCTATAATTCTACTTAGAAAAATCATTATTAAAAGAAAGAGTACTGTATTTATGAATGTACTAAAGGCTGTAATTCCTGAAGAATTATTGTTTCTTTTTATACTACTACGGCTACGCCCCTAGAGGCCTCTAGTGGCAATTTAAATTTAAAAAGAAATATATGGAACATTTCCATGTTGCGTTCAAGTCTCTACGTAGAAAAGAAATTTAAATTTTTTTGTGATTTTTTTTGTAGTACCCTCTCCCAATTTATAAATCTTCCCGGAACCTATTAGAAGCTACCCTGTTAAGGAAAACCCGATCGGTTCAGCGGTTAGCGAGATCCTTCGGTACAGACACAGAGACAAATACACATCCTGTTACTTTATTATAAGGATAAATGTTAAAAGCAAAATAGTTTGTTTTACACATGAAATATATCTTTATAAATGCTGGGACACAAGACCAATGCCAAAATGCAAAAATATTTTCTTTAAAAATTACCAAAATTTGTTTGTAGATTCTGAACGACAAGACAAAACTGATGCATATCATGCATCTTTTTAATGAATATTGATCATATTTTTTTTAAAGACGATTAATTCCAATATTAGTGGCGAAACGTTTATAAAAGAAAATAAGAGAGAGTGGGAGAAAACAGAATAGAGGAAAAAAGAGAAGAGAGAGAGAGAAACAGAGAGACTGAGAGAGAGATAGAGAGACAGAGAGAGAGAGAGAGAGAGAGACAGAGAGAGAGTGAGAGAGAGAGAGACAGAGAGAGAGTGAGAGAGAGAGAGACAGAGAGAGAAAGAGAGAAAGAAAGAAAGAAAGAGAAAAAGCGAGAGAGAGAGACATATAGAAAGAAAGAAAGAGAGAGAATGAGAGAGAGAGTGAAGGGAGAGAAAGAGAGAGATGTATATAGAGAGAAACTTGAAAGAGTGATACAGATAAAAGAAGAAAGAGGAAAGAAGAAAAAGAGAGGAAGAAGAAAAAAAGAAAAGATATAAAGTCAAAGAAAGATAGACACGAGAACTAAACTAAAAGAGAAGATTTGCTTCTTAGAAAAATAAAGTTTATAGCTATAGATATGTACATATATATAATATACTTATGTATGTATTTTGTTTAAAAATCTTATATTAATTTCTAGATCTGTAATTTTATTTGTTCAGACAAAAATTTATAATTTATGTACATTACATTTTTAATATTTTTTTGTACACGATACAAGGAGTTGCTTCATACACTTTAAAAAATCTTTTTTAGTAGCGTAGCCACTATATAAATGTGGGATGTCCTATGGTACGTTTGGACTCTAAAAACGTAATAAAAATATTTTTAAAAGTCACTGCCATTACGATTTTAATGACATTACCTGCTTAAAAATTTTTTTGATTGTATGCTTGAATTAATAAAAAGCACAAGTTTCTTAAGAATTTTCTCTATTCTCACTGTATAATACTTTCTGTGTATTTTCAATGCAAGTGGTGTTAGCTTGTTATTGCTGTTCTATTTATTGACACAAATATCCTTTGAATTTATCGTATTATAGACAGGTTTTCACGAATAGTAATATGAAAAATTATAAGATTTATTCCAGTTAAGTTATTCCTGGGAAGCAAAAACCAAGGGCTGACAATTCGGGAAAAATTGTCTATAATACGAGACGATACATGATTAAATCAGTTTTGCACAAAACCAGTTTTAATCCAGCGGATATTAACCAGTTTCGGAGCCATGCTGAGATCTTTTAAAGTGTATTAAGGGGGCTAATGCTTTATGTTCACAGTATACATAGGTATATCACAAAATGCTTTATATTCAGGTTTTAGGGAGGATTGATATTACATTTAATATAAAAAACTTTTTTGCCTTAGATTTTTTAAAATAACCAAAATATTTGAAGCAAATAGTTTTTATCTCAAATGTAATATCTGATCTCTTTCCAAAATGATATTATGTTCAGACAGTTTATCGATAACCTAAAATAGCTAAAAATAATAAAAAAAGTCAAAATTAAATTTGGGGGGAGGGAAGCATTATTTATCATTCATTGTGTTATCCCTTTAAATCTGGGTTTATGTAACTAGTTTAAGTTATCTTTATACCAATAAAATACGTATTATAGGCAGTATATATATATATAATATGATATAAACAAGTCCTTACCGTCTTTGTTCAAAAGTAAGATAGAAATAAAGTGTTTTAATATGTGTCTTTTTGACTTTAGAATAACGTTTGACAAACACACACAAAACTTTTAGTTGTAAGATCTAATCTATTTTTTGGCAACTTAATTTGAAATTTGATTTTTATGACTGTATACAATTTTTAAAGTTCTTAAAACGGAAGATAGTTACTCCAATTTTTAGAAAATGTTTGAGACAACTTTAAATTAAAGGAACTTTAAAAAGTATTTACGGACAAAGATAGTTATAGAGTAGCTTAGATCTACACAGTAGCTGTCTATAGTGCCCTTGCAAAATGGGGATAAATTTCACTGATTTTGGCCTACCTGTTCTATTGACGACATTAAATACACTATACCATTAGCCAATCTCTTTTGTAGGTAGTTTCTTTTCCCCTTCCCTTACTCTTTCCCTCTACTATGACGTTAATGGAATAGGTAGGTCAAAATCTGTGACATCTATCCCCATTTTCCTAGGGCACCAAACACAGCTACATCTACACAAGATATAATTTTTTTTTTAATTACGGACGTGTGGGATGGGTATAGCATTAGTACCCCTGGTATCATTTAGAGATTTTAGACCTCGTTTGACAATAATAATATAACTCCCCCGATTTTTTTACTTCACGGGGCCGGGGTGCAAAAACCTGTTTTTCTAATTTATTTCAGGATGAAAAAGTTGAAAGATAGATACCTTCTCCAGAAATACCTGAAATAAAAATATTATTGATTATTAAACAGCACATTATTTTGTGTTATAGAGTTGCTTTGACCCATTAATGATTAATTCAAATAGTAAATTAAAATTAAATTTAACAGCAAAAGATATTTTTCCATGGGAATCTATATGTTAAAGAAATAACAAAGAAACTTCTTTCTTTTATTAGCGCAAAATCAGTCATCATTTATTGTAGATATATCACAACGGTTCAACCATCAATGAAAGCAATACAAATAAGACGGACACACGAACATAAACAATTATGGAGCAGCAACGAATTCAATATTCAACAATACTTAAAAGTCTGAACTAAAATGCACTTTATACAACCTTAATGTTGCTAAAATTAGTAAGCTTAATACCTAATCGTCCTAGCAATCAACATTCTAAACCTTATAATAAAGCAGCTGCGCAAATACCAAAACAAATTAAATTTAAAGAAATTATCGGACCAAAACGAATAGAATTAAAGGTTTGATCATCTAACCTTGGACAAAAAGTATTAAATTGATTTTCCCAGACAAATTTGTAATTTAGATAAAAGACAAGAAAAATAAAATCAATCAAATATATTACTTCTCCCTCTAATCAAATAATAGTTTTTCTCGTATTCATTCGAATCCGGTGGATAGGAACCTGTTCTCATCCATACGAAAAAACTATGTCTAGCATCGAATTATATCCATCTTTCTACGAATATAAAAATGTACAATCATAAGATTAAAACCAGTTTTTTAGCCGGTGCCTTCGGCACCTCGGGGCTAAAAAAACTAGTTCTAATCTTATAATTGTACATTCTATATCCGCGGAAAGCCGTTTATAATACGATGCAAGAAATAATTATTATTCTACAATTTAAATTTGGGAAGAATATATTAATAAAAATAGATTTAAAAGTACAGAGGCTATAGATCTTAAAAAACAATTTCTGTCATAATCATGTTGATTTTAAAAAAATTTCTCCTAAATACTATACACAATTGATAGGAGAAACTTTCTACGACCATTTATGTATATTGATCAATGTGAAGCAGTAGGTTTTTTTTACTTAAGTTTCCGATAACTACTAAATCGATTTTAGTAAAGCTTCACAGAGGTCTTGGGATGGTTTTAGGCTTTTTATGTTTTTTTTTGGGTTTAAGGGATGGGGTGGTTTTAAGGTTATCCCTTATTTGGTAAAGTTGATTGTCCAAGTGAATGCAGAATTGATTTTCGCAGACGGAAGAAAAAAGAAAGATATTGTCGGATAATTGACTTACTTTTGCAGACTAAATATTGGTCAAAGGATTTATACAAAAGTATTTTCCCCCCTTAATTGACCACTATTAATACACATTTCAGAATGGCTCCGAATCCGATTAATTTTTGCTGGATTAGAACCTGTTCTGTCTGAGCTATACAGAAAAATAATAAATCGCAACCGATTATAAAAAATTTTCCACGCAAATTAAGTGAAAAGTTTCAGGATTAATTTCATTTGTATTGGCCCTGAGAGTCTAAACGCTCGGCCAAACAATACAATTTTGATTTTACCTTCTGCTGAAAATTAATTTTATATAACTATAAATAATACATAATAGCATGCTGTAATAAATTGAAAATAAAGTAATTTTAAGTTAAAATAAAGTAAAATTCTAACTCGTATAATTCTACGACTTTCAATAATATTTTTGACACGAACCAATCAGTTTTTCGATTATACGACCTTTTATTAGCATTATCGAAGGTTGTCTATAATTGGAACTGTCTGTCCGTCTGTTAGAAACGAAATGGGAGGAACATACATTTATCGGATTCTTTACAAGACGGCTATTTTTTGTGTAGACTTTCTGTAACAAGAAGCATCTTGTATATAATTTACTTGGTCCGTCGGTTTGTCGGTAATGCTACAATAAAAACAATGAACGTTTTAAGTGAAAAGATTTCGTGATATGTAAATTTATCTTTATGACACTGGTCTATAACTGACTTTGTCTGTTTGTCCACATGGGTATATTCTTCGCTACTTATGGATGTTGTCATCCTGGTTTTTATCATTATTATTATCAATAGATAGGAAAAAACCTGTCCGACTAATAATTGGCAAAAAGGACAATTTTGACATTAATCCGGAGAGGATCTATAGTATATATGTATATACAGACAACTACCTCCCTTCCTTTTTTCAAAGACCTCTTTTGTCTGCTTCTAAAATATTTTTGCTAGTTGGCTGTGTTAATATAAGCGACACCATTGGTTGATTTTCAATGACCCAATAGAAAAGGTTGCACAAGGCGGTTGCGATGAGGAGATACAGTTATTTAATCCTTTCTTTCTTTAGTGTTTTACTCTAAACTACAAACAATAGGTAAGGTAAGAAATCTTATGACATAGTCATAAAATAAAAAATAAAAAATATAGGGCTAGGCCCTTTATGTTATTCTAATGTTCAGTAAGGGGGGTGGGGGTGTACCAACAGTGCTCAACAGCCACTTTATGTGAAAGCACGCTTTTTTTTCAATTTCCCTCTTTTCTGTAGTAAAATAAAATAATAAAGGTACTAATAAAGAGAGGTAATGTCTGATTGAGCCAATAGAAGAATCGCATCGGTACATACATTTAATTTCATTGGTTGAAATTGTGAACACATTTTGTTACTAACGCATGTTTTTTTTTCATTTCATACATAGATAAAAGTCAGCTGTAAACAGTATATTTTCTTAGTAGAAAGCTTTGCGGAATAAGAATAAATCAACTTGAGCCGAAAGTAAACAATACTTTTGTCTGCTAGAAATGTTCCTTCTTAGATTTGACGAGGGTTCAGAATATGCTTCTAGTCTTATATTCCAATTAATAAAATAATGTATTCCACTAATTGCTTAATTATTTCTGCAAGAATAATGTTTTATATCACGAAACTAAAAAGAAACAAAAGTTAATTGGAAACCCAAATTTTATGCTAATGCGGAAATTTACAGTAAAAAAATCTATCATTTCAACTAAAATCAAAATAATTTTTTGTATCTACTTATATATATTAAAAATAGTACAGCATTGTTAATCTTTTCTATAAATTTTTTAGAATGTTACAACGTTTTTTTAGAGTTTTTTTCTGTCGTTTTTAAAAGCGAAGCTTTTCTATAATTAGGGTCTGTCCGTCCGTACGTCCGTCCTTCCGTAACGGATAGCTTTTTAGTTAATTTAGGCTTGTTAGAATTGTCCTATCGATTTTAAATTTTGCATGGTGATTCCTTTAATAGTTAGGTACAATTTAGAAAGCGTAGCAACTCTATAATCATTACCAAAATGTCCGTACGTCCGTTTTAAACATGTTGATTTTTTTACTTTTTTAAAATAATTTTTTGTGTGATCTAATCATCAGATTGATCTGATTTTTGGTATATTGATTCCTGGGAGAACAAAGTATAATGTTATAAGCGAATCAGCTCTATAATCAAGTCCTAAAATGTAACTATGTCCATAATTATCCTGTATTAAGCAGTTTTTCAACAAATTTACTTACAATTTTGCATCGACTCTTATACATTTATATTCTGATTATTCTGTTCTGACACTATATAAAAGTGTTAATGTCCGTTTGTCCTACCGTTTCAGTGCTTCGCTTTTATGGATGTTGTCATCCTTGTTAAATACGAAAATCGAAAAGTGAAATTTTCGTCAAAGGGCCTTAAAATAAATTGTTCCGACCAGTCTTAATACAAAGATGTTTTAAGCTTTAGCAATAGTAGCATGTATAAGAATTTTTTTGTAGAATTTCTTACTTGGCGTCATATCTCCAAATCCAATGGTGGTCATTGTCACAAAACAGAAATAGAAGGCATCAAAAAAGGTCCAGTCCTGAAAAAGAAAATCATAAAAAAATATCAATCATTGCCAAAAAGTGGAGCGAGTTTTGATATCAGATGCAGATTTTTTTATTACATATTTTTTAACGTTTTGAAAAAAATTGTCTCCATTTACATATTCTGATTAAAAACATTATTTTCATATAGTAATTTGTCTGCAAATAGGCCTTTAAAATACCTTGGGTGCCCTTTTTCAATTTTAGTAATAAAAGCCTTTAGGGGTATTTTATTTTATATTTTACTGAACCTATACAAGGCTCCATTGTTAAAGAGAACCAAATCGGTTCATCGATTGTCTAGATGGAACTCTACAGGTACTACCAGGTACTACAGATAGACACATAGATTGACAGCCAGACGTCCTGTTACTTTTATATAAGGATTTGCCATAAATGGAGGAAAGTATACTTGTTGAAGCATTCTAAAAATTTGCATTTCATCCTGGTAAAGAAGAGATGATGCCATTAAAAATATAATAATCTTAAAAGGTATTAATCCGGGGGTTAGGCTGTAGCTGAACAAAAAGGCGACTGCGGTTGATTTTTGGCAGATAAAAGCCATTTACAGATTTTCGACCGCAGCTGCAAATTTTCTTTAAATTTTGCATGATCTAGTTGCAGCTCTGGCTTACGTGAAAAGGCAGCTAATTGTTGCTGCGGCTGTATCACCCTGATTTTGATTGGATGACTTTTAAAAATACAAAAAGATCATTTAACTGCCATCTAAAATTTTTTTTTTGTTCTTTAACTTTCCAAGGTATATACAACATGCGATTTTCTTTAATATCTCTAAAACGGCTAAAAGATGTATTTAAGTTTTTAGAAAGCTTTGTTTTAAGTCTTGCTCCTCCCCCCCCCCTCCCCCAAAAAGAAGAAAATAGTTAGCGATGAGAAAAAATATCTATAATATCCAAGAGACTATTTGCTAACATCCATATAATTATAATTTAGCTAAAATACTGAATAATTTAGCTTAAATGTTTCTTTAAAAGCAATTTCAAAATTAAAATTTTAAGACGTCAATATATTTTATTTCTGTTTTCCACAAGTTTGAAGTTTTTAAGTTTTTACCTCCCTGGATAAGTTTACTCCATAAAAACTTTAGAACTATATCTAAAGGGATAGTCTCGAACATAGGCTTAAAGTGATTAAAAAGGATTGAAAGTATTTCTAACTTGGACTACTCTTAAATACTGGAGCAGGCTTATATATATGCCTAATTTATCAACAGTTACTAAATAAAATCAAGTTTATTTAATTTTTAATAAATGTATATTGATATTTTTGTCTTGCACACACTGTAAAGACTTGTACACAAACATACACAAATAAATCAAAACCTACTCTTTCTTTTTGTTTTTATGTTTCTGGTTATTAAAGTTTTGTCGAGTCATTTTTGGACATACTTATCTTATTGTTGGGTCAAAAATATTGGGCTCTATTATTGAATTGTGATTACTTCGTTACGAAGCTAGTATTGTGCAAACTTTTCAAGCATTCATTTTGAACTACAGAAGGGGTAAATTTGTTTATCATCATTGATAATGTACAACTATTTATATTTCATTGTCTTATCCCTTGAGATCTATAAGTGTCTCTAACATAATTGAAGTAAAAAACTAAGGAAATAAAATGATATGGTTTAATAATAGTTTTTAAATGACGTTTCGCAAAAAATATATAAATAGTGTCCTTTAAACACACCTAAAAACAAACACACACATAAATATCAGCAATCTAAAGGGATAAGCCAATAAATTTATATGCATCCTCGATGATGTTATATAAAATTACCCTTTTCTGAGATTACACTTAGTGGTTGAAACGTTTGGACACCCAACCTAATCAAAATTCATTAAAAGTTCCCAAAGTTGTTAAGCTAACAAAAAAGAAAACTTTATAATAAGACTTTGGGGACTAGTGTAATAAACAGCCCAATGTCCCCCACCTCCCTGCATAAATATACATTATATACACCTAGCTCTTAAGTAGAATTGAAATAAATATTTGCAATAGTAAACTAAAGTAGTAGTGTAAAAGTTGACTTTAAAACTTAGAACATTTAAGAATAGAATATAAGAGCCGTAGTTAAGCAATTTTTAGCATAAATCACATAATATTAAGAAGAGAATTTAAGTAATATAGCTTAAAAAAAATTTACCATAGAATCTTGAAGTATAGAATACAGTAGTAGCAGAAATTTATATTAAACTATAGAAAAATATTGCTTGCGAAGAAGATATAAATTTATGTCATTTAAAACTAAATATACTTTTATGATAGAATAGATTTCATTTTCAATTTTATACAGAAAAAAATAAAACTTAATTATATAAAGAATGTTACCTTATTACAAAATATTCTAATATTTTTTATTTCATGATTCTATTAAAATTGTTCTGTGATGTAGGCCAAAAGTTTGCAAATTTACGATATCATAATATTTTTACACACGCAACCTAAATAAACTTTATTATTACATTCTATCAATATAATTTTAAAAAAAAAATAATATTTTTTATTTTCTTTTGAACTTTAATAAAATGTTTGTGTCTCCACCCAAACCGAACTTCTCACTACCTTACTTATAATAAAAAAAACTAATTTCAAGCCCTTGTGGACTCTGGAGGGCGCTACACCTTTTTCATATGGATTACTAACCCTGCGGAGATCTTCTGACATTTACTTTAACAAGTAACCTAACCAAAAATATGCAACAAAATAGAATGTTTATTTCGTGGTCCAGATGCCAAATAAGGGAAACCATACTATTATCAAATAGTATGGATGCACAACAATATATTACTATCAAAATATTACTTTAAATCTTAATTAGATTAAGCTCCCATAGATAAATATTCTAGAATTTCATTCATGTACAAACAATTGATTTAAATGATATAGTATTAATTCCATAGAATACATTGTAGGGCTCCTATAGAAAGAAAGGTACATAGAACACATAACAAGTACTAAAAGGTAACTTACCTCCTAAAAAGTAAATAAAAGGGTTTCCATAGAAAGAAAGAAGCATAGAACACATACCAAATACATATAATGGTAACATACCTCCCAAATAGTAAATAGAAGGGCTCCCATGGAAAAAAAGTTACATAGAACACATACCAAATACATATAATGGTAACTTACCTCCCAAATAGTAAATAGAAGAGCTTCCATAGAAAGAAAGATTCATAGAACACATACAAAGTACATATAAAAGGTAACTTACCTCCTGAATATTAAATAAAAGGGCTTCCATAGAAAGATAGAAACATAAAACACAAACCAAGTGCATATAAAGGTGACTTACCTCCCAAATAGTTAATAGAAGAGCTCCCATAGAAAGATAGAAACATAGAACACAAACCAAGTACATATAAAGTTAACTCCCAATTGGTAAATACTTAGAAGGGCTTCCATAAAAAGAAAGATACATAGAACACATAGCAAGTATATCAAAAGGTAACTTACTTATCGAACAGTAGAGAGAAAGCTCACATAGAAAATATATACATAGATACTTTGGTAAATACTTAGAAGGGCTTCCATAAAAAGAAAGATACATAGAACACAAACCAAGTAAATCTAAAGGTACTTATCTCCCAAATAGAAAATAGAAGGGCTCCCATAAAAATAAAGATACATAGAACACATACCAAGTACTTATAATAGGTAGCTTATCTCCCAAATAGTAAATAGAAGGGCACCCATGGAAAGAAAGATACATAGAACACAAACCAAGTACATCTAAAAGGTAACTTACCTCCCAAATAGTAAATAGAAGGGCTCCCATAGAAAGAAAGATTCATAGAACACATACCAATTAATTATAATAGGTAACTTACCTCCTCAATATTAAATAAAAGGGCTCCCATAGAAAGATAGAAACATAGAACACAAACCAAGTACATATAAAGGTAACTTATCTCCCAAATAGTATACAGAAATGCTTCCATAGAAAAAAAGAAGCATAGAACACAAACCAAGTACATATAAAGGTAACTTACCTCCCAATTAGTAAATAGAAGGGCTCCCAAAGAAAAAAAGAAGCATAGAACACAAACCAAGTACATATAAGGTAACTTACCTCCCAAATAGTAAATAGAAGGGCCCCCATAGAAAGAAAGTAACATAGAACACAAACCAAGTACATATAAAGGTAACTTATCTCCCAAATAGTAAACAGAAATGCTTCCATAGAAAAAAAGAAGCATAGAACACAAACCAAGTACATATAATGGTAACTTACCTCCCAAATAGTAAATAGAAGGGCTCCCATAGAAAGAAAGATACATAGAACTCCAACTACACCCAACCCCTTCATAATGGAAGCTTCTAAACCAGCATCCCTAAAATAGAAACAAAAAAAAATATTAGAAATAGATTTAAAACTTGACTTTTTTTCGCGACTGTAATCCTTATACTAAAGTAACAGGATGTTTGTGTGTTTGTACCGAAGGATCTCGCTATCCGCTGAACTGATCGGGTTCTCCTTAACAGGGTATCTTCTCATAGGTCCCGGAAAAGTTTATAACTATTTTGGGGGAGGGTACCACCACCCTCCCAAGAGAAATCACAATAAATCGAAATTTTTTTCTCTCGAAAAAAGACTCCTACGTAACATGGCACGGTATTGTAGAATATTGATAGAGACTCACGTAACATTGCAAGGTATCGTATTATTTAAAAAAAAAACATTTAAAGTGCCACTAGTGCGTAGTAACTAGTAGCCGCTAGTAACTAAAAATATTAATGAAATGTCTGTGCAGAGAATTCATTATTCTTATTTAATCATTGAGAAATCTCCTACTTAGTTTATCATAATTATGTAAATTTTAAACAGTTTAAAATGAACTTTGCTTTATGAAAATAAAATGTTTATCTTATTAGCTAAGCTACACTATAACCTGTAACCATTATCGAAACATTGTATCAATGACAATATATTTTTTGTTGATAATAAAACATAGCTTATAAACGTATAATGTATAATTAAAATATCCGATTTTTTATAGTACATGCCAATTTTTTTATCGTTTACTTAAATATAATCATTTTTAAAAACATATCATGATATTTTGCGTACATTTGATGAAATATGCATTTAGCTGATATGAAATGTGAGCTAAAATATCTCATGTTGTTAAATAAATTAATAACAAGAATAATAATAGATATTTATCTCATCGTTTTATAAACAGCTTTCTGCGGATATAAAAATGTACAATTATCCTTATAATAAAGAAACAGGATGTCTGCTTGTCTGTGTGTTTGTGTGTAGGTTTGTACCGAAGGATCTCGCTAACTACTGAACCGATAGGGTTCTCCTTTACAGGGTAGCTTCCTAAAGGTCCTGGGAAGGTTTATAACTATTTTGGAAGAGGGTATAACCACCCTCCCAATAGGAATCGCCCCAAGATAAAAAAAATCCCCGCTCAAATTTTTTTTCTTTTTCTTTTGCAATATATAAAATTTTTTTTTTAAAAATCAAATTCAACTACCCCCTTCTCAAGTGCCCCTAGAGGACTCTAGAGGCGTAGCCGCTAGTAAGATTAAAAGCCCCGATATGCCAAAAGCACGGGCTAATAAACTGGTTTGAATCTTATGACTGTGCATATTTATGATATAGTACGACGCTATACATAATTTTTCAGTATGGCTGGAACTGGTTCTAATCCACCAGATTCGAAGCGACACTGGAATAATAAATCGTCATACATGACGTACATACAAGTACAACCCATAGAAAATTATAGCTGCGCTTCTAAAAGTATGTTATTTCTACTAGTGTTATTTTTATAGCACTTTTCTGTCAAACATTTATAATTTGTCTGTTTATCTTTCACAAGATGCATATATACAAAAAAAGTGTTCAGTCAATTTCACAGATTTTTGGATGTTCTAAAAAGATTTTTTTCTAAATAAAAGATTAATAATCTTGTAGCCATAGCGCAAACAGCTTGATGTTTTTTTTCTATAATTAGGGTCGTACGTCCGTAACAGATAGCTTTTTTCGTTAATTTAGGCATGTTAGAATTGTTCTATCGATTTCAAACTTTACATGATGATTTCTGTAATAGTTAGGTACAATTTAGAAAGCGTAGCAACTCTATCATCGTTACCACAATGTCCGTACGTCCATTTTAAAATGTAAATTTATATTTTTTTAAAGCTATCTGATTTTTGTAGTACTGATTCTTATTACAATAAGGTATATATATTAAGAGATATAAGTTTTCCGGAATTGTAATGTAGGGAGTAGATTTGAAATCTGCATCCAATTTTAAGGATTTTTTATAAAATTTGTTTTTTGTATAATTCTTTATCTAAAAGCGGAAATACAAATTAAGTTAATTAATTTTGGCATCCGTGATTGGTGGATTTAAAAAATCTGCGCTCTGATTGGATGTCGTACATCATTCAACCAATTAGAGCGCAGGTAGTTTAAAATCCACCTATCCTATTGGTCAAAATTAATTAACTTCTTATGTATTTCCGCTTTTAGATAAAGAATTTTACAAAAAACAAATTTTTTAAAAAATCCTTAAAATTTGATGCAGATTTCAAATCTACTCCCTACATTAAAATTCCGGAAAACTTATATCTCTTAATATATATCCACGAGCGAATTATCTCTATAATCAAGTGCTAAAAATGTCAGTATGTCCTTAAACAGTGTTCTGTATTTAAAAAGTTTAAACAAATTTACGTATAATATTGTCAACACTTCTTTATTTACATTTTGTATATTCAGTTCTGACACTTTACAAGAGTTAATATTCGTCTGTCATTCTGTTTCAGAGCTTCGCTTTTATGGATGTTGTAATCCTTGTTGTCCATATGTTCTTCTTTGGCATACATAGGAAGTATAGAACAAAATCGTTTAATAAACTTTCTATCTAAAAGAACAGCTTTTTATCTGTATGCGTTTTTAAAAAGAGATATGCTAAAATATGTACAGTACATTGCTAGTTTATTATGTACAACCCAATAAAATTTCACTGAAGGTCCTTAAAGTTTTTAAGCCAACGAATTTAAACTTCGGGGACAAGAGGGATTAAAAGTCCAATTTACCCTCCCTCCCTATCTGATATAAGCATTGAATAAATATAATTAACTACATAAAAATTTGAAACTATGTCCCTTGCCCCTGAGTATTAGATCATAACTTCGAGGGTTTATAAACAATTTTCACATTAACATTCTACAAAATAAAAACTACGTTTAGAGTTTCTGCAGATTCATAAAAATCTACTTTATTTAGACAAAAAGATAATTATGTCCATAATATTAAGTATGTTAATTAATGAATGTTGAGATCCTTGTTCTTGTCATTAAGAACTTTATAATATAAACAAGACCGATAGCATGCAATATTCTAGTTAGAACAACTTATTAACATGTTTATTTTTTTCTATGATTCATTTAATAGCAAGAAAAAAAGGTGCTTTTCCTCAAAATGTAAAGAAACCCAAATTCATCATTTTTCTAATAAATTCAAATAAGAAAAAGAGGGTAACTTTTTTACTTTATGTCTTTCTACTGCAGCTAGCCCTAATCCTGCGGGGTGCTCTAACCCTAAGGGGCTACATTGCACCCAATATAACCTAACCCAACCTAGTCTAAGGTAAAATAATAAAACTTATCTCACTACTTAAATGATTAAAAACTAAGCGCCAAAAAGCAAAGACTATTTATATTTCAAATTTAAAAAGTATTAAAACTCCCCTCTCCTTTTATCATTGTTTTATTTAGGTGTGAATTTTCCGCTACTCCTTTACTTGAAACCTGCCTGGGCCCAATATGAAGCCTCCCTTTGTAATTAAGAAGACTTTATTCCACATTTGATCAAATAAAAATTATCTTTTTGTATAAATTAGCATAATTAAATTACTAAAATGACATGCAATGAGAGATAGTTTTATACACAATATTTTAAAAGTTAAAATAAATATCAATTATTTTTTTCTTGTCTGGTTTGGGGTTAGGGGTATTGATTTTAAGGTAAAACTCTTATATTAAGATCTAGACTGCCTAAAATTCAGAGAAGGACTGATTATCATAATAGGACCAAAAGTTTTATAATCCTTTGTTTACTCGTTGGTTAAAAATTTGTGTACTTTTATAAAATTTTAATTGGCTGGAGCACTAAGTTTAGTGTCCAAAAGTTTCAACTAATAGTTTTTTTCTACAAAAGTGGTAATTCATTTAGTATTAAGATCATACGTTACTTTATCGTTTTCTTATCCCTTTCTATCATAGCTAAAAACCTTATTTGAAAGGCCTTAAAATCGTGTATATTACTTTAAACGATAACTTTAGATAATTTTACTCTCCTCACCAATTTACCTATTCATAGAACCCAGACAAATAAGTATGAATTAGCTCGGCAGTAAAGTTTTGCTTTATGTCTTTGTTTATGCTCTGGAATGTAGGTTGTAACCTGTTAGACTGGTTCAAATTCAGGTTTTGATTTTTTCTTGAATTTAGGGTTTAACAGATTGGAAAGGTTAAAATTTAGTTTTTTCTCCTTATTTTCTTGACTATAGGTTTTAAAGGATTAGACTCGTTTAAATTTAGGTATTTTCATTCAGTAATAAGTTTGTAGTAGTAGGCTAGACTGGTTCTTATTTATGTTTTTGGTCATGTTCTTAAATTTAGGGTTTACCCTGATTAACCCCGCCCCCCATATTTTTTGGTTAGACTTTATCATTGCCATTACAAAATACCTCCAAAAATTTAAGTAGGGTTATTTCGCCCTGAAATGTTTTGGTTGGAGTATTAAACCCCAATATTTCTGAAACTCTCAAATAATTCCAGGGAGTTTATCTACCCCTTCCCCCCTGGCCCTCCCCCCTCCATGCATATTTCAACTACAGATAATTACTGCGCGAAATTTTACTCCCAACAATTATTGCCACTATTCTATCTAAATCTAAACCATTTGGGATTCTGTTGCTAAAAGATGTAAAAAAAATTTTTTAAGAACTAATTGTTGTAAATTGAACCATGCTGATAAAAATGTTTTATAACACGCATTTGTGTAGTAAACAATACATATAATCATTCTTTTATATAAACTCATTATACTAACTTTATAACAATTTTACCAGTTTCACATTTTTGTTGCAGAATTCAATTTAAAAAAAGATTTATTATTACTTGGATCTTACACCAGGTTTTCATGTTCTCTAAAAGAGTGAAACTTGCAGCAGGCTAAAAACAATAAACTAATAAACAGTTCCATGTTAGCAAGTTAAATTAACGATAATTTTCCCCTGTTATAATATCCAAGAAAATTCTAAAACCTTTAATTTAAATTAACATAAAATTAATGGTTTTATATAGGGATTTTATAAAATATAAAATATTAGAGTAAAACACTAGAGGGAGAAAGGGTTAAATAACTGCATTGCCCTATCGCAACCACCTTGTGCAACCTTTCTATTGGGTCATTGAAAATCAACCAATAGTATCGCTTATATTAACACAGCCAAGTAGCAGAAAATAATTTAGAAGCAGACGAAGATGGAGAAATTAAGAAGCTCCAGAGCTGCGTCGACAAGATGTACAGGTACATCTGGAGCAGCAAGGTCAAGCCCCCCTTAATCCAGATGCACGAGATGGGGGTTAACATGCAGGATATCAGAACAGAGCTAGGCATTGGTTCTATCAGGGTCAAGATAGAAAAGAGATGTCTGGAAAGATTAGGTCACCTGATGCGGATGGACGACAACAGACTTGTCAAATGTGTAACACTAGGATGGTTAGAAGATCTAGAGAACGAGCCGAAAGTGCCAGGAAAAAAGAGAAAGACGGTCTTATTTTATAAGAAATTGGTCAGAGAAGCAGGCTTAGATTACACCAAGATTGGAGCTATGACAAGAGACAGAAAAGAGTGGAAAAAATGTGTCAAGAAAAGGATTAAACACCTTTATGATTGGGACAAGAAGAAAGGAAAGAAAAGTCAAGGACCAACCACAAACAGAAACCAAGAGCTTAGAGTAGAACTAGTCAACAAATGTGATGAATGCGGCAAGATATGTAAGAGTAGAGGAGGTCTGATCACACATATCAAGCGCACACATGAAATTTCAAACCAAAAAGTAACTTTCACCTGTGATATATGCAACCAAGTCTTCCAGTATGAGTCAAGCATAATGAATCACAAAAAGAACTGCCAAGGAACTACGACAGAATCACGCAACCTCAGGAAATGTTCTTTGTGTCTTAAGACAATAACTACTGCCAATTTTGCACGACATCAAAGAACATGTAGGGCCAGGAATAATCAGGAACCACAACCTGTTAGAGTAGAAGGCACGGCAAGAGTATATAAGTCCAGAAATAAGCCGTGCAGCATATGTGGAAAAATTCTCTCAGCAACAAATATGGCTAGACACCAAACCAAATGTATCCAAGCAAGGGAGGCGGAGCTCTGACGGAGCTGAAAGCCTTTGATGATGATGAAGGGAGGTAGTTGTATGTATATTGTGTATACATCTATACTATATATCTGTTGATAAAATAATGCAATGGACGCTAATTTTACATATGAGGATGAACATTTTAAAAATCACCCCTTGTGTTGATTAAAATTATTGGTTGAAAAGTTTGTGCACTTCTTGTTGTAACCAACCAATCAAGACTTAATAAATATAACAAAAGTTTTAAGCCGACAAATGAGAAAACGTACTTATATAACTTTGCGACTTTACAGTGCAATGTTCCCGTCCTCCCAATTTTTAACTGTCATAGCGTTACAGACGGATGGACTGGACAGACATAATAAATCATTGAGAAGCTATGTAACTAAAATAATACTTACGCAAAATCATCTTCATCTTCTGCTCCTTCCACTCTGAAAATAGAATAATACTTTTAATTATTGTTTCGAAAGAAAGGTTCCAATCAATTTAAACTTTAATTATAAGCGGATTTTTTTAACCAAAGAGTTTGTTGTCTGTTGGACGTTACTTCACCTAATGATAAATGACTAATGATAGGCCAGTATATATTTTACCATTGGTCAATTACAACGCAAACTGGCCTAACATTGGTCATTGGTATTATATGACGTCATTTTTTATTTGGCACTGTAAGCTGCTTTTAATGAATATAATTAATATTTTCTTTGCAGACTTAATGAGATGTAATATAATGGATAATTTACTCAAACAATTAGTTTTAATTAACTTTTGCATCATTTTAAATAAAATCATTTTCGTACAGGTTGATGTTAAAAACAAGGATGATGATATCCATAAGAAAAAAAGCAAATTAATATTAGACATTTTGCTTAAATTCAAGCTTTCAAGCATAATTTGACAGTCAGACTGACATGGAGAGTTATTAAGTAGATGTTCATTGGTCAGAAATATCTTCACAAATTTTACACATGTAAATTGACTATTTTTAAAGCGTAGCTTTTATATAATTAGGGTCCGTCCGTCCGTTCGTCGGTAACGGTTACCTCTTTTTATTAATTTAGACAAGTTAGAATTCTCCTATAATTTTCAAACTTTGCATGATCATTCATTTAACAAATGGGTACGATTTAGAATGCGTAGCAATTCTATTGTCGTTGATTTTTAACCTTTTTGACAATAATATTTCATGTGATGTAATTATCCTATTCATTTGATTTTTGGAATACTGATTTCTAGAAGAACAAAGTACAGTGTTATAATCAAGTTCTATAATTGTTAGTATGTTCTTAAACAGTATCATGTATTTTAGCAATTTCCAACAAATTTACATACAATTTTATTTATACTTTTATATTCTGCTAATTCAGTTCTGACACTCTACAATTGTTAACGTTCATTTCTCCTTCCTTTTTATTTTAGAGCTTTGCTTTTATTGATGTTATCATCCTTGTTACCACTGATTTTTTAATTTTTCACGTGGGTAATATGATATTGACCAAAACAAATTAATATTATTGGCACATAATAGTTTTTGTTCTGTTACCCTATCCCTGTCCCTAGCTTTTATGATGACCTTTGTGATAGTTTACATGACATAAATATAATATTGTAAGTAAATATTGGTTCTTCTCAAGTCCTCTATACTTTCAATGTATCTTAACATATCACTAGTTTTAAAACTCTAAAAAATTAAATGAGAAAAAATAATTTTCAATTGAATCCTGATTATATAGTAACAGGATGTCTCTTTGTTTGTACTGAAGGATCTCGCTAGAGGGTAGCTTCTCATAGGTCCTGGGAAGGCTTATAATTATTTTCAGGGAGGGTACCACCACCCTCCCAAGAGTTTTTGAAAAGCCATAAGAAAAAAATCCTCCCGACCCCCATTTTTTTTCTTCTAAATTTATCTTTTTAAAACTAAAATTAAAGATGGGGCTGATTGAATCCCCCCTCCCCCCAAAGAATAAGTGCCCCTCTTTTTAAATATAAAATAAAAAATGTATAGTCGAAATCACCCCCCCTCTCCTTCCCAATCAGGTGCCCCTATAGGCCTTACCCTCTGAAGGCTTAACACATACTCTGAGTAATGATTTCTAGCTCGATATGGCAATATGTTAAAAGATAAGGATCTCTATAATCAAGTCTTAAATTGTAAGTCTGACCGTATTTAAGTAATTTTTGTTCAAACTTCTGAATATTGACTGCTTTTATTCTTTATATTAATCAATGTCTGTATGATTTAGTGAGCCTTGCTTTTTGAGATGTTGTCATCCTTGTGTTTTTTTTGTTGAGACTGAATTTTGCAGTGAATAGTTTATATGGATGAGATAGAATATTTGACATACTTCAAATATGTTTACTTAAATTCAAGAATAAAAGTATAGGATGGTAATTGATATTTTTCATTATCAATTACCAAAAAGATTTTATATCATAAGTGATTTCAAAATTAATATTTTCTGTACACTAAATATTTTAATATTGTAATATTTATTTCATAGAGGCATTTTTTTATTTGGGGGGGGGGATAAAATTTGAATATCCAATATTTTGAGAGTGCCTACGGGGGGGGGTGATCACCCCTTTACCCCCCCACCCCTTGGACGTCTATGTACACAGTACACACCTATCCTCTGTATTATATTAATAAATCAAAACATTAAATGATTTGTTGAAGTCAAAGTGAGGTTTAATTATAAACAACAATAACCTAATTTTCTGCCAGCATATAATTGGTATTTTATTTATTATGTGTGAGGAAAAAAGGGAATTTTTATTATTGCAACTAGTATAACAAAATATAGATGGAATCCAACATATCTTAAATATTAAGAAATTAAAAAGGATACTATCAGTAAAAGAGGCATACAAAGAGTTTGAAAAAGTCAAGAACAATAAATTTACAGGTAGCGAACAGCTGGAATAAATGCGAGTAAAAAACGCCACGAGATGATAGTGAATTACTTGGTTATCTAAGATTATTTGCTAGAATTTTTAAGTTAATTATAACGATGTGCCAATGTAATATTAAAGCTCAACTGTTTGGAAGTTTAGCAGCATTTAATTTTTTTAAATGTTCATTTTTAGCAACATGTTACTGAGAATTCTAAACACATTAAAGTTCAAATGTAAAACTTACTTTGGTTTAATAATTCTAAGTTTTTCTCCCCATCTTTTGATTCTGTCCTTGTTATTTTTCCAGGCAAGCTCCAGACCTCCAGCAAATAGGGAACCAACATCCGCCAAAACTGAAATAGATATATGCTTATCAATTTTATGTTTAGATGCAGGTGCAAAAACTTTGAATTAAACTTTTGCGATGGGCGGGTTATAAATACTGTTATACAAATTTTGGCCTCGGAATTCATAAACTCCCTATGTTTAATTGAGAAGTTGTTCTGCCCCACTACACCCACATCATGTAACATTCCGCGAAAGAAAGTAAAAAATAAGAGGGATTGCAATACAACATTATACGTTTATATAATATAGTAGTTTTTATTTACATGTTTTAACAAGATGAAATGTAGCTCTTTCATTTTCAGACGCATATAGAATAGAGGATAGAAATTAGTTATGATAGAGTAGCTGCACTCCAAATCTAATTTATAGTCACATAATATTTGTAATAATATTGGCGCAGGTCATATTTTTATAGATTTACATATTTTTCAAGTGGACTTATTCACCACCTCCGACCAAGCGTTTACAAGCCTTTTCCAAAACAAGACTAAGATGGATTCTTTAAAAAAAATAGGGTCGCTGCCTCACCAAAATTGTTTTTGTAAAAATCCTCCAACACCACATAAAAAATCAACAAAAATGATGAAGAGTTATTAACATCAGATTTTTTTTTGTAGATTTTAGAGGATTTTTCACGAAAACAATTTTTAAGAATCTACCTCTAGTTATTATACAGAATAGATAAAGTAAGGGTACATTTATGACATCGTTAATGAAATCGAGGCTAAAAAGTCAGACAGTCGAAACAAATAATATTAAAACTCTTAGCTTTTTTGCCCCTGTAGAAAAATCATTTTGTTAAAAGTAAGTAAAAAAAATGGTTGAATGCAAGAAGCATAGAAGGACATACTAACATGTTGATAATAGAGATGCTTTGCTTTATAGTAAAATACCTAATCTGTCTAGGAATCATCATAACAAATTTAACGTTAAAAGCTACCATTAAGAATGCATGATTGTACGGAAGGACCAAGCTAAATTATAATAACGCTCCGCTTATTAAAAATGGGTAAGAGTAAAGAGTAATTATAAGATCAAAAATAAAAGAAATTCTCCAATTTGTATTCAGTGAGGGATATTAAGCTGTCTAAAAGACGCATTGCGTTTAAAAATAGATATATTGGGGGGAATGAGTTTCGTTTGGCAAAATAAGGAATTTTATCATATTTTTGTATTATATGAACATAATATAATGGTAATAATTCCTTGTTATTGAGTTTAGTTTACACAGTATGTATGCAGTATGTCAAGCAAATATCTAATTATGCACAAAAATAATATCTAGTTGATTTAGAGCCTTCTCCCCAAAATATGAGGATTTAGGTAGTGTCAGCCAATATTAATTCTTGAATTCTAAATTGTGAAACATCCTGTTCGAAAATGAGATTTTATTTACTTATTTCGTTATGAGAAAGATAAATAAATATTTAAGTTTATTCATTTTGTTTTAGAACACCCTCCCGACGACAAATTGTAACTTATTTGTCCATTAATATTAGTTTATGTGAGACTCCATAAACGGATCACGAAAATAAAACATTTGGTTAGCAATGCAAAATACAATTAGAAATTATAAACATGATTCCATCTTTTACATAATTAGAAAAAAACAGAAAATCCTTACGACAAAAGTTTGCTTAAAAATATTTATAACAATATCCATAAGTAGTGAAGCATATAAGTAAAAAAAATAAAGTAGATGATCATTTGAAAACTCGCGTTTATAGTGTTATTAAGCATTTGAATAACCTTCATCTATATATTTTTTACATTGTGCCTTTGATAGCTAATAAAGTTTAAGTAAACAAATTACGGTTATCCTAACATTGCAAGGGGGTTTGGTGGTCAAGAAATAGAGTACCAAAGAGTTTTCTCTTTTCTTTCCCCAATTCTCCTTTCATCCCTCATTTTAATGACGTCACATAATCTTTTGAGACACTTTAAAGCTTCTTATTTATCAGCGCAATTATATACAGCTTGACTTTTAAAAAGCATTTGATGTTTTTTTTGATGATTTTTGTGATTAGGGCAATTTTATTTTAAAATTTGCGAAGTCAATATAATTGGAAACAAAAATCCTATTTAGATAGACTCCCCTTGCATTTTCTGAAAAAAAAACTAGAATAATTATTTATCGTATTCTTTAATAAAATGGAAAATTATGAGATTAAAACTAGTTAGCTATTTAGTATTAATCTGACGACTTTTATTTTAATAATTGTATAAAAATTTCTGAAATACGGTGCTATACATAATTTTTCGAAATAACTGAGAATTGATTCTAATCCAGTGAATATTAATCGGTTTCGAAGCCATACTGTAAAACTTTTTCAAAGTTGAAAATAAGGAACTGGATAATTTTTTGTATTCCTCTCATCGTTCGTTGGTTCTATCATTTTTTAACAAATATTTTTATGATAACTTGAATTATTTGATATAACGCGTGGAAAACAATGTATTTTTGTACATTAAGGTAAATATTGTGGTTGTTATAAATCAGCCAATATGATCATAAACCTTGAAAAATATTTGTATTTGTCATAATATACTGTTTTCTATTTTTTCCTGCTGTAAAATATGATAATTTTATGTAGAGGGACAAAGTGTCTCAAAAAAAGCCACGTGACGTCATAAAAATGACGGAGATAAGAGAAGAAGGGAGAAAGAAAACACCTAGAAAGGAGATTGATAATCACTCATTTTTATGACGTCACATGGCTGATTTTTGAGACAATTTGTCCCGCTACTAATCTTATTTGTGCCCCAGCATAACACGGTGTTTTTTCAAGGACTTTTAAAGTCATAACTAGCAATTAAAGCTTTGCTTATTGAGTCAAAAAGCAAAGCTATTGTAGGACCCAACACAAGGTTGTTGTCATCCTTGTTAATGATATGAATATTAGTTCTGCTATTCATAGCTAATCTATTGATAATTCTTAACTACTTATATTGTAACAAAAACTAGTCTACGATATCCAGGGAAAAAGGCATAATTATATAATCAACTATAATTTTGATTAAAGAAGAACAGTAAAGTATGAAAAAGAAAAAATAGAGAAATAGAAAAGTGGTACATTTTCTATTTTAGAAGTTTTTACCTAACCTTTTATTCTTGAAAGCGTTCTCACTTTTGTTCTGTGTTGAGACGACAAAACAAACTTATATATAATTAGCGCCTGGGTTTATTAAGCTGTAGTAAAATATAATTTTATTATACAGCTTTGTAGACAGATTTCAAAGATAATGAGAGGGGAGGGGGAGTTATTAGTGCTCAATGCGCACTTTCTGTGAAAGCATAAATGAGTTCCATGTTAGCAACCTTAATGAAAGTTCTTCCTCTGTCATACTCTCTCGATCAGTCCTTTCAATCTAAAGGCGCTTCCAAGCTGGACCCGTATACTTTAGCCCTCAGAGCCATTCTTTCTCCCAAAGTTACAGTCATAAATTCATTATATAGTCATACATACATATACTTTCTAGAGAAGGGGTGATTTTGTGTATGATCGTAGGAGATTTGTATCAATTTAAATGTCATTGTCTTATCCCATGAGTAATGATGATGTCTCAAAATTTTAGTTTGGTTAGGAAAGATTATCAATTCATGATAATAAACTATTAATAATTACTATTTAATCTTATTAATTCATGTTATAACACAAGAAAAACATATCGTTTTCTAATGAACTAGCTTTGCCTTGCCTAGTTCAGTCATCAATAATTGGGGGGGGGGGAGGGGGGGGGGGATTTATCATTTACTATCATTTACTTCTTTAATTTACTTTAAATTCTAATATACCTAATAGAAGTATAGACTATATTCTAATGAACTAGCCATAGTTTGCTTAAGTTCAGCCATCAATAATAATGGGTCTATTGTCATGTATGCAAACATTAGGATAAGGTTACATGAGACTTAAAAAGTGATCACAGCAAACAGCAAAATACTCTTCTTAAAACTTTTTGTTTAATGTACTAACCAATTAAATAATAACATGAAATTAATTGTAGATCGATTCCTAGATTTTCTCATCTCCTTTTAATAATAGAGAATTTTCAGGGAATAATCAATTTTACATTCTACATATTTTCACCTAGTTTTATTAAGATTTGTCTATTAATTGGGTGCTAGATCGATTCCTAGAGTTTCAGGCTTTTGTAATTTTCTCTATTCCTATTCAGGATTGACGGCTGAAATTATCAGGGATTAAGCTCATAATCTACATATTTCTATCAATTTTCATTAAGATTTGTCTATTAATTGTGGTGCTAAATCAATTGCTAGATTTTTAAGTTTTCGTGATTTCTATATATTATATTAAGTTTTATGTTTATTGTATGACGCTGCTCTATAGTAAATTTTTTCCCGATATCCATTCATAATTTTTTAGCTTCGCTACTTATGGGTGTTGTCATCCTTGTTTTTTTTTAGGAAGAAAGGGAGGGGATAGATCAGGACTGAACCATATACGTGTATAAAACTTTTGACTGTATTCCTGAATATGCTACACTTATTTTATTATATTCAAAATATATGAATACATTATTCAGAAAATGAAATACAATATCTTAGACAAACTAGAAAAGTTTACATAAAGAAAGGTTGATAAAAAATTGGAAAATTACATTTTCAGTACATTTTGAAATACCAAATATTGTAGAGAATATCTTTTTTTTCTCATATAACTGTTCTATAAAGTAAACATAATCCATGTTTGGCAGACATTTTGCCTTTTAAATCATATTTTTGCAGTTTGAGTTTTTAATAGGATACAATTCATTTCATTCTTAGTGTAATTTCTTATTTAGAGTCATGCTGATCAAAGAACCAAATGTGATATAGAGAATAAGAACTTCCAAAAATTTGTTCTTTTTTCATCTATGCATGAGAATCTTTTCTTTAGAAAGATACAATCTATTCCAATATAAAACAGTAGCTACAAAGTCAAATTTAAAGTGATAAGAATCATATTTTTAAACTATTTCTAGTCCATGGTTGTATCCAATCCATGTATGCCAAGATTGTAAACAAGTAGGACAACATTACAATTGCCATGGTTGTATCCATGTATGCCAAGGTTGTAAACAAGTAGGACAACATTACAATTTCTAGTCCATGGTTGTATCCATGAATGCCAAGGTTGTAAACAAGTAGGACAACATTACAATTTCTAGTCCATGGTTGTATCCATGTATGCCAAGGTTGTAAACAAGTAGGACAACATTACAATTGTCATGCAATCAACAAGTTATTGTACTACCCTGTAAAACAACCATATATTTCAGAGAGGCACTCCTGGGCTGGATCTTTAAATCACAATAATGCCACTGCTGATGCCGATGCCTCTAGTGAGCCGATTGGGAAAGCCGCTAACCTAATAGCGATCTTTACATCAAAAAGGCACTGGCATCGCAAAACTACTACTGCCACTGAGCTGGTGAGTGTTTACAAAGTGTTTCCCAGCTCACCACTTTCATTTTTAGTTAAAAACGAATGTTTCATTGGCAGCACTGGCAGCGGCAGTAAGCAGCACTAAATGATTCAAAGATTCAGCTCTGTTTAATTATTCAAAATAATAACATTTAAACTTTAGAAAATAGAAAACTTTTTTTTGTAAATTGTATAAAAAAATTTCTACTCATTTACACCCATCCACCCCATCCCTCAAAAGTGAAGTTATACTTTCATAATTTTCTGGAAATATTGTATGAAAACTAAAGTTTTACATAAGTCATGAGGCTTTGGGAAAAACATTGGAATATCATTGTCTTATTATTATTGTCTCACTCAAAACTATAATTGAGCAACCGAACCACCTTATTCACTTAACTTTTTTTTTAAAGTAAAAACATATTTCATGCCCTTGCTATAGGCTCTAACTAAGCAAGGCTCAGTGTAATATTTTTACGTAGCTCGTAAAACTCTTACTTAACCGTTAAGCAAAACTAAAATAAGTATCAAATTCAGTTCACTTAAAAATATGTTTAAATGGATGCCACCAAATTTCTTGCATTTTGGTAAACTTTCAATCCAACATTTGTCTTATGTTATATTTATAACTTATGGAAATAAATCTAAGGAAAGAAAACCAAGCTAGGTACTTATTATCGAGTTATTTATATACAAATATGTATATATATATATATTATAGCTTCTATAAAACTTCTAGTTAGGGAAAGCTCATCCATTCTTGTCGTCTAAATTGCAGAAAAATCTAAGTACTTGAAAAATATTGAAACCTAGCTGAAAGGGAGTTGATATTGGAATGTTTATTATACTATTCCCCAATGTTTTATAATAACTGTCTCTCATTCGCTAGCTCAACAACTTTGTGGAATTTTATTGAATTTTGATTGGTTTATTTATTAAGTGTCCAATCGGTTCAACCACTTATTACAGAAGGGTTAATTTTGTGTATCATCAATGGGATGTTCAGCAACTTATAGGCCATTGTCTTATCACTTTAGATCCTTGATTGAAACAGTCTAGAAATACATTCTTAAAAATGCGGGGGTGCTAAAACCAATACAACCTTACCTAACCTGACCAAAGTAGTTAACAAAAATAAACTTTCCTTATTTTAAATTTATTTTGAAATAAGGGGGTTGGGGTGAATGTGCTCAAGGGAAATCACCCACATTTACTTTACTTAAAGTTAAAGAGTTGATAGAGTTTCTAGATTTTTAATTCAAATATTAGTTCTACACATTACTTAACGCTAAACAGACATTCACTTAATGTAGAACTGCTATTTTTTGGGGGGATTGTAGGTATTTAAAGTTACAATTACAGGATCAAATTCTAAATTGCATTTTATGCAAGAAAAAATTTAGCTCAAACTCTTGGGGAATTTGTGTAAAAGTGACTTTAGTTCTTTCCATCCCCCCCCCCCCCCCAATAGTTTTACAAGGATTCTCAGGTGTATTAGGTGGAAGACAATAACATGATTCAAATCGATAAAAGTTGCTAAATCATATGTTCTAATGTCTTTAATCCTGTATATGTTTTCTAAGATTTCGTAAACGGCATCAACATCCTTTAGCGTCTTAAAGCTATCAATTTACCTGTAAATTTCATGCAACAAACACAATTTTATCAATAAAATTTAGCTATTCTTTGTTTTTTCATTTTATTTTAAAAGAAGCAAAAAAATTTAGATAGTTTAGGTCCTCTTAATTGTTTCTCATTCGCCATAAATCTGTTTTATTGAATGCCATCTAGAATGCTTATAAACTTAAAAGGACTTATCAATTGTCTAAATCTTTGAATGTTTGTATCCTTGTTAAATTGGAGAGAGAAACATTTGCTCTTTGCTAAATTGTATTCTAATATATTGGTAAAGACACAGTGGATATACTTATAGAATTTTAAATAATTGCCATTACAAGTTTTGATATCGTAAAAAGTTAAAAGGCAGAATATTTTTCCTTTGGTACAGACTTACAATTAAAAAGATCTTTTTATTCATATAAATGAAAAATGTCATCTTTTTTCCCATAGTGATTAAAAGTTAAAACCTTGGCCTTCCGTGAAGAAGGAGAAATAATGGGTTGGAAAGAGCTAAGAGGGCATAAGGTGCACAATCAAATACTAAAGCTTTTCAAAATTGAATTTTTCTCCTATTTAGAAAACATTTCTTCAAAGATGACATAAGATGAATTGACAGGTAGCCTTTGTGTTAATACTGAGAATAAAGTATACTCATTTTTTAAATCGTTTTTTTTTTACCTACCAAATAATCAAAGGAAACTTTTTTATCTTCCAATCAAAAATAAAAGTTAGTTTAGACATAAGTTCTATAATGAAATAGTTATTTATTGCATTGTATTAGAGACAGCTTGTCGCATATATAAAACTGAAAAATTATCTGTAATACTATATATGATTATTCAGTATTAGTTGAGACCGGTTCTAATCCAGAGGATATTAATTATTGGCGAAGCCTTACTGGAAAAGATATATTTACAAGTTATGTATTACATGGTGGGTAAGTTAAATCTATAAATCTAATCAGGACAATCATAACATATGGAAAACTTACATTGTTTCAAATTAAGGTCACATTTTTAATCATCTTTAATTACCTGAGAGCATGAATGGAATACCAACAATTCCAAATAACAAACAGAAAATTCTGCCAGCTCGAGTTTCTGCTGCAAAATTTCCATAACCTAAAAAATAACAAATATATTTTTTGCAATTAAAATCAAAATGAAGTTAGATTTTTTCTATATTTACCTTTTAAAAGAGACTTAAAGACCCTTAAAATTGACAATTTTTAATAATATAAGATTGCAAATTTTAAAAAATCCAAGTATTTTCTTTAAAAAATTCACATTCAACCTTTAACAGATTCAAATAACAATTATAAGAAATGTAAATTTTTTCTCCAAAAGAAATTCTTTTGAAACCTCTAATCCATTGAAAGGATTAGCAACAGATTATTATATCAGATTTACAAAAAAAATGCAAATCTTTTTGTTATTATTTTTATTTCACAAAAATGCTATTGCAAAAAAACAAAAAGCCAATTTTCCTTTTAGTTTATAATTTTAGTTTTTTTACGAAAAAAAAAAGGAAAATAAGATATCTGTATTTATGTGAGTGTTTGTTTGAGTTTGTATAAACAGAGAAAGGGCAAAACACAAGAAAAAGTAAATATGTTTTCAAGAACAGAGCAATAATATTGATTTATTTAACTGCAGAATACTTCACAAAGTTTTGAGCTTCTTTTTGCATAACAATCTACCCAGGAGTTAACCTCGCATATTTTTTTGCACAGAAATATATTTTTTTCTTGCTTGTAAAAGATATATTGGTTGGATTTATTTTTGTTTTTTCAGTGAAATATTTAGCAATATAACACAATATCTATTTAGAATTTTAGTTAAATTTATTATGCTTAATTTATTTGTTTGTTTAACATTGAAAATTTTGAGTTTATTTTAATTAAATGGACAATTGTGTTCTTGTGTTTAACTTTTCTATAAACATCTAAGATTGATGCTTTGATAGATGTCGGACACAAGGAAAGTATCAAAGAAAATACTTTGCTGAAAAATGATAAGATAAACAAACTTAGTTACTTTTTACATCAATCCTTCTTATTTTCATGAAATTTTACATATTATTGACATTTTGATTATAATATATTTAAATATTATTTTATTTTATTTTTTTAATCATTGAAAACAACACACACAAAAATCCTTTGGTGCAAAACAAAATTCTTTATCAAGTTATTTCACTATTTCTAAATTGTTGAGATTAACAAAGTTTTAGGCCTGAAAATTAGAATAAGTTGAAGTTTAAACTTTTTTCAAGAGATAACAGTTTTTCCTTCTCCTTTGTTTAATATAATTAAAATCCTTGTGGTTTTACTACTTCAATGTTTTGTTTCACTAAAGAGGTGCTAAAGAGAAAGTTAATATCTGAGATTTAGATAAAGACTTAATTACATCTTTCTTTTATCTTTTCTCAAACCAAGCTAGGATTATTGTGTGTTACACATTATATTAATGTACATTTTTCAATATCACTTTATTATAATAGAACAAGAGGAGAGGGGGTGTAATAATCTTAATTGGTGTTTAAAACATTTGGAAGTTTAATAGATTACTCCCCCCCCCCCCACTACCCAAAAAATGGATGTCCTTGATAATAGAAGCTTGATAAAGTAGTAAGCTTTATTTGTCTGTAACAAAGGATCTTGGTTACTGCAGAACTGATATGGTTCTCCTTTACAGCATTTATTTTCACACCATCCAAAGAGAATAAATAGACAAATAATTTTCTCCTCCTTTCAATATATCATCTTTAGGGTATGGTCCCTTTTGTAACATCACACCTTATGGGGCAATTCTTCATATTTTTCACAGTAGCTTTTCTCCTATTTCTAGCCCCTGCGGGGGGCTCTAACCCCGCAGGGCCAATTACCTAACCTTGTGGGGCAATCACATAACCAAATATAACCTAACCTAACCTAACCTAAAATAACCTATAAAAAGCCATTTTAAAAATATGATGAATCGCCCCTTATGGGGCGATGTTATGAAAGGGACTATTCCCCATTTTTTTATTGCAACACAAGCGATATAACAACAAACTTAAAATTTAAAGGCTGTAAAATATTCAATTCTGATAGTTTGATAACTAAAACAAAGAGAAATAGAGAAAGGATGGTGACAAAAGTAAATGATTTAAAGGTTTAAAGTTTATGTGTAAAAGTTTATAAAAGTTTAATCAAGTTGTCAAACAAAGCGGCTTTAACCAAACTTGTGCTAGAAGCAAACTAGTTCCTTGATTAGGTATTCACAAGGAGCAAATCAGTAATATTTGTTTTATCTATAAAAAGAAATGTTTTGTGTCAATCTGTTAATCTGTCTGTATGTACATATCTACATACGGTACAAACACACAGACATCCTGTTACTTTAGTATAAGGATATCTTCACCAACAAGAACATTAATATTCCATAGATATATATCTATTAATATAATAAGTGAATCAATTTTGTTACAATAGTATGGTCTTTAACATGCAAACATCTTTTTGTCCATCATTATTTGTTACGTAAAATGGCTGCGGCCTAAAAAAGTTGACAAGTTAAAAGTGATTGACTTTGCTTATCTATTTTCTGTATACAAACAGTATATTTATATGTTATTCTATCCTTTCCTAATTCACTTGTTTGTTCCTTGAGATTTTTATATTTATAAACTTTAAAAAGTCCACTAAAAAAGGTTAATTTTAATATTACTTATAAATATTTTTTTCAGAATAGTTTACCCCTAAGTAAAATTTTTTGGGTGGAATATATTTTTTTATTTCTTAAGAAATTCTCCCCCCCCTCTCGGAATAAATTTTTTATCCCCAACCTCAATTTTATAAAAAAATGCATGTCCTAGTTTATAAATATATTTATTTTATAAATCTTATATTCTGAACCCTATCATGATCATATTTCACAAAGGTTTATTCAAGAAAAGCTCCGTTTACTTGAAATACTGAGGTGTGTGACCTGAGTTTAGTTAAGATCACAATCAAGCATAGTCTTTAAAATCAGGGATACAGGGATGGGTACCATACAAAATTAGATCTTTTAAATTCGATATTATTATTGAGGAAACTATTATTTCAATTGCAATTCAATGTTACCAGAAAAAGGAATATAAAATAAATATAACGACTCTAGATTAGCTACACTTTCAAAACGTAAAAAGCTCTGATACCCGGGTAGGGTGTTGGCTTGGTAATCTTACGGTTCCCGGTTCAAGCTCTGCCACGTGCAAAATTAACTCTGATGAATTGAGCCATACTGATGAGCCCTTAAAGGGCGAAACACTGTGTCTATGGATATTACATAAAGTAGTAAGATTTTTTTGTCAGTATCTTTAAATTTTGATATATAATGAATCGATAGAATTCTCCATTTAGGTCCCGGGATGGTTTTATGCTTTTTTTATTTTTATATCTTAGAAGTTACTGATGTAAGGCACTTGTTCTTGTTTGTTTATCCTTGATTCTTATTAGTACTTGGTGTTCATGATGTTAAAACTTTAATAAATTCAGGGATAAGGGATAGGAAACCTGGCCATAAATTAGGTCTCGGCCTGGTTTTGAAAGGGATCATGCAACTTTTACCATTTGCCTAATTTAATGACCTTACTGGCGGACGGCTCATATTGGCTACCGCTCTAAACCAATAGTGTTCTGTGATTTGGGCTTGTTTTGTATCAACCAATCACCAATTGGCGGAAATTTTAGAAGCAGACAATTCTAGAAAAAATAATGATTTGTCTGCTACAAAAAAAAAAAATATTAATGGTGTTAGTTTAATTATTAAATCTGCTTAGAGTTAAACATTAAAAAAGGGCCATATAGAAAAAACAAAAATAACGGGATTATTTTTTTGGAAAGAAGGTAGCTACGAATTTTCATTTGGTAGTTTATAAATTAGATGTTGTATTTTGAATTTTAAAAATTTAATACGGAATTGATACAACACCTTAACCCTAATTTTTGTACAATACAACACAGTACAGATATATCATTACATTATAGTATCCAAAGAACTTGATAGAATGTTACCCAAGTGCATATTTATTTATTTATTTTTAATTTTAATTAGCAATGAAATTTTTAAATAAAATTTTTACTCATTAATAAAAATGCAAATAATACAAACTAAAATCTGTCTGAGGGAAACCCAACGATAGCTTTCTGACAGTTCAAATTACCAAAATAAAAGATAAAAAAAATTTTGGGAGAGAAAAAACTTCATTTTAATAAAAGCCATTAATATACAGCATGACCCACGAAAAAGTATTTTTAAGCATCTGCAGCCCTTATTTCTCAATGAATTATAAAAAAAATGCATATGTCCTTGTTCTCCATAGTATTCCACATAAGTAGATATAAAAATATTTTTTTTACCTCCATTAACACCGGAGATTTTTAGAGCTAAAGTTTTGAAAAAGTGACTGAGGAAAAAGTAACTTTTAACATGAAACGACTTTTTTAGCAAAATTAAGGTAGAAATCCTTTTATTTTTGTTACTAGCAGAAACTTTATACAAAAATGAAATAAAAAATTTAGTTTTTGAGTAAAAAGCATTTTTTTACACATATTTTTTGAGTCTTTTTAGTTTAATGATATTTTGAAAAACTTACTTATTAGGCAAAATTTTTTAAGATTAAAAAACCAAATAAATCTTTATGAATATAGCAGGAAAATTGTTTTTGTTTCACAATCCTAACTTTAATAACAAAAAAGTTATGAAGAAAATAAAATTAAAACATAATGATTTTTTTTGTCTAAAAAGCTTAATTACCCCCTATTAAATTATTGAGATGTCAGAAAAGTAGGCGGAGCAACTGTCATAATTAATCCTTTTCTCAAATAAGGGTTAATAAATAACCTAAAATTTGCAAATAATCAATTCATTCAGGAGTATTTTTTGCCATTAAAAATTTATATTTATTGATGGAATAAAAAAAAAATATTTAGTTAACTTGTTTTTCATTGTGTCTCATTATTCAGTTGCCAGAAAAACATAATATAACCATCCAAAAAATAAGAGAAACAAAAAAAATTCTTTTTCTCAGTCACTTTTTCAAAACTTTAGCTCTAAAAATCTCCGGTGTTAATGGAGGTAAAAAAAATATTTTTATATCTACTTATGTGGAATACTATGGAGAACAAGGACATATGCATTTTTTATAATTCATTGAGAAAGAAGGGCTGCAGATGCTTAAAAATACTTTTTCGAGGGTCATGCTGTATAGGTTTTTAAAAAGTTATGTTTTTTACTTTAAACTAGCTACCTGAATTTGATTCTATACTTTATCTACACACACACACACAGCTTTTTCATTAGCGTTTAGGACGAACCACTGCGCCATCCCAAAACTGGTTTATTAGGCCTAGGCTTGAAATAGGCCTGAAATAATATTTTCCTACGTTTCCCATCCCTTATCCCTGAATAAATTCAACAAACCAACACAAACAAATATGATCGCATACATAGAGAGTAGCTCACTTAAAATGAAATGACTACAGCACATTCATTATGGGGGCATCGTAGCTCAGAGACAACACACTGCACTGTTACACTGGTAGCTACTCTATAATTAGATTATGTCTCTCCGTCCGTATGACAGAGTTAAATTTCATTGTCCATGTTATGAATTAAATTGTTTTATTCTAAGAGAAAATTAAAGAGCGCTTGTCATTCTTGTGTACTTTTTGTTTTAGCCTTTCAATTTGAATTAAACTTTTTGTCATGTTGACCACTTTAAGAGATAATTTCATAGAGAGCATCCACAATGATTAAAGAAAAAATCAACTTTTATAAAGTTTGGACATTACTACCTACTTTGATCAATCAATCAAAAATAAAAAACTTCATAATTTTTTGGGCCAACGAATAAGATAACGTTATCAAATAATTTTAGGTTACAGTCTTACATTCCAATGTCCTTTCCCTTCCTAGTTTTAGACTATCAAATAAAAAATAGCCTAAAACCATCCCCGGACCAATTTAAAACTTCCCTAAAATTGAGAATTTAATCGGTCCAGTCTTGGGGACAAACATAAAACCTTACTACTTCATGTAAGAGGATAATAGAATCATGACTAATTATATGAATACTGGTAGAAGGATAAAGTGTCTCAAACATTAGCCATGTGACGTCATAAATATGAGGAAGACGAGAAGAGAAGTGGGAAAGAAAACCCCTGAAAAAGACGTCACATGGCTCATTTTTGAGTCACTTTGTCCCACTACTGAATACTGTTTCTGCTTTAAATTTCATCTTTATGCATTTGCAGTCTTGTTTACTTGTAAAGAGTTGGTATAATAGTATTATGTGTAAGTCCTGTAAGAAAATGAAAGATAGAATTCTATTTGAGAAGGAAATTAACTTACAAGATAACAATACAAAGAAAATGGATAAATGGTTAGAAAAAAAGAAAGAAAAGCTGGTAGTAGTTATTTCTCGCCTCGTATTATAAACAGCTTTTCGCGAATATAAAATATACAATTATATGATTAAAACTAGTTTTTTTAGCCCCGAGATGCATTTTTATATTTGTAAAAAACTGTATATAATACATATTTTTTCAGTATGGCTGAACCAGTTCTAATCCACAGGATATTAATTGGTTTCGAACCGATACGGGAAAATTATTACAAAATAAGAGAAAGTAGAAAAATGGGATAAAGTCCCTTTCGTGGCAACGCCTCTTAAGGGGCGTTTCTATTCTCATATTTATAGCCAATGCGGGGGGCTTTAACCCCGCGGGTCAAATCAACTAACCTTGCGGGACAATCACTAAACCTGACCTAAAATAACCTATCAAACGCCATTGTGAAATACGAAGAAACGTCCCTAAAGAGGTGTTGTCACGAAAAGGACTATACCCAAAAAATGTAATGTGATGAGAAAAACAAGGCTTAAAAGATAGGAAAGTGGAAAGAAATAGATAGGTAGATAACAATATATATGGTAGATAGATATATATAAGAAATTAGATAGATAGATAAATTCCAATTTGTGTATCAATGTTTATCTTGACTGTCCTACGTTGTGTATGTTGTAATCCTTGTTAATCTTTCATCCATTTTGGCAAAGTCTCGGAATTATTTTATTGGTAAATTGCAGTGTTCTGATTGATGCAAGGGTAAATGGGGAATATTACTGCAAACTAATTTTTAGCAAATGTAAAAATTTTGATAATTCTAATGACGTCTTTAGGGGGGGGGGGGGCACTGTTTCAGAATATAAACTCCCCCTCAATTATTTTTTAAAGGGAAGGTTGAAGCTAACATTTTGTATGTAATGTGTTAATAAATTACCGGATTTTTAAAAACCAAAGGCGTGTAGGGATTATCACTGCAAAAAAAAGATTTAGCTTATGTAAATTTTGAAATTAATTTCACGTTCTAAAATATTGTAGAATTATGTATGTCAAATGTCAATATTTAATTAATATTGTTTTTTGACTTTGTTATATCAAATAACGGTGTAAAAATGTTTACATGGCTTCAAGAAAAAGCGGTCGTTTTTTCAATGTCATCATTGGCTATTATTTATGTCATCCTTATAGAATTTAAATTACACGAAATTTAAACAGGCCACATTTTGATTTATTTTTGAAGGACTATACAAAATATAGTAACTTGCTTTTTAGGATAAAAAAAAATATATGGAAAAATATAAAAAAAAGTTGGCTCAAAATGTTTTGCAGTGATAAAACCCAGTTCAAAGTGCAATATAATGGATTGTAATAGATAGATAAATAATTTTCACAACTTGAAAGTATTTAAAATTACATATAAGAGGTATTGCAGATTAATTATACTTATACTATAAATAAAATTCTACCATAGTATTGTTTATCCGTATAAAAGAGTATAAAAACGAGAGGTAATTCCTATTTTGCTTAATCTTATAGTGAACGGCAGAGATCGTATTTTATTAGTTTAGATACCATGCATAGTTTTTTTTTTAATTATAAAAAATGTGAATAAATTCAAACTCAAATTATGAAATGTGCTAATTTGTGTCACTTAGACTTTATTATCGCATTTAATTTTTATCTACTTATAATTTTTGTTGTTCATAATTCAATTATAAATGCAGTTGGTAAAAATATAACAGAAATTCATAGATTCAAATCAATATTCGTAAATACTCAGGAATAAGGATAGGGTACCGTAAGAAAAAAGTTTTGGCGAAAAACGGCAGTGGATCTTATCTTATAGACATATGAGATAAGCTTAAGTTTAAAATATGAAGTCAATAAAATAAAAATTGCAGGAGCCTTTCAAAGATTTGTCGAGACCTGAAGGACCATACATTATATTTTACATTATTTTTAAAGAAGGTGTATCAACTTTTTCACTTTTTATTTAAGATAGCTAGCCGGCTCTTTTAGTAAGTAGTAGATGTAAAATTTTTCATAGAATTCAGATATGCAATCGGTTTTTTTGTAGACCTCTTATTTTCTAAGTAATTTAAGTTTTTTAAAAAAATAATTAAGTCGGTTTTAAGGTACTAAAACTCAACAAAATAAAAGAAGAAAATGGCCAGTATGAACAAAAATAGTAAGATCTTTAATTTGACACCTTACTTTTAAAATTCTGTTGAGTAATTATTGAAAAAATCAATTTTTTTGATCTCGGTTTAATAAAAACTTTAAACCTAAATATTTTATCAAACAGACATAAAAAATATGGGTTCATATATACCTATAGAATCAGAAAAATATCCATTCTAAGCGAAATTGAAAAAGTTTTAAAAAATTGTAATAAAAAAAAAAAAAATAAAAAGTTTATTTTAAGAATTGTAACTACTAAACTAGCCAATCACAAATCGCGAAAATTGACAAATCGCGAAGCTTAACCTATAAAGTTAACCAATAGAATTGCCAAAAAAAAAGGAGAACGTTCATACAATATATAAAATAGATACTACAATAAATATAGTGATATTACAGAACATGTAAAGAATGAAAAATTATGAACAAATGCAGTTAAAAATACATTATTGTTTCTTGTGTTTAAAAAATATCTGCTACATTGCATTGTCTTTTGTTTAGGTTTTCGTCAGGTTTTATTCAAGCTAACCCTTTAAAGCCGAAAATTATGATTCTTAAAATAAACTTATATTTTTTATTTTAGTTTTATAAAAGTTTTTCAATTTTGCTTAGACTGGATTCGTATTATTTTTCTCATTCTAAAAGTATATATGAACACATACTTTTTATGCCTGTGAGAGGATATTTTTAATTTCAAAGTTTTGATTAATCCGAGGTTAACAAAATAGATTTTTTCAATAATTACTTAACAGAATTTTAAAAGTAAGGTGTCAAATTAAAGATCTTACTATTTTTGTTCATGCTGGCCATTTTCTTCTTTTATTTTGTTGAGTTTTAGTACCTTAAAACCGACTTAATTATTTTTTTTAAAAACTTAAATTACTTAAAAAATAAGAGGTCTACAAAAAACCGATTGCATATCTGAATTCTATGAAAAATTTTACATCTACTACTTATTAAAAGAGCCGGCTAGCTATCTTAAATAAAAAGTGAAAAAGTTGATACAACTTCTTTATGGGATATTAAAGTACTTCATCAATGTTTAATGCTTTGTTAAAGTCTTAGAAATAAATATTTGTTTTTTACTTTGATGACCTTCAAAGTTTGCTGGTATCCTGTTACCGCCAGGTTGAGCATATTAAGAGAATGAAAAAAAGAAAATGATCTGTTACATAATCATTTTACATCTATTATTTTATTTTCTTCTGCAAAATATTTGGATTTTTCTTCACAATAGTATATAGAGAAACGGATTGGAATTCTGTTATATAAAATGATAAAGAGAGGGGTATGTTTCTGGTAGAATCCGTAAAGGTTATGTGTTATAAGTTAAAAACAGTGTAGAACGATAAAAAATGTTAACTTAAAAAAAAAATTTTGTCTATAGTTTTTTTTCAATAAGAAATACACATATTTAGTGAATATTATCGTTCTACTACTATTTTTAAGCCTTAAAACACACACCTTTACGGATTCTACCAGAAACCTACCCATCTCTTTTTTGTCTGAACATTAAGATATCTCAAACCAGTGAACCGATAATGTTTTCCATACGGGATAGTTTTAAGTAAGTTTTAGGCATATTTGCCTCAAAGTGCCTATCGAACACAGAAACCACTCTTAAATAAATTGAAAATGGGGAGAGATAGTTTTTCATAAGCCTGAATAGGGAATCTTTAAACGGGGGAAAGTTTGACCCACCACCCTACATTTTAAAAAGAAAAAAGATAAATAAACTGTTGGGGATATTTTTATCTAAGGGCGAATTCTTTGAGAAGGTGAAGTTACCTTCCCCCAAAATAGAATAATAACCTTTCCAAGACTTTAAAGTAGAGATAGACAGATAGATTTACATCCTGTTACTTGCTATCAATTGTTATAGTGAGTTTGCCATTTTCTGACTTCAAAAACTCACCATTACTAATTTTATTTAGATATAATAAAGAACTTCGAACTTTTCTTTGATTTAGAAATCATTTAATATTATTTGTATCTGTGTTACTGAGAGGTGCAAAATACAATCAAAAAGAATTATAAGTAAAAACTTGTTTGGACTGTCAAGTATGTTTAGAAAATCTTCCAACAATTTTACACAAAAATCCATCAAACTTCTTTACATGTACTTGTCAGTACAACCCTATTTTATTTTGATAAATATCTGTAGTAGAGAGGCTAGTCTGTAATTCACAGGGATAAGACAATGGTCGATAAATTGATGTACATCCCCTATGATTATACACAAAATTACCCCTTTTGTGTTTTACAATTAGTGGTTTAAATGTTTGGAATCTCAACTAAAGAACTAACCAATCAAAATTCATACCGAAAATTGTTTAGCCTAAGAATAAGAAAACGTTATTATAAAACTACAGCTACTTCTTGATTTTTTGGATTTTAATACTATGTAAAACACTTAATTTGTGAATAAAAATGAAATTCGGTCTTCAAAAAGGTGGAATTATTAGTTTTATTGTTATAAGTAACTTTTAAGTTATATAGATTCTAGAACACAGTAATAGTGTCTGACTGATTATGACGTAACAAAAAAAAATTAGCCAATGAGAGGCCGTTATTGACCAATGGTAAAATTTATAGTGGCCTCTCATTGGCTGATTTTTTTTTGTTACGTCATAATCAGTCAGACACTATTACTGTGTTCTAGATTCTATTTTTACTTTAGATGATTACACATCACAATACAACAATTATTTCTAAGAAAGCCCTAATTTAATGGTTATAAAGATAAATATATTTGTCCATTTGTGTATCTATAGCTCAAGCTCTCGATAACCACTCTACTTGTATGGTTCTCTTTTACAGTGATGCTACTTTTAGGTCCAAAGAAGGTTTATAACTATTTTAAATAAGGGTTCATCATCCCTCTCCTAAAGAAAATTGCTCCTGGATAAAATAACCCTCAAATATTTTTAAAAGTTTTATAGGGGCGTATCCGCTATAGTTACAAATAAATAATAAAGGTAGTGTCATAAAAAAATTTCATGAAAGAAAAAATCTTATTTGTATTACCAATATATAACATGACTTTCTGTTTTTATCATTGTCTATTTTGTTACATAATAAATACCAATCTTTACATTACAAAAAATGACAATAACAAAATAGCAATAGATTAAAAAGAAGTTGCTTGTTTATTATAATTCAGTAATAGTTATTTCTCGTATCGTATTATAAGAGGCTTTCCGCGGATATAGAGTGTACAATTATAAGATTAAAACTAGTTTTTTTAGCCCCGAGGTGCCGGAGGCACCGGCAAAAAAACTGGTTTTAATCTTATGATTGTACATTTCTATATTCGTAGAAAGCTGGATATAATACGATGCTAGACATGGTTTTTTCGTATGGATGAGAACCGGTTTCTATCCACCGGATTCGAATGAATACGAGAAAATATATTAGACATCTATCTTCAATGGCAACCGAATGATCACATTTTCACACAGAATAAATAATCCCACCCAATTATACCAATAAAGCCGGACAATACAATTCTTGAACTGAAATGACAATTTATCAGAGGAATCTTTAAGAAATTAAGTCTTCTTTCTTAATTAGCTAGAGATTATTTTCCACTGTTTTTTTTTGCTTTAAACACCAAATTAAATGCTCTTTAATAAAATCTGGATCATGGAAAGAAAACGCATTAGCGGGTTTTGTTGTAGTTTCACAGTTGCTTTTGATAGGTAGGTAGGTTAGGTTATCATGATAGGTTAGGTAGGTTAGTTATATGTTAATGATTGCGCCACAGGGTTAGGAAATTAACCCAGCAGGGTTAGACGTACACTGTTAAAAATAATTTTTTTATTTAGTATCAATTGATACTCTGGAGAGTATTGGAACTGTAAGTACGCTACAACTATATGATTAATATATAACACTATGTAATACTATATAACACAATAATTATTACTATACAGAACCCATACATCGATTGATACGCTCTAGAATACTGGAAAATACGCTACAGAAATGTTTATCAAAATATTACTATTTGATACACTCTAGTGTACTGGAAAATACGCTGTAGAATTGTTTTTTAATTTAGTACTATTTCATACGCTGTAGAGTATCAGACAATATGCAAGAGAATGGTTTATTAATATAGTAACTATTCATACCTTCTAGGGTACGAATCTGTACTGTAAAGAATAATTGAAACAGACACCATTCGTGCACACCTCTCATGGAAGTGTTTCTGCTTGGTCGTTTTAGACAAAGATGAATTGTTACTATTTATGCTCAGATTTATAGTTTTGATTTTTGTAATTATGACTGACCATAGTTTTTATTTTTAAGGATCATGTTTAGTCCTAAACATCTTTAAAGTCATTTTTTTACTAAATTTACATTTAAATTAATGTTCTATTGCTCTGCTATATGTACATATAATAATCATATATTATAAACTGATCTTTCATCCAAAGTAAAACAGTTTCATACTCTACAGAGTATCAAAAATTATGATAGAGGGTATCAAAAATTGCGAAGGAGAGTATTAAAAACTTACTTCTACCGTATTGAATATTATTCCAAAGAGCGTATTGGATAATACTATACAGGCAAATACATTATTTAGTACTACATGTTACTCCATAGAAACACTAAGTATTATTAAATACAGTATTGGAATCTTCCTTGTATCGTAATAAGGTTTTTTTCCTATAACGTACGGATTGATACTATACATTAATGTGAAGAATACATAGTATTATCTGATGCTAAAAAAAAAAAATATTTTTAACAGTGTAGACTAGGAAAAAATCTTAGGTGAAAATACTACGAAACCCGCTACTTCGTTTTCTTCCATGAATCTAACTCTTTACAAAAAATAACCTGAGGTGAATTCCTAAAAATACCTTTGCCTCACTAAAATTATAGTGAGGCAAAATTATCCTCTCTAAATTTTTAGCGAGCCTCACTGATTTTAGTGAGGCAAAACTTTTATAAGAATTCCCCTCTGCTGTATACTTAAATAGCAGCTAAGTAAATCTTATTTCCGCCATAGAATTATGAACAGACTGTAGACAACTAAAGTAAATCATCAATAAGCTTTGCAACTAAAAGATTTAAAGATTTTGAAACAGATTAATTTTTATAAATTTTACCTATTGTTGTTAAAATTGTTAAAGAGAAGAAAACTGCTTGAATATAATCCCAGTTGTATGTATACTCTTTGCTTACTATATCTATTCCTAAATATAATAAGAATATTAATCTATCTATCTATCTATCTATCTGTCTGTCTGTCTGTCTGTCTGTCTGTCTGTCTGTCTGTCTGACTGTCTGTCTATCTATCTATCTATCTATCTATCTACCTATTTATCTATCTATATATCTATCTATCTATCTATCTATCTATCTATCTATCTATCTATCTATATATCTATCTATCTATCTATCTATCTATCTATCTATCTATCTATCTATCTATCTATCTATCTATCTATCTATCTATCTATCTATATAACTATCTATCTATCTATCTATCTATCTATCTATTTATCTATCTACCTATTTATCTATCTATATATCTATCTATCTATATATCTATCTATCTATCTATCTATCTATCTATCTATTTATCTATCTATCTATCTATCTATCTGTCTGTCTGTCTGTCTGTCTGTCTGTCTGTCTGTCTGACTGTCTGTCTATCTATCTATCTATCTATCTATCTACCTATTTATCTATCTATATATCTATCTATCTATCTATCTATCTATCTATCTATCTATCTATCTATCTATCTATCTATCTATCTATCTATCTATATATCTATCTATCTATCTATCTATCTATCTATCTATTTATCTATCTATCTATCTATCTATCTATTTATCTATCTATCTATCTATCTATCTATCTATCTATCTATCTATCTAACAATCTAAGAACCTGCATCAGCAGCCTGACTACACGCCTCTTCATATTCTACTAAAGCATCCTCTAAATACTAAAAAGATATATAAATTATAACAAAATATTTAATGAAAATGCGGCTATGTCCCTAGGGCCTCTAGGTCCACGTAACATATTTAAAAATGTTAAGATCAGCTGTTTAACCATCATATCAAAACTTCCGCTAAGCAGCGCTAGTTTATATTTTTTGAGGAGTGGTGGCACCGTCTCCAAAAACAGCTATTAACCATCCCAGGACCTACACTGTAAAGGAGAACAATATCGGTTAATGAGATCCTTCGTTACAGACAGACAGAGATCCTGTTACTTTTATATATGGATTGATTTGATTTTTTTTCAAACTGGATATTATGAAATAAAAGTGTCAGAAAATGCATATTTTTTTGGAAATGTTTGTGCTTTCGTAATTTTTCCTCTGAAAGACTCTCTCTCTTTCCACTCTTTCTAATTTTTTACTCTTTTTTATCAATCTTCCTTTCTGCGTCTATTTACCCTGCTAAGCCTAGAGACATTGTTATAAAATACTTTGTTTCTCGTATTCATTCGAATCCGGTGGATAGAAACCGGTTCTCATCCATACGAAAAAACTATGTCTAGCATCGTATTATATCCAGACTTCGGGCTAAAAAAAAATAGTTTTAATCTTATAATTGTACATTCTATATCCGCGGAAAGCCGTTTATAATACGATGAAAGAAATAACCATTATTTTATTTTTATTTCCACGGTTTTTACATAATTGACTGATGGTATAACATCAAACTTCTAAAATCAATAATGTGAACTAAATATGAAAAAATATATGATTATACTTCTGGTATCGATATAACTTTGAGACCCTAGTGGAGATGCGATCCTCAATTTTCAAATTCTTTGAACGTACATATGAGACTTTTACAGAAATGCTTCGCATCCACAACTATCTATCTATGCTTGATATAAAATCAACACTATATAGATCATATTATGAACCTTTGATTGACACGTGCCCTGCAATTAACTAGTAGCACTCAGGGGCAAGACACAATTACTTTAGCTAGGCCCAAGGCATTATTTGTATCAATTTATGCATTCATAGGCCTGTCTCTACCTATATGACACCATATATGGGTAACGAAAGCCTATTCATGGTAATCTGTATGTGATTTGCTAATAGTATATGTTTATTAAAGATATTATGTTTATAGTTAATGTATTCGTATAAACAACCAGTACATATATGTATGCCTACAACCATGCCTGATTTACGTCACACATTAACACACAGATATTTAATTGCACAGACAAACACTAAAATCCTGGTCCAGAGCTAATGTTATAGCATGTACCTCTTGAATTTATTCAGTTATTTACTAACTCTCCTACCATCAACTTCTCTTTCTGGCTTTAAAAGGTAATGACTTAGTTGTTTGGCATGCATTGTAGTTTAAATTTAGGCCCCTTAGTACTTAGCATGAATTGAGCTCAGGCCTTATGTTAGAACTCTAACACTTAGCACAATTCACTGCTTGGGACTTAGGGCACATTTCTGTCCTACTCTACTTATAATTTTAACACTTATCCTGTAAATATTTCCATACTTAACTTATGCACTTGTGATATAAATACACTTTATAAAAACATTTTCCTTCCTTAATACTTAATATACTTATATGATTCTGATCGAATATCAAAACCAACCATTTATTCTTAGGTTAAAGCAACATAATACTTCGCGTGGGTCTTTTGTTGAGCTTCCACCAGCTCAACCAAATTCGTATTATACTTGTGGGAATAGAGGGTTAAGCATTCTAAACAAACGAACCGACGATGAGAATGTCTATGTGTATTGCATTAAAATTAGGTTTTAGTAGTACTCATAGAAGAGCGGTCTCCATACCTAAAATATGGACAAACGCCCCATTCGCACACACAATGGTGCAACTTACCGGTTGTATCTTGGAAAAATTTTACTTCTAAATTTTTTTTCTTTTTCTTCCTTACCGTACCCGAACCGCCTAAGGCAGGTATTTTTACCAAAATCGAATAATTGTAGCTATGGCAAAATCGGATTTACCAAAACCTGTGATACTATTTGAGAGCAAGGTTAGGACTATGAGGCGTTTGAAGAGATAGGGACTGAAAGGCACGACACAAATGCAATTGAGAGCCTCGTGTACGAGCAGTTGCACTAGCTGACACTCTAGAGGCCCTAGAGAATGCTAGCATATTTGTGGCCATTGGTCGCCGCCCTATAAGGACACTCGCACTGGTTGACACTCTAGAGGCCCTAGAGAATACCAGCACACCGGCACCTCCATGTCCGCCTCTCTTTAGTAAAACACTTGATTTGGAATAATCTATGATTGAGCTATGTGCAAAATTTTGATTTTTGGACTTAGTCAGAATTTTGAAACTTAGGAGTTGTGCTAGGTGGCGGAGTATATATATAAATCTTCGGACTTAGTATGATTTTTACTTATTCGGAAATTCTCTAAGTGTTGAAATACTTGAATCTTTGATACTTAAACCAGAACTTATTAAGAATCAAGCATGGAGTAACTTTTCATTTATAAGCTATCAAAATACTATTTGTAAAGGACCATTTTGAACTGCCTTACTAAATGAAAACTTAGGAGCAAATCCTATAGAACACGGGAAACGCTGTTAGTTGGGATACATATTGTCTTTGGAGCCATGTTTCTGAAACAATATGCCGAAAGCAGTTAGTACTCTTGAGTCGTAGTAAAGGGCCAAAAGATTATTACAAACTTGTAGCATTTTTACTCAAGTTAAACTGTACTAATACTTTGGTGCCGTTAGAACCGATTTTCTGAGATTTGCACTTACTTATACATGCCTAGGACTTATATTCTTAATGCAATTCTGATTTATATGCGGATGTATCAAAATAACTATCGCCTCTAAAATTTTGAGTTAAACAAAATATTTCAAAGTCTCAAAGATATTCTCAACATCGATCGGTTGGAATGATATAAGTGTAGACAAATTGCTGTATGCAATCAGAGAAATAACTCCAGAGACTTCCTGAGACTCTGAGCAAAATATTCCACTTTTGGACTTAGCACCGTTTCTATTTCTCTTGTTACAGAGAATCTCGAATTTCTGGACTTATAATAATTTCTATGAAATTGTGAACTTGGTTGGAGATTTACCAAAATTCGGACTTGTAATAATTACGATTTTTCCAACTAGATTAATAAATTTCACTTTCCACACTTAAAAGAAAATTTTGTCTTAGAGTATTTTTGTCTTAGCCAAAATATTCCAATTATGGACTTAGAGAGATTCTATTTCTTTTGGTGAAGGATAATTCTAACACTCTAATACTTTATAATTTTAAAATCCTTAACTTAGCGAGATTTGCATTTAGTCAAAATATTCCAACAGTGGACTTAGAGTGATTCTATTTCTTTTGACTTATAGGCAATCTCTAAAGTAGCGTTGTGAATGAACTGTTAGGAAATTTCATCGCGGACAAAATATTCCACGTCTGGACTTAGAGTAATTCTATTTCTTTTGTCTCAAGAAAAATTCACCAATTTTGTACTTAGCATAATTTCATTGAAAGGTTATGGACTTAGTCAAAATTCACTAATTTTGTACTTAGCATAATTTCATTGAAAGGTTATGGAGTTAGTCAAAAATTCACTAACTTTGTACTTAGTATAATTTCAATAAGAAAAAATTTTTTTTGACTTAGTCAAAATTTGCTAACTTTTTGTACTTAAGATAATTTTAGATTTCTTTTTCCTAAGCCAAAATTTATTGATTTTGTACTTAGAATAATTTCATTAGAAACTTTTTGGACTTAGTCAAAATTTTCCAACTTTGGACTTAGAGTGATTCTATTTTATTTTGACTTAGAAAGTTTTAATTCAATCTTAACTTAGAAAATCTTTTTGTTTGTATGTTCCTTACAAACACATACATAAATACAATAAGCAGTTCACTCAACAATAAGTAGGACATGAAAACTAAATTTTTACTTGCTTTGCTAATGCTAACATTTCTATTTCATGTACCACCAGGATTCAGCAGTGAAAGTGAAGACAAGTTAATTACTAGTGATAGTGACCATTAGTGATATAAAAGTATAGTCAACAATATAGGCCCTATATGTACTGAGTAGCACACTTTAAGAGACAAAGTTCTATACACCAAACGCAGCAGGAGGTTGCAGCAGCCTACCTTGGGAGAGTAGGACGTCTCTAAAAGAAGTAGCAGAAGTACTACGGAAAAGTACCCTACTGTCTTTAAATATCCGGAATCATAAAATTTTATATCGAGAAACGTATGTTTACTTAGGCTTACTAGCACATAGACTATAACCAAGTAACATAAAAGTGTGTCTACATATAGCCCAGAATTTTTATAACCTAACAAATTACTTTTAGATAAGTTAAAAAAAAGTGCACTAAGATCAGTCAGATTAGTTTTCAGAAAAAAAAAGTATAAGTATTGCTTAATTCAAAGTTGATAGGCTCCTTTGAAGTTTGATTGACAACCTCCACATTATAGGTTGGCCACCTAGTGTAGGATCTCACACTTCCTCAGAGTAAACTTGCACTTGAATACTGTATTACTACTAATTATAATTAGATTACATCCGGTCAGATAATTTTGAAAACAATCTTTACATATATAAATATAGGTATATCTAAATTGTATATCCCACTACAGTTATAAGAATTGAAGTCATAAGTGAAGCCCCAATTTTGCGCAAATTACGTTATAGGATTGGAAGGAAACCCCTAATACAACTATAAGTAAGAGGTGGCGAGATCTTTGACATTCAGGCAAAATTGTTGCAATATTATTAGAATATAGACGATCCTTTGGGAGTGAACCTTAGTAAGTTATATTCATAATAGCCTTACAGGAATAAGTAGATCGTAGGCTATAAACACATATCCTTAGAGTGAAGTAAGAGTTCAACAAGGATTATAAATTGCTGTTTCTTTTTCTCGACAACCATAATTTGCTAGGAAAGTCGACTCCTGAGCAAACTAAAAGTTAATTTGCGATAGTATATAAGCATACCCAAATTAACTCCGCTGCAAACATTACTTAACTTAATAACCAATTTGAATAGCTAACTAGCTCAAATTGACTCCATAAATAAAACTATATAAAAGTTAAGTAGGAGTGTTTCTACAGTTGAGCCTAATTAAGGATAAGGGTGCATTAGCGCACATCTTTAGAATATCAATCAAAAGCTCACACGTACGTATATACGACGTAGAAACAACTATAGGTGAAGCATATATCATACCCATCTATAGCTAAACACAAGTTAAAGCAAAGAATTGTTAACTTAAACAGATTCTTGATTGTTTTAAACTATACCCATTATTTGTAATCCTCTCGAACTTCCGCTATTTTTATCATAAAAATAGTACAACATTCCACTGGCATCTACAAGAACTTACAATTAGTTCTAAGACTTTACAACTATTATCATGTCATCTGCCCGCAAGCAAGGCCAGCAGGATGATGAAGCTGGTAAGGAAACCACTCCTTGTCGGGGACGCTCGACAACACCTGGTATAAACACCCCTTCAGCTAATACAGACATTAGAGACTCCGATGCTTATGAGGAAATACAAATATCCAATTTAGAAGAATCAGAACAAATTGACAAGAGGAATATGAGCCCTGAGGTGAATGCGATATCTCTGGCCTCACTATCAACACAAGCTAACTTATCAGACTCATGGAAAACTGTTTCCCACAGGCGGACAAAAGTAGCAGAACCAGCAGAAGAACTTCTACTCTCGCAGAAACTGAACACAATACAACTTGGTAGACCTAATACGAGTGGTTCACTTGAAGTTGGAAGGCATCTCTGCACAAACTGTACAACGAGTATAGAACACAAGAGAATCCACACCACCAACACTTCGAAATCTAAAGAGAGAAGAGCTAACTACAGAGACAGACAAATTGCCAAAATAGAGGCCATCTCAAATTATCATAGAAGAAAATCCACCGTTAAAGAAATGGCTACAAAGTCACCCAATCCCAAACCTCATCACAGGGATAACAGGGACAGGCATTCTCAGAGGAATACCAAACGGGATTATCAGGCTTCTTATAGGTTATCACCTGGACGCTACTGTGTAGCATGTGGACAATATTCTCACGACATATCTGATGGATGTAGATTATTATGTGATGATACAGGGCGATTATACCCAACTGTATTGACATCAGCTTTCTGTACAAACTGTTATAAGACATATGGTAAAGAGTTATACCATTCTCGACACTTATGTCCTGGAAGGCCAGCCATGATGGAATTATACCATAGTGGTAAGGTGAAACCTAGTGGTGTCTTCAGGCAAACATATGAAGACTGGGCTAAAGCCAATGCTGAGGAATCATCTAGAGATTGTAACCTCAGTGGAATCACAGCTGCCACAGCAGAAATAGTCCCCAATGAGCCTAAAGATCAAGTAAGAGATAACACTACACCAGCAAAGGAGGAGGAAAGAAAATTGTACCTTCATTGCTCTGGTTGTATGCCAGAAGAAATAGATTGTAAATATGACTATGATGTACGCATGACAGCTTTACTTGACTCAGCAACAGATAAAAACATCATATCAGCCAGGTACTATAGCAAGTTGTTCGGCATAGTAATGAACGATGATGAAAATCAGCTGGAAGAAAGTCATGATCTACCAGTTACACGTGCAGATCACAAGATCCCCGAACCCAGAGAAGTAACTCTCATGATTCGCCCCACATCATTCTCAAGCCGTCACTACCCAATTCCCTTCTCAATTGTAGCTGAAAACCATGAGGATGTCGCACCTATGATAATTGGACTAAATGGTATTAGAAGCCTACAGCTAACATGGACGCCTGTCACAGACAAATACCGGTTAGCACCGTGTTTGTATTCCATTCTTCACCCTGAAGGACCGCTGAGCAGTATCTTCTGTTCTGAACTTGAGCTCCAGCTCTGTACAGGAGTAGTTAAAAAGATCAAAGCTAAAGAAACCCAAGTGATAGTAATGAATATCAACCACTTTTTCAACCTAGCACCTGGAACACAAGTAATCCTCAGCGACGATCATATTTCAAACGAAAATGCAGGAATCAAAATCTTACCTGGACAAACACAACTCATTATCAATGATGATGGACAACTCAGTGGCAGAGCTTTAATAATCAACAACTCCGATCACACTATCACCAACACAGTTATCACTGGTTACATAGAGTCCAGTGACCAATCTATTGTCAGAGAGGTAGTCGTTGATTTTGACTTCTCAGGATCATTCATATATGGACTACCTATGCTACCAGAAGTAGACGAATCTGATGACGAATTGGATCAACTTGCCATAGCACGAAACACGCCAGCTATTAATTAGATCACTCTAGTTACTAGTAGCCAACCCAATAATACTCTTATACCAATCTGAAACACAAAATCAATTATTACATTGATTAACTTATTAAGCTGATAGATACACTTTAATTCATACAGCTATCAAACAGGGCACTCACATATCATGAGTGATCTTAATCTGATTATCATCTTAATGCTAAATAACACTCCAGTCTCATCAACTCCTGAATACAGTAACTTCATCGAACCCATAGATGATGATGTAAAAATTAGGTTAAGGTATATGATCAAGATTGAAAATTTCACACACTACTATTTCAAAAAAAAAAAGAGAGAGAAACTTGAATAGTAAAATAGCTAATGTTTTATGGCATAATTCTAAACTCTTCATACATTCACATGTAGACAAAAAAAAAAGTCCTGAACAATCAACAGTGCCAAAATTCCACTGGGACTTTGTCTAAAGACTATCATTACTTGTGAAGCAAACTTTACACTAAAACTCACCCTAAGACAGACAAGACAAAATTGTAAAACAAAAATATATATTAAGGACATGACCTGGATAGTACACTCCACCCCAGGAGCCCAGTATACTTAGGGAGTATCCTTAAATTGATTGAACTATCTAAAAACGAAGTCAGAATTACTGAACATATATTTTGAATATTCTGAAGAAAGGTGTGGAGAATACGCACATAAAAGATAGAAAATTTAGTTTGAGAAAATTTCACTTACCTTGAAAAGTTGTAACTTTTCCTTGGTTCTAGTTTTACAGGTCTATTGCAGTATAAATTGAAACAAACATAGCAGTTTTCAAAAGATATATAGACTTACAGATTTTACAAAAAAAAACTTTTTATGCGCATATTCACAACAATAGGCATAAATGAACCAATAGCACATTCGAACTCACTTATACCTTCGGGTTGGATGAACTTTTGTCTCAATCCTAGCACAACGGTGAAACTTAGAGGACACTATGAAAGTTTGGCAATTGGACCAATTTTGGTAGAATTAACTAGCACATTGACATGTAAAATAACCCTGTCAAATAAAGCTAGTACCACCTCTAGCTTTTATGTAATAGTCTTATTATAAACTGCATTATTAGAACTCACAAACCACTTTTACCACCTGATCTAATCTTTATATAAGCATACAATACTATATCACTCCTGGTGATAAGATACCAAGCTTATCGTTGCATTTGCAAGCAAGGGAAAACAGTATTGAATCGCTTGAATTTAAATTTTGATTATCTCGAAAACCCTATGAATTATAATTCCCAAGTAACCTTGCAGTTAACATTAAGTCTAAAAAACACATCTCGGATACTTAACCCATCAGCCTTTAATAATGCCTGAAACATGTACCCAAACCATGCTGTGGCAAAAGTGCATCTAATTTGTATATAATTGTGATACAGACAAAAACTATCGATTAGGATCTGTACGAACAAAACTATATCTTTAATGCTCTTATTTAAGAACACAGCAACAGTATACATTGTGATATGCCACAATTTCAACCATCAATGATTTTATTTAAAAATTTAGTAATTAAGCAAAAACCATTGCCTACCCTCAAAGAAAATTTCAATCAAACAAAATTAAGTTTTCTTTCTTGCATATTGTACTCAGACTTCTTTAAAACTTTAAACTTCAGAACTCTTTAAACTTCAGAACTATAATATAACCCAAATACCAATGCATCTTGTCAACAAATGATTAACAGATATATTACAATGCTAACCAAATTAGATTTGAACTGCTCTAACAACAACACAACTAATAATAATGCCATAAAATATTTAAGTTATAAACCATATGAACTAATTATAGCTCATACTATAAGAAGGGAACACTATTGCTCTTCTTTCCTTACGCAATATTATATGCTGTACGCAATTTTTGATGAAACAGGGATATTTAAAAGTTTAAATAATAAAACTCCCCTATATCTATTTTAAAAAAAAAAAATGCCAAAACCTGTTTTAATTGCTAATTAAAGATAAGATTACAACTAAAAATCACATAAAAAAAAAAAATATATAAAGGTAAACTTACAAGAAAATTCATGGAATTAACTAAATACTTTCCACGTGAGACCAATCCTAATATCACACATACCCTCTCACAGTATTAATAAATTGCAAGTGTTCAAAATAAACATGGTTGAAAGGAGATCTGATATAAATACAGACAAGTTAAATACCCTTTCAAAATCAAAGAGTTTCAAACCAATTGGCTAATATTTTGACACTTTCATAGAGAATACAAAAGAGTAATTATAAAGTCTTACAATAAAGTCATGGACTAAAAGATAATTAACTAAACGAGACGCTTCCGCTTATAAGTTTGGCCAAAGCAAAATCTGCGACTAAAATATGTGCACAGTCATCCCTTTATGCACAAATAAGCAACATAATGACTATCATTATAACAAATGCAAATTTAATTAATACAAAGCCTATAATTCTGCACACGTACAGAATTCATATCTATAAACATTAAAACATAAACTATAATATCAAATTTCGAGAGATATAAATCAAATCCAATAACAATCACTTGCATTTCCGTTTACCCTGTAAACTCGGGAACAATATAATAGTATGTTATTCTAATCTGATAACAGAGATATCATAATTTATGTAGAATTTTCCCACTCAAGGTTATATATCCAGTGGTAAAATTTACGTCTTCTCTCTTGACAAGGGGAGACCAACCATATACAATACATGTCGACTAAATAAGTCGATCCCTTCAAAAATATTTATACACAAAAATATATAAAAGGAAAATTGTATATGTATAAGTTTTGAATCTGTATAATCTAAACAGAGTCAAACGAGTAATACAAACTGTACAAATATACGCATGTCACTGCGTAACCCAATATATACAAAATTGAGTTAAAAGTTAAAATATCTAATACTTCTATGTAAATCACGCAAGCATAAAAACATTATTAGACAACCTATATATAAATGCCTTGAATTGAGATGAACTTGATTAGTTATTAAGCTTATAACCAATCTACATACAAAAAAATATGTCAAAAACTTTAATTATAGTTAGAAACCGGAAACGCCCACTCAGGATCTAGCAGTAGCGAAAGTGGGATAATAAATAGATTTTGGAAAAATAAGTTAGTTTATCATAGAACTCCAAGCAGTGAAGACCTTAACTATTAGTGTAAGTGTACCAGTCAGAAAAGTAACTTTTGATTGTGGATATAAGCATCTATTAAATAAACTTAACTGTTTAACAATGTATTCTAAGATAATATTAATAATACTAAGTACGTACTACTATAGTACAACAGCAGACACAATGACAGACTTGATACCCACTCACTATCAAAGTGGAGAATATATAGGCTACACGGCTGTAGCAATTCGATCCATTCAAGTTGATATATCTGTAGACAATACAGCGCCTGAAATAGCAATCTATGATGGCCTGAAGACTCAATTAGACATTAGCTACGATGGACGCACATTCACTTCAGCACAAACTAAACTTATAGGCAAGTTATATACCAAAAAGATTAAGGACTTGCTTAATGAAGTAATAAAACTTATCCGCAAAATCAAGGAAGCTATTGAAACAGTAACTCCTTTAATAAGTTCTAACCGCATTGAAGTGACTAATAACGTAAATAAACTTTCTTATAAGCTAGATCATGATAAGTTTGACTTTACACAGTTATTGCTTGCGGAGATAGTACCACAAATTGTAAGTGGTATAATCCTTCATGCCAAAGCAGCTAACTTTGTGCAAACAGCAGAATACTCTTATGTTGATAGCTTGAGCAACTTAGCCATCACGAACTTAGAAGATCTTAAAGCAGACTTGAACTTCAGACTTACTCTAATTCAAGATCTTGCAAAGACAGACATCACAGACTCTATTAAAACTTTTGTAAGGCAAGAACTCAACTTGGACTATACTCATAATCTTGGATTGGAAGTCCAAAGTCGTTTAAGTGGTGGTACCACATCATTCACCACTATCCTATCCATGGAATTAAGTTCTGAGCCAATAAAAATCTACAGATACGCACCAATTCCTTTTGATGAGTGCTATATCGATTCCATTTATTACTTGGATAAAACCAAAAGAGTTTACAGACAATCTTATTATAACGCTTATCTACCGGTTGAAGCTGACCAGTGCCTTAAGGGACTACTTAGCGTTAATGAAACATTGATAACCAAGCACTGCCCTTTGGCAAAACAGACTTATCCCTACGCTCATGTGCAAGATGGAATTGTCTTTACTAGCTTGAGCGAGAATACTAATCGCAGCTTAGAAAATGCATCAATAACTATTACATCCACTCCTTTTATTATAACAGGAGGATCATATAATCTCACATTGGGAGATACGATCGCACAGTTCGCATTAGGATATGACCGACAGACCACGGCACGAACTTTACCATTTGCGTCAGAAGCACTGTGCCCACCAAAACCTAAAGAACCATTGACCATTAGAACTATCTTCGCTCATATAGAAGAAATAGCTATATACGTGTCAATAACAATTATCATGGTTATAATATTAGACAGGATCACTACATTCCTAGTCAGACTCTTGAAAAGAATATTAAGAGTATTTCAGAGGAGTTTGCGTATACGCGGTAGAACGCTTGTCCCTCAACGACCAGATGCACATCATCATAACCTAACGGTAATCTACGGCAGGAGAGGTCACCCCGCCGCGACTACCGCTAGTTATCGACCTAGAAACTCAAACAGAATAGTTAGATAAATATACAAGTTAACATGACTCCTATGACTTAACTTCTAATGCATCCAGATGGAAAGACTAACGGACATTCCCAATGATATAAAAGACCTTGCCAAACGGAAAATATAATACTCTCGTAGTTACCTATACAATATTGTACTTGTATTCTTGTACGTTTCTTATAAAAATCTCCACGTTATTATTATATGAGTTATCTAAAAGGGTAATGATAGAAACGGTAAGAAAATAAACCACATATATAGTAACTATGATACCAAAAGAACATAGTAGGTAATATTATTACTCATTTTAATTGTTATACAATAAGCAAACTTTAAAACTAGGCTAAACGCTTCATAAAGGTAACAATTTAATTTAATTATTATCACTATTAACGTGACAAACAAACAAGTAACGCTTATAGAGTAAGCTACGTAATTTTACACAACATATGTTAAACCAATAATTAACAAAGTATTTATGTTACTTAAAAATCTCTATATTTATTTTTAACAAAAGTAGATAATCTTTAGAAAAGGTATAAAAATTTGACAAATATTTCTCTTTGGTGAAAATTATAAAGTTAAGACAATTTCGAAAACAGAATATAAACTTTCATTTAACAAAAATCGTTGGAAAACAAAATTGTGATAATAAGAAAGATTTCTGACAAGTTTTAACAAATTTAGTTAATATTTTTTTTTGGACTTAAGCTGTATATTGGCACATAAGAAAAATTCCGAGATCATTAAAAATAATTGAGCAATAAATGCAAAAACTTATATATATATATATGCACACAGCCTATCAACGACTCTACTTGAATTAGGAAAATTCTATTTGGTGGAAATAAAAAATTTAGATTTAACTTTAATGACAGGCCTAAGAAAATTCTACCCCGAAACTTAAGTTTTACGGCTATTGTAGTAAGAATTAAAGGGATGTAAAGTTCTATAGTTTTGAAGAGGAATGATATATATTCTAAACCTTAATAAGTTAAATAATCTTCCTTAATGAAATTACCCGATTAATGAAACTACTCTAATTGCTCAAATATTAAAATTTACAAACAGTCTTTACATATTTCTCTTATAAGTACTTGAATAAGCATATTTGAATAGCTTTGTCTAACGTCAGTCCTTCAGTCTACTTAGATATTAGTTACAAAAATATACGCTATTTACAGGTCCTCTATATATATCACAGCACAATTAAAATTCACGATTAAATGCACAGGGATGGATATAAATGAAATTTAGAGAAAAGGTACTGAGGCGCAAGCTCGATTAAATATCTATATACATAACCCTTAAAAGCTAACAAGAATGAATAAATTGTGATATAAGGCTGAAAATTGAAATTGTTAATATAATATTGAAAAAAGAAAGTTAGTTCAACTATGACGAAGGTGATTGAGATTACACGAAGTTTTAAATTAGGGGAAAGAAGATACAACCTTATACCATTATTTCCTTACATACTAAGTTCCTTACAAGCTAACATGTAATGATATAACAAAATAACAATGGTGTAAATTATTTGGTCTTGTACAGTATGAAAGTCATAACGTCTAATATTTTACTGAATAGTAATCACTATTTTGACTAGTTACATAGATTAAGAATTTCTGTCACACGTGTCTGAGCAGTCCTTGTCTAATAAAATTTACAATGTCTATGACCAAGCTAACACTCGCCACTTCAACGCGTACGCTTAGGGCCGGCAGAACCCCGTCGCCGAGGGACACCTTCAGCATCGGACTCCTCTCTGCTGTTATCCGACGAACGCACAACTGAGGTCAGGCTAGCAGTCTCTGAGGCAGTCTCTGGTGGAAGAGATGGGGTGGGAGTCTCGACTGTAAGACGCAGCCGCTCTAAACCTCCAACCATTCTCTCTGGCAATGGGAACCGAATCTCACTACCCATGGAACCGAACTGGCTGGATGGTATATCGATCTCGAACACGTTCACCAGAGGAAGGGTATTTTCCGCTTCCTAAAATAGGGAAGTAAATATTAGTTAAAATAGAAAATCTTAACAAATAATCAGGGAGAAATATAATAATGCTTACCCATATAGATAATTGAGCATTCTTGATACTTTTAGAAAAATTTTTATTAATTCCGCTAAAGTCATGATGCTAACCAATGGAACGGGAATAGCACCATGATTAAAATAACTTATTGTATATACGCATAGCTAAAGTCACCAACTTCTTTACCTCACGTCACGTAGTTTTGGCGACTAATAATATTAAACGAAGGTAGCAAACTTACCGCTGAAAGGTCCGCTGCAGATGGGGAATCAATTCGACTCAAGCATAGGGATGAACTATAGCTGGATCCTTCTGCAGACCCTCCAGAACTGGGTGGGCTAAACCTTAGCATATTTGTATAGTGTTCCTCCAGATTGACTGAGTTGGTCGCCTAAAATATAATAAATCTTATTAGTTTAATCGCAATGCCAACAAAAGAATCTAGGAAAATCAGGAAATGAGAATGCCTAAAATCTTGTAAAGCTATATGATTAGGTAGCAATTCAACCCACTTTATACTAGAATTAAAATCTTAGATCGGTTCAAAAATGCTTATGCAACCATACATTTTAAGATTAATATTCTACCAATAAAAGAATTTTAGTTGCAAATACCTCTAGATACGTGTACAAATATACAGCCTCTTTCTGAAAATTAATAGAAAACTAAAGCATGGATACTTACATGTAAACGCTCTGCTTGATCAACAATCAACGGACGGAAGCCAGGACTTCCCGTCGAGGTTTCCAAGCCCGCAGGCACATTTCTTCCAGTAACCCGATCCTCAGTGGCAGACAAACAGTGTACGGCAAACAGGCCAATTCTGGACCTTACTTCTGCTGGAGTCGATGGACTAGCAGAGGGAGCCTAAAACAAAAGGAAAACATTAAAGTCTTGATCTAACATTTAAACCCCCAATGAGAAACGTACGGCACGAGCAAACTCTTAACCTTCCCAGAGGAAAATAATATTAGGTTGCTACTTAAGATTTTAGTAAATGTTAACTGGTATCTCAACTTAATTGCGGTAACCGAGCGGATTTCTCTGGCGACATAAAACGACGACAAACGGTGAGCGATATATATGGAAGAGCCGAAAGTCAATGTTGAGGAAGTGAGAATAGGACAGAACAACCCTGCACCAACATGATGCTTTATTAGACAAAACGGGTGGCTAGAAAAAAAATTATACAAAACAAAAAAAAAGAAATATACAACAGAAGAAAACTCACCTGTGTATCCGACAGAATATCATCAATCTCAGAGGACGCGGCTTCATACATGGTGTCCGACGGCTCCGCAGTTGGCGACATAGCCCCAGCTCTAGTCCTGTTGGTCCTGTTACTGCAGTGGAGAAGCTCAATGGTCCTGACGCCTATGTTTCGGAGGCGCGTACATACATCTCTTATCCAGCGAGCCAGCGACCTGTCTGAGGTGTTGTCAATACGTGTAAGAGTCTCAAGCCCTACAGCGCCGAAGAAGACCACTATAAGAGCACATGAAAACAAGCCTAAACCCAACAACATGTTAATTAAGCCATCCATGTTGAAGGTGTCCAGACTCGTCTTCTGGTCTCTCCCCAACTCGGCAGACCCAGAATCACCTCCGGCAACATCGTCACCAATGTCACCGCAGGAGTTCTGCATCACCGAATTGAGGAGAGACCAGATGATTTGTATCGTTCTACTAAGCATCAGTGAGAGATGCTCGTTGCCGAACATCTCCCCTTGATCCCTTTCGGACTCTACAGTACTTGTACCCCCATAGTCATCGACATCAGCAAGGCTTGGCATCCCAGACTGGTCGCTGTACACTGAACTCGAGTCGTCTAAGGAGTTTTCAAGAAACGAGGAATTGGCAAGAGTGGCCGCAGCCGCCCTCATTGATTCCTCGAATCTTTCCTTAATATTCTGATGCGCGTCCAGGCTGTCAGGCACATACATTATGAGCGAATGTAAATTTAAAATAGAGGACTAGTGATTCTGAAAGGCAATATAGTAAAGTTGATTTTATGAAAAAGACTGTACACACGAATGTTTTTTTTGTATTTAAGCAACTATGGTTGAACCTCCTAACCATTAAACTTTGATTTATCATCTAAAAGTAAAATTCTTTAAGTTAAAGAATATGTAATTAATCTTACATGATTCAACGCTTAAAAATAGCTATCGTTAAGCTATTCAAACATTAAAACTTTGTTTTATTAGATTCAATTAAGTTAAAGAATATGTAATTAATTTTACATGATTCAACGCTTAAAAATAGCTAGCGCTGAGCTATCAAAAACATATTCATTATGATGTATCAAGCAATAAAAAAAAAAAAACTTATATACTAGCTAAATCTGAATATCTTCAATGATGTTTAAAACACTCTCGATAAAGCTAGCTAAATATAATTTCTGTAAGCGACCATTTTTTTTTAAAATATGGTTGAGTTACTCGTAACATAAATAACCTATCAATTAACGTCATTATAATTGAGTTAAGTAAAAAGAAAATCTTATTTTAAAACCTATAGTAAAATTGTTTTAGAAGATTTGAATCAGGACTCAATAAGTTTTGATTATAAAAAGGGAACGCTGTAATCAAAAGTTAAAACGAATAGAATGATGGAACATATCTGTGTCAATATAAGTTTTGTTTACGATGAACGAATTTAACTTTTGCAGACGGAAAACGTAAACAAAACAAGGTACGTCAATTTACCTGATGACTCAGATATGTCCTATCAAAACTACAAATATTATATAGAATAAAATTGTCATATATTGAAGATGTACCCATATTGCTTCTAACCCACTTTCGTTTAAAAACACAGTGATAAAGGCCTTATCGACAAAGAAAATAAGATTCTTGAGTCTTAAATAGCGGCTAACGAATGCAATAATGGGCATATCAACAATCTATAACATAAAAACATTCATATAAAACAAACGGGTTACTATATTTTATCACTTTTATATAAATTCTCTTGGAATTTAGCGGTAAAATTAAACACTCGAACACAAGCTCCGCTCGCAAAGACAATTATTATATAAATGAGCATAATTACTGGGCCGCCAGCTTTTTATAACCTCGCTCAAATCCAACCCCTATCACTTTTGACCGCCCAAACATAAACAAAGGGTTAACAACTTATTGTTACGTAAAATTTAATTACGGACGTCGAACGATATATTTTATAGATATTAAGTCTAAAAGGTACACTTGATAGCGACGTAATGTAAGATATTAGTCTTTAAAATGATTAAAATTTATTCATGTTAAAAATAACATAAATACAGCTAATACCAACAATGGTATAAACCATATGTACATATACAAAATATACAAACAAAGGGTTACCAACTATTGTTAGTAGAATCTTATATTTTTACATACATACGAGTAAGGTAACAAAAGAAAATAATACGATATGTAAATACTAATTGTACTTATACATTTTTATATAAAATATTGTTTATATTCAGGAAACAGTTATATTTAACAGAAATAGAGATAACTAACCAATCCATTATAGGTCTATCTGTAACGAAAGAATTTCTAGAATATCCCAGGGATAAAAGGATTAATAAAAGATTATTAAAACTTCTTTTGTTTAGATTACCATAGCCAGGATACCCCAAGGAACCGGTTGGAGCACGCGCACTAACTCTTTTTAGGATCTACCATGGACCAGCCTGGAGATAACCTAGATGATCATGGAGTATTGGAGCCCTACCACCACCCTACCTTGGACGGATTGCGGTTGTGTTCCTGTCAACACCTTGACACTATAGACGAGAACAACAACATCATCACCACACCAGAGTACGATGGATTCTCAGAGAACCTGTCCATCACCATCAGGAATTTCTTGTTAAATACAGCCCTGACTACCAGAGAAGATAGTAGAGTAGAGACCGATAGTGACACTAGCTCCAGCAGCACACTGTCCCTCTCTACCAATGACCTCAACCAACTCTACTATGACCTGGAAAATCACTCAATCACCTTGGACGAGAATGGAAACGAGGTAGCACAAGTGGACGCCCTTGGCTACATATCTACCTCACCCCCAACCTCAACCTACACTTCGAACGAGAGCACTTCACCACCTAGTTCATCATCAGAAGAAGCTGAACTATCCAGAACAACCAACGCAAAAACATTTATTGATGTGACAATGTTAGATAAAACTAAACCCCTCAAGAAAAGAATGTATTCTATTTGGGAGGTTTATCATCTTGTATACCCAGCTATGAAAATACGCAAATCATACTTTCTTAATGGAAAGCGTATTTAACTTAGCTTGGAATACATTTATAGTTTATTATATATGCCTATATACTGGGACTACTAAACTTTTTCTTTTTCTCTTTTTTCTTTTTTAACAACTTACCCCCATTGGAGATGCGATCCTCAATTTTCAAATTCTTTGAACGTACATATGAGACTTTTACAGAAATGCTTCGCATCCACAACTATCTATCTATGCTTGATATAAAATCAACACTATATAGATCATATTATGAACCTTTGATTGACACGTGCCCTGCAATTAACTAGTAGCACTCAGGGGCAAGACACAATTACTTTAGCTAGGCCCAAGGCATTATTTGTATCAATTTATGCATTCATAGGCCTGTCTCTACCTATATGACACCATATATGGGTAACGAAAGCCTATTCATGGTAATCTGTATGTGATTTGCTAATAGTATATGTTTATTAAAGATATTATGTTTATAGTTAATGTATTCGTATAAACAACCAGTACATATATGTATGCCTACAACCATGCCTGATTTACGTCACACATTAACACACAGATATTTAATTGCACAGACAAACACTAAAATCCTGGTCCAGAGCTAATGTTATAGCATGTACCTCTTGAATTTATTCAGTTATTTACTAACTCTCCTACCATCAACTTCTCTTTCTGGCTTTAAAAGGTAATGACTTAGTTGTTTGGCATGCATTGTAGTTTAAATTTAGGCCCCTTAGTACTTAGCATGAATTGAGCTCAGGCCTTATGTTAGAACTCTAACACTTAGCACAATTCACTGCTTGGGACTTAGGGCACATTTCTGTCCTACTCTACTTATAATTTTAACACTTATCCTGTAAATATTTCCATACTTAACTTATGCACTTGTGATATAAATACACTTTATAAAAACATTTTCCTTCCTTAATACTTAATATACTTATATGATTCTGATCGAATATCAAAACCAACCATTTATTCTTAGGTTAAAGCAACATAATACTTCGCGTGGGTCTTTTGTTGAGCTTCCACCAGCTCAACCAAATTCGTATTATACTTGTGGGAATAGAGGGTTAAGCATTCTAAACAAACGAACCGACGATGAGAATGTCTATGTGTATTGCATTAAAATTAGGTTTTAGTAGTACTCATAGAAGAGCGGTCTCCATACCTAAAATATGGACAAACGCCCCATTCGCACACACACTAGTTTAGCATGGAATAATTTACCTGGAATGACTCTTCAGACCTGTCTGATGACGCATTGTGTATTGAGGCGAGGAAGAGTATTCTTTTTGTCACCAATAATGCCTACAGCACCAGTCAAGATAACATTACAGACAATACTTAGATCCAGAGAGGGATGGGACAATGGGCTGTCTATTACACTAGTCCCTAAAGTTTTTTTAACAACGTTTTCTTATTCGTTGGCTTGAAAACTTTGGGACTTTGGGTGAATTTTGATTTATTAAGTTGTGCATTCAAACGTTTCAACCACTAATTTTGATCTACAGAAGAGTAATTGTGTGTCATCATTGGCGATGTACATTAGTATATCGGTCATTGTCTTATCCCTTTAGATCCCTGACTTAAATCATCCTCAGCGATATATAAAACTTTCTGTTGTCAAACTATATAATACTAGCGCTATTGCCTCTAGAGGCCTTAACAGGCACTTTAGGGAAGGGGAGAACTTCCATTTAAAAAAAAAACTTTTGGTGGGAGCGTATTTTTTTTCTAGATGCGATTTGTCTTGGAAAGAATTATATGGTTAATACCTTCCCTGGAAATAAACTTTGATAAACAAATACAAAAACAGACACACATCCTGTTACTTTTATTTGAACTAGCGGCTAGAGGCCTCTAGTGGCACTTTAAATGTTTTTGTTTGTTAAAGTTTACGATTTCTTTATATTACGGATACCTCTTAATGTTACGTTGAAGTCTCCCAGATTTTAAGAAAATTTTCAATTTTTTGTCATTTCTTTTGGGAGGGTGGTAGTACCCTCCCCCAAAATAGTTAAAAAACCTCCCAGGACATATGAGAATCTACCCTGTTAAGGAGAACCCGATCGGTTCAGCGGTTAGCGAGATCCTTCGGTACACACAGACAGACACAGAGACAGACAAACATCCTGATACTTTTGTTTTATATTATAGTGTATTATTTACAACATAATATTTTAACAAGGATAATCACGTCAAATAGTACCAATCTGTTTGGCTGTTTCTTTAGCCATGAATAAATTTATTGAGCCAATAAAATTGTAGGTAAAATTCCAGTAAATAAAAACAATTTTGGGTCAAGTACATTTCACGGTAAAGTGTTCCTGGTAAAGATTATTTCCAAAAATTTATAAACTTTAAATGCTGCTAACGGCCAAGCGGTGGAACGTATAGATTATGCTCGCACATGATTTAAACCGACAAAAAAAAGGCCTACAAAAAATCATGAGTAGTTATTAACAAAAAAGTGCACAGATATCTCGCAGTGTACATAAATGCTAGAAAAAGACTTATTTTACACGTTTTTTCTTTAGTGGAGCTTGCCCTGTGCATCTTTGGATCTTGGCTATTTCAGATTATTACGTTTCTTAACACGGTGTGCGGGCAGGACATGTACGTTTAGCCGTTTAAAATTCATAAATTTTTGGAGATAATCGTTACCAAGAACATTTTACCGTGAACTGCACTAGATCCCAAATATTTGATTATAAACTCTTTAAAAAAATCTATACATCTTGTATAAATAAACTTTATAATGGCTGTAATTTCCTGATATGTTTCTGCTCGTTCATGCTCATATGGATATTCTATTTCTTGAAATATCTAAATTAAAAAAAGTATGTTAACAAGGATGACAATATCCATAAAAGCAAAGCTCTTAAATGGTAGAACAAACGAACTCTTGAAGAGTGTCAAAAATGAATAAGTTTCGTCAAAATTGTACGTAAATTTGTTGCAAAATACAGATACTGTTAAGGACATACTTACATTTTTAAGACTTAATTATAGAGAAAGTTTCGCACATAATATTGTAATTTATTGTAATAGGAATTAGTATTTTTAAAAAGTTGATCAGATAATTGTATTACATAAAAAATTGTTATTAAAAAGTTTGAAAATTGAAACGTACGGACATTTTAGTAACGGTTATACGTTTTCTAAATCATACCTAGTTGTTAAAGGAATCATCATGCAAAGCTTGAAATCGATAGGACAATTCTAATATGACTAAATTAACAAAAAGAGCTGACCATTACGGACAGACTGACCGACTCTGATTATAGATAGCTCGCATTTAAAAATCTAATGTGACAAATCAATCCTAGTATAAAAGTAACATGATGTCTGAATAAAGCTGTATAACTAATCGGTGAACCAATAGTGTTCTATTTTACGTTGTAGCTGCCTATCGGTCCCGGGAAGGTTTATATCTATCTTGGGAGATAGGGCATACCCCAACTATCCCAAGAAAAACTTACCTCACTCCCCCATACATTTTATGTTTTTTTTTAAATTTTAAATGTTAAAGTGGAAGACAATTTATGACTGACCAAAAGGTCAAAGGTTATTCTTTGAATTGATTTGATTTATGTATTGTGGTTTCATTTATATTTTTGTTACTTTCGCTTTTTATGTAAATAAACAATACAAACAATAATTGTAGTTAGAAATGCATAAACAAAGCAATGTCCAATAGAATTCCTTTTTACCAAAATTCTCCCTCTATTTTAAGAGGGCAAAATATTGGTTTTTTTATCATGATAAAATTGGTATAAGGTACATTTTTATAGGTCTTTTCCAGTATGGCTTCGAAACTGATTAATATTCGCTGGATTAGACCCGGTTCTCATTAATACTGAAAAATAATTTATAGCATCGTAAAACAGCCAATTACAGACGAATATTAAAATAAAAATCATAAAATTTTATCATTTTTGTAACTTTACAAAGTATCTAAAAAATTAGCCATGTGACGTCATAAAAATTTAGGAGATGAGAGGAGAAGCGGGAAAGAAAACCCCTAAAAAAGAGATTACGTCACATAGCAGATTTTTACAAAGTTATATAATTTTTCAATTTAATATTCGCGAAAAGCTGTCTATAATAATAACTATAAATATATCATTTCACTTTGTTGGGAGGTTAAAATAAAGTTCCATATTAAATGTACTGGATAATGCAACTCAAACACTAATAATGTCAAAGTAATAAAGGATAATTAGTATTAATATATCATGCTATAATAAAGCACCAATATGTAGAGAAAATAAGTAGTAAACACTTATTTCCAAAATCTGTGTTGTATTTTTTAAAACTTTTTAATGATGTCCAATATTAAAGCTCCTTTTTTTCGAAAATTATGTCTGCAATTGATATTTTAACTACATTCAATAAAAAAAAGAACAGTAAATAATAAAACATTAGTAGACAAAGTCAACACTTTTTGAAAATAATTCTGAACATTTAAAAAGATTGATATTCTTGAAAATAATGAATTGTACATTTCCAAGGTTAAGAATTATAAAATAAGTTGACCTTACACATAACCAAGATAGGTTAAGTCCAAAATGAAAATATTAGTGTCTCCATAGCGCGACTGCGACACGATTGGAAAATTTAATATTTTTGTGAGAGGGGGAAAGGGTTATTTTGTTATCTTTCTTAAAAGAGAGAACCTACACTCCCCCAAAATGAATAAAAACCTTTCCTGGACCTTTAAGAAACTTCACTGCAAAGTATAACCATATATCGGCCATGCGGTATCGAAAACCTTTGCTTCACACACAAACAGACAGACAGATTTAATTTGAGCAATAATGACGGACATATCTTAATTATAAAGTAGCTGCGCTACGTGTGATCCATAGCTTACCTTTGCCCCAATGGCTGTATAGATGATAAGACCCAGATAGAGCCCAACATGATTCGCTAGAACTTTCAACTTGCTCACTGCTTCAGTTTCTCGTAAGGAATATATTCCCTAAATAAAAAAAAACATTATTAAATTGGTTATACCTATTGGACTAAATTTAATATTAAACAACCTTAAAATGATTTTTGGCTTCTAGATATTTTGTGCAAAATGTAAAAAGCGTAGCTGTCCACAGTGTCCTAGCAAAATGGGTATAGATGTCACTTATTTTGGCCTACATATTCTATTGACGTCAGGAAATATTCTATGCCCAATCTATTTTCTAGGGGATTTCTTTCCCCCTTCCCTTTCTTTTTCCCTTGAACTATGACGTCATTAGAATAGGTAGGCCAAAAGCTGTGACATCTATCCCCATTCTCCTAGGGCACTTAACACAGCTACTGAAAAGACTAGCTAAATGTTTTTTAAAACAATTTCTTGCTGCAAGATTAGACAGTTTTGCACTATAGTTTCATGCCAATACCATCTACATTTGGTGCCTTAGGAGAGTTGGGTTGTATAATACTCCCCCAAAATATTTATTTAAATATTTGGCCATCCCACCTCCAAACATTTTGGATTGATAAATAGAAATATTGGATTAAATTCTCTGATTTTATTTGTTTTTAAATTTTGGAGTATTTTAAAGTAATGACTGAAAATTTTGAAATATATGTGTCAAAATGCCATTGAAAACATCGTTGAAATAAAGGGGGTGGGAGGTGCTTCGGTTATTACTTTAGATTAGTTAAGGTTTGGTTTTATACATTACTGGGTAGCCCCGCAGGGTTAAGGCACTTCAGGAATAGGCCCCCTTTGGAAAAGAAAACCTCCTCTTTTTAATAAATCTTTAAACAGAGGGGGAGGGGGTGGCAGTGCTCGAAAGGCACTTTGATGGAAAGCACCTGAAACTTTTACTTATGGAAAAATAATTATATTGGTGTTAATGATGTTTCTAACCTTATTAGGTTAAGTGAATATTTTTATGGTTTTATTAACTGTTAGAAGCGCAGCTTCTCTATTTCTTATTTGTGTCTGTACGTCAAGTTGTAGCTTAAAAGACGCTTAGAACAAAACTGCTATTTTATTAATTATTCAAGAGATTTAAAAAAAAATAGACCTGTAGTGTAATTGTTAAAAACTAAAAACTACAAATTCTTTATATGATTTACATTATTACCTTATATACATTGTACAAAAAATAAAAATAATCATAAAATAAAAACAAACAAATTTGAATAAACTACCAAGTCATGTACTATGTATATTACAGTGCAAAATATAAACAATATATAAGTTGATGTATATTCAAGTTAAAACAAGGATGAAAACATCCTCAGAGTTGAAATATTTTTTTTTAACATAACAAAAAAATATCTAATATTTCGTACAACCTAAAATGCTTGTTATGTTTAAATATACATTACTAGCGGCTTCGCCCCTAGCCTCTAGGGACTTTGCCCCAAGAGATGATCAAAATCAAAAAGGACCAAGGAAATCTTCAGCAAAAAAAAAAAAAAAAGGACAAAGGAAATCTTAGCAAAAAAAAATAAAAAAAGGACCAAGGAAATCTTCAGCAAAAAAAAATGGGGGATATTTTGATTTTTTGGGGGATGGGGGTGTTCCACCCCCCAAGAAAATAGCCTAAACCACCAGAGGACCAGTAGCTATATTGCCTGAAGAGTAGAATCCGATCGTTTCAGTGGTTACGGAGATCTTAAGGGACGGACAGACGGACAGACAGACATCATTCTACTTTGTATTATAGATAAGAAATATTAAGACAAATACCTTATCTTTCTGGGATTCAATATACCAAAAATGAATCAACATTTAAGAAATGAATATTTGAACTTTCTGATTGTAGTAAATAATTCCATATTGTTTCAGAAATCATGATGAAATGTTTGAAGTTTCTGACGCAATATAATTATCTAAAAGAGTAATATGTATAGGACGAGGTACATATAGCCAAACGGTTTTCTAATAGTAGAAAAGCTTCGCTTTATAAAAAAAGGTATCTAAATATGAAATATGAGGAAGAAGTTTAGATTGAATATTAAAACTTTATAGCATAAATACAGTAGTTAGGCAGGAATGGACTACATTGGACATTTTACCAAAAAAACTGCTAATTGTAGCCATGTAAAGGTCAAAAAAGATCTATTTTGATAAAAGTTTCTTCGCAAGATTGTAAAAGATACAGAAATTTGGATTTTAGTAATATTTACGCTTTAGGTTTATTACAAAATCAAAAATGGCTTAAACAGTCAGTTCAAGAGCAGCTTTATAGTTTTCTTGGCATGTTTTTTTTTGCCTTTTTTAAAGGCTAGGTTAGATCAAATCATTCGACAGAAGAGTCAAAAATATTAACTCTTATTTATAATTAATAAAAACATCTGTAGTAATTGCATGAGTACTTTTATTGTCATGTTTTTTTCTAAGCTTACGAAGTTTTTTTCTTTATGACAAATATCTTTATTCTTTGTCCCCTAATCCTCATATAAAAGTAACAGAATGTTAATCTCTCTCTCTGTATGAAAGGATCTCATGTGCCAGAAAAGATTAAGAAAAAATATGCCAACCTAAAATTATTTCTTTTTAAAATGAAATTGAAATTTATGAGGGATTGACTCCCCCTCCAACCACCCTAATACTTGTGCCCCTAGAGGCTTTTGCTGGTGTACCTGCTACTAGTGTATACAACATGTACATAATATACCTATAAACCTTTGTGAGAAAATAATTTGAAAGTGTAAAAAAGTTTTGTTAACAAAGGCAAAGTAATTTAGTGTGCATCTAGATTAGAAGAATGGAACATTAATTTATATTTACAACAAAAACTTTTTAACCCGAAATCTGCAGCCAAAGAAAATGTACCAAAGCTTATATTCTAGTTTATAAGCACCCCTAGCATTAAGGGGCTCTTTATGGGAAGAAATGGGGAGTAAAGAGCAGAAAAATAGCTTAAAACAATCCCAAAACTTACATTAAAAAGTAAAATTGGCTTAAACCAACCTGATTCAGTAGTTAAAGAAATCTTAAGGTGCATACAATAGAACCTTACTACTTAATAAAAGAAGGATTAAAATTTCAAATAGCACAGCAAAAATTAATTTTGATTTTCTACAATAAAGTTTTCAAATTTAAGCGAGCAATTTCAAAATTTGCTTCAATGGAAAATGTCTGAATCAAATATAAATAGCATCTATCCTTCAACTCTATCTCTCTGTAAGTCTGTTTGTCTGTCAGCCTAGTAATTCCTAACACTTAGTAAAGATTTAATTTCTATCTGAATTTACTCTTCCGTCCATATGTCTGTATGTTCTATATATATTTTCGTTATTTGCATATAGCAGATAAAGTTAACCTTGTTTTTTAGAAAAGGCCCGTCAGATTACATCCAATTCGAAGCTGCTACAATATTTTTGGAAAATTTGACAATGGTAAATATTTTTACAAGTTCAGAACAACTTTTAACTTTCCTGGCTCTGACAGCTTGGGTTGGAGTAACAAATCTTTTCTGGTTTTAAATCTTGTTGAAATAATTTAGTGCTTTCCCACAAAAAGCCTATTGAGCACTACTGATACCCCCATGTTCATAGAACAAGTTGAAAATAAGAGAAAAGCTATCTTTTTTTCCAATGGTTAACCACTTCTGGGAGCCCTGACCCTACGAGACCTTTACTATAAAAAATATAAACATACCTAACTTGGCCAAGTTGAAGAAATAAACGTAGGGGGAGAAAGTCACTCAAAAAACGGCCACTTGACGTCATGAAAACGAGGGATTATCCATCTCTTTTTTAGGAGTTGTCTTTCCCACTTCTCCTCTTTTATCTCTTATTTTTATGACGTCACGTGGCTGATTTTTGAGTTACTTTCTCCCACTACAATTAAACAAACGAAAACTGCTCCATCCTTACTTTTAATTCTGTTTTAAAATAATTAAAAATTTGAATGATGAGACTTTAGAATAAAGTTGTATGCTAGTTGTTTGGAAGTTAACTACCCAATAGCTAAAAATATTTTGAAAAAAAGATCATAAAATCTAAGTGTTGTTTGCATGAAAGTAAATCTCAAAAAGAAATCAGTTAGAAAGGACATGTAACAAACAGAAATTATGACATCTAGACATTCCCAAAAATATAATGTTTTCCATTACAAGCCTATTTTAAAAGTTTGACAAAAGATTTTGCTTGCATTTAACATGCATATGTTGGGGATGGATATTTCATATTTATGCTAAATACCTTCCTTTTACATACAGGGTGATTCAAACAAAAATTATTCTAAATTAAAATAATTTTTTTTTAATTTTCATCAATTATACCATAAATTATGATACATCAGTGGATGCAGAATATACGTGGATATTATGACAGGAGAAAAATTGTCGTCAATTTAGGTTGCAATTTGCCCTCGCTTTTATTGGTCGGGCCGTTTATCCAGTAGGAAGGAAGGGAGGAGTGGGTAAAGGAGGGGGATGGGGGATATCGTTATTTTAGTCCGATATAAAGTTCACTTTATTACAAAACATAAAAATCTGATGCAAGTAAGAATATATCTATTGACTGATAAAGATTCTAATAATTCATAATGAATTGGTTGGTTGCTCAAATTGAAAAATACACCCTGTATATTGATATTTAAGTAATGTGCATAGTTGAAGTACAGAGAATATCTAATAAAATGCTCAATTTTTAATTCGAAGCTTTTCTGTTATTAGAATATATTCATAAGGCTGTAACGTGAAGCTACGATCGTTAGTTGAGACATGTCAGAAGCATTCTATTAATTTCAAACCTCACAAGTTATTTGATTATGAATGCAAAAGCATAATAGCTTATATTTAATAATAATTTGACTGATAAAAGAAAAGTTTGAAAAGTATGAACTTTGTATAAAATACTTTGCATATTTGTGCTTTTGTGTGCATTTTATAATTCAACTATGATTTGCATTGACATTTCCTGCAGGGGTCTAAAGGGATAAGACAATGGGAAATAAAATTATGTACATCCCCAAAAAAATTATCCCCTCTGTAGATTACAATTACTGGTTGAAACTTTTGGACACTCAACTACGGAGTAATAATCCTGTGGGGCCTTTTTAAACCTTACTAAACCTAACCATACCTAAAATAAGCAGAAAATTTTAAATTACAATAAAAATTGGTCTGTTGTGTAGATGCAATATGAAGATATTAAATAGGTTTAAACTACCAATAAACAAACTCAACATACTTGCTAATTATAATTTAATAACAAGGATGATAACTTTATACATAAGTAAAGAAGCACAAAATAATTATGGATGGACAAACGGACAAAGTGAGTTATAGAGTTATAGAGATGTTCAATTGTCATAAAAAAGAGATTAGTGTCATTTGTAGCAATGCCGACAGACTAACAGACCATGTAAATCAGGTACTAAATGATTATAGGTACAGGGAATCTTAACATTTCGAATCGTAGGACCCAAAAGAAATATTGTTTCCCAAAAATGGGCAAATAATATAAAGATAGACATTTCGAACTATAGAGTAGCTTCGCTACTCAAAATGACTTTATATACATAATATTAGCATAATAAAGGTTGATTATAAAGTTGCATATTTCATTTGAATTTCAGTTTATGTTTGTATATGAGTGTGAGTGTGTGTGTGTGTGTGTGGGTGGGTAGATGAGTATTCCCCCTGCATATCAAAATATGTTAATGTCATTGTTGTTCACAACTCATTTGGGATTCAGGGATTTGACAATGACACAAATCCTATAAAATTTTCAAGGTTCACCTAGAAATTAGTTTTTATCTTAAAAATAAATGAATTTTTAAGACTACTAGGCAAGCTAATTTTTTAAAAAGATGTTCCAATAAGTTACCCAATGATTCTAAATTATGCCAGTTGTGGCTCCTAAATTTAAGGTAAACTAGATTATGAATTAATTGTACAAGACCTTACCACTCCTTCCTGATACTCATACATTACATGTTGTGTTTATTAAGCAGTATCACCGTTTTAGCCATTTGGGTTTAGACCCCCCCCCCCTCACCCTTCTATTATAATTTAACTTATCCTAATGTATAAAGTAGTAAGGTATTTTGTCTAAATTTTAAGATATCAATGAAAGCAGTTTTAGGGAAGCTTCAAATGGGTTTTGTAATTGTTTTAGGGTAATATATTCTAAGTCTTATAATGGTTTTAGGCTATCTTTAAGTGTACAAACATTGTAGCTTCTGCGTAGCTAGTTTTATAACAAATCAACAAGAATGACAAATTACATTACCACAAAGCAAACCACAAAAACATACATAACTAGCCTTTCAAATCCTCACAAGTAAATCAACTAATGTCAAAAATTAAAGATTTAACAACTACATAATTTAAAATAAAAGGCAGAACAAATGATCTCTAAATAGCATTGCAAATAAGTTAACAATGTATTCTAGATAGCTAAATACCCTTGTAGATTTTTATAGGTCCAGGTAAGGTATTTTACTAATTTGGAGGAGAGTGCCAACCTCATCCCAAGAAAAATTATCATAAAGTGAAAAAACCTGAAAAAATTAAAATATCTAATGTATATCTGAATTCTTATTTTTTTAATGCATAACGCCTCTTTAAATAATTTAATAATTGTTTCCATTAAACTAAAATAAGATAAAACATTTATTCAATGCATTTTGTAAAGTGGCCATTTACCAAATTCAATAAATGCTCTCTAGCTGACCTTTAATAAATAAAATATAGAATTTCAATACAAATTCTCACACACACATATCATTTCATATGCAAAATTTATTGGGTTCAAAACTAGGTCTCTGCAGCCGCAGCCGACTTTGGCGTGTTTTTTTTGACAGACCGCAGCTAACTGTTTCTTTTTAAAATATATTAGTTAATTTGCAATCCAAGCAGTATCACCTTTAAGAAGACATTATTAGCAACTCGCAGCTGACAAAATGATCATAAATTAATTAAAACTTTAGGCACTTGAAGTATAGTGGAAAACTGGGATAGTCAAGCGACTAAAATACTCAAAATTCGGATCTTGGACAAAGTAGCCTCGGACAAAGTAATTTTAATTTTGACTAGTTCGAGACTATTTTTATAACTGACAAAATCTCTTTTTCAGTGTGTTTTTCTAATATAATGATTTAGCGGTGCATTTAAAGGATTATAATCGCTTGATAACCTTAGTTTCCTAAGTACTTTAAAACCACATATCTCATTTTGGCGGCTGATCTGGAGTCGAACCTGTGACTGCCGACCTTTGATGAAAACTGTAAAGTCACACTCAAACTTGGAAATTATGCATACAGTTTCTTATTTTAAATAATTTTTATTTTATGTTTGTCAAAATTTAATTATACTTGAAAAATTTTCATTTTTTGAAAAGAACAAAACTATCTGACTTTTGTATTGGAGCTTAAAAGTTATTGATCATTAACTAATTTGTTAATGAAACACTAGAGTTTGATTATTTTACCGTTCATTCATTAAAAATCACCAGCGTCTTTTCATAAGAAAAGGATATCCCTATACATTTTTGTGCTGCTAAGTGCCACACAAAATTACCATTTCCTTCTTTTTGTAATACACAGTTAACCAGAGCAATATCCAGGTTTTTCAAACAAAATTTAGCATAAAAGAATATTTACATTAAGTTATTAAATGACTGAGCAAAAGATAAAATAATAGATTTTAAATAACATTCTATTGCAACAAAAAGGTGATGTTAGCAAATAATTTCTTGAATAAAATCATAAAACGTTTTTTCATTTAATTTTCATTTTTTTCACTGTTGTGTTTTTATTTGACATTAAAAATAAAAATCATAAAAAATCTTCCAAATCAAAGAGAAAAAATCTTTGAATTATTGGTCAATTTAAGTTCAAAGATTTTTTTATTGTAAAAAGTTAATTTTTTAAAAATATTTTAGAAAAAAAATCTTCTAACAAAAATAAAGTTATCATAATCCAAGATGGCGTCACTACATGTAAAATAATATTTTCAAAACAAAAAATTTAAACTTGAATATCTTTTTTCACAGATTGAATTTCAAAAATCGGTCTGACAGTTTTTCCAAAGTCAGTATGATCTATTGAATGAAAAAGGTTTGAAACTGATAGAACATTTCTTTATACTAAAACATATTTTTTCTCTCGTTTTTTCCCACACTTCCAAAAAATGAAATTCAATAAAAATTAAATGGTTCTAACGTTAAAAAAATTTTCTCACGGGTCCACAAAATGAATTTAAATGAAAATCATATGTACCATTTAAATCAAAATAAATGGTTCCCACATTCTATAGATTTTCCCACGCTTGACATTCTTGAAAAATGCTAAATAAATAGACATTCCATTGCAAAAAACGCGATCTTTGGTTTGTTTAAATGTCCATTTATTTAGCATTTTCAAGAATGTCAAGCGTGGGAAAAATTTTAGAATGTGGGAACCATTTATTTTGATTTAAATGGTACATATGATTTTCATTTAAATTCATTTTTTGGACCCGTGAGAAAATTTTTTTACGTGAGAACCATTTAATTTTCATTGAATTTCATTTTTTGGAAGTGTGGGAAAAAACGGGAGAAAAAATATGTTTTAGTATAAAGAAATGTTCTATCAGTTTCAAACCTTTTTCATTCGATAGATCATACTGACTTTGAAAAAACTGTCAGACCGATTTTTGAAATTCAATCTATGAAAAAAGATATTCAAGTTTTAATTTTTTGTTTTGAAAATATTTTTTTACATGTATTGACGCCATCTTGGATTATGATAATTTTTTTTGTTAGAAGATATTTTTTCTAAAATCTTTTTTAAAAATTAACTTTTTACAATAAAAAAATCTTTGAACTTAAATTGACCAATAATTCAAAGATTTTTTCTCTTTGATTTGGAAGATTTTTTATGATTTTTATTTTTAATGTCAAATAAAAACACAACAGTGAAAAAAATGAAAATTAAATGAAAAAACGTTTTATGATTTTATTCAAGAAATTATTTGCTAACATCACCTTTTTGTTGCAATAGAATGTTATTTAAGCAAACCAAAGATCGCGTTTTTTGCAATGGAATGATTATTTTATCTCTTATGTTTTTTTTTGGGGGGGGGGGGGGGACTTATATCAATCTAATGTTTTTATAAGGTCTACTCTGTCATGACCCCAAAATTGAATTGAAACAAACTGGGATTGGGGATATATTATTCCTTCTATAATTTTATGTTAATCTGCCTTTGTATTTGACTAAAATTACCCAATAACTATCTTATTACAAACATAATTTCGTTCCAGTGAACTGTGAATTCATGACATGACCAGAAAAGTATAATTTCCTTGTAACAGAAAAATGCAACTTTACAGAAGAAAAAAAAGATTATTGATTTGCTGTCAGTGCAGTTCAGGTTTCAGGAAAAGATTTTCAACCAATACTTCAATTTCATAAGATACATTGAATTCATTGTAGCAGTAAAGCTACTAGATAGCTGACTTTGTCTGTTAGTCAGAAACGTTTGAGAGAAAGTATGTTATTTTTGTCTGCTATTTAAGATAAACAGCTGATATTTGGTTAAGATGTGCAATAGAACATTTTGCTGTCCATGCATCTATTACCAAACATGGACTTGTCATCAAGAGCTTGATCTTTAAATCGTTTTTATGGTGATTTAAACCGGGGCGATTCAGAGTGAACCGTAGGTGCGCTGGTGGTTAGCCACAGCGCGCCTATAAAACATTGATATTTAAAAGATTTTCGGCGCGGTGTTGTTAAATTGCTTGCGACACTCAATAAAATATCGATCCGCGCCAGTACAACTTTATTACATAAGCCGTGTCAGTAAGACATTTTATGTAAAATTCCGTGTCAGCATGGTATTTTATATAAAACATTAATATATAATTTATTTTAAAAATAACTATAAAAATGTTTTCACGATAGTTTTGCAATAAAATATTAAAGTAATTAAAAAAAAATATCCATTTATTACATATGCAATGGGTCTTTCGTTGGGGCTCAGTGCATGATTCACCCCGATTTAAACCGGCAATGCCACTCGGTGAGTGTCATTGCCGCGCCGGGCCCGCGCCACTGCCCGATTCAAATCGCCCATGCAAATTCGATTTAAAGATTGATATTAATAATTTGATGGTGCGCCAAATGAATCGCCCTGGTTTAAATCACCTACAAACCTATTTAAAGATCCAGCTAAGGTTTATTCATTTTGTGAGAAAAACTTAATTAATTAAGATTACAGGTTACAGTCCCTTTCCTGACAACGCCTCTTAAGGGGCGTTACGTCGTATTTTTACAGTAGCTTTTCTCCTATTTATAGCTCCTGCGGGGGGCTTTAACCCTGAGGGGAAAATTGCCTAAACTTGCGGGGCAATCACCTAACCCAACTTAACCTAACCTAATTTAAAATAACCTATCAAAAGCAGCTGTAAAAATACGAAAAAACGCAACTTAAGAGGCGCTGTCACGATAGGGGCTATACCGAGATTACACTTACAAATAAATAAATAGTCTAAAACCTATAATAATTATTAGTTGATGCTTATTGGTTATTATTCTCCAATAGGAATTACACATATCTTACCTAAGTAATATAGATTGATAGACAAACGGACATTTGTAACCAAAAAGTTGCTACACTTCCAACATTTTAAATAAAACAGATTCAAATTAAAATAAGATTTGTAGTAAAAAATTAGAATTCTGGAGGGCAGGTTAAGAACATTTTACATCCTGGCAATAAAAAGGTTTAAATTGAATTAAAGCAATATAATCTTAATATTAGACCATTTAACATGGAAAATTGGAATCGTTCTAAAACTGCGAGTTCAGCCAATATCAAACTTATTCCTTTTTTATATTTAATTTTCTTTATTTTAGAAAAAATATTATAACTGTGGTATCCGCCGAGGATAAAGGGCAGACACCGGAGTTCAATTAGATTACGGCAGTGTGACAGACGTGGACACCTTACTATAGAGAAGCTACGCTTCTCTAGCTTTCACTAGATAATGATCAACATCTATTTCAGTTGTCACTTTATTGAAGGTTTGAAAGATACTAAAGCTATATACAACAAACAATAATAACATGGATAGGAATAAATAATCATAACATAAAAGCATAAATAATACATATACAATGGTCAGTTTGGGCAATAATGATCCCCCATCCCTGAAAAGGGTGGGGGAGAATTAAGAATACAGTTAACCATAATAAACATGACAGATTCAATCATTAATTCTAAGCGTAGGGAGGGGGTCACTAGACCCCTTCCCCAGGACTCGGGGGAGGGCCGTTGACCCTCCACCGAACCCCAGATCAGGGGTGCCATAGGCATGGCTCACGGTTGCCGAATACCACAACTCTCCCCTCGGAAGGCTGGGAGGGGGTTTCCCTACCAGACTTCCGACAGTGGTTGAGGCCTTCGGCCCGCTCCTTAGGGCTAAAATATATACAAACGATAATGATTCAATGGAATCCTAGTGGTGAGTATCTTCTTAATGTTGATGGGCTCCCAATGTGGGATAGAAGGCAGAGGCTGGCTTGGGTTGGACACGTTGGTCAGCGCCGGCAGGTATCAGGTTTGCTGGTGGCACAGTTGTTGCTGGAACAGTCAGCAGTGGGGCCTGCTGGTTGTTGTTGGCAACGGCTGGGGCACTGGCTGTCAGGTTGATCGTTTGAGCAGCGGCCTGTCCTCCTGAGGGGCCGCGGGGTCTGCCAGAGGGCGGTCCTGGCCTACCTGGGCGGTCATGCCCGCTGTCAGTGGATTTCATAGACACCATTTCCTCTGCTGCTTCCCTGCCGATGGGAATGGCATTCCAGTCCACTGAAAAGTCCCGGGACTTGGCATGGTTGAGCCTGGCTCTAGCCAGCGCTTTCCTATATAAAGCTGGATGGTACAGGAACACTTGTGATATCGCATTCAGGGCTGCTCGGACTCCTCCTTGTGCTGCTGCTAGGGAAATGATGGTTAGATCCCCCAGCAGTTTGAGGATCAACAACAGCAAACACAGTATGGCTGCGCCATCTCCCCACTCGTGGATGGCTTGTCTAAATCCAGCCCAGACATCCAGGGCTGCCTCTCCTTCCTCCGCCAGTCGGTCAATGTTGTAGGACACTATCCCATGGTCTCCTGTGGCCGAACAGCTGCCTTGCTGAACGCAGGAGCCATAGGATAGGCCGGTCAGCATGGCACTCTTGTATGCTGGGAACGCCAGCAGTTGTTGCCAGTCGTTCAACTCAGCCTGCGAATACAAGCCACCTGAACTGAAGTCATCTAAGGGTTCTGTCAACAACTGCTTAGGCGTATCCAGCGGGGGTGGCCTCTTCTTGGGAGCAGGGGTTAACTCTATCCAGCCTTCCTCCGCGTGCACCGTCAGGGGGTAGGTGGAGGAGCAAGGAATCTTGGTGGCGTGTTCACTGTATACCCGTGTCACAGCGTCTACAAAACCTGTGGGCTCTACTGGCACTTTGTCCCAACACTCCTTGTGTTCGCGGACAACATACTTGTGGCGTTGGCAGGTCAGCTGCAGCAGGATGTCTCCCCTCAGTACCGAGAACGTGCTCCCCTGGACACGCACCGGGTGGGCCGGGTCTAGTTGCTGGAGCTTCCAGCAGTTGGCCGCTACTTCTTCTGCTGCGGTGCTTTTCATGCGCGTTTCCAGGGTAAACCCAATATAACCTGCATGGATCTGTGCTTGAAGGGGAACGTCAACATCCCTGGCCGACACTCTGGGCAGCGCAGCCGCGGCTGGGTCAGCTGCCACGAACAACGCTGGATGGTTTGTGGCATGGGCCTCGAAGTCGCAGTTCACAATCGAGGTGGGGTTGGTCATGTTGATGAAAAACTGGGCCTGATGGTCAACCAGATATGCATCCATCACCAGGCTGGGCTGGAGGCTGCGGATCAGCCTCAAGGGGCAATCTCTTCCCAGGTGGTCCCACACGTAGGTTGCTTCCCCAGTGATGCAGGACAGCTCAGAATGGGGACACTCTAGGGTCAGGTGGTCAGACTGGGACTCCACCCGTCCATCCTCCACCACATAGGTCTCCTCCTTGACCAGCAGCCGCCGCTCCTGGAGCACTAATTCGTTGCGGTATAGCTGGCCCTCAAAGTGGACGTCCTCCCCCTCGCAACCCACCCCCTCGGGGCTGTTGAGGAGGGCGCCCACCATGTCGATGGTGAAGAACTGGGGGTGGTTCAGCTGGAACGTCAGTGGCTGGGTCTTGCCTGGCAACGTGTAGACTCGGTTCCTGGCCAGGTCTCGGCACGCTTCTGGGTCTATCTTGGTTGGCCTCATGAGGGTGGGGACCGAGGTCACCTTGAGGTGACCCCATACCCCACACCTGAATGTCCACTGGGACACGGTGAGCTGACAGCTGTACCCAGTGGTTTCCCTCACCTTGACTTGCTGCAGGACGTGCACTTCATGGCCCAGGGGCACCTCCTGGTGTAGGGGCTCCGTGTTACACATCTTTTCTTTATTGTAAGACGTGACATGGGTGGGGTTGGCACAGTCCCACCCCACCAGGACGTAGCTGGTTGTAGGCCACACGGCTGCCAGCAGGAGGCCCCACAGGACCATCCACCAATGGGAGAGGTTTCCAGGTAACCATCTTCCTCGTACACGCGGCTGGGGATCTTCAGCTCTGGTCACGGCTGCTTCTTGGGACTGGACACGGCTGGGCTGCTCCTGGCTAGATACAAGTTTCCATTGAGCGTTATCTGTATGCGGCCGAGGCACCCCGATACCCTCCCCAATGACAGACTGGCAAGCGACTGGCACTTGCCTGGGTGTCGGCTCCCCTAGCCCTAAGTGCTCCCTTCCCTTGTCCAAAGCATGCCCAGTGGCATGGGGCTGAAGTGCATGTGGCACAGGCTCGCCCTTACTCACTGCCCTCCCCTGCCCTAGGAACTCAGGTGCATGTGGCACAGGCAAGTCCTTATTTTCCCAAATTTCAATCTCCCCAGCCTCAGGTGCAGGGGGCACAGGCAAGGCTGGGTGTTTACAATATTTTGGATACAACACATTTAACAAATTCAACTTATCCTGATGTTGAGCAGCTGGGTTCCCTTGGCTGGCAGGGGGCTCTGGATGGTAGGTAGCTGGACTCTCCCTGCAGGCTGGTGGCGCTGGCTGGCATGTAGCTGGGCTCTCCCTGCAGGCTGGTGGCGCTGGCTGACTGGGGGTGACGGGTGTCACCCCTTCCTCTGGGACCGCTGGCTCGTTCCAGGACTCAGGTCTCTCGGTGGCGGCGACGGTTGTCGCCCCAGACATCAGGTTGGAGGCTGGCTCGTTCCAGGATCCAGGTATCTCGGTGGCGGCGACGGTTGTCGCCCCAGGCACCAGGTGGGAGGCGCTGGATAGCACCCCCCCATCATCCCAGGTGGCGACGCCGGGTGGCGTCCCATACATCGATGCAGAGGTGCTGGCTAGCACCTCCTGCCTCTCTCGTTCAGCGGCTGCCAGGGCCTCCCCATACACCGTCTCAGGGACGCTGGGCAGCGCCCCTCCACTCTTGCTGGGTAGGCTCAGTCGGGCAGGTTCCATCATGTTGAGGCTAAAAGGCTGGGGCCTCAGCACCTCTGGCTCGGCTATGTTGTTGGGCTGTATCAGCTCTGGCCCCAGATGGTTAAGACTGAAGCCTAGGCCAACCCGGTTGGGTTCAGCCGCGCCGCCCAGTACGTTGATCCTAGCTGGGACAGTCCCAAACTGCGGCATCCCATCGGCTCGGTCCGCAGCTCTGGGGGCGGCTGCTTGCTGTGGTGGTGCTGGGGGCGCGCTCCCTTCCATATGGGCCACTCTGCTGGGCTTCCCTGGAGGGGCACCCTTGTCGGCGGTGCGCCTGCGGCTGGCTACCTGGGCCCAGTCGGCTCTACAATCGGCGGCCGTGTGACCGTCATAGTGGCAACGCTCACACTTGGCAGAACGGTCACGGCGTGGCTGGGTGCGTCTCTCCTCTAGGCTAACTTCCACAGGCGTTGGGCAGTCTCGAGCTCGGTGGCCTCTCCCCTGGCAGCGGTAGCAGCGGCCTGGAACCTTGTCATCTGGAGCGACCTTCCCCATCTGGTGGAGACCCGGAGCCAAGGAGCCAATCTCCATTGGCTCCGACTCGTCATATTGGGGCAACTGGATGCAGGCAGATCCAATCAGCCCGTCGGTCGAGTCCACTAAGCACACACCTTCCTTCAGCTGCTTAGTAACCATGGTCACGGTGAACATGGCCTTACGAGTGTACTCAGGTACACTCGTAATTTCATGGTTCATCATGAGGCGTTTTACGTTGGCGTTACGAATTCCACGATTTAATTCGTCCACCAACAACTCAAGATCCTCATGGTTGTAGGCGTCCCTATACAAGGCGCACTTAGTTGATATGTACGCTTGTATAGGTTCTGTCGAGTGTTGCTTGTAATCCCTAAACGCTTGTTTAAGCGTTTGGGATTCAAAAGCAGGGCGAAATAGCAACTCACACTCGGTCTTGACCTGTTCGTAGGTCAAGGCTTGGCCTGCCTCGCCAAACAGATGGGACGCCATTTCCGCCGCTTGCCCTACCAGTGACAGTAGTAGGGCGTTGCGGCGGTTGAGGGAATCATGAGGTGGCACGCGGTAAGCCGCCCATGACATCTCAAGTCTGCGGATATGTGCCGACCAGGATTGCTTGGGCGGCCCTCTAAACTCCGGCAGATTGCTCAGCATCAGCTTGCGGTACTCGGCTGGGGCCGGCTGAGGGTCATCCTGGAGCCATCCTGGGGCTTGGTCACCTCCTGGGGCTTGATGCTGGTCCATTGGGTCAACGGTGAAACGGCGGGCACAAAGTTATACAGTACTAAAAATGAATGGTTTGTCACTTGAGGCTTCCTAGCCTAACAGCCAACACTGTTTGTATCACTAGGTTGGGAGTTTAGTTACAAAGATATAACTTAGCTGTACTTATCACTAGTTAGGTGTTGAGGTTGTAGGGTAGGCTGGTAGAGGTAGATAGATGTTGAGGGTCTGAACTGCTGTCAGGAACTGATTGGGTTTTCCTTTATCACACTAGAGCTAGAAGGAAAGAAACTTGCAATTCTTTATTTGCTAAAAATACCCCTGTTAAATGCTATGGAGTAGCTCCGCTCCGGTGTGAGTGTGTGTGTGTGTGTGCGTGGAATCTCCTGTCCTTGTAACGCGCGTTCGCGCCGTCAAATCCGCGCACACGGGGAAAACGCGCTCTCACCCCTCAACTCGCTCTCTCATTGGTCCGCTTCGTCCGTTGGATTTATGATATTTTCCGCACTCTGTTGCGCTACCCGTGAATGGCGCTCTGTGTATCCGATCGCTAGCTCCACACTACAGACGGACTTAGTCTAGTGTGGGTAGGAAGGGGGAAGCGCGTGAGGGGACGGGGGTAACTCCGTCCGTTCCCCCTGTGAGGGAGGGGGGTAACTGTGTGCTGGTGTAATAGGGCCTTTTCTTCTTAATCTTAGGCTTATCTATTATATCACCCTGATTGTATTTGCCTTCAATGGAGAGGGGCCCCTCCCTTTCCCTTGGAATAAGGGGTGTATTGTTGTTGTGCTGTGGGCTTGAGATTGTTTTGATTGTATATCAGGGTCTTGATTATATTACATCTAGCTTCTATTTTTGTCCTTATCACAATTGCATAACAGATTTGTTTACCAACTCTGTTCTATTTTTAGCTGTTATCACAATACACAGTAATCCAAGCCTGTTCTATTCTTAGATTTATCACAACACAACAATTTGTTTGCCAAGCTTTGCTCATAAATCTATTGTTTGGCCATCACACTAGGGTGGTAATCCCTGCAAATGTGATATAATATCTGTTTTCTAGATGGGTGGCTGCGTTGTAGCTTCTCAGGATACTCGGGGTTGACGTAGTTTTTCTCTGTTCTGGTGCACTACACTCGTATGTTAGCTCGCAGCTTGCAGCTATGTGGCATGTTTCAGCCTATCGGCGGCAGGGAATGTCCCGTCCTGCTAGCGCCGCTGATCCAAATCCGGCTGATGGCGGCAGGGAATGTCCCGTCCTGCTAGCGCCACTGGTTCGGATCCTGCTATTTCTTGCAGTAAAGTTGGCCTATTTCCAGCCGTTTACACTTATTTGGCTTGTTTCAGCCGGTCCGCAGGCCTGTTTCAGCCCTTTTGGCGCTCAATTCTCCGTTAGATATCAGCGCTGCTCGCGGTTATTCGTCAAATTTCGCTGTCTCGCTTCCACAACTGCCGGATGCAGAGTTAAACTTTGCTGTCCAGGGTGGGTAATTCAGGTTGCTTGCGTCAGTTTTGCCAGATTCACTGCTGGGAGTACCTTAGCCTCAGATGCGCGTCTGCTCTACACTTGTGGTTCGCCGTAATCTCACACAGCTGTCACCAAAGTTGTGGTATCCGCCGAGGATAAAGGGCAGACACCGGAGTTCAATTAGATTACGGCAGTGTGACAGACGTGGACACCTTACTATAGAGAAGCTACGCTTCTCTAGCTTTCACTAGATAATGATCAACATCTATTTCAGTTGTCACTTTATTGAAGGTTTGAAAGATACTAAAGCTATATACAACAAACAATAATAACATGGATAGGAATAAATAATCATAACATAAAAGCATAAATAATACATATACAATGGTCAGTTTGGGCAATAATGATCCCCCATCCCTGAAAAGGGTGGGGGAGAATTAAGAATACAGTTAACCATAATAAACATGACAGATTCAATCATTAATTCTAAGCGTAGGGAGGGGGTCACTAGACCCCTTCCCCAGGACTCGGGGGAGGGCCGTTGACCCTCCACCGAACCCCAGATCAGGGGTGCCATAGGCATGGCTCACGGTTGCCGAATACCACATAACATCTAGAGCATATTTTATGAACAGTCAATTAAAGTAAACATAAGATGCTTTTTTAGCTTATTAAAGTAAACATTAGATGCTTTTTTGGCTTATAAAAGCTTCAAAAACATTTCAGCTTTTTATTTCAATCTCACTGTGTTGAAAATTAAAAAAGAACATTTATAAAGTTTTGATATATTTTACCTTTGACATTGAAATTGAAAAATAAAAGAAATTTAATAAATTATGATTCATTATGCTTTTTAGAAACGTTACTCACAATTTATATGATTAAAGTAGCATGTTTTATGTTAGATTTCAGAAATAAGATTACAAAAATAATTTTATTCCAGTGTTACACATTTTTTTAAGATGGACCACAAAAAGTTTTCAGCAATGAACAAACTATTGGAGAAACGTATTACCATGATTAAGTTAAAGAATAGCTGCACTACTTGTATCAATTATGCAGATACAATTTAAAACTTGGAAATACAATTTAGAAAGATGGTAGAATTATCTTGAATACACATCATTAACGAGGTGTGCATTCACTTTCACATATTGTCATATCCGTACTTTAAAAAGAACACAATTTATATAACAAAGATACAGGATGTCTAAGTGTCTGTTTGGCTATGATCTCCTTTATAATTTAGCTTCTTTTAGATCCTGGGAAAGTTTTTAACTATTTTTGAGGATGTTACTACAACTCTATCAAGAGAAATCGCCCTAAAAGAAAAATTAACCCCTCCCCCCCATACAAAAATTTTACTTTTTCTTTTCAAAACTACCCTCTAGTGCCCATAGAGGCCTCTAGGGGCGTTGCGGCTAGCATTAAATAAGTAAGAGGGAGTGTGTAATGATCAAATTGAATCAAAATAAATATAAAAAAAAATTGACGAATGTATAATATGCAGTTTTTATGATTTTCCAATGAGATACATGTGCGCAAGGGAATGCACACTAATTAAATACTGCAGATAAACCAATTAAAATATAACAATCTTGTAATTTAGACATAAAAGAATACAAACCCTTTTATATCCTAATGTGTCAATTATAATTTTAATCATTTATAGTTGAACTAGCGTCTTCGCCTCAAGAGGTAATAAGAAGTCCCCTCCTATGCATAATCGTTCTTTAAGGTAAACCAAACTCTCGTAATTTAGAATTCCTAAACAATTTTAGGTTTTCAAACGGGGGCTTTCCCCCCGTACTGCGGTGAGGTTTCGCCACCCTCTTATTTGTTGTTTTTCCCCCAAAAAAATAGCCTAAAACCACCTAAGGACCAAGAGTAGAGCCCAATCGGTTCAGTGGTTACCAAGATCTAAATCTTTAGATGTTCAGACAGACAATCCTAAACTCCTATAATAGGTTCTTGATATTTGATTTTTTACTTCTATATCTTTATTTACTAATACATTTGTTAGTATGAATGTAGTTAAAGTCATCCATTTTTAAAATCTTCAAAGGATTTTAATAATAAAGTCTTTGAAATTAATGTGCAATATATTTACAAATGCAAAGGAATTGTTTATATTGTTTTATGAATTTAAATTGAACTTTGGCGGGAAAGTTGTAAATATATTAAACAAGTTTACAAGGATCTGAGGTTTCATTTCTGTAATTAAAATTATTGTTCTGCTTGTTGCTTTGTTCTCTATTAGTTGGTCCGCCCCTAGCCTACAGAGAAGGTGGGAATGTTAGGACATTTGCCTAAAATCACCCAAAGGATGTTCAAGCTTTTTTGGGGGGCGGGTGAGGGGTAAAATTTTATGTTGGGATTAAAAACCTCATTACAACCCATTTGGACCAACAATTTTATGATTCTTTAATGGTTACTAACAAAAAAAAGAGTAAAATATTTGATAGAAAATTTCATTTGAATGACCCAAAAGTTGAAAGAAACATTTTTTTTCAAATAAAATTCTCTTATTTTTTCATATAACTAATAAACTATGTATGTACTTTAAAAAATATTTTGAATAGTTTTAGAATTTAATACTTTTTATGTAAAAGTTATTGAAATTACTGTCAAAGGAAAACATTTTTAAAAAGGTAATTTGGATAAAATAAATCAAAAGAAATTTTTATATCAATGAGATTTTTAAATTGAAATTTATATTAACTTATTTTCTAAAATTAGATAAGAAATATTGAAGTAGATCTATCAATTTGAAGCTTGAAAATATCTTGATAAAGACTTGAAAAAAAGTTATACATTCATTCAGTAAAGATTGATTTTCTTGTCAAAGTGGCCAAAACGATGCTCTTATGGTTATTTAATAGTGTTTACCAATAAATATTATTCAATAATAAAATTATGATCACATTCGTATGTTGAAATAATACTTTACACGATTTTGAATTTTATTTTTTTTTTTTATATCCAAGAATTTTCTTAATTTAAAGACAGATTGACTTTCACGTCGCATTTGTTAATATTTTTAATTATATCAAATGTCGCTCAAAAAATAATTTTGACGTCAAAAAGGAGGGTTTAGGAGAGGAGGAGTGGAAAAGAAAAGCTCTAAAAAATGGATAATACCTCATTTTTATGACGTCACATGATGATTTTTTTATCGACTTTCTTCACTTACTATTAAATTTGCATTATGTAAGGAAAATGCAATGTTGTAATTCATTTAAATCATAAAGTGCTAGAAGCAAAATAATTTTAATCTTTATGAGTATGAAAAAGATGCATAAATCTGATATATAAACACTTTTCTCAATATGCTTGCATTTTAAGACCTTTTTACTAAATTTTTTTCTTTTTAAAGACTTCATTTTATATTTGCCATTTAAAGATAAAATTTGTTTGTCTTTTTTTATTCCGTGTAGTTTTTTTAATGGCTAATCGTTTACAAGATCTACCAAAATGTAGTTATCATATATTTTAGCTATTTCCTAGAATTCTTATATGAAAGTAACATGATCTGTGTCTGTCTGTCCCAAAGGATCTTTCTAAAAGTAAAAGTAAAAGGTAAAGGTACTGCTGTTTTACGACAACACTGTGTTAATATAAAAAGGAATTAATGGTATTTTAATGCAAGGAAAATAGCAAATTGAAAATACATTTAGCGGAAAAAAAGGTTCAATCAAAGAAAAGGTACAAAACCAATAATATCGTTTTACAGTTTTATAATTATATGCGAAAGTATATGTCCCAATATCCTAAATACTGCTAAAATTATTAGCTTGCTGAAAAGCGATCTAAGGATCCCCCCCCCCTTCCCAAGACAAGAATTTAAAACTTGAAGTTTTTTCACCCCTTTATTGCTTTACAACCCCTTTGTGAATCGCTGTGCAAATTCAATAATAATATCATCTAAATTATGGCCTTTAATTAATGGCTGACATATAATGAGTAACGCTATTCTCATGATAAGGCCAAATCCTATCATAGTATTTAGGCAATTAATTTAATATAATTTCACCTTACTACAGTGATATATTATTCTATAAAAATAGCACAATAGTGCTTCAGATGAAAGATCCCTTCCTTGTTTTCTTTCTATTTAAATGTTTGACAGTACTTGAGTCGAATTCTTATATTTTAAACAAGGATTATAAATTTTACAAAGATATTTGCAGATTTAATCAAACAAAAGGACAAAGCTTATAGATGGATGGATAGATATTAACTGAGCATAACGCTCTCCGTTAAGAATCTTTTGGTATAGTCCCTTTTGTGGCAACGACCCTTAAGGGGCGTTTCTCCGTATTTTCACAGTAGCTTTTCTCCTATTTCTAGCCCATGCCTAACCCTGTGGTGGGGCAATCACTTAACCCAATATAACCTAACCTAACCTAAAATAACCTATCAGAAGCAATTTTGAAAATACGACGAATCGTGGCGATTAAGGAACGTTGCCACGAAAGGGAATATACCCGAATCTTTAGTTAGGAGATGTATCATTGTATGTACTTATATTATGGACGTGACTATTGAGTACTCAAAATAAATGTTCAAGGCGGGCGGTAAAGGTGTTTCTATAGAAAAGTAACAGGTTGCCTGACTGTGTGTGTGTCTGTATGTATGTACCAGATATAATGTTAACCACTAAACCGATATGGTTCTCCATAACAATTTAGCTTCTTCTAGTTCTTGGGAAGGTTTATTACTATTTTGACAGGGTATCACCACCCTCCAATGTGATATAACCCCTAATTTCTTTTATTTAAAAAAAGTAATGGGAGGATCGACGCCCTTCCCCCCCCCCCCCCCCCTAGAGATCTCTAGGGGCGTAGCCGCTAGTAGAAAGGTAAATAAGAAGCATACATACATATGAATCTTGGCCTTCCAAGTGGTTCAAACAATACTTTGTTTGATCATGTATTCTTATTCATAAATAAAGGAACCAGCATATTGCTAAATGAATTGAATTTGCGCATTTAGTTCTTAAATTGAAACCGCTATAAGCTACAACTAAGTAATTTTACTCGAAGCCAAGGTTTTACTAATGTTTTAATAAACTTATTGTTCATTCTTATAAAGACATTTATGAATTGTGCTTCTAAATTTATTTTTTCCTTCTCCAAAAAATTGTTAAGAAGCTGGAATTTTTTAAAAAAGTTTTATCGTCTCTAAAAAGTTTATTTTGAAAATAGATATAAAAATCAATTCACCTATTTACTTGCTCAGATGTTTATGGCATTTGTCCATTTGACTGTTCTGTATGTGTATTTGAGAGTGGTATGTTAGTGTGTGTGTGTGTGTGTATATGTGTATGTTCAGAAGATCTTTGAAAATGTTGACAGTGAACAAAGATAATAATCAGGGCTCGGCAGCCGCGCCTCAGCTGCCTGTAAGCTTCAGAGAGATAAGCCTTTTACAATTTTAAAAATCATCTGAAAGTCTAAAATAGCCAAATATGACAATCCCTCTTTATAAAAAGTTTCTTGAAGCATTTAAACAAGTTTAAATTTAAGGCTTCGTCGCGGCTGCCGAGCCCTGAATCTGATAATAAGGACTCTAAAGAGCCCCTTTTCACAATTCTAGGAAAATAGATATTTATTTGGAGAAACAAAAATACAACCTTTTATAAAGTAACAGATGTTTATGTGTCTGTATTGAAGAATCTCATTTACAGCTCTGGTTATGGTTCTCATTTACAGTGGGGGTTCTTATAGGTCCATGGATATTTGTAACTATTTAATGGAGAGGGCACTTCAACCCTCCAAAGGCAAATAACCCTTGGAAAAAATAACCCTCCCACTTATTTTTCATAATTAAAAAAAACAATGTAATATAGAGGGTCGTCCTCCTACTTCTCCCTCAAGTGCAGCGAGAGGCATCTAATTCTAGAGGCTTAGTTGATGGTCTAATATAAAGTAGAAAGACTTTGTCAGTCAATCATGATCTAGCTGATCACTATACTGATTGAATCATTAATTATAGTGCATTGCTCTTAATCATTTTTAAAATTAATTTTTAAATTAATTTTTAACTTGAAATGGTTAACAATAAGTTTTATCTCATTAATGACTATTTAAACTGGTCAAAAAGTCATGTTTTTTTATGTTCAAATATATTAGAAAACTAACTTTTATGAAAATAAAAGAAGAAAAGAACTTAATAATAAAACACACAAACAATATGAGTTTTGTAAAAGCTGCATATTTTAATAAATTTTATTCTTGAATAGGTAGGTTTTTACATACATTTCACAACTATAAAAGCATCATAAAAGTGCATTAAATAATGTGTCAAATCCCTCGAATCTATTACTGGACCATATATTTTTAACCCTCCATATTTTCAACTCTTTATAAAACGTGATTGTTTAAGTTTCAACATTTCAGGGTTATATTTTGGGGATTTATCAACTATTACTTATCCTAGCCTAAAAAGATATCTTCTTATTGTTTTCTTTGCAATTTTCTTTTTGGTCCAATTATGATTAAAGGGAAATTGGCAAATAATGAAATGTACATAAACACTTCATGCATCATACAATTCAATCTAGATTTTTTATTAGCGAATTTCAATTTTTAAAATATTGCAGAGACAATATTAACATTTAAAAATAACCTTTCAGCACAATCGAAAATTTTATTTGATTATAAGTAGTATAAGTTAGGGCACTCAGAAAAAAGTTAAATTAAAGGGTTTTTGCCCGATAGTTCAAACCAACTTTTTTTTTAAATTGGTATATTTCAATTGATTATTTTTAAAAGCGTTTTTTTTTTGGATAAAATATTACTAACTTACGAAAATCTTTTGGATTACATACTTTAACCCCCTTCCCCCTTCCAAAAAAGAGAGAAATATATACAAGAGTTAAATACAGAAAGAGGTAAATTGGATTTAATCTATTTCGAATGTTTCTGAATTTGCGTGGCTTAAATGATTTTTTTGAAATTGCCAATTGCTTCGGCAATTTTTGGGTTGACTCCAATCATATTCAAACCTGCCCGGGACAAATGAAAAGATTCCATGAAAAGGAATACTTTAGCTACATTTTATTTCAGACAGACCAACATCAAAACTATATTAAGTATGAATTTATTCATTCTCTTATGCAACTTTTAAATTAGGGTGAATTATCTATTATTTACTTATCCCTGTATCTCTAAAAAGGACAGTAAAAATGAAATGGTTTACCCATTGTGTAATAAAATACATGCTATACTTGATATAATATATGGCCTTGTATTAGGTACAAAATACAAAATATAAATACAGGATGTCTACCTGCATTTCTGTGTGTTTCACCTCAAAGTGCCTTGTTGTGCACTGAAGGCATCCCCCTTGTTTACAAATTAAGGGGGGAAAGGGTTCAGTGCTTTACAGACACTTAGAGGGAAAGAACCAAATTCTGCCTATTTACTGAAAAATGGTAGAGCCAGCTTATATTTTAGCGTTTGTCTTTTCTGACAGTTAAAAATAAGGTTTCTTGAATAAATTTTGTATTAATTCCCATTAAAAAAAATTATCTATAATACAAAGTAGCTTGATGTCTGTCTGTCCGTCCGTCCGTCCGTCCGTCTGAAGCTTAAGATCTCGGTAACCACTGAACTGATCGGATTCTACTCTTCAGGGTATATACCTATTGGTCCTGTGGTGGTTTTGGGCTATTTTCTTGGGGGGTGGGACACCCCCAACCCCCCCAAAAAACAAAAAAATCCCCCCCCCCCAATTTTTTTTTTTTTTTGCTGAATATTTCCTTGGTCATTTATGTTTTGTAGAAGATTTCCTTAGTCCTTTAACGAATTTCGCCATAATTTTTTTTACTACCTCTTGGGGTAAAGCCCCTAGAGGCTAGGGGCGAAGCCGCTAGTATAGTGGAATAATAAACTGTTTGAAAGTGGGAGAAATAATATACAAAAAAAAATATTTTAATCCTTTTCCCCTTTCCTATGGAAATATATATGTATTGATATGTATTTTTTCCACTGAATTATTAATTCATCTTTATGTAAAATCATCTGCATTGCATATGTATTCTGTATAAATACCTTTATAAGAATATAAATGGTGTATAAAATAATATTACTGGCTATATTTTGTCATAATATCATTAGAATAGTTATTTATCGCATCGTACTACAGACATCTTTCTGCGGATAATAAAATGAAAAATTATAAAATCAATTCTAGTTTTGTTAGTCTCAAGAGGCCGAAGGCTCGGGCTAGCAAAACTGATTTCAAAATCACGATTTTTATTTTATTATAGGTAAAAATTTGTCTATAATACAATACGATACAAGATTTTTCAATATGACTTAAAATGGGTTCTAATACAGCGGAAATAAATCGGTTTCGACGCCATACTTGTTAGTACTTGTAAATAGGGCGACAGATACCAGATAGGCTGAAGATGTACACAAGTAAAAATTCAAATTACGACAAAGCCCAAAATACATAACTTTTGCACCACGTCGTCTTCTTGTGACGTCATATTCTCCATCTCATTTTTAGGGATTTTCTTTCTCACTTCTCTTCTCATCTCCCTCATTTTATGACGTCACAGGAAGACGAAGTGGTGCAAAAGTTATGAATTTTGGGCTTCGTCACAAATTACCAATAAAACACGATCATAAAACTTGGATAATCTGATAATAATTATAGATTTGCTCTCTTTCAAGATTATACCTCATTGTTACAGTAATCTTTCAGCAAAATTTAAAAGGACTCTTAGTTAAGAGATAGTACGAAGTGACCTTAATTCTTTAATGGTATGGTTTTGAAAATTGAATAGAGTGATAAAATGCATAATGTGACAATGCAAACCACGCTGTAGGCTTTTTATGTGGCAAAGCTACTCTACAATCTGATTTTTCACGGTTGACTGTTCGTCATTTTATAATGACATACGGATTTAAAATATAATAGTTTTCTCCCCCCCCCCCCCCCTTTAACTTATTCAAATTTAACATTTTCGTAGATTAATTTATTGTTGCAAGAGTTTGTACCAAGCAATCACGGTTTGATAAAGTATCTAAGATTTTTAGAAGATTTTTATTCTATAAGTTTTCGTGACTTACCACGCACCTATGGATGCATATAAACTTGATTTATTCCTTTTATATATATGTTACATATAAATATATAAAAATGTTAAGCTTATTTCTATAAATACCAAGCTATATTCATAGCTAGACAAAAATGTGATTTTTACCCAATCAATATCGAACATATAAACCACTAAATAAACCTAAAAATTTGGTATTTGTATTATGTTTTTATTAGTAAAGGAATATGGCATTTAAAGAAAAACTAGTTTGCCGGTTTTTTTCATGAAAATTTAGTCTTTCATGATGAAATATAGAAAATTAAAACAATGGCAAGTAATTGGAGGTATCATAGTTTTTCGAAAGGTGCAATATTCCTGTCATTTACATTAATTTAATTTTAAAAAATGTCAAGAATGGGGTATTCCTGTCCAGTTTTTTGTTTAGGAATGAATATTCCTAAACAAAAAACTGGACAGGAATATCATTCTCATTTAAACAAAAACTCATTTTTATGCTAGTAAAATGTAATTTAATTTTGGTTTTTAAATTTCATTTATTTCCATGGTATAATTTTTCTCTCTTTTAGTAATTAATAAAAATCATAAAATCTTCCAAAAAAATTAAAAATCTTCTAAAATCATACCAGGGATATAAATGAGATACCAGGGAAATAAATGAATATTTACATCCACTATTTAAGGGGTTGTTTATATGGAAATGTCTTTTTATCTACAATAGTTAATATAAAGGGACAGAATGACTCAAAAATCAACCATGTGACGTCATAAAAGTTATTGATTATCCATCCCTTTTTTAGGGATTTTCTTTCTCACTTCTCCTCTCATCTCCCTCTTTTACGGCGTCACATGGCTGATTTTTTAGTCAATTTGTCCCTCTACCTAGTTAACTTAAATAATTATTTTAAATGTGATAAAGATTCTTATCTTACTAACCTTTGTAAATACATTTTGTATAATTCCTGCCATTTTTATTATTTTTTTTATTTTAACAAATATTCAGTAACATTTTTCTGAAAGGTTTACATATTTATTCAGCTCATACCAACAATATAATTAATTCGAAAAAATCACAAACCTATAGCTATATAATTTCAGATGTCTTTGGGGGTAAAAACACCGTAGAATTGACAACCTCTACATCTGCCCCCAAAATATTTAGATTTATTTTTCTTGTAGGTTATACCTTATTTCTGCTATTTATTAGATTATTAAACTTTTTAAACCGAGACTGTTTTTTTTGCTAAATTGTTTAAAATACAACTTAAATGAGGCGTGGCCATTATATTTTAATCAAGTATGACAGCATTCTTTAGGGCCACCTAAAGAAATTGAACAAATGGACAAAAAGTCTTGTTAATAACAACATAAATCATTAAAATTTCTTAAAATTAATTTCTTAGAAAGCCGGAATAGGGTTAAGTAAGATCAAATAATCCGACATAGAGATGCCAAAATGTAGAAATGTTTAGCAATCAAATACATTTTTGAAAACATAGAAATTGAAGAAAGTTCAAAATCTAAAGTAATATATTGTAGCCTACATAATATGAAAGGTATCTAAAAATCTTTGATCTAATATTACAAAAACAAGGATGTCATAAACATCCATAAAAGTGAAGCTCTGAAACAGAAGGACACACAAACATTAACTCTTGTCGAGTGTCATAACTGAATGATCAGAATATTAATGCATTGGTCTAAACAAAATTGGAAGTAAATTTGTTGTAAAACTTAGTAAATACAGAGAAATGTTTTAGGACTTGATTGAGAGATTTCTCGCTAAATCAGAACATTTTAAATTGACGTAGGCATTTTCTGGTAACATTTACATAGATGCTACGCTTTCTAAATCGTACCTAATTGTTATGTTAATCATCATGATATGTTTGAAATTGATAGGACAATCTAACCTGATTGAATAACAAAAAGACCGAAATTATATATAGAAAAGCTTCGCTTTAAAAACCTGGAAGAAATATTGAGGGAAAAAAATAAAATAAATAAAATATTCGTTCCAGTATTGCATCGAATCCAATTTATTTTCGAAATAAACAATTCTAAATTAATCCTTGTTTTGTTGGCAGATAGATACATATAAATTTTAAAATCTTATAATATCAAAAGCTTTGCTTAATTCCAACTGCATGTTATTCAATTAGGTATATTCTTTATTGATTTTGGAAAATCCAGGAATATGGGGGTGGGTCAATTGATCTGATATTCATTATTTTAGTTATGGTTATCTTGATTTTTAAGTATTAGAACCAATGCAACTCTTTTATTTCGTGTGATAAAACATGCTTAAAATCTTTGTTCCTGCAATGATAATACACAAAATTACCCCTTATGTAGATTAAAATAGTGGTTGAAACGTTTGAAAACTCAACTTAATGAGGCAACCTATCCCCAAAGTTGTTATGTCAACCAATAAGAAAATGTCTTTATTAAACTTTGGGGACTAGTTTATTAAACAGCCCATTGTCCCCTCTCTCTCTCTCTCTGATGTTATATACGTAAATGGAACCTAGTAATAGTGTCTGACTGATTATGACGTAAGAAAAAAAAATTAGCCAATGAGTGGTCATTATTGACCGATGGTAAAATTTATAGTGACCTCTCATTGGCTAATTTTTTTTCTTACGTCATAATCAGTCAGACACTATTACTAGGTTCCGTAAATGTGTTTCTGGATGATGGTAAGTTGATAAAAAAAAATCAGAGGACTAGTTTTATAAGCAGCTGAGTAAATATAATTCCTCCCATAGTGTTACGGACAGACTGACAGACTAAAAAAGCCCAATGTTCTAACCCTCCTTAATATAGCATATTTGCGATATAAACTACTAGAGTTGGCTCGATATAATTATCTCCCTATTGGCTAGTTTTCTATATGCATATCTATTTCTAAATAAATCTATTTTCCTCACCCGGCATTACTATCTAAAAGAAAGTAAATATTTAATAATTTAAATGATTTTTAAAAGATTTTTTTTAATTATATTTTTTTCTTTACATTACCATCACCAAAGGGTTAATGATGATGATTACAATTTTAGTTTAATATTTGAACACACAAAATGTCGCCACAATCGAATTCTTTTAAAACATAGTTTTTTTAAATTTATCATATTATAAATTTTAATTTTCTTTTTTATGATTAGAAATTAAATACATCAATATAAGGTAAATAGCAACATGAAATGAAAAAAATGAATTTATTTTTAATAAAGTAAAATAATGGGTCTTATCGTTCTGGGCAATGAGAGTTTATTATGGATTATTGGAGCACTATGAGTTTTAATCATATATTCCTTGGAAAACTTGAGCTCGTTTATAGACATTTATTTCCTATATAGATCTGACATGGATCTTGAAGCAATTAAGCAGGCCGTTTTGTACATGTTAAAAATTGTAAGATTTCATTAAATAAAAGTAATCGCAAATATACTTAGTAAATGAAAAACATTGGTCAAAATAAAGCTTCTAATTTAACAAGGATCCTTATTAAAGATTGTTTGATATGAAAGACATTGTTTGTTAATTTTTTTACAGATCAGGAGGGAGAAGACATAGGAGTAAAAAATTATACAGGTACCCTATTGTTTTATTGAACTGCTCTCTCAATTGGGGTAGTTATATTGGTTGGTTTAAGCTAGCAGAGTCAAAACCAATATCATATTATCATCATTCATTGTCTTATCCCTTAATATCCCTGAGATGGATAGAATCAAAAGAAAAATAAACATTTAGTTAAGACCTGCATTCTAAATATGTATATGGTAGAAACCTTTATTTTTTAAGTAGAACATAAAGTATTCACCCTGTCATTTCAAAATATCCTTTAGGGCGAAGATATTCTATAATTTCTTAGGCCAGTACGTAGGTGACCTATAGCCATTATTATTAATTTAGGCATTACGATTTAGGTATTTGTGATTCCTAGGACGATTTAGCGCAATGTTATAAGCAAAGTATCTCTTTAATTAAGTCACAAAATATAATTATGTTCGTTTTTTTTGCAGCCTGTATTTCTAAGCATTTATAGATTTTGTTTCAACGTACATTTGCAAAAACAGTAAAAGTGTCTTACTATGACGTTAGAAAAAATTAACAATTAACCAATGAGAGGCCGCTATATATTTTACCATTGTGAATACTGGCTTCTCATTGGTTAATTGTGAATTTTTTCTGACGTCATAGTCAGACACTTTTACTGTTTTCACATTTGCAGTCTGATTGGTTAAGCTTCGCTTTACGGTTGCCTGCTGTCATCCCTGTTAAAAATATATTTTTGTTGATTTTTTATGTTTAGCAAGATTTAAGGAAGGTCTACGTGAGATTTAACGGATTTTTCTATAAACATCCTTTTGTTGATTTAACTTTTACTCGCAGTAATTCATCCTTTTTAACCCTGCCAGGCGGCTCACAAAAGTTTTTCTTTAAATAAATACAAAATTCTAACAATAACATTAAATTCGTCTTTTGTTAAATTTGAAAAAAATTTAAGACAGCTACTCTATAAACAATGTATTTATGTACGTTAGACAAAATATTCTTTATGTTATACTATACTTTATGCGGATAAGCCTCTTAAGGCCTCTAGGGGCACTTGGGGATCAAAGGGCGAGGATTTAAAGTGTACCCTTCACTTTCAATTATAGTTTTTAAATGAAAAGGAAATTTTTTTTTGGAGGGGGTTGGGAAGATAATTTTTAAGAGATACTGAGATACAGGCACACACACAAAAAAAGACATCCTGTTCATTTCATGTGAGAATGATCTCACAACGATTATTAATATTTAGTGATTATTTTAAAATTTACCGGAGTCACAATTAAAGACAGTTTGATATAAACAAAGCATTTGAATTTATAAACAGTCAAGCTCAATAAACTAATTTAACCCACCAAACATTAAAAACTATTTTCTTATAAAATTTTGTTAATGAGAAATCGATCGAATTCCAAATAACATTATACCATATTTTTCATCATTTTTTAATGTACCAATATCCATAATTTGTCTTTTTAATATTGAAGCTTTACTTTTATATAAGAATATATACTGCGGATCTAAGGGGGTTAGATAGGCTAAAACCATCTTTAGACTTTAATTTAAAAATTTATTAGCTTAAAACCATCTTAAGATCTAAAATAATCAATGAATCTACTCTAAGAGTGGTTAGAGAGATCTTATCGTTCTTTATTCCACTTCTTTAATATTGAAATTTACAGAGGAAATTCAATATTAGAGACCTAATAATCAAAAATACGAATATTCTATAATAAATTTTTATTTGACATCCGTTTCAATTTCTTTGGAAATCAAATTTTAGGTTTTAAAGAAAATATTTTCTTTTTTATATATTTTTCAGGTATCTCAGAGGATACGACTATGATGTAGAGACCCCCAAATTGTAGATTAAAATTATTTGTGGAAAAGTTTGGACACTGCTTGATTGTACAAGCTTATCAAGATTTGATAAAAAGTTTTTAAGCCAACGAATGAAGAGTAAATTATGAAACTTTAGTGATAAGTATGATTTACAGTACTGTCTTTATAAGATTTTCCAAATTTTAAAATTTCTAAGATTTTAATTTTTTTAATCCTAAACATCCTATTAAACTATTTTGTGATAAAATGGTCTAGCATCAATAGGTTTTTTAAATAAGGATTTATATTATTGTACTTAAGTATCTATTTTTGCCTTTGGTAGCTTAATACTTAGAGTAATGTAATATCCTATTATATAAAGTAGACAGCTTTTTTTGTCTGTAGCAAAGGATCTAGCTAACCGCTGAACCGATATGGTTCTCTTTAGCAGTAAAGCTTCATATAGGTCCTAAGATAGTTTTAGGCAATTATATTTTTATAAATAAGTCTGGGTATGGTTCTAGGCTATTTTTATGCCTTTCAATTTCCTTCAAATATAGAGCCCCTAGATGTAAGGGGCTTAGCCGCTCGTAATATATAATAGAAGAAAAGCCATTGATTTTTTTAACATTTTTTCATTCTTGATATTATTTTTTAAAAGTAGAATCTATAAATTATTTATTGAAAAAAAAATTATGCATTATAACTTTTTTTTCTTAAATAAATATTTTTTCTTCATTTAATAGCTTTATAATGATACTTTAACTAAACTAAATATTCTGGGGTGTTTATCTATCGAGACATGAAATAAAACTAAGGTCCTACAGAGAAAATAATATTGGGGCAGGGTGTTAACGAAAGGGTTTTTACAGGTATAAACACACACACAAACACACACACAAACACACACACAATCACACACACATACACACACACACACATTTTACTCCCTTCGGTAATAGTAGAATTCGGTGTTTTTTCAACCTTACAAAAAAAAAATTTTAAGCAAAAAGAATAATTACTATTCTTTAGTAAAATATTAGACTTGACAAAATTATTTTTTTATCTAAACCTTTGATTAAGGATTCTTTTGACAACTTGGTATAATGTTACAAGCTAACAATAGTTGTTTAAAAAATAGTTTATAAATGGTTGTTTAATTGAAACAATCAAACATTACAGTTTAAAACTAATTATAATAATAAATCAAGCATTTTAAAATTATTTTCTTCAAAGCGTTTTGTTATTTTTGTAAAGCAATTTCGCTATGTTGAAAATATGTTGTAATGTAAGCTACACCGTAGCATATTGTGTTATTTTTCCGTCAGAAAATCTCTCACCGCGCTATAGAAACTTTACCCAGAGCATTTCATTTCTCCGTTCCCACATTTTATACTCTGAATTTGCGTAAACATTTTTTTATTAATTTTTTTCTTTCAATTAAAGAAATGTATGATATTTTTCTTTAATTTTTGAAGATGATTGTTAGGTCTTTTTCTACATTTCTTACACATCATTAAGATAGCTTAAGAATAGCTTAAATTTTGACGGATAATCATGTTTTAAACCCAGGTTTTATCCCTACGCAAATTTTGCCTTCTCTCTCTCTCTCTCTCTCTCTCTCTCTCTCTCTCTCTCTCTCTCTCTCTCTCTCTCTCTCTCTCTCTCTCTCTCTCTCTCTCTCTCTCTCCACACTCTCTTTTCAAATTTTTCTCTTCGTTACCATATTTCTTCCCATCATTAAAAGCAATTTTATGTTTACACGTAAGAAAGTGATTAACCATTAGTATGTAAATATTAAATGCTTTATTACTACAGGAAAATTATGAAAACCATGGGTTAGGTTAAAGAATTATGTTAAATGCAAGAAAAAATACTAGTTTTTATTAAAACTTAAACCATATGAAGAAGAATTATTTTTATAATCGTATTACAGACAGCTTTCCGTGGATAGTAAAACAAATAGTTTTAATTTTTATTAGCCCTGATAGGTGAGGGTGGCTGTCGACCAACCTGTCATTTTCAATTTTAGTTTTAATTTTTTCTGGGTGCATTTTTTCTTAGGAGGATGTTGGTACGCTCCCCAAAAATAGCTATAAACCTTCCCAAGACCTTTGAGAATCTACATTAGAAAGCCATATAGGTCCAGCGAGAAGCGATAACCTTCGGTACAGACAGACACACACAAACACACATCCTATTACTTTTATATAAGAATGTATATGGATACCTACCTTCCGTAGCCAATATCGGCAGGTTCTATTTGACATTTCTTCAGATTCATCTTGCGATTTTATTTCTTCTGCCTAAATATTTATAATAATTGAAAAATATTTCAAAGTAGCAAAAATATAATTTATAGCGTAGCAACTCTATAATGAGGGTCTGCATGGTAAAGCAAAATAATTACATTATTAGGACACCTAGGGGGGTGTATCCACCCCCCGTAACACTAAAAATACACACTCCTAAATCTCACAACTCCCTAGATGTAATTATAGTAAGGTGTTTGACTGTCTAAAGTTTTATGGGGTTTGAGTCGGAAAGTGTTGCATTAAGCTACTTATTTATATGAGGGTGGTGTCAACGCCCCCTTACAGTCTTCTCCTAAACGCTATTTATAAAGTATACTTTATCCATTGCAAAAAAAAATCATTAATTGCTCGTTATAATGAATTGAAGAAAAAGCAATGACATGCAATAGAACTTTAAAAAAACAATACTTTCAGTTCACTGCAGTTTTACCAACAAGGGAGTGGATAATGGCAGATAATTATAACCAACCTGGGACGTACAAGCTTTTGATTTTTAGGGGGGTAAAATGAGAGGTTTTAAAGGTTTGAGGGGGGGGGGGGGGGTAATCTAATGTTGTTTTTTTTAATTTTGAGGCATTAAACAACTCTTTACCCCGACCCATGGACACCTATGTCACCTAACCCTGTTTATTACACAATTCAATTTTACAGCAAATGATCTCACACAAAATATAAAAAAATACTCAAATTACATTATCCCTCTCGTCCCTGCCTCCCAATGTTATAGAATAACAAAAAGAGTACATCCAAAATACGATTGCATATTAGGGTTGTTTCTAGGGTTGGGCCGGATACTTTTTTGGCCTGATACCGGATATCCGGCTGATTTCAAATGCCGGATATCCGGTAACCGGCCGGATATCCGGCCAACTCCGGATATCCGGTTATCCGGCCAAATAACCGGATATCCGGCCGGATAACCGGCCAAATTACCAGATATTAAAATAGTAAAAAAAAATTTCTTCAGAAATCTTATATAAATTTACATAAAGTTAAACTTATTCAGAAAAAGTGTTCTTCTAGCTTCAATAATAAGAAAATTAGAGCCATTTAAGATTTTAAAAAGCAGAGATTTTTGGTGTAAAGTATAAAAAATTATAGAGCCGGATATCCGGCCGGATAGTTTCAATATCCGGTAACCGGCCGGATATCCGGCCACACCGGTTATCCGACCCAACCCTAGTTGTTTCAAAATATAAAAAATGTATTTTGATGAAACCATATTAAGGAAAAATATTTTTTTCTATAAGACCAACAAATATGCTTTTTATAAATATGGTCTGTCCATCTTGTTGTCTGTACGTCCGTTATGGTTATCTCTTTTTGTTAATTTATGCATGTTAGAATTGTAGAATTATAAAAATGTATTTTGATGAAACCATATTGAGTAAAAATATTTTTTCTATAAGACCAACAAATATGCTTTTTATAAATATGGTCTGTCCATCTTGTTTTCTGTACGTCCATTAGGGTTATCTCTTTTTGTTAATTTAAGCATGTTAGAATTGTTCTATCAATTTTAAACTTTGGGTGATGATTACTGTAATTGGTAAGTATGTACTGAAAAACAAAGAATTTCTTTAATAGTTACCAGGCAGTCCAAACATCCATAAATAACATCCAAATTTGTAAGTATTTGGACAATATTTTTTAAATGATAGAATTATCATATTCATCTGATTTTGTAACAATAATGACTACAACAACCAGGTACAATAGTTAATCAATATTTATCAAAAATTAGAAATATTACATGAGGATCAAAAAATCCATAATGTTTTAATATATTCGTAATTTCTTGTATTTCTTTAAAGAAATATAAAATTATACAATTTATTTCAATAACCTAAGCAGTTAACCAATACTAATATACAAATAGAAATTAATTGCAATATGAAGAATTAATTTAAAAATTAAAATGATAATATAGTGTGAAGAGTCTTGTACATATTTAATTGCATTGTCTAAAATACACCTCAAAATTTAAACTTTTAGGCATTGAAAGATACATGATACATTTTGTATAATCAAAAGATCAAACTAGTATAAAAACTATTAATAGATATCTTTAAAAGAAAGTTTTATTGTTTATTGTATAATGTTTGTCTTAAAATTGTAATAACACATGATAATTAGATAACATTTCTTGCTCTTGCTATGAACAAAACATACAAAGTATAACAAATTCTTCTTCAATTTTAACACAATAATAGTTTCTTTATTTTTTTAATTTGTAGAGTAACCTTTTAAACACCTTCAACACCTCAAACAATTGAGTCCAAATTAATTGTGTATTTGCTTGCTCTGTGTTCTCACAATTGTGTTGACAGATATGTGTGCAAAGTGCATCTAATTTCAAAACTTGGTTGCCATATTTTAAATCTGATTATTGGCAAATTTAAACACAGGTCAGTGAGTAGAATTATGTAACCTAATAGGTATGAGAAAAACATTTATTATTTAATACCTGTAATATCATTATATAGGCTTATTTTTACATTAAATGATTAAATTTTGTGGATGTAATAAAAACAATGAAATGGCATATAAATTACCTTTTAGTGCTAAAGATCAATAAACATGGAATTTAAACTTTTCTCAAGAAACAAATATTACATTAAATACCAGTGAAGCCATTCTAAAACTTTCTTTGTCCTTCTATTTTGTTTTCAGCACAACAAAAGAGTGTGTTAGTACAACAATATTTTCCTTTTTTTCTTGGTAATCTTAAAATTAAAAAATTTGTTAAACTTTAAATTTTAAAAGATTGATAATATGAAGATAAATAAGACCATCAGAAATGAAATATTTATTGATTTATTCATAATGTCTGTCAAAATCAAAATTATTCAATATCTTCAAAATTAAATGGCTAAATGACAAACTAAATTACTAATCTAACCTGTGACCTTGGCTTAATACATAGCAGTCGACTTCAGGTGGTGATATGTTTAAATATCAAAAGTGTTATTTTTTTATTATCAAAATTAAAAAGTTTTTAGCCCAGTATTGTATAAAGCATATTGCTTGAAGTTGAAAATCTGATTTACTCCTGTGTAATGATAATATTATTTTCCAAAGTTTTAATCTTTTATAAAGTTTTTCAAAGTTTTTCTACCATAGGGAACATCATCAAGTTTTTGCACTGATAACAGAAATCAGTGGGAAAATGTATGTTTATATATGTTGTATATATTTATACCTTTGATTTGATTTTTGCATGGAATTATTGATGCCTTTAGGGAGGTTTAGCACAGCTGATTATTGCACCAGTGGGCAATACTTCAAGTGTATGTTTTGTTAAATTTTCTTTGAGAAGAATTGTAAAATGAACTAACCGTATAATAAAAAAATTATTCTGATTTTAAGTTTTATAAAGTTAAAAGTTGTAAAACTATCCTCTACTTAAAAAAATACTTAAAGAAAGCTGCAATTTAATAGCAGGGGAATGCATAGGTACCTAACAATATTTTAAGTTCATAAAATTCTATTATGAAATATGTTATAGGTATTTGTTTAGCAATAATCCATACCTTTTCTCAATTGTGATCTTTAGATTATTAAGGATATGTATCATGCTTCATAGTTGAAGAATGCAGGTTGTGTTCTAATGGTTGCAAGTTGTTCTGCCAAAAAGTTTTGGTTTAGGCAAAGGAGGATAAACATAAGAACAATTTCCTTACAGGCATAACATCTTTAATCAAGATATTTTTTGTAAACCAAAAAAAATGTTAAGGTCTATCAATTTATACATTGTTTATAAAATGGGAAAAAAATTAAATTTGTAAAAAATAATATTATATTTTGGATCTCTAAATGCAATAAAGAGAAAGGCTGTTCTTTTAGCATATTTATTTCATCATAAAAAGAATGAAAACATAATATTAAATAATATGCTGCATTGACCTTTCAAGGATAGAAAGTAATATTCTTGACAAAAACTAAATTCATCTGTAGCTTCTAGTCAGCCATTGGCTGAGAGATAACTAATTCCTTTTTAAAATTTGATAAGCTGTGACCTTTCAAATACTTTAAATTTCAATCGCAAAGCCAATTTAATTAACAAACTACTGAGATATTTGGTTTTAACACTTTTTCATGAATTTCTATATTTCTATCTATAATTCTTGTCATATCTTCTTTCATCTTGGAAAATTATTCTTTTATTAAATACCCATCTCTATTGTATCCAATATATTGTAATATAATACCCTTAAATATTCATTACATGTATGTATAGAGAACATAATACCTTCACCTCTCACTTCCTCCTTCTCTGGGAATGCATTAGATAGATCAAATTCCAAGTAATTGCACAGGAATAGGATTACTCTATGGTTAGTATGGTTACAATAAACTAAGATTGTAAGGGATATTTGTTTGTTTCAACAAAATTAATACTAAGAGTAGTATATACATACTTATTGTCAAATGTGCCAGAAATCTATTGAAGGCAAAACCTACTTTATTATTATAGAAACGTAATCAAATATTACTTTTTTTACCTCTTAACTTTGTAAAAAATCTCTAAAGTGTTCATATTTTCTCCCTTATATGGTTTTAGTCTGGCTGGTAGGAGTAACAAAATATCACATCTAAAATCGGGATTTAACTAAGTTCTTTACATAGCGTGCTACTTTTTTATCTCTCCCCATAAAAAATAGAATAAGTTTAATAAGTTTAATATACTAGCATGTAGTTTATTTAGCCTTAAAAGGCAACCTTGATCCTGTAACAAGTATTTTGAATTCTCTAATTAGAGTTATTTTAATGCAACTTGATGCCTCTAATGTTTATTTAAAATGTTTCATCATTGTAGAACATTACAACAATTCTTTTAAAAAGAAAATAAATCAAGTGTACATTATGTTTGGAAATGGGAGAAAATTGGTTGACATACTTTAAATAATTTATATTTATATTTTTTCTCAATATCTTAGGCATAGACCATAGACGTCCAAGGGGGGGGGGGTAATGGGGCAATTACCCCCCCCCCCCATTTAAAATTTACCCCTACCCTGGGGGTGCTGTAGGCACCCCTAACCATTTAGGAGGGGGGTATTTACCCCCCCCAAACAATTTTGGGGGGTAAATACCCCCCAAAAATAAAAAATCTCAATTAAAATAAATTTATGCGCACTTTGCGCGCATTTTTGATACTAAATATTTAATAAAATTTAAATTACCCCCCCCCCAAATATTTTACCCCGGGGGTAAATTTTGGGGGGGGTAAACTAAATTTACCCCTGCCAACAGATTTCAGGGGGGGTAATTACCTCCCCCCCCCTCCAAGCAAATTTTACCCCCGGGGTCAAAATTTTGGGGGGGGGTAAAAAATATTTGCGGCACACTTCGCGAGCCATTATACCCCCTGTAAAAAAATTTTAGCTCCCCCTCCAAAAAAAGCTTGGACGTATAGACCCTAGAGATAACTGATAAAAAAAAAATATCCAATAGTGGCACAACTTTCAAGAACCTTCAAGAAAACTAATCATTGTTTATATAATTAAACAATTTTCAATTTCTTTAAATAACTTCTTTGGATAAAAAAATTGGGGAGTTTTTGTATTTATCATAACTTCTATTTTTGTGGATACTTAAATATGGTATAATTATTGGCACAACCCTAGTTTGTGCTTGGTTAATCCTATTACATGTGGCGAATTTGCCAATTCCTGGGGGTTATTAGTTTGTATTATAATTAACCCTCACTTTGTCATATGTGTATTTCATTATATGCTATTTACTTTATATTAATCAGTAATTTTAATTCTTGATAAAGCATTTATTATTATTCTCTCTAATTTTGAATTAAACTGTTTTTACTTTGTCAATTTATATGAATTTCTTTCTCAGGAATCTCTAAAAAAAAATTATTTTAAAATTGAAATTGACTTTTTTTCTATCTTGGATATGCTCAATATTTGTGTTGAGGGGGGGGGGGGGGTATGTTTGTTGTTGATCTTATGTTTGTTGTTGATCTTATTAGCAAAAATTCCTATGCATCTTGAAATACAGTAGCTTTCTATACAATTAACATGGTTTCTTATGAGTGTTTCTTATATTTGTGGGAAAGTGTGAAGCAAAATATTTTTTCTCTAGTGCCATATCTCTGTCCCTCGTGTTATGTATGTATGTGATAAATAAATTACCTTTATCCTTTAACTTTATTCATTTTCTAGAATATTTTCTAAACAGTGTTTCTCCCATGTTTCAAAATAGTATCAAAGTAATAATAATTCTAGTGAATTATAGGTGTTATAGATAAAAAACAAAATGTCAAAAACAGTAAGTAAGTATAAAATGTTGAACATCTTGGGACTTTGAGTTAGAATATGGGAGTAATGTCAGAGATTAAGCTTAAAACTATCCTTAGGCTTTAACTTAAAAATTGAATAGCCTAAACTAACATATTTAAACCTAACTTTAAATGAATCAATCTGTTCAGTGTCTAGCGACATCTTTATAAAACACATAACACAAGGATAAAAACAAGGATGACAACGACCATAAAAGTGAAGCTCTGAAACGGTAGGACAAACAGACAATATCACTTGTATAGTGTCAAAACTGAATATAAATGTATTAGAGTCAAAGCAAAATTGAAAGTAAATTTGTTGAAAAACAGCTTGATACAGGAAAATGTTTATGGACTTGGACAATGGACATACTTACATTTTTAGGACTTGATTATAGAGTTGCTTCGCTTTTAATATTCCAGTTGTTGTCCCAGGAATCAGTATACAAAAAATAAGATAAATCGGATAATTAGATCACATAAAAATTTGTTGAAAAAAATTCAAAATGTGTAAATTGGACGTACGGACATTCTGGTAATGATTATAGAGTTGCTACGCTTTCTAAATTGTACCTAACTACTACAGGAATCACCATACAAAGTTTGAAATCAATTAGACAATTCTAACATGCCTAAATTAACGAAAAAAGCTATCCGTTACGGACGTACGGGCGGACCTACCCTAAATATAGAAAAGCTTCGACTACTATATATAATTGGATATATCATGGACGGAGTAAACACGACGCATAAGGGTTACATTTAAGAGGCAAAAAGCTTTAAAATCCTCTGTATGTGCATAATCTAACTTTATTTTTTGTTATTGGCTTTGTGAAAACGTTTTTCTGTGCTACATTGTAATCTAATTTTGTGACTAATGGTAGGGAAAATAGCTACATGTGATAAACACAATATTTATGGATAAAGCCTTTTATAGAAAACGTATGTGGCCCCTAATAAAAAAAAGGATGACAACATCCATAAAAGCGAAGCTCTGAAACGATATGACAGACGAACATTAACTTTTGTTGAGTGTCAGAACTGAATATACAAAACTTCTTAAATACAGAATTCTATTTAAGGACATACTGACATTTTTAATACTTGATTATAGAGATGCTTCGCTCATAATATTGTACCTAATTGTAATAGGAATCAGTAATAAAAAAATCAGATCAAACGGATGATTTTATCACATAAAAAATTGTTATTAAAAAAGTAAAAAAAATCAACATGTTTAAAATGGACGTACGGACATTCTGGTAACGATTATAGAGTTGCTACGCTTTCTAAACCGTACCTAACTACTACAAGAATCACCATGCTAAGTTTGAAATCGATAGGACAATTCTAACATGCCTAAATTAACGAATAAAAGCTAACTCTCTTGGACGGACGTACGGACGGACGGACCGACCCTAATTATAGAAAAGCTTCGCTTAAAAAAAAATATTTTATTTACAAATTATTACTTAAATTCAAATAATTTATGTTTTAAGATTTCTTAATCCAGGAAAGTTAAAGTCGTTGAACAGACATTTCCTATCTATAGAATAGAAAAACTACATAATTTCTGATTTTTTTTATTGTCCATTTTAAAATAATCCATTGCCTTAGTTACATGGCACTGCATGATAGACTCGAAATAAAGTATTACCAAACTTTACCAATAAACTGTAAAGAGATATGATAAATATACAACCAAAATAACAAGTTAATGTTGAAATTCAAATCCTTCTCGTTCCTTCTTGAATATAAAATGAATTTGAAAATTTTGAAGATATATTTTAATTTCCTTATCAGGATGATGTTTTTATATGTCGTCTTTATGACAGGTTATTATATTATGAATATATTTCTTAAATTATGTATATAAAAAAATATTGTACGATAATATCAAATTAAATTAAAAATAATTTATTTTTTATGTTTTTTTTTGTTCCAAAATCATCCCTGCATTAAAGAAAGAAAAATTTGTGTTTTGTTTTACAAAGCAGACTAAAAATATTATGATAATATACAACGTCTCTTTGTGAGTTCATATTTATAATATTGATTTTTATAAATGAATTAATGAAAAAATATTTGTTTGAAATTTGACTAAATATCATATCGTATAATTTACTTAACCCTTTTATTTAACAACCTTTGTTTTTAGGTCCTTTTTATTTAAATATTTCAAACAGCTGCCTTTTTTTTATCTTTAAAGTTAGAAAAACATTTTTTTCAGAAGATGTTTATCTTTATTATTATTTTATATTAGAAATCTCCAAATTTATTAGCGGAACCAAAGTATTTTGAATTTGGGCTGTGGTAAAAAATCTTGATAGTGGACATAAAAATGCACATTAAGCTCTCTAAATTTTTTTTAGGATTATTTTTTTGATGGGGATATTCACCCCCCAATTAAAAAAACTGTTTGGGGGGGTAAATTTTATATGGGGGGGGGGGAATAATCACCCCTTTACCCCCTCCCCTTGGACGTCCTTGTAGTTGTTACAAAATGGGTGAAATTGCACTACAGTTCTGATCCCACAATGTAAAAATTTCAAGTTAGTTTGAAACAGCATTTTGACACTCCGAGTATCATTTTACCCACAAACCTGTCGCATAACTCTTTTTTTTTAATTTGAATCCCGAAATAAAGCTTGAACGTCTTTGATTTTTTTATCCTTATATAAAAGTATCATGATAACTATTTATCTATTTGTCTCAAAGAATCTTGCTAACTGCTAGACAGATATGGTTTTTCTTAACATTAAAGCTTTTTATATGTCCTGGCAATGTTTATAACTATTTTGGGAAGGTTGCCTCCACCATATAAAAATTGCTCCTGAACAAAAAATAACCCTCTAAAAATTTTGAAAAACAATCATCTTAAGTATAGTTAGGACTCTCCACCCCCCCCCCCTCCCCTCCTTATCCCCAAGTGCCCCTAGAGACTTTAAGGGTACGTAGCCGATAGTCCTTATATGGAAATAATGAGATGTATGTATATCTGTCTGTAACAAAGGAACTCGCTATCCACTGAACAGATATAGTCCTTGGGTTTTTTTTTGTAAAACTTAAATTTAAAAATGGAGGGGATCAAATTCTAGTGCCCCTAATGAGCGCTGGGGGCGTAGCTGCTTGTTTTAAGTATGTCAAGCATCATTTTAAAATTAAAAAGAAAATAAATGTTTCAGATAATAACAACCCAACAAATTATGTCTATAGCAATTTGATCAGCTGATTGGTTTGAATACTAGATGTTTTTTTAAGTAGCGCAGCTACTCTAAATCTAGGGGATAAATCTAATTTTGCTTAGAATTTACTTTCAGGTGTTTTAAACGTTGTAAATTGAAGATTTTATTTTGATAATTAATATTTTACAACAATATCTGCTATAAACTGTGAGTAAGTTTGATAAAATTACGTTTTTTTTGCAAGCTTTTTGGAAAATACTTCATTATTTTTATAATTCTGACAAAATAGAATTTCTGTTTAAGAAAATAACATAGCCACAAAAAGGTTTAAGTGGTTATTGAAATATTTTATTACCATTCTTGATAATTAAATAGTCGTTAACTATGTTTAATTTGCATTTTTTAAAAAGACAAGTAAAATAACCTACTTTAATGCTACTTTTATGAAGTTATCTTAAACCTTTTCCAAAAGTTTATTTTATAAAACTATTTTATTTTTAATTGATTTTATTGATTATATAGGTTCAAAATATTAAAAGTATTTTTTAAAGGCTATAGATTGATTTTGATTAATTCCGATTTTTAATTTTTTTAATTTTTTTCAAATCTGAAAGAATATGCATGTCTTTTCAAAGAATAGATTAAATAAAAAACGAAATTAAACATATTCAGGCTATCAAAAAGCAAAAAATATTCTTTTTTACCATTAAATCGCAAATATTTAAAATCATTAGATTTTAAGCTTATTTTGCATGGAAACACATTTTTTCAGTTATTTCTTCTCAACAATGGATCTTAAATGATTATTACTGAAAACTTTTATGAAAATGTTATTAACAAAAACTTCAAATAAAGGAAATAATTGCCGTTTGCGAAAATGTGTGCAAAAAGTTGCCAATATCTCGTTAGAAGGGACTTAATAGATTTTAATTCTTACTGCTTACGACTCAGTGGACTATAAACTATTAGAAAAGTATCACTTTAAGGTGAAATTTTGAGGGTCAACTTTTTTTCTTTTAAAATTCGCAGTGATGGTATGTATGTATGTATATGTTATGCACTGACAAATTAAATTTTTTTTACATACTTTAGATAAATTCCTAGTATAAAAAATTCTTAAAGATGGTTTAGGTTTTAAAAAGAAAATTTTTAGTGCATTTACTTTTTTAAATATATTTCAATCTAAAAGATATTGTATGCGATATTTCCTTGCCTTCTCCTGCGAGTAATAAATCATCAATGTTTGGTCATGATAAGTAACAACATATGTATATTATGATTATTTTATGAATAACGCAATAATGATAACATTCTTGACTTCTTAAATTAAAAATTCTACCAAAAAAAATATAACAAAAGTTATCCAGCAAGACAATCAAAAACGCAGGAAAAACTAGAACAAAGTTATGCAAAACTTCTTGTCTGTCATAATATTTAATAAAATCAAATCTTATTTAATATTACATAATATATAAGGAAAAGGGAGGGGACAATATGACACTTTGTACTTGGAGGATTTATACAAATTAACTAAATTTAATATCTTTAATGCGAAATCTATAGTAGCTGATATATTTTGGAAGGGTTTAAAGTTGAATCCAGCTTAAACAACGCCATAAGGTAAATCTTAAACAACGTATCTATAAGTCATGTTCAAACGTTATATTTAGCGTTACAGATTTCAATCTACAATTGACATTTTTGTGTTAGTTTTTACTGTTTATATATTGTCCATTATTTAGCAGTTTTATGAGAACACATAAACAAAATCGGTATATAAGGATAGGTTAATTTGCTTTAAAAGTCAGAATTTTTAAAAATTTATTTGTAAACCATTCAAAAATACAAAAGGAATCGTTTCTTGAAAGACAGCTTACAGCCAAATAATGAAAGTACTCACATCCTTAATCTGAACAAATCTAAGATTCAATAGCTAACCATAAATTTCTTGAGAGTCCTTAAATGTTTTCTAAAATGATGTTTTTTCAAAAGCAGCCAAAAAATACCTTCCTCAGTTTTCATATATTACATATACCTTTTTCTCTGAGTAATATGTAGCACCTGCAAATATTAGCTTGCAACTAAATCTAACACTGCAGCAATGCTGAATAAAGAGAACAATAATATATAAGTCAAATAATCTGAAAATAATTGAGAATAATCTGAAATGAATATTCTCATCTTGATCTTTCACCTATTGTTACAAAGATCTCTCCGAATTCCTGTAAATTCAATTGTGATACTATTAACATAAGAGCAAAACACTAAAGGGAGATTAAGGGTTAAGATTGTATTTCCCTGTCCCAATGACCTTGTGCCGACTCTCAATTTTGTCTTTGATAATCAAACAATTTTGTCGAGAATATCAACACAGCCATGTAGATGAAAACAATTTGCTAGCAGGTGAAAGAGGCCATTAGAGGTAGTTATCTGTATATGATTATACATCTATCTATACTATAGATCTGTTTTATTAATTAAGTTGCCCTTCTATTTCTATGTCTTCTAATTATAATACTTTTTCTCGTATTCATTCGAATCCGGTGGATAGGAACCGGTTCTCATCCATACGAAAAAACTATGTCTAGCATCGTATTTTATCCAGCTTTCTACGAATATAGAAATGTACAATCATAAGATTAAAACCAGTTTTTTTAGCCGGCGCCTTCGGCACCTCGGGGCTAAAAAAACTAGTTTTAATCTCATAATTGTACTTTCTATATCCGCGGAAAGCCGTTTATAATACGATGCGAGAAATAACTATTATTCCCTTGACACAACTCTCAACATGGAAGATCAAATAGCCCATCGTGCGGCCCCCCCACAACGAAATTAATTCGGGGGAAAATCACGAAACCTATACGTGATTTTCAGCCTTCGTTGGGGGGCAACTTATCAAACGACCTTTTTATCAGCCCCTCAAATATTATTTTAGATTTATTTTGCTTGTTGGCTATACCTTATTCCTGAGGTTCACCATTCAAAATTTTTAAGTTTTAAACTGATCACAAAAAGTTTAATTTCAATTTCCTCTTGGAAAATTAGTTTCAAATGATTTAAGTCTACATCTTACAGTGAAAGGATATGGCAATCAAAGAAAACTTACTTTGACAAATATTTTTCGTGTATTTTTAAAATCAAAAATCATATTGCATTAATAGTACAACTAGCGGCTAAACAAACTAATTTTTCGTGTTTTAGATTTTAAAGAAAATTATATTTTTTTAGGGGGGGGTATTTTTCATTTTTTGGGTGGGTTAGGGGTGTCCCACACCCCCCAAAAAAATAGTTATAAACCTTTCCGGGACCTATGAGAAGCTACTCTGTAAAGGAGAACCCGATCATTTCAGCGGTTAGCGAGATCCTTCGCTACAAACAAACAGACAGACAAACAAACATCGTTCTACTTTGTATTATAGATAATTATGGATGAAATAGGCTTTACCAGATTTCCGTCTTTGGTAGCTGGTAAATACAGCAGGGTGGAAGGGGACCAAATTTTATGAAAACGTTCTCATTCGTTAGCTGAGATCCATTAAATATTGGGGGAAAGGTTTTAGATTAGAGAAAGAACTCAAATATTAATTCTATGTCTAACCAATTTATATATTTATGCTTTTTTGTGAAATATTTAGTTAATAGGAGGTTTGGTGATTTTATTAAGAGAAAGAACAATCGACGATAAGTTTATGTAATTTATAATTACCAAAAGCAAAATTACACTTTACCCTTTCTGTATATCCTATTATATAAAGTAGCATGGTTTTTTTGTTTGTTTATAGCTTAAGACCTCGCTAAACACTGAAGCGATTGAGTTCTCCACTTTATGCAAGCTTCAAATAGGTTCTAAAAAAGTTTTAAGCTATTTCATTTTTAGATTCAAGTCTTAGTAGGGTTTTAGGCTATTTTTCTGCCAATCCATTCCCTTTCAAATACAGAGCCCTAATATGCTAGGGCCGCAACCAATAGTTGAAATTAAAGTGTTTAGGAAACTGAATATTAAATAAAGGTTCACAAAGTTTTCAAACCTACCATATGATAAATCGTGCTCGTAAAACTTATTAAAAGGTTTGTTTTACAGTCATTTGTTCTTTCCCTCCCAATGTTTTAAAATATTATATCAGAGCAAAAGCTTAACAAGGATGACAACATCCATAAAAGCGAAACACTGAAACGGTAGGACAAACGGACATTAACACTTGTAAAGTGTCAGAAATGGACATACTTACATTTTTAGGTCTTGATTATAGAGTTGCTTCGCTTATTACATTATACTTTGTTGTTCCATGAATCAATATACCAAAAATCAGATCAATCAGATGATTAGTTCACATAAAAATTTGTTGCTAGAAAAAGAAAAAAAACAACATGTTTAAAATGGACGTATCACCATGCAAAATTTGAAATCGATAGGACAATTCTAACATGCCTAGTTTAATTTTAAAAAAGCTATCCGTTACGAACGGACGTACCTACCCTAATTATAGAAAAGCTTCGCTCAGAGGCGTCCAAGCTTTTTATTTTGGGGGGGGTAAAATTTTTTTAAGGGGGGGGTAATTTGGTTTTGGGGGGGGTAAAATGGCGCGCGAAGCGCGCCGCAAATTTTTTTTCCCCCCCCAAAATTTTTACCCCGGGGGTAAAATTTACTTGGGGGGGGTAATTACCCCCCCTGAAATCTGTTGGCAGGGGTAAAATTTGTTTACCCCCCCCAAAATTTTTTTTGTTAGAGATTTTCTATTTTTAGGGGGGGTATTTACCCCCCAAAAATTGTTTGGGGGGGGTAAATACCCCCTCCTAAAGGGTAGGGGTAATTTTTAAATGGGGGGGGTAAAATGAAAAAATTTTTGGGGGTGCCTACGGCACCCCCAAATTCGTTTGGGGGGGGTAATCGCCCCATTACCCCCCCCCCCTTGGACGCCTATGGCTTCGCTTTTAATAACAAATAATACATATAATAATTTGTATTGTTTATACATAATACAGCGTTTTTAAACCATAGCAAAGTTACATTTCGGTTATAAAACTGTTTTTTTACATAAAGAATATTTTTGGCGCTAGATTTATTAGTAGACAGTTTCGACCCCTTAATTTAGCTGAAAATTTCCCTGTCAACATAATATACTAAAGTAACAGAATGGTTGTCTGTGTATTCATGTCTCTTAAGATCAAGTAAACGGCCGGCCTGATAGTTTCACAATTTTCAGGGAAGTTTTATATTGGTACAGGCAAGATTTTAATCCTTTGGGAGAGAATGTTACATACACCTTAACGAGTCAAAACAAAAATAAATATTACTGGGGGGGGGGGGGGGGGGGTAAACACCTTAGATTATCTTTGGGATTCGCCCCTACAGTAAGGCGAAGTCTTGCCTCAAAATGTAGACGGGGGGGGGGGGGGGGGCGGGGGAGGGTTTACAAACACACATTAAAATTTTTCAATAAGGAACAAATAATCTTTTTTTATGCTTTTAAAGGTTAGGTTAAGTAAAGAAAGAGAGGGTATATGACCCTCCGCAGGGTTTAGAATTGATTTGTTTTATGTAATTTAGATTTAGGAAAGGTACTCAAGAAATACGTTTGAATGAAAGCACCAAAAATAAGTCAAATCTGAAATTGCTTTCATGGTTACATAGACAAATGAACACAAGTTGTTGATCATTCTATTCAAAAATAGAAATTATTCATGAGTTACTTCATTTGCGTCAAAAATGTAATTTTCTAATGGAACATCTTTTGTTCTGGTTTTGAAATATGTGCACATTGCCTGCTAAAAAATACAATGCTTGTGTACTATCACCTCCACACAAATTGGATTTAAAATTTAGAATAGCATTATGTTAATATGTCAAAACCATTCAGTTAGAAATCCTTTTCGCCATAATTTAACGAGAAAAAGTCTACTTTATCATTGTGAACTATATTTCAAGTAAAACAAACTCATTCTCAATCACATCTGAAAAAAAAATGTCAAAAATAAGGGCTTCCCTCAAATAGGTTATATTGGACACTAGTTAGTCCCGCAGGGTTAGGACACTGGAGATTAAGGCGCCGAACGGGTAAAAAAAAACTACCTCCACTCCCTTATTTAAATTTATTTTAAAATTAAGGGAGGAGGTTTTTTGTGCTTATCAGTCACTTAATTCGAAAGCCCAAGACAAGTAAGAAGCACCTATATGGGATCTCGTATATTTTGAAATTAATTTGCAATGGTAATACGTTTGTTCAAGCGATGTCACACCAAAATATAAAATGCCCATGTCAAGATTGCAAGAAGGGTTGATACTGCACATTTCAAAGTCGGGTGGCACAATCTCTGATACAAAGTAGAAAAAAATAAATCATGGAAAGAAAACGAAATCGTGGGTTTCGTCGTATTTTCACAATAGCTCTAAATTGGTTATTTTAGGTTAGGTAAATGCTAATGATTGCCTTGCATTATTGGGAAATTGTCCCCACAGGGTTAAAGCCCCCCGCAGGAGCTAGAAATGGGAGAAAAACTACTGTGAAAATACGACGAAACCCATTACTTCGTTTTTTTTCCATGATCCTAAGATATTTGTGTTTAGCTAAACTTGTGATTATACCAATCCGTCCGACGCAGGGGCGTCCAAGCTTTTTCATTGGGGGGGGGGGGGGTAATCACCCCATTACCCCCCCCCCCCCCCGCGCCCCTTGGACGTCTATGGTCTGACGGTAGCGTTTTGGTTACAATTTCCTTTACCAATGAAAGTTAAACTCCAGAATGCAGCTCATTTGATCGGTCAGTCGGAGGGTAATGCTAATGACGGAAACTTGATTTCCTCGGCTATGTTTCAGTTATCTTAGTTGTTTTTTGGGTGAATTGCACAATTTTTTTCACGGGTTTTCATATAACAATAAATGAGTGAATAGCTTACTTTTGTCTACATCTTAGAGCCATATAAATAAAGAAAATTCTAATATACTTTTATTTTATATAAATAACAAAATGCAAAAAACTATATTCCTTTTTTTGTTTTTAATTATCCCTACTACTGTTTTCAATTCTATAACTCTGTAGGATTACATAATATAACAAGGATGACAACATCCATAAGTAGCGAAGCACAAAAATTATAGATGGATATCCGGCGAAAATAAAATATGTTGCAGTTTCATAAAAAACATTAAACTAAAAAATCACAAAACCTAGTATTTACATCTTGAAAATCATAGGAGTTGAGAAAATCATGAAAACTTAAAAATGTAGGATTCGATCTAGCACCTCAACCAATTGAGGAATCTTAATGAAACTTGGTGAAAATATGAAGAATAGTAACAAATTTAATCCCTGAAAATTCCAGCTCTCTATCTTTTATAGTAGCCGAGAAAATCACGTTTCCCCCTTTCTGTCTCAGACGGACGGACAGACGGACGGACGGACGGACGGACATTCGAACTATAGAGTAGCTTCGCTACTAATAATACAAAATTATAATAGAATAGCTACTATACAAATTTAAATGTTGGTCTATCTGGTTGTATTGCTACTTTCATATAAAACAAATTTTGCTTTGGCAAATTGGTATTAGCCTTACATAAAAGTAAAAGGATGTCTTTGACTCTGTCTGTCTGTGTGTACAAAAAGATCTTGCCTGACCGATACGGTTAGAATTTTAAGATTTTTGATTTTTGAATAAGCTTTACAGCAGGGGCGTGGACAGGGTTTAGATATGGGGGTGTAAGAATTTGAAATTCATTGTACGGTTTTGAGAGGATTATGTGAGGCAAATAAACGGTAGCTAAAACTTAACAAGGAGCCTTTAATAATTAAAACAAGGACAATGATTTCCAGCAGTAACTAAACTATTTGAAATAACTAAACATTGAGGGAAAGTTACTAACTAGCGTTTGTCACATTATATTATCTTAGGCAGAGTGCAGGTTTTTTATTATCTTTGTGTGTGTGTGTTGGTGTGGGTGTGAGTGTGTGTGTGTGTGTGAGTGTTTGTGTATGTATAAAAATGCATAAAGTAAGTTTGACTTATGTGTACAACAGTACAAATGTAAAACTTTTATAAAATTGAGCATTTGATGTTTTGACAAAAAAGTAAATGAAAAATTGTTCCTAATAGGTAGCAAGCTTGCCTAAATACCAGAGGCTTTGCCCCTAGTATTTAGGGGCTCTCTAATCAAAGAGGCTGAGTGGGGATGGAAAAATAGCATAAAACTTTCCCAGAACTTTATACTGATATAAAAATAGTCTAAAACCATCACAGGACTTATCGAGCTTACCTTAAACAGAGAACCCAATCGATTTAGTAGTTATTGAGATCTTGAGCTTCAGACAAACAACTCTTACTTCTTTATATATTAGGATTAACTTTCTAAGTTGAATCTTTTTTATTTGATGTCATATACAAATTCTTAAACAACCATCTTTAATGGTTCTCAGATTTGAAATATTGTCAAAATTTGACTCGTGTCTCAAATATTCAACTTTTTTTTAATATCCGTAAAATAAAATTTCGGTACTACGTCAAACACTAGATACGTCAAACAGTAGATGCCACAAACGCTAGACAGACAAACAGTAGATGCGTCAAACGCTAGACAGACAAACAATAGATGCGTCAAACACTAGACTACGACAAACAGTAGAATTTTCCATTTCGCGACAAACAGTAGAATTTTTAAAGTGCGACAAACACTAGAAGCGACATACGCTAGAATTTAAAGTTAAAAAAATATTCAAAGAATTTTTCGTTCATAAATACTAAATTTATATTACTATCAATGCAGGGATCTAAAGGAATAAGATAATGACCGAAAAATCTATGTACATACCCTATAGTGTAAAATTAGTGGTTGAAACGTTTAAACACTCAACTTATTAAACCAACCAATCAAAATTCATTAAAGTACCAAAAGTTGCTTATCCAGCGAATAAGAAAACTTTCTTATAAAACTTTTGACCCATTTCCCTTCCCCTCCCCACCCAATTTTTTAATTTAATAGGTATTTTATAAAATTTTATTTTTTTTGGGGGGGGTGGGGATTTTTTTCTAGCGACGAAATATCTTGGGAGGGCGGTGGTACCCTCCCCAAAACTAGTTATAGACCTTCCCGGGACCTATGAGAAGCTACCTTGTTAAGGAGAACCCGATCGGTTCAGCGGTTAGAAAGATCCTTCGGTACAGACAAACAAACATCCTTTTACTCTATTATAAGGATTTTTTCTAGCGTTTGTCGTATCTATTGTTTGTCGCCTTTAGAAAAAAACTAGCGTTTGTCATATTCTAGTGTTTGTCGTATTCTAGCGTTTGTCGTATCTAGCGTATATCGTGTCTAGGGTTTGTATGTCTACTGTTTGTCTGTCTAGCGTTTGTCGCATCTACTGTTTGAGGTATCTAGGGTTTGACGTGGTACCAAAATTTCAGGATGTTTATTGTTTATCTGTCTGTATGTAAGTCTTCTTGTTTGCTTGTAACAACGGATATCACTAATCGCTGAACCTTTATAGATCTCCTTTACAGGGTAACTTCTCATAGGTTCTGTGAAGGTTTATAACTATTTTGGGTGAGGGTACACAATCCTCCCAAGAGAAATCGCCCCTAGAAAAAGTTCCCCCCCCCCACCAAAAAAAAAATATTTCTATTTTTAAAAAACTAATATTAAAAATGAGGGGGGATATACAATAACATACTCGATTTTCAACAGTTTTGACACAATACCTTAAAATGTTAGCTTTAAGCTTAGTTAAGCCCAAGTTTTCTCCATATGTGAATAGAAAACTTTACACTTTGCATATAATCATTGCAATATACCTACAGGGTTTTTCATTTAGCATATTATTGAAAATATTATAGAATTATAAGTTTCTTTGGATCTAGTGCAGTTCATGGTAAATTGTTCCTGGTAACGATTATGACAAAGCCTAAATTGTGTCAAAAATCATCTATGTGACGTCATAAAAATGAGGGATTATCCATCTCTTTTTTAGGGGTTTTCTTTACCACTTCTCCTCTCATCTCCCTCATTTTTACGACGTCACATGGATAATTTTTGAGATAATTTTGACACAATTTCGGCTTTGTCAACGATTTTCTCAAAAATCTATGAATTTTAAAGGCTGCTTGCTGCCAATCATCTGAATGTACATAGCATGCCTGTACACCATTTTAAGCGATATAAGAAGGCCTACAAATAATCTGGAATTACCAAGATCCAATGATGCGCAGGGAATGCTTAAATGAAGATGTGATTTTGCGCATTATTGATTAATGACTATTCCATATTATTGAAACTCTTCTTTCAGTTTCTTATAAATTTAGAGGAAAAAATTAAACTTACATACATAAACATGTTTATGAAATTTATTTAAACATCTAGAATATTGTAAATGAATTAGCTAATGCTTACCTCAGACATTTTCAAAGGATGAGTTCTAAACAATTGTTTACATTTTATTTATCTGATTTCCAAAGTTTGTGTAAATCTATTAAAGGTAAAAGATAAACTAAACCAAACAATTTTTTTTTCATTGTTCCGTCAAGTGTTGTTTTAAACTAAAAGAAATTTAGAATATTCAAAAGTTGAAGAAAAAATAATGAGGAGAATATACAACAAAACTAAGTATCGTATTTTATTAATATTGCTTATACAAGGAAAGTTTATTTAAAATTATCTTAATTATTTAGAATATCCTTTACAGCATTCATCAATATTACGAAAATACAATAAATAACTATCAACAATCTATTAAAACTTACCTCAGACATTTTAAAAGGTTTAAAAGGTAGTTGGGTTCTAAACAATTGTTTATATTTTATTTATCTGATTTTGTGTAAATCTATAGCAGGTGAAAGATAAACTAAACCAAACTATTTTTTTTTTTTCATTGTTCTTTCAAGTGTTATTGCAACCATGTAAAATATATAACCTACTGATTTAAGTAAATTTTTTTTTGGGGGGGGGTTATAATTTTACACCCTCATCCCCCCCCCCCCATTCCGAAAATGAAAAGAACAATTTCTTTTGGGAATTACCTTGCCCCCTGGAATCAGCGTATATTGTCCCATAAAGAATGATGTCATACAATACAAATGACCAATGATAGGCCAGTATACATTGTAATTGACCAATGGTAAATTGTATACTGGCCTATCATTGGTCCGTTATTGTATGACGTAATTTCTTATTGGACACTTTGCGCTGTTTTTACCCCTGTCCTAAAAAACTATATGGTGAGATGAAAGGGAGGTAACATATAATAACACATTTTTTAGGCCACCCTTCATCTCTTTCTTTTCAAAATCGTTGTAAATTATGTACAAACGCCTGTTCTAGAAATTGTAGACCAGACAGACAAACATCCAAATACTTTTATTATCGTAATATTTGTTGTTTTGTGGAAGCACCTTGATGTTACTGCATGGTGTAAAGGTGCCACATATTAAATATTTAGATAACAAGGATCAACAAAAACTTCCAAAAAATAACTATTATATGTGTGGTATTCGGCAACCGCGAGCCATGTTCTATGGCAACCCTGACCTTGGTTCGGAGAAGGGCAAAGGGCCCTCCCCCGAGTACTGGGGAAGGGGTCAGCCTGACCCCTCCCTATGCTTTAAAATTAATGATAGATTTTGACAGCCTTATTATGGTTAAGCTGTATTGTTTGGTTCCCCCACCCTTTCCAGGGATGGGGGATCATTATTGCCCAATCTGATTATTGTATATGTATTTTATATTGATTCTGCTTTAGGATTATTTATCCCAATCTGTGTATTTATTATTTGTTGTATATAACTTTAGTAAAACCTTAGACCCTGAATAAAGTAACATCTGAATAGACTCTGTTTATTATTTAGTGATTGCTAGAGAAGCGTAGCTTCTCTATAATATATGTGTCCACGTCTGTTCGCACTGCCGTAATCATTTGAACTCGGGTGTCTGCCATTTAACCGAGGCGGATACCACAAATTGGTGACAGCTGTGTGAGATTACGGCAAACCACAAGTGTAGAGCAGACGCGCAGCTGAGGCTAAGGTACTCCCAGCAGTGAAACTGGCAAAACTGACACAAGCAACCTGAATTACCCACCCTGGATAGCAAGGTCTAACTCTGTATCCGGCAGTTGTGGAAGCGAAACCTAGCAAAAGACCACGGAGAGTGGTGGAACCAGAGCTGCGGAGAGCAGCGAAATCGGACGAGAGACTGCGGAGAGCGGCGAAACTTGACGGAGAACCGCGAAGAGCGCCGAAATCTAACGGAGGATTGAGCGCTCAAAGGCTGAAACAGGCCTGCGGACGGGCTGAAACAGGCCAAATAATTGCAAACGGCTGAAAACAGGCCACCATTTACTGCAAAAGATAGCAGGATTCGGACCCACGGCGTTGCAGGACGGGACATTCCCTTTTGTTCGACGGACAAAGGAGATAAAGCAGACCAATGAGAGAGCAGATTGAGGGATAGATGCGCGTTTTACCTGTGTGCGCACTCTGACGGCGCGTAGGCGCGTTGCAAGAAAAGGGGATTTCACGCACACACACACACACAGGAGAGGAGCTACTCTATAGCATACAACAGAGATATTTTTAGAAAAAAAGACTTGCAAGCTCCTCCCTCCTATCTACAGTGTGATAAGGAAAACCAAATCAGTTCCTGACAGCAGTTCAGACCCTCAACAACTCTCTACACCTACCAGCCTACCTTAAAGCTTAGAAGCTAGTGACAAGTACCCTAGTGTACACCTATTTTAGATCTTTGTAGTTTAAACTATAAACGGTATTGGCTGCTAGGATAGTAACCATAAGTGTAAACCGCCTATAGTATTGACTTAAGACTTAGTGTCCTGTCGCTGAACCTTTGACCCGATGGAGCAGCAACAAGCGCAAGGAGGCGACCAGCTCCAAGGATGGCTCCAGGACGATCCCCAGCCGGCTCCAGCCGAGTACCGCAAGCTGATGTTGAGTAACCTGCCGGAGTACCAAGGACCGCCCAAGCAGTCCTGGAACTCCCACATCCGGAGGCTGGAAATGTCATGGGCGGCTTACCGCGTACCCCCCCATGACACACTGAACCGCCGCAATGCCCTTTTACTATCCCTGGCGGGGCAAGCGGCGGAGATGGCCTCTCACCTGTTTGGAGAGGCAGGCCAAGCCTTGACCTACGAACAAGTCAAGGCCGAGTGTGAAATGTTATTTCGTCCAGCCTATGAGTCCCAGACCCTGAAGCAAGCCTTCAGGGACTACAGGCAACACTCGACGGAGCCCATACAAGCCTACATATCCACCAAGTGTGCGCTGTACCGGGAGGCCTACAGCCACGAAGACCTGGAGTTAACCGCGGCATCCGCAATGCCAATGTGAAACGCGAGATGATGGGACATGAGATCGCCTCGGTACCTGAGTACACGAGGCGAGCCATGTTCACCGTGACCATGATCACCAAGCAGCTGAAGGAGGGTGTGTGCCTAGTGGACGCCACCGACGGGCTCACGGGATCGGCCAGCGTCCAGTTTCCCCAGTACGATGATTCGGAGCCAATGGAGATTGGCGCCTTGGCTCCGGGTCTCCACCAGATGGGGAAGGTTGCACCAGACGACGCCTCCAAGATTCCAGGCCGCTGCTACCGCTGCCATGGGAAGGGCCACTGAGTCAGAGATTGTCCTACGCCTATGGAGGTCAGCCTAGAAGAGCGACGCACCCAGCCACGCCGTGACCGTTCTGCCAGATGTGAATGTTGCCATTACTCAGGCCATACGGCAGCCGAGTGCAAGGCTGACTGGGACCAGGTAGCCGGCAGGAGACGTGTAGCCGGCAAGGGCGCTCACTCAGGGAAGCCCAGCCAGGTAGCCAACATGGAAGGGAGCGCGCCCCCAGCAACACTCCAGCAAGCAGCCGCCCCCAGCGCTCTGGGCCACTCAGAAGGAATGCCGCAGTTTGGGACTATCCCAGCCAGGATCAATGTGCTGGGAGGAGCGGCTGAACCCAACCAGGTTGGCCTGGGCTTCAGCCTCAACCACATGGGACCGGAGTTCATGCAGCCAACCAACATTGCGGAGCCAGAAGTCCTGCTGCCTCTACCATTCAGCCTCAACATGATGGTGCCTGCCAGACCGAGTCCCCCGAAGGAGGAGGTAACCTCTGTCACCCCCAGCAAGAGCAGAGGGGCGCTACCCAGCGCCACCGAGACGGTGTACGGGGAGGCCCTGGCGGCCGCCGAGCGGGAGAGGCAAGAGGCGCTAGCCAGCGAGTCTGAGTCGATGTATGGGGCGCCATCCGGCGTCGCCACCTGGGAAGGGCGAGAGGTGCGATCCCGCACCCCCAAGCTGATGTCTGGGGCGGCAACCGCCGCCGCCACCTGTGAAGACTGGGGGGTGCTATCCAGCGCCCCCACACTGGTGCCTAGCGACAACCGTCGCCGCCACCGAGAGACCTGGACCCCGGAACGAGCCTGCAGCCCCAGAGGGAGGGGTGACATCAGTCACCCCCAGTCAGCCAGCGCCCCCAGCCAGCAGGGAGAGTCCAGCTATCCATCATCCAGAGCCCCCAGCCAGCAGGGAGAGTCCAGCTGTCCCTCATCTAGAGCCCCCAGCCAGCAGAGAGAGTCCAGCTGTCTACCACCCTCAACTGAGCCAGGATAAGTTAAAATTGACAAATGCATTGTACCCAAAATATTGTAACCCTCCAGCCTTGCCTGTGCCTCCCACACCAGAGGCTTGGGAGATTGAGATTTGGGGTTATCAGGACTTGCCTGTGCCACAGGGCAGGGGAGGGGAGGGATGTAATACAGGGCGAGCCTGTGCCACACGCACTACAGCCCCATGCCACTGGGCATGCCATGGACAAGGGAAGGGCCACCTTGAGGCTAGGGGAGCCAACGCCCAGACAGGCGCCAGTCGCCTGTCAGTCCGTCATTGGGGAGGGTATCGGGACGCCCCGGGCGTCTAAAGATAACACTCAATGGAAATTTATATCTAGCCAGGAGCAGTCCAGCAGTATCCAGCCCCAGGAAGCAGTTGTGGCCAGAGCCGAGAATCCCCAGATGCGCGCGCGAGGACGGTGGCTGTCTGGCAGATTCTCCCATTGGTGGATGGTTCTGTGGGGCCTATTGCTAGCAGCTGTGTGGCCTACAACTAGCTATGTCTTAGTAGGGTGGGACTGTGCCAACCCCACCCATGTCACCGCCTTCAACAAAGAGCAGATGTGTAGCAAGGAGCCGCTACACCAGGAGGTGCCTTTGGGCCATGAGGTACATATCCTGCAGCAAGTTAAGGTTCGGGAGACCACGGGATATAGCTGTCAACTCTCAGTGTCCCAGTGGACATTTAGGTGTGGAGTCTGGGGCCACCTGAAGGTGACCTCGGTCCCCACCCTCATGCGGCCAACCAAGATTGACCCAGAAACGTGCCGGGACCTGGCCCGGAGCCGAGTCTACACCCTGCCAGGCAAGACCAAGCCATTGACGTTCCAGCTGAACCACCCCCTGTTCTTTACCCTTGATATGGTAGGCGCACTGGGTGTGGGTTGTGAAGGGGAGGACGTCCATTTTGAAGGCCAGCTGTACCGAAATGAGTTAGTGCTCCAGGAGCGATGGCTGCTGGTCAAGGAAGAGACCTACGTAGTTGAGAACGGACGGGTGGAGTCCCAGTCCGACCACCTGACCCTAGAGTGTCCCCAGTCCGAGCTGTCCTGTGACACTGGAGAGGCCACATATGTGTGGGACCACCTGAAGAGATATTGCCCCTTGAGGCTGATCCGCAGCCTCCAGCCCAGCCTGGTGATGGATGCGTTCCTGGTTGACCATCAGGCACAATTCTTTATCAACATGACTAACCCCACCTCGATAGTGAACTGCGACTTTGAGGCCCATGCCACCAACCACCCAGCATTGTTCGTGGCAGCCGACCCGGCCGCGGCAGCGTTGCCCAGAGTATCCCCCTCCAGGCCCAGATACACGCGGGTTACATCGGATTTACCCTGGAAACTCGAATGAGAAGGGCAGCAGCAGAAGAAGTAGCGGCCAATTGCTGGAAGCTCCAGCAGCTAGACCCGGCCCATCCGGTGCGTGTCCAGGGGAGCACGTTCTCTATTTTGAGGGGAGATGTATTGCTCCAGCTTACCTGCCAACGTAATAAGTACGTGGTAAGGGAGAGCAATGAAGGTTGGGACAAGGTGCCGGTGGAGCCCACAGGATTTGTAGATGCCGTGACAAAGGTGTATAGCGGCCACGCCACCAAGATTCCCTGCTCCTCCACCTACCCTCTAACTGTACACGCCGAGGAAGGGTGGATAGAGCTAACTCCCGCACCTAAGAAGAGGCCGCCCCCGCTGGATACACCCAAGCAGCTGCTGACCGAGCCCTTGGATGACTTTAGCTCGGGAGGATTGTATTCCCAGGCCGAGCTGAATGACTGGCAGCAGCTACTAGCGTTCCCAGCGTATAAGGCCGCCATGCTGACCGGCCTGTCGTATGGCTCATGTGTCCAGCAAGGCAGCTGTTCAGCCACTGGAGACCATGGGATCGTGTCCTACAACATTGACCGACTGGCGGAGGAAGGGGAGGAAACCCTGGATGTCTGGGCTGGGTTCAGACAGGCTATTCACGAGTGGGGAGATGGCGCAGCCATACTGTGTCTGTTGCTGTTGATCCTCAAGCTGCTGGGAGACTTAACCATCATCTCCCTGGCAGCTGCACAAGGAGGTGTACGGGCCGCCCTGAACGCGATGTCACAAGTATTTCTGTATCACCCAACCTTGTATCGTAAGGCCTTGGCCAGGGCCAGGATCACCCATGCCAAGTCCCGGGATTTTTCAATGGACTGGGATGCCATTCCTATTGGCCGGGAAGCAGCCGAGGAAATGGTGTCCATGAAATCATCCGATAGTGGGAATGACCGCTTAGGCAAGCCTGGGCCGCACTCTGGAAAGCCCCGCGGCCCCTCGGGAGGCCAGGCTGTCGCCCAGACAGTCAACCTGGTAGCCAGTGCTCCAGCCGCTGCCAACGCCAACCAGAATGCCCCGTTGCTGACCGGTCCAGCAGCGGCTGCGCCCCATGCCAACCTGACACCCGCTGGCGCCGAGCTACGTGCTCAACAAAAGCCAGCCTCTACCTTCTACCCCACGTTGGGGGCCCATCAGCTCTGAAAATCACCACTAGGATTCCATTGAATCGTTACCTCTTGTACATAATGGCCCCTAATGAGCGGGCCGAAGGCCTCAACCACTGTCGGAAGTCTGGCAGGGAAACCCCCTCCCAGCCTTCCGAGGGGAGAGTTGTGGTATTCGGCAACCGCGAGCCATGTTCTATGGCAACCCTGACCTTGGTTCGGAGAAGGGCCGAGGGCCCTCCCCCGAGTACTGGGGAAGGGGTCAGCCTGACCCCTCCCTATGCATTAAAATTAATGATAGATTTTGACAGCCTTATTATGGTTAAGCTGTATTGTTTGGTTCCCCCACCCTTTCCAGGGATGGGGGATCATTATTGCCCAATCTGATTATTGTATATGTATTTTATATTGATTCTGCTTTAGGATTATTTATCCCAATCTGTGTATTTATTATTTGTTGTATATAACTTTAGTAAAACCTTAGACCCTGAATAAAGTAACATCTGAATAGACTCTGTTTATTATTTAGTGATTGCTAGAGAAGCGTAGCTTCTCTATAATATATGTGTCCACGTCTGTTCGCACTGCCGTAATCATTTGAACTCGGGTGTCTGCCATTTAACCGAGGCGGATACCACATATGCACTATTCTCTATTTGCCCCCCCCCCCCCCTCCCATTTGCAATTTTAGATTTAAAGAGAATAGATAAAAATGGAGTGGAGAAATTGCTTTTCTGTTGGCAGTTTCTCTTGGGAGGGTGGCGGTAACCTCCTCCAAAATAAAACCTATAAGAGGCTACATTGTAAAGGAGAACGATATCGGTTCAGTGACTAGCGAGGACCATCAGTACAGACAGACAAACATACAGAAACACTGTCACCTGTTACTTTTATGTAAGGATAGTAACAAAATGTCTGTCTGTCTGTCTTTATATTTGTAACTCTGCTAAATATTTGCTTTTAAACCAACATTGTGGGTAATCGTCTGATATTCTAAAAACCAAGTGAATTGGATAATTATATCCAACAAATTATTTTACAAATAAGCAAATGAACCATCCTTTTAAAAGTCACATGAACTTTCTGGTAAAGATTTAACATAGAGTTCCCACTCTTTTTAGATTGAATTTAATGTTACAGAAAGTTTTGAATCGTTAGTTCAGTTCTAACATGCCTAAATTAACGATTGTCAATCCGTTAATGCCGAACGTATTGACTGACATACCTAAATGTAAAAAAGCTTCACATTTAAAAAATACTATAATACTATACTTATGAAGACAGAAGGGTTAGCTCTCAAGAGACTTGGATGTAATACTACACAAGTAGACCATTGTCTGGAAAACTAATTGCTTCGCCCCTAAACTACACATGGGGTTTGAAAAAAATATCCTCCACTATCCCTATTTTAAAGGGAGGAAATTCATTGCTCGATGGGCACTTTACGGGAAAACACCAGCGAGCATTACTTGGTTAGGCTCACTTCACTTCCTCATAGGAAGTGAGCCTTGGCGGGTAAGGCTCACTGTCTTTTTTTTTGTGTGTCAGTGAGCTTTACCTGGTTTGGCTCACTGCATTTTTCCTAGAAAATGAAAAATCTTTCCACTAACATTCTGTTTATCTGTTGAAAATAATAAACAAAAACAAAAATTTGATAGAGGCGTTATAGCTCGAAGTGTGTAGAGAACAAATAATAACCCCATCATTATTTTTAAAAATAAAATTTCAAATAATTCGGGGTAGGGTAGTTTTTCGTTTGCTAGTTTCTAAATTTATGTCAGGTTATATTAGGTACTTGGTAGTCCCGTAGGGTTAGGCATAAAAAAGAAGTATATCACCAATTTTTTAAAGGTAAGCTTTTCTTTAATTATGGTAGGTCCGTCCGTCCGTAACAGTTTTTCAACAAAAGTTTGTTTCGACTTCCATACATTTAAATTCTGATTATTCAGTTCTGACACTCTACAAGTGTTAATGTCTGTTTGTCCTTCGCTTTATGGATGTAGTCATCCTTGTTTCATATATATATATATATTCATACCACGACTAAATATATTGCGGTAGAAGAATGTAAAGTATTCAGACTTTTTATCTGAAAGCAATTTTAATATATTCACAAAACTTTGAAATATGCTTCTTTACCAATATTTCTTATATAATACAAGGATGACAACATACATAAAAGCGAAGTACTGAAACGGTAGGACAAACGGACACTAACATTTGTATAGTGTCAGAACTGAAAAATCAGAATATAATGTATAAATGTCGAAGCAAAATTGTAAGTAAAATTTTTGAAAAACTGCTTGATACAGAATAATGTTTATGGACATACTTACATTTTTAAGACTTGATTATAGAGTTGCTTCGCTTATAATATTGACTTTGTTGTCCCAGGAATCAGTATACCAAAAATCAGATCAATCGGATTATTAGATCACATAAAATTTGTTGTTAAAAAAGTAAAAAAATCAACATGTTTAAAATGAACGTACGGACATTTTGGTAATGATTATAGAGTTGCTACGCTATCTAAACCGTACCTAACTACTACAGGAATCACCATGCAAAGTTTGAAATCAATAGGACAATTCTAACATGCCTAAATTAGCGAAAAAGCTATCCGTTACGGACGGACGGACGGACGGACGGACGGACGGACGGACCGACCCTAATTATAGAAAAGCTTCGCTTTTAAAAAACAGGGATAATTGTGCAGCTTTAAAGTTTTTGATACAACAACTTTATTTAAATAAGGCATTTTTAAAACTGAATTATGATAACTATATGAAATAGTAAGGTTTTTTTTGCCTGAAGATTGATATCTTAACAACTAATGACCCGATTTAGATCTCTATTTTAGGTAAGCTTCACATGGGTCCTGTGATGATTTTAGGTTATTCTAAAGATTTTAGAATTAGGTCTTAGATTTTTATAGCCGAAAGATGAAAGGGGCGCAGCAGCTAGTGACAACTATATAAAGAAAGGTCCTTGTTTAATTTTTGATATTATCATTTTATAACATGAAGTATGTAGTTATTTAGGTTTTGTTAGCTATATTCGACTTATAGTTAAATAAGGCGACTATAAATCAAGTTACAGTTAGCAAACCTTTGATTGTTCCACTTTTGTCTAATATCTTAAAATAACAAGGACGACAACATCCACTAAACAAAGCTGAACAAATCAGATGTAAAAACATTGCGTGACTGCAATTATTCTAGTTTTGTTTTTCATAATTTCATTTCTTCAAATATGCAATGTTCTATCAAAGGCTTGTTTTAAGTCAAAGTACATAAAAACAATATATTTAATGAGATGCAAGTAAAAAAATTGCCTACAGTTGTGTTCTAATAGTATAAATTATATAATGCAAAACCAAAGGCGAACAAATTTACAGCTTCATTCGGAAGATTTTTGAAAAAATTGACAATGTTTTTCAACATTTTAATTTCTCATAAGAATGATTTTTCCAGTATCGATTCGAAAAAATTATTATCCGGTTGATTAGAACCGGGTTTCAGCCATACTGAAAAATAATGTAGAGTATCGTATTGTATTCAGTTTTCTATGAATATAAAAATGTACCATCAGTAGATTAAAAGTATTATTTGGGATAAAAAAAATTACCTATAAATGACGACATTAAAACTCTTAGCCTTGCTTATTTAAGTGATTTTTTCAAGGAAGAAGTAATGTAATTTAATAAGAATTGAAGCCATAAGGGATTGCTCCCATTTACTCAAATGTACCTAAGCAGGTAGTCCCTGTAGAATGACTATATCTTGTTTGGTTGCCGTACTATTGCGTCGAGCTATCTAATTATATAAATTATTTTGAACCTTATTACACAACTTTACCCCCAACTGAAATTAGTTAATTGTCTTAAGAAAGAAAGGTTTCTACTTTGAATGATGATTCTTGTAAAGTTAAGGTACAATTTAGAAAGCGTAGCAAGTTTTTATTCATAACCAGAAAGTTAAAACATGTTGATATTTTTACTGTTTGTCAATTTTAGATTAAATTTTCTTAATCATCTGATTTTTAAAATAATTACTCTTTAGGACGATTTGGCGTGCTTTGTTATTGACATCTTTAAGTTCAAATTTTAAAGTATGTCTGTATTGGGCATTCAGTATTAATTTGGGATAGATTTACACAGATTTTCCTTTAGACTTCTGAATATTTTGAAATTGATTATGTTTGTCAATGTTCGATTGTCTGCTTTATTTGATGAGCTTCGCTTTTATAGATCTGATCATCCTTGTTTTTGTAATGTCACAAATATTATTGCTGGTATACTTATCAACATAATTATCTTTGTCTTTTAACACCAGTAATCCTTATACTAAAGTAACAGGATATCTGTCTGTTTGTTTGTACCGAAGAATCTCGCTAACCGCTGAACCGATCGGGTTCTCCTTAACAGGGTAGCTTTTCATAGGTCCCGGGAAGGTTTATAACTATTTTGGGGAGAGTACCACCACCTTCTTAAGAAAAATCGCCCCTAGAAAAAAAATCTCCCCCATTTTTTTTATTTTCTTAACTAAAATTAAAAATGGGGGGGCAATCCCCCCACAAAAAAAAATTCCCTAGAGGCCTCTAGGGGCGTAGTCGCTAGTCACAAGTATAGAAATTCGTATTTTGGATTATGTTATCCTTGCTAAAAATTGAAAAACAACAGTATTTTTAAAACTTTTATTACAAAACAAAAGGTTTTTATTTTGAAGGTACAATGAGGTTTATTTTTTTAGATTTTTCAATTTTATTAACAAAATCCAAAGTTTTATTTTTTCCATGATTTTATAATTAAATGCTTTTTACATAATCTAACATTTAATTAAAATGAAATTTGATTTTTAGCCAATTATGAAAGTTGGAAAATTTTATTTATTTTTAAGGATAAGAGAAACGAATATGTCATTACATAATAAACCATTTATAACATAGCGTATAGAGTCCATAGGTAGCGCAACAATAACAGTTCTTTGGAAAAAAAAGAACAATAAATTGATATTCAAGTTTGGAGTAATTTTAACATAGGGTATATTTTCGTTAAATAGCTTGTTAGATTTAGGTTACCAAAGAAATTAAAATCCCAGTAGGACTAACAAACTTTACAAAAATAGAGTAGCTGTACTTTTAAAATATCTATATGTAGGTGCTAATTTAAAATGTGATAAAATACAATTTCTAAAATTAACAAATTTAAGAAATCTTTATACATTTTAGAGAAAAATTTGAAGTCTAATTTTTAAATTTTTTTTCAATCCAATGCCAAAACTTACTTTTTGGAATGCCAAGAGTAATTTTTGTGTTAAATAAAAAGATAAAACGTCCATTTGTCCAACCATTCTCTCAATTGAGTTTAAGCAGCCGGGTGTTTAAACAGATTTACAGGAGTAGAATTTAAAACAGCGAATGTCCTTAAAATTTATGTTGCCAAAAAACCTTAAGCTTTTTAAAAATTACAAAAACTTGATATTACTGTTTTCCGATTTTTAAACACCCAAAAATATTTTAAATAACAAAAAGACATACATTCCATATATCATATATGACAAATAAATTTATTTGTGTGGTTACAATATAATATACAATACATTTATTTTTATAAGGTTGTTTTTACATTTCATATTTAATTTTATAGTTTGAAGTGTGCCAATTTGAGAAAAGTTAATGCACGTTACTGGCTTTGGACAACAATAGAAAAATTTTGAAGATTTTTTTCCTTTTTAGTCATGATTTATCAAAAATAAAAAATAACACCGGTATCAAGAATTGACAAAAATAAAAATTATTTTTCTGTGAATATATATACATCTAAATAAAATAAATAATAGTTTAAAAGCTGAAGATAAAATGTCAGTTTTTTTTATGTCTCTTCAGTCGACAAAAAAATAAAGATATTAGTCAACATAATTCTTCCAATTTAACAGGGTTTACTAAAATCTACATTGCTTTAAAAAATAATTTTTTATTTAGATGTATAATACTTTAGTTATAACCCCTATTAATTTTAACAAGAAACATGCATCTGTGTTTTAGCAAGGACGTCAAATTTGGAGTGGGGGGGGGGGTTAAAGTGGTGTTTCCCCGCCCAAAAATAAGTCTTGGAAATGTGAGTGGGGAAGGGTCTTGAATCCGTGATGGTTCATTTTAATTCATTTACATCATCTGTTCAAACTTGGCAAGTTTCATCTTTAGTATATCCCTCTCCGTGGCAAGCTTAGTGTTCTCAAATTTTACATCATCCAGTTCCTAAACAAATATAAAGTTACTTGGATTTTTTTATAATTATTTATGGCATCGTATTATAGATATATAAAAATATATATTAAAATTAAACATTAACACCAAGTTTGTTAGACCCGAAGAGCTTAAACCCCGAACTAGCAAAACTGGTATTTACTTTAAGATCTTTATTTCAATGTTTGTGGAAAATTGTCTGTAATACGATGCTACACATGTTATATTAGTAAGGCTTGGAAACATTTCTAATTCAGCGGATATTAATCGGTTCGAAGCCATACTGGAAATAGACGTTAAAAAAATAAGATACAATCACACTATATTATAAATCAGTGCATTTTTTTCTTCATTTAATCTATCTAATCTAAGTAAACAATAAGTATTTCATTTCTTAGGATAAAGCTTTGCTTTGGGAAATTTCAATGTCTTAAAATTTCTTCGCTCGTATTATGGGGTTTGCTAAAAACAACCTCTTAATTTAATTTTCCTCTAATAGGCCAAATTACATCTAAATGAAGGTCACTTAATATTACCTAACCCTAATAGTAAGTATTGCAGGCTTCTAACCTTCATAATAAATTGAATCTTACAGTAGTAACTATAATAAAGGGTATGCTCAGGGATCTTAAGGGATAAGACAATGGATGATAAATTGTCGTACTCCCTAAGTTCTGATAAACAAAATTAAGCCAAGTAAGTTTTTAAGCCAATGAATGAAAGAAAGTGTTTTAAGACCCTTGAAAGTTGAATGATTTACAGTCCACTGACCTCACCCTCCCTTAGGTGAACCTTAATTGCATAGTCATACCTGCTTAAGTACTCTGTTTTCCTTCTCGAGGTAAGCTGCTCGCAATGCGATTTGATTCTCCTTCAGTCTTCTTGCTTCGCGTGATCTAAATGTATCCATTTATTTATATATGGTTATTTAAGATTAGTTTATGGCTTTTGGATTTATTAAGATTTATATTAACTTGATGGTTTGAAGAAACTACCTAATTATCTCGCAATAGTTGAACAGATAAGGTTCTGCTTTTCAGGAAATGTACAGCATTGGGGCTAAATTCTATTATCTCAGACTGGCCTAGAAGACACTGTTTCCCAAGTCTAATTTATTCCTCTATTCAGGTAAGGCTAGAAAATCCTAACTCCAAGGTTAACCTAGGAAATTTTATAGAATTTCACGTATAGTCCTAAGCACTTTAATAATGTTTTAAAGTTGCTGAGACAAAAAATATAATATTTGTATTACCTTCTAGCAGCAACATTGTTCTTTATCCTGCTGTTCCAATACTTTTCATCCTATAATGTAATAATTATCAGGTAATATGTATTTATTTTCATATTTTGAATGAGCTTTCAGGATGAGGGATTAGACGCCTTCATGTTACCAACTCTTAAAAAGGATTACACCTTGCCCCTTCACCCCAAAGATCAATCACTAAGTTGATCAATCGTTTTCTTATTTTTAATCCTAAGTATAAGGCAAATAAACTTATTTCAATCTTAATTCTAGAATCTTTCTACTTTTCTATCGAACTTTATATCCATTCACCCTGGCTTTGGGCTGGCTAAGCATTTATCTATCTATCTAGCCACTAATAGAATGGATGATACTCTACCTAACTATAAATGTCCATCCTAATATCTATCTAACCATCTATCTATCTATCTATAGTTACCTTAGCGTCATCAGGAACATAGATCCTCTTTCTCTTCCTAATGATAGGCTGGGGGCGAAGCTCCTCCACGTCAAATGTTCTCGTCTGAAAAGAAATATTCATTTAAAAATCTTTATGTCTGTCTGTCTGTCTGAGTGTGAATGTGAATGTCTGTGTGTGTGTGTGTGTGTGCGTGTGCGTGTGTCAGTCTGTCTATGAAAAATATACTTACACTAGGATCAAACTGAGCTCCAGGAACAGTGGCCAGGGCCAGATCTTCAGGTGCGAACTCTAGCTCCAGCTCAAACTTACGCTTCTTTTCAGCCTGAAATATATTATTTCAAATTATTTTCTTATAATTTTTAAATTAATACTTCTATAATACATTCATTCTATCACGTTAGACTTTGACATGAATATGAGAAATTTAATGGCGGTTTCCCTCTTAGTATCAAGTCGAGCACAGATGCCCCCACCCCCCCCCCTTATAATTTTAGTTTAAAATTAATTGAAAAAAGGGGGGAGTGCAAAATTTCGTGTGTTTGTGTTTTTTTATGGGTCAAGTTAAATTAGGTTATATTGGGTTCATGTTTTACTTTTAGTGACATTCAATTGCTTTTATCTACATTTTCAGACTAGATTTTTCTAAAAATTCCTACCTTTTCTCTTTCAAGCCTGGCCCGCTTGGACTCGGCGTAGAGGAATTCATTGCTTGGCTTCTTGTTGGGGACAGGATCATCAATTTCCCCGTCACAATCATCCTCAGTGTCATCAAGAACAGCTGAGATTGGACGCTTAGGAGCAGCTGCCACTTGTCTTTCAACTAGATAAATTGATAAATAAAATGTATATAGTTATATATCAAGATAGATACCTAGTTAGTTAAAACATAGCTAGATGGCTAAAACAAAAATAGAAATTATTGTATAATGTAGCGCCAGAAAATGGGATAGGACACCTTAAGAAAATTATTTTACTTTAACTTTTATACCTATTGATGTGAAATTATGTGATTGCAGTTTAAAATAATAAATATTTACCTTTTGGAACGTTCATAATAACATTGGGCCTGGTAATAGCTGGCTTTACATCCCTAAATTATTAAATTCATTATTAGATTTTCATTTAACATATCATGTTAAAACTTGGATAGAACCATAGATACAGATGGCCTAGACAACATTCATAAGATTTTAAAATTGGTATAATTTACCATGTAGAGGGCCTGAAATATCTTCTAAAACTATGAGGGAGGATTAGATGCCCATAATAATACCAAAGGCACTTGGCACAAATATTTTTACTTTAATATTTCAACAACAAAACAACTCTATAACTATCTCTGTGCGCCATTGCGACAATCCGTCATGTACCTGTTTTCAAGGGTCTTGTTGATATTGGTATGTCCCTGGGGAGATGTTTCATAATCAAGCACGCTGGGACCAGAACAAACCTTAACATAAATTTATATGATTATTAAATCGTTTCATAGTGGTTTGGCTACAGCAAGGCTATTCAAATGTAAATAAAATTAGCTTAGAAAAAGAAGATTTAAGTGTGTGGTCTTAATTTTCTACGCAATTCGAATAATATAGAAATAGTAATCTAGAAGATTACCTCTTATAGGCATGTGGAGTATATCAATGGCCCATTTCTCATAAACTATTGTAAGCGGATTATATCTTATATTGAAAATAGTTTTTTTGTCCCTAGCCTCAGGGAAAGGGTGGTAATAATCATACTTATTTCATGTTTTGTATCACTGAGAAGAAAAACATAGGTTAAGAGGTGGAGGTTCTTGAAATCATTTTTCTTAATCTCCCTGTAAATAGCCGTAAACCGTAGACCAATAGTTTACAGTCATTTACGAAATCTTACTGGATACACATACAAATATTGTTATAAAGAAATGCCATGATTTTACCTCATTAATAGGTAGAGAGTCTCCAATGTCCAAGCTAAGTCCATTTTCAGCCAAAAATTCCTAAAAACAAAGTAATTTTGTTAAAATTAATCTTTTACAAGCCAAGCTACTTGATAATTCTTAATGGGCCAATTATACTATACGTATGTATGATTAGTCTTTGGTGACATGTTATTTGTGAGCTGGCTATTTAAAAAAAAAGATTTTCTGTATAAATGAGAACTAGTCTAAAGGAAGACTTTGATTTATAGAAGAAATATTATTTACTTTGTTGTTTTTTTCTCTGATCGATGGGTATCTGCTTTTTAATTCACTTTGACCGTTTGTCTGTCTGTCCATAACATAAATCTTACCTCCATATTCATAACCTGCAGATCGGAGCTGGTTGATCTTGCTCTTTCTTTTGGAGATCCCTAAAAAATAAATAGTTACATACTCGTTTTATAGTAATTAAAAAAATCCGTGATCATTATATAAAGCCTTTTAGGCTAGTGAATAAAAAAAAATCAATTTTAACAGGGATCTGAAGGTATAAGAAATGTACGATAAATTAATGTTTCACCCAATTATTATCAACAAAATTATCTTTTCTGTGTATAATGTACAACATTAAAATTATTGGTGGAAAATATTGGACACTGTTGGTTTGTACTATCTAGAATTGGTACAAATCACAGGTAGGGGGGGGGGGCATTTATTTGACTGTAAATTATACAGGTACACAAACTTTTCAACCAATAATTTTTAAAAATATACAAATATATTATTAAAGTATGTACCTGGATGTTGATGCCTGCAAAGCCAGGACTCATTCCCGACGACACTCCATATCCAGACGCGTCGCCGCTGTTTCTTTCGCCACTGCCGCTCGGACCCGCCGCTCCCTCGTCCGCGCTGCTGTCGAGATCGAGCCCCAGATCGAGGGAGATTTGTTTGTCCCATAGCTTGGGGCCCAGGTAGGCAGAGCTGGGGTCGTTCACTTTGATGATGGTCTTGCCATCTGTATCCTTGGACAGGTGCTGCTTCTCTGTACCCTAAATATATAAAAACTGTTTAAAGAGGATTCTTGTTACAATAAGGAATGATCTTCAAAGCGTAAAAACTCTATTATCAATATCAGAAAGTTCATACATACGTCCATCCTATTAAATAAATGAACATTACCAATGATAGGCAATATACATTTAAATTGACCAATTTTTAAGACCGTATGACGTCATTTTTTGGGCACGATCATGAAATTCCATGAAGGGCATCCGTTATTTTTAAATAAGTTGTTTGATTTGCTTTTTTAAATGATAAAACTCTCCAATAAATTTTATCGTTTGCTTTATCATTCAGCTTTGCTTTTATAGATGATGTCATCCTTGTTTTCCATGATTTAGTTTACCTTTTGGTTGGAGTTAAGAACGCTGACATTGAAGAGGTCAACCTTCTCCAAGATATCTCTGTACACATTAAAGTTATCATCTTTTGTATCACGAAGTTTTACTAAGAACGCCCATCACCGAGTCAGGAAAAAAAATCAATATCGCGACTATTTTACTATTTTATACTTATTAGATTTATATTATGAAAATTAATCTAATACATCCTATTATATAAGGTAGTAAGCTTTTTTGCCTGTAGCGAAGGATCTCGCTGAACGCTGAACCGATATATTTAGGTCCAGGAAAGGCATATAACTATTTTGGGTAATGGTAATTCCACTACCTGTTTTTCTTCTTCTTAAAACTAAAATTGAAAATGAAGGCTCGACTTCCTAAAATGTCCCCAGGTGCCTCTAGGAGCACAGCACTAAGTATATTATGTAATAAAGAATATTAGTAAAATCATTAGGTAGTATGAAATGAAATTAATTTAAAACAGATAATCAGATTTTGTTTATTTAGGTAATTATTGGCAAAAAAATTTTCTTTAGAACAAAAATATTATGTTTTACGTAATTAATATAACAATAACAATTGTTCAAAATCCAATTTTAAAATTTTCCAGTAAAAAATAATCAATTTGATAATATAGAACAAAAATAAGAAGTTTTATAATATTTCTCTTTCTTTGTAAATAATACAAAGTTGATTATGATATAAAGAAGAATAAGAAATATATAATTTTAAAAGCTTTCATATAAAAATTCTATTTTAGACTTTTTTTGTGTTACATTTTACAATACAGTATCTTGAAAGCCAGGGATCTAAAGGGATAAGACAATAGCCGATAATTTTATGTGTATCTCCAAAGCACAAAATTACCCCTTCTGTAGATTACAATAGGTAGTTGAAATGTTTCGACACTTAACTAAATGAACCAACCAATCAAATTTCTATATAAGCCCCCAAAGTTGTTAAGCCAACGAAAAGGAAAAAATATTTGCTTTCAAACCCTTTGAATTCACGACCTTTTGTTTGGAAGTCCTATCTGTAAATGACAATGGGTTTAGCCTTATAACGGGCCAAGGCATTATGTCACGTGTTAGATATAGCACGAACCCTACCGTCGTTGGTATGGCGCGATGAGGTCCAGACTCGAACCCGAAACCTCCCAGACAGTAATTACGCTATTGTCACGAGTGGTCGATGAAATTTTTTTTTAATTGAATATGTCATATAAAAGTTAAAAATAGAGTAGCTGCAATTAAATACAGAAATTTCCAACTTTTTTTATTAATAAATGATGTAAGGTTTAATTCGAAATAAAGATGAAAAAATGTGTCTCATTAAAAAGGAGGCCCACATAAGGGACAACAAAATAACACTAGAATGTCAAACTAGAAAAAAAAATGTTTAAAATGTCAAAGTCAAAGACATAAGGATAACCTTTCCCGAAAAGTTACATCAATAACCATTTTAAAAACTTTACTGTACATAATACTGTAAACTCCAAAGGACTATTTTAGGTTCCAGGACAAACGCAGGAGTCCCAAACGTTGGAGTGGACAAACGCAGGAGTGTTGAAATATTAATTTTATTAAGTATTTCTATACAGATTAGGTTAGGTTAAGATATGAATGAACAAAAAAGCTCCCCGCAGGGGTTAGGCATTTAAAAAACCTACAAGATGGTCTAAAAATGGTTAGGTTAGGTTAAGTGTCCACTCCGACGTTTGGGACTTCTGTGTTTGTCGTAGGACAATATTTTATTTTTAAAGTCCTTAAATTAACTATTATAAAGACTGGCCCAAAATAAAGGATAGGTTTTGCTTAATATACATCAGTAAAATATAGAGGTTTTTATTCCGTCTAATTATCTCTACTTTTTTCTACCATAATCTGAGATAATTGAATATTATAAAACCATCGTTTTTACAAAACAATTTCTGTAAGAGTTATCTTTTAATTCAAATTTTCAAATATCGCAGCGTAATTGGAAGCTAGAGGTAGATGGTTCGAATCTTAGCATAAATTAGCTACGTCAGATTCGAGATAGTAATGGGGAAATCCTTATCCTATGATAAGGTCAAAATTGTTTTCAAATTAAGATGTTAGAGTCATGTACAGCTAGCCTATCATAGGTTTATATAAAAATTACATTTTTAGTTATTTATTTTTTTGTAGTAATATTGTCGCACTTAGCCTCTCTTTAGTACAAATATATCCGCATTTCTTAACAGCAAATACACCACTATTTGCTCTGAGCATATATTTTTTTAAATAGTGGCGCTTTGTTGCATCCCATCTAAAAATATTATTTTGTAAAATTGGTTTAGGTTAGGTTAGTTTAAGTAAGACTTAAAAATAGCATACTTTGGCTATTACTTAAAGCATAGGTATATTATTTTGTTTTGTTTAAAAGATAAAAGCTAAGTGTTTTGTTGTTTTTATGTAAGAAAAACGTTTGTATTTCTAAGTATTAAATACTGTACATAATTCTACAATCCTAACAGAGAAATAGTATTAGGTAAAATGCTTCAAGAGTTTTATTTGTATCGTATTATAGACAGCTTTCCAGGGCCCTTCAGAGCAAAAATTATAGGCTTGATTTTTGCTATATATGATTTTTCAGTATGGCTCACGACCGATTATAATCAAGCGGATATTTATCAAAGCTTTACTGAAAATCTATTATGTTTTTTTTTTTAACTTTATAAATCTTTATATAAAAGGTCAGATAGATATTATTTAAACACTAGATATTTCTCCACTAAGAAAATACCTCCTTTATCCCTGAAAAGTTTAGCTTAAAGGCATGTTTCAGGGTTAAATGGATAATATAAGTTTTTAATAATTTACAACTCCCCCCCCCCCAAAAAAAAATATCTTTCACCAAAATATTCATGCATAGACATTGTATGTGTGGGAATTAATTTTCCATTCAATGGCCCTTCCCTTAATCCCTGACAGAGAATATATGTATAATAGTGTAGACTGTAGTAGATAAAGTCTCCGCCTCACGTTTCCAAATGGCACGTGAATCTCTAGGCATGTTACGTCAATGTACAGTATTAAATAAATTGTACAAGAAACAAGGATGATAACATCTATAAAAGCGAAGCACGGAAACAAAGGAAACTTGTATAGTATCAGAATTTTAAAAAATCAGAATATAAAAGTAAAAGAGTAGAAGAAAATTTGTAATTAAATTTGTTGAAAATCTGCTTGATACAGGATAATGTTTATGGACATACTTACATTTTTAGTACTTGATTATAGAGTTGCTTCGCTTATCATATTTTACTTTGTTTTCCCAGGAATCTATATACCAAAAATCAGATCAAACGGATAATTAGATCACATAAAATTTTTTTGTTGAAAAAGTAGAAAAATCAACATGTTTAAAATGGACGTACGGACATTCTGGTAATGATTATAGAGTTGATACGCTTTCTAAATCGTACCAAACTACTACAGGAATGACCATGCAAAGTTTGGAATCGATAGGACAATTCTAACATGCCTAAATTAACGAAAAAAAGCTATCTATCTCGGACGGACGGACGGACGTACGGACCGACCCTAATTATAGAAAAGCTTCGCTTTTAAAAAGCAAATTCACTATTGTTTTATATTTGTAACAGCGCTACTCTATAGCGCTTGGGTATGGCCGTACGTACGCCTGTCTCATCCTAAGGGATAAGAAGTTTGACGATGAATTGATATACATTATACTTCCCGATGATCATAAACAAAATTACTCTTAGGTATATTATCAATTAATTGGTTGAAAAGTTTGAACATAAATGGTTTAGAACCAACCAACGAATACTTAATAAAAAAAACACCCAAAATTCGAGGCAACGAATAGGAAAAAGTCGTTATAAAACTTTGGGTACCAGTGTAATTTACAGTCCAATGTCCCCTCAATCCCTATTTTTATTCTACTACAAGTAATTTTGACCTTGGCCTCTAGAGGCTACTCCCCTAGAGGTGAGGAGGGGATTCCCAATTGTCTTATATTTTGTTTGATAAAGTGAAGATAATTTTACCCATTACTACCTACATTTTAAATGTGAAGCTACTTTAAAATCTTTTGGTATATCTTTGACTTATTTAGTCTGTAATTTACACAATACCATTTTTCTAGACATCTAGTAATACTTTCATTAGGTTTTAATTTCTATCATTGTTACTAGCAGCTACGCCCCTAGAGGTCTCTAAGGACACTGGGAAAAGAAGGGGAAAATCGACCCTCCACATGATTTTTTTATATATGGGGGAGGGTGGGGATGTACTTTGGGGCGATTGATCTTAGAAGGGTGGTGGAAACCAGGGGTTAGCGATATCCTTCACTAAATACACACAGGCAGAATTAGTACTTTCTGTACTTAAAAACGTACATGAAAATCATATCAAATACAATATTCCACTCAGGTTAGTGAAGGACATAAAAGTGGCGTCCACAGGATTTTATCAACGGGTAGGTACACGAAGCACACCCGTAAATTTTTACACCCTCCTTCCATCCAAATCAAGTGGGGTGTAAGGAAGTGTGTACGAACCTAGTAATAGTGTCTAACTTTTTATCTTTGTGACGTAACAAAAATCAAAGGATGAGAGGGGAGGTGGGAAAGGAAACCCCTAAAAAAGATATGGATTTTTGTTACGTCACAAAGATAAAAAGTTAGACACTATAACTAGGTTCGTCAAAAGTAATAAAAAGCATAATTTCATTGGTAAATAAACGCGCAAATTTACATTACGCTAATTAAAATTTCACATAACAACCCCCCAAGAAAAGAACTGAACCCTCATCAAGCATTTAATTACTATTACTTTATTCACAAGTTTTTTAGTGGTAGTAGTAAAATCCTTTGCACGCACCTACCTACTGTAGTAGCTATATAATTTTATTTATTTCAAATTTATCTTTCTAACAAATATATTTCTATCTTTAATTTTATGGGTCATTGATTTATATTAAGTGAGGTTAGATTTAGCACTTGATTAGCGTATTGGGCTAATAATTTTAAGGATAATCATAATATATAAAATAAACAATAACTAATCCGGTTAATAAATAGATGATAACTTTCCTAATAGTCATGCCTTGGGTATGGCCGTTCCAAACCGCCTCTGCCATTCTACCTTTATGATTTGTTAAACCTTTGTCTTTATGTAACTTGTGAAAAATTCACAATTTTTTTGTATTGATAACTTATTTATTTATAAATGTAATATAACTGTTTATAAATATCTAACAGAGACAAATTCTCTAGATTTTTCTCTTTCTCTCTCTTTCACGAACCTGAATAAACTAAGCGCTTAAATAACACACAACATGGGGGTGTCAAAATTCCTAGTACTAATCCGTAAATAAGTTTACCAGTTACGGATTAAAAATATGTTTAAACACTTCAAGAAGTTGATATATTTGGATTTTTGGATGCTGTTAACACCGTCTACATTAAAAAAGGTAGTAATTATATCCTTGCAAGGACTGAATACCAGGGACGAACAAGCTTTTTATTTTGAATTAGGTAAAATGTGGGGTTTCAAAGATTTGAGAGGGGTAATGTTATGTATTGTTAAAAAATGTGGGGGGGTATATGATGGTTTTTAAAGTTTGAGGGGGATAAACACATCTTTATTCTCACCCTTGGATGTCTATGATCAATACCCCTCCCCCTTTTAATATTCTCTGGGTATTATGCATTTTTACCTACACCATTTTAGTTTGTTTTACTTTTACCTCCCTTTAAATATTTGTTTTATATGAATTTGAATATTACTCAAACCTTTTACCATAGACGTCCAAGGGGGGGGGGGGGTAATGGGCACCCCCAAACATTTAGGAGGGGGTTTTTACCCCTCCAAACAATTTTGGGGGGGTAAAATTTAAATTACCCCCCCCAAAAAAAATTTTACCCGGGGGTAAATTTTGGGGGGGGTAAACAAAATTTACCCCTGCCAACAGATTACCCCCCCCCCCAAGCAAATTTTATCCCCAGGGTAAAAATTTTGAGGGGGGTAAAAAAAATTTGCTGCGCGCTTCGCATGCCATTTTATCCCCCCAAAACCAAATTACCCCCCCCTAAAAAAATGTTTACCCCCCCAAAATAAAAAGCTTGGACGTCTATGCCTTTTACAGCTTAAATTTTTAATGTATTTTACATTTTTGCATTTTCATGAAGTGTACCTGTACACTAAATCTTCGTTTTTCAAAAGACTTAGATTTTTTTATTTTGGATGCAATTTTTAAATTTTTTAATGACTAAGCTGTTTTAAAATGCAATTATTTTTCTTCTCTTTAGTATTATATAAATGAAATTATTTTTTAAATTTTTTAAATATATTAAAATCACATTTTTTGATAAAATAAAGCATATGTCTAAAAAATATCTTTTTTTTTAAATTTGTTCTGTAATCAAAATATAATTATTCATTTTTAAAATATGATTAACTAAAAAAGATTTGTGAGTGTTCGAGTGATTTTCTTTCTTCTGTAAAACCACAATATAAGTAAAATATTAGTAGCTCTGACACCCGTATTGACATAACACACACACATAGAACGCACTTTCCGTCAGTGCTGTAACACACAAACTTTTGTAATTTTGATGCTTACGCAACTTGTATCTAGTAAGACGACATTATTATATCACAATCAGCTGTTTTAATATTTACAAAATTAAATTATACAAGTTCAAAACAAACATTTCTAATTTGTTGTGGTTTGTTCAATTTAATTGTGTCATTTCAAGAGGCAAGTGTGTTTGATTCTGTTTAATGAAAAAAACTTATAACAAATAATAATACATTTGCTTGAATCTAAATTTACAACTTATTTATATTCTAACCTATCTAATTCACAATAATATATATATATATGTTTTTATACATTTATTTGGATTTAACCAGTTATATTTATTGCATTTTGTTGACCTGTTTTAAATCATATGATTTCCAATTGTCTTTAGATTTTTTTCTCAAATTATTAATTTAATTTATAATTGTTATTTTCTATACTTTAATAATCTCATTGTCTATTTGTTTTAGAGGAATAAAGCTGACATTTTAGAGTTTCAGAAGTCGAAGGAAAAGATGGTTATTGAGAATAATATAAGTGGTACAGAGAGGGCAACCTTTGGTATGTCCTGATTCTGGTTTCCAGAGGTAATTTTATCTCATTCTCCCCCCCCCCCCAAAAAAAAAAAAGAAAAGTAATGTTAGGGGTATCGCTCTTTTTCATTAAACTTAAAAATGTATATTTCTTTTTAAAATAGGAAAGAATTTGCCTAAGACTATTGTTTTCACTATATGATCTATCAGACAGACATGCATCATATAACTTTTTGCTTGGATTATCCTTACATCATATATACCTATGTATTTAATCATCCTTGTTTTAGGCCCAATTTGGATGTGTGAGGGGTGTTCTTCGCACTAAAGTTGGGTTCTCTGGAGGTTCTACTCCTAGTCCTACATATAGAACTATAGGTATGTACACATAGAATAATATACAGAGGTATAGATAGGTACTGTACACTAGAGTTAGGTTCTCTGGAGGTTCTATTATAGGTAGGTACACATAGAATAATATATAGAGTCGTAGTTAGGTACTGTACATTAGAGTTAGGTTCTCTGGAGGTTCCACTCCTAGTCCTACTTATAGAACTATAGGTAGGTATACACAGAATAATATATAGAGGTGTAGTTAGGTACTGTACATAAGACTTATGTTCTCTGGAGGTTCTACTCCTAGTCCTACTTATAGAACTATAGGTAGGTATACACAGAATAATATATAGAGGTGTAGTTAGGTACTGTACATAAGACTTATGTTCTCTGGAGGTTCAACCCCTAGTCCTACTTATAGAACTATAGGTAGGTACACATAGAATAATATTTAGAGGCGTAGTTAGGTTCTGTACACTAGAATTATGTTCTCTGGAGGTTCTACTCCTAGTCCTACTTATAGAACTATAGGTAGGTATACACAGAATAATATATAGAAGTGTAGTTAGGTACTGTACATAAGACTTATGTTCTCTGGAGGTTCTACTCCTAGTCCTACTTATAGAACTATAGGTAGGTATACACAGAATAATATATAGAGGTGTAGTTAGGTACTGTACATAAGACTTATGTTCTCTGGAGGTTCAACCCCTAGTCCTACTTATAGAACTATAGGTAGGTACACATAGAATAATATATAGAGGCGTAGTTAGGTACTGTACATTAGAGTTAGGTTCTCTGGAGGTTCTACTCCTAGTCCTACTTATAGAACTATAGGTAGGTACACATAGAATAATATATAGAGGCGTAGTTAGGTACTGTACATTAGAGTTAGGTTCTCTGGAGGTTCTACTCCTAGTCCTACTTAAAGACTATAGGTAGGTATACACAGAATAATATATAGAGGTGTAGTTAGGTACTGTACATAAGACTTATGTTCTCTGGAGGTTCTACTCCTAGTCCTACTTATAGAACTATAGGTAGGTATACACAGAATAATATATAGAGGTGTAGTTAGGTACTGTACATAAGACTTATGTTCTCTGGAGGTTCTACTTCTAGTCCTACTTATAGAACTATACTTAGGTACACAAAGAATAATATATAGAGGTATAATTAGGTACTGTACACTAGAACTATGTTCTCTGAAGGTTTTACTCCTAGTCCTACATATAGAACTATAGGTAGGTACACATAGAATAATATATAGAGGCGTAGTTAGGTACTGTACATTAGAGTTAGGTTCTCTGGAGGTTCTACTCCTAGTCCTACTTATAGAACTATAGGTAGGTACACATAGAATAATATATAGAGGCGTAGTTAGGTACTGTACACTAGAATTATGTTCTCTGAAGGTTTTACTCCTAGTCCTACATATAGAACTATAGGTAGGTACACATAGAATAATATTTAGAGGTATATTTAGGTACTGTACACTAGAGTTATTTTCTTTGAATGTTCTACTCCTAGTACTACATATAGAACTATAGGTAGGTACACATAGAATAATATTTAGAGGTATATTTAGGTACTGTACACTAGAGTTATTTTCTTTGAATGTTCTACTCCTAGTCCTACATATAGAACTATAGGTAGGTACACATAGTGATAGAACAATTCATAGTGGTGCAGAATGTATATAGGTTAGAACTGCAAACTCTTATTCCTGTAGCAATTCTCAGCAACTCTATAATCGTTACCTGAAAGTCCAGAATGTCCATTATGAACGGTCCTACAAACGCAAGAGTCCCAAACGCAAGAGTCCCAAACGTCAGAGTGGACAAACGTCAGAGTGGGACAAACGTCGGAGTGGACAAACGTCAGAGTGGACATTGCTTAAGTAAAACATCAGAGTCTATGCTATTTTAATTATATGACAAAACTATGACTCTGGCTGCAGCACCCTAGCCTGCCTAGCCGCAGCGCTCGGCCCCCTAGCCTGCCTAGCCGCGGGCGCTCGGCCCCCTAGCCTATAACCTAACCTAACCTAATCATAAAGAAAATGACTCTGGCTGCAGCACTCAGCACCCTGGCCTACCTAGCCGCAGCGCTCGGCCCCCTAGCTTGCCTAGCCGCGGGCGCTCGGCCCCCTAGCCTATAACCTAACCTAACCTAATCATAAAGAAAATGACTCTGGCTGCAGCACTCAGCACCCTGGCCTACCTAGCCGCAGCGCTCGGCCCCCTAGCCTGCCTAGCCGCGGGCGCTCGGCCCCCTAGCCTATAACCTAACCTAACCTAATCATAAAGAAAATGACTCTGGCTGCAGCACTCAGCACCCTGATTATAATGATTATAAAATCGAGACTCATACGTTTTACTTATAAAATGTCCACCCTGACGTTTGTCACAAAAATCCTGCGTTTGTCCACTCTGACGTTTGTCCCACTCTGACGTTTGGGACTCTTGCGTTTGTCCACTCTGATGTTTTTCCACTCTGACGTTTGGGACTCTTACGTTTGTCGTGGAACCTTATGAACTTTAATTCAATTGTTATCTGTTTTATACCAAATTTAAATATGTATTATTTGTCTTATTAATGTTAAATATTCCCCTATGAATATCTCTTTATGTTCGTTTGTCAATCTTGCTTTTAGGAATGTTGTCATCCTTGTTTTAATAACTGGTATCACTATCTATCTTTACAGGAGATCATACCGAGACAGTGGATATAGAGTTTGACCCCAAAATTGTGAGCTACGCAGAACTTTTGAAAATGTTTTGGGAAAATCATGATCCTTCATCCAGGTAGACCTGTTTATGTTAACAGTACCTAATATATAACTTAACAACCTAACCTAAAGTACTAAACTAAATTTATGTTTTCCCTGATTTTATGTTTTTCTCTGCTTATTGATCCTATCAATCTTAATATACAGCTGTTCCCGTCAGTATATGTCAGCAATCTTCTATCATGGAGAGGAACAGAAAAAGTTGGCAGAACTAACTTTTAAACAGGTATAAGTTAATTATAGAGTTGCAATGCTCAATTTAACCTTCGTTTTGACTTATATAACTAGGCAGGTAGGGGACAGTGGAAAGTAAAAACGGCTAAAAGGCTGCTTAAAAGCAGTCTGACCGCTTTGGATCTTTTATACTCAAATATGCTCCATATTGATGGAAATGTTTTCAAAAGTTTCGGCCTTATATCTTTTATAGGAGCCGAGAGAATCAGTTGTGAAAAACAAAAGCTGCTTAAAAGCAGTCTGATCGCTATGGATGATTAAGCTCAACGATGGGAATGTTGAAAAAAATGTTGTATCTTGAATAGGAGCTAAGAAACCTCACTTCGTGACTGAGGGACAAACGGCCGTACGTACGGACATTTTGAATTATAGGGTAGCTTCGCTACTAATAAAGGATTTACTTTTTCTAGGAGTCAGAGAAAAGGAAAGTAAGCACAGTAGTTGAACCTGCAAAAGAATTCTATAATGCGGAGGAGTAAGTTTACTTTATTTTAAATAAGCTTTTCTTTTTTTTGAAATAAATATGAAAAAATTAGTAACTTTTGTAATTTCCCTTTACTTTACCTAGCTTTTATGTCATTTCAACACCCCTTTGATAACTATTCAAATTTTTTAGTTATCATCAGAAGTACATGCTTCAAAAACACCCAGAACTAATGGAATTTTTAGAGTTAAAAAGGTAAGGTATTATTTTTAAAAGCAAAGCTTTTCTGTAATTAGGTTCGGTCCGTCCGTCCGTCCGTAACGGATAGCTTTTTTCGTTAATTGAGGCATGTTAGAATTGTCTTATCGACTTCAAAATTTGCATTATGATTCCTGTAGTAGTTAGGTACGATTTAGAAAGCGTAGCAACTCTATAATCGTTAACATAATGTCCGTACTTTCATTTTAAACATGTTGATTTTTTAATTTTATTAACATTTTTTACGGGATATAATCATCCGATTGATCTGATTTTTGGAGAACTGATTCCTATTACAATAAGGTACAATATTATAAGCGAAGCAGCTCTATATTCAAGTCTTAAAAATGTCAGTATGTCCTTAAACAGAATTCGGTTTTTAAGAATTTTCGCAACTTCACATATAATTTTGTCAAAACATATGTATTTAAATTTTATATATTCAGTTCTGACACTTCACAAGAGTTAATGTTCGTCTATCATACCGTTTCAGAACTTCGCCTTTATGGTTGTTGTCTTTCTTGTTAGAAACTGTATTTTCTTTTAATTGCCAGTAGCTATTGAAACTACCTCCGTTCCTTGTAATTTTTTTATAGCTTTGGTTACCTAGTTCGTTTTTTTATTCTAGTGAAGTAGTGGGTGGTTATTTCAGTTTTATTTTTGCAGTATGGCTACTCTATAATTATATTGGTATGTAATTCTTCCTGTCTCTCAAAAAATACTATTTTATCCATGATAAAAAAGAGAGTATAAAAAAAATTTTAAAAAAGGCTTCTGTTTTTCAAATGTATAATGTTTTATTGCTATATGACTTGATAAATGTTATTATTTAGGGGCCCAGAATTGGTTGATAACTATGTTGCTACAAGACTGAATGGATATATCGCCGGATATGGTACTAAGGTAAAGAATATTTATATTGCACGGGCATGTAACACTTTGTCCCCTATTTGCGGCTTCGCCCCTAGCCTCTAGGGGCTTTTTCTCCAAGAGGTTTGATCTATAGATAGCGGCTACGCCCCAAACGATATTACCTATACATGTTAACAGATTTTGTCAGATTCTTTCTATGTTGCGTTGAAGTCTCTAAGAATATAATAAAAATAGATTATTTTGTGATTTCACATGAGAGGGTGGTGGTACCCTCCCCCAAAATAGTTATAAACCTTCCTGGGACCTATGAGAAGCTACCCTGTTAAGAAGAACGGTATCGGTTCAGCGATTAGCAAGATCCTACGGTATAAACAAACAGACAGACAGACATCGTTATACTTTGTATTATAGATTATTATATTAATGAGATTTGCCCTTAAAAGAATTGCAGTAAAAAGTTTAATCCAAAGGAAAAATTTCTCATCAATATGGTTCCAAATTTGAGTACTTCATCTTGTCAATTATGAAATAGATTTTTATTCTCACAAAAAAGTAACAAGATGGCTGCCTGTCAGTCAGTGTTTCTGTCTGTGTGTCCAAAGGAACTGATATGTTTCTCCTTTACAGTGTAGCATTTCATAGGTTCTGGAGTGTATCACCACCCTTCTAAGATAAATCACCCTTATATCACGACATCCCCACTCCTCCCACCTCAAGTCCCCCTAGAGGCCTCTAGGGGCGTAGAGAAGATTAAAGCAATGCAATAGATTGGTTCAAATTACCCCATTTCTCCTAAAGAAATCTATGTAATGCTCTAAGATCATGACTAACTAACCATTGAGCCAACCAAGTTATGGATACTTATTGCTTCAGGGAATCTTCACATAAAAATAATTTATCCGTCTTCTATCTTTTATAATTGCTTAGTAAATTAGTCAATCTTATTTACCAATAGTGTTACTGACGAAAGCAAGATTCGCTGCTTAAAATCTTTAAAATTTTCATATTAATTTTAATTATAGGAGGATTTTGAGACAGAAAAGAACACACTCAATCTTTCAGAAGACGCGGAACAATATATTCTAGACAATTTTAAATATACGCTAAAACAATATTAATAAAAGAAACGGAAAAAAATCTATTAATTTTTTAAATTTTCTAAAATAACACGACAATAAGCATTTCTATCATTAAATGAAATAATATAAATTTATATACAAAATTAAAGTTTATTTATTTTTATAAGCAAAACCATATTTCTGGTTAAAAGTTCTAATGATAAGATTTGGCATAAGCAATTATTGAAGCCAAATTTTTGATGATTTTATGTTCAATTAATCAGAAATTTATTTTTGTAAAAACATGAAATATAAATTTTAATTATCTAATTTCATTTTTATTTTTGACAAGCGTAGCTGCTCTATAATAACATTATATATTTGTCCACGGCATCACTAAAACGCGGTATTAAAAGATTTGGCTATTTCCCTTAAAATACTTTTCAAGCACTGGACACCCCCTTCCCCTTATTTTTAAAATAAATTAGTAAAAAGTAAGGTTGGATGGTTTTCCTTTGTTTATAACTTTAGGTATTGTTAGGTTATATTGAGAACTTGGAAGCTCCACTGACTTAGGGCACCACAGATAGGCCCCCAAGGGGTTTTGTACAGGAAAAAATTTCCCCCTCTTTTTATTTATCCTTAAATAAAGTAACAGGATCGCATTGTGGCAGTCTGTATATGTCCGTCTAAGAGTATCAAGGAAGCTCGCTAACCGCTAAACTAATATGGTTCTCCTTCACAGTGAAGTTTCTTATAGGTCCTGGGAAGGTCCACCCTCCCAAGAGAATTTAAGTTCATTATTTGAACTTAAAGTGAAGTCTAGTTTTTTAAAAAGGGACAAACCTGTCATAGTCATGAAAGCTTTCGTTGGTAGTTTACCTTATATTGCATCTGGACAATAAACAAACTTTTTAGGGAAGGTTAAGTTAGGTAAAGTCAAGATTTCTAGAACCTTACAGGAAAGGGCCTCGCAGGATTATTATAAATTATCTGTTTTATAAAGTTGAAAATGTTGATGATGCCTATATAGTCCCTTTTGGGACCTAACCCAGCTTATGGTCTAAACTCTAGGTATCTTATACAACCTTAACCCGCGACCGTGACTCAACATGTAGCGCATCCGCTCGTCGTCGGGAAGGTGATAGGTTCGAATCTCGGTCCGACACCGCGCCATAACTAAAGACGTTGAAAATGGTTCCCACTGCTACTATGTCAGACGCGCGACGTAAATAGTTAGAGTGGGGGGAATGCCTTGGCCCAAATCAGGCGCAACTCGTTACCATGCACAGTTGGGACTTCTCAGACAAAGGTCGTGCATCTCGGAGAGTTGGTTGTCTGATGGGCGATTGGACGCTTTACACCGCATTCATAAGCGGAGTATGTTTCAAGGTGCGTGGAGAGAGGTCTAGTTACCTAGTACCCGAAGCGACACCAAGCCCCCTAGAGTCTTTAACATCTTATATAACCTTACTTAAAGGTAAACACTAAAATATGAAGAACTACCCCTGTCTTATTTTAAAAATAAGGATTAGGTTGAATCAGTGCTCGACTAGGTACTTTAAGGGAAACCGCAGAGTGAGAAGAGATTGACAGACCAATCATCCGAATCTTCCCACTAATGTTTACAAACAAAAAATTTTCTTTTTTGAATTGCCCTTTAATTAATACTGTTTTTATATACATTTTGATCAATATAAATTGGGTTTGGTTTGTCTTCAGTTCTTACAAGCTTCCCTTCTGAGTAGAATCCTATCACACTCTCTCCACCTTGATTATGGTTATGTATTTGGGTATCTATTATATGATTTGGTAGTGTAAAATTGTGAATACAATTTTTGAGATATTTACTTTTGTTTGGGAATAATGGGATGAGGCAATAAACGAAAAATATTTCTTTTACCTGATAAACAAAACTTTTTATAATTTTAACCTGCCAAAGTCAAAAAAGTCTTATATTTTAACAGTATGTGTATATCGAAGAATCTTATTGACCGAATTGAGCAATAAAGTAATCCTTTACAGAAAAGCTTCTCTTATGTCCAATGATGGTTTTAAAACCATTTTGGGGAACGGTACCTCCACCCTACCAAGAGAAATTTATTCCTTTTTATTTTTAAAGCTAAAATGTAAAGAGAAGGTTCTACACCTCCGTTCTCTCGTGCCTCTAGGAGCGTATTAATTATATAAAACATAAACCAAACCTGGATATATAAAAACTCCTGCTCCATCTTTTTGTCCCTAAATATAAAATGATTTTGTTAAAGATGCCATAATCAGGTGAAGGCTAGTTTAAAACTATTAAGCTCTGTTTTGAAACGATTATTTAAGTTTAGGGAAAGTTTATAAATATTTCAGTGTATGGTAAATCCACCCTACCAAGAGAAATCTCCTATGAAAAATAATTAACCCTCCTAAGAAAAAAATGTTTACCTTAGACCATCCTCCGAGGTAAATTGTCCTGAATTTCTTGGAGTAGGAAACAGATATTCCAGAGCCATCAAGCTTTCCATCTTATCATAAACACTCTTATTTTTCAGATCCTTAAAGAATTTCTACATTTGGGGTCAGTTCGTCCATTGCTAATGGATAGATCTATTCGTCAATTGGACATGAAAGGTCCTTTTTATTTTAAACTTTCCCTGGTTATTCCTCCTAAAGTAAGGAACTAAGGGGGGGGGGGGAGGGAGTTCTGACACATTTGCGTAAACCTGGTATATAGGCTTTATCTTTGGACTGAAAGGATAGGTTATATGATGAATTTTTCCAAGTTTTAAGATTTTTTAGATAGGCATCCAGGTTCCGGAGCTCCAGGCCTCTCTAGGTGGTCTCTAAACAGGTAAATAATGAAGAAAATTTTTTTTCTCAAGAGTTAGAGGTCAACTTATAAAACAAATATGCATCTTTTTGAATGTTATTCACATATTTGAAGAAAAAACATGCCTATTTTGTTTTGTAAGCTGACCTTTAACTCTTAAAAATATTTTTTTTTCATTTTTACCTGTACAGAGACCACCTGGAGGCCTGGAGCTCCGGAACCAGGAGGCATATCCAAAAAATCTTAAGACTTAGAAAAATTCATCATATAAGAATGATTTTATCTTTAATAAACTATCCTCTCAGTCCAAAGATAAAGCCTATATACCAGGTTTACGCAAATGTGTCAGAACTTCCTCTCCCCCCCCCCCCCTCTTAGATATCATAGCAAACATAACATTATTGTCAGAAAGTGCAAATTTACTTTCTCCAAGTTGCTTCTGGCATATAGAGTGTTCCTTTGAATTGTCCAATAAAAGTATTGTATGCATGCTGTCTCAGATGTCCAAATCCATGCTGCTTGTCATACCTCCATTTACCTGTAACAACCTGGCTTAAATTATCAATGGCAAAGATTTCTTATACCTCAACCTACAGTTTTAGTTATTATCTCTAGCAATACAGCTTTGGTAGCCTGTACTAGTTGTTCTAGAGATATATAGCATACAGACACAGTATTTAGTACCTTATCATTTACCCTGTATGTGTAAGACTGGTGTTCATAACCTGTTGAGGTCAGGTCCATCACCAAGGATAAATCAAGTCTAAATACCAGTGTATTAGGTTAGTAATACCAACCCCTTGATTACACGACCTTTGCCTGAAGTCCTATTGTGCATGGTAATTTATGGGTTAAGACATTCACCTTACGTTTATTATTGATGTCATGCATCTGACATAACATAGGTATTTTTAATGTCTTTACTTTGATGCAGATTGATCTTGAATTAAACTTGATACTTCCAAGAAAGCAAGCTGACATGGCTTTGGGTATGACAGTAGTAAAGTTAATAAAAAGTCATTTTGACCTGAATAGCAAATGCCAGTGATACAATCCTCAGACTCCTTATACTCTCCAAACCCATGTCTCTCCTCCCAACCATCAACAAGCTTCAACTGTCCAAAGTATGTTTCATAATTATCAAATCGTTTTAGTTTCATGTTCTGAGCACATTCTGTAATTTGACTGGTGTCCCAGTTAACACAATCTACCTGTGATTATCCAACTATAGCTTTTTTATTGAGAAATAACTGTTTCTGTTGTGGTTAATTTTAATCATACACTTGCTTGTAGTTGTAACATAATAATTAGTCGTGTCATTGTTATTGCTTTCTATTTAAATAACATTTGCTAAAGTAGGATAATGACCTTGAATTTATCCAGGTAAGTTCTGTATCCAAATCCAGATGGATTAGAGTCAGTAAATGATGAAAAGATTACATCTCCTGACTTTGTAAGCTGTATCCCTTGTACCATTTTCCCACCTTGGAACTTTCCATGTTGATATCCCACATCAGGGATGTAAGTGAGGCCAAAACCATTAAGATCATTGCCCACAAGATCACCGATGACAATAGCATCATCTTGCAGATTTTTAAATCCATAACCATTCAAACATTCAGTTGATATCAAATCCAAATCCCAAAAGCCACTATAATATTGTCATAGATATTCAATACAACTCTTGTTTAACTTAAAAATATTAATTATGTTAACAAAACAAAGGATATAAAAAAAAACTCTTTTAGGGATACATCATTGTTAGATTTTAAAACTAATTTAGTTGAAGTTCTATTTGTAAATAAACCATAATAAAAAAGCACAATATGTTTTAGTCTACTTGTTTGATTGAGCTTAGTATAATTTCACTTATGTCAGCATCTCCCAAGACAAGTGCTATTTGAATTATTTTATTTTAAAGACCTGACAAAGCAAAATACTTCCTAATAAGAAATTTTTAGTGTGAAAATAATTTGCTAACTAACCTTTGTATTGTATGTTGAACTTTATCCCTAGTCTTGAGTCATTGTAATTAACATTTAATTAATTTACTTTTAAGGTATATCAGACAGTCCTGATTGATGTTCCATCTGCATAGGTCATATTGCCACATCCATATCTTTTATTGTGATCCCAGTATCCAATATATCGGCTTCCATTTTCATATCGTAGTTCTCCAAAACCTGTTCTTGTACTGTTCACCCATTCACCAGTGTAAACAGCATTTGCATACACATCTCCTTGACCCAACCCTGTCAATAAGTTTGTGAAATGTGTATAGATAAAGTAAAAAGGCAGAGGACCGTAGTGTGTCAGTAGCCCATTGTGAAGTTATCTTAGCTGCTTTTGCAGAATGCTGACTACTGTCAACTCCATATGTAGCCCCTCAAAATAAGACAGCTGCATTTAAAATAGTTTTTCAGTCTTCAGTTGAACATCTGTGGCTTACTAATGCAATGTGACTGCCTAGCAGTAGTTTAGTTCAGATATTATTTTAATTTTGCAGAATTTATCAAAAAAAGGATGACAACATTTAAAAAACATCTATAAAAACGAACATTTACTCTTGTAGAGTGTCGGAATTGAATATAAAAAATATAAATATACAAGGATGACAACATCCATAAATAGCGAAGCACAAAAAATCGTGGAAGGGAATACGTACAAGCAGATTTAAAGTGTATTTCTTAAAATCAAGAATAGATTTATTGGAGAAAATAAACACGTAACCTTGTTTTATTTTGTATGATGACGACCGTTAAAGTAAATTATATACTAGATGCGCAGAACAATGGGAAAGAATATTTTGATACTGATACAAAAACCTGCTAAAATGCAGTCTGACCGCCATAGTTTCTTTTCTTAAAACGCCAGGAAATTAAACATTATTATTTATAATTTTAATTTCTATAACTCGAAAAATTTTGAAAATCGGATCAAAGATATGGTAAAGAATGTAAAAAATATAAAAATAGCCAAAAACCTGCAAAAAAGGCAGTCTGACCGTCGTTGTTGTTTTCTTCAAACGACAAGAAATTTAATTTTGATATCTATTACAGAAAAAAATTTGAAACTCGGACCATAATCACCAAAGATATGGGGAAAATGTGAAAAATATAAAAATAGCCTAAAACCTGCTAAAAAGCAGTCCGACCGCCATTGATGTTTTTATAGTTAATTGTGCTCCTTAATAATGGGAATGTTGTCAAAAAGTTTCAGCATTCTATCTTTTATAGGAGCTGAGTAGATCCCATTTCTCCCATAGCCTTACGGACGGACGGACAGACAAAGTGAATTATAGAGTAGCTTCGCTACTAATAAATTTTTACAAAATCATACGTAAATTTGTTACAAAACTTTTTAAATACAGAATTCTGTTTAGGGCATACTGACATTTTAGGCCTTGATTATAGACATGCTTGACTTATAATATTGTACCTTATTGTAATAGGAATCAGTACTCCAAAAATCAGATCAATCGGATGATTATATAACATAAACAATTGCGGTTAAAAAAGTTAAAAATCAACATGTTTAAAATGGATGTATGGACATTCTGGTAATGATTATAGAGTTGCTACGCTTTCTAAATCGTACCTAACAACTACAGGATTCATCCAGCAAAGTTTGAAATCAATAGGAAAATTCTAACATGTCTAAATTAACGAAAAAAGCTATCCGTTATGGACGGACAGACCAACCCTAATTATAGAAAAGCTACACTTTTAAAAATAGTATTGAAGACATTTTATCATTTTTATCAATTAACACAACTTTTCCTGGTCCAAACTCATAAGTTCCATTTCCTTCCACAACTCCATTAACAAACTGTCCCACATACCTACTTCCATCAGGCTCCCTAGCTTCACCATGGCCATGGTACATATTGTTGGCAAATTCACCAGTATACACGTGACCATTAGGCTTCTTTAATGTTCCAAATCCATGAAACGCATTATTTTCAAATTGTCCAGTGTATCCATTTCCAGAATTATATACATCTGTGTAGGTACCATTCCCATTCATTTTATCATCTTTCCATTGGCCTTTGTAAGTTGTATAGTCACTAAAGGTAGCCTCACCATATCCATTTCTTTTGCCATTTTCAAAATTCCCAGTATAGTAAAGTCCACCAAAATCCCCGCTTTGTTGAAAGCCAAACCCATGCTTTTCTCCTTCCTTCCATTCACCATAGTAAGCACTTCCGTCTGGGTAAGTGGCATTGCCCTGGCCATGGGGCTCACAGTTCTTTGTATATCCCAGGTACGAGGCGCCACTATTAACATTCTCTAAATAAGTGACCTAAACATCACAAAATTTATTAAATACCAAATATATTTTACCTTTTTATCAAAAATCTAATGTTTTATAAAAATTTAAAGAAAATGGCTTAAAGATTTAAAAACATAGATAAGAAGAGAAGAGAGGGAAATTGAAATAAAACAATGACAGTTAAATTAGTTTCTCTACACCTAAACAGGTTGAATGAAACATATTTATTTTGGTGGAAAGATTGATTTTTGTCCGTCTGATTTTCATGTTTAAAAAACGACATTTTTATACTATTCAAGAATTAAAATTATAGAAAAATATTAGATTATGAACAAAAAAGGTTAACCTGTCTTCTATGTCTGTTCAATAACTTATTTTCTTGTGAATTAGCACTTTTCCAGTTTAATCTTTCATTTGAATGCTTGGTTGATACATGTAAAATGTTTTGAAGCTTCTCAGTGATATCTTTTACATCTGTTGGTAAACTAAACAGTTTGAAATGTTTTAGAAAAAAAGGTAGTAATAAAATGAATTGGATAACAGTAAAACTGAAAAATCCTTTTCTTATCTTGGGAATCCAGTTTATTATATCATTTGTTTCCTATAATTAGTTTTATATCTTTTTAATCTTATGTATACCTTGATATAACTACAAACTGAAAAATAGTTAATGCACACTCTATTTTCCACATATTGTAGAATAATTTTTCATAAGGAAATTTCTTTCAAACAACTCTAACAAGAAAACACTAAAACTAAAATTGAATATTCTGCTGGTTTTCTTTAAATTACGAAGATTCCATGATAGGCATACAAAACGGCTAAATAAAGCATTAGTAAAACTGTTACAATATTACAAGAAATTGCATACTGGAAAGTAGTGTATGACTTTATGAACTGCAATGTATAACTTACCAATCCCAAATCTTATAATTGGCATCAATGGAATCAATAAATAATAATCATATCAATTTGAATCAAAACATAAATTTTTGTTATTTTACATAAACAACTTATAGCAGAAGAAAATATGCAAAGGAGCACAACCAGTTTGACAATAAGTTCCTAACGCCAAACTGCTTATCTATTATTACAGCACAGTCAAAGGCTAATTAAGCTGTGACTTAAGAAAATCACATTAACCTTTGAAACAACTCATTTTCTTCTTGCTTAGATTTTTAAGGGTTGCTCATTCTTTCATCTTTATTTATTGTATTTCGGAAAGTTGTATATAACCACCATGGAAATCGTTGAAAGACCGACCATTTCAGTCGTTTGGAGATTTCTAGTCATTCTTTTAAATATTATGCCCCCTTATAGCACTAAATTAAAATTAGAAACTTGGATTTAAAATCAATTTGGATTGTAAATATGTGTAAACATAGCCATTAGATGGGTTAGGTTTATAAAAGTTGGGTTGGCGTTTGATATACATGATTTAGGTTAGCCTCACTCATTAATCAGGCTCTATAACTCACTTTGTCTGTTAATCCATTAACCATGATTGTCAATTGCTTGGTTATTTATGGAAGAAGTCATCCTTATTTTGTATTTAAGTTCCGGTATCCAATTTTATATGCTTAATTAAAGACACCTATTAGTTATTTAAGAATATTAACTTGTGATAAAAAGATAAATTGTTGTATATGTTGTATAATATTAAATATTTTAATCACATTGCATTCTTTGGTAATAAATAAACTAAATTTGCCCTTCACAATGACCGAAATGGTTCTCCTTTACAACGTAGTTTCTCATAGGTCCTGAGAAGGTTTGTACCAGGGAGTTAGGGAGGGGAATTAATTCAATTTAAGAGTTTTCGCTGAAAAGCAATGAAATCCAGATTTATCAAGAAAATTTGATTAAAATTGAAAAGGGATCATGGTAATATTATTTAGAACAAAATTAGTTCTAAGAAAAAAATCATTTACTTGAAAATTAAATTACCAATACATCACAATGTAGTAAACATTCTGTAATTAGTCACTAGAAAAATCTTGTTTAGAACTTCGTCAACCCTTGTTATATATTTTAAACTGCCATCTAAATTCAAGGGGTTCTTAGATTGTTTAATACAAAAATATCACAGTAGAGTTTCTATACATGAAATGACATTTTCTTGGGAAAAAATATTTGTTAAAAACAGCCATCTAATAACAAATTTTTCTGTCTGTTATATTCAAAACTAACTCAGCTAGTTAGCGGGGCATTGATGCGCTAGTATCCAAAGTCAGTCAGAACCTGCTGAATTTATTTGTACACAAACTACACATTCCCTTTAAGCCAGTACCCAAAGTCTGAGACTCTTAAAAATTGAATATTCGATCCATTGTCCCCTCCCTTACTCCCTGGGTTTGTACCCTCCCAAGAGAAATAGGCCCTAGAAAAAAACCCCATATCGAGCGCAGCTAGATGCCTCTAGTGGCGTAGCCGATACCATTTTTAAAATGTATTTAAAATCGTACTTTAAGTATATATAAAAACATGCGCCTACTACATGATACTTGTTTTCATTTTTTTTTAAATACAGATTTACAATTACATAATTGATTAGAAAATTTAATAGAAAAGGGAACTTAAACTCCCTAGAAGGTCGCAGCCACTAATCTATTAAAATTAAAAACTGCATTTATTATTTTTTTTAAGAAAACTTTATACTTATTCTAGGTATGTCAGAAAATTTAAAGTAAATATTCTAATTTTTGTATGGCAAGCATTCTATGCAATTTAATTCTAATTTCTATCAATTCACACCCGGCCATAAGATTTTCCTGATCTTATTTTTGATAACAAAACTAGAATTTCAATTATCTTTCAATAATGCATTATTCAGACGAAAATGAACTATTTATAAATGATTACGTCCTACGTTAATCTCTTAATTATTCTACAATTAATAAAGTATTGTTATTGCCGCATTTAAGCAATAACTAGGGTATGTCTGTCCCGAGATCTAATTATCCTACCGAAAACAATAACCACCAATAAACATGGTCAAACCTGTGCCGGGCAAACACATTACCTAGATAAATAGAGCAAAACACACAAGAGAGAGAGAGAGAGAGAGAGAGAGAGAGAGAGAGAGAGAGAGAGAGAGAGAGAGAGAGAGAGAGAGAGAGAGAAGAGAGTAAGAGAGAGAGAGTGAGAGAAAGAGAGAGAGAGAGAGAGAGCGAGAGAGAGAGATAGAAAGAGAGAGAGAGAGAGAGAGAGAGAGAGAGAGAGAGAGAGAGAGATAAAGGGAGAATTATATTATTGCTTATTCACTACTAAAATTTTGCCAGACATTAGCTTAATCAAACGGACACTTTTTGTGCATTTTTGCAAATATTTTTGCACTATAAAACTTGCATTTATCAAATTGAATGAAGTTTTGGTGTACTCTGTCTCATTTTAACAATAATCTATAATACAAAGTAGAACGATGTCTGTCTGTCCGTCTGTCTCAAGTTAAGATCTCAGTAACCACTGAACCGATTGGACTCTACTCTTCAGGTAATATACCTACTGGTCCAGTGATGGTTTTAAGTTATTTTCTTGTTGGTGGGACACCCCCCACCCACCCAAAAATAACTAACATAAAAAAAATATGGGTCGACTAACCCCCCACCAAAAAAAAATTCCCCGCCCACCCCCAAATTTTTTTTTACGTTTTATTTAAAATCTAAAACACGAAAAATTAGGTTGATCAAACCTCTTAAGCCTCTTGAGCCCCTAGAGGCTAGGGGCGAATCTGCTAGTTAATATATAAGTACGTCAGAACACAGTAATAGTGTCTGACTGATTATGACGTAACAAAAAAAATTAGCCAATGAGAGGCCGTTATTGACCAATAGTCAAATTTATAGTGGCCTCTCATTGGCTAATTTTTTTTGTTACGTCATAATCAGTCAGACACTATTACTGTGTTCGTACGTCATTATGTCTGTTTGCCCTTCTGTCTGTCAGTAATGCTTCTTTCTTTCCTCCTTAACATTTTATTTTATCCATTTTCTCCTTTTCTTTTATTTTAAAATGCTTCATCCTGTTATACATGTAGAGTAGTAGGCTTTTTTGCCTGTATCTTAAGATCTCAATAACTATTAAATCGGTTGAGTTCTCTATTTTAGGTAAGCTTCACATAGCTCCTGTGCTGGTTATAGGTTATTTTATTTTCATATTTCAGTCTTTGGATTGTTTTAAGCTATTTTTCTAGCCTCTTTGAATATAGAGCCGGTAGATACTAGTGGTGCAGCCACTAGTATCCTATATATTCTTAATAAATGTGCATATGAAGTTAAAATTAATAGAAAATTCACTTATGTTACGCTATGTAAACAGAAAAAAACTTAATTTAAAATCAGCTTAACTTAGAGGATTACTTTCCTTGTTTTAATGTGTTGTTCATGCTACTCTCGTGTGCATAGTATGGGCCAGTGAATTTTTTCCTTCTTGAAAGAATATGAAAGTGGTGCTACAAAAAGGGAAAGAAAAAGCAAAATCTACCCTATAATACATAGTGCATATGTTGGATGAAGAAACATTTTTATAGAGTTTTATCATCTTTATTTTATTTTCAATTAGCGGATGTGCCCCTTTATTTTGAATATATTTTAATCAGTTTCTCTAGTATTGGACGTTATTGTCTTTAATTTCAACATAAAAATAATTTGCAAGAATTGTGTCACTCCCCCAAGATATAATGATAATATGTATATTGAAATCAAACTTGCCTTACAACTAAAATATGGAAGTCAAATCTGCCCCAATAATTAGGATGTCAACAAGAATGACATCAACCAAAAGTAGCGAAGGACGAAAAATCATAGAATGGACAAACAGACAAAGTGAGTTATAGAGTAGAATTTCAGTTAAATTTCAAATAACGTGGACATCTTTTGAAGAAAGACCGACAGACAGACAGACAAAGCAATATATAGATTAGATTCGCAAATGACATAGGAGTAAACATTTCAGCTGTCTATCTCAAATAGAAAATCACATTTCCCCAAAGCGTCACGAACACACAGACGGACGGATAGACAAACAGAATTGTAGAGGAGCCCCAGTACTAAAAAAAAACGTGCTATAATCTATTGGTTGGGCAACGTTGGCAGTTTTAGGTTATGGGAATCATAGTTAATATTATTCCCCATAAAAATAAAACCCCATAACAAAACAATTTCTTCTTGTTGTTCCAAAATAAGCAAAACAAATTTCATGGAAAGCAACATAGAATTTGTGGTGTTTATTTAGCCCATCTAAGTGACGTGCAAAAACTCTGTATTATATAAAGTAGCTAAAGCATTTTGGTGCATTTTCATCCCAATCCTTAAATGCAGTGTAGTAACATGTTAACTTGTTAAGTCTGCAAGCTGTCCAACATTTTCTAAATCTGAGAATTCTTATCTTTTGATAGTATAAATCAATCTTCAGTAGGAAACAGGTCCTTAAAGTGAGCACACATATGTGGATTGTATATTGAGTTGTGTTTCAGTTTTAAAGCCCAGCCCAAGATATTAAATCATTTTAGTTTTAATTATCTTTTCATTTATTGAGTAGATTAAATAAAAGTCTATGTGTGATATTTTTACTGCATATATTTTGAATCAGAGTGCTGTAATAACTGTATATCACCACGGTCCCTAATGTTTAAGTATGTTTGTTTTGATTTAATATACAAGTAGATTTACTGAAGTGGCGTTGATGCTTAAAATCTTTATTAAAAGTACACATTAGGCAAATCTTGTACTTTAAGATCAAAAAAGAGTTTTTAAGGAAAAAATAAACCTCTTATTTGCATGCAATTTTGTAACATGCAATGCAAAAATAATTTATATGATTATGATTTTTAGATTAAAATGGCAAGTTTAAATTTGGATAGAGTTATCAAGATTCAAGATGATTACCAGGGATTAAAGTAAGTTTAACAAACTTAGTGAGTACGCGGCTAGAGAATTTTTGCTTAAAATCAATTTTTTCGCACATTTGTGTTTTGCACTGTAATCTTCTTGGTTATTATTGAGTCTTGCATATTATATAAATATAAATGAAATATATAGATAATATTTGGGTCTAAAAGAATACAATTTTAAATGGGTTTAATTATGTTGATATACTAACCATATTTTCAACAATGATTTAGCTTTAAAAGATATATTATACTCATGCATTATAAGAATTTATAATACAAAACAAAGTCTAAAACCATCTCATGACCTAAGTGAATCTTCGCTGAAAAGAAGAACTCAATCAGTTCAATAGTAATTGAAATCTTTTTTTTATTAACCCATTAGTGCCGAGCGCCACTTTTATGGGCCGATCGAGCTGTAAGTTTTAGGGAAGCTTTATAATGGTCAAAACGGAATTCGTATTTTTTTGTTTTGCTCTAGTGGCGTGCACAGGAAAGTTGCAAAAAAAACCCGGTTCGGCTTGGCCATAAATACCAACCAGGCATTAACACCCGTTTTTGGTGCTTTCCCCCAGTTTTAAAACCCGGTTGACCTGTATAAACCCGGTTATTTTGACCAAAAATCGAAAAATGTAATTTTTGAACGCCAAAAGTGAGATGAACACTTTTTAGAACTTTGATACGATCCGTAATTGAAAACTACACAACCTCATGTAATCTAAAGAGCTACAAGTATAATATGAAGCGATTTATTTCAAATTTCGTGTTTAGCCGGTGATTTTGGGTAAAAAAACCCTGTTTTGTTGTTGTTGTCAAAAAAGATCTATTAGTGAAACCGGGTAATAAAAATTTCAGACTCAAAATGGAAATGCCAAACCGGGCCTATATAGGGCGTAAAAAAACGATAAAAAATCATATAAAAAATAATAATTTAAATAAAACGAATTCACAAATAGATGTACTTGTCAATAAACTTTAGATTTAACGAAAAAAATCAGCGACTTTACTATAAAAACAAAAAAGTTAGATGGGGTATTTTGAATTGTCATGATTTTCAAACTTTGTTGATCTATACCGGCAAACGGAAGTAAGCAAAACTGCCTGCTCCAGGGGGAAATGAAAGCCAGGGTAGTAGAGGGGGGATTCATACTGAGAATGATGCAATTATGAAGCCGGAAACCGTTTTTTTTTACATTTTCTGGCACCGGGTTTTAAAACCCGGTTCGGCACTAATGGGTTAAGCCATAACCTAAGAGAGAGAGAACCGAATATAAAGCAGAATTACAGACAGATGCACAGAATGAAGGACAAACACTTATACAGGGTGCGGCACATAAATCCGGACAAATTCTAATTTTTAAACAAATGAACAGAAAATCGTCAATTTTAAAGATTTTATTGAATTTTAAAAACTGGGAAGCAAATTAGGTATATGACTAGTAGATTATTCAACAAAATCGCCGCCAGCCTCAATCACCGCCTCTACCGGCCTCCTCAACCGCCGGCAGGTCCAGGTCAAAATGTACTTGTCCAAGCTGGCGTAGTTCTCATTGATAGTGGCAATGAGGGAGGTCTTTGTGGTATGGGCACGTCTATTGGTGTATGCTTCAAAGTAGCCCCAGGCCCAAAAGTCCATTGAATTAAGATCAGGCTGCTGGGAGGCCACATTTCCTTAGGAACATGAGTAACCGCCAAATTGACAAAAATCCATGTTTTTGCTCTCATTTGGGCTAGGATTTAGCTACAGTGGACTTTAAGTACTCAAAATGCGTGTCTAAATGAGCTTAAGACACACAAAAAAATTTTGGGTCAAATTTCCAACTCCTTCCCTGTCGGGCCCGACTGTTTGTTATTTCTTAAGGCTCAAAATCATTGAAAAATCGACCTCATTTCGGCTAGTATTGAGCTAAAATGGATTTAAACACGGCAAAATGTGTGTCTCAATGAGCCTAAGACACTCACAAAATTTGGGGTCAAGATTCCAACTCCTTCCCTGTTGGACCCTACGTTTTGTGATTTTGCGCATTAAACCACCGGCGCATTTGGAATCTGCCTTGTTGAACATATGCGCGGCCAGCTTGGTGTACACTAAGAGATATAAGTTTTCCGGAATTTTAATGTAGGGAGTAGATTTGAAATCTGCATCAAATTTTAAGGATTTTTTATAAAATTCGTTTTTTGTATAATTCTTTATCTAAAAGCGGAAATACAAATTAAGTTAATTAATTTTGGCATCTGTGATTGGTGGATTTAAAAAATCTGCGCTCTGATTGGATGTCGTACATCATTCAACCAATTAGAGCGCAGGTAGTTTAAAATCCACCTATCCTATTGGTCAAAATTAATTAACTTAAAATGTATTTTCGCTTTTAGATAAAGAATTTTACAAAAAACGAATTTTATAAAAAATCCTTAAAATTTGATGCAGATTTCAAATCTACTCCCTACATTAAAATTCCGGAAAACTTATATCTCTTAGTGTACACGTCCATCTTCGTCCAAAGATTTTTTTGTGCTAAAAGGTCATTACCTAAGCTTTCTATAGTGGGGTCAAACGTCCTGATTGGAAAGTAGTTTTGACGCTATGGCCGTTTAAAAAATGTCCGGATTTATGTGCCGCACCCTGTATATCATTTATAGTGTAAATTCGTTAGTACCAAAAACAAATTAATTTTTAGGACAGACTTATTTTGTGTTCCCAAGCATTATGAGGACAGCATTGCAAATATTATGATCACCCATGGAACTATTCAAGATAGAATTGAGAAGCTAGCCAGAGACATCTTCTATGATGTTTTCAATGAGGTCAGTAAAAATTTGTTGGTTCTATCCCAGCCTAGAAGTTAGAAGCTATACAAAGTGTCTCAAAATATCAACCGTGTGACGTCAAAAGAATAAGGAGAAGTGTGAAACCCATAAATAAGAGATGGATTTAGACGTATTTCTATGACGTCTGCGGCTGATTTTTTTGATACTTTGTAAAGCTACTAGAAGTTAGGCTTTCCTGAATCCTACTTAAATATTTTAAGTAGCGAAGCTACTCTATAACTTGCAATGTCCGTCTGTCTGTATGTCCGTCTGTCCGTCTGTCTTAGTTTGGGGGAAACGTGATTTTCTCGGCTCCTATAAAAGATAAAAGGCTGAAATTTTCTGACAACATTCCCATTATTAAGGAGCACAATTAACTACAAAACATCAATGGCGGTTGGACCGCTTTTTAGCAGGTTTTAGGCTATTTTTGTATTTTTCACATTTTTGTCCATATCTTTGGTGTTTATGGTCCGATTTCCAAAATTTTTTTCAGTTATAGTATCAAAATTAAATTTTCTGTCGTTTCAAGAAAACAATTATGACGGTCAGACTGCCTTTAAGCAGGTTTTAGGCTATTTTTGTGTTTTTCACATTTTTCTCCATACCTTTGGTGTTTATGGTCCGATTTCCAAAGTTTTTCAGTTATAGATATCAAAATTAAATTTCCTGTCGTTTCAAGAAAACATCAATAGCAGTCAGACTGCCTTTTTGCGGGTTTTTGGCTATTTTTGTATTAAAAACAAAGTTGAAAAGGTTTCGTGATTTTTTCCTAATATATATGTACATGCTTTTGACAACTAATGTCTAAATTCTTATACATATTTTTTATGCTTCGCTACTTATGGATGTTGTCATCCTTGTTTATATTTATATTTATGTAGGGCTAAGGAACCTTCAACTCCTAAGCTAGCCTTATGAAATATTATCTGATAAAGTACGCAAATAAACTCTAAAATGGTAACCATAAATATATTATATGTATCCTGAATTAAATAAATTTTTATGCGTATAGTAAAATAGAAAAAGGACCAATATATGTTTCACAGGCCTGGTAAAGGTCAATAAAACAGAGTAAAACCTTATAACTTTTTAAGTAAGACTCATAACCGGTTTTAATCCAATAGAAATTAATTGGAATCGGAGCTATACCATAAGTTCATTCGATGGAGAATTACTTTTAAAAATTATGAGTTTTAATAGCTATCTTTTTTAAAAATTGCATAGGCATGAGTTTTCATAAAAACTAATCTTGTTTTACTATTCAGGGCAAGGAGCCTCTGCATACCATCTGTGTACTGAAGGGTGGATACAAGTTTTTCTCAGATCTCCTCGACAAGATGAATGGTCTCAACTCTAACCACTCTGATGGTAGCGTTCCGGTAAGAATTTTATTAAAGCTCTTTAGTTTTTTTGTCCATAATATGGACATGTTATAATCGTCCTATCGATTGCAAACCTCGTATTCGAATGAATGTAAATAAATATATCTTGTAATATAAAGAAGTTGTACTATAAATTGGTTGTTCTTTTCAGGGAAACTTTATAAATCTCTTGAGTGGTTTTTGGACTATTTACCAGACATCCCACACACTTCCGGCATAAGATAAGATCTAACATTTACATGAAAAACCAAAATTGAGAGGATGTGACCTTTAAAGTTTTTTTGTGTGTTAGGGGGCTACATACACTCTCAAGGACCGATCTTCTACATAATGAACATTGTCAAAAGTAAAAAAAAAAGTCCTGTCAAGAGGGATGTAAAGGGGTGGACACATTGGTTTGGATTCCACACCTCTTCTGCACGCCTCTGTATGGAACTGAATTTGAAATATTGAAATAAATATTTTGTTGCAGGTGTCCGTAGACTTTATCCGCCTGAAATCCTACGAGAATGATCAATCCTCTGGAGAAATTAAAATTATTGGCCTGGACAACCTAGAAAGTTTGCATGGTAATTAATTAGTTTTTTAGTATGGCTTCGAGAAACTTATTAATATCCGCTGGATTAGAACCGTTTCTCAGTCATAATTAAAATCATGTTTAGCATCGTATTACAGACAATTTTCAAAGAAACTAAAAAATCATAAGATTTAAACAAGTTAAAAAAATGTCAAGTACAGATTACATTATATTTCAGATGGTGTTTTCTTCATAGTGCCTAGTAGAGCACAGCAACCCCCCCCCCCCCAAACTCTACTTATTTAGAAATAGTTTGAAAATAAGGGGTATGGTTAATTTTTTTTCTACTTTTTGTCAGGTTAGGTTAGACTATATTGGCCACTGCACAGTGGGCCAGAATTGGCCAAAACGGTTCAAAATTCAATAACTCGAAAACTATTGGTTTTACAGAAAAAATTGTAAAATATGAAATGTCTATCTATGCAAAAACTAAAAGTTCTCTTATTTGTGTATACTCAGTTTTGGGGGAATTTTCGCGGATTTTTTTTTCAATTACTACTAAACTTCATTTTACAGTTTCAACACCAAAAGAACAATTTCATATTTTTAAATTTTAAGCAACTTTGCTTTTATGTACAATTAACCTCTGACCACTCCTTCATGTGGTTTTGGTGTATTTTTCGCGGATTTTTAAAAAAATTACCACCAAACTTCATTTTACAGTTTTAACACCAAAAGAACAATTTCATGTTTTTAAATTTTAAGCAACTTTGCTTTTATGTACAATTAACCTCTGACCACTCCTTCATGTGGTTTTGGTGTATTTTTCGCGGATTTTTTAAAAAATTACTACCAAACTTCATTTTACAGTTTCAACACCAAAAGAACAATTTCATATTTTTAAATTTTAAGCAACTTTACTATTATGTACAATTCACCTCTAACCACTCCTTCATGTGTTTTTGGTGTATTTTTCGCGGGTTTTTTTAACCTACAGAACTTAATTTCACAATTATTGGTTGAAACGTTTGAACACTCAACTCAATGAAACAACTAATCAAAATTAACTAAAGCCCCCTAAAGTTGAAAAGCCAAGGAATTAGAAAACATTTTTATAAAACTTTGGGGACTTTTGTATTAAACACATTGTCCCCTCTCTCTCTGGAAAAAGCAGTATAGTAGTTTGGGAGGGAGGGGGCATTGGGCTGTTTATTACTGTAGTCCTCAAAGTCTTATAATAACTTTTTCTTATTCATTGACTTGACAACTTTGGGGACTTATTATTAAATTTTGATTGTTTGGTTCTGAAAGTTGAGTGTCCAAACATTTTAACCAATAATTGTAATCTACAGAAGGGGTAATTTTGTGTATCATCATTGGGGAGGTACATCAAATTATTGGCCATTGTCTTATCCCTTTTGACTTCTGAATAGTAGTATAGCAATGCATAAGCAACAATTGTTAAAGGCTAAGCTTTTCTATAATTCCGGTCGTTCTATCCGTTTGTCCGTTCAAAACGTATAGCTCCTTTTAGTAATTGAGACAAGTTATAATTGTCCAATCGATTTCAAACTTTTCATAATAATTCCAACAGTAGGGTACTATCTAAGAATCTTAGTATTCAATGCGTTTTTACTTTATAAAGATGCATGGTTTTCATTCTTGTTCAAGGGCGTGCAAACATTTTTAACTGGGGAGGGGGGAAATACCCAGTTTGAAAAAACTAGACTGAGGAACATTAATAACAAGGATGACAAAATCCATAATAATCAATATAAATATCTCCACAACTTATATTATTAATTTATTTTATCCAGGGATCACAGGGAATAAGACAATGGACGGTATATTGATAATGATAATAAATTAACAAAGTTCGGGGGGAGGGGGAATAGGAATGTTAAATACACAAATACCAAAAGTTTTAAACTTATGCTTATTTATTCGCTGGATTAAAAAATTTGGGTACCTTTATTAAATTTGAGTTCTATAAAAGCTTCTAAATGTTTCAACTAATGGGTAATTTTAATCTACAGAAATGTTAATCTTGTTTGTCTTATCCATTAAGATCCCTGACATATTTAACCAGGTTGAATAACATTATTAATAAGAAATTTGGGACCAAGCAAGTGCAACAAAATTCAATAAATGGTTCTGAGCCAACAAATAATACCACGGAGTTATAAAGCTTTGGGTACCATTATAATTTATGGTTTAATTGTCCCTTCCTCCCTGTGTTTGCTTAAAAAACGTTTAAGTAATGATGCCCAACAAACAGCAACCCCTTCCAACTATACCTAATATGAATGCACTAACTTTGTCTGAAAGTTCCAACTATGCATTGAACTAAGTTGCGCCTATTTATGGGCCAAGGCATTCGCCCTACTCTCACTGTCATGTAGTGTCATGTATCAGACATAGCAGCAGAAGGTAACATTTTAAACGTCATTAGTATAACATGGTGTAACAAGAATCGAACACACAGGTATGCTATCATTTACGCTAATACGACAGGTTTTTAATATAAAGCTTTACAAATGGTAATATTCGTTTGTCCAACCGTTTCAGAGAGCTTCCCTTTATGGATGTTGTCATTCTTGTTAACATAAAATTAGTTATTTTTGCACTATTTCAGGACATAATAAAAGGACGTCAATGCTTTTTTTTTATGGGGAAGGGGGATAAATTAAGGGACTTCATATGTAAGGGTTAGTTTTATGTAGCATCAACACTTATGAATAAACACATACACACACACACACAGAAAGAGAGAATTATAAGAAGAGAGAGAGAGAGAAAAAAAGAGAGAGTGAGAGAGAGAGAGAAAGAGAGAAAGAGAGGGAAAAAGAGAGGGAGAAAGAAAGAGAGATAGAAAGAGAGAGAGAAAGAAAGAGAGAAAGAAAGAGAGAGAGAAAGAGAGAGAGAGAAAGAAAGAGAAAGAAAGAGAGAGAGAGAGAAAGAGCGAGAGAGAGAGAAAGAGAGAGAAAGAGAGAGAATGAGAGAGAGAGTGAGAGAGAGAGAGAGAGAGAGAGAGAGAGAGAGAGAGAGGGAGAGAGAGAGAGAGAGAGGGAGAGAGAGAGAGAGAGGGAGAGAGAAAGAGAGAGAGAGAGAGAGAGAGAGAGAAAATGAGAGTATACAAAATTGTCACATTTACACATATAATATTAGGTTTATTTGAAGAAAAAAATGCGCAACTCAAATTATTAACGTACGTATAAAATTGTAGTTTTCAAAATTCAACCAGCAAATTTTAAAACTTTCTAGAATGCACGGCTGCAAACGGCTGCAGCTAAAATCTTTTCTCCTGGCCTATGAATGAGCTAAATTTTATGAAAGTTAAGATCCTAGACCGGGCAAGTCTGGGCGAAATTTGCTACAAGCTTTGAAAGTTGACCTATGCTTAAAAATAAGCAAAATTGTAGGAATATTTTTTATATAATATTAATTGTTTAAATAACATTTTATTCATTTATTTCTAGTTTTACTTTTATTATCTGATTACAATTGTTGTAACGTTTATCTGAAGCTTGATTTTTCGAAAATCGGCCATCATTAGCCTGAGAAATCTTGAATTGAAGAAGGGTTGGTAGTGGTCAAAAATAACCTTAAAAGAATGCGACCCTACTCTACTTTGTTAGGCACTGGACGCACTCAGAAATACACCTGGACCATGAAAATATCATTTTTAAAAGCCCTAATGTATGTAATTTAGTCATATAAAGAAAAAAATATAAATACTAAGAAAGCAAATACCCCCCCAATTTTTGTATTTTGACACCTGCTGGCCCACTGTGCACTGGGTAGCCACGCAAGGTTGAAGCCATTGGAGACCCACCCCTCTACCATCCTCTAATTTTCACTTCATTTAAAAAATAAGGGAACAGGGTAGTTTGAGGAGTAGTTTATATCTTCTGATCAATGGCATCTATAATCAGTCTTGAAAATCACATTTTTAATTTTAACCAAATTTTAATGAACGGGCGGACAAAGTTAGCTATAGAATAGATGACATTAAAAACTTTGATTTAGGAAAGAATGTGTTGATTGTAGAGGATATTATTGACACTGGCAAAACTATGAAGAAGCTTCTCAACACTCTCAAGTAAATTACTTTCTAAAGTAAATATATTGAACTAGGATGACTATATAAAAAAAAACTAAAATTAACTCCATGTAAATCAACCATAAAATTCCCTAAATTCGGAATTCTTAATTTGACGTACGTTTATCTTAAAACTACGATAGGGTGGAGTATCCGCTAACCTTATTTTTTTCAGGGGGATGGTACACCCCCATCCAACACGCCAATATTTTCAAAAATTCAAATCTTTTCATTTTGTTCTTAAGAAAAAAAGATAATCTTACTTATTATAAAAACTACAAAATTCTGTGCTTACGCTCAGTAGCTTGAAAATATTTTAAAAAAACTTAAGCAATTCTCAAATTATTAAGTTTATAGTTAAGTTATATATGTAAATTCTAAATCCAAAATATTAACAAAATGATTGTATTATTTCAGGAAATACAACCCTAAAAGCGTTAAGGTGAGGTTCTCTTTTTATTAGTAGTGGATCTACTCTATGATTCGCATAGTTCATTTGTCTGTACGAAACGAAATTGGTTTAATGTGATTTTCTCGCCTGCTATTTGATAAAGATTGATTTTTATTTTTATTGTGAAGATTTACTTTTTTTGAAAGAGCATCCAGTATTCAACTCATTTGGTCCGTCGGTTGGTAATTCTTGTTTATTTTTTGTGGATTTTTTTACAGGTTAAAAATTATTGAACATCCCCAACCAAAATTTATATTCACATTCCTCAGTCAAAAGTAAAGAGCGTTCACATGATTTTGGGTTTAAAAGGGGGAGGAAACAATGCCAAGATCCCTTCATTTGAAAATCTTTTAGCCTCTCATGAAAATTTATATAATTTTATCTTAATTTGCCTAGGTTGCTTGTCTGTTGAGAAAGAGAACTCCCCTGAGTGACGGCTATGTACCTGACTACGTGGGTTTCGAGATACCAGATAAATTTGTCATTGGCTACGCTCTTGATTACAATGAATATTTCAGGTATGGGAAATAAGATTACTCGTATTCATTCAAAACCGATTAATATCCGATGGATTAGAACCGGTTCTATTACAAACGAAAAAAAAACTATGTCTAGCATCGTATTATATCCAGTTTTCTCAGATCTAACAAATGGTTTCAGTATTATACTTGCTGAAAGCTGTTTATAACACGATGCGAGAAATAACTTTTTTTTTAAATTGACATTTTGTGTAAGGTTGCGTGATAAAAATCTAAAATATACATATAAAAAATAAATCTTAGGGACGATTTCTCTTGGGAGGGTTGTAGCAAACTGACCCAAAATAGTTAGATAAACCTTTCCAGGACCTAAAAGAAACTACCCTGTTAAGGAGAACCCGATTAAGTTAAGCGGTTAGCGAGATCCTTCTGTACAAACATATAGACAGATAGACATCATGTTACTTTATTATAAGGATAAAATATTGAACCTAAATTGCAATTACGGATATCGAAAGAAAATTACTTATATTTTTTAACATTTACCCAAATACAGACCAAACGTGACTATACTTTCAAAAGTTGAATAGAATTGTGGATTGACCATGTAGCGGGACAAAGTGTCTCAAAAATCAGCCATTCGACGTCATAAAAATGAGTGATTATCCATCTCTTTTATAGGGGTTTTCTTTCATACTTCTCCTTTCAATTCCCTAATTTTTATGACGTCACATGACTATTTTTGTCCCGCTACTTGAGCGTTTACAATACCTTAATGTAATCACTATTATTTCAGAGACTTGTTGCATATCTGTGTCATAGCTCCATCTGGTATAGAAAAATACAAGATGTAATAATTACAGAGAAGCTTCAAAATATTACATTATTTATCACTTTTAACTGTATTATCCCTCAAACTGACAAGTGGACCACAGAAACCCCCACCTTTAAATAGCTTTGTTGAGCTCTTACTCGATGAATATCCACTTATCCTAACCTAACCTAACATAAAAAAAAACGAAAAAGATTAGTGGCCAACTTTCAGTCCGATTAAATTGCAAATTTACTTGTTTATCTTTTATGTTTTTTTCCCGGTATAATTCCCAATCAATATATGGGATCAAAAACAGTTTTGTACCGATAGAAAAAGCGTAAATCGATAAATATTTGTACATGCTATCATTAACCCAAAACCGAAAAAATCATTTTTCATCTTTTAAGTTCAATTATTGTAATTAATGCAATATGTAAAATATTAATGTAATATATTCTAATAAATAACATTTATTATTTTATGGTCAAACGACCTTTTTTAGTAGCGAAGCTGCTCTATGATCTGAAATGTCCGTCTATCCGTCCGTATGTCCGTCTGAAACGTTTTTGGGAAAGGTGATTTTCTCGGCTCCTTTTCAAGATAGATGAAATTTTCAGGCATTAAATAAGTTCCCATTCTTCATATTTTCACCAATTTTCATAAAGATATGTTAATTACTTGGGGTGCTAGATCGATTCTAGATTTTTAAGTTTTTATGATTTTCTAGACGCCTATTCAAGATATACGGCTGAAATAAATTCAGGGATGAAATAAGTTTACATTTTACGTATTTCCACAAAGTTTCATGAAGATTTACATATTCGTTGTGGTGCTAGATAGATTCCTAGATTTTCACATTATAAATGTGAAAGGTTTCGAGACTTTTTTAGTTTAATCTTTTTTTATAACTCTGCTCAATAGTTCGTTTTACCGGAGATGGATCTTTAAATCATTTCAATGGTGCGCTAAATCGGGGTGCGCAGAATTTAAGCCAATCACAGCGGTGCATTTTACGAAATCATTTTACCCGATTTAGCGCACCATTGAAATAATTTAAAGATCCAGCTCGGATGGCTATCTAAAATTTTCTAGCTTCGCTACTTATGGATGTTGTCATCCTTTTTTTCTTATGCCCTGCCACTGCCTGGCGCTAACCCTGCTACTGAGCTACTGGTCTTATTTTTAAAAAATTACCCAATTATGATAATCAGCTTTGTAATCAATAGGAAATTTCAAAATGCCATAATCACATATATGAGTATTCGTTATTAACTGACGGAGCTACGGGCCGACCTTTGAGTATTAAAATGCTTCGCTTTTAAAAATGCACGAATGCTAACGAGGAAAAGAAATACATTGGATGGCAATTAAAGAAACATTTAAATGACAAAAAAATTTCATTAGTGCTGCAGCTTCTCTATAGTTAAAGTCTGTTTGGAATCCCTGTCCCCGGGGCATACAAAACTGTAATTAATCTTATTTTTCATTTTGCTATCCGCGGAAAGATGTCTATGATTCGATAAGATAAATAACCAATCTTTGAAAATACTTAACTTTTTTATCATTTAAACTCATTTTTACTCAATATATCATTAGATTATCTGTAGTATTTCTTAAAAACAGTTTACTGTTCTTTTCAGTTTTCGTCAGAGTATTGTTACTGCGCTACTTAAGAATACAAATGCCCTTGTTTGTGAATGCATAGCATAAAAATTCACATAATGTGGTTTACACTTTTAGAGGAAAAAAAAAAAACTTTGCATTTTGTCACAACAAATGGTATTTTTGCTTTTATTTGGACAATTATTGGTTTCTTCCAGGGAGTAAGGGAGGGGACAATGGATCGAATATTCAATTTTTAGGAGTCTCAGACTTTGGGTACTGGCTTAAAGGGAATGTGCAAGAATTTAGCAGTTTCTGTCTGACTTTGGATACTAGCGCACAGAATGCCGCTAACTCGTTTGTTAGTTTTAAAAATTGCAGACAAGTATCAATAAACTTAATTTGTTATGATGTGGCTGGTTTTAACAATTTTTTTTCTCTCCTGAATATATCATTTCATATAAAAAAAACTTTACTGTGATATTTGTTTTATAAACAATCTAAGAATCCACTTAAATTTTGGGTTATGGGGCTAAGGGTTCCAGGGAGAGTTTTTATAGTTATTAATTACATAATGGTTACGTCAGTCTGATGTGCTGGTAATATAATTTTCAAACGAATGCTTTTTTCATGGAACTTTCTTCTTATTTTATTGTTTTCTGTATTGTATTAACTCTTTCTTTAAAATTTCCTCCATATTATCTGGATTAATCTGGATTTCAAGGTCTTGTAGCAAATACTCTTAAATTGAATTAATTTTCCATTGTCCCCTCCCTGGGTTTCTTCCCTAGTTTCTAGAGACATCCCCCGAAAAGGTCTCAATTTGCCAATGATTTAGAAATTAAAAGAAATAATAATATTTTTGAACGGACCCCCCTTCCTTACCATTATGTTAAACTTTTAAAACACCTTGTTTAGCACCTTTTGTGCCTCCTAACATAAAACCACCAAAAAAAGTTTATTCGTGGTCCACTTTCAGTTTGTGGGAAATTATCAATCTAAGAATATATCGGAAGGTATTTATTACACTAGTCCCCAAAGTTTCATATTCGTTAAATTGACAACTTAGGGGGCTTTCATTGAAATTTTATTGGTTGGTTCATTAAGTTGAGTGTCCAAACGTTTCAACCAAAAATTTATAATCCACAGAATGGGTAATTTTGTTTTTCATCATGGGGGATGTACACCAATTCACCGGCTATTGTCTTATCCCTTTAGATCCCATGAAAATATAGAACATTTTAGGCAAATGATGAGAGTAATTGAATTAAATTTTTGAAATAAATTTCCTTCCCTTTACTCAATTTTACTTAAGTAATTAGACAAAGGTCTTTTCAAACAAAGAAGAAATATTGCATAAATATTAGTAAATCCTAAATTTTGCAATTAATAGATTCTTATATGACTTTTTAATGTACAAATATGAAATATTAAAATCCTTATGTTTATGTGATAAATTCATTGCTTTCCTTAAAGCTGATTATATACAACAGACCTCCCAACCTGTAATTATTGTTGAAATAAATTGAAGATAAGGGGTTGGTGAAGCTTTTTTACTTTATGCTTATTACCTGTTTAAGGGAGCCATAACCCTTCGGGGTAACCATGTATTCAATATAACCTAACTTTACCTAAAATCATACGATAATCTCCCCCCCCCCCCCACTCTCACTGTTTAATTTATTTCAAAAAATGGGTAGGTGGGAGGAGGGTTCTGTGGTTGCTAGAAGAGGGAAGCTGCTCTGCTATTGATATTGTCATCGAGATCATAGCGGACAGACGGACATACAAAGCTCTCTTATATTATGATTGTGGTCCTATTTATGTCCAAAAAGCGTACGAATATAACTTTAACATTTCTGCATAATTTGTCAATTTAGCCACCATATAACAAGGATAATAACTTTAAAAACAAGCGATAATATTTAACCGAAATAGTTGCTAATTATCTTCCTTGTATTGGATATAATGAGATGTATAGATATCCACATATTTTCAATCTTAAAAAGTATTTTTTGCAGACTTTTTCTTGGTGTTGACATTCAAAAAGCTAGCTTAAAACTTGATATAGGCCTATACATTAGATGGTTTTGCTGTATATTGTAATAAGGAGAATGCATATAATAAATGTGACCAATAAGCTTAAAATTAATTTGACAAACTGAATTTCTGGTATGGGTCGGTAGAGTTGCTGCGCTTTCCAAGTTTATCTAACTGTTACAGGAGTTTACATTGTTTGAAATCGATAGGACAAGTCTAGCATGCCTTAATTAACGATAAGAGCTAACCGTTACGGAGAAAGGGACTGACCCTTAAAGTAGAGAGGCTTCGCTTCTAAAAATTATTTTTTAAATGAAAAAATTGTGAAGTAGCTCCGCTTCATACATCATATACGCACTTTTACGCGCACACACACACACACACATATACATATAACATAAAACTATACATACAAACAATTATGAAAATTAATATGTAGGTGTTCATTAAATTCCTCATTTCATTATAACTGCAGAATATTTCAAATTCAAACAACTTAAAATGTTTTTTTTGGGGGGGGGGGGAGTGATTATTTTCTACGGGCTATTTCTTTTGGGAGGGTGGTGGTAACTGGTACCCTCCCTCCAAATAGTTATAAACCTTCCAGGAACCTATTAGAAGCTACCCTGTTAAGGAGAACCCGATCGGTTCAGCGGTTAGCGAGATCCTTTGTTACAAAAAAACAGGCAGACAGACAGACATCGTTCTACTTTGTATTATAGAAGTGGTTCCAAATTTCTAATGATTTTATGATGTGCGGAAATGGATGAACACCATGTATACATGTAAGGATTAAAACATTACATACGCAATAGAATCATATAAAATAGATTGTTCAAATCCAAGTGAAAAGGGACAAAAAATCCACTTTGTAGATATCAACAAACAGGAAGACAACATCCATAAAAGGGACAGGGGTAAACCTGAACATTTCCAAGGAGGGTGGGCGGGGGTTGGGCTCGGGGGGGGGGGGGGGTGTCCGAATACAACCCTGAAAACAAGCCATCGAAAAAGATACTTGGGATCCAGTGTAATTTACAGTCTAAAGTCCTTTCCCTGTGTATTGTGTAAGTATCTTTATTCGCTTTTATTAACCCTGACCCTCCCATCAAAAAAATGCACAAAACCTTGAATAACAACTGATATCATAGGAATGTAGACATGCCATAGATGGGGCTTTTAATCCCTCTATGATTATAATCCAAAACAGATCCACAGACCTACAATTATGTACATACTTCTTTCTAGTATCATAAAGGGATACACTATAAAAAAAAATAATAATTTATTTGTATAAGTAAGTGATGCTGCATTTTATTGCTGGGTGCATTCCCTTAAAATGCCTCAATCAAGCAATGAACGCCCCCCCTCTTCTATTTGGAAAGGTTATAATTGACTTATCAATTCAAATTATAAAGAGTTTAAATTCATGTAATTCATGTAATCTACATATATCTCTGGAATCTGTAAGCAAAAAAAGAAATTAACATAGCATCTATTTGTAGACTAGACTCGGACTTAACATCAAATAATTTTTTTTAGAGTGGATCTATGTATAATTTGAAGCATATGTACCAATAATATTCATTCCTACAATTTTGTCTTAACCAATTTGGTTTCCTTAAATATTCTAATTGTACGCTGTAACGTGCAAGTACATTTTTTATTTCACGGCTCTGAATCCGACGTATTTCCGCTGGTTACAAACCAGTTATGAACTTATTTATATTTTTCTTATAAATATATCCATAATGCCATAATTGCCAATGAGAGTTTTAAAATAATTAAATGGAAATTTTTAAACTTTGCATTTGGCAACAGATCTATAGTATAGATGTATATACAGACTACTACCTCCCTTCACTTTTCAAATACCTCTTTCGTCTGCTTCTAAATAATTTTCTGCTACGTAGCTGTGTTAATATAAGCGATACCATTGGTTGATTTTCAATGACCCAATAGGAAGGTTGCACAAGACGATTGCGATAGGGAGATACAGTTATTTAACCCTATTTCCCTCTAGTGTTTTACTTTAATCATTCGGCAATAAGTTCGTTGAATTAAAAACAAAACAAAAAATGTTAGAAATTATCTGACAGCCCAACTATGTACAATGTAAGTTGCATTTATAGGCATTTTCTGTATGATATGGTTAAGTAACACCCAACAGACAACCAACTCTTTGATTGCACGACCTTTGACTGCAAGACCTAAATGTGCATGGTAGTAAGTTGCGCCTATTTTAGGCCAAGACATTCCCCTACTTTGTGTCTATTAATGTCGCGCATATGACATATGCAGCTGATGGAAACATTTTAAAAATCTTTGTTATGATGCGGAGTTGAGCAGAGGTTCGAACCCGGCTCCTTCCCGACGACGAGCTATGCGCCACGGTCGCGGGTTAATATTCATATTTCTATAACTATGGCGCAAGTAATTGGAATAATTATGGTATTGTTTATTTGCGAATACATGGCCAAGATACTTTAGTATTGAAATTATTCTTGTGCCACAAGCACATGGTTATTACTTACAGGGTGATTCTAACAAAAAACTGTGTTTTAATGTTTTAATTTTTGCTCCAAATTTTCTAGAAAGGAAACAGATTCCATATTAAAATCTATATTTTTTTTAAAATATTTAATTGTATATAAAAAATTAAAGACTAACTTTTGTATCTATTGAAGTTTAAAAGAATGGATTATGGTTCAAAAGTAATTTAAATTGTAAGCCCTCTTATGAGTATTCCTAAGATTCTTTGGCAATATCTGAAAATTTGTATTGTCGCTTCTTCGTATTATAGACAGCTTTCCAATGAAAAAATATTGCACCACAGCCAGTTTTGTTAGACCGAAGGGGCCAAAGGCCCGGGTCTACGTTTTCTGTAAAAAAATTGCCTGCTAATTTACTGTGTAATCAAATAGAATTTTATCGAGTTATGCCCCCCCCCCCCCCCCTTTCCCCTGAAAAAAACACACACAGTTTTTACATCACCCTGTAAACGGTTAGAATTAAAAATGAGGAAAATGTTGTACGGATATTTTTTCTGTCTAATTGGTATCACCTATTCTGCAATAGTGGCTCATGGTAAATTTTATTATTTTTTAATAGCGAAGCTACTGTAAAATTAGGGTCGGTCCGTCGTAACGGTTAGCTCTTTTTGTTAATTTAGAAATGTTAGAATTGTACCATCGATTTCAAACTTTGCATGATGATTCCTATAACAGTTAGGTACGTTATAGAAAGCTTGGCAATTCTCTATAATCGTTAACAGAAAGTCGGTATGTCTATAAAACATGCTGATTTTTAATATTTTGACAACAGTTTTTGAATATGATTATCCTAATAATCCGATTTTTGGAATAATGATTCTTAGGACAACAAGGTACAATATTACAAGCGAGGCATCTCTATGATTAAATCCTAAAATTTAAAGTATATCAATTTGCTGTTTTCTATATTTACGCAAATTCTGACACTGTACAAGAGTTATTGTTCATTTGACATTCTTTCTTATTTTAAAGCTTCGCTTTTAGGGATGTTGTCGTCCTTGTTACGTAAATATTATGACAGGAGGAAAATTGTTGTCAATTTAGGTTGTAATTCCCCTCGCTTTTATTGGTCGGTCTGTTTATCCAGTAGGAGGGGAGGAGATGGGAGATATCCTAACTTTAGCCCGCTTCAGAGTTCACTTTTTTTATAGGACATAAAAATCTGGTATAAGATCCAAATAAAAATTTACCCATATGCATTGTGATGAGCTAATTCTGTGACCTCATATCTGTGTACTGTTTCCTCTTTATCTTGTTGTCTAATATTATATCTTTTTTCTTCTCTTATAGTAGTGAGTATACCTTGTCTTTTTACTTTTTTTAGTCTGTCTTTCAGCATGTAACGCTGTACGGGGAAGAATTGATTTTCTCGGCTGATATTCAAGACAGACTGCCAAACTTTTTTTTTTGAAGATTCTTTATATTATTAAAGTTAAACACTAGAGGGAGAAAGGGTTAAATAACTGTATCTCACCATCGCAACCTCCTTACGCAACCTTTCTATTGGGTCATTGAAAATCAACCAATGGTGTCGCTTAAATTAACACAGCCAAGTAGAAGAAAATAATTTAGAATCAGACAAAAGAGGTCTTTGAAAAATGAAGGGAGGTAGTTGTCTGTACATACATCTATACTATAAATATGTTTTTATACTAAGCCTATTGTATATATAATTTTCTTGATCCGTCAGTGTGTCAGTCACGACTCAAAATGTACTAAAACATATAAAACAAATGTGAAAGGTTTTGTGGTTTTTATATATTTATCCTTGACTTAGGACTAATAAACATATGCTCTTTAAATTTACTTTATTTTTGCTTCGCTACTTTTGAATGTTGTCATCCATGTTCTGCATTAAATTACCATGCCTACGTGAGTATTACCAACAGATTACCGGACCAGGCAAGATATTTACTGAATGGATTCGTAAGAACGATCTTTCTATTAAAATAGACGCATGTCTCAAACTAAAATGGGAGGTCGACCTAACCCCTCCCCCCCCTCCCCGCTAGATGCATTAACCCATTAGTGCCGAACCAGGCATTAAAACCCGGTTCCGAAAACTGGAAAAAAAAACCGGTTTCCGGCTTCATAATTGCATCATTCTCAGTAGGAATCCCCCCTCTACTACCCTGGCTTTCATTTCCCCCTGGAGCAGGCAGTTTAGCTTACTTCCGTTTTCCGGTATAGCTCAACAAAATTTGAAAATCATGAAAATTCAAAATACCCCTTCTAACTTTTTTGTTTTTATAGTAAAGTCGCTGATTTTTTTCGTGAAATCTAATGTTTATTGACAAGTACATCTATTTGTGAATTCGATTTATTCAAATTATTATTTTTTATATGATTTTTTTATCGTTTTTTTACGCCCTATTATGACCCGGTTCGGCTTGGCCATAAATACCCGACAGTTTTAAAACCCGGCTCGGTTTCGGTTTTTATTACCCGGTTTTAACTTTTCAACCAATAAAAATAACAGTTTACGTCATTAGTAAGGGTTTGAGCCACCCTAATAACCCTAGTAATCTCTATAGGTGTCACCCAATAGTTTTATTCTCGTTTTCTGATATGTAACACCCAAATTTTATATGTTCTTTTTTTGTAGTGTGTGTCTTTTAAAACTTCGAGCAACGGGTTTTTTTACCCGAAAACGGCGGCACCTATAGCCGAAACACTAAATTTGAAAAAAATCGCTTCGTATTATACTTGTAGCTCTATAGATTACATGAGGTTGTGTAGTTTTTAATTTTGGATTGTATCAAAGTTCTAAAAAGTGTTCATCTCACTTTTGGCGTTCAAAAATTACATTTTTTGATTTTTGGTCGAAATAACCGGGTTTTTACAGCAAAACCGGGTTTTAACGCCGGCGGAAACCGCCCAAAACGGGTAATAATGCCTGGTTGGTATTTATGGCCGAGCCGAACCGGGTTTTTTTGCAACTTTCCTGTGCACACCACTAGAGCAAAACAAAAAAATACGAATTCCGTTTTGACCATTATAAAGCTTCCCTGAAACTTTCAGCTCGATCGGCCCATAAAAGTGGCGCTCGGCACTAATGGGTTAAGGGGCTAGTTAAAGTAGCTCTGCTTCTTTAAACGATTGAATTACAATTAAATTATGATTAAAACCACAGTCGATTATTTTATTCTTAGTATCGAAGCTACTCTATAATTCACTTTGTATGTCCGTCCGTCCGTCCGTCAGTCAGTCAGCAAGTCCGTACCGCTTGTAAGTGAAGATTCCTATGACATATGCTCATATATTCTATACATTGTTTTTTCCATCTGTCTGTTAATTGGGGTGCTAGATCGATTCCTAGATTTTTATGTTTTTGTAATTTTCTCGACTCCTTTTCAAGACAGAGGACTAAAATTTACAAGGATTATTCTATTTTACATTCTACATATTTTCTCTAAGTTTTATCAAGATTTGTTTATTAATTGGGGTGATAGATCGATTACTAGATTTTTAGGTTTTCATGATTTTCTCTATTCCTATTCAGGATTGACGGCTGAAATTAACAGGGATTGAATATGGTCATATTCTACATATTTCCATCAAGTTTCATTAAAAGTTGTCTATTAATTGCGGTTCTAGATCGATTCCTAGATTTTTAAGTTTTCGTTATTAAAAGGTTGCGTGATTTTAAGGGCTTTGTGATTTCCCTATTTTATCAAGATTAATGATTATTATGATTAATGACAGTGCTCTATAGTATTTTTTTCCCCAAAATTCATTCATAATTTTGAGCTTCCCTACTTATGGATGTTTTCATCCTTGTTAATACACTTTCACTGCATACAATGATTTATGATCGGTAAAGACTTATAATCATACAGTTATGGATATAGAATACTTGGATATATATATTTTGTCAAATTATGTTGCTAATATAGTCCTCAGATATTGTTCAATACGTTCCTTCAGGGTCAGAGAGGGTATGGGGATGAGCCAGCCGGGAGAAACATTTTGTGAGGGTATGCTAGAACTTCTCACAATATCCGTTTCATTCACCAAATTTTGTAATAAACAGCGATTTTCTTTAATTCGGATTGTACAGTGTACATATACATTTCTTGTATTTGTGATCTAACCATGCGGGGCTGCCCAGTACACAATTTAACCTAACTTATTGACTTCTTTTGCAAAATAAAAGGGTAAGTGGGATATCTTTAAAAATTTTGTTAAGTAAGCTGATTATTTTAGCTGCCTATAATCTTTTGTATAATTTTTTTCATAAAGTCTACCTAGAAAAGCAGAGCTTAAACGATAAAGATTATTTGCTATAAACAAAGATACATTGCTTTATGTTAGTATAGTCTTTTGAAAAAGCCTTCTAATTCAAAGTCCTAATTAGCAATATGGCGAAAAAAATGTATTCATAACTGCCTGAAAGTCGAAGTTCTTTCTAAAATTAGTTTAATTGAACCAGGAACTTGTGAAAAAACGATTAGCATAAATTTTTAACCCTTAATGATCGGGCGTTCAGCAAAACCTTAAATGATCTTAAAAGACTTTTATTTGAGCTGAGTCATTTAAAAACAAGGATGACATCATCCATAATAGCGAAGCTTTGAAACGGTAGGACAAAAGGGCATTAAAACTTGTATAGTGTCAGAACTGAATGATCAGAATATAAATGTATAAGAGTCGAAGCAAAATTGTAAGAAAATTTGCTTGATGCAGGATAATGTTTAAGGAAATACTTACATTTTTAGGGCTTAATTATAGAGTTGCTTAGATTATAATATTGTACTTTGTTGTCCCAGGAATCATTATACCGAACATCAGATTAATCGGATAATTAGATCATATAAAATTTGTGCTTAAAAAAAGTGAAAAAAAAACCAACATGTTGAAAATGGACGTCAGACATTCTGGTAACGATTATAGAGTTGCTACGCCTTCTACATTGTACCTAACTACTACAGGGATCACCAAGTAAAATCGATATGACAATTCTAACGTGCCTAAATTAACGAAAAAAAAAAAATTTTATGAGATGTTTATTTAGGGGTAAATTTGAAGCTGTTTATAGTCCCTATAAAAATGACGTCATACAGTGCAAATGACCAATGATATGCCAATACAAAGACTAAATTACCAAAGGCAGGGCAGTAGACATTTTTATTGACCAATGGTAGGCATTTTCATAGGCAACAATTTTTGGCGGATACTTCACAGTATGTGATTCACTGATCATACCCAATGTGTTTCTAATAAAACTATTTTTTACTTTTATGCTGTTGTAAAAATTTGCAGTTCTGATAATTTGATAAATGCGCGGAATGGTATGCACACCAATTGAACTACAATAGTTATAATAAATACATATTTATGAATAATATATAATCGATAAATTATTACTTGGATGTTGCACCAGATTTTCATGTACATTAAAAGTGATACTTGCAACAGGTTAAAATACCGACACCATCTTGTAGTATATGGGTTTAAGGAGAGCTACACTCCAATAAATATATTAGTCAGCATTGATGTTTAGATTGTGGGATGAATTAAAATAAATAGACAGCTAATCAAGGGCAAACACCATAGGGGGAGCTGTCATAAAAGATTGCAAGCTGCTGCTTGCAATATAACTTGCTAAAATACTAAGGGGCTTAAGTTTAGTTTTGGTTTGATCTTGCTACTGGCAAGGTCTCTTTCCTCGGCTTGAACTAAGTGTTCGCTGAGGGGTTTTATTGCTGCTGGCTTGTAGGTAGGTCAGTAGCGTTCGGTTAAGGCTCATTAATCTCATTACTTGGGGTATAGACTATATAGGTTATAGTCTATTAATCTTAGTACTTTGGGGTTTAGATTATATAGGTTATAATCTATAGGCATAACATATAATTATTCATTGCTATCTATTTGATTAAATACATGATAATAACTTGCTTATAAGGAATAAATAAAGTGATTACAGTGAAAGAATTGGTTTGTCTATGGTAAGATCAGCATTTCTACTCTATAATTAAGGAAGATCTGTCCTACGTCTATACTACAATCTCCTTTACCCCATTACCCCCAATCCTACTGGATAAACGAACTGACCAATAAATGAGAACCATATTAGCAACCTAAATTGACGATTATTTTTCCCGTCAATTTATCCACGTACACTATATCTAATCATATTTATGATCTTAATGATTAACCTTACATAATTGTATGTTGCTTATTTTAAGACATATGGCTTTGGCTATTTATATAACCACTCCCCCCCCCCCAAACCCCTACATACTTTTATATTAATGAATATGTAAGCAACAATGCAAGATTTATTCAAAATTTTAAACTAAACAAGGATGACAACATCCATAAAAGCGAAGCTCTGAAACTGAAGGACAAACGAACACTTGTAGAGTGAAAGAACTGAATAAGCAGATAATTAATGCATAAGTATAAACAAAAGTAAAGGGGTAGTTTCACGAAATGCATTTGAACTTAATTTAGTGAACCGCGTATTTTTTCTTAGTTAATGGGGTAAACTACATTCAAATAGCATATATTTGAAATAAATTCAATTTTCTACCACGTAGTTTTTAAAATATCAAGACCTGAAAATTGTCTTTTTGTGATATATGCAATTTAAAAAGACGATTTTCAAGTCTTGATATTTCAAAAAGTATGTGGTAAAAATTGAAATTTTTTCAAATATATGCCATATAAATGTAGTTTAACCATTTAACCAGGATAAAATATGCGGTTCACTAAATTAAGTTCAAATGCATTTCGTGAAACTACCCCTTTGTTGCAAAAATGCTTAAATACATGATACTGTTTAAGAACATACTTACATTTTAAGACTTGATTATAGAGATGTTTCGTTCATAATATTGCACCTTGTTGTAAAAGTAATCAGTACTCCAAAAATCAGATGAATCGGATAATTTCAACATACAAAAAATTGATGTTTGAAATGAACTTTCTGGTAACGGTTATAGAGTTGCTTCGCTCTCTACGTCGTACCTGACTGTTCTAGGAATCATTATGCAAAGTTTGAAATCGATAGAACAATTCTAACATGTTTAAATTAACAAAAAGATCTATCCGTTACGGACTTCCGGACGGACCGACCCTTATTATAGAAAAGCTTCGCTTTAACCGACCCTAATTAGTAATTATAGAAAAGCTTCGCTTTTAAAAATGTGCTCTTAAAGTTTCATGTATATTGTTCTGAGAAATAAGGATGGTAGCATCCATAAAAGTAAAGTTCAATTAATTCGACAGTAGGTAAAACAAAGATAATAGTTATTTCTCGCATCGTATTATAAACGGCTTTCCGCGGATATAGAATGTACAATTATAAGATTAAAACTAGTTTTTTTAGCCACGAGGTGCCGAAGGCACGGGCTAAAAAACTGGTTTTAAACTTAGGATTGTACATTTTTACATTTGTAGAAAGCTGGATATAATACGATGCTAGACATAGTTTTTTTTTGTATGGATGAGAACCGGTTCCTATCCAACGGATTCGAATGAATACGAGAAAAAAAACCAGCACTTGCAGAAACAGAATATATGTCAAAACAAAAATTCAATGAAAATCCGCACAAAACTGATGGAATACAGGATACCATACACCCAAATGCAGAGGCGAATTATACTATCCACACCTCTCCGCAAGAATCCGCAGAGTGTGGCGATAAAATTAAGGCCTATATTTCATGTTTTCATTTACAGTTAAATCCTTCTTTCCCCTTCTTCAGAGATATTTAAGTTTTAAAAAAAAATTAAAATCCTTATCATTAAAATAACAACAACGACTTTTAATTTTCAGGGTTAATATATTGCCTATCAAAAATATTTTATATTGAAATACGATTATTGACAATTAATAAGATGAACTTTTGAAATGAAATAAATTATACACTTATTTTAAATATCCCTGAAAATTTTACCTTACTGAATTTGAAATTTATATCTGTCTGCTAAAATGTCCATAACATTTACATGAATAACTCCCAGTGGTAAAAAAATAATAATATTAATTTGTTGTAATTTATAACAGATTTTTAATGTAATAGCGTACGTATTTGATTTTACACGATATAATCATATGTAAGCATTGGATTTTTTTATTACAGCCATAGCAGCGCCGCATTTTTTTGCGGTAACCAAGACGAAATTTAAATTATCTCCCGCAAACATGTATTCAAATTGCAAATGAAACAAGGATGACAACATCCATAAAAGCGAAGCATTGAAATGGTAGGACAAACGGACATTAACATTTGTATAGTGTCAGAACTAAATGATCAGAATATAAATATAGAAGAGTCAAACCAAAATTGAAAGTAAATTTGTTGAAAAACTGCTAGATACAGGATAATGTTTATGGACATACTTACATTTTTAGGACTTGATTATAGAGTTGCTTCGCTTATAACATTATACTTTGTTGTCCCAGAAATTAATATACCAAAAATCAGATCAATCGGATGATTAAATCACATTAAAATTTGTTGGTAAGAAAGTAAAAAAATCAACATGTTTAAAATGGACGTACGGTCATTCTGGTAATGATTATAGAGTTGCTACGCTTTCTAAATCGTACCTAACTACTAAAGGAATCACCATGCAAAGTTTGAAATCGATAGGACAATTTTAACATGCCTAAATTAACGAAAAAAGCTATCCGTTACGGACGGACGGACCGACCCTAATTATAGAAAAGCTTTGCTTTTAAAAATAGGGCCCAGATGCAGTAGTCAGAAAGGATAGTTTGAATTACCTAGGGTGAATGTTAAAATTTTTATATTTGGGGGGGGGGGGAGATCTAACACTTCTACGTAAATAGTGATTATAGGCTTTGTCTTTAGAGTGAGAGGATAAATTATTTCACAAAAAAAGTTTCCTTTTGGGATGTAGTTTTCCTATTTAAAAAAATTAGGATTTGCCTACAGGTCCAGGTACTGCAGGCCTCCAGGTGAATTCTGGACAGGTAAAAAAATTCAAGCCAGAACAAAACTTATTTAACAAAAGTTGCTACTTTATGGGCAGTATAAACTAATTTGCAGAAAATTTTGAAATCAGGCTCCAGGTTCAGGTACTGCAGGCCTCTAGGTGGATCCTGGACAGGTAAAAACTGAAAATTTTTACTTTTAAAGTCAGAATAAAACTTATTTAACAGAAGTTGCTACTTTATGGGCAGTATGAACTAATTTGAAGAAAATTTTTAAATCAGGCTCCATGTTCAGGTACTGCAGGCCTCTAGGTGGACCCTGGACAGTTACATTCCACTATTTAAGTTAGAAAAATATTTTTTAACAAAAGTTGCTACTTTATGGATGGTATGAACTAACTTGAAGAAAATCTTGAAATCAGGCTCCATGTTCAGTTAATGCAGGCCTCCAGGTGGATCCTGGACAGTAAAAAACTGAAAATTTTTACTATTTTCGTTAGAACAAACCTTATTTTAAAATCTGCTACTTTTTAGCTAGTATTACCTGATAAGCTTAAGATCTATTAGTTATGTTGTGGTTTTAGGCTATTTTCTTGGGGCATGGGACATTTTTTTTTAAATAGGAAAGCTACATCCCAAAAGGAAACTTTTTTGTAAAATAATCTATCCTCTCCCTCTAAAGACAAAGCCTATAATCACTGTTTACGCAAAAGTGTCAGAACTCCCCCCCCCCCTCTTAACACTAATTGAAAGGCCATAATTTATTGAATTAAAATGTGATTATCTTATTATATAAAGTAGTAAGCTTTTTTGTCTGTAGCGAAGAATCTTGCTAATCGCTGCCCCGATATGGTTCTCCTTTACACTGAAGCTTCCGATAGGTCCTGAGGTGGTTTTAGGCTATTATATTTGATAGATAAAGTCTGGGTATGGTGTTAGGCTATTTTTTTGCCTTTATTTATCCTTTAGAATAGAGCCTCTAGATGCTAAGGGCGCAGCTGCTTGTATATATCAAAGAGCGAAGCTTTTTTATCATTATTGAAGCGAGTTTTTCTATAATTAGGGTTGGTCAGTCTGTTCGTCCGGAATGGATAGCTCATTTCGTTAATTATGGCATGTTAGAGTTGTCCTATCAATTTGAAACTTCATATGGTGATTCCTTTCGTAGTAAGGTACAATTTAGAAAGCGTAGCCACACTATATTCAATACCAGAATTTCCGTATGTCCATTTTAAACATGTCGTTTTTTTACTTTTTTAACAACAAATTTGTATGTGATGTTATTATCCGATTTATCTGATTTTTGGAATACTGATTCCTAGGACAACAAAGTACAATTTCATGGATGTTGTAATTCTTGTTTTTTAATGTCCATTTTTGAGGCGTCCAAATAATTACTGTTTGGAGGGAACAGGGGACATAACTCCATCTTTCACACAATTAAAATGAGAGTGCGATCTAAATTTATGATCCTAGTATAGTACTACAATTTTCAAACTTAATATAAATATAGTTTTTAATTGAAATTAAAAGGGTTCAGAAGCTGCGGGTAAGCCTCAGTGAAATCGTCATATTATAACTTTAAAACTAAGCTGGATATCTAAACATGTTTCTTAACAGCCACTCTCCTGGTTAAAATCTTTATTTTGCACACCTGCGGAATTAGAGGTTTGTTTGCGGCTGTCGATCCCTTGAAATTACTATTCTTAGCCCAACATAAGAAAACGATATATTCTATGATAACAGCTGATTAGATAAACAATACTTCCTTTTAATGAAAAAATATGTATTTTTTGCAAAAATCATGTTTTTAAATTTTTAAAAAAGTTATACAGCTTAAAAAATAAAAATAAATAATTTTTATTTTACACCTTTTTTTATTTTGCTGCCTTAATAAGGAAATATTTAATATATTTGAATCGGCTTGATGCAATTTTTTATCTTTTTTTTATGATTATTCAATACATATGAAAAAGTAACATTTAAAAATCTCGCCACAAGAAGATTTAACAAACAAAACATTGATTTTGAGTACGATTTGATTTTTAAGTTTTAGAAAAACTATAGAAATATTCAAAGTTAAGTGTTTGTTTGCATTTTGAAAAATAATTTTGCCCTGTTCTATTTGATTAGAACTTTTTAAACAAACTTCATTTTATAAAAGATTAATATTTTTTAATGTTTTTTAAAACATATTACTTTAGATTGGTTAAAAGTTTATTTTTCTATGTGATTTAGGGGTTGCAATTTTTTTGCAAATTACGTTTTTTGGCTTTTCATTCAAATAAGTTGCACAATTCTGGTTTTTACTGTATAAATTTATTAAATGACTTCAGAAAAACATATTATAATCCTTAGATTTACTTTTTTTTCTAACAATCTGTTTTTTAGGAGACTTTTTATATCGCTGACAAAAATGGCAATATTCTGCAAAAAAATATTTTTTTTGCAAATATAAAGATATGAAAGTATTTAATAAATGGTTAACTTTAATTTTTGTTTTAGCAAAATGCATTACTGTTTCTTATAAGATGAAAATATGGTATCGCGAATATTTCATGCAATTTGAATGCGATTTTATTGCAAAAAGGAGGACATAGGATTTTAGTTTGAACAGATTATGATTCTGGACCCAAAATTATATAGGACTGAAGTTTTACTTTGTTGATTGCTGAAAGTTAAAGTTTCTTGCTCTAGAATTGCTATGTGCATATAGAGATACTTAGCTTATAACACTTTCCTAATCGGCCTATAAATCATCATTCAAAAAAAAATATTCATTGCTTTCTAAATTTTACCTTCTCGTTACAATAAATCATCTTACAAACAGTGGCGTGCGAACCGAAGGGGGCATTTGGGGCAATCGCCCCCCCCCCCCTAGCGACCAAAAGGCCCCCCCCCCCCTGCCCCCCCTAGCCACCGCCCCCCCTGCCCCCCCCTAAATGTTGAAAAATGCCCCATTTTGCCCCCCCCCCCCTGGTCAATAAAAATGCCCCTTTTTGCCCCCTACCCTACAAAAAGCAAAACTATCCCAGTTTCAAAAAAAAAGATCAAGAAATACTCCAAAAAAAATTTTTGGCGCTTCGCGCCAAACAGACAGTTACTATTCATTAAAACTTACAAAATTTTTAAACTAGTGTAGAAATTAGGTTATAATCTTTTTTCACTGAACATAACAAACCAGGTAATAGGAAGTATTTTATTTTGTATAATATAAACTTTTTACCAAAGAAATTTTGTACATCCCAAATGATGATACACAAAATCACAAACCCTTATTTAGATTACAATTAGTGGATGAAATGTATGGAAACTGGACTTAATTAACCAACCAATCAAAATTCCATTAAAGTCCCCAAAGTTGTTGAGCCAACGAATAAGAAAATTTTATATGAAATATTGGGGACTAGTGTAATAAATATCCCAAAAACCCCTCCCTCCCTGCATATTTGAAGAAAAAAATTTGCGCTTCGCGCCCTTCCAAACGGTTTCTGCTTTTTATAACATTGCATTGTATATTGTGTTTTTATTTCTTTAAAAACATGTGTAAAAAACAAATATTTAATCAAAAAGTTATTTTATATAAAAAAGAAACAGCGTTGATATTTATCTAAGCCTTTTTCTCAACACTGTATGTCTGTCTAAATGAATAACTATATATGAAGTCATTTTATTTTCAGGATAAGTTTATCATTTTTTTTGTGTACATACCCTTACAAAAAGACATGTTTTTTTATGGCAATTTTCATTAAAAACCATTAAAACTAACTACACTCTATATTCCTAACCTGATCAAATACACCACTCTTGTTGTCTTTAATTGATTTTAGTTCAAAGGGGGAGTAAATATTTTAGGTGCGCTTCACGCACCGCCCTTATAAATCCTTGGAAACACCACTTAATCAAAAATTAACAGAGTTTTAAAGTGCCATTTAAAGAGGGTAGGATATGTTGATATAACTTTTTAGCTTCTCTATAATTCACTATGGCTGTCAGTACGTAATGCTAAGGGGGAAATGTGATTTTTTCAACTGCAATTAAAGATAGAAGGCTAAAACTTAATGTTAACATTCCCATCATTATGGAGTATAATTAACTATTAAAAATTCATGGAGGTTGGACTGCTTTTCAGGACGTTTTTGGCTATATTTGTATCTTTTAAATTTCAGGTATAGTCCCTTTTGTGACATTGCCTCTTAAGGTGCATTTCGTCGTATTTTCACAGTAGCTTTTCACCTATTTATAGCTCCTGCGGGGCCAATTGCCTAACCCTGCAGGGAAATCACCTGACCTAACTTAACCTAGAATAACCTTTTAAAAGATACTATGAAAATACGACGAAATGCCCCTTTAGAGGCGTTGCCACAAAAGAGACTATACCCTATATTTCTAAGAGATTTTTATATCTGTAGATGAAAGGACAAGTAATTTTTTTGTGGATTATAATATTTTTTAAAAAAAAATTTCTCGCTGATTCGAGCATCCAGTATGTAATTTACTTTGACTGTCATCACACAACATACAGGAAAAAGGATTTGTGACTTTTTCTACCTAAAATATATATTCATTTCAACAGATGCTCTTTAAATTTACTTGTCTGTATTCTTATTCATAATTTTTTTGTGCTTTGCTACTTAAAGATGTTGTCATACAATAAATAAATATTTAAAATCAGTTTTACATATTAGGTTAATTTTTGGTAAATTATTTCCAAAATGAGTGTTTTTATCTCCCCCCCCTCAAAAATTTTTTTAATGAGGTTATTCATCCTTTCTGCTGAGATTTTATAACATCCCCTTCCACCCATAAAAAATGTTGGGTGGTGGGGGGGGGGGGGAGGTTAAATTATCTTCTGTACTTTTTTTTCAAAGATGCTTTCTAGCTCCCTTCCCTTCGGTCATTGCAGGGTGGGGAGAAGGGATGGGGGAGAAGCGATGGGGGAGAAGAGATGGGGGGGGGGGAGATGTAGGATATAAATAGGAAAAAGGGATGGGGGAAGGGATGGGGAAGAAGGGATAAGAACTAGAAGGCCCATAATCAAATAATCCCACCCCTTAAAACGCCCTTATTTAAAATTAGTATATATAATCAAAATGCCCCCCCCCTAAAGCAAAGTGCCCCCCCGGGGCACTTGGATTTAGAGGGGGGCAAAATTTTACAAAATCTTCAAAATGCCCCCCCCTAGACAAAGTGCTTCGCACGCCACTGCTTACAAAGTTAAAAATCGATAGGAACATTCAAACGTGTCTTATAAATTATAAATTCTATGAATATTTAATTTGTTTGTCTTTCTATTTATTTTATTTTAAAAAGGGACCTGAAATATTGTTCATTTTAAAATTGCATTATAAACATATGTATTTACATATTGTGTCCTAATTACACTTTTAAAAAGATGCTCTGGTCTATTTAAAGTTAAAAATTGTGCTAATTTTATATATTTCTAACCACAATTAGTGTCGTTTCCAGCCAAAAGGCATCCGAGTTCATACAAGAGTGTCCGTTCAAAATAAAAATAAAAAAGTTTCAAATGGTGTTTTGTTAATAATGTACATGGACGAAAAAAATTCCTGATGATGAGGGCAGTTTTGCCCTCGAAACGTTGAATAAATTTAAAAGTTTAATGCCTTGAGTTTTTCATTCTGAGGATTTTACATGTTGGGTCCGTACCAATCGTCCTACGTATAAAGCAAGATTGTATTAGTATGCATTCATTTAGGGTTCATTCTAGGGAGTTAAATCCTAATAAAATAGTCTATGTAACATTTTTTGTACAACCCGCTTATTTATTCACTTTAAATAACTATACCATAATAGTTTAGTATTGGTTTAGCTATTTTTTTATTTTGGTCATATTGCAAGAACGACCATAAGCGAAGGTGTTAGGCTAATTAAGAAAACCTCTGTTGCTGTCATAATTCATATTATTCATTGCTAAGCAAGGTCAGAGGTATGTTTCAGGGATCTAAAGTGATAAGACAATGACCTCTACATGGGTGTTCATTGTTCATCCCCAATAATGATAAACAAAATTACATCTTCTGTAGATTACAATTTAAGTTGAAACGTTTGGACACTCAATAATCAAATCAATTATAAAACTTTGGGATCTATATATAACAGTCCAATGTCCCCTCCTTCCCTGGGTTTGTTAACTAATATGTATAGTGTTATATAAAACAAAAATACCTAAATCAATAAATATTCGTGGATAAAAGTAAATGATAACGTACTTGCTGGCTATCAATGAGGTTTCGGATTCAAGTCCGGTTAAGACCGCGCAATGCTAGAGATGTCAAATATTGCATCTTTTGTTGCCTTTTTTAGTGGGGATTTCATTGGCCTATAGCCAGGCGCAATTCATTATCATTTAGTTAGGACATCTAGACAAAAGTCGTGCATTCAAAGAATTTTTTTCTGTAGAAAGAAACAAAATAAATTCTTAACAGGTCCTTAAAAAATAAACTTAAAAATCACCCATAAAATTGATTTGTCTTTATTTGTTAAAACCATAAACATTAAACATCCTTGATCAAAGAAAAGTCCTACTGTATTTCTGGATCAAAATCTTGGCTACATTGTAAAAACTTTTTAAAATCTACCAAAAAAAGTGTATGTGAATAGATAAAAATTAATTACAGCCCGGCCATCTGATGTTTGTTGCTAAAATATTGTATTACCAATTCATATTTACATGCAAAATAACAAGGACATGCAAAAATCTTTGCTGAAACTGCATAAATGCATTTTGGTGCTTTCCCGCCCAGCGTTACTGGACCACAGAGGGTAACTTTTGCTAGAGGTCTATTGTTGCTATTCTTCTTGTGGGGGGGGGGGAGGGTTGAGGCACCCTTTCACAGAATATTAATAAAAGGTAAATTAAAAGATAACTAATTGACTTTTCACACATTAATTAATTTTGTGATTTATATTTTAAGATCAAGCAATGAAAATTAAAGAGCTAATTAGTGGCTTCTAATATTACAATTGGCCTTGATCCGCATTAACAGAGTGTAATTGCAAAACAGTAAATTTTTATTACGATTACTTTGTTTGCAGTGTTATTCAAGGAGGGATGTGACATTGAACCGTAAGTATAGTGGTACACAAAGTTTAGAAACCAATATATCTTATTTGTTTGCACAAAAAAACTTTGGGTAATTTTAATGAACTTTGATTAATTGGGTCAAAACTTTTTGATTAATAATTTCATCTACAGTCATTCATGTTAATTTTGTTTCTCGTTATTTTAGGGATGTGAACTAATTGTCCACTAAGATCCTTTATTACTATTATGACGTACCTTACTTATTAGGTGTATAAAAATTTCAATTACTATTAAACAAGCATGAAACTTTCCATGTAAATGCCACAAGCATTGATTTGTTCTAATTTTAAGTAACTGGACAAAGTGTCTCAAAAATTAGCCATGTGACGTCATAAAAATGAGGAAGATGAGAGGAGAAGTAGAAAACAAAATTCCTAAAAAAGAGATGGATAATTCATCATTTTTATGACGTCACATGGCTGATTTTTGAGACACTTTGTCCAGTTACTAATTTTAATGCTTTTGTTACCCTACTTATGGATTTTCATGTTCTTGAAATTATTTAGAAAAAAATTTAGCTGCCATGTTTGATAACTATTGTTGTAAATATAGCTGTTACTTACACAATAATTATTCAAAACAATTAATAAGACAAAACAATACAATTATAATAACATTATAAACAATTTGTTGTCTGGTTTTCATATTAATTAATTTAGTTAATAAATATTACAATATTTATCCTAATAATAAAGTAACAGGATGTCTGTTTGTCTGTGTGTTTGTACCGAAGGATCTTGCTAACCGCTGAACCGATTGGGTTCTCCTTAACAAGGTAGCTTCTCATAGGTCCCGGGAGGATTAAAAATATTTTGGGGGAGGGTACCACCACCCTCCCAAGGGAAATCGACAAAGAAGGTGTCTTAACTTTTATTTTTATAGCTAGCCGGTGCTTTTAGTAAGTAGTATATGTAAAATTTTCCAGAGAATTCAGATATGCAATCGTTTTTTTTGTAGACCTCTTATTTTTGAAGTAATTTAAGTTTTTTTTAAAAATAATTAAGTCGGTTTTAAGGTACTAAAACGCAACAAAATAAAAGAAAAAAAATACCAGTATGAACAAAAGTAGTAAGATCTTTAATTTGACACCTTACTTTTTAAATTCTGTTAAGTAATTTTTTTTAAAAAATCGATTTTTTAAATCTCAGTTTAATCAAAACTTTAAACATAAATATATTCTACCACAGGCATAAAAATATGGGATCATATATACTTTTAGAATCAGAAAAATATTACAAATAGATTCTAAGCAAAATTGAAATTAAAAGTTTACAAAATAGTAAATAAACTACAATAAAAGAAATTATATGAAACTATTATATTATATTATACAGGCAACCATCTTAAACCTTGTTTTGGGGGTAAAAATGGGAAGGGGGTAAAGAGCGGGTAAAAATAGTGTTGCCTGTACAAAATAAAATGCTAGGCCATTTTTATTTTTTATTTTTTTTTACTTTTTTTCATTTTTGCTTACAATGGATTTTTAATATTTTTCTGATTCTAAAAGTATACACGAACCCATATTTTTTATGCCTGTGGTAGAGTATTTTTTTGTTTAAAGTTTTGATTAAACCAAGATTTAAAAAATCTATTTTTTTCAATAATTTCTCAACAGAATTTAAAAAGTAAGGTGTCAAATTAAAGATCTTACTATTTTTGTTCATACTGGCATTTTTATTTTTATTTTGGTGCGTTTTAGGGGTAAACATTCAAATGCCCCGCCTCAAAAAGCCAGTAATAGAATTTAAAGTTAATATTTTGGACTTCCCATCAAATTCAAGGTAAATTATTCAGGTTTAAACTTAAACCAGGGGTATATATTCTGCATGGTTGACCCTGCTGAAGTGGGGGGAAGAATTATAAATATAAAGTTGGGGGAAAAATGTAAAAAAATTAAGAGAAATGAAAACATTTTTTTCCATTTTTCTCTTCCTTGTTGAAAAAAAATCTAAAAGAATATGTGGGATAATATAATAATATGAATAAAATTAAGAATTCTGAATGTTTTTTTCTATTTTTTCACCTTTCTTGATGTAAAAAACTAGTAGGGGGAAGAAAAAAAACATTTTGCAGCAGTGGTAAAAAAAATTATTCTTGTGCAGAATATACAACCCTGACTTAAGTGTTAAGTGGAGGGGGTTGAGTTTCTATAGAACAAAACAATGAGTGCAGGGGTTGTTAGTTTGTTAGTTATATATATGCCATGAGAGGGGGGGGGGGTAGAGGAAAGAGGTAAAAGGCTATATAATGCAGGGAGAGGATGGGTTGATCTGTTTATTACACTAGTTAAGTTGAGTGTTCATACATTTCATCCACTAATTGTAATCTACAGAAGGGTAATTTGTAATTCAAAGAAAATTATGGAGTAGCCCCTCTCTTTACTTGGAATTGTAAAACTTTTAAAAATCTTGTACATGTTTATGTTTTATATGTTATGTATTATTTATATGTTTTAATTGAAGAATAAGAATTAATTTAATTACTTTAAATTAATTTAGTTTCATGATTATGTTTAACAATGGTAGATGAATTTTTGCTAGCATTTTAATTTGCTGACCTGTATGCAATCCTAATCATACTACTAATGCTTGATAATTAGTGTCAATTCATTTCAGCAAAGATAAGTTTTTAAATTACATTGGGGACCCTACAATATTGTTAAATCAAATATTAGAAGAATAACAGTATTATTGAATATTTTAAGATAGTTAAGGCTCTTTTTCACATAACTCTATCTATGATCATTTCCTATTTTATTTAATAGTAATGTATGAACACCATGCATGATGTATTTATTGCCATGAAGGGGGGGGGGGCGAAGAAGAAGTGACACATTTGGAATTTTGGGGAGAGGGGAGGGGATACATTAGGAAAGGGAATTATATGGCATGTATAATAAATTCTCTTAATGAGGGTGGGTAAATATCATTATCACTTATGCTTCAGTAATACCTACAATAATAAAATGTCTATTTTAGTAATTTTTTTTATAAATTACCATTTTTGAGCATTTCAATCAGTTTTTTTTTAAAAACTCAACATATTTTTTTCAAAATTATTTGAATATTTTGGCACAAAATAACAAAGCAGTTTAAAAATTCTATCTATAATGCTTATTAGCGCTGTTCAGGGTGTTCAACCCCAATAATTAACATTGAGACCTATAAAATTAGGCGGGAAATTAAAATACCCTATTGCTGGGTTTCTCAGGCCCGGGCTATGTGATACTTGTCCCGTTTTAGTACCTTAACAACGACTTAATTTTGTTTTTAAAAAAACTTAAATTACTTAAAAAATAAGAGGTCTACAAAAAAACCGATTGCATATCTGAATTCTATGGAAATTTTTACATCTACTACTTACTAAAAGCACCAGCTAGCTATAAAAATAAAAGTTAATACACCTTCTTTTTAAAAAAAGCCGCCCTACGGACATTTTTGCAATTAGTTAAAAACATTACTAACAACATCTGTCGGCGAAAATAATATTTTTGGTAAATAGCGGATTTTAAAATAGATTGAAAAGAAACAATTTTACGTGTTCGTAGAGGCCTCTAGGGGCGTAGCCGCTAGTACTGTTTAAAGAGCTTCAGGCATCGCCTCTAGCCTTTGAAGGCTGCGCTACAATGGATGGACATTACCCTTAACAAACTAAATATTTCAGTGTTTATGAAGAACATAACGATAATCAGAAAAATAAATCCCTCAAATGAAGAACATTATCACAAAATTTTGTATTAGCTTATGAAATTTTCTGAGAATAAAGTCAAAATCTAAAATTCTAGTAGTAGATTGCCTAATGTAACATCAGTTCTTTTTACAGTGACACCTTTTAAATCCCATCTTTATGGAGTCCATAAAAATGTCAAGGACACTGAGTGCTGAAAATCCAAGCCATAGTCCCAAGGCACTCCCTTAATAAAAACATTATATAGTCATACATTTTATTAATAAATAAAAGAGCTAGGAAGTCCATCTGTTTGTACCAAATCATCTCACTAGCAATTGAATCATTATGATTATCTTTAAAAGAAGCATATTCAATCTTTAAAAGTTTTTTTTTTAAATGCCACAAGACTTCTTTAATTAAAGAAATTTTTAACATTTATTTACAGCAGAAGTTCTCATATAATGCTGCAATGGCACTAAAAAAATTTGTACTTTTCAATAAGATATTATGATGAAACATGTAAAGTGTGATTAGGAACAAAGGATAACAAAGCAATAAATCTTTAACACTTTTTACTTTCAGGAAATATTATGCAAGAGAATAAATGTCTGCTTGTTTTTTATTATTTGAATGATATTCCAAATACTTGCCAAGTTCAACTATCAGGCAGAAAACATTACAGGCATATTCTTCAGTAATCACCTTCACAGGATCAACAAATTTGAGATGCAGACTGGCTTTGTCATATCTAGTGTCTGAATAGTAAACCTTGTTCACATTTACTTCTAGCCTTTCAAACGGTTGCATACAAGCTGTTCTTGTTATCTTCTGATTTGTTATCATCAGCCACAATTCATCTTCTACGCTATTAGATACATTTGCCCTAGAGTTTTCACATACATTTGAAATCTAAAAGAAAATTTGTTGAAAATTATTAGCAATAGTATTTTAATTAAATACCTATATGATTTGTATTTCTTAATTTATTGATGTTTTAACATTTTTATCAGATATTAGATTGTACTAGATTTATAACCTGAGCAGTTTTAAACCATGGAGGTAGACAACCCAGCTCCTCTTTGAGTAGCTCCTCTAATTTTAAAGCTTCACATTCCTCATATGTCAACTTTAGGCTGTTGTAATCTGTGCAACTTTTGTCTTTTTGGATTAGATTATTGTGCCAAATGAGGTCAATTTCTGTGTAAATTGTCTCAAACTTGTTTGTTCCAACAACTGGTCCAATTCTAAGTCTGGCATCTTTGTCATATAAAATCCTAAATAGTTTGTTTAAGTTTTGTTTAATTTTTTTGTTGTTGCATACTTTGAGGTATTTTTAGTGTTAAAGAAGGATTTGCTAAGCATTTACAAACCTCTTAATCTTTATTACCTGAGATAATTGCTAAATTTGGGACTGACAATCATTACATCTAAAGACTTGTTAGAGTAAATCACCAACTTTTTTGTTACATCATGTTCCCTTACAACTTTGCATGTTCCAGAGGCCAGGGTAAACACAGTATCCATGTAAGGTGTTGATTTAGAACCCTAAACAAATCCAGAAATACTAGCTAAGTAAAAAATTTCCAGTATGGCTTTAAAACTATCTGTTGGATTAGTACTGGTTCTGAGTCATAATACTATGCGATACTATAATACATTGCGAATATTCATGATCAGGTATTATTTTACCTTATTAGCAACTATAACAGCATTTAAAGTGTCATACATATTGTTTTCTACACCATATAAATAATTCTTGAGGATTGAAAAGTTAGATTTTCCCTTGGTTCCAGTCCAGGTTGCCTTTTCAAGTTTAGTTTCAACTCCTGCAATTCCTGCAAGGAATAGACTCTGATGAGTATATCCATACTCTCTTGACTTGTTCAGATTGAATTGATCTCTGTTACATATGTAGATATCAGGAACTTCAACTTAAGTTAGACTCATTGTTGATTGCTGCTCAACAATTGAATATTTTGTAAACTTGATGAGTGACTCATACATCTAATAAAGGAACTTTAAGATTAAATATATGTTTTGCTTTTTAAAGTTCTGCTTATACATTACATCTAAAATATGTATTTCTTTTTAAAATAGATATTTAAATCAGGTGCAGTTCATAGTAATATGTTCCTGGTTTCGATACCTTCAAAACTCTATGAAGTTTAAATTATTTCTAAAAGAACAATTTTAACATCCAAAAAAGGGCCTTCAAATAATTAAGAATAGCCATTACTTAATAATAGTAGTTATCTCATAGTGCACAAAAAAGTGCGAAAAAAACTTATTTAACTTATGTTACCTAGTTAAGATTACTTTTTGTCTGATGGAATCTGGTGTTCCAGATTATTTATAGGGGTTCTTATACGGCATATTACAAAGTGCATGTATAAATTCAACTAGCAGCCTTTAAAGATCATAGACTTTTAAGATAATCTAACCCAGGTACATTTTACCAAATACTGCACAAGTTCCAAATACTTCTTTTCATCCTTAAAATTTCCTGAAATACAAAAATTCCAAGACATCCAAGTTGAAATACTAATCTCATCCAATTCATTACTGAAAAGAAGTAACAATTTTATTTAATTTACTTTTATTAATTCTCAACCTTCAGCATTTGCATAGATGATGGTATGCCTGTTTGCTGTCTGGGTGGAGTTACATTTTTTGGTGTAAATTATTAAACTGTATCACCACTTAAGACTTACCTGATTGGTGGTAGATTCTAGGAGGGAATAACAAAGAAGAATATTTGGTATTATCCTCCTGGCCTATCTAGCCGCAGCGCTCGGCCCTCTTGCCTATAACCTAACCTAATCATTCTCGGTCAGAGTCTTAGTTAAGTCTGGTGGTGGAGGGGGGGGGGAGGGGGTAGTACAAAAAATTTCAAAATTCAAAAGAAGGAAACCCAAATTCAATTTTGTTTGTTAAATTGACAGACAATTGTATGAATTATATAGTTAGATTTATTGAAAATTTAACCAAGGTTATTTTAACGTAAATAAAGCTTTTGCTTATAAATAAAGGAAGTTACACCTCCTAAAATGTCCTCCAACCTGGCCCCCCCCCTAATTTTGTAAATCTCTTATTTTAACGATTTAAAAAAAAATAATTTTATTGCCATTTAAATAAAATCTATTTAAAACTTCACAATTTTGATTTTTAAACTATTCTGAAACACAATGTGGTGTCGGGTACGAGTTTAGACCACACCACGTCATACTAGAGACGTTTTAACAGTACCTAGTTCTGATATGACTAACATGCAACCATAATTGTAATATGCCATTTTTCATAAACAGGCCACGGTTGGACCCTCAGATGTCAAAACTTTATTTTAGTGTTTGGCCAAAATGACTTAGCAATTGTATCTGTAAGTACGTCTAATAACACCCTTTGCTATTTCTAAAATCCTAGAAAAATTTTTTTGCAAGAAAATTGCATAAATTCGCAACCTTTTTTAGAGCCACTACATAACTCGAGTTTTAAAACTTTTTATATAAAATCCTTTTTACAAAAAATATCAATAATTACTTAAAATTAAACCTGAAAGAAAAAAAATCTCATTACACGTGTTAATTTGCATGTTTTAGGTCTTTTTTTGAGGAAAGTATAACTTCCACATTTTTGACAATAATATATTTTTTTAACATTTCAAAGTAAAATATAATAAAACTTAAACGATTTTTCTTAAATTATCAGTTGAAAATTTCATCAAACATGCAATTTAAATGATGAAAATTTAATAAAATCATTTTTTGAATGTTTAGAATTACCAATTTTCTACATTTAAAACAAAATGTTAACAAAATTTAAAAACATTCTAATATATAACTTTAAAAATCAATAACATTTTATAAAATGATGTTTTAAAAAATAAATCATTAAAAGGTATTAAAATGCATTTTAAGTTGCTTAAAATTAAAACGAGAATATCTTTTTACACTTTATTCTTTGTTATAGAGATTAATCGTCATTTGCTGAAAATGAAACATTTAATAAACTAATTGAATCTTTTTGTGACCATGTTTAAACTTTTTAATTTTTACACTAAGGTGTTTTTTAATGAAAATCTTTGTTGAATTATCTTTTGCGACAAAAAAAGAAAGGGATTTTTTTACTATTTCTAGGTTATCTTATGTAATTTAAACTATATAATATGAAATAATTTTTAATTGTCTTTCTTTTGAGCAACAAAACACTGTAAAATGTAACATATATGCAAAAATAACAATTTTTTAATGAATATTATAATATCCTTATATGACATTGCGTCAGAGCTTATTCTTTAGATCATATGTTCATGAAAAGTAGTCATAAACTTGGAGGGTTGCGCTATTTATTAGAATATTAAATAAACTTGAATGGTAAAAATATTAGCATAGCCTTTGTCAATTCAAATGCTTTAGGTATATTATTCGGAAAGTTAGTTAAAAAAGAGAGAATTTGCTGTGTATACTGTTGAAAGACTTTCAAAAATGTAAATTACAAAGCAATCCTAAAAGATCGGGTCGTAGGCGAGTCTTAGTCGGGCGTTTTCTGATAGCAAATATTGCGTTATTGGTATACAATGTAAAAAAAAAACATTTTAAAGAAATTCTTTAAATAAAACCCAACGTGTATTGACAGTACAAACATCTTAATGCTAGCAGACATATGTTTATCAACATTTGCAGAAAACTATTTCCACAAGAAAAATTATTCAGGTTTCTACTTCACAATTTTAAATATTTCTTTCTGATAAAATGTTTGACATATATCGTATAATCATTTACCAAAAAAAATATTTTGATAATTTAGATTTCAGAGAAGATTAATCCTTTCAAAAAACTAAGACGACATTTTGCATCTTCTGTCATGACATTTTAGAAAAAATATAAAAAACCAAAATTTAGTAAGAAAACTATTTTCATCGATTTTTCTGAAGGTATTATCGTATTCTGTGGCTTTGTTATTATCATTTACTTATATCGAAAGTGCCAAACATTGTACCCTAACTTATTCATTTAATAAAAAACCAAGCGTGAGGCGCAGCTCATTACCATGCATACAAGACTTCCAGAAAAAAGTCGTGCAATCAAACGGTTGGTTGTCTGTTGTACATATGTTTTTAACCTAAGTAATTTATAGATTTGATAGATGGACAAAAACATTTCTTTTGTTCAAGGTTTATAGTGTACTCAACAAGCTTGAAATAACTAACACAAAACTTTCATGAATAGGTTTATACAAAATTTTTTTATTGAACATTACGACTATACCAGCTTAATTGAACAAATAAACTAAATGGTGCTTTCCCTCGTATTAAATTTCGACCACATAAACTCACCCCCTTTATTATTTTAATTCATTGAAAATAAAAAGGGGAGGTAGGGGCAGTATTTTTGTAAGCTACCTTAACCTAAATAAATTTTTAGCTATAGTAAGAGGGCGAGGGATCTAAGGGTTTATGTGGTACTGGTCGCAATGCATTGTAGGGAAAATGTCAACTAAACATTTCATAACAAGGATAACAACAAATTATGTATATCAAAGCAAAGCTTTAAATTAAAGACTAACGCATATTAAACCTATTCTTTAAAGGAAAAACTAAAATATACTCTAACACCTCTAACAAAATGTTATTAAACAAACAGCTCTTTGATTTTATTAAAAAAAACTAATTAAAAATGTACGATGAATGAATTAGACGTGATACTCAAAATACAAATTTTCTTATTTCATTCTACTGACCTAAAAAGTTACTTTTGGGGCCTAGAAATACATGTACAAAATTTTATCTCTCTAACTCTAGAGGCTAACTAGCGCCAGGCCTCTACAAATTCAACAGATAACGGTAGCACGGCAGTTTTAACAGCAATGTGCAGGTTTTTAGCTCTTCTGCATATTTCAACTTCGAAGTGTGAAATTCTAACATGCATAAATTAACGATAAGAGTTATCGGTTGAAACAGACCATAAATATAGATAAACCTTGCTTTTGAAAATAATAAATAGAATTATAGAGTTTTTTTTGTCGCCAATTTAGAAAATTATGAACAAATACAATAATATTTTAATCAACTTTTTCAAGGTTACTCATCAAAATTATTTTTGTCATTGAAAGAAAAGAACAAACATTATAAACCACATTAAATGTAAAGTAATTTTCGTGTTTGTGGATATCCAGTAAGATCTCGTAAATGGGGCAAAATAATCCTTTCTCAGTTTTTAACAAAAAGCTTGCCTAACATACTAAGATATGGCCTCTAGGAAAAGTACCTACTCTAATTTTTTAAAGTAATAATGTAGCATATTTTACTCTGGAGTCATATAACTGCTGGAAACTAGCCTTGCAGGCCCTCTTAACCTTTTTGTATACCCTGTTATGGTGGTAACAGAAAAAAGTACTATTGTTGTACTAAACATGTACAATTCATGTTTTACAGATACCTTTACCTATAGTGACCCTAAATCTACCTAATTATGTACTATTCAGGTACACCAGATGGGGGTACAGAAATACAGATACCAGTACCTATAGTCACCCTAGATCTACCCATACCTAACTTCAGATCTGTGGCTAATGCTGCTACTAAAGTATCTTCAGGTAATCCTTATATAGAATTAACAAGATGTCTGTCTGTCTCTTACATTAAGGATTTCTCTAACCGCTGAACTGATTTGGTTCTTCTTTACAATAAAGCTTATCAGTGGTCCTGGGAATGTTTATACTTATTGTGGGGCGGGTATCACCATCCTATTAATAGAAATCTCCCACTTTTAACCCCCAATTTTTTTACTTTTTCTTTCTAAAACTGAAATTGAAAGTGAGGTTGGGTTGGGTCTACTAACTTCCTTTTCCCTCCCTTCAAGTGCTCCTAGAGTCATATAGTGGTGGCCAGTAGATATTATAAAAGCAAATCTTGTAATCACATTTACAAACATGTTATACTTTGGAGATGAAACCCTGCAGTTTAATGGGTCAACCGGCCCTCCCCTCTCTTATTTAATTTTTCATTGCCCAATTTTTATATTCCCTTGAATATATCTATTTTCCCATGAGGGAGAAGACACTCAAAATTAAATTATAAATCATCCTTTTCTCCCTATACATAAATATACAGTTTTATTTCTTGTTAAAATTGCATCTTATTTGAATTCATTATTTACATATTTATTTTTATCGTTTTTCAGTAACAGCAGGCAAAGTTGTAGATTTATTATGTGGATGTGGGTGCAGAAATTATCAGGTAAACTTTTGTTGCAAAGAAATTTTTATTATTTTTACTCGGAGTAACTTTTCTTTGAAGTATCATTAAGAACAACCAATGAACATGTTTAGATGTCTGGTTTTTCTTTTGTTTATGATGCCTCCAGATGATTACATTACAAGGCACTAAGACTGAAGACAACTTGACTGCATTTTAATTGCTTAAATTAAAAGCTAGGGTTATTTTTAAGTAACCTACTGTTAATCAGCCTAAAATTTTACCATCTCTTATTTATCTCTTTTCTATTAATACCAAAAATAATTGTTATTATGACCTCCAAACTCTCTGTTGGAGAAAAACTCCAATTATACTATACATGGTCAATTTTAGAAAAATAATCAATGTAAAAATTTTAAGGTAAAACAATGTATACCAGCATATAAGGAAGTGTGTGAAGTCAAGACAAGAACTTTGTGTAAAACTTCAAATGTTAAGAAGTGCAGGTATCCAGTTTTAGACTATTTTGTTATGAATTAATTATTAATATCATATGAGTGTTAACAATAATAATCGAACCTTATAGAATATGTATTAACAGAAACAAAATTTATCTACAATTAGTTATTGCTATTTCTTTTTTTCAGGGATGAGAAAGTAGAGAAATGTTATGATTTCCCAAGGTAATCCATATTACATTAAGTTATTGAGTAAAAATACTTTTTTATGTCTATTCTATTGTCACTTAAAACACCCATGTTAAGCACCAAAACCTCCCTCCCTTATTTTGATACAAAATAAAAATATGGAGGAAAGGTATATTTTTTATATAAATATAGGATATTTTAGGGTAGGTCACATTAGATGCTGGGTAGCCCTGTACGGTTAGGACATCGCAGGTACAGGCCAAGCAAAAAAACTACCCTCTCCTACTTTTATTTTGAATGCAAAAAAATAGGAAAATTGCAATTGTACATGTATTCAAACGTGTATGTGCTTACGTTTATGTACTTCAGATGCCTAGCTTTCGCCTTAAAGTTGTTTTGATATCCAGCATCTTTGTGTGTTTTGACCATACACGTCCTTGTATTTTGTGATATTTCAGGAAAGAATGTAAAGATTTCCCAGTAAAGAAATGTATCACAAGATTTGTAGAGAAATGCAGACCATCCTACAGGGTAAGTTATAGAGATGCTTAGGACATTTTGATAGGAATCTATTTATACTTATATAAAAGTAACAGGAGTCTGTGAGCTTGTCTGTGTGTTTGTACCAACAGATATCACTAACCACGAAACCGATATGTTTCTTCTTCACAATGTTCATAGATTCTCAGGAGATCATAGATGGGGTTATAATTATTTTGGGGAGAAAAAATGACCTTTGCAGCTTCACCCTCCCAACAAAGTTGTTGCTCTCCCTCAAAGTGCCTAGCGATAAGAAAAATCCTCCATCCTCGTTCAATTAAAAAGTTTCTTGAAGCTTACTACTGCAGGGCCAAAAAAACCTGCAGTGTCCTATCCAAGACTGGACCCATTATTGCTAAAAGAAGCATAACTTAAAAACTTGATTTACAGCCTTATTCAATCATCTAAATTGTTCATACTTTTATTGTTAGGTTAATAAAAGTGTAAAAACTAAACCATACATGACTTTTATAATTTTAGCTTTTGTCTAATAATCGTCTAATTCCAAAAGGTCTAATTATTTTCAACTGTTGTTGTAGTTTTTTTTAATATCCAAAGATTCTTATTACTCATAAGAATCGTCAAAAAAAGTTGCTAAGCAGTTTACTTTACTGTTAGTTTGCGGATAGATGGTCGGACAGACAAATAGATGGATAGACGTAAATTGTACAGTAAATTGTAAAGAACAATATTTTATGATGTATAGTATGAGAAAAAACTGTTTAGCTTTAATTATCTTAATACTAATCAATACATCCTTGTTTTGAAGAATTTGAATTCATGAATTGAATTGACGGCTGTAGATATTAATATGTGCGGTTTTAAAGATATCTATCAAAATAAAAGAAAAGAGACATTTATACAAAAAAAATTATTACAAAAAAAAACAAAGAAAATCATTTTGTTTGTTTAACTATTTTATTATGGTTGTAACGTAGTGTCATTGACCTTGATTGTATTGCTTTTCTATGAAAGTCCTGACACATTCTACTATATCTTTCAACCATTAGATATAACACATTTTTAAGCCAGGATTTGAACAATCACCTCTAGGACAAGAAGCTGTTTACACTGAAGTCTAATATATGTGTTGATATTACAACCAACTAACTTTACTCCCAGAGAAACTTTTTTGTAAAACTTATCTCTGTGAGTCTGATATCCTGTTAATGTGGTTTAAAAACAATTTTGTGGTTACATCTTCTTCAAATATTCAAAATTCTAAGTGTTATAGAAACTCTATAAGCTGACTTGTCCCTTATTCGTGACTAGCGGCTTCACATCTAGAAGCATCTAGAGCCACTTCTGGATAAAGGGGAGGGCGGATACCCCCTCCCCCTTCATATTCAATGTTTATTTTAAAAAGAAAAGAATTAAGGTTGGTTATTTTTCTAGGGGTGATTCCTTTTTGTAGGTCAATGGTTCCCTCCCCTAAAATAAAAATTCCCAGGACCTATGAGAAGCTACAATTATATAGGGAAACTTTATCGATTCAGATATTTGCAAGATACTTTGGTGCAGACAGACAGAACTACAAACATACTGTTACTTTTATACAGGGATTGATTTTCTTAAACTTTTTTCACACTCTCTCTCTCTTTCTTTACTTGTTTGTACTTTCTTACATTTATATTGTAGATTTGTAATAATCTATTAATGTAATTGTTATTGATCTTAATGGCTTCCTGATTGCCAATTGGTTAATTAATTCAATGAAATATTAACATAGGTCGTTTACAATGTGTGATTTTCCTTTTTAATGACATTTGTCTCTTCATATTATTTTCTATCATTTTACTGTTTAATCATCTGTCTTTTATGTCTGGTTATCTCGTTGTATGTTTGTTTATATATCTATCTATCTATCAATCTATCTACATATTTATCCATCTATCAAAATGTCTATCTATTTTATGTCTACTTATATAGGTACCTATATTGGTGCTGATTAATAAAAAAATAACAATGGAATTTTGTAACCAAAGGAGGCATCTACATTTCATATTTATTGTAAAATCATCCTAAATGAATAATAAAGCTGCTATTTTGAAAATTCAGATTTGCCTAGTATGTTTGTTCGGGGTTTACAAATGATGATTGTGAGAGTGTACCAGAAGAGAACTGTACCCACTCTACAGAGACCCAATATCTATCTATCTAGGGACATACAAATGATGATTGTGAGAGTATACCAGAAGAGAACTGTACCCACTCTACAGAGACCCAATATCTATCTATCTAGGGACATACAAATGATGATTGTGAGAGTGTACCAGAAGAGAACTGTAACCACTCTACAGAAACCCAATATCTATCTATCTAGGGACATACAAATGATGATTGTGAGAGTGTACCAGAAGAGAACTGTACCCACTCTACAGAGACCCAATATCTATCTATCTAGGGACATACAAATGATGATTGTGAGAGTGTACCAGAAGAGAACTGTAACCACTCTACAGAAACCCAATATCTATCTATCTAGGGACATACAAATGATGATTGTGAGAGTGTACCAGAAGAGAACTGTACCCACTCTACAGAGACCCAATATCTATCTATCTAGGGACATACAAATGATGATTGTGAGAGTGTACCAGAAGAGAACTGTAACCACTCTACAGAGACCCAATATCTATCTATCTATCTATCTAGGGACATACAAATGATGATTGTGAGAGTATACCAGAAGAAAACTGTACCCACTCTACAGAGACCCAATATCTATCTATCTATCTAGGGACATACAAATGATGATTGTGAGAGTGTACCAGAGGAGAACTGTTCCCACTCTACAGAAACCCAATGTAAAGTTGTTACAGAAACCAAATGTGAAGAACAAACTGTGGAAAAGGTTTGTACTCTGAAATCTTAAGAGATAAGACAATCAATGGGCAAAAAGTTTATGGACATACCCAATAATAATAGAAAAAAACTTTATCCGATTGTAGATTTTAGTCATTTGTTGAAAAGTTTAGACACTGCTTTTATAATAGTACCCAAAGTGTCAAGCAAGCAAACAGAATGAGGTTGATGATACTAAAGTATTTGGAGTAGATCTACCCTACTAGTTACCCCTGTCAGTTTGTCTGTCTTTTTGTTTCTAACAAGCTTTATAGAGACTGACACCGTGAAGAGGAAGATAGAGCACAGTGGATACAAGTTTGGGTTGTACAAAGTAACAGTGTCCAAACTTATTTACCAATAATTTGAATTTATATAAGTGTTGATTTTGTTAACTATAATTGTGGGGGATGGTTAAATCAAATTATCATCACTTCGTCTTATTCTTGTCTCCCTTAAATTTTACATCCTACTTTTTAGAACAAAAAAAGTATTTTTTTCACCATAATTGTGAGGAGGAAAGGGTAAAGATCTTTAGCGTCAAGTATCTTACTCCTTTACCCCAGAAAAGAAATACATGTATACAGGGGCGTCCAAGCTTTTTATTTTGGGGGGGGTAAAAATTTTTTAAGGGGGGGGTAATTTGGTTTTGGGGGGGGTAAAATGGCGCGCGAAGCGCGCCGCAAATTTTTTTTACCCCCCCCAAAATTTTTACCCCGGGGGTAAAATTTGCTTGGGGGGGGGTAATTACCCCCCCTGAAATCTGTTGGCAGGGGTAAAATTTGTTTACCCCCCCCAAAATTTACCCCCGGGGTAAAATTTTTGGGGGGGGTAATTTAAAATTTATAAAAAATTTAGTATTAAAAATGCGCGCGAAGCGCGCAAAAATTTTTTTTGTTAAAGATTTTCTATTTTGGGGGGAGTATTTACCCCCCCAAAATGGTTTGGGGGGGGTAAATACCCCCCCCAAAATCGTTGGGGGTGCCTACGGCACCCCCAAGGTAGGGGTAATTTTTTTTGGGGGGGGGTATTGTTCACAAAATTTTGGGGGTGCCTACGGCACCCCCAAAATCGTTTGGGGGTGCCAAATGGCCCATTACCCCCCCCCTTGGACGCCTATGCATGTATATGTAGATTTTACTTACATAAAAAAAATAAAGGGTTATTTTGCCATAACAGTGCAGTGGAGGGGAATTGAATAGATTTTCAGTCCAATATTATATTATATTGCTATACCCCTGAACTGAAATTATGTACTAAAACTTTATTTTAAAGCTGAAAAAAAGCTTTTGCTTTAGTGTGAGGTAGTGCCAGAAAAGAAATGCTCAGATCTACCGAAGAAAATTTGTAACAATGTTCATATACTTAAACCTAAAAGGTAAATCACTTAATTTATTAAATGAAATGAATCAATAATCAACCCTCCACTTTACACTTTTATAGTAAAAAGAAAAGTTTTTTTTAGGGGGGGGGGGTGATCTTTTCTAAGGTTGATTTCTCTTGGGAGGGTAGTGATACCCACTCCCAAAATAGTTATAAAACTACCCTGGACCTATGAGAAGGTTCACTTTAAAAGAGAACCATATAGATTCAGTGGTTAGCTAAATCCTTCAGTACAAACACATAAATAGACACTTTGTTACCAATATTTGATAAATGTATATAGAATCTATATAACTAAGGTTAAAGTACCTGAATAGCCATTTTATATCTATTGTAACTTATCTATCTAGGGTTGAACTAATGGTATCATTGTACAACTGTAGAGGTTACAGTACATATCTGTCCGTCTGTTACCTATCTCTAGGCTTCGTGTTAATCTATTTGACCCTATTTATATCCCTTGAATCTATCTATCCAGGGTTGAAGTACGTGAATGTTCTCAATGTACAACTATAGAAGATATAGTGCATGATATTGAGTATAAGAAGTCCTGCGACAAAGTTAAGGTTCCTAAATGCTATCCTAAGCCACAAGAGGTAAGTTACAAATTTTCAATGGTTTTACAATAATTACAATAATATGTACTAGACCTATATTGTTTTAAATAGCCATAAAGTTTTAAAAAGTAATCAGCATTTGCAGACATGATTTTTGTAGCAAAAGGTCTTATTTCAAATTATATTAAATATTATTGTATTTTATCTTTAAAAAGAATTAAATTGAAATAAAAATAATCTTTATCAATCAATCAAAATTTTTGTCACCTACTGCAAAACAATAGGTTTATTACCCTAGATTGTCAGCCAGACACAGTGATCAGAATAAAAATACAAATATGTCTATCTATCTATTAAGATGTGCACAGACGCCCAAAGAGAAGTATGTAAGACAGAGTATAAACCAAACTGTATAGAAAATGATTATGGGAAGCAGTGTAGGATGGAACCTGATACTTCTTGCCAAATTCTTCTGGTAGGGTTACTTTTGACACAAAGAGACTAAATAGTTTTTTTGTGAATAAAAAACCTATTTGTCACAAATGGAAACTACCTCCAACTACCCCTGCCTTTAAAATATCACAATACATGTATTATACATGAATTTCCAAAAGTCATCTCCGATATATTTTGCTTACAAACATTAGTAATATAATGACAATATTTTTTCTTCTTTTTAAAATGAAATATATCATATTGTCTTTTGCATTAATTTTTACAATGTAATATTTAGGTGCCTAAATGTGAGAAGAAACTGATGAAGCATTGTGAAGAAGGAAAGTCTATCACAATTTTAATATTTGATTTTTTTATTTTTACCGAGGACGATAATGTTCAAAACTATAAAAGGTATCTAAACATTTAATTTTGAAAGCTTATTTAAGAACCTTGGATTAATACTAAGCAGTTTGAATGATAAAATTATTTTAACTATCACATTATTTCTAGACTTGACATTTTCAATCCATCTTTTTATTATGGCCTGAGCACCTGCCTAGGACCAAAAAAAATCTGTTATCCCTGCTGTTCTAAAGGTATTAAGAAAAAGGACAAAATTGTGATTAATTGATTTCTAGTGTATGAGGAGAAATGCGAAATAAAGCCTGTTAAAGTTGGAGACAAGGTATTTTTTCTAAGATTGAATAAACTACTACCTATCCCTACCAAAATATAGCCTGAAACCCGCTTTAATTTATACCAATCAAGTAAAACATATAATTTTAGTCAAATGTTTACACATAATTTGAACAAAAATTCTATTATTATTCAATAATTAGTCATGAAATGCATCTTGTCTACCATTTTCAATGAAGCAGAGAAGATATTCATTAAAATGACACATTATTGCACATTTAGAGGTTAAGAAACAGTTTACCAGATGCAAATTGTCATGTGTTAAAACAATTTATTATCGTATAAAATATTGCAAAGAGACATTTATCTTCCTATTAAATAATGAGAATAAAAAAGGACTTTGTTTCAATTTAAAAATTAGCAAATTAATTAAAAATTAAATAATTTAGCAGTATATATGAAATCCCAATGCAAATAAATTCTATAATCAAAAATTTTATATTTTTAACGGATTTCTACTAATTGCTGTATTTTCAGATTCAAAGACACCGGTGTGTTTGGCCAGAAAGAGACCTCAAGGATGATAATAGATGTTAAAACATTGTTAATTTAGGTTTTAATTAAAATTAAAATATGTATTATACTTTAGAATCAACTGCAATTAAACTTTTTCAAATTATTCATAAGAAATTGTGTTTTTCTGTATTTATTAAAAATAGTTTTGCTTACTGTCTCTATAGTTTTTATTGTTAATTTGTTTGTTAATCATTTTAATGTTAATGTATATGACTGTTAAAAATAAAGTAATAAAAGTATATTTAGAAATAAAAAAATAGAAATTTGCCATTAAGTTAGATCCTGACAATATTATAGGGATGGAGTATATCATTTTAACCTTACTTCTATGGTTTATGATATAGTGCAATTATGAAAATATCTTATATAAAGTTAAGGATATGATAAAAGGGAAAGATGTAGGGATGAAATTTCTAAGATTATCTTTTATTCCTACTATCAAGGAATGGAAAATATTTTGAGGGGAATTGAATATTGTTGAAAGAAAGAAAAACATCACATCTGCTTTCCTAAACAAAACTTATTTTTATATCAAATTTAAAATTAACTTTCACTATTTTGGCTTGTTGCTAATTTAATACCTAATTAATGGTAAAAATGATTTTTAAGAATTCAAAACTAAAAGAATTCATTATTTAATCACGAAAATTTTTTCCTGCTGGGTAGGTGCGAAAATTTACGATCCGTTCTGCTGGGTAAGTAATAGAAGATGTAATTATACCTCTTGTGGCAAAGCCCCTAGAGGCTAGGGGCGAAGCCGCTAGTAAAATATAATCCTTATACTAAAGTAACAGGATGTTTGTCTGTTTGTTTGTACCGAAGGATCTCGCAAACCGCTGAACCGATTGGGTTCTCCTTAACAGGGTAGCTTCTCATAGGTCCCGGGAAAATTTATAACTATTTTCTTGTGGGATGGGACACCCCCAACCCCCCCAAAAATGAAAAATACCCCCTTCCCCAATAATTTTTAAAATTTTTTTTAACTAAAATTAAAAATTATGGAGGGGGGGGGGGCACAACCCCCCCCCCCCCCAAAAAAAAAAAAAAAAAAAAAAAAATTTCCACCCCCAAAAATATTTCTTTTGTTTTTTCTCTTAAAATCTAAAATACGAAATTGTGTAATCAAATTCGACTCCCCCCTCCTCAAGTGCCCCCAAGAGGCCGTTAGGGGCCTAGCCGCTAGTTATATTCTGGTAAGCCGAGCGTACTCGGCCCACAGGGTAACGAGTTCGGATTCAACGGGCCCTAGCCTTTAAGTATTCTACCAAACAAACAAGCAGGATTCAATCATACAGAATTATATATCTAAACTGAATAATATTTACAAGTTATGTTTACTATATATATACAACAAAAATATGACAATAGTTAGGTTTGAAGGGGGTGTGGGGCGCTAGGGCTTAGCGCCCGACGGTAGACAGGCTGTGGGGGCAGCGGTGGTAAAAGGGGAGGCAGTGCCTCCCGATTATATAAGTGCATGATGGACTCGTGATAATTGCATGTTCAAGTCCCCTCCCCACATTTAGGCAGGCTTAGTTTGACCGCCGGGTGCGGGGTTAACAGCGGTCATGAGATGGATAGTGATATAATAGGATTAGTGCGGTGGGTTTGTTATCATAAGTCACAGCGAAGCAACTCTGTATTGGGCCTGTCCGTATGGGTGTCGTATTACCACAACCTCCCCTTCAAGGGTTGCGTGGCTCTTGAGACACCAGGCCTTGAACCTGGGGATACGACAGCCGGCTCATGCGTCGGACAGGCAGTTCCTGGGGCACAGCTCGATGGAGGACAGCTCGGGCTACACAGGCTCCTCGGGACACTCGTTGCTCGGTCTGACTGTGGTTGGTGATCAGCATTGTCAGCTCCTGGTTGGCTTCTAGGCGTGGGTTGGCCACGGCCAGGCCTCGCCGCTGGAAATTTTGCCTCGTCTGCAGGATCAGTTCTGTCTCGGCTGGTAACTGGACACGGAGGCCTAGGCAGATTCTGGTGGTTCCTAAGGGTGGAATGGTGATGGCAACGGGCGCATAGAACTCCATGGGGGCGCCTGCTTGATTCAGGTTGCTTGGCCTCCTAGCTCCTACCCGGATGGGGATGGCTGTCATCAGCAGGGGGCACATGGCTTCTTCTTCTTCTTCTGGGGCGGCTTCTTCCATCGCAGTGGCTGGCTCTTCTCCTACAGGTCCGCTGCTGGCTGGCAGGTTCTCCATGTCTGCGTCAGGGTTCCAGATGGCATCTCTGAGTGGCTCTGGAGCAGGCGGCGGCGGCGGTGGTTCGTTGGGTTGCTCCTGCAGGTTTTCCTCCACTGGGTCACGATCTTGGCCGCTAGGCTGTGGGGCGGCTGCGGCTGGCTGGTGCACTGGGAACTCTCCTGGGTTGCTAGCTGCGGGCGCCGCCGCTCCAACTGGCAGCTCGGTGGCATCCTCGTCGCCGTCCACGTCAACTTGGATGTCCTCTGGGATCTGGTGGGCAGTCACATCTCCAGTGTATTTGCGCAGTCGGCCTACATGCGCGGTAACTTCTGAAATCCTGGCTACTGGAGAGGCAGGTTTGATGACATAATGGACTTCTGTAGCTTTCCTCACTACTTTCCAGGGGCCAGTCCATCTCTTGGTAATCTTGGCTGCCTTTCCTGGCACCAGGCGAGGGGCCAGGTACCAGACCAAGTCTCCAACCTCATACTTGGCCGTGCCTTCGTAAGCTGCCGCGCTCCTCCTGATGGCTCCCTCCTCCTTCTGCTGGATGGCATCATAAACTGCATAGTAGCGCTGCAACAGAGCTTGGACGTTGGCTGGAACTGAAGCATATTCGGTCTCTGGCAGCCGTAGCACCATGTCCACCGGAAGTTTGGCCTCTCTCCCAAAGAAGGCCAGGAACGGGGTCACACCAGTGGACCTACAGGCCTTGGTGTTGTAGGCAAAGGCGATGGCAGGCAGGTGGGGCTCCCAGTTGTTATCGTCTCTGTCTAGGAACAGGCGCATGCCTGTGTTGAGCGTCCTATGAAACCTCTCCACTCGGTTGGACTGCGGATTGTAGGGTGGTGGATGTGTCAGGCCAATCTCAAGCCGGGAGGCCAGTTCCTGGAATACCTGGCCGGTAAATTCCATTCCATTGTCGGAATGGATCTTCAGGGGGCATCCGAACGTGGCCAGGTGGCGGTGCAACAGGGCTTCAGCCACCGTGAGGGTGCGCTTGTTGGGGATGGCGTAGAGGCTGACAAACCGGCTAAATCCATCTTGGCAGGTGAGGATGTAGCGGTTCCCAGCTGGAGTCTCTGGCAGTGGCCCCACCAGGTCGATGAATAGGACTTGCTGTGGATACCCCTGGCGGGAGGGCACGTGGATCCCCTGCTTCAGCCTCTCCTTGGTAACTTTCTGGACACACTCAGGGCAGGTTTGTACCATCAGGCGGACGTCACGGGCTAGGTTGGGCCACCAGAAGTGCATGGCAACGCGGGCGATAGTTGCGTCCATCCCAAAGTGCCCAGCCATGGGGGTCCCATGGGCTAGAAAGAACGCATCCTGCTGGAGGGCCGAAGGCAGCAGGTATCTTGTCCTCTCTCCCGTCAGAGTCTGGTCAGTGGTGGTGAGGCAGCCATGTTCGTCAAGGCCCAGGGCTGAGAAGCGGCTGGCGTACTGCTGCTCGTCTCGTTCCTTGCCACGCAGCTCAGCCTTGGTTGGGGCCTTGCCATCAGCCACCCATTGGCGGACACGGAGCAGGAGGGGGTCCTGTGTCTGGGCTTCCAATACTCTAGCTGAGTCCAGTCGGGCGGCGGGAGGCCGGCTAGCTGCGGGCTCCCCTAGCTGGGCCAGGTTGTGGATATACTCAGCCTGCTCTGCTAATTCTTCGGCGCTAGCCGTTGGCATGTTGGCATCTTCCCGGCGGCTGAGGGCGTCGGCGTTGGTATTCTGGGTGCCAGGCCTGTGGCAGACGGTAAAGTCTAAGGCCGCTAGCTCCTCCTGCCAGCGGGCCACCATCCCTGTGGATGTGTTCAGTGATTTCATCTGTAGCAGGGCAGAGGAATCAGTGTTGATCTGGAAGCTGCGGTAGGACAAGATGCCGTGGAATTTTCGGATCCCATAGATAATGGCGGCCATCTCTCCCTTCCAGGACGGGTAGCGCGTCTCAGGGTCGGTTGTCTTGCGCCCCACGGCGGCAATCAGCCTCTCCTTGCCCTCCTGGCATTGACTCAGTATGGCAGAGATGGCGCGGCTGCTGAAATCTGTGGTGAGCTGGAACACTGCTGGTAAATCAAACCTGGGCGGCGCTCGGATGGGGGCCTGTCGGAACTTGTCCTTGAGTTGCAGCAGCTGGGCTTCCATCTCAGGCGTCCAGGTTAGGGCCTTGGCCGTCTTCTGCCGATTCATCTCGTATGTGAGGTCTGCATACTCTGGGATGAACAGGCGGTAGTATCCAAAGAAGCCCAGCAACGCCAGCAAATCCTTGGGGGTGCTAGGGGCTGGCCAGTCCAAGATGCGGTCAATATAGTCCTCTTGCATGGCTATCCCCTCTCGGCTGAGGGTGTGACCCAGATAATCCACCTTGGACCGGAACAACTTGGTCTTGGCTGGCTTGAGGCGGATCCCTCCCCTGCGGTGGGCTTCCAAGACCTCTCGGAGCCTGGCCAGGTGGGCCCAGGTATCCTGGTGGAAGGTCAGGACGTCGTCAAGGTATGACTGGAGGTTGGCTGTGCCTAGTGGGTTTAGGACCCCTGCAATAAACCTGGAATAGACAGACGGTGCCGTAGCCAGGCCAAAGGGCATCCTTTTCCATTGATACAAGCCCCTGGGGGTGGTGAAGGCGGTGCAGGGCCGGCTATCCTCAGACACACGGATGGTGTAGTATGCGGCCACCGCGTCTAGAGCACTGTAGACACGGTGCCCGCCAGCTCGTTCCACCAATTGCTGGATCCTAGGCAGGGGGTAGCTGTCCAGCTCCAGACACTTGTTGAGGGCCCTGTAGTCGACGGCCCAGCGGGTGCTCCCGTCCTTCTTCTTGATGGGTACCAGGGGGCTGCTCCAGGCGGAGTCCGACGGCTCTATGACTCCTTCCTGCAGCCAAGTGTCCAGTTGTTTCTCCAGTTCAGCCTCTTGCCGCGGGTTCAGATCCCTAAATCTCTGGCGGATCGGCTGGGTCCCTGGCTTGAGGCGCAGCTGCAATTCAACCACATCTGTGCAGCCGGGGGTAGAATTGGAGAAGACGTCCCTGTACTCTGACAACGTAGTCCAGACCTCCTTCTTGAGCAAGGGGTCCTTGCGTAGGAACTCATTGTCTTCCATCTCCAAGGCCTCCCACAACTCTTGCATGTCTATAGGCTCAGCAGGTTCTTGGACCGAGTGGAGACGCGGGGGAGGCGTATCAGAGACTTCCAGAATGTCAGGTTTGACCAGCTCCCCTGCCACTGGGAGGCCAGCATCCAGCAAGAGGGGCACCTCCCCCTCATTGACCACCAGTACTCTAAACACAGTGGCAGAGCCAGGCCTGTGGGCATACAGGCCCTCTGGAATAACAAGGTCCTCCCCAAACCTCTGTTCTGGGGCAGCTAGTTGAATGGCATCCTTGGTGCGATGGCCTACTAGCTCAACAGGGACTGCCATAACCCCGCGGCCAGGCAGGACCACCCGCTTGGCTGTGCGGAGCTGGGGTGGTTGACCGTCAGTTGGAGTGACAGCGCTCAGCCTATACGTGGCTGGTGAGGGGTCAGCCTTGGCTCCGGGACCCACCGGCCGCGACTTGACGGGCTCGGCTTCTGGAGAGGCTGACGTGTCGGAGCCAGGCTTGGCTCCGGGGGCGTCTGGCCACGATTTGACGGGCTCGGTGCTGGGAGAGGCCAAAATGCTGGGTCCAGCTTTGGCTCCGTGGGCGTCCGGCCGCGACTTGACGGGCACGGCGCCGGGAGAGGCTGGGGCCTGAGAGTTGAGTGTGGCTCCGGGTACATCAGACCGCGACTTGACGGGTCTGGACTCGGGCTTGGCTGGTGGACTGGCTGGAGGTCCCAGGTAGAGGGGGCCAGGTGGACACGGCTGGCCGTTGATAAAGATGTCGGAGGAGAAGATTGGTTCTGGAGGGCTGGCAATCTCAGGAAACGTTGTTGGCAGGCTCTCCCTTGGCACCTTGGGCACTGGGGGCAACCCCATGGCTAGCAGGTTAGCGCCCTTGTGTGCGTTGAGCTCAGCGTCCACCCAGTGTGTGCCTTTCTCAACCACACGCGGCTGCTCAGGCAGGGGGCCTGGCAGAGGCCCCTCATAGCTTAGCTCTCTCTCGGCTGTCTCCCGGTCAATGGGGACGCCACGGAGTGGGATAAACTCCCCACGCGCCCACAAGCAAGGTGGTTGCATGTCGAAACAGAGCCTAGTTCCGAACTCCTTGAGAAAATACCCACCCAAGTTAAGAGGGTGGGAGAGGTTTCGGACCACAGTCACGTGGTATAGATGGAGTATAAGAGTGTGTGAAACTGCCATATATAACTCTTTTAATTTTCCAATTACCTGGAGGGGCTGGCCTTCCTCATTAGCAGTCAGGATCTGGGTGTTGTCCGGAATCAACATGCGTTGCACGCCCATTGCGTGCATGAGGTGCTCAGAAATTACAGCAGACCCTGGTACACGGTTGCCAGAATCAACCATGGCATCAACCTGTACATGCTGGGCAGGGTCAGGAGTAGGAAACCTCACCCTGATATGGCAGGGGAAGTGGAGGTCCTGCCCTTGAGACAAGGGGGCCTCTCGTTCGGCTGGGGTTGGCAGAAACTTTGGTGGTGGCCGCACCGCAGCTATGGTGGTATCGCTTACCATGGTGGCTTAGACTGTAGCTTTGAATCACTAGAGCTTATTAATTATCACTTGGTCAACAATTTTATATTTATTTTTATCACTTGGTTGACTTTTTATACACAATGATGTGTTGTTATCACTAGGAGCTCTAGGTGTGATTCTGGAAGCACTGGCAGCAGGGAATGTCCGTCCTGCAAGGTTCAGAGGGGTGACGGCGGTAGGGAATGACCCGTCCTACAGCGCCGCTGGTTCGAATCCCGACAAATGGCGGCAGGGAATGGCCCGTCCTACAGCGCCTCGGGTTCGAATCCTGGGAGACAGCGGCAGGGAATGTCCCGTCCTGCCGTGCCTGTGGCTCAAAATCTGCTATCCGTCGCAGTGGTAGGGCTTACTTGTGTGCTGAAGCTTCGCAGCCACACATTGCCTTCTTAGGGAGACCAGCACACAGCTGTCTGTCTCGTAGGTTTGGCCTGGGTGTCCTGGGGCTTGTCCCAGCTACACTTGCCAATTTAGACTCAGTTTTGTAGCCGTCTGAGCTAAATTATCCGGTTGCCGTGGCTGCGCACCTAGCGCTACTCCTACACGACACGGACAAAGCGTCTTAACTGGCGCTTTTAGCAGGCTAAATCTGCTTGCCGTAGGCCAGAGGCCCACATATTGCGTTCAAAATGATGGAAATTCGACCTAAAAAGGCCGTCTCACGGGTCAGTTGGCTTCTCAGTTGGCGGCTGATTGTCCCCTTACTTGCCAAAGGGTCTAATCAGAGGTAGAATAGGCTAGTTCTGTAAGGCTCAATTGAAACACGCTGACACCAAGTTCTGGTAAGCCGAGCGTACTCGGCCCACAGGGTAACGAGTTCGGATTCAACGGGCCCTAGCCTTTAAGTATTCTACCAAACAAACAAGCAGGATTCAATCATACAGAATTATATATTTAAACTGAATAATATTTACAAGTTATGTTTACTATATATATACAACAAAAATATGACAATAGTTAGGTTTGAAGGGGGTGTGGGGCGCTAGGGCTTAGCGCCCGACGGTAGACAGGCTGTGGGGGCAGCGGTGGTAAAAGGGGAGGCAGTGCCTCCCGATTATATAAGTGCATGATGGACTCGTGATAATTGCATGTTCAAGTCCCCTCCCCACATTTAGGCAGGCTTAGTTTGACCGCCGGGTGCGGGGTTAACAGCGGTCATGAGATGGATAGTGATATAATAGGATTAGTGCGGTGGGTTTGTTATCATAAGTCACAGCGAAGCAACTCTGTATTGGGCCTGTCCGTATGGGTGTCGTATTACCACAATATATATAGCATGTAAAAGAACAAATACATGCACCCAATACATTTAAATTTAAACATATTAAGTGCAAAAGTAAACATACAATAAATACAATACATTGTAAATTAATTTTATGAAACGCCTCTGTACTACTTGATAATATAATTAATAAAGATTATATCAGAATTACCTTTATTATGAGGCCATGAAGATATTCATTTCAACAACCTAATTTTACTTTAAAATCTATGAAGATTTTTTTAAAAAAATTAAAAAGGGGGGAGGTGGAAGTGACACTTTTTAAGAGGTACGATGTGGAACTTTGAAGAAACGACGTCGGAACCGCCGCTCCCGCCGAAAACCACCGTTTCCCGCCGAATGAATTTGGGAAAGTGGATGGTTGCTAATGCAGGAAAAGAGAAGAGTGGTTTTACTAGAAGTATGATGCGTTAAATATATAGGCACTTGACACTTGTGATTTTTTTAATATTGACATATTTGAAATCTTACTTGAAAAGTGTCAAGTGAAAATATAAGGGAAATATTTATGAAAAAATAACGTTTTTCTTGGATGATTGAAAATTGTCTAATTTGGCGAGAAAAGGCAAAGAAAATTCGAAAAAGTGTCACTTCCACCCCCCCCCCCCCCCCTCTTTATGCATTAAAACTAAATGATAACGGAAATGTTTTTCGGCAGTTTTCTAATAACCTTGTCGAGCACAAAAAAGCTGTCCCTTCTATTATTTTGAAACATATTGGAATTAAGAGGTGGGTAGTTTTTAAAGTGTTTGTGTTTCACTTTAGAACAAGTTAGGTTAGGTCAAAATGGGTAAAGTGTAGACCCGCAGAATGAGTGTATTGCACAGTTATAAGCAACATAAGGTTAGTTTCATTGCAGGGGTTCGTATTATAGAGAAAAAGAAAACTCTATCCCCCCCCCCCCTCTTTATTTTCAATTTATTTTTAAAAAGGGATTGGGGAGGTTGTGCTCACTTGAAACTTTGAGGGAAAGCCCCTTTTTACTTAACTTTAATATATTTTTAACATAAGAGATTGTCATCAATTAAATATTAAATATTTAGAGTAAAAATTAAGTCCATCTTTAAAGAGAATAAGAGTATGACCAACAAATATTTAAATAAAATTTTCTGAATATGTTGGAGAGTACCTGTACAGTCCATGATGTTAGCTGGCTGCCACACCATCGTATCATTCCAGCCATTGGAAGGATCATGTTTCCATTCACAAGTAACTATCTGGTCTATAAACAAGGATTATTCAATGTAATGGTTAGACAGGAACATCAAAAAAGTAGCAAAGAAAAAGATATTTATGGACGGACAAGGTGATTCAAAACATATCTTACGTATTTTTAAAAGGGAAGACGAATAGCTTTTTTCGTTAATTTAGGCATATTAGAATTGTCCTTTCGATTTCAAACTCTGCCTGGTGTTTCCTGTAGTAGTTAGGTACGATTTCGAAAATGTAGCAACTCTATAATCATTACCAGAATGTCCGTACGTCTATTTTAAGCAAGTTAATATTTCTATTTTTTTTAACAACAAATTTTTATGTGATCTAATCATCTGATTGATCTGATGTTTGGTATATTGATTTCTGAGACAACAAAGTACAATATTAAAAGCAAAGTAACTCTATAATCAAGTCCTAAAAATGTAAGTATGTCCATAAACATTATCCTGTATCAAGCAGTTTTTCAACAAATTTACTCACAATTTTGCTTCAACTCTTAGGTATACATAAATATATTCTGATTATTCAGTTCTGACATCATACAATTGTTAGTATTTTAAATAATCATTTTGTAGCATGACTGACAGATCGGTGTAACAAGTAAATCACAAACTTAATGCCCATCGTTATAGAGAATCTTCACAAAAAAAATATTCAGCCGTGTATCTTGAATAACAGCCGAGATTGACATTTTATACATAATATTTGGACAGTGGGAATTACTAAAAATGACAGAGAAGATAAAGTCTTTAAAATAAGCTTAAAATTTATTTTTTGAAATGGGTTAATAAACTTATGTTTTTACATAATCTATAATACAAAGTACCTTGATGTCTGTCCGTCCCTTAAGATCTCGGTAACCACTGAACCGATCGAATTCTACTCTTCAGGGTATATAACTATTTGTTCTGTTGTGGTTTTAAGCTATTTTTGCGGGAGTGGGACACCCCCCCCCCATTTTTTTGGTAGTTAGTTCACATAAAACTACTAGCCGCACCAGTAGTACTATTTTTTTTTTAAATAAATTTTTATTTTTTTATATTTTTTCTAATTACCTCTTGGGGCACCCTAGAGGCTAGGGGCGAAGCCACTAGTCTAATTATATAGTAGATGTGCAAATAAAAGCTATTTACCTCTTTGTGGATGCTCTTCAGTACCATACTCACTCCAAGATTTGCCATCTAAAGGTTCCCAACCCCTTAAATGTAATTTATTAATATTTAAGAAAGAGTTTTTGATAAAAAGAAATTTTTGATAAAATATGCATTATGACATACATTATAATTTTTACCAGGGATCTTAAGAGATAAGACAATAGACCATAAATTATTTACATTTTAAATCATGATAAAAAAATTATAATCGATGGTTGAAAAGTTTGAACACTACAAGTTTGACACCAACCAATCACAACTCAATAAAAGAACCCAAAAGTCTTAGGCAAACCAGCTACTAAAGGTATTCATAAAATTTTGGGTTCCAGAAAATTTTACAAACCAGTTTGTCCCTTAACTTGTTACTCACCAGGGCAAGGATATATTCAACATTTTTCCAGCGGGACATCTATAAATGATGGTATCTCCTAACTCATTGGCCCTAAATTTCAGGTTGTTACTTTATTTTAAACTTTTGTTACAATCATCATATTTTTTGTTAAATTTATCATAAATATTCCAAAGGTTCTGTCAAAAATTGTTTATTATTCTTAATTTAACCAAATAATGTTTTTAAAACACATAAGATTACCCAACTAAAACCTTTGAAACCTCTAAAAATAAAAAGCTTAGACGTCCATGTATGAACAATAACATACGATAAATAAGTTTAGCATAGCAGCTTGTTGTTTATCTTATTACTTGTATTTCCAGATAACTTCCATAGTTGGGGAAGCAGACGGTCTGGGATCTGTACATCTTCTCTCTAAATAGAATATTTTCAAACTTATATTCATAATGGATTTAAAAATGCTCAGTTTTTGGCACTTTCTATCCATCTTTGTTGTACATGTATAGTTTACAAAACCTTACAATTCAACTTACTCATGCAAGGCACTATAGTTTCAGGATTTGACCATTCTCTGTTAGGCCTACATTCATTATACCAATAGGGAAAATCTCCATTCTCGAACATGTATCCATTTTGACATCTATACCTAGAATTTTATGAATCTGATATATTTTGCTCAGATGTTCTGTTGAGTTGAGTCAAACATATTTCTTGGCCACCGAAACCCACCCTCCCCATATTTGAATTGTTAGGAAAAAAATCAGTTTTAGCCCAATTCTTAAAAAATTAATTGTGTTAGAGATGCAATATGATGTAAACCGCCGATCTTCTTAATTTCTAAACTGTTCAGAAAAATAAACTAAATGAAAGGGAAGTAACTTACTTGGTTGCAAGAAGGCCATAGACCCTCATAGCTCCATGACCTTCAGGGGCTGGTGGTGGCTGGGACGGACAATCCAATTCTAAATACAAAGATTTGTATAACAAATTGCAAGTATTTGAAATATTTGACAGTAGTTTCAGTCATTTATTTCTATCTATTGATAAAACTATGACAATTTTAGAGAGAAATCATAGCTTCAGACAATTAGTTTTATATATTGATGATAATTAAGGCACTTGTAGATCGAATTATATACTTTGCCAATAGCCTTAACATATCCCAAGAATAAAATATGAATTCAACACAAAGCAAAATCAATATAATCAATAATAGAGTAATTTTTAGATAAATAAATTTGATGTATGTGCATGTACTTACTGACACAAGGTTCCATATGTGTTGTACTCCAGGTTCCATCACTCTACAGTTCAATTATTTAAACATTTTATATGGAAAGCATATTTCAGTATGGCTTCAAAACCGAATTATATCCGCTGGATTAGAATCGGGTCTCTCCCATACTGAGAAATCATGTAAAGCATCATATTACAGACAATTTTCTACAAATATAAAATAAAATTCATAAACTTGATACTTTTGTTCCTTCTCTGGGGCAACAAATTTTTATTTTAATATCTGCGGAAAGCTGTCTGTATTAAGATGCGATAATAGTTATTTCTCGCATCGTATTATTAACAGCTTTTCGCGAATACAATATGTACAATTACAGTATTTTCATGGCCTTAGATGCCGAAGGTAAGGGCTAATAAGATAATGCCCAAAAAGACCAACTACTTTAAATGTCTTTTTATCAAAATTTATGATTTAATAATTCATTCCTGGCATCTATTTAGAGTTGTGTTTAAACCACTGGATGGGTATCCCCAGCCCTCTCTTGCACAGGTATACTACAACAATCAACAAATTATTAGAAATTAATAAAAAGGGGCTGCTATTCAGCCAATTAATTCCGTTTGAAATTGCCGAAAATTAAATATTTTGTTGGAGTAAAACTTGTTTTTTTAGTGTAACTGAAAGGGAAGTGGGTAAGAAGGGGGTTGATTTTTCCCTGGCTTATAATAAACTTTTCTTAAATCAAAAATATACCTGAATTAGGGTGTCATAGGGTCTTGGGTTTCCAACTTCTTCAGTCCAATTCATAAGAGTTAGTCCAGTAGCATCAACTGCTACTGGCGGATCAGTACAATTGATTGCTGCAATTAAATAATAAAGAAGTTGTGATAGTTTCTTTATAGCAGTCAATTTATTTTGGACAGGTTAAGGTTTAAAAATACTCTTATTTTGTTAAACCCTTACTGAAGAAATGATTTGTTTGTTATTATGATTTTTTTTGTTAACCAGCGACTGCGCCCCTAGCATCAGGAGCTCTGTATGAAAGGTGGAAATGAAGTAACGTAAATTAACCGATATCGATTCTTCAGTGTAGCTTCTTATTAGTCCTGGTATAATTATTTTGGGGTACAATACCACGATCGCCTTTAGATAAAAATTGCCTTCCCAAAAATTCTTTTTTTTATTTTCTTCTGAAGAACAAAATTTGGAGGAAGGGGGCTTCGGTTGGGGGTGTTGACTATATGTAAAAAGATAATGATAACTGTTTTACAGCTTTCCAGAATTTTCTATGACAAGGTTTCAAATACCTATGCAATGAGGCATGACAGGTGGATCTGGATAGGGACTGGAATCTAGAACAGGGCGCCATTGTGCATCAGCATCACATCTCACATCAAAGCTTACAACATTCACAACTTGTTCATCAGTCTAAAAAAAATAAAAACATCTGAAATGTATCTTTAGCCAGAATGAGACAGTAGATATTAAATTGATGTATGTAGTATGTACCCAATTAAGATAGACAAAATTATCCCTTCATATTGATAAAAATTATTAGGTTTTGACACTGGAAGCTTAAACTGACCCATGATTTAATAAAAGCAAACAAAGCCAACAAATAAAAGAACCTTTCCCTCCCTGATATCTAGTAACTTACTTGGTTAGGATATTGTAGGACAGATCCTTCTGGACATGTGTAGGTCACATTTCTTGTGTAACTATTCCAGTCTGAGTCATTGGCAGCTAACACCTCAGCATTGTGCAAAGCAATAACATACTCTTCTGATGTCTCAGGCACAGTGCGGTTACAATACACAGCTAAAAAATTAAAAGTAGTAATTTGTATAAAAGGCCAAAATAAAAATACTATATGATTAAAAGTAAAGAAATTAGAACTTACGAATACACTGAAGTGCTGTGTCAAAGTCTTGAACCCAGGTTTTGTTGACACAAGAAGCTGTGAAAGTAATATCATTTGTATTGTTGAATATATACCCAATAGGACAGGTATAGGTCACATTGTCTCCCTCAAACATTGTAGAATACAATTCTGTGAGGTCTTCATAATTGTCCTAAAAATATTTTCATAAATATGAAACATGATAATAAAAGTTTATACCAAAGATCTTAAAAAAACTGATTTAAAATAATTTAATTAATTTTCTCGTATTCATTCGAATCCGGTGGATAGGAACCGGTTCTCATCCATACGAAAAAACTATGTCTAGCATCGTATTATATCCAGTTTTCTACGAATATAGCAATGTACAATCATAAGATTAAAACCAGTTTTTTTAGCCGGTGCCTTCGGCACCACGGGGCTAAAAAAACTAGTTTTAATATTATAATTGTACATTCTATATCCGCGGAAAGCCGTTTCTAATACAATGCGAGAAATAACTATTCTTTTATTCAATCAAAACCGATTAATATTCGGTGGATTACAACCGGTTCTCATCATAGGAAAAAATTATGTCTAGCATAGTATTATATCCAGTTTTCTACAAATATAAAAATGTACAATCATAAGATTAAAACCAGTTTTTTGTCCATGCCTTAGTGGCTAAATAAACTGGTTTTAATCTTATAGTTTTACATTTTATATCCACAGAAAGCTGTTTATAATGCAATGTGAGAAAAAAACTATTAAAACCATGATCATTGATAGTTAAAAATTTTACCTATGTAAGAAGCTATAATTTACCTTAATTAGAATCTCAATGTCATCAGTGATGTTGGATGAGTCATATGTCCAAGTTGGATAATGAAGTCTTTCTCTTGTGGCTGAAAGCTTGTAATGTGGTTTAGAGCTTTCAATAGCAAACCAACTTGACTCAAAATGAGTTTGAACACTGAAAATGGCGTAAAAATGTTTTAATTTTACATTTATCTTTTATATATTTTATTCACATATAAATAGAGACAAATTTGGTTATTTTTCATTTTTATCCCAGAGCATAGGTTTATACAAAATCAAAATTAATGCCTATTTTTCAGGAAGAAATTAAATTAAAAAGGTGGTCAGAATTACCATATTTTTACCTGTCAAATAATGGAAAAGTTGGCACAGGAGGAGGTTTTTCACATGCTAGTGTAAAGTTTTCAACAGGACAACCCGGAAGACATGATCCCCAGGCAACTATTTCGTCATTATTTGCACCTCCAAGCTCTGAAAAGTAGAATATTATTAGTAACTATCATCTTAGCTAATCCAATTTAGTTGTAGTTGAATTTGATTAGCAATTATGTATCAGTCATATTAGATATACAAAAGGAAGTGTGATTGTTTAAGGATATTACTATGTTCTAATATTTACCTGTAGGGCACCAGGGATGAAAAATATCATCAACTATACATCTTGTGTACTCAACATCCTTAGTGAAATTGGCAATGTAATCAAATAATAAAGATTTTCAAACTTTAAATTACTTGCACCAAACAGTTTTGGGTTGTGTTGAATTTAAGTAGGAGTGGTTTTAGAAATATGAACTAACTTTCTTGTGAAATATTACCTTGTATTTAAAAGGAAACTTGCAAAATTGTCCCTCAATTGTATAGCAAGATTCATATTCACAAAGAGTATGCTCCATCTGTGTATCACAACTGCTACCATACACAGGAACTACTCTACCATTAGAGCCAAGTTTTAGACAGCTCTAAAATAAAATTGTTTTTTGGTATATTTACCTTTATTGCAAAATATTATAAAGAAATAAAAAAAGAAAAAATTGTGTGAGAAGTTTTTTTTTGGGACAGAACAATAGAAAAGTTTTTACCTAAACATGTTTTTGATGATAAGAAAATTAGATATCAAAACTGTGAAATTATCAGGATATTATTGTACATAAATCGAAATGGTAAAAGAAACACTGTAAAATATTAACAGCAGATAAATTTTCAATATTTAAATCTTACACTCCCATAAGAAACTCAATTTTATTTTAAGATGCAAAGTCAAGATATGCTACCTGGGTTCCTGTGTACCCAGCAGCAACAACTTCAAAGCTTCCAACCATGTAAATACTCTCAACATTTTCCACAAGTGTTGCGTCATAGCTTATTTTTCCTTCAACATCATCATTCATCAAAACTTTCAGATGGTTGTTGGAACATGTCATTTTCACATTGAATGGAAGAGATAGATCAGTCAGGTCAGGAAGTAAATATTCTGTTTCATCAAGTATTTCTCCATCAACAATTCTAAAAATAAATTATTAGTTGCTAATGTAAACCTCAATACTTAATAATAAATCATTGAAAATTTGCCAAACCTTGCTAAGGTAAAGCTATGAGGATCTTCTTTTTCTCCAGACAGTCCATTCATGTAGAATGTCCATTTCAAAATAGAATTTGTCTTGTCAATCATCCACTAAGAAAAATATTAGTTTTATAGTACTTGCAATTTCTCATATTTGATATATTAATCTAAATACCTTAATTACTGGCTTTTTAGATGATAGTCTTCTAGTACCAAAAAATGCTTGCAAGGCGAATACATTTGATTCATCATCACACAAGCTTGATAGGAAACTAATCTTTAGGGGTGGCTTCATATTCTCAAACAATAGACCTAAATTATACATAAATCAAGTTAACAATAATTATCCTAAAAATAATTTTCATTACTTTATATTGGCATGCCATGTACCTGTCTTTTTTAGACTTTCAGTCCATGATCTTTCTTTAGAGGTATCAATTATTGCATTTGGATCATTAAATTGATACTGACGTTCAATCTGTGTAAAATAATAAGAATAACATAAATTATTTGATTTTGAACTGACATTTTTTTAACTGAAAATAAATCTATTCAATATACAGTTGTATAAAAATTGTCATACCAAGGGTTGAAATTGAAAAGAACCCTCAGAAAAGGCATCAATCCAGATACTCCTAGATTCAAATTAAATAGTTAAACCATTCTAATAGAAATCTTTTAAAATTGTTCTACGTACTTGTCTTTCTGAAGCATACTGAGTACATCTTGCAAACTGCCAGGTAAAGCAGGTCTAATTAGATCATGGTCTGTTCCCTTGCACTCAGTTTTTATGTCTTTGAACTTTAGGTTATCTATAAAAAGTAAATTTTATATTAAACAACACATGTTATTCCCCCTATATTTAAAACCATGAATGACAACATCAATAAAAGCAAAGCTCATAATTGACTGAACTTTCAATATTAAACAAGCAGAATATTATTTCTTAAAAATTTGATGTAAATAAGTTGCTAAATATCTTGAATACAGGCATATTAACGTTTTTGGCTTGATTATAAAGATGCTGCTTTTATTAAAAGGTGCTTGTTCATCCTAGAATTCAACATTTTAAAAGTCTAGTTAATAATATCTAAAAAAATCTGATAGATGATTAGAGCTATCAGCTACCGAGAGACCATTTATAATTGAAGAAAATCTTAAACTTAAACATACAGAATAACTAAACTGAAGGAACAATTCGTAAAAAAAATTGCAATACAAATATTATTGTCAAATTTACTTTGTGATAGTCCATAACATGTTCTTCCATCTTTTTCATGCTTGGCCAGGACATAGTCAGCAGGACATTCTGGTGCTAAATACAATATGTTATTATTTTTTATTCTAATTTCTAAAGGGTTGGTAAATAACATTAGTTAAGAGCTTTCTGCGGATAACAAATGTACAATTATAAGATTAAAACCAGTTTTTTTAGGCCCAAGATGCGAACTGATTTTAATCTTATGATTGTAGATTTTTGTATTTGTAGAAATACTGGATATTATACAATGCTAGATATATTTTTTTACGTATTGAGAGAACTGGTTCTAATCCATTGGATATTAATCGGTTTTGAATGAATATGAGAAATATACTTACGATTCCATTGGCAGTAATAATTCATCGGCTCTGAGCACTCAGTTCCTCTTGTTTTAAAACCAATGCCTTTCTTAGCATAGACACACTCTTTCCCAATAAACTTTATCTTTTCACCATCAAAATCAAAGCTATCATCAGTAAATGCTGTATTATCAGAATACTTCATGGTAGTCATGTTAATACCTGAAAAAAATTACTTTTAATTTATATTAACAAGGAATACTCTTCCTATAAATACCTAACAAAATAACATTATTAGATTGAAAATTTTTTACAATACAAACAAGCAGATGGTTATACATATATAAATATTATACGTTGCTAAATTGAATATAGTAAAATTTACCTATATGAAAGTTTCCCATAATATTATTCTTTGCATGGATTTTTAAAAACTCATAAGTTCCTGAAGATTTAATGGGAACAATAAATCCTCCTCTTAAAGCACAATTAATTTTTGCTTCAACAACTGTGATTTCTTCCTTGCCAGCAAAGTAACAATTTCCTTGGAAAAAATAGTTATAGCATTGTGAATACATGAAATTTACATTTGTATTAATTCTATGAATCTTAAATTAAGTATGAATACCTTTATAATAGAAATGATCAGCTGGGCATCTAGGTTTGTAAAATACAGGAGTGCTACAAAAGTAATGAAACTTCTCTGTACATTCAACACTTCTCAATCTACTGCAATATTTTATTAAAATCATAAAAGAAAAATATATGTTAATAAAAATAATTTGAAATCTTGTAGGTATATATTTCAAATTTAATTTTGTTGTAAAACCAACCTGTCCAAAGTATAATCATGAACAGCACAGTTTCCCTGTGCAGTTTCATTTTGTGCCCAAGCTATCTTTTCAATAATATTTCCTTCATTATCACTCCAACTTGTACCCGGTGGATGTTCTAAATTTGAATACATAAATATTTAGTTTTGAATAAATACAAATTAATAGTCAATTTAAATATCTAAATCTACCTGTCATTGAATCAATCCCCATGTATATTGATTCTACTCCATATTTTTGTTTGGCCCATGCAAGAAGTTCTTGTTGTGTTTGAAATCTAGAAGGAAATGCTAACACAGATATTTTATTAACATTTGCTGGTGAAGTACATGCATATTGAGCTTCCATATATGTCATTGGCTTTGATGATAATTCAAAGCACATATTTTCTATCATGTATGAATCTTCTGAACACACTTTGGTTCTAATAAATGTAGGGGGTAAATGACAAATTTTAGACATTTGATATACTTGTGAAAGTGACAAGGCTTTGGTGAAAATCTGTAGACAAGACAACTTTGCAATTAAAGGATTTGGATCAGTTTCACTAAAATGTCTTCCAAGAGTAATTACTTGAGTATCATTAAACTCCATCAATTGAACCACTGTGCTTGAGCTCTCACCTAGAGAGTCTATTCCATAAGTTTCATTAATAAAGATATTGACTTCTCCTGTTTGAGAATTAAAAGTAACTGATAGGTATTGCCATTCATTTTCCTTTAAATTACCATATCCCTTAATTTCCTCACAAATTTGAACTGTCATATCACATATGTTAACAACAGGTATGCCATCTAGCAAACAAATTGAAAATTGTTTTTCCAGGGTCATAATACATTGACTTGTGGGTGTAACTTTCTTTGGATAAATCCAAACACCAATGCTTAGGCCATCATTCATATTGAACCCTAAAGGTAGAATTTGATCTGTAAGATAGGAAAATTCTTCTCCCATGAAATCCGCTGAGGATCCAAGTTCAGTCTCCTTTACAATTTCACCTGGAAATCCAACAAAGGACTCCTGAGTTGTTCCAGTTACATTGTCTAGAGGATGCACATAATAAGGCCACTGCATTGACTCTATCTTATCTGATAATGGTTTTTGTTCTTGTTGACATATAAAGCCAAACTCTGTTTCGCATGAAGTAAGTTGAAAATCACCTGTTGTAGGATCTAATACAACACATTCTCCATCACCATTTATTCCTGCATGAACAAATTCATGAAAAAAGTGTGAGTGATACATACTATTTGGATCATCTGCTATACTTGCTGGATTCTTTCTATATCCTGTCCACATTGCTTCTGTAATTGATTCATGCTTAAATATCTCCAGCATGAAAAGTTTTTGAAATTCTGTTGTTATTTCAGCCAAAAGACTGTTTTCTTTCTTGCACTCTATAAATGCATCTGAAAATCTTTGTTTGTTAGCGATAACCTTATAGCAATTTTCATGAAAAAGATAAAAACCTTCAGGACATGTCCATTCATTTTCTTGTTCACAAATAAACCCATTTGTATCAACAGAATCTATAGCGATGTATTCCAAAGCAGAATCAGGATATGAATATTCAAGTAGGCCAATTTCTGCATCATTGCCACTTGAGTCTGGTAATGCACTGCAACCTTCTACAGATGCATATCCATCTGAGCGTAATACTGGTCTTACTAACAAAGATTCAGTTGAGATTCTCCTGGATATTAGGTTATCCATTCCTTTGGAGTGTATCCCAATCCAAAACTTCTCAGGACTTTCACCAATAATCTTTTTAAAATCACCAGGTAAATTTTCAATCTGGTCACAAGATGAAAAACTTAAAAGTTTATTTTTTTCTTTTGAACATTGTAACAATGATTGTCCTATGTTTGTATGTTTATTTACAATTTTTAAGCACTTCTTAATTTCTTTAAACCAAAGGTAGCCTGCTTTACAAAATGATTCACAAATATAAGGTTTTTCTTGACTTCCATCAACTGCTTTCCATTGAAAATTCTTTTGAGCTTGAATGGTGAGTTTGTAATTGCTTGTACAAATATTTTGCACACATCCTTCATTTTCTTTACCATCTAGCCAGTATGAGTATTGTGAAAAGTTTTTACCACTTGCCTCCCAAGTCCATAGTGAATTCTGGACCTGTCCTCCCACCCAATATGCAGATATATCAGGCGAGAAGATTGGTAAATACTGAACTTTGGTTTTTGACAGAACTTCAATGTGAGATTTCAATTTAGGTGTTATTGTAGAATCAAGAATTGATAACAAATATGAACCTTCTGATCTACATTTAGCTGAGGCTGCGTCATAAGTTTCAGGAAATGGTGATACTCTTATACATTTACCATCAACAACATCATAATTTGTATTACAGCTAGATCCAGCTGAACCAAGATATCCTGTACAATATCCATACTCATCTGTTTCTTCATTAAATAATCTTAGTGAACTATTCATATATGTTGGACACCATATTTCGTCTCTTGGTTCTAAAGCACACATATCAAACCAAACCCTATCCGACAAAAAAGGCAAATTACATTGTTTCCCAGCTCCAGGTCCATCATATGTAATTTCTCTTTCATCAGGGCAGATCCCAGTTTTATCTGGTTTACCTATTCCATTTTCATCTAACTCAGTGAAACACCATGAATATCTGGCTGTGTCATTGTATATGCAAGAGTGATAAATGGTTTCATCATTTGCATTGAGGAGAAATGGAAAATGACATTGTTTTCCTTTGACTTCACCTGCCATAGTCACAAGTGGTTTTGCTTCACAGATATATCCAAGTGGAGTGGAAAAATTTCCACATTCTTCAACATAAAAAGCACCATCTGCTCCCATCAATATACAAACATAATGTTCAAGTAGAGATTGATCAGAGATTGTAGTAGAATCCAAAGCACCCTGAGCAGCAACTACAGATTCAAGAAAATATGCTCTGGTTTCATCATTGTAATGAATTTCTCCTGTCTCAGGAAATTTTTTTGTTACAGCTCCTACTGCTAAATACTGTGGTTGTGTAGTAATAGAATGAAATAAATGCTTAAAAACCTCCTTGTAAACTGTCAAGAGATCTGTATTAAGTTTGTAATCTCGTGGTTGATACAATCTTGATCCTAGTCTATGACAATTTTCTTCTGCCTTCTGTACATTAATTACCAAATCATTAGATGTCATTGCAGAAATATGATAGCAGTTATCATGTTGCTGAAAGAAACCCAAAGGACAATTCTGAACTAAACAACTTTCCTGACATTGGCCACGGTTTCCAACATCATCTACATGATTGGAATTTCCATCCGTTTTGAGGCTGCACCAAGCATGAGGAGAATCAATTATGATACATGTTGAATATAATCTTCCTTTGTATCTGAAAGGCAGAATACAGGTCTTGTTTTCAACTGAACGACACTCAGTATGATGACATGCAACACCAGCATAATTTGTTGAATATTTATAGAAAAAACCTTTTGAAATTGTTTCAATTGTATCTGTGTATGAACCAAGACTTGCTTGCAAAACATTTTGAGTAGACGTATAAATTAACATGTCTGTATTGGGTTTAAACTTTGCATCTATTTCTTGTTGAGACCATGTTTTTTGTGTACTACTAGAACCATAGTAAGTTGTCCCATCTTCAAGTGTGGTCTTTCTCCACCCTTAAACAGAGACATTTGGTTTTTATTTACATTTTATTAAACAAGGTTAGTTTTAATGAAAGTAATGTCTTTTTAAAATGAAAAAAATATTACTGTCCTTTCTTTAAAGATATAAAAACCTCAAACGCCTGGAACTTATATTCAGAAACCTTTAAGCCAAACAAGTTTGATTACAATTTATAGCACCCATGCCCTCTAAAATAACTTAAAATAAATAAAAACTAACCCAAAATCCTTATTGATTATTTTTGACAGACGTTCATTGTGTCATAGTTTAGTTATGCTTCTAGCTCTACTTTATCAAAGTAAGAGTAGTTTAAGAATATCTTTTTCGAATGGACGAAATGGCCGAAAACAACTTTAAAATTACAAAAAAATAAGTAAATAACATTCTTAACTTTATCTGAAATATGACAAAAATCAAAAAGCAAAACTTCAAAATTAGACTGTAGAACAAACGAATATCAACACTTGAGTGGCAGAACTTAATAAGCAGATATAAATTATAAGTCTAATTATGATTCTAAAATTGTAAGAAACAACTTTAAAGCTCTTCTATGGCCAAAATTATTTTTAAAAGCGAAGCTTTTCTATAACTAGGGTCGGTCCGTCCGTACGTCCGTCCGTAACGGATAGCTTTTTTTCGTTAATTTAGGCATGTTAAAATTGTCCTATCGATTTCAAATTTAGCATGGTGATTCCTGTAGTAGTTAGGTACGATTTAGAAAGCGTAGCAACTATATATTCATTACCAAAATGTCCGTACGTCCATTTTAAACATGTTTTTTTTTACTTTTTTAACAAAAAAATTTTATGTGATCTAATCATCCGATTGATCTGATTTTTGGTATATTGATTCCTAGGACAACAAAGTATAATGTTATAAGCGAAGCAACTCTATAATCAAGTCCTAAATATGTTAGTATGTCCATAAACATTATCGTGTATAAAGCAGTTTTCAACAAATTTACTTACAATTTTGCTTCGACTCTTATACATTTATAATTTGATTATTCAGTTCTGACACTATATAAGTGTTCATGTCCGTTTGTCCTACCGTTTCAGTGCTTCGCTTTTATGGATGTTGTCATCCTTGTTTTTGTACACTTACTTCGTTAGATATGTATATAAAAAACGGTAAAAACCATTTTTCTAGCCAAAGTTAGTTTTTTATAACTTTCTTGGGGTGGGGACAATTACAAACTGACGGACACACAATTGGACAAGCATAGTGTACTTGATTAATTGGCATCAGTTAGACAATTAGACCCATTCTTATATTTGTACTATAGCCAAAGTTAGAGTTAGCATATAACACAAACCAATGCTACACTAACAAAAATCATTTGACGGACAGATAAACTTTTAAAAACTTCTATTTTGTTGCAAGGGGTATTAAATGACGAGAAAGCACTAAAAAAATTATGAATTGGTGAAAGAAGTGAAAATTACATGTCATTTTTTCAAAAAGGTATAAAGATATGATTTTTTTAAATTAATGTAAAATTAATTAATAAATGTTGTAGTTTTTCCAAAAAATCACAGAATGGACATTTGCATACTTAACTAATCCTAACATAACTTAGCCTAACCTACTTATACAATAAATTGTACTTTGATTTATCTAAGTCTTATTCATAAGATGAAACGGTTATTGATTCCAGCTTGATACCAACAATGAAATTAATTCGGAAAAAAATGTTTTTCAGCTGTCGTTGGGGGTTAACACATCGTAGAATTGACGACCTCTTCATTTGCCCCCCAAATATTATTTAGGAATTTTTTCGCTTGCTGGTTATACCTATTCCTGTATTGATTCACTTGGTGTTTGGAGGCAAATTCCCAAAAAATGTTATACCTGATGTGTAGTAATATTTAACTTTAGGATGATATCTTCTATAGAAAGTTAGAAAATCAGCCCAAGCTGATAATGATTCTAGATCAGGATTTATGTGAAGAGGCCGTGTTTTATCTCTGTGACATGTTTGCTCATCTATAAAGTAATGACAATTTTATTATTAGTTAAAGTCATAAAGGTTTAAATATAATTTTTTATGCCTACCAGAAAATACATCACTCTGCTTAACATCATATTCAAATAGTTTGACACATGATCTAGTTGGAGGCATCCATATATAATTCTCAGGGCACAATGGCCCTAACTTGCAATATGCCTAGGAAATTAAATATTTTTATAATTATCTTGGTATTTAAACCAACACAGTAGAATTTTTACATAGATTGAAATACCTATATCTAAAAGGATAGTTGCATGAAGTGCATTTAAAAAGTTTGATTGCACGCCAGAATACCATCTAACATATATAATTTTGTATTGTAATAACTAGCAATCAATTAGGCACAAACAAAATTGTCATCATGCTGTTTTTGTGGAAACAGGACACCCATATAAGTTGCAAATATCCCCAAAAACATGATTTTCAAGTCTTGTTATTTTAAAAACTAACTGGTAGAAAATTGAAATTCTTTTAAATTTATGTCCTATAGATGTAGTTTAAACTATTGAACAGAAAAAAATATGCAGTTCACTAAATTCAAGTTTAAATGCACTTTGTGCAACTACTCCTTTTGTATATTTTGAGCTTTAACAAGCCATTACCTTACCTTATATTTGGAGTCACATTCAACAATTTTTCCTTTGAAGTTGTTTTCTTCATCAGCTATCATGCAATTGCCTTGAAAAGTATAAAAATATAATATTTTTTGGGGGGTTGTACTTTTTAGGAAAGCTTTTGGTTTTCAAATATCTTCCTGACCTCCTCTATCATCCCCTAAAGACTTGTGGCTAATCAACTAGTATTAATTAGTATTTTTTTAATAGTAAAATTGTAGCATTTAATAATTTTTATATGAATTAAAACATATGAAGAAAAAAAAACACATTTTAATATAGAAATTTCAATGAAAGGCATAAAAGAAAAAAAGGTTAATTGTAGGCACTGCTTCTAATTATCGGTAAATGCTCAATACTAATATTTGTTGTTGTTTTCACAGAAGACAAAATATTTTTAAACAACATATGCTTTTTCAACAATTAAAGATAGAATAAAACTTAGCTTTAAACTAATTTTCAAAAAGTTTTGTTTACCTGAATCGTCTGGATTGATAATCTCAACATCGACCTCATGTAATGTATTTCTAATTGTGAATTATCTTTCAAATATTTCATAGATTTACAAATGAAATAGTAATGTTATAAACTAAAGTCAGTTATGAAATGTCCCTATGTACATGTTACGTATGTCTGCCAAGATCTTACATACAACAGGACAAACCGCCCTACAATTTAAAGAGCTATTTTAAATCGGTCTAAACAAAGACTATTGGACAGGTTGTTACAAACTTCTCCACCTCCCCCCCCCCCCCCAACAAAAGAAATGTCCCCCCACATAAATTTTTTTTAAAATGTTGGTTTGCCTCCATCTCCCTTTAAAGACATAGAATAGATGGGTGAGGGGGTACCAACGATAAGGAATTGAGGGAATAACGGGAAGAAATAAAGAAATATTTGAGATAGATGTGTATAATCAGTTCCTTGTCACTGGACCTAATCCTATTCTACTTGAAACATTCACATTTACATTCAAAATAAGTCTTAAAATCCATCCTAAACTGAAATTTACAAACAAATTTTGTGGAAATAAAGATATTATTCCTGTATAGGTCTTGTTTAGTCCATGTTCCATTAATTTTCTTGACTCCAAGCCAAAAGGATCCAAAAGACACGTGTATTGAATAAGATCTAAAATGTAATATTGATGCTTTAAACTTTTTTCTCCTTTAGCCTAATTATTGCAATCCTTTAAAAGTAACAGGATGTCTAGGTGTGTGTGTGAGTCTGTCTGTACCAAATGAGCTCGCGTACTGCTGGACCGAAATGGTTCACCATTACAGTGAGGGTTTACATAGGACCTAAGAATTTTATAATTTTAAATATGAAAGAAAAATCGCCTTGAAAAATACCCCCTCCAAAAAAAGTTTTTTTTGCTTTTTATTTTTTAGCTAAAATTGATAGGAGGTTGTTGGTACCCCTCCCCCTTCTTAGTGGATCTAGAGGCTTCTTGGGGCATAGCCGCTAGTATTGATAAGTATCTAAATTCAAAAGTAATTAAACTTACCCTAACATTGCAAGCATATAATCTCCTTCAGGGCTGGGAATGTTGGCCCACATGCTATCACATTCAATCTGTGCATCCTAAAGAAGATAAAAGATTTTAACAATTTTACTTTTTTAAAAATTATTCCTATCTTTTACCTCAAAAGATTTCTGTGTGTTAATTAATTTCAAACAATGTTGTTCTATTCCTATAACATCTGGCTCAGTGGGGCAAATTGTTATTGGTTCAGGTAATCTGGGTTGGTTGCCAGGGTGAAATCTCCAAAACATCCTGAATAGCAATAAAAATGTTATTGCTTTCATTCTTTTTAAGTAACTAGCGGTTTTGCTCCTAGAGACATCTAGGGGCACCTGAGGAGGGGGGAGTAAAATATCAAAACCCATATTTTTAAATTTAGATTTAAAAAAAAGGCAGGGGGGAGAGGAGTGGGTCGCCCCGCCCCCCCCCCCCCACTTAACCCGATTATTTATTTTAGTTTTTAAAAAAATTTGTGGGGGGTAATTATTTTCTAGGGGCGATTTCTCTTGGGAGGGTAGTGGTACCCTCCGGCAAAATAGTTATAAACATTCTCGGGACCTATGAGCAGCTATGTTAAGGAGAACCCGATCGGTTCAGCAGTTAGCGAAATCCTTTGGTACTAACAAACAGACAGACATCGTTCTACTTTGTATTATAGATAAATTCTGTATTTTAACTTACCAATAGATAGTATTAGAAGCTTGATTACACTTTAAATTATTTGTCCCTGTTGTGTGACAAGTTATTGGTGGATAGCCATAACCAACTCTAAACTGAAAAGTGAAAGATTAAAAGAAAATTATCAATAATCATTGTTTTTCATGATGATTCATTTTCAAGCTCAGAGATGGGTTCTTAAAAAAGAATGCTGCGTATTTTTGACATTTTTTAGACATTGATTGATTGAACGAAGACGATATCGTTATACAGAGTATACAACTTAAGAATTCAAAATTTTAAAATTATTATTTTAGCTATTTGTATAATTCGCTTTTGTTGGTAAGGCCTTCATAGAAGAAAAATGAATTATCTTCAATCCATTTTTGCATATTAATTAATGCATCTTTTTAGAGCTGTATTAGACGTTATAAAACTCAAAATTTTAAAATTATAATTTTAGCCATTTTTATAACGTCTAATACAGCTCTAAAAAGATGCATTAATTAATATGCAGCAAAAATGGATTGAAGATAATTTATTTTTCTTCTATGAAGGCCTTACCAACAAAAGCGAATTATACAAATAGCTAAAATAATAATTTTAAAATTTTGAATTCTTAAGTTGTATACTCTGTATAACGATATCGTCTTCGTTCAATCAATCAATGTCGAAAAAATGTCGAAAAAACGTGGCATTCTTTTTTAAGAACCCATCTCTGCTTAGCATTCATTGGACATGTGACTTTATAATCAGAGAATATTTAGGATAAGTTTTGACCTAACTCTTGTACTGTAAATGTACATTACTTTTTTTTTAACAGACGAAATTTTTTCCTCCTGGCACATGACCAAAGTTCTGTTTTTTCTAATCAATTGACAAGTTTTTTAAATATTTTATTTTGGATTAGTCTTGACTTAAAAACACTTGCAATTTACATTATTATGCTTTTATCCTCATGGAACATATTTACCTACTGTTCATCCATTTAACATATTTTAATTGGATATAACTTCATATTATTGTCAAAAAAGAAAAAAGAAAAATATATTTAAAGGTTTGTATATGCTTACCCTTGTTGGAGTTATTTCAAATAGCTGCATTAGTTTGTATGGTCTTTCCAGACCAAAAACACATTTGCCATCTAAAAAAAAAGTTTACTGATTTGGATTTTTTAAAGTTTTTAATAGATTACAATATTATTGATAGAATCACCTTTGCATCCTGCCCATTGTGTTTCAAATCTTTGGTTATATTTCAAACTTTCAGAACTTCTACCAACTGTGTCAAATACCCAACGGTTATTCTAAAATTAAATTCTCATTTTCACACAATAACTTGAGTGTCGAAATTAGGAGACCTCAAAATGACTAAAGAAGAAAATATACCTATTAAAATAAAAATCATGTAAAAAAAAATTTACTTATACTAATTAATAAAACATTTAGTAAAATTGAAATAGTTGTGAAACTTACATATATTACTGTTGTATCATATTTTGTGTTTACTGAATTAGCTACAACATTTCCAGAATGCCCAATAGATCCTACCAACTTATTTTCAAAGTAGACCTAAATAATCATTTAGTCAATGTTTTTTTCTCTATCTTAAAATATGATATAAATTTGAAAATCTTACCTTGAATTCCTGTTCAGTGCAAGCAACATGCAAGTGAACTATCCTAGCCTTTGTATCCTGTATAGCATCAGGAATCTGTGTATTTGTGCCTGCTATTTCAATTTCCAGAGCTGTTCCAGAACCACTATATTTCAGGATGACCTTGTGATAAAATAAACCATTATATAATAAAAAAAAACATTTATTTGTTTGATTAAATTTAGTTAAAAAGATTTTACCTTCATCAGATTGGACCCATCATTACCCATAATTGTTAGATCCAATGCTAAAAAAATTATATGATTTTACATAACTAGGTAAAAACTTTTCAAAAAATAATTCATCAAAAAAAATTACCAATGGCTTCTGTTGTAGGCAGTTCTTGATTTATATTTCCTACAAATTAAAATATAATTAATTTGTATAAATAATTTTGATTCAAAATTCAAAGAAAATATTTTACCAGATAAGTGAATTCCTCCATCTGGACATATATTATTAATGTTTAGAGTTTGATCAGGTGTATTTAATTCTAATCCTAAAAAAGGACAAATTAACAATTTCACTCTATTACTTAAATCATATATACATAGAAGCAATATAAAATAAGAATCATACTCTGATTTTGAGGCAATGCATGGATGTCTTTTGGATCAATCAGTTGACTTAAAACTTCTCCAAAAACCTCCAACCTCATCTCCACCTCAGACCCAGGTGATTCAAGAGTCAAAATTATTCTAAAGAATTATTCATTTTAAATTTTTCTACAAACATTTAATAACCTTATTTTTAACATGCAGTGTGTGATTTATAAAGCTTATCCTTCCACATTATGTCTGTAACTATGCAACTAGCTAATGTATGTTTAATTTCTAATTATCTCAACTTTTTATAAACAGAACATTAACACAATTTTAGTCTTGTTGTGATAAAAAATAAAAACTTACTTGTCAGTAATATATGTTGTACCCTTGTTAACTGTATGAAGAAACTTTACTCTGTCTGTGGTAGAATCTCCGTCATCCATATTCATATCAATGCCACCATAATAATGGTGCATGTCATACTCATATGTTCCATCAATGTTTAAAAGAGTTGCGCCATTCCATTTATTAGGAATATGGTAGGTAACTTTTGTCAACCCTTTGGCCTAACAAATAAATAAGTTCTTTATGTGTGCTTGTTTAAACAATATGTACTAGGTAAATATTCAAATTAATAGTCATGGTCTAATATTCATTCCAGACATTTAATTACAGTATCAGACTACCAATCAAAAAGTAATTATAATAAAATTGTTAATTTATTTCTAATTACAAAATAAACACACATTACTTTATGAATACCAATCAAGTTGAGGTTTAATCAATTTAGATGCGGGGGGCCATTTGTAAACTTTCATGAATGAAATAGCTTTTTTTTATTTCATTCAAAAATATCCCTCAAATAGGTATGTCTTTATATTTTATGGTTTTTGTTGTTTCAATTTTATATATGAAGAATAAGATATCACCTACCTTGCTCACTATAAATTGAAACTTTTCTATAACAATTGCACGGTCTAGTCTCAAATGTAGTTCTTTCACTCTATTAGCCCCCCTAAATGGATAACATTGTATTTTCAATAAAAAAGAAAATAATATGTAACTTCTTCATCATAATTTCAAAATGGCACGAACCTTACTCCTCTGATTCTCATAGGTACCCCTGGAGAACCTAAAATTGTAAATAATATCTATGATTATGAATCTTTACAATGAAAATCTTTATGAGGATATGAGTTGCCAAGTTCAGTAACAATTGTTAAAACGCCCAAATATTTTACCTGATAGGATGGCATCATCTATAATCATGTCTTCAACAACTGATTTTCTATCAAATTTAAATTTAACAACATTTGTTGAAAGTAGAGGCTTATTTACACCCTGACCTTCGACTGAAAAAAGAATCTTTTATTAGTTATTATAATCTAAAGATTTAAAAAGCAAGAAATCTAGACATATGGCAATGAATTAAAGAAAAAAAATAGTTTTATAATAAAATATCATAACTTATTTTAGGTATTCGTTTTTTTTTTTTCAAACAGTCCAAACGTAAAAAATGATTATAATCTACCTATTGGCTTTTGACAAATAACCTTAGCTTGACCAGGATCATTTTCAAATGTTACTGCATTATTCTCCAATGAATAACCTTTTGTCTATAATAATTGCAAATTTAGTATTTTTATGGGCTAAGATTTATAAAAGAAAAAAAATAATAATCTTATGCAAGGTTGTAAGAGAAATATAATTCTATCTTTTTCACTTACTCAATGTAATAGTTGTAAGGCTATGAATGATAGCTAACTTTTTCTTGGTGATATATAGGTTACTCTGAGTGGACTACCAAACAGATTTATTATAGCATTGCTACTAATAATGAAAAATACTTACACCATCAGATACATCAGTCCACGTCAATGAATGAGCTCTTTTTCCTTCCTCCCACAATGCAGGACTTGAATCTACAAAAAGTGATATACAATTTCTAAGTAAATTTGTATAGCACTTCAATGTTAAAAAGTTTTTAGAAAGAGCTCTTCCCCAAACTGGTCAAGCTGTTTTATATATATATAAATGGAAAAAAAATACTTTCAATTAACTCTTACTAAATCAACTTACAGTATAAATAGGAAAATCCAGGAACGCTTGGTTCGTTGAAAAAGTGTACCCCATCTTTATTGATTGTATGAATTCCAAGAAGATATTTGTTTGATGTCCTAAATAAAAATGTTATATTTCAATTGTTCCTATTTAAAAATTAATAGGTATATTAGATAGAAATTGTTCAAAATTATTTCCTTTCGTAAAATTAATGCTTACCCAAATATACCAGGAATGGCAATTTCTTCGCCTTGCTGCCTTGGTGCCCACAATGAGCTATTCTGTAACTGGCATGTGTGTATTGCACTCCCCAAATTCATGTCATTGTCCTCCATCTTATAACAATTGCCCCCAAATCTTGTGTAACCATTTTCACATTCTATGTAGATAAGATAAGAATCAAATCAATGTTGACCTGTATCAGACCAGAGGGAGGGGGAGGGGGGGGGGGCGGTAAAGGCTTTTACCGCCCTCAGACTTTGAATCCTTATATTTTTCCTACTTTAAAATGTATTAAATTTACCACCTAAAACCTTATAATCCATCATTTGACATACTGAAAAAAGCTTGGATATCCTTGATCAAATCCCTATAAAATTATTTTCAAACTAGCTAATATTAAAACTTCACGTTAAACTAAATATTCATAAAAATCTACCTTTCCTCCACCCCCCCCCCCCCTTCATAACCAAAAGTGTTATGTACTCACTACAATGTTAGATTAAGATTTTTGCTTTACCTGCAACATAAGCAGAATAGGTCTTTTCTCCTCCACAGTTTCCATTTTCAGCACATTTTAGATTACATTCAGCTAAAAACAAGTGCATGTATTTATTTGATAAAGGAATTCAGGAAATTCCTGACTTACAAATAATTTTATTTCGTTATGAATAAAAAATAATTTGAAAAAATATCCTTTTCATCATTATAATTATTTTTATTAGGTTTTACATTATTCAACTTTATTTTCATTGTGTTTAAAACATACACCATTAAACTAACAATTATTTCTAATAATATTTTGATTTTAATAAAGAAAGTTTGATATTATGTCTGATACTTACCATTAACTACATTTTTCAGTTTTAGAGGTTCGAAACTTTGTCGACAGGAGCACAGTTTTCCTTGAGTTAATAGTGCTAACCGCTCACCATTCTCCTATGTAAATACTTGTTTTAGTCACAAGGACAAACAAAAATATTTTTTCATTAAATAAATGAATTTCATTACCTTGCAATGAATGAGACATTCTACATGAGATGTTACTTCTTTTTCATTATTTCCAGCTATAGTTTCATAACAACCAAGATGGTAAGGCATATCTTTAAAAGAAATATTTTTATACATATCAATTATGCTTTACACCAAATTGGTAAAGATTTCACTGAGTATTACATCAAATTATTTCTCTATCCATAACAATTTTTTCAATTATTTGAATTACCTATATTAATCTCAATGGGTGAAACCATCAAATGGCCACTATCATCAGAACTGAGTTCAACACTAACTGTCAGAGGAAATTGAATATTTTCCACCAGTCCCATCATTGGGTCATCCAAATCCAAATATCTTCTTACCACCTCTCCTTCTACTTTTAGATTGGTATTTACAAACATTTTAGCTTTTCCTGTTTGACCTGCTGCTGCCATGTATCTTTAAGAGAAATATTTTTGTCATATTCTGTAAAAGAAGATACCAGTAATTTCTTATTTTAACAAACTTTCCTATTAAGCAGTTGTAAAAATGAATACCTAAACCAAAATTTGGCCAAACCCTTGGGTTGGAATAGATCAAGATATGTCTGAGTTAGACCAATATCTTCTGGTGAAGCCACTGAAGTCCCTAACTCAAATGTGTGTGCCCCATCACAAGAACCTTAAAATGTGAAAAAAGAGTAAATATTAATTTGATATTTTTATTGAAATTGTGATTGAATTATGTGTCCAAAAAAATGGCATAATGTGTCCAAAAGAAAGTTAAATGAAAACATAACCAAGATAAGTTTTGCTGTTAATGCAAATTATTTTAGCCTATTCAAGGATAGATATAAGGGTGTCCAAACTTGTGGAAAATGGATAAACTTTTAGACACTCTTTTATATAAAGAAAACTTTACTTGTTTGTTCCAAAAAGTAGCCATCAGCAACACTGCCAATACCAACATTATCTAAACAATTTGTATATTAGATTACAACAATAAAAAAAAATAATACAGAAATGTCTAGGTGTTATACTTCACCTTTTTTCTGTTGACACAAGAAATGTCTTCCATGCCAGCACCAAAAATCATTCAGTTGGTCTTAAAAAAATCCATATAAAAAACATTTCAACATTCAGAACTGAACATATTTCTTAAATTCTCAACTTAAAGGAACCCTGCAAGAAATATACCGCTTTAACTACTAAAAACTGCCACGAGTAGACCCAATACCCAAAATTTGAATCCTCCAGCTTAAATAACAAAAAAGTTATAGACATTTCAAAATGATATTTTTAGTACAATGAAAATTTTGAAAGTTTTTCTTTGCTAATAATTGAATTTTCATCATTAAAATACGTCAACTAGAAAGAAAATTATAAGCTTTTTTTGGCAGAAACTTAGGAAGCCAGTAACAGGAAAAATTTACAATAAAAACACCCTTCTTTATAGTCCAAAGAATTCAAAAAAAAATTCAGTAAAATTTGCGTTGAACTTAGAGTACTGTAGTGTGAGAATGCCAGCCTTTAGGATTTTCAGCCAATCAGAAGTCTGAGTCCGCGCTAAGTCCACTGAACAACCAATCACAACTGAGTTTTTGTATTACTTACATTAGTTTTATTTTTTTCACACTATGATTTTATGCTTACAAAGCAATTTAAACCAAATTTTGTAGAGATTTTGACTATGAAAAGGGTTTTTTATTGTAAAAATGCTATCAGTTACTGACAGTCTAAGTTTCTGACAAAAATGATTTTGCTTCCAGATAACGCAATTTAATATTGAAATTTCCATCATGAACTATGAAAATCTATCAAAATTTTGATGTACTAAAAAAATCATTTGAAATGTCTGTAACTTTTTTGCTATTGAAGTTGGAGGCTTCAAATTTTGGGTATTATTGGGTCTACTCGTGGCAGTCTTTCAGTAGTTAAAGCGGTATATTTCTTTAAGGGTTCCTTTAACCTAAATATTACCTCAGGTAAAATTTCTATATGTAATTGCGACACCATAAAGTATATGTAGATGCTATACTAGAATAGAGCATCTTACCAATTTAATTGAATTTTTTATTTGAAAACAGAAATTTTTGTTTTCATTCAGAATTCCAACCATTTATGCATTGTTTTACAGGAAATAAATCAAAACAAGAGGTATTTTACATAAATCAAAATATGTGCACTTCCCATGCAATATACGATAATGTGGCTTGATTGTTTCTAAGTTGTATAACTGTTGGTGAAATCCTTTTGACATCCTAGCGTTACAGTTATATTAAAATCTATCATAAACTTACTGTTGTATAACATAACACAATCTTGGTCCCTATTTTTCTGCTTTTCCTGATTATTGCCATAATTTCTTTTATCTGCATTTCCATCTGGTCCACCATTAAGCCAAAAACTGATATAAAAAGAGAATAGCAAAATAACAAAGATCTCATACATTAAAATAAGATTACAATGTAAAATTTCAAATGGGTCGACTGCTGACCCTTGTGTTATCACACAAATTTTTAATATGGAAGGATACTTCAAGTATGGGGTAGAAGGGTAAACTTTTTAAACCCAAGTCTCTAACTTTTTCTTTTTTTATGGGGGGGGGGGAAGGGCGGGGTTGGATAAAAAGTCACAACTAAGTCTATGAAATGTCACCTGATTTATAAAATCTAAGGTCATTGAACATGAAGAATACCGCAAAGAACCAGAAAACAAAGTTATATTTCATAGTATTTTTGGTATGTAGCTTAGTTACTATTAGATGTAATCGTCCCTGATTTATTAAATAATGTAATATTATTTTATTGAGAAAAATACCCATGTTTAGCATTATCAAATGTTGGGGTCCTTATCCAATTATATCCAAACCATCTGAAGCGACCCTCATCTAAAATATATTTTTTATAGGGTTGGGCCGGATATCTGGTTTGGCCGGTTATCCGGCCGGATACCGGATATTAAAACTATCCGGTTACATGATATCCGGCTGCTTTTTTAAGCCGGATATTTGGTTATCCGGCCGGATATCCGGTAAATTGCCGGATATCGAACGTTGGTCAGATATCCGGCCCAACCCTAATTTTTTCAAACACAGATTAAATAGATTAAGCCAATTTGAAAATAAAGTATATTATGAAGTAACTTACCTCCATTATCTCCGTCATATAAATCAGTCCATACTTCCTGTAAAAATTACAGTTGAATACCAAAATAAAAATCTTTTAGTGATTGATTTTAAAAATAAATGAACCCTATTTGGTAAAATGATGGATAATACTTTTATTTGTTGACTAGGTATGAGAGGACAATTTTAAATATTGTATATATTGCTACATGTGGGGAAATGTATGCAAAAAAGTTTTAATGTCTTTTTAAAATCCAAAAATAATTACTCTGTCAACAGACATACAGAACAGACCCAATATAACGCCTAGACATCATTTTTGTGCTTTCAGCAAAAAATGTAAATTTAATGAAATGCCAAGATTTAAAATTTTCATATAGTTAGATAAACATGCATCCTACTACTAACCAGATAAATATGGAATAACTGCACATAACACTGGAAATTATTTTCAATTCTTTTTTGAGACCAATGTTTTAGAGGTCATTTGGGCCATACAAGTGGTGATAAAACATTAAAAATAATGAATTGGTGGTAAAGGTAAATACTTTAGGCCTTTTCTCAAAAAGGTACAATAAAAAATAATACATACCCCAGTTCCCATTCCTGCTATAAAATCCAGCTTAGCCTTGGAGTCAATCACAACTCCACGTGCTTTAAATCTATATAACATATTGTTTACAACGGCCATTAAACCTTAATTGTCAAATTTAGAAGTTTGATTATCTATTTTAAGTTAAATTTACAAACTGAAGTAAAAGTATAGTAAACAAGACAACATCCATAAAAGCGAAGCACTGAAACGGTAGGACAAACGGACATTAATACTTATATATTGTCAGAACTGAATAATCAGAATATAAATGTATAAGAGTCGAAGCAAAATTGTAAGTAAATTTGTTAAAAAACTGCTTGATACAGGATAATGTGTATGGACATATTTACATTTTTAGGACTTGATTATAGAGAAGCTTCGCTTATAACATTGTACTATGTTGTCCCAGGAATCATTATACCAAAAATCAGATCAATCGGATGATTAGATCACATAAAAATTTGTTGTTAAAAAAGTAAAAAAATCAACATGTTTAAAATGGACATACGGACATTCTTGTAATGATTATAGAGTTGCTACGCTTTCTAAATCGTACCTAACTACTAAAGGAATCACCATGCAAAGTTTGAAATCAATAGGACAATTCTAACATGCCTAAATTAACGAAAAAAGCTATCCGTTTGTAACGAACGGACGGACAGACCGACCCTAATTATAGAAAAGCTTCGCTTTTAAAAATATCAACTCACGCTAAACAAGGATGATTGTGAGAATTGAAATTTGGTGCTGCATGGTGCCTGAAAATTATTTCAACTAATATTAATTTAAGATGTAAAAACAAATAAAAATGTAAAAATTATTTTTCATCTCATGATAAAATGTAAGGAAGTATAAAGATATATTATAATTAGTTGTTACCCATGTGTTGTTTTTCTGAGACATTCTTTGCCATCAAAATCTTCCCATCCTTTGGGACAGGCTAAAACAAATCAAATATTTGTTAAATACATTATGATAATATATTAATTAGTAAATGCTCCTAAACTACAAACAGAACAAAAATGGTTGTTATATTTCCAAATATTAGATTTTATGATGATTATAACGGTATGCATAACATTTTTCTACTAACAATAATTTTTCCTACTGCTAAAAGATAAGAATTTGAAGCTAAGATAATATTTAGCATTAAACCTAGTTGTACCTGGAAGCCAATTTTTGAAATGTGACTGGTGCTTTGTCATTCCATATGTTTCTGTACTTCCAGTGCCGCCACTGAAAAGTTCAAAATAATAAAACTGCATTTGTCTTAAAAATAAGAAAATATTTGTTCTTTACCATTGATGATTAACAGTCCATGATGAAGGAGGTGTATTATTCTCCCAAACATTATCCTAAAAAATTTACATACACAGGAAATAGTAGCTTTAGAAAAATGCCATAAAGGTGTGAGTTTTGAGACTTTAAAACAGGAGTATACAGCTTATATGTACTTTATAGCTTTATTTCTTTTTGAATAGAACTATAGACAAGAATATAACGATATCTGGAAATTGTTAAAAATTCGCCAAATGCTTTGTTTTTGTCAAACTGATAATAAAGTCTTAAAACTCACAACTATAAGGAATTTCCTTTCCCTTTCTTTTAATATATGTTCGGGTATAGTCCCTTTTGTGGCAAACCCTCTTAAGGGGCGTTTCGTCTTATTTTCACAGTATCTTTTGATAGGTTATTTTAGGTTAGGTAATTGCCCTGCAGGGTTAGAGCCCCCCGCAGGGAGTAGAAATACGAGAAAATCTGCTGTGAAAATCTGAACTCCTGAATATAACATTCCTTATCTTGTGAATCTTACAAATGTATAATAATGTTGAACTTTGTTAACCTTAAGGATATTTTCCTGACTTTCATCACATTCTAATACATATGTATTTTCATGGTCTTTCAAAACCTGAAGAATATAATTTATATTATTATTTATTATACCTTTATATATTATCTCCATTCTAGATTTTGCTTTAGATTAGAACAAAACAGTTCTTTATCCTCTAATTCAAAAAGAGTCAATAACCTTTCTTCTAAGTTATAGCAATATTTTTTTTTCTAACTCAAACGCAAAGGGTGAAATTCTTTGCTATACGATTACTTTTAAAAAAAAATCAAACACCCCTTCTTACAACCAAAAACAAAGTTTCACTGTAAAGGAGTGCCATTTTTGTTAAACATTAGGAAGATTTTTTAGTATAGCCAAACAAAACATCCTGACTTTTTTATATGAGAATGAACATTTGAACATGCTTAACCTGATTCATTAGCTTCCCCTTCATAGACACATAAGGAAAAAAGAAACAATAAGGTTTATAACCATTGTGGAGCATGAATATGTCACAAGCAGGGCTCATTAGACATCTCCTGTCATAAAAAAGGATTTTTTCCATTTAGAGGAATTAGAGTTTCAGTTTCAACATGCTAATAAACCAAGCATTCACTTATATAATTATAATAGTTCGAATAGCATAAACTAAAGTATGTTTAATTGTTTTTATACTCTTTGGAACTAGAATTTTCATATAAAATTAAAACCAAAAAGAGTATGTATATTGAAGACTATATAGTATACTAGCGGTTTCGCCCCTAGCCTCTAGGGGCTTTGCCCCAAGAGATGGTAAAAAAAGTGTAAGGTGAAATTTGTAAAAAAAAATATTCCACAAAGGAAATCTTCCACAAAGGAATCTTCTACAAAGGACCAAGGATATTTCTTACAAAAAAAAAAAAAAAAAAAAAAAATTGGGGGAATTTTTTTTGTTTTTGGGGGGGTTGGGGGTGTCCCACTCCCAAGAAAATAGCTTAAAACCACCACAGGACCAATAGGTATATACCCTGAAGAGTAGAATCCAATCAGTTCAGTGGTTACCGGGATCTTTAGGGACGGACGGACAGACAGACGGACATCGTTCTACTTTGTATTATAGATATCCTAATTTCCAAATATATTTTTTTATCCAATTGCACTAAGAAATTTTACCTTGCACAATCAGATGTATCAGTAACTGAATAATAATATGCCACTGCTGTTATATCGTCATATACTAAAAGTTTAGATATTATAAATTATTATATATTATATATTAATATTTAAATATTTTGATTACAATTAAATTTTATTAATGCATGGTTTTCAAGGACGTCCAAGGGGGGGGGGGGGTAAAGGGGTGATTATTCCCCCCCAAAAAAATTTTGGCGCGCATTTTACTCCTAAATATTTAATAGTATTTCATTATTAGGTAGGTACCTTTTTACATTATTAAATTACCCCCCCAAAAAAAAAAAAATTCACCCTAGAGGTAAATTTTTTTTGTTGATGGGGGGGGGAGGGGGAATTTACCCCTGCCAACAAAATTCAGGGGGGTTAATTACCCCCACAAGCAAATTTTACCCCCGGGGTAAAAGTTTTTTTTTTTTTTTTTTTTTTTTGGGGGGGGGGTAAAATAAATTTGTGGAGCGCTTCGCGCGCCATTTTGCCGCCCCTGCTGGTTTTATTGATAATCATTTAATAAAAATCTGTAGAAATGATTTTTAGAAATAAATTCTTACCTTGACTGTAACGGATAGAATCAGGCATGTTACAATCAGCAACACATTCAATTGAGTCACTACAGCATTGGCTATTGTCACAAACTGCTGGTATGGTTGTTCCTAAAATCATATCATTAGTTTTCAGGATTTAGAGAATGCCAAATAAATTTATAGTTATTTCTTGCATCCTATTATAAACAGCTTTCCATGGTGCTAAAATGTACAATTATAAGTATTTTTTGCCTTGAGATACCGAAGGCAACTTTTTTTTGTATGGATGAGAACAGGTTCTAATCCACTGGATATTAATCGGTTTTGAATGAATAAGAGAAATAATTTTATATCACTTCACTCATATTTTTTTCCATTATTTGTCATTACCACATCCCTCCCCCCACTTTCCCAAGCTATCTCGTCTTCTTTTTGATAAAGAAATTCCTAAAACACAAAATCATATTTTGCTATGTTCACCCCTATACTCTGGCAACTTTGGTTTAATGTATATGTAATTATAATTTCTATTAGGCATTATTTTAAAATTGATAAAATTTTACCATCAATAACAAAAACACCACCACATTTTCCATCTGACCGAACTAGTCCTAAAATAAATCAATTCTACAAAACCCCATTAATAAATAGTTGTAAAATGAACAAATTTACTAAAGTTTAGAAAATGTTAAATATTTTTTCTGTATTTTGGCATAACTTCCAATAGCATCAATATGATAATTTACCATTTAATAATACTATGACTTACTCTGATTTGCTTGCAAATTCAAAATTTTGTTAAAAGCCCAATTTAGACCAAATCCAGGCATTCTAGAAAAGATAATAAATTATTAAGTAAAACAATGCAAATTTAATTGGAAGTTGAATTACAGCTTTACAAATAATAGATCTTAAAGGGTGTGCAAATAAAATGTGGACCTTTCTAAAAATAAAATTTCCCGGCTTTTATGTGTTAAAGTTAAAGTGTTACGCATACCGTTAAAACTGCTATTTTTTGGAAATATAAAAACGATTCCTGTGCTACGCATAGTTAGGGAGCTACGTGGTAAATTGTCCCAACTGACTTAAAACTTAACTTGCAAAGTAAAGTTTGGGACATTTTACCACCTACCTTCTAGATTATTTGTAGCGCAGGAACTGTTCTTATATTTCAAAAATTAAGAGTTCATAGCGGTTCCAACGGTATGCGTAACATTTTTCTACTTTTAATACAAGCCACGCAATTTGAAATTTAAAAATGTATGCAGTTCTTTTTGCACACCCTTTCTCTAATATTTAGTAATATGCTCACAAGTCAAGTTTTACGTCAGTTGGGACATTTTACCACGTAGTTCCCTAACTATGCGTAGCACAGGAATCGTTTTTATATTTCCAAAAAATAGCAGTTTTAACGGTATGCGTAACACTTTACTATTAACACAAGCCGCGCATTTAGATTTTTAAAAAGGTCCGCATTTTTTCGACACACTCTTCATATAAGCATTAAAAAGACAGAAAAGTTACAGATTAATTGCAAGTCAAAGTTACAAACAAAAAATTTTAGACGATAAAAAGATAATTTATGTTTTTCCAAAAAAAAACATTTTATTTTTGCTTACTTTCTCCACTTTGGTATACATCTCTGCTTTGTCTCAGGGTAACCTATACTTCCTGTAAAAGATTTTATAGCTTATGCAAAAAAAATTACAGGCTAACTAGAGCTTTGATATTTTCTTTAGCTTATTGACTAACAATGCAGGTGAGGTAAAGCATTAACACTTGAAGAATTGAAAATCTGTTAAAGAGTAAGAAATAATGTAAATTACATTTATTATTTAAATACTTTTGTCTTACTACAATAGCTTTGCAAAGATTTAAATGTACATTCTTTTATATAAAATTTAATTTTAAGTTTACCTGACCCAAGCAACTTTTCCTAAAAAATATTTATTTTAAAAAAGTTTAAAATTAGAATTCTTTAACTACATACGTTTGCTTTACAAAATAAGACTAAACTTAGATTTTGACTATTTTGAAAGGGATAGTTCCATGAAATACATTTAGAGAGTTTAAAAATACTGTTATGATCCTTTTTTTTGTCAAATACAATATATATAACAAGTTATCATTAAAGATACTCAAGCCTAACAGTACTACTGGAAGATGCTTAAAATGACTAGCTATCTTTTGTGCATAGTCCCCTTTAAGTTAAATTGTTAAAGTTAAATTTCGTGGAACAATCCCCTGAAAACATTAAAGACTGGTTTTAAAACTTTTTTCTGAGTGCCATACTAAGATTGGTTCATGGAAAAAGTTTTAACTATTTAACATAGTAAAATGTAAATTAAACTTTTATTTTTTTTCTACTTGTATTCTTTGCAATGAAATTTAAAAAAACAGCATTATGCCCGTTATTTATGAATAATCTCCTCCTTACCTGTAATAAATATTCCATGCTAGCAGCACTTTGATTTACCATTAGGCGTGTTGAATGTATTGATTCAAATTCAAAGTTGTCGTCTAATAATCTTTAATAACAAAATTTCTTTAAGTAATAATTTCTGTCTATATAGTATCAAGTGTTTTGTTGAGTTCAATGTGTATTAAAAAGATTATGACAAAAATAATGACTGCTATAAAAGGCAAAAGTACATTTATTACACTATTTAATAATTACAAATTTTCATCCCTTTGCTAAATATATGGCATATTCTATAAAAGTTTGTGCTAAAGAATATTATGATTTTTAAAAATTATGATGCTTTATAAAAATCCTTTTTTATTTTCAAATAATTTATATCTTTGCACTTGTTCGTACAAAGTACCCACACCCCTTTTAGGAGCTGGACCAATTTGTTTTAAAATTCTTTAAATTTTTTATCTAATTTGGCAAGAAAAAACGAATTAAAGAGGATTAAATTAATCAAGGATTTATTTCTTTTTCTAATTGTAATTCAATCTCAATACTCCTATAAGATAAGGTAGTAAGATCTCTTTTGGATTAAGTCAAATATCCCGAAAATGCTGGTTCAAACAGGTTGTCCTTTTTAAGAGAATAAATGACTTTGGTTGGTTTTAGCCTACTTACCTGACCTGCTCCCCGCCCTAGAGGTTAGGGCGAAGCCGCTATTGTTTCAATAAAGGATTAATATACTTACCCATCTTTTCTGGATCCCTGCTCTAGATGTGAGAAATGAAAGTTTCCCGTCCAAATTTGTCCAATGTGAACAATTGTTAATATCTGACCTGTTTACATCACATATTTAATAAGGTTAATTTTAAAGAGTTTCATAGAATTTTTACAACACAATGAAAAATGAAAATGCGACCGTGACTCAACACGTAGCGCATCCGATCTTCGTCGGGAAGGAGAAAGGTGCGAATCTCGCTCCAACACCGTGTCATAACTAAAAACGTTAAAATGGTTCCTACTGCTGCTATGCCAGATGCGTGACATAAATAGTTTGAGTTGGGGGAATGCTTTGGCCCAAAACAGGCGCAACCCATTACCATGCTTAGTTAGGACTTCTCAGGCAAAGGTCATGCAATCAAATGGTTGGTTATCTGATGGGTGTTGGTTACACTGTGCGATCGAGCGCGTTACACTGAAATTTCAAAATGCAGAGTATGTTCAAAGTTGACGTGGGGTGGACTAAGCATCGCCACGACCCCTGTCATCAACACAATGAACTTTTTTTCAATAAATATCTATATATTTATGGAAAATTTTCAATATCTAAATCCTTATCCAGTTAAAATTTACAAACCAATGTATTTTACTTTACTTTAGTAACCAAAATTGTTTGATAATGATATATTTAACAAACTTTGGATAGAGTCCCTTTCGTGGCGTTTCGTCGTATTATCACAATGGCTTTGGCGTTGCCACAAAAGAGACTTTACTCCAAACTTTTATTTCTGTAATGAAATAAATTTTTTACAAATCTAACATATGTCCTTATTATTCATGTGCTGTGCCTAATAAGATCTTTGTTATTGTCACTGAGCTCCCCTTCATTGTGATAAAATTTTACCACTTGTCCACCTGATTTTTTACTCATTTAATTTTTCTGCAAAGATATTAAAAATGATTTTATCTTGATATAAAAACTCTTAAAGGATAAATGTACCTAGATATTTATATGGTTAGGTGAGGTTTGATTAAAGATTTAAAAGTAAGTTTTAACCACACACATAAGGTATGGTTCTCCTTTACAATTTAGCTTTTTATAGGTATTAGGAAGTTTATATTATGGGGAAGGTTCCACCACTCTCCCTAAAGAAAACGCCCATAGAAAAAATGTCCCGAACAAAAATATAAAAGAAATGTGATTTATAAAATTAAAATCAGAAGTGAGGGGACTATCAACTAACATCCCACTCACCCTCAAGCGCCCCTAGAGGCCTCAATGGGCGCAGCAGCTAGTGACAAGCATTGCATCAACAGATAAAAAAGTAGTTTCATCATGGTAATAGTAAATTAGTCATCGTTTGTTAAAATCATTTCTAATAGAATATATTAGGGTTGGCAATCCGTCCAATCTTTGCCTTTAAAGAGGGGGGGGGGGGTTGAAAGAGAAAACTCAAGACGCTAATTTTAGCCTAACAATTAAGAATCCGAATCCGGTATAAAAGAAACGGATTTCGGATTCAGATTGCCAACCCTAGAATATATATATTTGCAAAGGTTTATCATATAAAAAAAAATCTTCATACTTTTTTAAAGAAAACAAATTGTTGATGGTCATTTTTTCTTTTCAAGGCCATATATATTACATGTTCTTAGCGGACAAAGAGACATCCTGTTACTTTAGTATACAGGATGAAATAATTGCTCAAGTCAAAAGGGGTAGGCGGATGTGCCACCTTTTGAAACCAAAAGTAAAACGTGCATGATCTCAGCCCATAAAAGAGTTATAGCTTTAAAATTCTACACAGCAGTTGCTTTTGTGGTGAACAATATGGAACTGTGAAGAAACGGCGGCGGAACCGCCGCTCCCGCCGAATTTTTTTTCTCGCCATAATAGACAATTTTCAATCATCTGAGATAAACTTTTTTTTCTCATAAAAATTTCGCTTATATTTTCACTTGACACTTTTAAGATTTTACACTTGCAATTTTTTTTAATATTGACATGTTTGAAAGTGTCACGTGAAAATATAAGGGAAATTTTTATGAGAAAAATGATGGAGAACTGTCTAAAAATCGGCGGGAGCGACGGTTCCGCCGCCGTTTCTTCACAGTTCCATATTGTTCTCCACAAAAGCAACTGCTGTGCCGCATTTTAGAGTTATAACTCTTTTATGGGCTGAGATCATGCACGTTTTACTTTTGGTTTCAAAAAGCGGCACATCCGCCTCACCCCTTTATATTCTTTTTGATTGTATTAGTTTGAATGTTTTCATTCAACTGGCAATCTATAAATAAATGTTTATTGTCTAACTAGACATTTAATTGATGATGTACATACATATCAATTTTAGTTCATTTAATATTGAATATGTATTAGGGTTGGTAATCCGCCAAATTTTTGGGTCGGATTTGGATTCTTACAAAAATCCGCGGATTAAACCGTGGATTGCAAATTCTTGTTTTTTTGAGGATTTTCGGATTGTGGATTGCGGATTCTAGCAATATTTTTAAAGGTCTTTTTGTAAATAAAAAAATTCTAGCCACTACAGCAGCCATTTTCTAGCCCTTACTTAACCTAACCTAGCCTAAAATAACCATTAAAAACTAAAGTATACGATAAAATACTTTTTTTTCTATCACATTTCAAATGAAATTTTTTTAGTGCCATTAAAGTCATAAAAATTAACAATCCGAATCAGAAATTTCCAATCCAAAATGGTTCTAAAAATAGGCGGATTACGGATTGACAACCCTAATATCAATGTACATAAAAATCCAGCTCAGGATAAATAATAGAAAAAAATATACATCATCAAAATTGACCTAAAATGTACAGTCTTATTTTAATTAGATTATTCTTTAGTTAATAATTATAATTTTTAAAAATGTTATTAATGAAAAATACAATGTAAATATTAGATTTAAACAGAGTTATCATTATATGACAATGACAATAATAATGACTCTAATAAATACTGCAGTAAAAAAGTACAAATATTTCCTCAAGGCTTTCAACAACCAAAAAACCATTCATTTAATTGACCAATTAAAGTATAAATAAATATAATTGACTTTCTATCACCAAACACACGATTGTCTTAAATTGATTCAAGACAAATGGGAAGTTACACAAAATGTATTAATGAACTTAAATTAGTTAACCCAGTATTTTTTTCCTTTTCTATGACTTTATATGCATTTTAAAAGCATATAAACAAAGAATTAAGATATTTTAACATGTACTTTTAAGAATATTTATACTTGAAGATTATACACCCCAACCAATATGCAAATTGCAATAAAACTTAATATTCAATTCCTGAAAATTTCAGCCGTCTATCTTAAATAGGAGTCGAGAAAATCATGAAATCATAAAAATCTAGGAATCGATCTGGCACCCCAAGTAATTTACAAATCTTAATGAAACTTAGTGAACATATGAGGAATGTAAACTTATTTAATCCCTGAAAGTTTGAGTCGTCTATCTTGAATAGGACCCAAGAAAATCACGTTTCCCCCAAAACGTTTCAAACAGACGGACGGACAGACATTTCAAATTATAGAGTGGCTTCGCTACTAAAAATGTCTAATTAAAGTTAATTTTTCTTTATCGCTTTACTTTTTTTTATCATATTCCATGTACCTCGCGCTTATTAAATCAACTCCTATCACTATCACTTTCAAAAATACTAATTGGGGCTAAAACAGCAAAATTTTTATTAAAGGTATCTCTATCCCTACTAAGAGTTTACGCCAAAAACAAAAAAATGTTTCAAAAAGTTTGCTTTATGAAAAATGTTCTTGTCACATGGAATTCCACAAACACCACTTTTACAATATAATATTTCCTTCAAAACAAAATTGGATTTTTGCCATGCAAATACAGGTGGTATCCTAATAAAAAAATTTGAAGAGATCTCTTCCAAATCCAAATAGTACCTTTTACCAGCTGTGTTTATTCTGATTGTCTTAATGAATTCAAGAGAGATGTGCACACTCTTCACATTGGTTAACTGTAGAGTTTAAATATAAAAAAAATAATAGCCTGTGGTCAATCTATCAACTTTTGTCAAATAAAGAATATTCATATTGGTAATTATACTTAATAAATCTGTACATTTGTTCAAAATAAATAATTGCTTTTTTATAATAAATTAATAAAAATTCGACTTTAATAAAGCAATTAATGTCAATGCATAAAGTAAACTTAATTTTTTTTAAAGGCATATGCTTTTATAAAAAGAAAGTGAATGTATCAAAACAGATTTGGACTGCAGATGAATCAGAGTCTAAAAATATATTTTAAACAGATTTTGGATATTCTATAATTAATAAAAATTCGACTTTAATTAGGCAATTAATGTCAATGCATAAAGTAAACTTAAATTTTTTAAAGGCATATGCTTTTATAAAAAAAGTGAATGTATCAAAACAGTTTTGGACTGCAGATGAATCAGTCTAAAAATATATTTTAAACATATTTTGGATATTAGGTAAAATATCTAGAGAAACTTTCGTATAGCCAAAAGGGCCAGCTCAAGCTTAACAACAGTCAAGCACATTATGACTTGACCCGCTTTTTCATTAGACCTAGGGAGAGAGGGGATATTGAATTGTTTATTACACTACTACCTAAAGTTTTATAGCAGCGTTTTCTTATTCGTTGACAACTATGAGTACTTTTATTGAATTTATTGGTTCATTAAGACGAGTGTCCTAACGGCTCAACCACTAACTGTAATCTACATAAGGGGTAATTTTGTATGTAATATTTGGGTATGTACATCAATTAAGGGGGGGGGGGAGTTCTGACACATTTGCGTAAACCTGGTGTATAGGCTTTATCTTTGGACTGAGAGGATAGGATATTAGGGATAAAATCATTCTTATATGATGAATTTCCCCCAGATTTAAGATTTTTTGGATAGGCCTCCAGGTTCCGGAGCTCCAGGCCTCCAGGTGGTCTCTGTACAGGTAAAAATGAATTTTTTTTTTTTTTTTAAGAGTTAGATGTCAGCTTATGAGACAAAATATGTATGTTTTTTCTTCAAATATGTGAATAACAATCAAAAAGAAGCATATTTTGTTTTTTGAGTTAAACTCGAACTCTTAAAAAAAAAATCTTATTTTTTAATTTTTACCTGTACATAGACCACCTGGAGGCCTGGAGCTCCGGAACCTGGAGGCCTATCCAAAAAATCTTAAATCTGGGGGAAATTCATCATATAAGAATGATTTTATCCCTAATAACCTATCCTCTCAGTCCAAAGATAAAGCCTATACACCAGGTTTACGCAAATGTGTGAGAACTTCCCCCCCCCCCTTGGCCTTTGTATTATTTCTTCGCGAAATATGGCATGTGTCCCAAATTAAGTAATGGATGACACTCTCTGCAGAGGGGCTTGGGATAATTAACTATTTGGTATCCAAACTACTTAATGATCTTACAAAGCCCAGGAGAAGTTTCATGACTGTATTTCGACTGAGAAATTCGACACAACATATGGAGACTTCAACTCGAACTCTCACCACCGAATTTAAGCCATGACGCCCGCGACTATAGGTGGATTGATTAAAATGTAGTTGAATTGGTACATTCCTGATAATTTTATTAATATAACTTAATATTTTTGTCATGGGTAAATCTGTACACTTGTAAGCAATTAGCATATAAAGATTATGCGCCTAAACTTTAACTTTATTTTAAGAATAATTAAATACAAATGCATGAGAAGTCTATACATTTTTTTGTCAATTTGAAGAGGAAAAATCATTTTTCATTTGTCCTTGGGCTAAAAATATTTTAAATCAATCATACACTAGAAAAAAAACAATTTATACATGGACTTATTAAACAAGAACGTTCATATTTACTTCCAGAAAATCATTATGAAAAATTAAAAAGGAAAATAAAAGAAAATGCAGGGATATATTAATGGTAGAAAAATCAAGTTTCAAATTTAGAAAAAAGGAAAATTTATGAGAACCTTTTTTTGCAAGCCAACGTTCATGGCTTAACCTGTAGCACATCCGCTCTTCGTCTGGGAGTTTATCTCGGCTCAACACTGCGTAACAACCAATTAAGTTAGAATTAAATTGTTCCTACTGCTGTTATGTTAGATGCACTGATCTAATAGACAGATTAGGGGAATAACAAAGCCCAAAACAGGTGCAACTCGTTGCTAAGCACAATTAGGACTTTCAGACAAGGATCATGCAATCAAAAAGTCAATTTTGTGTTACTTTACCGAAAATCCCATGGGTTTGAATGGAAAGATATTCTTAGTTGTTGAACCTGACGTTAAAGTGTCATGGCAGCCTTGTCCTTTGTTGGTCACGTCTCCGTCGTGTATCCACCTCCATCGGCAGCAGCAGCAGCAACAACATCAGCAGCATGTGGAGCCAATAACCAACACATCAAATCTCCCACTCTACCTTACCTACGTCTTCATCAACGTATGCTCCAAGGTTTTTCAGTAACGCAGCCTTGTCCTGATTTTTCCCCTCATATTTTTGCAATTATACACTATGTATTCAAATTTTTGATATCTTGAATTATTAAACAGGATAATTGCAAAATATAATTTTGCAAACTTTAAATCCAAAGGGAATGCATTTTGCCAGAGGTGGGTTCTTAAAAAATAGAATCGGAGAATCGTCAAAAGGATCACCAATATTATGTTTTTTACAATTACGTCTTTACATTTTAACAATTATAGAAAGAATATTAACAAATATTTGATTTTAAAAGATTATTTACAACAATAGTTATAGTGTTGCTGTTACCCTATATAAAGGGTGTGCAAAAAAAAATGCGGACTTTTTAAAATTAAAATTGCTCGGCTTGTGTTAATAGTAGAAAAATGTTATGTATATCGTTAGAACCGCTATCAACTCTATTTTTTGGAAATATAATAACGGATCCTGTGCTACGTATAGTTAGGGAGCTACGTGGTGAAATGTCTCAACTGATGTAAAACTTGACTTGCGAGTAAATTTTAAAATATAACTAAAAATTAGAGAAGATATTTTGCAACATAGAGAAAAAAATAAAAGAGAGGAATCGAAGCAACTAGAAGACGAAAATAGGCAGTGGGCCTAGAGGCCTACTCAGCGCTGTTGCCGCGCTAAAATTTATTACTATTCCACTACTTTTCAAATAGGAGGATTTTAAATTATTTAAAAAAATATTTTTTTACTTTTTACTATATCCATATTTAGGGCAAGAATATTAGATTAGATATTTTTGTTTTAATGTTTTAATTAAAAATTACATAGAATTTTATTTTTATTTAAAAAAATTTTTTCATGAAAGATGAATCCTTCTATTTCTAAAAAGGGGGAAATTTTTTTCATAATGAGCATTCAGCTGATTCTGACTGCCCACGGCTGTTTGCTAAATATTGCTTTTCTTTTTATTCACATTATTATTTATGATTGACTTACAAAAAGCACTGGGCGGCTTTTGATTTTCGTCTGCTTCTAAATTTAGGGATGGGGAAGTAGTATTTTACCATGAAAAGGGGGTGAGTATTCATCCTCTTATCCTTTTTCCTTATGTTTTGCAAAAAGAGATGCCTACATTTTTAAATTTCAAATTGCTCGGCTTGTGTTAATAGTAGAAAAATGTTACGCATACCGTATAAGAACGGTTCCTGTGCTACAAATAATCTGGGAGTCAGATGGTAAAATGTCCCAAAATTTACTCGCGAGTCAAGTTTTAAGTCAGTTGGGACATTTTAACACGTAGCTCCTAAACTATGCGTAGCACAGGAATCGTTTTTATATTTCCTAAAAAAAGACTTCTTAGCGGCTCTAACGATATGCATAACATTTTTCTACTATTAACACAAGTCGCGCAATTTTAATTTCAAAAAAGTCCGCATTTTTTTTGCACACCCTTTATGTATTCTTTAAAGAGCCAACTCAAATTTAAAAATTTTATATTTACTGTTGTTTTTTTTCCCAGAAAGTCGTCTGAATCTAAAAATCGGCGGCATTTGAGTCGTAAAAAATTACCTAGCAATTATTACGGTTGTAGGAAACTTAAAGATTTCCAATATCCCCCCTTCCCTCCAAATCAAATCCATTATATTTTCTTAGATGAACATAGAAACACAACTTTTATTTATCTGATTTTATTTATGGAATACAATTGTCTATAAATTAAATAAATCATCAGCTCTAGTTAAGATGCTAAAATTGAAAATTAAAAAATATAGGTATGTCTTGGCATTTTGAATCTTTTAGTGGACTTAAGTAGAAAATGTGGTAAAATTGATAAATCCAGCATGGATTTATAATAAAGTATTAATTAAAGTATTATAATAACGTTTTCTTATTTGTTGGCTTAATAACTTTGGGAATTTCTAATGATTTTGATTGGTTGCTTTATTAAATTGAGTGTCCATAAGTTTAGACCACTACAACAGGGGTAATTTTGTGTGTTAACATTGGGGATGTACATCAATTAGTCGGCCATTATCTCAACCCTTTAGATCCCTTATTATTATTTGATACTTTGAGACGACTGTTAATAGAGTGTATGTTTAGGTTAGTGTACAGTTTTCTATTTTTATACATTTAACATAAATTTAATTGTAATGGATCATGATGGAAAATCATGATTGTAGGCAGAAAAAGGTATTAGGCATCGAAATTTTTTTTTGTCAAAATATATTAGTTTACAAAATGTAAAAGGAATATCAAAGGTAGATGAAAATTTTTAAAAAGTAATATATGTAGTTAATGGTTTCTTTGGGAACAATTATCATCCAAAATATATATTATAAAACATTTGTATACCCCATGTTATAAATTTGGAAAGAAAACTTTGCAACATTTCAATTAATCTATTATTTGTTTTCATGACAATTTAAGTTTGAAGTTGAAGGAAATATTTTTTTCTTCGGGAATCATATCCCTTTCACCTGAGCGGAGGCCACTTCTGTAAATAAATTTAAAACTCATTATTTTCCTCGAAATTGGAAAGGTCCAAAAATCCAGGACATGCATATGGTAACTATAAACAAAAATGTACACCTGAACCTTTCAATAAATTCCTTTGAAATTTTGTAATATTATGTTTACTTCTTCATAATAAAAAACATTATTACTTATATAAAGGATGTTTGTCTGTGTGTGCGTCTTTCCCTAAGATCTCGTTAACCGTCGTTGGACCGACACGGGTCTCCTTTACAGTAAAGCTTCTTACAGGTTCATGTAAGGTTTATAAGTGTTTTGAGGGGGATTGCCTCCACTCTCACAAGACAAATTGCCCCTGAAAAAATACCCCTTTCAAGTGCCTCTAGGAGAATTGTCGCTAGACATTACATAATTTGATTACTTTTAGCCAGGGAAAAGAGAATGTGTTTCTGACAAACAATTCTAATTGAAAATTTACCCTCAACCCCCCTCCCTTTCAGTTACACCAAAAAAAACAAGTTTTATCCAACTTTACTCCAACAAATATTTAATTTTCGGCAATTTCAAATGGAATTAATTGGCTGAATAGCAGCAACAGACTTTAAGCAAGCTAAGGGTTTTGATAGTTAGGTACGCGACATTTTGTGTTTAATATGTTGTACAGTGTTTCCCTGGGGGACAGAAAAAAACACAGAACTTTAACTATTCATTAAATGCAGGGATGGCAATCCGAGGTACAAAAACGTTTTCAGAATATGATCATGTTGTAATAAAATTAGCAGATTTTTCCAAAACGGATTGATCCAAGCTAATTATTAAATTTTTTTAGATTTTAAATTTTGAATTTTAGTCCAAAAATTAGCGAATTAATCAGAAACGGATTGCCATCCCCGATAAAATGTTTCTGTATAGAAAATTAAAATGTACTATACATATACGGTTGTTTGACATTTTGTTTGTCACGCCATAAAAAAAACTTTTTTTAAGACAGAAATATTACAAAAATTACAGGAATAACATGTTCATAAATACAGCAATCATAGAATTCTTAGAAGAAAAATTAATATATCCTACTTTTTACAATAAGTAGTAAGGTTTTTGTCTAAAGCTTAAGATCTCAATCACTACTGAATCAGATTTAGTTTTCTTTTTAAGATAAGCTTCACATAGATCCTGTTATGGTGTTACGACCATTACATTTTTAGAATATGATCTTTGGGTGGTTTTAAGCTATTTTTCCTGTCTCCTCCCTGCCTCTTCGAATGCAAAACCGCTAAATATTATGGGTGTAGCCACTATTTAATTTTAAAGAGTAGCTAGCTGCATTCTGAAAAAAATTGTGGTCAATCCATCAAATAAAGTCTAAATAAAGAATATTAATTTCATATTTGTGAGTAGATAATTATACTTACAATCAGAATGGAAATAAATTGGTTAAATTACCCTGCTTACATTTACAATCTGAAACACAAAGTAGGACAATGTTTGTCTGTCTGTTTGTTTGTACCGAAATATCTCGCTAACCGCTGAACCGATCGGGTTCTCCTTAACAGGGTAGCTTCTCATAGATCCCGGGAAGGTTTATAAATTTGGGGGAGGGTACCACCAACATACCCAGAGAAATCGACAAAACAAAAAAACGCCGCCCTGTGGACATTTTTTGCAATTAGCTAAAATCATAACTAGCACCATCTATCGTCGAAAATTTTTTTTTTTGGTAAATAGCTGATTTTAAAATAGATTGAAAAGAAACAATTTTACGTGTCCCTTGAGGCCTCTAGGGACGTAGCCGCTAGTCTATGGCACAGAGTAGGACAATGTATATCTGTCCTTCCAGAGGTAGAAGGATATAAAAAACTGAAATAAAACTGATTATCAATAATACAAATGCTAACAGGGAAAATCAAAAAGTGTACAGTGGAAAATTTATGAATAAATAAAATATTATTTTTTTGGAAAAACCTTGTATTTTATACCTATTGTTCTATATGAAGAATTTGTCCATTTTCATTAAAAAAATTTATTTAATTGACTAAAATTTAATTAAAGTTAGGACAAAAAAAACAGCGCAAACTACAGTACTTCCACGAAAAGGTAGTGCAATCAAAGTGTTGATTGTATGTTGCTTTACAAGGGTGTTTTGACAGAACAGGAAAATTGGTTTTTCTTAGTTAATCTCTGCTTATGTACCCGAAGTTACATAGTCTTAACAACCTCTCAACTTCCCCCTCTGGTTGTGTAAGAATGGAGATTATCGATACTTAATAGTCACGTACATAATATCTTTAAAACCATTATCTCATCTGCGGAGAGCATCATTCATTAGTGTTACTTAATTTGGGACACCTGTCATATTAGGCAAGGGTGAGGTAATAAAGAGTAGCTTCCATGAGACAATGGATCAAGTCATAATGTAATTGAACGTGGAGCTTGATAGACTTAGTGGCTATAAAGACTTCTTTGGTCTAAACACTAAGAAACACTGGCTACACACACACACACACACACGCACTCACAATCACACACACTCACATTCATTCACACACACTCACACAACCACGCCGTTAATTAAAAACAAATCTGACTTACCCAAAGCTATGTTTTTAGAATGTTATCTGAAAATCAAAGAGGACAATAAAATGCAGTTTAAATTAATAACGTTAATATTTAGATATATTTCATATTTTTGTTATAGTGATATACAAATAAATAAAGTTTAAGTAAATTATCACAGATAAAGTGTAGTAGAATCAAATGCATGAATATATAAGAGTATCAGGATTTCTGTCTGTCTGGTACCAAGGGATCTTGCTCAGCATGCACCGAACCGATATGGTTCTCCTTACTTTACAATCTAGCTTCTCATAGGTTCTTGGAAAGTTTATACATAACTATTTTTGGGGAGGGTATAATCACCCCCCAGAGAAATGTTCTCGAAAATATATTTTTACTTTTTCTTTTTCAAAACTAAAATTGAAAGTGGGGAGGGTCAACATCGACTGTGACCCCCCCCCCCCGTTCCCCAAGAGGTTTAGGGGCGAAGCTACCAGTATATTACCTATACTGTATGACTAAATAATAAGTACTTTTTTTTTACAAAAAAAATAATGTTTAATATTAAAACTAACAGAAAAAAAAAGTAAACAATATAAATTGAATTAAATCACTTAATGGTCACAGTTTGATAATATGGATACTTCAGTCACTTGATCTATTTTGATTTATCGTGAGTTCGTTCGTGTTTTCTAAAGCTGCTGAGATCCGCCATTTGTTTCCCGCACACATCACAAGAATATAACTTTTCACTTGTATGAGTCCGCATGTGCGTTGTTAGATCATCTAAAATAAAAAAAAGTTTACACATAATCCGTATATAAAAGTTGTAGGCTGTTTGAAGTTTTGTCTGTCTATAGTTACGGGGAGGGAGAGGACATTGAATTGTAAAATAAACAAATTCTATTATTCGTTGGCTAAAAAACTTACGGTGATTTAGTTTCAATTGTGATTGTTCTATACAATGCAATAATTTGTGCAAAAATACTTTGACGAGATTACCAGCGTTAGGATGCAATTGTCCTATATTTAAGAAAATACTTACACGAGTGTTTGAATTGTTTATCACAAGTTTGACATTGGAATGGCGTTAATGATCCGTTATGTTGACTAATATGATGGTTTAAGCTTGTCTGGGACGTAAAGGATTCTCTAAAATAAAACAAGGATAGTTTTCATCAAAACTGATGCCTTTTTGAAATGAAATAAATAGATAAGTGTCCTTTCATGTAAAGGCATGTGTGTGTTTGTAGCCATTGTTTCTTAGTGTTTTTCAAAAAGGCATAATAAATAAGACTAAAACGTGAGTCTTTAGAAGTTTGATTAAAAATATCACCATTTAGAAGATAAATGAATAGGTAGCTTATTTTAAACACAAGTTAGAATGGTAATAACTAATTATATTTTTGATAAACTTTTTTTGCTATTGAAACTGGAGGCTTCATATTTGGGGTATACAAGAGAATACAAAAAAAGCTAAAGTATCCTTATACTATTATACTTATAAGATGGCTTTAAATGCCCTTTTCATTACAAAATAGTATTATTTTAAACAAGATGGCATACTTAACTTACCCACAAAAGTTGCAACCAAAAGAGGAGTCGCCATGTTTTTCTTTGTGTTTGTGTAGGTTGTGAGGAACTTTGAAAGATTTGTTGCACTGATTACATGGATATAAAACAAATGGTTTGTGCTTTCCTTCGTGTCTTCGCAGTGACGACAGATCATTAAATCTAGAAGGTGACATGTATTAGTTTTCCAGTAGGGCTTCGAAACCGAGTACTATCCGCTGGATTAGAACAAGTTTTCAGCCATACTGAAAAATCATGTATTGCATCTTATTACAATTTTCCATTAATAGTAAAATAAAACTCATAAAATCTACAAACAAAAAAAAACAATTCTTTTGATATGAATGGTAACAATTACAAATGAATTTACACAACGAGGTTCTTGATAAACAATACCTACAGATTTTTTCGCTATTAAAAAAATATTAAAGGAAAGCTTTTCAAGAGCAAAATGCTCCGTCATTAACCATTTCCAAAAGTGTTAAAAGAAATTGAAGATTCAACCTTTGGTTGCACTCTTTACATTCATGTGGCTTCTCTCCAGTATGAATTCTTAACATAAAAATATGGATTAACACTAAGCCCATAAATTAAATATGCTACAATTTAAACAAGGATGACAACATCTATAAACAGCAAAGTACAAAAAATTAATTGGCAAACGGAAAAAGTAAATCAAGCAAATGCTCTGTGGGTCATAAAAAAAGACCACATGACCCATAGACTGACAGACAAAGTAAGTTGCATACTAGAGGCCCTTTCAAAAAAAATACCATATCAAATAAAAATAGTAATCTATCTTAAATAGCAGCAGAGAAATATATCAAATTGAAAACTAAAGCCTCTTGTCCTTTAATCTATGAACACAAAAATCCTTGGTAGGTAAGGTTAAGTAATGCTCATCGGATATTTTATCGTAAATTTCAGGTAGTGAATTTTTTTTTGAAAGTATAATGGACAGGACACACATGTGGACAAAATTAATTTTATAAAAGATACGACTTTTTCCAAGAATCTTCACGAAAAAAATCCTTATTTATCACTAAGCGCAGATAAACAGATCAATGGATTTATTATTAATTGGATGTTACAACATATTTTCATGTTCTCTAGTAAAGTGAAACTCGTAGCTGGTTAAATTAACTCCCTTTACCCCATCCCCTCCATTACTACTAGATAAACGAACTGACCCATAAAAGGTGTCCATGTGAGCAAACTAAATTGACGACAATTTTTTCCCTGTCATAATATCTAATAACAGATCTTATTTTACTCAATCAACTAACAACTGATAGTCAAATGAGTTGTAGATATGAATCGATAGTAGGGTTGGCAATCCGGATCCGGAATCCGCTTTTTAATAGCGGATTTCGGATTCTTAATTGGTAGGCTAAAATTAGCGTCTTGAGTTTTTTCTTTTAACTGCCTCTTTTTGAAGGCAAAGATTATCATCATTACATATAAATTAAATCTTTTAAAATCTGGTTTGATTATCGAAAGTGAACTATAGAGAACACCAAGAACATTAAGTTTTAGGACATAAGTAGCACTTAATTTAAAAAAAAATCCTTTTAAAATACTGCTAGAATCCGGAATCCGAATCCGCCAAAAAAAAGAATCCGGAATCCGCCATCTTTTTGACGGATTCTTTTAAGAATCCGGAATCCGCATCCGGCCCAAAAATTTGATGGATTGCCATCACTAATAGATAGTTGTAGATATTCATTAGTAGTGAGAGTTTCATTCTGCCCCCCCCCCCCCATCCCACCCCTCCTTGTACCTGATGTGTTTAGCAAGATCTGAAGCTCTCTCCCATGACTTGGAACAATATCCACAGGTATGCTTTCTTCTTCGGTCTGTGTGCTCCTACAAACAATTGTGTATCAAGGTATTTCTTCACAAAAAGGGTTATTTTTTAGTTTAATTCCGTTTGTAGCATTGTAGTCAAATGCTCTTATTAAGTCTAACTGTTCTTAATTTTTGACCATTTCATTTTGACTTAATAAGAGAATTTGTCTACAACAAAACACCAAACTTTAAGAAATTACCCTCTTTTGACAACTTTTCAGCTGCTTAAAAACGGCATATTCTAGGATTAGAATTGGCACAAAAATTCCAACAACAACCTGGAATGAAAAACAGGGTGCAATAAAAACGCGCTTAAGCAAAGTGTTTTTTTTTTGCGCTTACATTAAATTCTTATCAATATAATTTGAGTTGCAGGCCTCGCTAGTCTGGTTTTCTGGCCTAGAAAAACTTAGGTTAATACACAGCCAGCAGTTTAGCCATTAATAGTCTTTCAATAGGCACTTATTTTTAATACCATCCACATCAATCACTTTGTAATATTCAATTTTCTAAATGCTATCTAGATAACATTACTATAAATAAGTCTTGTTTTGGCCATATTGAATTTTAAATATTGAATAGTACAACTCATTTTATTACTTAAATATTCTAATTAAAATCTCACCAACATATGTTTCCACAGAGCTTCATTTGTTTTAAATCTTTGATTGCAGAAGTTACATTTGTATGGTCCCACTCCAGTGTGGTGTAATTTTTGGTGTCTTCTGAATATTTATTGCATCGTTTAATAGACAGCTTTCTGTAGATATTAAAATGAATAATTATAAGATTTACACCAGTTTTGTTATTCCCGAGGGGCCTGCTAACGAACTGGTATAAATTTTTAATTCTCATTTTATTATTCGTGGGTAGTTAAAGTTAAAGTTAAAAATATTTGAAAATCTGATGAAAATAGGTTAGGTAAGATGCAATAAAAAAAAACACAAAAACATATAGGTACCTACAGTACACAATGACATCCTTATGACTTTTAAAAGCATTATTTTTAAATGTTTACCTAAGAGTTCTAAGGTTTGCAAAAGTTATACCACAATTACAAATCATTTGATTACTTGTTCCTCCAACTGAAAATTATAAAAAATGAGTCGGGGGGAGGCCAGGGGTTACTTTCTATTCCAAAAATTACTAGCTGCAAAAAGCAGAACTTAAAGTATGAGTAAAGTTCTGATTTTCAATAATATAATTGATGTAATAAACCTGATGTTAACTTATTTAAAAATGTTAACCTGTTTCTGTCTGTCCATTTGGAGGTTGAACGTTGGCAAGATTATTTTGGTGCACCATTTGTCTATGGTTAGTTAGTGTCTCTTCTGAAGGGAATACCTTATCACACTCTCCACATCTGTAATACACAATATTATATTTGTCTATGGTTAGTTAGTGTCTCTTCTGAGGGGAATACCTTATCACACTCTCCACATCTGTAATACACAATATTATATTTGTCTATGGTTAGTTAGTGTCTCTTCTGAAGGGAATACCTTATCACACTCTCCACATCTGTAATACACAATATTATATTTGTCTATGGTTAGTTAGTGTCTCTTCTGAGGGGAATACCTTATCACACTCTCCACATCTGTAATACACAATATTATATTTGTCTATGGTTAGTTAGTGTCTCTTCTGAGGGGAATACCTTATCACACTCTCCACATCTGTAATACACAATATTATATTTGTCTATGGTTAGTTAGTGTCTCTTCTGAAGGGAATACCTTATCACACTCTCCACATCTGTAATAAACAATATTATATTTGTCTATGGTTAGTTAGTGTCTCTTCTGAGGGGAATACCTTATCACACTCTCCACATCTGTAATACAAAATATTATATTTGTCTATAGTTAGTTAGTGTCTCTTCTGAGGGGAATACCTTATCACACTCTCCACATCTGTAATACACAATATTATATTTGTCTATGGTTAGTTAGTGTCTCTTCTGAGGGGAATACCTTATCACACTCTCCACATCTGTAATACACAATATTATATTTGTCTATGGTTAGTTAGTGTCTCTTCTGAGGGGAATACCTTATCACACTCTCCACATCTGTAATACACAATATTATATTTGTCTATAGTTAGTTAGTGTCTCTTCTGAGGGGAATACCTTATCACACTCTCCACATCTGTAATACACAATATTATATTTGTCTATAGTTAGTTAGTGTCTCTTCTGAGGGGAATACCTTATCACACTCTCCACATCTGTAATACACAATATTATATTTGTCTATAGTTAGTTAGTGTCTCTTCTGAGGGGAATACCTTATCACACTCTCCACATCTGTAATACAAAATATTATATTTGTCTATAGTTAGTTAGTGTCTCTTCTGAGGGGAATACCTTATCACACTCTCCACATCTGTAATACACAATATTATATTTGTCTATAGTTAGTTAGTGTCTCTTCTGAGGGGAATACCTTATCACACTCTCCACATCTGTAATACACAATATTATATTTGTCTATAGTTAGTTAGTGTCTCTTCTGAGGGGAATACCTTATCACACTCCCCACATCTGTAATACACAATATTATATTTGTCTATAGTTAGTTAGTGTCTCTTCTGAGGGGAATACCTTATCACACTCTCCACATCTGTAATACACAATATTATATTTGTCTATGGTTAGTTAGTGTCTCTTCTGAGGGGAATACCTTATCACACTCTCCACATCTGTAATACACAATATTATATTTGTCTATGGTTAGTTAGTGTCTCTTCTGAGGGGAATACCTTATCACACTCTCCACATCTGTAATACACAATATTATATTTGTCTATAGTTAGTTAGTGTCTCTTCTGAGGGGAATACCTTATCACACTCCCCACATCTGTAATACACAATATTATATTTGTCTATAGTTAGTTAGTGTCTCTTCTGAGGGGAATACCTTATCACACTCTCCACATCTGTAATACACAATATTATATTTGTCTATGGTTAGTTAGTGTCTCTTCTGACTGAGGGGAATACCTTATCACACTCTCCACATCTGTAATACACAATATTATATTTGTCTATGGTTAGTTAGTGTCTCTTCTGACTGAGGGGAATACCTTATCACACTCTCCACATCTGTAATACACAATATTAATATACGAATATTAGCCTAATAGTAAGAACATTTTTTAAATCGAAGCTTCTATAATTAGAGTCGGTCCATCCGTCCAGCCGTACGTCACGAACAGTTAAAATTATCCGATTGATCTGATTTTTGGAATACTGATTCCTAGGACAACAATCAAGCCTTAAAAATGTAAGTATGTCCTCAAACAATATTCTGTAAGCAATATTTCAACACAATTTGTTACGATTTTTATATATTTATATTCTGATTATTCAGTTATGACACTCTACAAGTCTTCATGTTTGTTTGTCCTAAAGTTTCAGAGCTTTGCTTTTATGGATGTTGTCATCCTTTTTACCTAACGTTTATTCACCTAAACATTTGCATTTTTTTTACCTCAATTTATATATATATTTTAAAGTTTCCATTGGCGCCATCTCTGGGTGAGCTTTCTTTAGGTGTTCAGATAATTCTTCCTAAATTGTACATTTTTCTTAGAAAAATTTGACTTAGAGAATTTTTATTCTATGTAGTATCACAGCAACCCTAAGCTTAACTAAAGAGGACTATCAACGAACAAGAGCAAGTGATTCTAAGCATCTTCCAGCATAGACCTATAGTATTTTTTTAGTAAATATACTAGGTTTATGTTTAATATTTGCTTTATCGACTAAAAAGTTAGGTTTCACCATGGTTTTATATGAAAAAAAAACTTTGAAATGTTAAGCATTGTTTTGTGCAATATCATCGAATGTTTTGATGAGTTCAAACTGTTGTTTAAAAGCTTTGACACTAAAGTATATTATTGTGATTAAAAATGTATATTTAGAAACAGATTGGTAACGTTATACAGTAGAAATGACTCACCTAAGTGAGCTTGTAAGATTTCCTATGTATAAGTAGGCTAAGAGTTATCAGTTCTTGATTTCTAATAGTCAGATCTCGTAAGATCTCTACTATTATGATCAAGACAGATGTTCTTAGCATATGTCAGTCAGATCTTGTGAGATCTCTACTGAACATAATTATTTAACTTTTCAATGTAACCAAGCTGATCCAGGATAGTAATAAGCAGATGAAGAATGTAGTATGAGGAGGACATTTAACCCGCTTATAGCATGCTTATCTGAAAGCAGTATTCATCTTCTATACATTGTCTTCCGGGAGTTCGTAATCAATATGATCATGAGAGATTCAGAATAGTTTATTTAGTTAACATTATGCAAGTAATTGGAATCAATCATGAGATATAATTAGGACACCCCGGGGACATTCACAAGAAGAACACTACAATCAGATCCAGGTAGAGATAATGGAATCTGGGTAGAAGCATCAGTTGTCTGATTCAGATTCCTGAAATGAAATATCATTTAAGGAAGTTGTAATCTAACGTACCCCTTTTTTTTTTATTGAGCCCCTTCTTGATGGGAGTGTCCTACATTATTTTTTATTGTTTTTATGATTGTGCATATTCCTAGTGTTTAAAGAGCCTTTTTCTAAGTCTTGTTAGCTTAGATCTCTTTTCTGCTTTGATATATTTTCTAGGAGTAGAATGTCTATTCATCTCTAGACTTGGTGGTGAGGGTAGGAGTGATAAATCATATACTCTGCCATCCTGAAGTTTTTGAGTGTATGATGTCAAAGCTAGTGGTTCAGTATTAATCAATGGTTGAGGAAGTGGAAGATTTATCAAATCATATACTCTTCCTGGATTGATCTGGGTTGGAATTTCAGTGGGTGCAAGTTCAAGAAAATTGAATTCTGACTCACAATATGCATTATTGAAATAAGAGGGTGTTCCAGACAGATCATTTTTGTCCCAATCACTACTTTCAATAGGTTCTTCTATTTCAGTATCAGTTGTATCTGATATTTCACGTGTGTGGTCAATAGCAGCAGAAAGCAAAACCACTTTGGAATGTTGAGAGTATTCATTTCTGAGAGTTTCTATAGAATTATTCTTATTATAAAGTTTCTTTAGGCATTCAGTTCTAGCTTTTCTTGGGGGTCTATGATTAGGGGGTTTTTCTAGACTCCATGCTTCTTTGATCTTCTTTCTGACAATTTTTCTTTTGGGTATAGCTCCAGTTTGAGTGTCTGTATCTTCATCAGCTTCAATATTTCCATCATTGGAAATTGTATCATCATGATCTGTTATTTGTTCTGTCTGTGATTCAGTATCTTGTTCGGATATTGAATTTCCTAGTTCATCATTTAACAGAGAATTATTATACTCATCAGTTCCGGTAATAAATTCATCATCTGAGGAACTTTCTGCACTATGTTCTTCTTCAACATCTTGAGATTCATTTTCTGATATATCAGAAGTATCAGAGGTAATCTTCCTAAAAGGTGACCAAGTAGAAGTATTGAAGTTTCTAGTTTTCATATTTTCTTTAAAAACATCATCCTTTAGTATTGATTTTTGTTTATGATTCATAACTTTAAAGATGCTGTTGGGTTTGAAGACATATTCTTTGGCTCTTAATTGTGATTTTTTATTTTCAAAAAGATTTGTCAATTTTTGAGCTTTTAGGTCATTTCCAACAGTATTTGTGACAAGGAAAGTTTCTCGGACAGTGTGTTTTGATGGATTAGTTTTCAATTGAACAAGATCTCCTTTAACAAACTTAGCAGATGAGGATGTTGCATTATTGTTGTGTTTCATATTTGCTTCATTTCTAGTTGATGCTTGGTTTACTGATAATCTTTTGTCATCTATGTTTAGGTTATCATTGTTCACTTGATCTCGACAAAAAAGTATTTCACTTGCAGATAGATTGCCATTTCTTCTCATTCTGCTATTAAGGTTCATGACTGCTTTGGCTAAGATGTTGAAATCAATAGGCTCCTCTGAAGGTTGTAGCTTGGTAATTTCAGTTATCAACTCAGATATTGCTTTATCAACACAGCTATTACCATTCTTGTTGTGAGGATCAGAAAGTTCTATACTGATTTTTAAGTCTGTGAGCTTTACATCTTTGGATGCTAGGGATTGAAAGCCTGATGCATTGTCAGTTCTTACAATGACTTGTTCAGTATTTCTTATGGGCTGAATAATGTTGATAATGGCATTTCTTAGTGTTTCCTTGTCTTCTTTGTCAATGAATGTAGCAGTAACAAATGACGAGAACATATCTCTAGCAACAATAATTTTCTGCTTGGCCCTTCTCATTATATCAACACCAAAATGTGTGCCTGGATGTTCTGCTGTAGTAGTGTTAGTATGAATTTGAAATGATTTGGGTATCTTCATAGCAGCTTGACAAAGTTGACAGTTTAAGTATATGTTGTCAATGGCAGAGATCATTCCTGTAGCAAAAAAATATCTATTGATAATATTAATCAACTGTGCTTTGGCAGGATGGTGAAATTTTTGATGTACCTGTGTAACAATGGTTTCAACAAATTCAGAGGGTATAACAATTCTTTCAGTCTTATTTGTAGTCAGAGGTATGTTGCCATTTACTATGAGTAATCCATCTTTGGCAATAGATGCTTTTGATACATATTTTCTGACATTGTTAAACATTTTACCTGGTTTTTTGGAAGGATTTTGACCAGTTTGTAAACATTTGATTGCCTGTTTACATGCTGGGTCTTTCTCTTGGATGTTTATCCATGCATTTCTATTGAGAAAAGACATCATCGATTTGTCATTACCAGTGGTGGGGAGAGCATTCAATTTAACATCAATAATAGTTTCAGCTGTATATTGAATGAATGTACATATTTGGCAATGTTCTGTATTGCATGCAGTAGCAGTTCTTGATTGAAAATCTCCAGCAGCATTGTGACCTGATTTACCTGAGATGTGTTGGATTTCATAATTAATTTTGCTCAGGCCATTTAGGAAGGTTTGAATTCTAGGTGACAAGCTAAAGTTTCCTTTCTCAATTTTCTTTGCTGCATCTACAACTGGTTTACTATCAGGACAGATAATGACAGGTTTATCTGATTGCTTTATAAACTCATAAAATGCTTCAATTGATGTGCCAAGAGCAACTGCTTCTAATTCACATGGATACCATTTTACCATGTGAGGCTTTAACTTTACAGAGTAGTATTTAACAACCTTTATTTCTCCTTTGGGAGTTCTAGCCTGTAGGACCATTCCTACAGCTGGTGGTGTTCTGGCACCATCACACATGATAATTAGCTGGTCATGTCTGTTTGGCAAGTATAAGTCTTTCATATGACTGATTTGATCCTGTGCATGTTTAAATGCTTTGATATAATCTTCTGTCCACTTAATTTCATCTTTGCTGTCTCTGGATCCAACAAATTGATCAAATTTGTCTAGATGAATTGTCAGGTTTGGCGTGCAATCAATGAAAGTTTTATACAGTCCAATCCAAGATCTTATGTCTTTAACAGATTTCAGATCTTCATACTTTATATTTTCCAAAGCAAGTTTTCTATGGGGAGATGGAGACAAATACCCACCTTCTTTCCATTGCCAGGAAAGAATATCTACTTTGCTAGGAAAGATAATTGTTTTCTCAGGAGAAATCTTCATATTGTTCTTCTGAAGTGTCTGCATAATGAGACTCCAATTATCAATAGCTTCATCTATGTCATTTCCACCTGCAAATATATCATCTGCAATTTTAACACATCTACCATTCTTTAGGTGATCATGTAGAATTTTGGCAAGTAACTCATCTTGCTCTTCTGTTTGTCCAACAAGTCCTTGAATAGATCGTTTGAAATAACGAATGCCTCCATAAGGAGTTTGAATTGCACACCAAGGATAGGCAGAAGAATGAAGTTTGTTTTGAAAAAATCCTTGGAAGAGATCAGATTTGATAATGTACTTCCATTTTGATAATGCTGCATAAACTTCATTAGGTTTGGTAACTTTAGTAGGTATATTTTTCAAATATTTACTAAGTTCAGTTGTGTTTACAACAAGGCGGACATCTGATGGTGTTAACTGATTAGGTGACTTGTCTTTGGCTTTTTGTTTCTTACGCAGAAAGCAAGGGCTTACATGTTGAATGACAACATCATCTTCCTGAGGAATTCCTAATACACCATCATTGGTAAGCTTATCACACACTTCTTGGAGAAGGTAGTTGAGATTGGAGTTGTAATTTGGACAAATTACTTTCTTTGAGATAGGTTTCTCCTGATTAGCCCAATTCAGGTTGCAGTAATGTTTTCCTGATGCCTGATTGTATCCGCCAGAGAGATCTTTGTTAAAGATTTCTTTGTATTTGTCTATATTGTACAAAAGTTTAGACTTTTGTACATTGTTTAGGAGTTTGTAGTTGATATCAAGATCTTCAACTTTGAAATTTGGTGATTTACCAGTGTCATAAGACCTTTCATATTCTTGAGATGGTTTTACTGTTGTACATTGTTCTGTTGTAGATACAATTTGAAGTTGATGTTGTTTACCTTTCAGGTGAACAGGCTTGCTTGATTCATTGTTAATTTCAACTTTACCATTTTTAACAATGCAAAGTTGTGGAGTAGGCCAATGTTTTAAAGAATTTTCAAGTCTTGGTTCAACTATGATTTGCTTTCCATCTTCAAGGGGAACATTAACAGAAACAGATTGATTCTGTAGCAAAACTTGTGGCATAACAGCTGATACTTGTATGTTGTTGATTTGTGTTGGTAACCTTACATTTCTGTTGGTTTCTGGTACAATATATTTATTATGAACAGTGATAGTTTTGTTTACTATGCTTTGTTCAATATTGTTATCTTTGAAAAAATTATTACCACCAATTGCATCTGTATGTAATTCAGTAATAACTAGAGCTCTATAATTCACTCTCCAGTTGTTTCTAGAAAATGTTTCATTAACTTCTCCTACAGACTTGAGGATAGTTTTATCATCAGCCAACTTAGCAAGTTGTGAGTTTGGAAGAATTTTCCACTTCATTTTTTTTCACAAAATCTAATTTAGCACATGATACCCAGCAACCTGAGTCTAGATCAATATGCACAATTTTATTTTCCTGAAAAAGAGTTAATATTTGTGATGGTACAGGGTTGATGTAAGAGATTTTAAAATCAAAAATGATATTTTCCTGATTTTGTTGGTATTCATCAGCTTCAGCTGTATCATTACCATATCCATGAAGCATGGCTAGGTCATCAAGATCATCTTGTTGTGTTATGACAGGAGCTATTCTGCCAATTTTCTGCTCAAGAGCAGATTTGTCTTTAGCTGAGAGTGAAGGACAATCAAGATCACCAATTTCATGACTGGTTACTTGATCTCTTGACTTGCGGGTTAAATGACAAAGTCTGCAAAACTTGCTACCTAATTGTCTAGGTTGTCCATAGTTTTGCTTTGGTTTTCCAAACTTGGAATGTGAAGCTTTGGATTTGTTGAATGACATCCAGTTGAGTTAAGTTTCAACTGATTCTAAGTCTTCAAGCATTTTAGAGACGTTGGTAAGAATATCTTGCTTAAAATCCATTAGAAACTTGTTTTCTTCCATTCTAGGGCCATAAACTTCTCTAACTTTGAGTGGAAGTCTACAGTCAATCAATTGCAAAACAGAGAGTAAGATATGGTCTTCAAATGTTGGTGTTAGTGCTTCAGGGGACCGCAACAACAAGTTATTTTTCCACTTGACTGTAGTTCCCTTTGGTTTAAGATTTTCCATAATCTTAGACCTATAGGCATTGTAGACTGATGTTGCACTCATGGTAGTTGCATCAAATTTAATGTCAACAATGTTCAGAAAATCTTTTCCTACATGAACTATCTGATAGATATTTTTCAGTTCAGTCCAAATCCATTCAAAGCTAGTGGATTGTTCTATGACTGTCATGTAGTGATCTTTATAACAGCATCCAGCAGTAATAGTGATGAAGTTGTTCAGCTGTTTTCTTCGTTTTGGTAGATCAAGATCTGTGTCCGGAAGAACAGCAACTAAAATTATTTGTTTATTAGTTTCAGAAGCTTCCCAGGTTGAATAAGGGCCATCATCACAGAACTTCTCAAAATTATCATCTTGAGAAAGATAATTTAGGATTTCATTTTTCCAGGTGTTGAGATCTATATCAGTGATCCCTTCTCTGGGGAGTCTCTCTGGCTTGCTAATTTTTATTTTACTCATTTTCACTTGAAAGAGGTTGCGTATATATCTTTTCTATTTCTTCGTTGAAGGATAGATGGGGGCTGGTTCAGAGTTTAGTTCGCTGCCACCACGTTATACAGTAGAAATGACTCACCTAAGTGAGCTTGTAAGATTTCCTATGTATAAGTAGGCTAAGAGTTATCAGTTCTTGATTTCTAATAGTCAGATCTCGTAAGATCTCTACTATTATGATCAAGACAGATGTTCTTAGCATATGTCAGTCAGATCTCGTGAGATCTCTACTGAACATAATTATTTAACTTTTCAATGTAACCAAGCTGATCCAGGATAGTAATAAGCAGATGAAGAATGTAGTATGAGGAGGACATTTAACCCGCTTATAGCATGCTTATCTGAAAGCAGTATTCATCTTCTATACATTGTCTTCCGGGAGTTCGTAATCAATATGATCATGAGAGATTCAGAATAGTTTATTTAGTTAACATTATGCAAGTAATTGGAATCAATCATGAGATATAATTAGGACACCCCGGGGACATTCACAAGAAGAACACTACAATCAGATCCAGGTAGAGATAATGGAATCTGGGTAGAAGCATCAGTTGTCTGATTCAGATTCCTGAAATGAAATATCATTTAAGGAAGTTGTAATCTAACGTAACTTATAAACAGTTTAATTAATGTACTTTTGCAATTTACAACATTTGATGCTTTTTTGCAGTGTTATTTTATTTTGTCCTTTGAACTCAACAAAGCATTTGATGATATTGTTTTAAAAAAAGCTTTACATTTCTATGTTTTTTTCATATAAAACCATTGTGAAACCTAACTAAAGCAGGAAGAAAATTTAAGAATATTTGGTAAATATAATATTTAGGTAAGTGTTACTTAAGTTTTAAACATTCTATATGTTAAATACTTTAAACTGAAGTCTGCTGCTAGTGAGTATGTTAACTGTAACTAACTAAAGATAGAACTCGAAAAGATGGACTTTAGTCATTGAATAGTTGTAATTTCAGCATTTCAATATATTTTTCAAAATTTGTATTACTTACTGGTGTATTGAAAGGTTCATTACAAAGAAAACAGAGACTCCATTTATCTTTTTTTGATGGTGATGATTTCTAGAAAAGAAAAAATATATTTAATTGGAGTAAATAAACAGCAATTTATTATATAAAACTAATAATATGCATAATTGAAGATGAAAAAAGGTTAAATCACAAAAACTTGTTAAAAAACTAAAAAAAATAAAGGTTCTCATTTTAAATTAATAAAAATGAAAAAAGTTGCTTTAAAAAAGTTTTCTTTTAGACGCTCTGTGTGTTGAAATCTAAGAAGAAATGTTTCAATTATCAAATAATAAAGGATTTAAATTAAAAAATAATGTACCTAAAGTTTTTTTTGATCCAACAATACCTGTTCATGAATTTCCATATGTCTTTTCAGATTTCTCTTGAAAGTAAAGCCCTTGCTGCATATATTACATTTATTTTCTTTAGGATTTGTATGTGTCAACATGTGGTGGCGCAGGTTGTTGGGTAGCTTGAACTTTTTACTGCAGGTTAAGCATTTGAAACCGTATTCATCTATGATAAAAAAAAAACGTGACAATGACCAAAAATGAAAAAAGTGTAAGGAAACTATGCAACGACGAGTGCAAGTGATTTTATCAAGGATCTAAAGGGATAAGACAATGGTCAATAAATGATGTACATCCCCAATAATGATGATGCACAAAATTACCCTTCTGAGGCGTAAAATTAGTGGCCGAAACATTAGAACACTCAACTTACTTAATAAGAAATGTTATTATAAAACTTTGAGTACTAGTGTAATAAAAAGCCCAATGTCTCCACTTTCTCTCTTGATTTTAAGCACCTTCTTCCATCAGTGATATAAAGGTTTTTTGTTTGTTACATTTTAGATTTTGTTAATAAGTATAGTTAAACTAATTTCTTATTTTAGATTTTTTAAAAAACTAGGTATAAAAAAAATTTTCAGGGGGCTGGAATTTTTTTTTTTTTTGGGGGGGGGAGGGGTGCCCACCCCCCTCATTTTTGATTTTAGTTAAAAAAATGTAAAATTTTTTTTTTTTTGGGGGGTGGGGGATATTTTACATTTTTGGGGGGGTTGGGGGTGTCCCTCCCCCCAAGAAAATAGTTATAAACCTTCCCGGGAACTATGATAAGCTATCCTGTTAAGGAGAACCCGATCGGTTCAGCGGTAAGCAAGGTTCTTCGGTACAAACAAACACACAAACATCCTGTTACTTTAGTATAAGGATAGTATTCTATAATTTTTGTCGTGATTTTTTTTCACGTTTAGTCATTTTGAATTGAACATACCATTTAGTAATAATGGGCGTCTGGGATTTCTAACGAGCTATTTAGTTAGGTATTACATTTAAATTTCAACTATAAAAGCTCAGATGTTACCTTGATGAATTTTTAAGTGTTTGCTCAGAGCAGAATTATCCGTGAATTTCTTATCACAAGTTGTACATGGGTAGGGCCGTTCTCCTGAAACATTATGATAATGTATTACCTTTAAAACAGTTTTAAAGACGGTTTGTAGCAGTTGCAAAATTAAAATAATGTATTTCGCAACTCATTTTTATTTACGTTTCTCTTATATTCGGTATGTAAAACAAAAAGTTTACTTATTTCACTAAAACTTATATCAATTTTTAAAAATAATTGGGTAGCTTTTCTCCTATTGCCTTATTGCCTAACCCTGCGGGGCAATCACCTAATTTAACTTAACCTAACCTAAAATAATCTTTCAAAAGCTAGTGTGAAAATACGACGAATACCGCAACTTTGTTTCCTTCACATGACCCAAATAATTAAACCTGTATGAATTCTTTTATGTATTTTGAGTTGATTTGCTCTTGTAAATGTCTTCATGCATATATCACATTTATTTGTAGAAGTATTTACAGCTTCGGCCTAAAAAATAAAAATATTTAGTTTATGCAAAAAGATGTTATCAAACACTTTAGTTACGTCTAAGGTACACAAATAAAACATTCTTAAATACAATATTAATTATCAAAAAAGGCAGGTTATAAAGGCAACAATCAGATTTATACTTAATGTTGAATTAATTTTTGTTAAATATGATAAAATTTGGTACCCAGTCGAGCACTCATAAGCCCCCCCCCCCCCTCTTATTTTTGAAATATGTTGAAAGAAAGGGGGACTATTTTTTTGTTATTTTGTTTTTGACTTTAGGTCAGATTAGGTTAGGTAATATTGGGAACTCTACTGGGTAGCCCCGTATGGGTTAGGCCACCGCAGTAGTTAGGCATTGGAAAACAACTTCCCCATTTTCTCAACAGGAACTTTGTAAGAAAAGTTAATTGACCTATGATTTTTAAATAAAATTATTCATTGACAAATGTAATTCATTAGGCAGAAGATTTTTAATTTTCTAGGGATTTAAAATTCAATGATTTAGAAATTTCACTTACTTGGATTTCTTTAGCTGTTGGGGATCCTTCATTTTGATTATCTGCCTCTGTGGTTGTAGCTGTAGCTGTTGTAAAAATATTTTCAGTTGTCTCTGAGCTAGTTGTCTGTTGGGTGGTTGGGAATACATTTTGTGATGCATCCACATTTATGGGTGACGAAAAAAACATGCTTTTAGAAGTGCTAAAATTTGTTGGTTCTGCGGGGGTTATGTCTTCTTGGTTCAATGTTTTTAACTCCTGAAATAGTTTTTTTTACCATTCTTAAGTGTCTAATTGAGAAAGAAATGCACAAAAATCCAAAAAACTACAGAGAATCAATGAGTAAAGCTAAATTGTTTAAGAAAAATAGCCTCTATGAGTCAATATTCTACATTAAATATGAATGGCATTCTTTTACAAAAAATCAAAAAAATTTATGAAGAATTTTTTTTTCGACTGACATATTTTATCAAAAATCAGAACCTATCAGGTCTACTTAGATTTTTAGCTTCTTAAAAGACAAAGCTTCCCTTAAAAACTAAAATAAAACTACCACAGTTGCAATTTACCTATTGCTAAACAAACATCTTTTTTTTGCAAAATGGTCAAAAAGTAATAAAATGGAAATTTTTAACCTTCGTATTAAAAAGTTCAGATATGCTGATGTCTTGTTCTGGTTGTGGCTTGTCCTTGTTACTGATTCCTGGAGCTGTATTATCCAGCGGGTCATCTCTTGGGTCTGGGGACTGGATTGGAGTCTCTAGGTCACCAGCTTCCACTTCAATCTATACAAAAGCAAGAATAAATATCCTACTATTTAAAGTAGAATGTTTTTTCTGTGTAGTTTAAGATTCTAAAAACTTCTAAACCGTTTAAAAGTTTATACCTAGTCTCCCAAACCATTTTGAAAAATCTCTATGGAGAACATTTACGAGGTAATTCTATGACCAATATTGCTGGTAACTATTCCGCTTAATTTATTTTAAACGTACCTCATGGAAGCCATCAATGATGATTCTAGTTTGTGTATCATCAAAAGTGTCATCAAAAACAGTCCGGAACAATGAGATGTTTTCATGGGGTATGTCACTGAACATAAATTTTTTTAATAGAGAGAGGTGGTTATGATTTTCTTTAAAATCAATTCAGAGGAACGTTAGCTTTGCTGCCACTTAAAAGTAGTTCAATGCAAAAACTTAAGATTCGGATGAAAAGACTTCATTTCTCACTGTTAAATATCAAAGAACACTCATGCATGTAAAGTCATTTTTGCTGAATTCCTTTGTGATGTATTTAAAAATGTTGGACATCTTTATTATTTATGCATAGAAAATGATTTAGAACCTTTAACTATTGGAAGGTGCATAGTCCCATCTGTTTTAGAAACTAAAGGGTGATCTTGCCTTGTAGGGCAAAAACTACAATATCTTTTAAGAAAACAATTACATTTTTTAAAGGAGAAAAACTACATGCAATAAACAAAGGATTTTTAAAATGTACTTAAATAATATTTTTTTATATCAATAATAAATGTACCTTTGGTCATTATGTGAAAGCACGGATGCAGATCTAATAATTCTTGATGACTGTTAAAAAACACATTACTATTTGACGCCCTAACATTTAAAAATCAATTATAAAAACATGATTAAATTACTTTTAGAAATTTTAAAATCTCTAAGAATACAGATATAAAATATTTAAATTGTAAGAATGTGCAAAGACTTTCAAGGAGGGGGGTTAAAGTGGGGATTACCCCCCCAAAATTTTTTACCCCGGGGGTAAATTTTAGGGGGGGTAAACAAAATTTACCCCTGCCAACAGATGTCAGAGGGGGTAATTACCCCCCCCCAAAGCAAATTTTAAAAAAAATTACCCTTCCCCCCCCCCCAAAAAAAAAAAAAGCTTGGACGCCCCTGGGTATGTGTTATTTCCTGTAAATGTAAATCTGAGTCATTTGCTTTATCTCCACAGTTTGATGTATCCTTTAAAGACCTTAAAACAAAGAAATTATTTAAAAGAGTATTAGAGAAAATATAAAAATTCATATTTTTTTTGTTATTTCACCTGTTAGAGTTGTTTGCAGCTACTTCTTTTGCAGTTCCTGGTAAAATCCTGTTTCCAATAGATTCTCCGCCGGGTAAATTTGATCTTTCCAGAAGGTCCAACTAGAATTTAATGGATTGTTTTAAAGTATGATTAAAAGAAACCATATCCTCTTAATTAAAACTTATTAAGATATGGTAAACTAGATGCTAGTTAGAAAATAGCCTAAAACCAACCACAGATATTTATAATTCTTCTTTGAATAGTGCAATTCATTTGAAGCAGCAATTTCCAAGATGATAAGCTTTAGACAAAAAAAATCACTACTTTGTATTATAGTAAAATGAAATACCTAAAGTATTTAGACTAGTAGACTAGACATCCTGTTTACAAAAAAAAATACAACTGGCACTTAATACAAAAAAAACCTTAAAATATGAATCTACAACTATTACCTGATATTGTAAATAACCTAATTGAAGATTATCTGCAATTCTTCTTAGTTCTAAAAATATAAACATTTTCTATGGCATATTATATACAAAAAAGGCTGATCATGATTTTAGTATCTTACTAAAACCATACATTATAAGTGCTAATATGCAATACATCAAAGCGATTGCGTCCGGTAGAAGCAAAGATTTTTTAAATCTACTGCAGTTCACGGTAAGATATTGCTGGTAAGCAATATTTCCAAAAATCCATGAATTTTAAAGGCTGCTAGCACATCATGCCCGCACACTGTTTTAAGCGGCATAAGAAGGCCTACAAATAATCTGGAATAGCCATAAATCAATATTGCATAATTATCTCGCAGTGCAGAGAAATGCGCAAAAAAGACCTATTTTACGCGTTTTTTCTTCAGTAAAGCTTTCCCTGTGCATAATTGGATCTTGGCTATTTCAGATTATTTGTAGGCCTTCTTATGCCGCTTAAAATGGTGTGCGGGCATGAGCTGTACGTTCAGCCGTTTGGCAGTTAGCAGCCTTTAAAATTCATAGATTTTTGAAAATATTGCTTACCAGCAATATTTTACCGTCAACTGCAGTAGATCCGATTTTTTAAACAATAAGTTAAAATAACAGAAGTATAATATGAGAGAGAGAGAGGGAGATTCATACTAGAGGAGAGGGAGAGAGAGAAATCGGAAAAGGAGGAGAGAGATCAAAGAACAGGGAAAAAAGCGCTAGAAAATTACAAAAACACATTATAAGACACTTTGAGTAGCTTTGTTTTGAAAAATATGGAAAAATTTGAAACTAAAATGTTGTCACCTGGTAAATCTGACTCTGTATAAACAAGGTCTCCAGTATATAGGAAATGTATGGCACGACTAACAATCTAAATAATTGGCATTGTTTAAAGAGATGCTCATATAAATTTTTTAAAAAATTAAGAGCAGAAAAAATAAACTTTTAAACATTTTCAGTTCAAGTATAAGAGAATATTCCAACGAAGCCGAGTAAAGTAATAGTCAGTAAATCACGGAAGCACATGTAATATGAGTAAATTGTAGAGCAGTAGCTTTTATAATTTCATCCATACATCAACAATGTTAGTTATCAAAGTCTGTTAAATGCTTTCTTTTAGTCAAACAAACACTAATAGACTACTTTCTGGAAGGAAGATTCCTTGAGTTGTGTGTCTTAAGGTTTTAGCAAATAGTTTTAATCTACAGAAGATTTTGTACATCATTGTGGATGTACATCAATTCTTTGTTCATTGTCTTATCCCTTAAGATCTCCGACTATTTTGATTCTAATTTTTGGGCAAGTCAAAACTGATTAATATTATTCTGAGACATTGAATAACTTAAATTTTTTGTTGTTGTTTTGACTTCTTGAATCATTAAAGGTAAAATGTTTTTTTGTACATACCTGGGGTGAAAATTCTAGAAGATACAGCCTTATCCTTTCTCTGCTTGTGTCCATATTTATCTAAAAATTAAATCTTAAAAAATAACTTAAAATGTTATGGAATGACAAGGGTTTAACTCTAGTGATAATTAATATTAGTTATAAGTTAAAAACAGTTATAAGGATATTCTGCAAGATAGAATTGTATCCCAATAAATTTTGTAAAGTATACTATCTTATTTATAAAAAGTAGTTGGTTACTGTTTCTTTGAGTAGGTAAAGTCCACAATTTTATTTTAGTTCCAAGTCAGTTTTTAGGCTATTTGATTGGGAAAGGAAGTAAGTCAACTTTAGAGTTGTAGATCCAGGGATATCAATTTATGTAGCTTAAAGAATTTACTTAATTTGTTGTAACATATTTTAAAAATGATTAACCTGAGCTTGAGCAATCATATGGCTGCAGAGTTTAGAATGTACTGCCAGTACAATGGAGTGCAGAGGAATTGTCATCCTATTTCATTCATTGATATTTTATTTCAATTGCCATATCAAATAATAAATATTATCCAACATTTCTAGGATTTTATTAAAGCATGTTTCCAAGAAACTAAATTTTTAAGTCAGAAAAGAAGGATTAGTTATAGTATTTTCTTCACTTTTAAAATTTTTTTTTTAAAATGATAGCTGTCCCTGGCTTGGAACCCCATGGCAAAGTAAGATTATGAAGGCTGACATAGGAGGTTTTAGAATTTGTAATGGGGTAATTCTTGTTGTTGGGGATATAATGGGTTCGAATCTTGGTCTAAATCGCGTCATAACTAAAGACGTTAGTTGTACCTACCGCTACTATTTCAGAAGCGCGAAATTAATAGTAAGAAGAGGGGGAATGCCTTGGCCCAGAAAAGAAACAACTCATTACCAAGCACAATTAAAAGGTCATACAATGAAAAACTAATTTTTCTGCAATAGAATTGATATTAGTGGCATTATCGACCTAACTAATAATATTAAATTGAAAATATAGAAATTAATTCCTGTCAAGAATAATTTCTAAATCAATCTGTACACCAAGCCTCCACATTTCTTGGATATTTAGGCGGGCATTGGATTTTAACCATACTCGTTCACTTGTTACTTCCTAAAGTAAATAAATATTAGAATGTATTTAGACTTAAAAAAAAAAATATTAAATACAGAAAAACTTATTTTAGGAAACTTAATGTTAACATCCTTACCGCAATCGCATGAAAAGTGCCAGTATGAAGTAAGGAGATAAAAATAGCTTCTGCATGGTTCATAGGGTCTTCATTGTGAGGCATCTCTGTGGATATTGGCTTAGCTGGTCCAATAGCATCATTCAGAGTCTGTGATTGGTCCATGTTTACATTCGGAGATTTTTGTTGGTCCAATTTAGAACTCCGTAGATTTTATAAATTATAATCTATTGAGCAGCTGAGAAGTTCAAATTCAGCAACTTTATTGGTTGTTCTTATATTCATTTTATTTCTGTAACAAATATTTTAACAAAAATAGCAGGTATTTTAAATAGCATACCTAGAGAAACATAATTTGTATCATATATTATTTACTTGTCTTATATTAATATTAATTCTGTGAGTTTTAATATAATCCATTATAAAATTATTATTATCTTTTCTATTATCACAATATAAACTTGTATCGTCAATTTTGGCTTTCTTTGTTTGTTTTGATGTATCTATTATTATATCACTTTCTTTAGTTTCGTTTTCAATATTTTCACTAGAGTTATCTTGAATAGCATTTATGATTGGTTCAACTGACTCGGATTGAATCATAATTCTAAATTAGATTTTGACATTTTAATTGTCTGTAAAAATTTTAGGTAATGGAAGTTCTACTTACATGATGTATTTATTGATAAACAACGCATAGTATGGCATACTGCATAACTAAAATACTTTTACTGAATGCTGTTTGGGCATATCCAAAATATTAAAGTAAAACAATACCTAGAGGGGTATGGAGTTAAATAACTCACTGTATGTCCGTAGATTATATGCTGACTATCAATTGGGTCTTTGAGTATCAGTCAAAAGCATCAGAAATATTAATACAGCCAAGTTGCTACAAAAGGGCAGAAAGAAATTTGCTAGCAGACTAAAAAGGTCCCCAACACTGGAGCTAGTTAATTGTCTAGGTTATACAATATACATACATCTACCTATACTTACATTTATTTACTAAATAATAAAATTGGCTAAGTTGATAATAATCAAAAATATATTTTTTTAATGTAAAAATGTCAAATTTCCTAGGAACAGCATGATAGCACAACCTTGCCTCTTCAGTCATGACTGCTACATAGCCACTTTTCAGCATATAAGCAACTGGTTTTTTGCAGGGATAGGTAGAAATAATATTTTAAAACTGGCTATTTTCGTCCACAAAGGGGAATAGAACAGGGACAAACAAAAATATTTTTTCGACGGCTCAAGAATTGAGAAGAGAGTTCGAAGAGAGCTGGGACAATTGGCTGTTTATTACACTAGTCCCTATAGTTTTATAATAAAGTTTTATTCTAAGTTTGCTTAACAACTTTGGGTACTTCAGTGAATTTTGATTGGTTGATTTAATTAGTTGAGTGTACAAACGTTTTAACCACTAATTTTAATCTAAAGAAGGTGTAATTTAGTGTATCATAATTGGGGATGTAAATCTAGTTATCGGCCATTGTCTTATCCCTTTAGATCTCTGGGGGCACTGCCAAATTCCAATTGAACAGACAAATTCTTAAATGTGAAATTTTAATGAATCTTTATCCCTTGATGGTGTTATAAAGAAAGAATAAAGTTACAGTGAGCTTAGTTAAAAATTTTAGTCCTAAAGTTGTCTTTTTTTCTATTCCTCCTTTACAAGAAGCCATAACTAAATATTCAGGGGTGTATATTCTGCACAAGATTTATTTTTTTCCCCTGCTACAAATTTTTTATTTTTTCCCCCCCTTAGTTTTTTCTCACCAAGTAGGGGGGAAAATGGAAAAATATTTAAAGAACTCTATATGTTGTTTATTTTATCCCTCCTACCACATTTTTTTTATAGTTTTTTTCACCAAGGAGGGGGGGGGGGGGGGGGATGGAAAAAATGTTTTCAGTTTTCTTAATTTTTACATCTTTTCCCCTCCAACCACTTATTTTTTATTTCCCCCCACCCCCCTCCTGAGCAGGGGATCCCATGTAGAATATACACCCCTGTAAATATTTTTTAAAAATTTGAAATCCCTGTGCTACCTGGTTTAACATCCACTGTTTTTCCACCGAGCAAAAATATTGCACTCTGTCCAAGACTAATAGAAATTAGAGGGGCAGAAAGGTTATACTCCGAGTGGTCTGTATGTCCAGATAATGTTGTGTTAGGAGGGTAGTAGTTTACTATGGCCGCTTCTGCTCTATATCTAAAATTTTTAAAATATTCATTTGTCTTTAAAACATTAAGCTTCAGTCTAAGAAAGTGTTTTTCTTCAATAGTAATGAATTATAGACATCAAGATGCTGAAAAGCTTGTCAAATTAATATTAACTAGGCAAATAAACGAAGGACATTTTCTTACAAAAAAAAAGATATTTTCTATTCATTCACCATTACTGCAAGGGCGGGATTCTCCTTCGATTTTAAATTATCATCTAGAGAATCCAGAGCATCATCCACGTGTAATGGGATGCGATACTCAAACAGTACATTCAAGGATATTAGGTTAAGTAACATCCATGGACCATTATACAACCAACCCTTTGATTGCATGACCTTTGTCTGAGAAGTCCTAACTGTGCATGGTAGTGAGTTGCGCCTGTTTATGGGCCAAGGCATTCCCACTATTCTTACTATTTATGTCGTGCACCAGACATAGAAGCAGTAAGATCCATTTTTAACGTCTTTAGTTATGACGCCGTGTCGGCCAGAGATTCGAACCTATCACCTCCCCGGCAACGAGCCAGGATCGCGGGTTTTTAAAGATATATTCATAATGCCCGAAGATTATAATTTATGACTGATTTATCAAGGTGATTTTCTCTGCTGCTGTCTAAGATAAAATGCTGTTTTTTTTTTAAGTAGATACTCCTTACCAAAGAGCATTCAGCATACAACTTGTAATTCTCTATTTCTGAATTTTCTTTTTTTTTGACCTCTGAACATCTGCTCTATAACTTACTTTGTCCGTTAGTCCAACTATATTTTTATTTGCTTCGCTACTTATGGATGTTTTCATTATTATTGTTAAAAAGTACCTATGATGGCCTAGCGCCAGGGCTATATAACTAGATAAATGTGCAAGGTCGCGGGGAAATTCTCCTTTGTTTGTCTCATCATATTCCTACAAAAAAAGAATATACTTAACTTTTAAAAAAGAATCAAAAAGAAAGATAAAGATTTTAAAAAGTAAACGTTCATAGGAATCCTCCGCCACCAACTTTTCATTTGTAAATAATAAAATGACTAGGTAATGGTATCATAACAATATTACTGACAGGCGGACAAAACAATACAAATCAATAGAAGCCTTGAATATCACATTTTCACTTAGCCTTACAGACAGAATTACGGACAGACGGACAAAGTAAGTTAAAGAAAAGCTTATCTACAAAATAAACACCTTCGTGTCCCAGTTATGATGATATCCAAGGGTAGACCATCTTAATTTGTCGATTATTTGTTTATTCTTCCCGGCTTCGGAAAACCAATCCGTTATTTGACAATGAGCATCTATGATTAGTAGTTATTATTAGACTTGTAAAAAAGGCAAGGCAAGGCTGCTTCAATGACACACTTTAAAATGTCTTAACTTCAAAGACGAGTTAAATAGTAAGATACTGTATAAATCAGTGTCCAAAAAATCAGTGTATTATGTAAAGTAACATCCAACAGATAACCAAACCATTTTGGAAGACAAAACTGTCCTTGGAAACAAATTCTACACCTTTTGTTGGACCAATGCATTTCCCCCTGCCCTTGACGTCACCATTCTGACAATGTGAAAGCAGCACTAGAAACTATTTTTACGTTACTAGTTAATATTTAAGGTCTAAATAATAATAACTGCGATGCCTATATTTCTTTTATAATTACTGCAGCTATAATTTTGCAAGCATTCCCTGCTCCAATAATATTGATGCTCTGCACTAAACACATGTTGTGCTATCACTTTCGTAAATTGTATCAATAACAAATCATGAGAATCACAAAATATTACTACAGCACATACTGTGGCTTTCCTATCCATTTGTTTTACCATTAACATCATATTTTGCTTTGTCTTTAAAATTGGATATTATATAGAATACTTGGATATTGTGAGAGATTCTAGGATAATCTGATAAAATCAGCGTTGTGGATGGAGCCAAAGCCGCCATATTTAGCTGGAGCCGTTATTTTCGTTAAAAAACGGCTCCGGCTTCAGGTTAGCTAAAATAAGAAATTTTTTAAAATTATAATTAAGTTTTTAAGTTCAAGATTTTCAAGTCCATTTTTATCAAAAATTGAACTTTTTAAAACCTTTAAAAGTCAAAAATAGACATGGCAAAAAAATATGAGTTTTTCTTGATTTTAGGTCGGAGCATGAGCCTAATCCGGAGCCTCACCAAAATCAAACAGCTCCGCAACGCTGTATAAAAAGTTTCTCCAGAAATGCTAATCTAACGTTATCCCAATCTATCTCCTCTTCATGACTTTACCTCATCCCGGGATTTCTGAGGTCTTTATTAACAACCTAAATTGACGGGAAAAAATCCCGTCACAATATCCATGTTTTTAGAATACCAAAAAACACAATTTTCATGAATAACATTGTTAGGGAGTGATAGCACACCTAAAAACATTTACTATAAGTATGAAACCAGCATTTTGACGGGATTCCAACACTTTCCACTTTGCACATGGATTACATTGATTTGACAGAAAAAGTTCTGAAAAGGGAATTAACCATGAATATTATCAATACAAAAATAGCAATTTGACACCCAATGGGGGGGAGAAATTTCAGTAAGCGCTCACAAAATTTTGTAAATATACACTATTAAATCAACCCACCCAACCCCCCTCTCTCTCATAACACTGCCGTCCCATACCTCACCCAAAAAACAAAATAATAAAAAAATAAATAAATTGTTGCAACTACCGTTCAGCCATTTACAATGAATGTTAAACTGGACATACAAAGCTACTATTTACCTATTAAAATACGTAAGTAACAAACTTGAAAACCCAAATATAAGTTTAAAATTTGTCTTTGTTATAGCAATGCAAGTTACTTCTTAGAAACTACCATTTGCCTTAATAACTTATCTGACACTTTTCATGGAAAGTTTCCTTTGGGTTCTTTGATTTGAATTTCTTTAAAATACTCCTGGAACCTTCCATCCGCAGGATCTAAAACCTCATCAAAACTTGGCGGGGGTTCTTTTTGTTTGTAATACTTGAACATCTTCTTGAATTCATTATCTGTCATTTTCAACTGAAACAAATGTTTTCTAAACAAGGATGATAAAATCTAGAAGTAGCTGAGCTCTTTAAATTCTTATTTGTAGTGTAAATTTTAAATTCCTAAAAACCAATAAAAGGGGAGGGGCGAAAGTGACACTTTTTGAAACCAAAACTAAAAGTCAACTAAGGAACTCAACTAAAAAAAACTAAAAACGCCGTTTCTTCACAGTTCCATATTGTAACCCTATAAAGCAACTGCCATGCAAAATGTCAGACCTGTAACTCTTTTTTTAGTTGAGTTCCTTTGACTTTTAGTTTTGGTTTCAAAAAGTGTCACTTTCGCCCCCCCCCCCCCTTTATTACTATTACTTTTGTATGTCATTAAAGTGAAAGCGCAATTATTTTTCTCCGTTTTAGTGCAAATTATTTTTGTATTTGACAGATTTTTTTGAACTTCATTCGAACATTTTTTTTGTATATCTGAAATTTATACACATATATTCATAATATTAAAGTCAATAGAATTAATTTGTTACATATTTATTACTTTATAATAATAACATTTTATTTATAAATAATTTAACACATCAATGAACTGTGTTGGTAATTTTATAATCAATTTATGTACAACAATTATATTTTTTACAATATTTTTTAATGAGAGGGAGGGAGGTTTTTCTCAAATTAATTGTAAAGTTTATAAATGTAATGAAATGATTAAATATTTAAATTTGTTCGCATAATTTGACTTATTTTTAAATTTAAATGCAAAGTTTTAAGCTAACTAAAAAAAAATGTATAATTTATTGTCTAATGTCCCCTCCCTCCCTGTTTTAAACTTCTTTTAATGACACGTGTAATAAGGACAAAATAATTTGAAAAGCCTCCCTCCACCTCTTATCTGTAACTAAGTAATTTATATCAGCACCATTTAAGAAATAAGGGCAAGGGTAATAAAAACAATATTTTACATAATAACTTGGATAAAATAAAAATTAATTTTGCCACTCAATGGTTTTAATCCAGAAATTTTAAAAATCTTGTACGGATTTGATGAAGGTTAAAATATCTTTTTTCCATTTTCAAGCAAATTTTTTATTGAAAATTTTTAAAAAAATTAAACTATTTGCATACTTAATAATTTCTTAAATATTTTACTGAATTATTTAGAAAAATTCTATAAAACCAATAAAAACTTAATAAAATATGATTTACAATGAATATTAACCAATAAAAAGTAACAATTATTACAATTTAAAGCTACAATGAACTGTAAATTTTTAACTTGGTATAAAAATACTTTTCTTTAATTTATGAACTACAATCTTAAGTTTAATTTAAAATGTTACAGAATCAACTTTAATTCTAATTGGAACACTAATTATATGTTTTCTTTTATGTAATTTGATTTTGTGTACACTTCATATTTATTGTTAACAAACGTTTAGAAAGAGGAATAAAGGCATATTCTTGGATAATTCTTTGACTATTTCATCAGCAATGTTTTTGATTTTCGCTATAACAAGGGAAGTCTAACCCCCCCCCCCCTTCCCCACATAAAAATTAACAAGATGTTGCATCTGATGAAAAAAAAACATAATGCCTCCAACATTTAAACCAGTAGAAAAATAAAATATTTTTTGTATTTATTCGAAACCAATTAATATCCGGTGGATTAGAACCGGTTCTTATCCTTACAAAAAAAATGTCTAGCATCGCATTATATCCAGTTTTCTACGAATATAAAAATGCTCAATCATAAAATTAAAACCAGTTCTTTTAATCTTTGACTATTACATCAGCAATGTTTTTAATATTCGCTAAAACAAGGGGAATCTTACCCACACCCCCCCCCCCTTCCCAAAATAAAAATTAACAAAATGTTGCATCTGATGAAAAAAACATATTGCCTCCAACTTTTAAACCAATCAAAAAGTAAAATAATAATAAATTATTATGCCTGAACGAAATTTTACTGTTACTTTCACTGCACACAACTAGACAATCATCTCCTTTTCTTTGTCTTTCTTCCCTTTGGATTTATAATAATTACCCATGGCAGAGTAACATTGCTTGATGGCTTCCTGAAATTAAATCAATATCAGCTAGGATGACAACATACATATATAAAAGCAAAGCTAAATAAATTAGCTCGTCATACAAACGAACATTGTCAAATATAGAGTATTTAATTTTCAACATTATTTAGAAGTCTAACTAAAATTCCAGATGTAATACTATGTTTAATTTTTCTAGGAATCACAATTCTAAGGGTAAATGAATAGAAATTATATCAAATAAGGAGTCAGATAAGACACTTTTTGAAACCAAACCTAAGACTAGAATAACTCTACAAAAAAAAGTTACAGCACTTAAATTTGGCATGGCAGTTGGTACAATGTGAAATTTTAATATTTTTTATACACCTTAGTCTTCTTGAGACGTGTAATATAAGTTTTAACTAAAAGCTGAAAAAAGCACATAAAAAATTAATTTAAAAATATGTTTTTAAAAATCTTCGAAAATATTTGAAAAAAATCTTCCGAGTTATTTATTTTTAAACTTAACAATCAGTAAAGTTGTATCATTTGTGACCAACATGTCAACGTGCATTAATCAAAAGCTCGCCTATCACGACGATGCGATCATCCATCCACAGATGGACTTCCCGTTCGAGGCCAGGCCGGTCATGCTGGGCCTAGATGCTGACGGTGAAACTATCAGAAACTTTCGTCTGGCTGAAGAAGTTAAAGATTGGTACGTTGTTCTTTGCTTTTTCACGATGGATTTTAAAGCTGATAATTCTGAAATTTTAAAGCTCAATGCTCTAATTCCTGAATTTACGGAAAACAACACAAAAGTTTTTGGTGTAACCCAAGACAGCCCCTATGTGACAAGACACTGGACAAGAAAACCGTTGGCTCGCGGCGGATTCGGCTCAACTCTAGGCTTCCCCATGCTGACAGACAAGGATCTCTACCTGTCCAACCTGATGGGCGTGTCAAGGCCGTCCGGTTTGCCATGCAGGTCAACTTTCATTATTGACTGGCAGGGTCGTGTCCGCTACATGATGTGCCACAAGTCTGAGATGGGCAGGTCTGTCAATGATATCCTGAGGATTGCCCGGGCCTTCAGGCATTCTGATCTGACCGGCCAGATCACCCCAGCTGGATGGCAGCCGGGTGATGAGGTCATTCCAACCGACTATTCTGCCAAATCAAGATATTATCAGAAAACCTACAAGGATTGGAGTGCTGATGTTAGCAAAGCTTCAAGCAAGAAAGGTTCAACCAAAGAAAGTGATGTTATAAGAGAAGCAGTGGATGAGATCGAATCAAAGATGTCTAAAGCAAGTACAAGTTAAATTCTTTATGTCTAAAAATATAAAATTGTTTAGGTATCAAATTTAAATAAAAATTGTAAAATTGTATAACATGTTATTTACATACTTAGTAGGTGATATTTCTATAATTAAGTTACATTTCTGTGTATCTTTCTGTTCTATTTTTTGGCGAGTACGGCGGTTCCGACGCCGTTTCTTCACTGCTCCCCATTAATGCAACTGCCATGCCAAATTCTAATGTTGTAGCTCTTTTTTTGGTTGAGTTCCTGTGTGTGTTAGGTTACGGTATGGTTACAACAAGTTACATCATGTTAAATCATTTGCGTCTAAATTACTAAAGCCTAACGGATTTTACTGTTTACTTATTACACGGCTACAAACCGGTTTAAAATAATTTACCTGACAATCATTGTATTCCTTGAAAGGCCTGGTAATATTCAGATCTAAGAACTCAAGATGTTCTAATAATTGCGGCAGGGTCTCACTGAAAACAATGTATTCTTTATATTAATTACTACGGTTTTTTGTCTGAAATTTAAGATTCCAATAACTACTAAACTGATTGAGTTCTCCTTTATAGTGAAGCTTCATATAGGTCACGGGATTGTTTTAGGCTTTAATCTTTGGGATGGTTTTAGGCCATTTTTATGACAATAAATTAAGAGTTATCTGTAACGGATAGACGGACCTATCCTAATTATAGTAAAGCTTCAAAGGGGAGGGGGGGCGAAAGTGACACTTTTTGAAATCAAACCTAAAAGTCAAAGGAACTCAACTAAAAAAAGAGTTACAGGTCTGACATTTTGTATGGCAGTTGTTATAGGGGTACTGTGAAGAAACGGCGTCGCTACCGCCGAAAACCGCCGAGAAAAGGAAAAAGAAATTCGGCGGGAAACGGCGGTTGCGCCGCCGTTTCTTCACAGTTCCAGATTGCACCCCTATAAAGCAACTGCCATGCAAAATCTTAGACCTATAACTCTTTTTTTTAGTTGAGTTCCTTTGTTGACTTTAAGTTTTGGTTTCAAAAAGTGTCACTTTCGCCCCCCCCCCCCCTTTAAAAATCATTTAACTAAGACAACCGTGCATAAATCTAAAATTCCCTACCTAAATTTTCCTTGGAGAACCGCCTCAAAAGATCTCTTGTATTGTTTAGAATACTTCTGGTATGAAGATAAGATCTGTTTGGCCTAAACACAAATAAAATGTTTTCCGTCCTTAAAGGGTTAACTTTGAAATAAAAACCTAAAAGTCTAGAGATTGCATAAAATATTAGAAATGAATACTGCAGTTATGAAAAAAACGTAATAATTTCATTTATTTTTACCATTGAGTTACTAAAATTTGATTTACTTAATAGATAGGAGAATTGAATAGATAATTTTTTGTATGAGTGCTTAATTTTAATAGTAGTTAGTGGAAGAAAAAAGGATATTTCATAGAGGGAGAAAAAGTTAAGGGTAAAGAAAGTTAAATTAGGGATGATTTGAAAATAGGGTAAGACCGACTAAGACACTTCAATGAATAGATTTGCTAACAAAATAGTTTATACCTGATCAGGGGGTGTTTCTGGGAGAGGGAGGGCAGATACAGATAATCCAGAATACAGGGCCCAGTTAGATGTACAAGCAGTACACTCACAAGTAAAGTAATATCTGAATAATAATATAATATTTAGAATACAGGGCCTAGATAGATATACAAGAAGTACACTCACAAGTAAAGTAATATCTGAATAATAATATAATATTTAGAATACAGGGCCCAGTTAGATGTACAAGCAGTACACTAACAAGTAAAGTAATATCTGAATAACAATAATATATTTAGAATACAGAGCCCAGTTAAATATACAAGCGGTACACTAACAAGTAAAGTAATATCTGAATAATAATATAATATTTAGAATACAGAGCCCAGTTAGATGCACAAGTAGTACACTCACAAGTTAAATAATATCTGAATAATAATATAATATTTAGAAGACAGGTCCCAGTTAGATGTACAAGTAGTACATTTACAAGTAAAGTAATATCTGATTAATAATATAATATTTAGAATACAGGGCCTAGATAGATATACAAGAAGTACACTCACAAGTAAAGTAATATCTGAATAATAATATAATATTTAGAATACAGGGCCTAGATAGATATTTATACAAGAAGTACACTCACAAGTAAAGTAATATCTGAATAATAATATAATATTTAGAATACAGGGCCCAGTTAGATGTACAAGTAGTACACTCACAAGTAAAGTAATATCTGAATAATAATATATTATTTAGAATACAGAGCCCAGTTAGATATACAAGCAGTACATTCACAAGTAAAGTAATATCTAAATAATAATATAATATTAAGAATACAGGTCTTCATTAGATGTACAAGCAGTACACTCATAAGTAAAGTATTGTCTGAAATAATAAAATAATTTTAAGTATACAAGCCCCAGATAATGTACAAGCAGTACACTTACAAGAAAATAATAGAATTTTAAAAATAGTTGTATAAAAACTTTTTAATGAGATATGTAGTGATAAAATATTTGGTCTTGTTATTGATATGGATAAATTTTTGTTGTTAAATAATTATGATAAAGGTGTCTACTTACTGATTATAAAGCTTTCTTTGTCTTTCTTCTTTTGGCATGACAGCATAGTGGTAACCATAATTATCAAGAATTTCTTCACCAGCTTTCATATATCTAAAGTTATAGACTTGTTTTACACATCCTATAGATTTCAAACATTAAATCAGGACTTGTGTAACAATGAGGTATTATCATAGAGAAGCATTTTATCATAATCATTGCAAAAAGACGGTACTTGAATTTTAAACACCTAGATTTTGACAAAGAAAATTTTTTTTTAACTTAAGGGGGGGGGGGGGTTTAATGCAACCATCTCGTAATCAATGTATAAATGGCACTTAGAATTCGAATTTCGATATAAAATTTTGCATGAGTAATCCTTGGTAGGTCTATTTTCCCTAAATCGAACAAAAAGTTGGAAAAGTAACGGCTAACGGCTGGCAGCTCAGCCGCTTAGTAATTTTTTTGCTTTTTTCTATGGAAATAAATCACGAAACCTCTCTCCACATAATGCTCTTTTCCGATCCAAAAAGTTTTTAAACGATTCTAGCCGGTAGTTGCTGGTACTAGAATTCTATAAAAATATTTTTTGTATCATTTCACATGATTTAAAGCAAAAATATGTTTTAAAATGTTGATTTCTACGTAATTTTTGACAGATTTGCCCTAAAAATAGCCAAAAAACGGCTAAACAGCTGAGCCGTTAGCTGTTACTTTTTCAACTTTTTGTTCGATTTAGGGAAAATAGACCTACTAAGGATTACTCATGCAAAATTTCAGATCGAAATTCGAATTCTAAGTGCCATTTATACATTGATTACGAGATGGTTGCTTTAAACCCCCCCCCCCCCCCCCCTTTTATATAGGTGGGATTTCTTTAACAATTTGGCACTATGTTAGATAATCAGTAATTCTAAGATCAAGATGTGAAATGTTTAAATTAAAACATCTTAAAGCAATTTTTTACATTAACATATAATATACCTACCTAGCATAGGCATGTTTTATGTAAAGAGAAGGGTAACACATTAAAAGGTCATATCTTATAGAAAGAGTTTCTTTGCCATTATAATATTTACAAATGGGCAAAAATCTGGCACTTTTTTTCGTTAACAATAATATTATGAAAATAATTTACCTGATACTTCTGACAACAGCATGGGCACTATAATAATTCCTAACAACATTAGGATCACAAGAATGGTTAAGCAAAGAGAGAGTTCCAAAAGCAGCTGCACCTAGATAAAGAAAATTTTTGGGGCTGCTAAACATGTAATAATATAAACCTAATTATATACTTCACTTATACCATCCTGGGACCTATGAAGCTTCCCGTATCAGAGAATTTAATGGGTTAAGATATTAGCGAGAATATAGCGAAAACCATGACCAGGTGGTAAATTCTTGACAATAGAACCAGAAAAATATTATATGATTAGTGATATCTTTTGGAACAAACAGACACAAAAACATCCTATCTCTGACATATCTACAATATTATTAGTGGATTTCAAATTGAATTGAGAGTCGGCACAAGGTCATTGAAATAAGGAAAATGAAATACAGTTATTTAATCCTTTCTCCCTCTAGTGTTTTACTCTAATCTATCTCTTTCACATTAGAGTATCCTACAGGGGTGTATATTCTGCACAAGATTATTTTTTTCCTTGGCTGTAATTTTTTTTCTCACCTCCTAGTTTTTTCCAGCAAGGAAGGGGTAAAATGGAAAAATACTTTCAGAACTCTTTATTTTATTTATATTATCTTCCCTCCCACACATTCTTTTAGTTTTTTTTTTCAGCAGGGTCAACCATGCAGAATACACAGTCCTAATATCCTATAATATGAAACCCACTTACCAATTTCAGATTGAACAGTTTCCTTAACACTGCCTCCAGGAATATCAATTTCAGATATCTCGTGGGCGTTGCATGGTAAATTCTGCAGGTGGGTCAGCAGGATTCCACCAACCAACACTTTGTCCTAACATAGAGATAAAATTAGATTAGATTTATTATTCTGGGATTAAATCAATAAAATTAATATTATATAAATAAATTAATATATATATAGAATCAAATTTTATTGGTATGGTTATTTTATATGAAATTTTTCTTCCCAAATGGCAGTCTCCTAAAAGGTAGGAAGTATGCAGTGATGTGTATTCACACATTGTTTTCATACAGGCCATAAAAATTATTTGATGGTAAGAATATATCTTAATTGCAGCATTAATCCAAAAGGGGGGTATACAAATTTAGGTTTTTGAATTCATATCGCCGCACCGAATAAAAGAAGAGTATTTTTTAAAAAATATTTAACAGATTTCTTTTAATATCTCAGAAAACAATATTTCAATAATAATTTTAGAACAAAAACTATGTACATAGTATGAAATTTCCATAATATAATAAAATTAATTTTGAATAGGTAGGTAACTACTACTTTGATTTGATTTCTTTGTAAATGAGAAATATGTTAAAGTAAAACAATACACAAAGTCTAAAATCAGTTGAACAATGCCTAAACAAACTGGGATCATTTATGTAAGTTCTAGTTAATTTTTGTAAAACTTCCTTTAGGAAAAAGAAAACATATGACCTGGAGCTGAACATTTCTAGGGTCTGCACCTCCATTGAAGAAGAATGGAGTAAGTTCCAACATCTTGAGCATGAAAGCTGCCATAAGACCTCGCTTGAAAAGATCCCCTACGCCGCGCTGCTTCGTATTTCCAACCAGGGTGTAGATAGTTCTGTAAAGTATTAGATAGCATATTAAGAAACACCTTATACGAACAACAAAATTAATTCGGAAAAAATCACGAAACATAAAAGTGATTTTCAGATGTCGTTGGGGGGCAACACTTGGTAGAATTTACGACCTTTTTATCTGTCCCCCAAAAATTATTTTAGATTTATTTCGCTTGTTAGCTGTTTTTAACCAACATATAGCTAATTCATAACATTTCTTTCTTCCAAATAGATCTTAAGGGATGACAATGGACGATAAACTGATACACAAACAGCCCTGATAAACAAAAATAAAATTATTGTCTGAAATGTTTGGACACTAGGTACTAGTTTTTTACTAATCAATCATGCAAATTGAATAAAAGTAGCCAAAGTTTTTGACCCAACGATTAAGATTACATGGTTATAAAACTGTATTTTCCAGTCCAATGCCCCCTTCCTGTCTGGTAAGATTAGAAAGTATACAATGCCCCCTTCCTGTCTGGTAAGATTAGAAAGTATACAATGCCCCCTTCCTGTCTGGTAATATTAGAAAGTATACAATGCCCCCTTCCTGTCTGGTAAGATTAGAAAGTATACAATGCCCCCTTCTTGTCTGGTAAAATTAGAAAGTATACAATGTCCCCTTCCTGTCTGGTAATATTAGAAAGTATACAATGCCCCCTTTCTGTCTGGTAAGATTAGAAAGTATACAATGCCCCCTTCCTGTCTGGTAATATTAGAAAGTATACAATGCCCATTCCCTGTCTGGTAAGATAAGAAATTATACAATGCCCCCTTCTTGTCTGGTAAAATTAGAAAGTATACAATGTCCCCTTCCTGTCTGGTAAGATTAGAAAGTATACAATGCCCCCTTCCTGTCTGGTAAGATTAGAAAGTATACAATGCCCCCTTCCTGTCTGGTAAGATTAGAAAGTATACAATGCCCCCTTCCTGTCTGGTAAGATTAGAAAGTATACCTATAATCAGCTGCATCGTAAACTCCTTCTTCGTTGAATCCAATCTTCTCTTGTCTAGTTCCTGTCGTATCCATCTTCATCATTTCTTCTTTCACCTACAAAATACCAGCGTTACAAACTTACAGAAATACAGAGCAAGAGAAGCGAAGTTTTATATATCAGGCATGCCATTTAATTAAGTAGATCCCTATTACATCTTTGGATAAAAATTAAAAAAATTGCATAACACCAAAAAGACTACCAACTCTTTCATTCAACGACCTTTGTATGGAAGTCCTTAGAAATAATTTGTGTATTTAAATTGAAGGTATTCCACCTCTGCTCTTACTTAAGATATGAAAGCAGCATAAAGTACAGCGTCTGTTTAATGACGCGGTGTGTGTTCCAAACAATGAAAGTTTACCTTCTTAACAACATATTCCAGATAAATCTTTCCAGATGATGTCAAAATCCTAAATAAAATTGGATAATATTTAGAAATCAGATGAAAGATGGCTAAGATAAGCCTAGTTTATGGATATATATTATTACTTTGATCTTAAACCAGATTTACATGTTTTTTTTTAATAAAGTGAAACACGCAATGGTCCAAAATAACGAATCCCCCCTTCCAACACCTTAAACCATCCTCTCCTACATCTTAGCAAACTAAATTGACGACAACGCAGGGGTGTATATTCTGCAGAAGATTTTTTCACCTGATACAAACTTTTTTATTCCCCCCCCCCCCCCCTAGTTTTTTTCCACGAGGTAGAGGGGACAAATATTTAAAGAACTCTAAAGTTTTATTCACTTTATCCCCCCTCCCACATATTATTTTAGATTTTTTCACCAATGAGGTGGGGGGGGGGGGGAGGGGGGAATGAAAAAAATGTTTTCAGTTCTCTAAATTTTTACACCCCCCCCCCCCTTTTGCAGATATACTACTAATGATATTTTTGCTCTTTACCTGGATGACCCTGCCAGGTTTGCTGGCATCCTGTGCCCGCCAGTATGTAGATATTAAAAATTCCAACTCTCATGTATGTGTCATACCCATACTTAAAAAGTCACGCAGTTTGGGCTCTTTATCTTTCACACACAGAAAATGAGATGAAAAAAAAACATTAAGGGTTAAATACTGTAAGCTTTTTGTAGCCATAAGAATGTGTAAAATGCAGACCTGAAGGCAAGCATAGCATTTTTGCCTAGATTAGCTCCCAGAATAAGGTCGAGCTGCTGACACTCGATCTTGTGGAAAGATTCCCAAGCTTCTACGCGGCATTCCTCGCTACAGAATCTCACCTAGGAAAATGATACATGCATTAGTTGGGGTTTCGCAACCCAAGTGAAACCCAACTTCTGTCCTCTTTACGAATTCGAATCCGGAATCCGTCAATTTTTGGTACCATTTTAGAATCCAGAATCCGAATCCGCAATCCGTTATTTTCATAGCGGATTCAGATTTTTAATTGTTAGGCTAAAGTTTTGGTCCAAATCAAATATATATATTTTAATTTTAACAAAGTTAGGTTAGGTTGAGTAAAGGTTAGAAAATGGCAGCTGAAGGGTTTAAAAATAGGAGAAAAGCTACTGTGAAAATATGAAGAAAAAAACGCAGCTTTAGATTCATCCCATTACCCGATAAAATTAAATCCCTTAATTTTTTTAAAAATGGCCTAAAATATTGCTAGAATCCGCATCCGGAATCCGTCAAAAGAATAAGAATCCAAAGTACAAGGATTAATCCGTTTAATTTTTGTAATAATCCGAATCACGTCCAAAAATTGGACGGATTGCCAACCGTAAAAAGTATAAAATAATTACCTTAGAGCAACAACAACAAGGCATAGGTGCCAGAACTCTTTGGCAACAAGTTTGGCAATGAGTATTGTAATATTCTGGTAGAATTATGCTGGAATATGGCTTCTCAACTAACAGTATTTCTCCTGAAAAAAAAATATAAAAGATTAGCTTTCTAAAGGATGGAATTGTTGATATTTACTTTACATGGAATTACATATCCTCCTAAAATCCCCCAAACCCCTCTCCCTACTTAAATTGTTTGACACCTTTACATAAAAAAAACTAAATGGAGAAATTAAACTTATGTCCATGGGTGTTATATATACTTGAACAAGATTCTTTTCCCTGGCTGCAAAAGGAGGTGTAAAAATTGGAAAAACGTTCTTAGTACTCTTTATTTTATTTACTATTGTTACCCCTCCCACATATTTTTCTGCATTTTCCCCAAGGAGGGGAAAAAAATGTTTTCAGTACTCTTTATTTTTCCCCAAAATACACAAACCTACTCATGCATTACCTAGACATTTATCCTGCCAAAACCCAGTTATTAACTATTTCCTTTTCATGACCAGAAACCGGTTTAAAAAATATGAGCTACTAACCTGGTTTCACATCATTCTCTACGACAAGATATCTTCCTTTGTCAGGGTGGTATTTCAGTTTTACATCTAAAACAATTAGGCTGATATTATTCGGTATAAACTAATGCAAGGAGGGAAGGGGACAATGGGCTGTTTATTACACAAGTCCCCAAAGTTTTACAATAACATTTTATTATTTGCTAGCATTACAACTTTAAGGACTTAAACTGAATTTTGATTGGATCGTTTATCAAGGTAAGTGTCCAAACGTTTTATTAACCACTAATTTTAAAATACAGAAGAAGTAATTTTGTGAGTCATCATTGTGGATGTATATGATTTATCGGCCATTGACTTATCCCTTTAGATCCCTGAGAAATCCCACCCTCTGTTAACAATATTTATAATTTGAAACTTGTTTATCACCATGCTTGGCTCTCAAAGCACCTATTTAATCTAACCTAAACTAATCAGGAAAGACACCTTTTCTATCTAAAAAGTTTGGATCATGGAAAGAAAACGAAGTACCGGGTTTCGTCGTATTTTAACAGTAGCTTTTGATAGGTTATTTTAGGTTAGGTACCTAAATGTTAATGATTGCCCGCAGGGTTAGACCTTCCGCAGGGGCTAGAAATAGGAGAAAAGCTACTGTGAATTATACAACGAAACCAGCTATTTCGTTTTCTTTCCATGATTAAAAAGTTTTTAGTCAATTTCTTTTCACTAACAAACACACCACCCCAAATTACCTTCTCTAGCAACAGGTATTTCCTGGCTCTTGTTGTCAAGATCTGGAGGGGTTTTTGCCAGACAACCAGAGGCCTGCGGTCCTAGGTTGGCAGTATTCTTCACATCTTCTACTGTCATCTGATTTACCTACAAAAAAAATTACTATGAATTTTTAAAGACGATTAGGACACCACTGGGGTATAGTCCCTTTCGTGACAACGCATCTTAAGGGGCGTTTCTTTCTTCGTATTATCATATTAGTTTTTATAGGTAATTTTAGGTTAGGTTAAGTTGGGTTATGTGATTGTCCCGCAGTGTTCGGTAATTGTCCCCGCAGGATTAGAGCCCCCCGCAGGGGCTGGAAATAGGAAAAAATCTACTGTGAAAATACAACGAAACGCCCATTAAGATGAGTTGTCACGAAAGGGACTATACCCAAAATTTCAAATGAAGAAAATGACCTTAGTGGCATCTTCAAAGTTTTCCTATTTCATTAAGGGGGGGGGGGGCACATCTGACACTTTTGCGTAAACAGGGATTATAGGCTTTGTCTTAGGAGTTATAGGATAGGTTATTTGGGGAAAAAGTTTAATTTTTGGGTGTATTTTCCTTATATTTAAAAAAAATTTTGATAGGTCTCCAGGTTCAGGTGCTGCAGGCTGGAAGGTCACTTCTGGACAGGTATAAATGAAAAAAAAAATTTGTTTGAAGAGTTAGAGATCAACTTATTAAACCAAATATGCATCTTTTGGGATGTTATTAGCATATATGAAGAAAAAATAAAAATCAGCCTCCAGGTTCAGGTCCTGCAGGCCTCCAGGTGAATTCTGGACAGGTAAAAACTTAAAATTTTAAATTTTATAGTTAGAACAAAACTTATTTTACAAAAGTTGCTACTTTATGGATGGTATGAACTAATTTGAAGAAAAATTTGAAATCGGGCTCCAGGTAAAGGTACTGCAGGCCTCCAGGTGGATCCTGGACAGGTAAAAACTAAGAATTTTCACTTTAAAGTTAGAGCATAACTTATTTAACAAAAGTTGCTACTTTTTGGATAGTATTAACCAATTTGAAGAAAAATTTGAAATCGGGCTCCAGGTACAGGTACTGCAGGCCTCCAGGTAAATTCTGGACAGGTAAAAATTGAAAAATTTTAATTTTATAGTTAGAACAAAACTTATTTTACAAAAGTTGCTACTTTATGTATGGTATGAACTAATTTGAAGAAAAATTTGAAATCGGGCTTCATGATCAGGTACTGCAGGCCTCCAGGTGGATCCTGGACAGGTAAAAACTAAAAATTTTTACTTGGATAGTATTAACCAATTTGAAGAAAAATTTGAAATCGGGCTCCAGGTACAGGTACTGCAGGCCTCCAGGTAAATTCTGGACAGGTAAAAACTGAAATTTTTTACTTTTGAAGTTAGAACAAAACTTATTTAACAAAAGTTGCTACTTTATGGATGGTTTTAACATATTTGAAGAAAAATTTGAAATCGGGCTCCAGGATCAGGTACTGCAGGCCTCCAGGTGAATCCTGGACAGGTAAAAACTAAAAATTTTTACTTTTATAGTTGGAACAAAACTTATTTTGCAAAAGTTGCTACTTTATGGATAGTATTAACTCATTTGAAGATAAATTTGAAATCGGGCTCCAGGTTCAGGTACTGCATGCCTCCAGGTGGATCCTGGACAGGTAAAAACTAAAAAATTTCACTTTTAAAGTTAGATCATAACTTATTTAACAAAGTTGCTACTTTTTGGATAGTATTGACCAATTTGAAGATAAATTTGAAATTGGGCTCCAGGATCAGGTACTGCAGGTCTCCAGGGGAATTCTGGACATGTAAAAATTAAAATATTTAACTAAAGAGTTAGAACTATATCTATTTAACTAATACAAAGAAAAATTTGAAATCGGGCTCAAGGTTCAAGTTAAATCCAACCATTTTGTTACATTTTGAATTATATCTGCAAAAAAAAATATTAAGCATTGACTAGAATATATATAAAAAAATGTACTGTCAACCAGGTTTGTCGAATTGGGCACTTTTTTTGATATTGGGCGGCCCAATTGCCCAAAAGGGTTTTAGGCGGGTTTTGGGCGCCCAAAAGTGGTTTTGGGCACCCTTTTTGGGCAAATGTCATAAAAAGCATATAAAAAGGATATAAAATAGCCTAAAACCATACCTAGACTTATTATTATAAATAAACTAGCCTAAAACCATCTCAGGACCTATAAAGGCTCCACTGGAAAGGAGAACCATATCGGTTCAGCAGTTAGCGAAATCCTTCTCTAGATACAAAAAAGCATACTAATTTATATAGTTAACTAGCGGCTACGGCCCTAGAGGCCTCTAGGGGCACTTGAGGAGGGGAGAGTCAAATTTTATAATCCAATTATTATGTTAGATTTAAAAAGAAAAAGTAAAAAAAATTTGGGGGGGGGGGTGAGAATAATTTTTTTTTGGGGGGGGTCAGTGGGTTTCCTCCCCCCGATTTTATTTTTAGTTTAAAAAAATTTTAAAAAAAGTTTTTGGGGGAGTGTAATTTTTTCTAGGGGCGATTTCTCTTAGGAGGGTGGTGGTACCCTCCCCCAAAATAGTTATAAACCTTCCCAGAACCTATGAGAAGCTACCCTGTTAAGGAGAACCCGATCGGTTCAACGGTTAGCGAGATCCTTCGGTACAAACACACAGACACACATCCTGTTACTTTAGTATAAGGATATCACCCAAAAAATAGGCCCGCCCCCCCTCTTTTTAACCCCCTTCCCTTTTTCTCTCCCCCTAAAGGGGGGGGTGCCCAAAACTGCCCAAAAGGACCTTATATTGGGCGGCCCAAAACCGCCCGCCCAAAACTGCCCGCCCAAAAGCGCCCGCCCAAAATGACAACCCTGCTGTCAACAGGTCAGTCACTAAAGGAAGCCTGCAGGAAATACACTGCTCTAACTGCGGTAAAAATCCAACCAAAATCCAACACAATACCCTCAATTTGATACAAAAAAGTTATTGAAGCTGCAGGCTTCAAATTTGGGGTATTAAGCCTTATTGTGGCGGTCTTTCAGCAATTAGAGCGGCATATTTCCTGCAGGCTTTCTTCAACTATCAAGTATAAAAAAAGGGATATGAAAACTTTCTGACAAAATTAACTTAAAAGTAACAAACAAACCAAACAAATTTTGTTAAAATAGACAATTAGAACTAAGATACAAGTTAGACATCATCTATTCATTGTCAGATTGAATTGCCAATAAAACCACATGTTTCTGCACAAACTTCTAATCAATCTCATGAGGAGCATGAGCATCGTCGTTGAGAAAAAATCTGTCGCCAATCTTTTGCACACAAACATTGTGCCCAAGATTATTTGAATGAAGACTAGAAAAATCTTTTTTTTTACATTCAATTCAAGTTAAATATGACAAATATTCTAATATTTACTTACCAATGAAAGACAGACTTTACAACCATTATATAAAAAAAATAGATTTAATGTTTTCCTAAACCATATGAAATTGTTGTACTGTTAGGTTTTTGTTTCATTTTATTATGAGAAAGAAAATGATATTGCAAATAGCTAGATTAAATTTAAATTGATTTAGACTTTTAAAAATAATGATTTTTCCTTAAGTTTGAAATATGCAATATAGTTGATATTACATTACATCCGCTAAAATCTAATTGCTGAAAGACAGCCACAATAAGGCTTAATACCCCAAATTTGAAGCCTGCAGCTTCAATAACTTTTTTGTATCAAATTGAGTGTATTGTGTTGGATTTTGGTTTGATTTTTACCGCAGTTAGAGCAGTGTATTTCCTGCAGGCTTCCTTTAGTGACTGACCTGTTGACAGTACGTTTTTTTTATGTATATTCTAGTCAATGCTTAATATTTTTTTTTGCAGATATAATTCAAAATCAGATCCACCTGGAGGCCTGCAGTACCTGAAGCTGGAGCCCGATTTCAGATTTTTCTTTAAATGAGTTAATACTATCCATAAGTAGCAACTTTTGCTAAAGAAGTTATGCTCTAACTTAAAAAGTAAAAATTTTTAGTTTTTACCTGTCCAGGATCCACCTGGAGGCCTGCAGTACCTGAACCTGGAGCCCGATTTCAAATTTATCTTCAAATGAGTTAATACTATCCATAAAGTAGCAACTTTTGCTAAATAAGTTTTGTTCCAACTATAAAAGTAAAAATTTTTTGTTTTTACCTGTCCAGGATCCACCTGGAGGCCTGCAGTACCTGATCCTGGAGCCCGATTTCAAATTTTTCTTCAAATATGTTAATACCATCCATAAAGTAGCAACTTTTGTAAAATAAGTTTTGTTCTAACTTCAAAAGTAAAAAATATCAGTTTTTACCTGTCCAGAATTTACCTGGAGGCCTGCAGTACCTGAACCTGGAGCACGATTTCAAATTTTTCTTCAAATTAGTTCATACCATACATAAGGTAGCAACTTTTGAAAATTTGAGTTTTGTTCTAACTATAAAATTAAAATTTTTCAATTTTTACCTGTCCAGAATATACCTGGAGGCCTGCAGTACCTGTACCTGGAGCCCGATTTTAATTTTTTCTTCAAATTGGTTAATACTATCTAAAAAGTAGCAACTTTTGTTAAATAAGTTATGCTTTAACTTTAAAAGTGAAAATTCTTAGTTTTTACCTGTCCAGGATCCACCTGGAGGCCTGCAGTACCTGTACCTGGAGCCCGATTTCAAATTTTTCTTCAAATTAGTTCATACCATCCATAAAGTAGCAACTTTTGTCATATTTGGTTTAATAAGTTGATCTCTAACTCTTCAAACAAATTTTTTTTTTCATTTATACCTGTCCAGAAGTGACCTTCCAGCCTGCAGCACCTGAACCTGGAGACCTATCAAATTTTTTTTTAAATATAAGGAAAATACACCCAAAAACTAAACTTTTTCCCCAAATAACCTATCCTCTCACTCCTAAGACAAAGCCTATAATCCCTGTTTACGCAAAAGTGTCAGATGTGCCCCCCCCCTTGCTACCTAGCAAATTAAAGCTATTAAACTAATGTAGTTTAAACTTTATAAAGCATTTGATATAATACAAACTCAAAAGCATTGTTATAAAACAAAAGTTACTTTTACTTTGTTGAACAGTGTTCCACAATCTTTAGACAATGATATCTACAAAGATTTTCATAATTTTTTTACGATAGGTAGGTACCAAACCCAATGAACTGAAATTTTTAAATAAACTCTAATTTCAACGAGATCGCGTAAAATTATAAAATAATACAGCATGACCCTCAAAAAAGTATTTTTAAGCATCTGCAGCCCTTATTTCTCAATGAATTATAAGAAAATGCATATGTCCTTGTTTTCCATAGTATTCCACATAAGTAGATATAAAAATATTTTTTTTACCTCCATTAACACCGGAGATTTTTAGAGCTAAAGTTTTGAAAAAGTGACTGAGAAAAAGAATTTTTTTTTGTTTCTCTTATTTTTTGGATGGTTATATTATGTTTTTCTTGCAACTGAATAATGAGACACAAAGAAAAACAAGTTAACTAATTAGGTATTTCTTTTTTATTCCACCAAAAAATATCAATTTTTAATGGCAAAAAATACTACTGAATGAATTGATTATTTGCAAATTTTAGGTTATTTATTAACCCTTATTTGAGAAAAGGATTAATTATGACAGTTGCTCCGCCTACTTTTCTGACATCTCAATAATTTAACAGGGGGTTAATTAAGCTTTTTAGACAAAAAAATCATAATGTTTTAATTTTATTTTCTTCATAACATTTTTGTTATTAAAGTTAGAATTGTGAAACAAAATCAATTTTCCTGCTATATTCATAAAGATTTATTTGGTTTTTTAATCTTAAACAATTTTGCCTAATAAGTAAGTTTTTCAAAATATCATTAAACTAAAAAGACTCAAAAAATATGTGAAAAAAATGCTTTTTACTCAAAAACTAAATTTTTTATTTCATTTTTGTATAAAGTTTCTGCTAGTAACAAAAATAAAAGGATTTCTACCTTAATTTTGCTAAAAAAGTCGTTTCATGTTAAAAGTTACTTTTTCCTCAGTCACTTTTTCAAAACTTTAGCTCTAAAAATCTCCGGTGTTAATGGAGGTAAAAAAAATATTTTTATATCTACTTATGTGGAATACAATGGAGAACAAGGACATATGCATTTTTTTATAATTCATTGAGAAATAAGGGCTGCAGATGCTTAAAAATACTTTTTTGAGGGTCATGCTGTATTATATTATCTGAAAATCACGTATCGTATTGCAATATAGTCAAGTTTCTACGAATAATAAAGTAAAATAAATAATAAAATTAATACCTACCTACCAGTTTTATAATTTTTATTTTACTCTCCGCGGAAATGCGTATATGTAATAGTACAGTGCGATAAATAGGTACCTAACAATTTTACCTTTTCAGTGAGAAACTCAATGTTCTTGGCAATTTCCTTCTTGAAGCTGACCGACTTTGTCTCGCTGAGGGTTGAATATTTCATCCACATTTCTGCCTCCTTCATAGATTCTAATCCCCTGGCATAGTCCTATAAATATTAATAATAAAATATATTATATATAGGTAGGACGAGTCGTACCTCAGTGATAAATCATAGAGTTACGGTGGTGGGAATGCTACTCAAAAGAACCATGTACATTGGTAACTCTGATGTCTCAGCCGCAATAATTTCAGGCAACTTCCCATTGGTTGTGTAATTAATAAGGCAGATGATTGAGTAGTTAGGTACCTAATAGTCACGTACATAACATCTGAGCTGGATCTTTAAATCATTTAAGTGGTGAGCCAACTTTCCACCAATGAGAGCACAGCATTTTATGAAATGTCGCGCTGTGATTGGCTGAAATTCAGCTCACCCCGATCTGGCTCATCACTAAAATGATTAAAAGATCCAGCTCAGTATAACATTAATCTCTAGTTCCTCTGAAGAATCCGTAATTCATTATGGTGACTTTATTGGGGACACCCGCCATACGGTGAGGGTAGGTTAATAAAAACAGATAAAGGTCATGCTATGTAAGAGTTGCCTGTAATAATACAATAGTCAATGGATTAATCCTCAAAAAATGTTCACCTTAATTGCCCTTTGACAACGTGCTTTTCTTTCAAATAGTTTGTACATCAGATTATTTGGATAACTGTAATTGAAGGCCCTGAAATAATAATCAAATTCATAAACTAAATAAATTTTTATACTTAAAACTAAGGAAAAAATATATTTTTTATATGGAAACTTTTAAAAATGATTTTTTATATACATACCTCTTTTCATATTTATACCTTTGATTATCATAGCAATACATAAGAACATTTTATTCAATACAAGAACAATAACGTACCTAGTAATATCTTTGATACAAAGATCATATTCTTTCATCTGAAAGAGGACGGCTGATCTGTTAGCATACCCCAGGGCCAGCTCTTCATAGGAAAAGTTATCATCCAGGTCCTGAATAACAGCAAAGTTGTTTTGATACAATACAAAATTGAGGTTGAAATAAATTTTTTTTTTAATAAAGAAAAAAAGATGACAGCATGTTTAAAGAACAAAGGACATTTTATTACAATAACTAGTTTTTGTAGGTACCTAACAAATGTGTATTAATCTCAAAGAAAGAGTTTTTGCTTTTTTTTATTCTGTTCCAAATTTTTAAAATCAATTTTTATGTCTAACTCTACAGATACAAGATATTTTTAGTTTTAAACGACTTTTTCAAGGTTTCTGGGAGTATGTAACATTAAAAAAAGTTTACCTGTGCATGGCTAATGTATGTGTTTGGGGGCAATGGATGAGGGGCGAGGCAGATGGACTGACTGTAATACTCTAACGCCTCCGTCAATTTATTTTTCTGGTAAACCTAAAACATTAAAGTAGTAAGAAACAACCATTCGATTACTGGAACTGAGAGGCCATCATTAAAGTAAAATAATAGAGGGAGAAAGGGTTAAATAACTGTATTTCCCAATCGCAATGACCTGATGCCGACCCTCAATTGGGTCAAAACCAACCAATGTGAAGGAAATATTATCACAGCCAAGTAGCAGAAAACAATTTGCTGGCAGACAAAAAAGGTCATTGAAAATTTGAGATAGGTTGTTATCTATACATCTATACTACAGCATGACCCTCAAAAAAGTATTTTTAAACATCTGCAGCCCTTATTTCTCAATGAATTATAAAAAAATGCATATGTCCTTGTTCTCCATAGTATTCCACATAAGTAGATATAAAATTATTTTTTTTACCTCCATTAACACCGGAGATTTTTAGAGCTAAAGTTTTGAAAAAGTGACTGAGAAAAAGAATTTTTTTTTGTTTCTCTTATTTTTTGGATGGTTATATTATGTTTTTCTGGCAACTGAATAATGAGACACAAAGAAAAACAAGTTAACTAATTATTTCTTTTTTATTCCACCAAAAAATATCAATTTTTAATGGCAAAAAATACTACTGAATGAATTGATTATTTGCAAATTTTAGGTTATTTATTAACCCTTATTTGAGAAAAGGATTAATTATGACAGTTGCTCCGCCTACTTTTCTGACATCTCAATAATTTAATAGGGGCTTAATTAAGCTTTTTAGACAAAAAAATCATTATGTTTTAATTTTATTTTCTTCATAACTTTTTTGTTATTAAAGTTAGGATTGTGAAACAAAAACAATTTTCCTGCTATATTCATAAAGATTTATTTGGTTTTTTAATCTTAAAAAATTTTGCCTAATAAGTAAGTTTTTCAAAATATCATTAAACTAAAAAGACTCAAAAAATAAGTGTAAAAAAATGCTTTTTACTCAAAAACTAAATTTTTTATTTCATTTTTGTATAAAGTTTCTTCTAGTAACAAAAATAAAAGGATTTCTACCTTAATTTTGCTAAAAAAGTCGTTTCATGTTAAAAGTTACTTTTTCCTCAGTCACTTTTTCAAAACTTTAGCTCTAAAAATCTCCGGTGTTAATGGAGGTAAAAAAAATATTTTTATATCTGCTTATGTGGAATACTATGGAGAACAAGGACATATGCATTTTTTTATAATTCATTGAGAAATAAGGGCTGCAGATGCTTAAAAATACTTTTTTGAGGGTCATGCTGTATAAGTCTGGTGGGCCACCCATAAGCAAATGAAAGGCTACCGCTCTTAACAAACAAATAAAAAATGCCAATTTTATATAATGGCCATTGTAAGGGAATTGTGTAAAGACTAAAAAAGTAAATCTATTCTAAATTCTTGGAACTAATTGAACTTAAATTAGAAAATCATCCATTTGATTTTATTAGGTCCTGTCAATATCAGAACCTAGAATTAGAAAATCATTCATTAGATTTTATTAGGTCCTTGTCAATATCATAGTCTACTATTTAGTCACCTTAAACATCCAGCTAAATATAAAAACTTTATTTTCAAACTTTTTTTAATGAAAGGCTCTACCTGGTTTCCAAGGTTTCTAAGTCGTTGAGATTCTGCCCTGTCTTTAGAGGAATAGTTGAGGTCTTTCCAATGGAGTCCTGTCACCAAGTTCTTCTCCAGTACAAACTTTATTCTAAATAATATTAGTTTTCAAGAAAACGATTTTTGATTAATTTCTAAAAAGCTAACTCCAAGGTCACTTGATGGAGGGGTGGAGGAGATTTTTTTATTATCGATTTTTTATTGGAGTTTAGTTACAAACCTTACCTGGACATATAAGAAGTTTCACTGCAAAGAAAAGTGAAGTAAATATTTACCTAACCTTTATTTTATAAAATAAATTACCAGTTTATGGATAAAACTTTTTTTTGATACTTTAATATCCGGGTATCCAGTAAATCGCCGGATATCCGGAATTTTAAATCATTCAGATATCCGGCCAAAAAAGTATCAAGACCAACCCTAAAAAATAGATTACCTTTCATTGTCGTCCGCTAATTGTGAGAACTGTTTTGACAGATTGTGAACCTCGCCTCGGGACTGAAGCTCACTACAGTTATCATAGAAGTGTATCATGAATTTAATCAAGGGCGAGTGTATACGTGGCTCTTTTGGCTTACATGTAATTGCTTTAATATTGTACAATGTAGAACTGTGAAAAATTAACGGCGTAACAGTTGCTAAAGCAAAAAGTGCCATCTTAAAAACTTCTCTTAGAACTGAACAACATTGGAGATAAAAATGATAAATTACATGTTTTTAATATTAAAATTTTCAGTTCAATCAGTATATTCAAGTAAGAGGATGTCTCTTTTTGTGTCTTGTTGCGCATAATCTCGCTAACCACTAAAGCTTTATAGTGCTTCTTATAGGTCATGGGAAGGTTTATAACTATTGCGGGGGTTGGATACCTCGATTCTTCAAGAGAAATTACCCCCTTCCACAAACAAAATATTGTTTTTATTTTTCTGTTTAAAATAAAACTGTAATTAAGTGGAGGTAAACTCTCTCTAAACTCCTAGAGGCATCTAAAATAATATTAATGTAAATCACGGATACAGTTCTATGCCTGCAAATGTTATGGTAAAAAGTTTCAAAATCATAGGAACTAGGACTCGACATTTTAGACATTCTGCCTCACACCACTAAGGGGAGGCAAACCTGAAAAATAAACACTTTTTTAATTGTCCTTTTTTCTTAATATATAATACAAAAATACAAAGTTAGCAAGAAGGTACTTTTTCATAATTAATTTTCATAACTTTTACCAAGTAAAAAAGAAAAATTTGAGAAAAACAAATTGATTGGTATATCATCCAAAACATATTATTGAACTGTCTACTTTGAAGCTAGTCTAATATAGTCATTTCTTTGCTATATTTCTTTTTTCAAATATCAGACTAAAAAAGACAAGAAAATAATATATTTTTCTTCAATTAAAACTTGGCAAAAGCTAACTATACTCTTACAAGAATGGATATTACACCTTAAGAAAACCTCTAAAAATCTTTAAATAAGTTAAACTTCAGATTAAATATCCCTTCCTAATACTTTTAATATTTACAAACTGAATGAATATTAATTTTCAAGATTTAAACGTTTTGTCTAAAAGAGAGTGGGGGGGGGGGGGGTTGGATAATGATTGCAAAATCTCGTAAAGTAAGGTATGAAGGGCAATTAAAGGATAAATAATCATAACAAAATGGTAGCAATTAACTTTTTACGGTATAGAATTAGGTCTTGTACTTCCGCTACCTAGGAAGCGATGTGTAATAAAAGGGGGGGGGGGGGGGGGCGAAAGTAACACTTTTTGAAACCAAAACTAAAAGTCAAAGGAACTCAACTAAAAAAAGAGTTACAGGTCTGACATTTTGCATGGCAGTTGCTTTATAGGGGTACAATATGGAACTGTGAAGAAACGGCGTCGCAACCGCCGAAAACCGCCGAGAAAAGGCAAAAAAAAATTCGGCGGGAAACGGCGGTTTTCGGCGGTTGCGCCGCCGTTTCTTCACAGTTCCATATTGTACCCCTATAAAGCAACTGCCATGCAAAATCTCAGACCTGTAACTCTTTTTTTAGTTGAGTTCCTTTGTTGACTTTTATTTTTGGTTTCAAAAAGTGTCACTTTCGCCCCCCCCCCCCTTTTTAAGTCTATTAAGATGATTTTTAATAGTCCTTCTACCTTGACTATGTATGTATGCACTTATCACCCCCACCTTTACAAGAATGAAATAATAGGTTATATTAAATTAAATATTTGTAGTAAAAATAAACCATTTGATGGAACAAAAAATTATCGCAGTTTTCACATATTATAAAAATATTTTTACTTTCTTTTACTAGAAAATGCACAAGGAGAATTTTCTTTATCACAAGAATTTCCAACAAAAATCCACCAAAATGTTTTAGATTCATTTGGGGTATTTTTTTATATCTTTATTTGGATATTTTTTGTTTACTTTGGGGGTTCAGTAAGCGCAAGCCTCTCTTTCTCGTCCATTCCCTTTGTTTTCTCCTTCAATAGCTCAGCTTCTTTCAAAAGGAACTTATAGAAACTCAATTCAGCGGTCTCCTACAAAATTAAATACAGTAAAATTAAGTCATCTAATCGATATGATTCTCCTTAAAAGTAAAGCTTCTCATAGGTCCAAGGGAAAAAAACTATTTTAGGGTAGGGTAACACCAGCCTCCCAAGAAAAATCTCATATACAACCCCAATCCTATCATTTTACTTTTTCTTTCTTTCTTAAATTAAATTTTCCTTTAAGTGACACTTGATGTGAATGACATTGGACAGTGACACCTACCTTGAAATGGAAAAGAGCTTGTAGTTTCTTATGCAGAGTTGCAGCCATGGTCTGAATTGATGTTATGTTTCTCTGAATTCTCTCCCACTCTTTGTTATCTATGTTCTCCTCCTTTACCTACATAACAAAGAAGTTATATTCAATCTAAAGATAAAATTGTTTTTTTTTCTTCTGTCAAAACTTAAATTTTAGGAATCTTCAGGCGTAAGAAACTAGAATAATTCCCCTACCCTGCCTTTTGTGATAAACAAAATTAACCCTAATATAGATTAACATCATTAATGGAAAAGTTTGAATATTGTTAATTTTTACATCCCATTTAAAAGATGATTTTGAATTTACATATAAGCATTTTTACCAATATAAAAATAATTTTTTTTCTTCTTATACATACCTAGGTAAGTATTTAAATTAAATTAGTAGGTAGGCATTGATATATAGAAGTTACAAGGTCAAACTAAACAGTCAAGAGAAAAATTAAGTACCTCACCTAAACATTAAACATACAATATATGTTATAATATAAGATCCTACCTGTGGTCCTTTGTAGTTTTTCAATTTATCGACAGTATCTTTACATTCATTTTTATTATTCTTTTAACTAGGTATGAGCCGGATATCTGACCATTTTCAATATCGTGTCGGATACCAGTTATTGAAACTATCAGGATACCGGATATTGAAACTAACCGGATACCGGGTATTGAAACTACCCGGATACTGGCTGTTGATCTAATGTCAGGTTATCCTGCGTTGGCCAGATATCCGGCCAAACCCTATTTTTATTGAAACAAAGCATATTTTCAATGAAACAATTTAACTTTTTACTTTATATTTACTGTAGTAAATAAATACTAAACATAATAAATTTTTATTGCTTTAAACACGATGATAACAATTACATGTATAATCAATTGTAGAGCGCTCATATTGAGAGTAAAAATATCAATACAGACAGAGAAAGGATAATGGCAGTAACATTAATCTACAATCCTTCCTTCAACCTAATCAGAAGCAGCCTGAGTGCCCATGGAAAGCTTAAACATGCCCTATTGTGTGAGGAATCTACAAAATATTTAAGAATTCCTTTTCGATCTTTTGGTATTTATCAACATGGTCAGACGGACAGACAATGTTGCGCTAAAAAAGAATCTAACATAAGTAAAAGACAAAGTGTTAAAATTCTTTGAATGAATAATAATAAACATTCCTGCCAATGTTGGTTGTTTGACGAGCATAAATTGTTCTATATCCATGAACAACAACTTCTGTAGTAATCTCACACATTCATCTGTATCGGGGTCCTAAATTACAAATTTTACTTCAATTGTAAAATCTATGTCTACAGGTCGTTAGAGGTTAGTGTATCAATAAGTGACCAAATTCATGTTAATTCATGTAAAAAATCATTAAAGAAAAGTAACAGGATGTATGTCTCCCTGTGTGAACCGAAGGATCTTGCCAACAGCTAAACCGATTTGGTCTGTACAATGTAGATTTTCATATGAATTACGAAGGTTTATAATTGATATGGGGGAGGATACCATCATTCTTCCCAGAGAAATTACCATGGGAAAAAAATGGAATGCAACCTGCCTCAAAAAAATTTCACTTCTTTTTAAAACTAAAATTGAATACACAAGTTCCCTAGAATTCTCTGGGGGCGTGTCCGTAAGTAGACAATAAAGAAGTTCCTCCGCATGGAAAAAAGACCTTGCGTTGTAATAAATATTATTGTTTCTGTTAAGGTTATATGTACTGCAGTCACGCCCGTTACGTCTAAGCTAATCTAAAGATTACCTTTGTAGGTAAAGCTTTTCTTATGAGACACTCTGTATCAACCATCTTATGCTCTCGCATTAACCATTCCATCTTTTCTCTAATAAATCATTTGCAATTAGGTTAAAAAGATTTATAAAACAAATAAAGTAAACAAGAAGACAAACAAAGTTTTAAAAATTTAGTAAAATTAAGATGAAAAGTCTAATCAATATTAATAAAATTACATACTTGATAGCAAGAACGTACATAGCCTATATAACAAGTAGCTAAGTAAAGATAGTACTTTAACTCAGAACTTTTCAGCGAGTCAAGAATAATAATTTATATAAATAGGAAATGTTTAGCAATTTCACCTGCGAATAGACTGCTCTGCTACTTTTCTTAAATCTTCTTTCTCTTCGTCTGTTAGTGCCGCCTTTTCCTGTAGATAATAATATTATTTTCACAATTATCTTTCATATTCTACTAACATGCCAAGCTGAAACTATAAAATAATTGGTTGAGATTGCGCCTACTTTTCTTTTTAAATTAAATTCAATTGTCTGTACACCAAGAAACTAAAGTAATAATTCTAAATAACAATTAAATTTCAATAAGAAAATGAATACCTACGAATTTAAGAAATAAATTACAAAATGCAAATTATACATTACACAGGTACAGGGTGCGCCACATAAATCCGGACCTTTTCTTATTTTTAAAAAAATGAACATAAAATCGTCAATTTCAAAGATTTTATTGAATTTTAAAAACTGGGAAGCAAACTAGCTATATGACTATTAGATTATTCAATAAAATCGCCGCCAGCCTCAATCACCGCCTCTACCCGCCCCCTGAACCGTCCCCAGGCCCTGGTCACCATGTCCCTGTCCAAGCTGGCGAAGTTCTCCTTCATAGTGGCAATGAGGGAGGTCTTTGTGGTATGGGCGCGTCTATTGGTTCATGCTTTAATGGCGCTCCAGGCCTAAAAGTCAATTGGATGAAGATCGGGGCTGCTGGGAGGCCATATCTCCTTAGGGACGTGAGTAACTGCAGGATCCAAATTCACCCATCTTTCAAGCTACCCTTCGACACGGCGGCTCTCATTTGGGCCACAATTAAGCTAGAACAACGTGCAATACCTTTTTGGAAATGGCATGAAGATTAAGCTAGGGTTATCATCGCAACACATAGTCTAAAACGAGTTTTAAGGTTACAAATGGGCCCAAGAAGTCGAGAACCGAGAAATTTTCACGAATTTTCACGGTTTTTGACGTTTTTGACCTCTCAAAATCTGCCACGTTTCACTTTGATGGAGTACTACGACCAAGCCATTTCAGATAGAGCTCTAGTCTTTTTTAGTGTCTTACTTATGTATCTAACAGTATCCCCAGCAAGTTGTATAACTCTACCTCACCTACAGATGGGCTGAGGTCAGATTTAGTGGGCCCTAGTCAAGAATCCAGGGTAAACTATCAGCGCGTTTCGATTCTGCCATGTTGAACATAAGCGCTGCCAGCTTGGAGAACACGTCCTCCATCGTCTAAAAATTTTATGGGCAAAAAGATAACTACCCAAGCTTTTTATAGTGTGGTCAAACGTCATGATTGGTCAAATAGTTTTGGTGCTATGGCCGTTTGAAAAAAGTCCGGATTTATGTGGCGCACCCTGTATATCATATGACAGACTCGCATATAGAAATCATTTGATTAAGAGTATCTAATGTTAATGTACAAACCTGCAACTCTTGTATAAGTTCTTTTGGTATGAATTGCCCGAGTTCAACAAGCTCCTATAAAACAAACAAAATATTCAAATGTTTTATTTCTAAAATATCTAGGTACCTAGGTAGTGATTTTTACCATTGTTTAATTGTAAACAAAAAGGGATAGTTCTACGAAGTGTATTTAAAGAGTTAAGGTACTTAGGGTAGTGAACTTTTATATGTCTTAGTAGAATATATTAGGCATTGGATAGATATGATTATATGTTAAAGAATTTTTAACATTGACCAGACCAAACTTTTTTTATTTAACAATATCTAAAAAAGTTAAAGTGATTTGCCACATAAATTACATGAGAATGGTCTATTTTTTTCCAAATATGTATAGCCAAAACACCAATATGAGAGAATCTTTTTCAGCGTATTTCACAAGAGTTATAAAAAAATTGAACAGGGGTTCCCCTTGGGACAAGTTACTTAAAAAACATAAAAAATAACGTCCGGTTCATTATAGGACAGGTTTTCTATAGATTCTTTTTAAAAAAATAAAGAAAACCGTCCGGTTTACTAACAATATACACATTATCTCACCAACTAACCATACTACATATAATATATATATATAAAGACCATTCTCATGTAATTTATGTTGCAAATCACTAACTTTTTTAGATATTGTCAAATAAAAAAAGTTCGGTCAGGTCAATATTAAAATTCTTTATCACAATCATATCTATCCAATGCCTAATATATTCTACTAAGACATATAAAAAGATCACTACTCTAAGTACTATACTAAATATTTTATTGGTCATTCTTTGTTGTTATGTATATTTTGTTGTATAAAAAGTTTGAAGTTCTATTAACTAGTAAATGCTATCTAAAGTTGTATTTATGACAATAAAGTTTTTGCCATATATAACATGTAACGAAGTTGAAAATAAAAATGAAAAACTCATTTTTTAAGGAAAATCCCTGGTCAAATCTTTTAATTTTAATCAATAACTTTATATTATGCACTAATACGTTATTTAAAATAGAAAAAACTTACAGTTCACTATTTTTTTTTAAATTCACTTCGTGAAACTATCCCTTTAGGCTTAATTAAGGCCATTGCTCATCAAATATCTGGGGAAAAAGGCTTAAAAGTGAAACATTTCAATTCTATAGGAGAATAAACTATCTTCTATTTATCTTCCCTGAACCCCTAACAATTACAATAACAATATTAATATTTTGATATGATGTTTGTTTCCTTAAGTTTACAAGCATTTCTGGCAGTCGCCAGGTTCCACACTAATTTCTGCTTCTCACTTTGCCATTCTGTAAAAAATAAAAAGTAGGTAACTAAATAAATCTAATCTTAATAGAAGTTTTATAATTTCAATTTACCCTGAAATGGATGGAAAGGAATATAAAGAATAACAATGCACGTAATGTATATCAAATATCAAATTTTATTTGATCATTGTCTTGAGAAAGAAAGGGAGGTTTTGTATTAAAACACCACGGGAAAATCATTTTCTCATTAAGGTGTAATTCAAGTGTCATATCTTACATTATTGATGTAAATATCCTAATACAAATATTATATACCTGTCGGCCGGTCCATTGTAAGTCTTATCTCAATCAGGTCCCCAGTAGATCTTCGTTTAACCCAAATCTTTCTCGGATCATCAATTTGTGTATCAGCCCGGGCAGTTGACTGTTGGTCTGTCGAGCTGATTGTCGAATTTTCGTCGTCAAATCTTTTGGACTGTTTGATTACGCGACCACTTCGACTTGAAGTCTAAATCGACAAAAATGTGATCACTCTGATCTTCAACTTATAGATGATTTATCTATAATAGTTAATTTCGTAACAATATATCTTTCAAATAATTCCTTAAGCAGAAAGGTACAATTCGAAAGCGTAGCAGCTCTATGAAAATTACAAAAAAGTCGGTGAGTCCATTATAATATGACTTTTATTACCTACATTTTTGGAATATGGATTAAAACATGTTACCTGCGGAGTGCTGAACACAGGAGGCGAGGCAATCTCATCTAATGATCCTTTACTTGCACGTCGAGTGCGGTTCACAGGAAGCGTCGCAGGCGTTTTAGAAGGTTCAGACTTTATTTTACTGAGAGGCGTGGCAAAAGCTAAATTGTCTGTGCTGATAGCTCTTTTAACAGGTGTGCCACTGCTCAATTTGAATGGTTTGCGCACCGTTGGCGGGGACGTGATCCCCGATGGTGTGGCAGGTTTAGAGGAAATAGCGGGACTTTTTGCGGATTTTATGCTGTTAATGTCTGGCGGATCTGAAAGTGGATTGGCCTTAGGGCCGGGTGCTATGTCAGGCGTGTTTATTAACTCAATAATGCCTTTCATGTAGAATTTTCTCTTTGCATTTTTGTCAATAAATTTTGCCTGGTTGTCCTTAGACATCAGAAAAAGATCATTGTGCTTTAAAATGGCAGTTTCATAGGTCCCATAAAAGTACACATGATATTTGTCTTTGGCGGGGACTTCAGTGATTTTGGCCGGCCATGCTGGGTATCCTTTAACCCTGGCAAAGACCAAGTCTCCGGCATTAAAAACTGGTTTCACCATTATGCTATAATTCTGAAATATATATCCTTTCTTAAGTTTAATTTATTTTTCCTAGAATTACTTTAATTATAATAAAAAGTGTTGGGTTTCTAACCACACATTTCAATTGATAAAGGGGGGGGGGGTGCGTAATGACATAAGCTCTTAAACCGTGAGCAAAATGGTCTAAATATTGAGCTAGACCCTTCAAACTTGGTATATAAGCCTAGTCCTATAGGTATTACATCTAAATGGCAAAAAAATCCAAAAAATTTTATTTTTAGGTTAGGTTAGGTAAGAAAAACCCTGCGGAAATGGGGTTTTTAGGCTTTTTTTGGTCTATTTTGATGTGGAAACTTGCCTTAAATTGGTTTTCTTAGGGTTTTAACTTAAATACACTGTATCTATTCACATGGACATTATTTAAGATGATTCAGCAAGTCGGGGACCGACCCCAGGGGGCTAGGTGGGTGGCCCGCAGGGGTTAAGTTCATTTTTCCCAATATATTTGTTGTGATACATCAAATTATAGGTTTTTTAGGTCAAGGAACTCAAATTCAGAGCTAAAATAAGCATTAGACTAATCTGAAGCTAGCCCCAGCGGGCTAGGTTGGTGGCCCGCAGGGGTTAAGTGCATTTTTTCTAATATATATCTTGTTATATATCAAACTATAGGTTTTTTAGGTCAAGAAACTCAAATTCTGAGCGAAAATTAGCATTAGACTGACCTGAAGCTAACCCCCCCGGGCTAGGTTGGTTTTCTGCAGGGCTTAAGAGCATTTACCTAACCTAACCTAGAAACTTACTTATATTTTTACAGGTTTTTTTCTTGAATAAACTGTGTCTATTAATGAGGACTTTATTTAAGATGATCCAGCAAGTCGGGGACCGACCCCAGCGGGCTAGGTGGGTGTCCCGCAGGGGTTAAGTGCATTTTTCCAATATATATGATGTGATACATCAAACGATATGTTTTTTAGGTCAAAGAACTCAAATTCAGAGCTAAAATAAGCATTAGAATAATCTGAAGCTAACCCCAGCGGGCTAGCCGGGTTGCCCACAGGGCTTAAGTGCATTTTACCTAAGCTAACCTAGAAACTTACATTTATTATTTTTTTTTAGGTTTTTTTTCTAGAATAAACTGTTCATTCATGAGGACTTTATTTAAGATGATCCAGCAAGTCGGGGACCGACCCCAGCGGGCTAGGTGGGTGGCCCGCAGGGGTTAAGTGCATTATTTCCAATATAGATCTTGTTATATATCAAAATAAAGGTTTTTTAGGTCAGTTAACTGAATTCAGATCTAGAATGAGCATAAGACTAATCTGAAACTAGCCCCAGCGGGCTAGGTTGGTGGCCCGCAGGGGTTAAATGCATTATTTCCAATATAGATCTTGTTATATATCAAAATAAAGGTTTTTAAGGTCAAGAAACTCAAATTCAGAGCTAAAATTGGCATAAGACTTACCTGAAGCTAACCCCTGCGGGCTAGGTAGATTTTCCACAGGGCTTATGTGCATTTTACCTAACCTAACCTAGAAACTTACTTATTCTTTTTGGTTTTTTCCTTGAATAAACTGTGTCTATTAATGAGGACATTATTTTAGATAATCCAGCAAGTTGGGGACCGACCCCAGCGGGCTAGGTGGGTGGCCCACAGGGGTGTAGTGCATTTTACTAATGTATGTGTTGTCATACATCAAATTATAGGTTTTTTATGTCAAGAAACTCAAATTCAGAGCTATTTTAAGCATTAGAATGACCTAAGGCTAACCCCCCCGGATTAGGTGGGTGGCCTGCAGGGGTAAATTTTCCAAATCATGTGTTGTTATACATCTAACTATATGTTTTTTAAGTCAATTTGGAGCTAAAAAAAACACAATAGCAACCTGATGCTAGTTTTTTCGTGGTATGTGGTATACATTAAATTAAAAAATTGTATCCTATTAGCATATTAAATTCTTCCACCGCTAACATTGTACTATCAAAATTGAAATTCTTTCAAATATATGCCATATAAATGTAGTTTAACCAATTAACCAGGAAAAAATATGAAGTTCACTAAATTAAGTTCAAGTGCATTTCGTGAAACTACCCCTTTGAATTTCTGGACCTAAAAAACCTATAATTTTATGTATGACAACTAAAAATGCACTTAACCCCTGCGGGCCACGCACCTAGCCTATTGGGGTCTTAAATCTTAAATAATGTTCTAATAAATAGACACAGTTTATTCCAGAAAAAAACCATAAAATAACAAGTAAGGTTCTAGGTTAGGTTATGTAAAAACTTGCAGGCAACCCACCTAGCCCGCTGTGGCTAGCTTCAGATTAGTCTGATGCTTTTATTAGCTGTAAATTTGAGTTTCTTGACCTTAAAAACCTATACTTGGATGTATGACAACACATACTTTTAAAAAAAAATGCATTTAACCCCGTAGGGACACCCACATAGCCCGCTGGGGTCGGTCTTCGACTTGCTGGATCATCTGAAATAAGGTCCTCATGAATGGACAGTTTATTTGAAAAAAAACCTAAAAAAAAAATATTAAATGTAAGTTTCTAGGTTAGGTTAGATAAAATGCACTTAAGCCCTGTGGGCTATCTATCTGGCCCGCTGGGGTTAGCTTCAGATTAGTCTAATGCTTATTTCAGCTCTGAATTTGAGTTCTTTGACCTAAAAAACATATAATTGGATTTATCACAACATATATATTGGGGAAAATGCACTTAACCCCTGCAGGCCACCCACCTAGCCCGCTGGGGTCGGTCTTCGACTTGCTGAATCATCTAAAAGAAGGTCCTCATGAATGGACAGTTTATTCTAGAAAAAAAACCTAAAAAAAATAATAAATGTAAGTTTCTAGGTTAGCTTAGGTAAAATGCACTTAAGCCCTGTGGGCAACCCAGCTAGCCCGCTGGGGTTAGCTTCAGATTATTCTAATGCTTATTTTAACTCTGAATTTGAGTTCTTTGACCTAAAAAACATATCATTTGATGTATCACATCATATATATTGGAAAAATGCACTTAACCCCTGCGGGCCACCCACCTAGCCCCCTGGGGTCGGTCCCCGACTTGCTGAATCATCTTAAATAATGCCCATGTGAATAGATACAGTGTATTTAAGTTAAAACCCTAAGAAAAAACAATTTAAGGCAAGTTTCCACATCAAAATAGACCAAAAAAAGCCTAAAAACCCCATTTCCGCAGGGTTTTTCTTACCTAACCTAACCTAAAAATAAAAATTTTGGATTTTTTTGCCATTTAGATGTAATACCTATAGGACTAGGCTTATATACCAAATTTGAAAGGTCTAGCTCAATATTTAGACCATTTTGCTCACGGTTTAAGAGCTTATGTCATTACGCACCCCCCCCCCCCCCTTATTGAATCAAATTCGAAACTTCCTAGAAACCTACCTAGCTCTACATTTGTTTTGTGTATGCAGATGTTAATTAAGTGTAAACTTAGGAAAGAGTAAGAAACAATAAAATATGTATGTGTATAACTTTATTACTTTGTCAATTACTTTTAAAGAAACTTTTAAGCAATTCATTTATGAAAACTATGAAAACTTGCGCGCTTACGTAATTAACATGTAATCCATAGAGAAAAAATATTATGATCCTTAATCCTTATGATCTAATCCCATTTCAAAAGGTAAAAATTTTGGCTGCTATAATATCATGTGCGCGACATAAATAGTTAGAGTAGGGGGATTGCCATTGCCCCAAAACAGACGGAAATCACTACCATTCACAGTTAGGACATCTCAGACAAAGGCCGTGCAATCAAAGGGTTGGTTTTCTGGTGAGCAAATGGTGCAATCTTAGGGCTGTGGTGCTAGTGAAAACGGCTTGCTACTGTCATATAATATATATATATATATATATCAGATACATATGCGTTGCTACATCAATTTAAGCAAATATATAGATATCTAATGAATTAACAATAATCAAGATATCGCTCTCGACCAAATATATAAATAAATAAACGTGTTGATATTTTCATTCCTACAGAATATAAAAATGTTACTGACTTTATATATCACATAAATAGTTTTTATCAGATATAATCTTCTTAGCTTAAATCATAAAAAAGCAAACATCCAACTATTTCACATTTTAAAAAGACTGTTTTATTATTGGGGGCTTCAATTTCCATATGATGAACGCAACAAGTATTTCATTACAAATTTTATGCATTAAACAAACAATTTATCACAAAATAATCAAATCTAAAAATTAACATACTACTTCACGAAATCTCATTTGGTCAAAATATAAAAATAAATTAGGATAACAAGGGACAAAACTTATTAAGACAAAATGTCGACAAAAAAAATTTATCTTCATGGCACAAATCTTTTGAAATTTTCTTAACAAATGATCTTACTGGCCATATTTTATGAAAATGCATAGAAAAGATTTTAAAAAGAATAATTGGAATTTATGGGAAAATATGTATAAAGAATTAAATGTAAATAAAGAAAATATATAAAGAGAAATATTAGTATAAATACATAAATAGCCCCTTCTAATTTTTAGATTGCGGCATGCTTGCGCGCAAAAGAAACGACGACATTTTTAAAATTACAAAATTTATTTTTGGACTAAATATTTGTAACAAAAATTTTCTAGCAAAATGTACCTAATATGGTAATTTAAATAAAATTTGTTCTTAATATAATGTAGTCAGGTGCTTTATCGTCCCAAGTTAAAGATCTCGAAAATTTCTAATACAAATTATTTTAACTTTTCAGATAAGCTTTATAGATATTTTAAGGATGGTTTTAAGCTGTTTTCCTAGCCTCTCCAGTTTTAAATAGTAAAAATGACTATTTCTATCCACTTTTTTGACATTATTTTTTCATTTCTACATATTTTTTACAAATCAAAATCTCTAAACTGATGAAATATTTAATTTTATGATAAAAAAAATTACTAAATTATAGGGAAAAAGTTACAGAGAAGAATTGTCTTTCTACTTTTGTTTATTTAACTTCGTAATACAAATCTGTCTGCTAGTAATAAGAGAAGAGTTACATTGAAACAATTCATATGACTTGAAAACGCCCTATTTAACGTATAAATATACTAGTTTTATCTCAATTCTTATCTATTTTGTTAATATTTGTTTGTTTAATTAGTCTTATTTATCAATTTTAACATTTATTTAGGAAAATTTCTACCTATGTTGTATTATGTTTAGACTTATAAATATATACTTAAAGATATATATATAAATCTTGAGATAATTTTTATTGATTTTCTTAATCTTATATTCCCCTTCTATTATAATTGATTCTGGAAATAGCCCTGGGAGGCCACTTGTTGATCTTACTTTATCAGGGATACAGGTATAGGGCAATGCACGTTGAAATAAAATAATATCTCTAATTTTTATGTGTGATTAAAATTAGACTTAGATTTTCCTGGTTGTTTAATTTGGGTGAAAGAAGGGCTGTAGATTTAATTAATCATTATTGTTCCTCTCCACCCTGTGTGTTATCGATTGATTGGTTTATGTACTTGTTGCTGTCATTCCTATAGAAGATAATTTTATTTGGTATTGTAAGTTCTCAGCTTTAATATATATTACCAATATCTAATTTAAATCTATCTTTTGAAATAGAAGTGTTATATCTTTAAATGTTCTTCAGTTCGTTTTTTAAAGATATTTTACTTGATTTTAAATTTAAATTTTTAAAGCTAGATTAAACAACCTAAATTAAACAAATGATTGACAATATTAAATGTTTTTATGCTATCAACATATTTTCTTGGTTTTATTTTCTGATCATATTTGTTATGCCTTTACTCCATATATGCTGATCAAACATTAAGTTTCTTAATTTTAAATGTTTCTTTTTCAGAATCACATAGCATCTACTCTTCTTTAATCATCGCTTATCTATTAAGTCGTATCTAATTGATTTTAAATTTGCATCAAGATGACCAGCAGCGATGAATTTAGAGAGTTTGGTAAGGCCATGATTGACTACGTTGCCGACTATTTGGACAATATTAGAGACCGTAGAGTTGTTCCTGATGTCAAGCCTGGATATATTAGGCACGCTATTTCATGTAATAAGATTATTCTTAGAAAGTAAGTTTTCTTTAAAATGATGATAAAATAACCTGTTTTTGTTTAATTAGCGATAAGAATTCAGGTTTCACATTAGATGTCATTTTTATATATGATCAAAAACAATATCTTTGTTTTTTTTTGTTAATTTTAATATGTTCCTATTTTCTACCTTCTAAATAAGAATAGATAATGTTGTGAATTTGGCTTTCCCTGTTTTCTCTACATTTACAGCTATTGTAGGTGAAATGAAGCACTTTTTCGACTAGACTAGATGACACTTGTTTAAATTACATGAAATTACGTGTCACAGGGACGTTGTTCCAGAGAGAGCCCCTGAACAGGGCGAATCTTGGCAAGCGGTCATGGCCGATTTAGACAAAGTGGTGATGTCAGGTGTTACACACTGGCATCATCCACAGTTCCACGCCTATTTCCCAACTGCCAATAGCTATCCCGCCATTGTTGCTGATATTTTATCAGGTATATAATCATTATTTTTGGCTATTTTAGTTAGAAATGCAAGTATATACCTACTTATGATAAGTCACATACAAAAAAAGTATTTACATTCTAAACCTTGTTTTAAAAAAATGCGTTCTGTTACAAGATGTTATTGGTACACTATGATAGATAGGATTGTTGCCTGGTTATATCCAAATTTTACTTCCATCATTATCAAAATATTTTTAGTCTGGTTTTTAGTGCTTATTTTTAAAAATGCCTCTTCAGACCGTTTTGAATTTTAGATTAAATCAATTCATATTATTTGGTAATAAGTATATCTATCTATATATATTTTTTTTTTTAATTACATTTGCATTTGTAGAAACGAAATTTTTATTAGATCCGATAGAGTTTTTAAAAATCCAATCCCACATTTTCAGGTGCAATTGCTTGCATTGGTTTCTCCTGGATCGCTTCTCCGGCCTGTACAGAACTAGAAATGGTGACCATGGACTGGTTGGCTGAGGCTCTTAACTTGCCAGAGGTTTTCATGTTTAAATCTGGTGGTCTTGGAGGTGGTGTCATCCAGGTACATTTTTGTAATAAATTTGTTGCTTTTATAAAAGACAGATATTGGAACAGTTACATAGAAATTAATTTTTTATGAATAAAGAAACATATTAATATTATGGTAGTGAAAGGTAGTGTTTTGAGAATAATGTAAATGCAAAATGTATTCCAAGTCACGAGTCATATTCCTGTATTATTACAAATTTTCCATTAACATCTATTTAGGGCACTGCCAGCGAAGCTACTCTTGTCGCAATACTATCCGCCCGTGCTGACAAGAGCAAGGAATTGCCAGAAGTTGGGCTGGAGAAAATGGTGGCCTATTGCTCAGCCCAGGCCCACTCAAGCGTTGAGCGAGCAGGCATGCTGGCTGGGGTTAGAATGAGATTGCTACAACCGGATGAAAATTTTAGCCTTAGAGGAGAAACTCTGAAAGCAGCTATTGAGGAAGATAAAGCTAAAGGTTTCATTCCCATTTGTTGTGTTGGAACTTTGGGTACCACCAACTCCTGCAGCTTTGATAATATCCTAGAGCTGGGGCCTATCTGCAACCAGGAAGGACTGTGGTTTCATATTGATGCTGCCTACAGCGGCAGCGCCTTTATCTGCCCCGAGTTCAGGCCAATGTTGGATGGGGTTGAAAATGCGGATTCCTTCAATTTTAACCCACATAAATGGATGCTGGTCAACTTTGATTGTTCAACAATGTGGGTTAAGGATTCAAGAAAGATTGTGGATGCTTTCAATGTTGATCCTTTGTATTTAAAGCATCACTACCAAGGGCAGATTCCTGACTACAGACACTGGCACATTCCCTTGGGACGTAGGTTTAGATCTCTGAAACTGTGGTTTGTCATGCGCATCTACGGCCTGGAAGGGTTGAGAAAACATATCAGGGAACAGGTTGAGTTGGCCAAACAATTTGGCGAGTTTGTCAGAAAGGATGACAAATTTGAGCTGGCCCTAGAGCCAAGCCTTGGATTAGTTTGCTTCCGCGCCAAGGGATCCAATGAACTGAATGAGAAATTGAACAAGTCTGTTAACGAGGAAGGAAAGATTCACATCACCCCGGCCAAGATTAGGGACTCCTATATTCTGAGGTTTGCTGTCTGTTCTCGTTTCACTGTGGCCTCCGATATTGACTTTGCTTGGAAGGAGATAAATAGGAATCTTGAACTTATCAATGCCACCGATTAATTTACACAGAAACTTAAATATCTTTAAACATGGATAAATTATATAGCAAGATGAAAAACTAATTTTGTCTCTAACTTTTCCACCAGTGAATATAATCATTGTTTATACAAATAGTGGTTTGTAACTTCATGTTACACTATTAATAAATAAATTAATTTTGAATGTTTTTCTTCAGATGCTATAGCCCTGTTTATAATAAGATAAAATATAATTTACAATTGCATTTACTTAGTCTTATTGTACCTAAACTATACTTTACTGTAATATTTTGTTAATACTAAGTCATTTTTTCCGGTTTATGACTGCCAAAAAAGGAAGCGGGGTTTATTTGACCAATCTTGCCAAAATGACATGAACGTAATGTTGGCACTATGAGTTATAAAATGGCCTCTCCCTCTTTATTACTGAAATTAGTGTAATATTTGAAACTATAGTTCCTGACTTTATCTAAACAAATGACTGATTTGAAAACATGTGGGCATTTATACATAAACAATACATGTCAAATCTTTTTTATACTCTTCCAAATATTTTATGCTTTCAATATTTTAGCTTTCAAAAAGTACATATCAAGTAATACTCATTTGGTAATGTTTATTATCTATATATATTTGTTTATGTTTAATGTAATACTGTATGTTATAAAGAAGACTTATATAATATATTATTGGATTCTAGCTTGCTGAAATAGGTAGTTCCATGAAAAGCATTTTGTCTTACCATCGAGAATACTTAGTCAAAAACAAAGAAGTTTTTTTTATTTCCTTTAAATATCATCATATAAAAAAGGTTAAATTATGTACTTTTTTTGGATAAGTATTTGTGCTAATTAGCTAAATTTGTTAGATGAAATTCATGGAATTACCCCTTTTATATATATGTGATAGAAAACCTAATGGATTGAAACTTGTTATTACTAAATGTTATGTAACTTGATGTTGTGAATTGTTATTGCTGTGCTACTACTTTATGTAATTTTAAACATATCATACATTTATCAACTAGTGGATTCAGACTTTTTACTTTTATATAAAAATACACATAAAAATTCAGAAATTGCAATGACAGAAACATGATGAAATACGCGGCAATTGTTTTTATTTTTGGCTCATTGATGCCTTATAGCGAGGCCAACTTAAGGGCAGGTAAAATATTTATATATATCCTTTAATAAAAAAGGTAAGGTTTTCTGCTTGTACTTAAAGATCTTACTATTGTTTAGCTTATTGTAGGTTCGGGAGGTTTTAGTTTATTTGTAGATGGATTGCTAAATCCACCCATTGAAGTCGACTTATAAAAATCAAACCACCTGTTCCTAATTTTTTTTTCTCCAAATTATCTGTCATATTCCTACAAATGTTAGAAATTGTAATTAAACTTTTAGATTTAATAAGTAGGTATAAAAGTTGACTTTTATTTACAACCAATTTTCTAGCACTTAATTTTTCATTTTTTTTTTAAAGCCTTTTAAATATTGCTAGAATCCGGAATTCGAATCCGGAATCCGCCAAAAATAAGAATCCGCCATTTTTTTGGACGGATTCTTGTAAGAATTCGAATCCGGTCCAAAAATTTGACGGATTGCCATCCATACTCATAAGAACGATTTTATCTTTAATAACCTATTCTCTCAGTCCAAAGATAAATCCTATACACCAGGTTTACGCAAATGTGTCAAAAGTTCCCCCCACCCCCTTATTTATAATTCTTTTATTCTTTAGTTGATATTGAGCGAAATCTGTTTCAATTGGAAACACTTTTATTTAAGGTAATACTTTTGGTTTTCCAATCAAAGAATGATTATTTTGTCCTTTTATTATAAATGTTATAACATAAAAGCAAGCTATGACATTTTAATAAAATATGAGAATTACAAAAGATGGACAGTTACTGTTAGACTAGGTGATATATAGATTGGTTATTACAGAACGGACGGACTGACAATTAGAGTTGTAGAGTAGATTGGGAATCTTCTCAAATATCAGTGAATCACATTTCTCCTAAAGCGATATATAGGTGGAATTATATACAGTCAACTATTATAATTTATAAGTCATAGAGTAGAATTTCTATTTGTTTGGAAAATTCAAAGTCTATCACATAAATAGCAGCCTAATAACATCGCCGTATTGTCATATTTAAAGAGATAGTTGCATGAAGTGCATTTTAGAAATAAAATATTTCAAAAAAAGTTGTAAGTATCTTACCATCAATCTTATATAATTTTGTATACAATAAGTAAAAATCAATTAGACATCACTAAATTAGTTGCCATGTTGTTTTTATGAAAATAAGCCAGCTATATAAATGGCATATATCACACAAAAAAATCACGATTTTCAGGTCCTGATATTTTTAAAACTACAATGTAGAAAATTGAAATTTTTTAAAAATATATGTTCTATAAATGTAGGTAGTTTAAACCATTGGACAGGAAAATTTATGCAGTTCACTAAATTCAAGTTTAAATGCATTTCGTGCAACTACTCCTTTTAGTTAGAAAAAAGAGCTTCGTTACTATAAATAAAACTCAATTTTACATGTAACAGGAATGGGCATATGACGTGAATGAGACGGGTCCTTGTCATGAGATCTTGAATACATTCAGCGTCGCTGCTTCTCAATTCATCCTGTGCGCCAATGCACACGCCAAGGTAATTTCAGATCTGTCCGTCAATATCAATAGGCTGTCATCATTTTTAAAAAGAATAGTAAACTATATATGATGGGCAATATCAAAAAATCATTAAAGAGAGGACATTTTCGTTAACTTTTGCTTGATTTTAAAATATATCACCTAACAGGACATTTTTGTATTATTATTAAGATATGTTAATGCCATAACTGTATTTGGTACAGTAGTCCTGCAAGCTGCCGTGCAAAAACATTAAGCATAATATTACATTACAGCAATTAAGTATTGCACTTTCAGAATATTTTTTAACTTATTAAAAAATTCTCATTAGGAATAGAATTTATTTTTTCTTGTTTATAATTTTATTTGTTTAGTCTAAATAGTTTCATATTCAAATATTTGATTTTAAGAGATAACACATTCACATCAATTTAATCATACATTATTATCAGCGAAGCTACTCCTTAAATCATCAGCCCGGTCGGAATGTAATGGTTTTGCCCTTTTTTCACTCCTTTTTTTACTTTTTTGCTCATTTGTTTCATTTTTCCTACATCCTTTTATCAGTTTCTGATTTATTAAGGCTATCACCCCAATTTACTCTTGTTCTTTTTTAAAATCTGATTTACCAATACCCAGGGATCTAAAGGGATAAGACAATGACCGTTAAATTAATGTTTATCCAGAATGATGATACACAAAATTATTCCTCTGTAGATTACAATCAGTGCAGTGATTGAACCATTTGGACACTCAACTTAAAAACCAACCCATCAAAATTCAGTCAAAGTCCCCAAAGTTTTTAAACCAACGAATAAGAAACATTATTATCGAACTTTGGGAACTACTTATATGCATAATTTTCTTTTATTTCAGCCTATTTCTATGTGCCGAGAGTGTTTTCCATTCTATATCAATGTTACTCAAAGTTATGAGGTAAGATTTTTTTTAAAATAAGCCATGAACAAAGTTTGTATTTTTTCAGTTTTAGTTTTTTCATAAATTGCATTTTTCATTTCAAATTGCATAAGTTTTCATTATAATAAGATTTTGAATGGTGATCATATTTCTTTTAATAGCATTTTATTTATAGATGTGTTTCTTTGTTTTATTGAGCGGTTTTCGATAATATTTCCGTGAGATTTCACGGACTTTTAAAACTAATTTTGAAAGATTTTTATTTTTATTTTAGGACCTAAATGACCATTCTGAGAGTGGAATGTCTTGTATTCAGATATTTACTAGTCAAGATAGAATGGAAATCATAGAGGTAAGTAATTTGCGAAGAAAAAAAGCTTTTCTGTATAGTGAGATGTCGTTCTTCTGTTTGATCCTTAAATATTATAGATAGCTTTAAATATATTAAAATAAGCAAATGTTAAAGGCTAAGATTTTCTATATTAAAAGTGTTTCCGTTATGCATAGTTCTATTCGTGATTTTTAAATGTTAGGATCGTCCTGGCTTCAGGCTTCTGAATTACTGTAATAAGGGGGGGGGGGGGGGGAAGTTTTGACACATTTGCGTAAACCTGGCACCTAGGCTTTATCTTTGGACTGAGAGGATAGGTTATTAGTGATTAAATCATTCTAATATGATGAATTTCACCAAGTTTTAAGATTTTTTGGATAGGCCTCCAGGTTCTGGAGCTCCAGGCCTCCAGGTGGTCTCTGTATAGGTAAAAATGAAATTTTTTTTTTAAAGTTACAGGTCAACTTATAAAACAAAATTTGCATCTTTTTTAATATTATTCACATATTTGAAGAAAAAAGATGCATATTTTGTTTTATAAGTTGATTTGTAACTTTTAAAAAAATTTCTTTTTTTCATTTTTACCTGTACATAGACCACCTGGAGCTCCGAAACCTGGAGGCCTATCCAAAAAATCTTAAAACTTCGTGAAATTCATCATATAAGAATGATTTTATCATTAATAACCTATCTTCTCAGTCCAAAGATAAAGCCTAGGTGCCAGGTTTACGCAAATGTGTCAAAACTTCCCCCCCCTTTCTGTTTTTATCGATGTTAAGTAAATTAAATTCAATCATATATAATATTTCAAAAAATGTGTGTTTTATTTAAGGAAACTTACCATTACATAGCTGGCAAGAAATTGGAGAAAGGAATGGTTAGCAGCCAACAACAGGTAATTGCATTTCTTATACTAAAGTAACAAGATGTTTGTGTGTCTCTGTGTTTGTTTGTACCGAAGGATCTCGCTAACCGCTGAACCAATCGGGTTCTCCTTAACAGGGTAGCTTCTCATAGGTCTCGGGAAGGTTTATAACTTTTGGGGGGAGGGTACCAAAACCCTCCAAAGAGAAATAATAATAAATCGAAATTTTTATTTTAAGTATAGAGACTCCTACGTAACATTGCGAGGTATCGTAAAAATAGACTCTTACGCAACATATCGTAGAAACTTGAACGCATTAAAAAAAAACATTTAAATTGCCACTAGAGGCTTCTAGGGGCGTAGCAGCTAGTAAAATATAAAGACAGACAGACAAAGTGACTTATACAAAACTGACGATCAAAGAAAACTTTAAAATAAATTGCAGAAATCTAAATTATTTATTAGAGGAGCAAATAATTTTTACTCTATACTTTATTGACATTTACCTAAACAACATGAGTCATAGAATACAGCTGATTTAATAAAACCATGTGATTTGGGTTGTTATTTTGTTATTTTCTGCAGGGCTTATGGCACAAGGGAAACTGTGAATCCTGCTACTCTACTCCATTTGATAAGCACAGTGTTCTTTCAGCGGTAAGATATTTCTTTCTCTGTAAATTCGAAGATTTTCTATTTTGGGGTGTTTCCGTATGACAGTAACGGATCATTTTACATGTTACAATTATACTTTATTTGGACTGTACATGATTTTCAAATATGTTGATTTTCTTAGCTATCATAAAGAATAATTTAAAGTTAGATAGCATTATTCTTAATATTTAAATTTGGAAATGGTGCTTCTTAGTATGATTAGGCATAATGCATCAAGCATATCCATGATTATGTAAATACTTTCAATTTATGATCTACATACCTAGTAGTATTTTTATTCAATGCAAAAAATATTTTTCCTTCAATATAAAACTTTCAACTCAAACTTTTCATCACAAAAACCTCATTATCTTTGTTTGATTATAGACAACTGTTGATTTCTTTGCAAGACATGCGATTGTCAATAACTGCTTCAAGAAATTTCCATACAGGGTAAGCTTACTTCAGTCTTGCGCTTTTTTTTGTTAATGATTTCCCTTAAAATGTAAGTCAGTCATATTAAAAAACTTGTGAAAGAGATATGTTTTAGGTTGGGTACTCTTAAGTTTTTTAATTGTCTTAATAGCCGTGTTTGGACCTAAGACTCCTGAAATAAACAAAATTATCCTTTCTTTCGATTTGAATTATTGGTTAAAGAGTTTAGAGACTTTTATTTTGAACCAATGAATCAAGATAGAATAAAAGAACCCAAAGTTTCAAGCCAGCAAATGATATGTGGGTTTCATTATGAAATAGTCAAATATCTCCCCTCCCCTTGTTGAACCATTTCTAATTTATTTAGGAGAATATCCCAAGAAATTCCAGCAAAGCTTGTGAAGTTTGTCTGCCCTATTATCAGGTAGCAAACCACAAAATATCATAAGTGGACAAACAGACAAAGTGAGTTATAAAGCAGATGTTAAGTGGTAACAAAAAAGAGGGGAGGAATAGAATAAAAGAGGGAGATGAATTAGAAAATAGAAAAACACGAAACCTTTTCATATCAACATATAAAATGCTTTCGTAGGCTACAGCATGACCGATTACTGACGGACCAAGCAAGTTGTATTCTGGATTCTCTTTGAAAAGGTGTATCTTAACAACAAAAAAGCAGCAGTCTATCCTAAAGAGCAGGCTAGAAAATCACATTCCCCCCCTGTGCTATCGACTAATGGACGTACAATTAAAGTGTAATAAATATGAGAAGAACACCGTAAGTTTCTTGACATGAAAATAAAAAAACAACTGAGGATACTATATTACAACTTTGAAATTACTCGAAAAAAATGTAATTTCGAGCTCCCATGAAGCAGTTGAAATCTGAAAGACTACTAGTACTGAGAACATATTTCTAAATATCCTATATCTTTATAGAATCTGTCTGAGTTCTATGAAGAATATATCATGGAAAAAGAAGCTCCTTTCATTTGCGACGCTTGTATCGATATAGTAGGTAAACATTTTTATCCTTATGTAAAAGTAACATGATGTTTAACATGAGAAATTGCAAGTCTTTGAGTGGTTTCAGGCTATTTTTCTACCCCATTCCACCATACTATACAACACACTAGCGACTAATCCCCCCTAGAAGCCTCTAGAAGCAATTACTGTGAGAGATACCCTTAACCAAAAAAATTAAAAACCTTCCTTGGAACTATAAGAAGCTACATTTTAAATTAGAACCATATCGGTTTAGCGGTTATCGAGATCCTTCGTTACAGACAAAAGAATCTTACTACTTTATATAATAGGATATGATTATGGTTACATGAGTCTTATATAAGAACTAGCGGCTACGCCCCTAGAGGCCTCTAGGGGCATTTGAGGAGGAGAGAGTCGAATTTAATAATTAAATTTCTTATTTTAGATTTTAAAAGAAAAAAGAAAAAAAAATTTACGTTTGATGTTTGTTTTTCGTTGAACTCTCTTTCTAAAATTGAGAAATTTAAAAAAAATTTAATTTCTCTAGGGAGGGTGGTGGTACCCTCCCCCAAAATAGTTATAAACCTTCCCGGGACATATGAGAATCTACCCTGTTAAGGAGAACCCGATCGGTTCAGCGATTAGCGAGATCCTTCGGTACAGACAGACACACAGACAGACAAACATCCTGTTACTTTAGTATAAGGATAATAATAGCGTTGTTTATTAAATTGTTTATATATTTTAATGAACACTTGTTATATTTTAAGATGCTATGAACATGACACAGCGACAGTGGGGTGAAAAATACAACTGCGGACGCAAGGTGGAACACCACGTGCCGCTGCTAGTCATGGTCTCAATCGTTCTTTGTATACCAATTGTCTTCTATACCCTTGTCAGATTAGCCGGTAAGATTTTTATTGTTATATGTTTATATGTGTTACAATTTTATCCTAAAAATCTTCCAATTGAAATACCTATAAAAAATATTTGAAACTTTTTGACTAAAAACTAATTTCATATGTTTTCTAGAAACATCTGCAGAAGAGAGGGTTATTAGCCAGAGAAATATTACCAACTTTCTGGGTAATAATATCAGAAGACTTAGCTTTAACAGGTAATTTTATAATTACACAAGGATGATAACTCCAATAGCAGCTTTAGATTTTGACCATTTTTCTTCAATGATTTGTTAAGTTATTGTGTATATAAACATATCTTATACTTTTTTTTGTAAAAGATTTGATAACTTTTTAGACCCTTATGAAGTTTATGCTAATAAACGAAAATATTTGGTGCCTCATGTGTTGATTTTTGGTCCTTGTTGGGGAACGGGATAGTTGGTGCGAGTCCTTTTTATGAATATACCCCAAATATTAATTAGTATGATTACTGAAAGGTTTTTATTTACAGGAGAAGCCGGGTCTCTAGATCCTCTCGACATGTTTCAAGAGAACAATTCATACAAGGTAGGTATTTTTGTTTGTTTAGATATGATTATTTAAAGTTTGTTTATTTATACTTCTGCAAAGGTTAAGAACTATAAGGCCAAAAAATTCTCAAATGTTCAGCTCTACATTGTACATCTTGTAGGCTTGTATAGTTGGGGAAGGAAAGTCACAATCACGTTTCTCTGTAAAGCTAATTAGGTTTAATTTTATCATTTTTTAAAATGACAGATAGACATCCAACTATTTTTTTAACTTCAGGTGGTGGAGGTATAGACAATCCTATTCAGACTCTAGCAGTTCCAAATTCAGAAGATCAAAATTAATTCCATATGTAACACCAACAACTTTGCTTTCTGTTTTCTAATTGAGAAAATTATGTAGGAGCATGGATATGGCATCTTAAGACAAACTTTTAAAGCAAATGCAAAGCGAATTTGAACCTGTTATGAGCTTTTAATAAATGCAAAACAAAAACGAGAATATTATTTTGCACATTTAAATATATTTTTTTTTTATATGTAACAGGGTAAATTACATCTTTTTAGTTTCTGTAAAATTTTAGCTTTTTCTGTCATACAGAAATTAGATTATTTAAAAGCATTGCTAAATAAATCAATGACGCGATATTTCATCTAAAGCAAAATCTATTTTCTCTAGAATTTGATCATTTTTTTTTCTTTAGTTGAAATAATCCTTACCAAACAACTTTGTATGTAATTAAAATTTTAATTTGAAATGATCTTATCTTGATTTGTAGTGAGTAGATAGTAAATACTAGGTATGCCTATCATATTAATGTAGATAGTAGATATACCTATAATTAATGGCTGTGTGTAATCTCAAATATGGAGTAATATCAATAACATAATTTGGTTATAGTCCTTTTCGTGGCAACGCCTATTAAGGGGCGTTTTGTCACAGTAGTATTTTCCCTATTTCTAGTTCCTGCAAGGGGGGGGGGAGCTCTAACCCTGCGGGGCAATCACCTAACCTAACCTAAATTAACATATCAAAAGCTACTGTGAAAATACTATAAAAAGCTTCTTCAGATGCGTTGCCACAAAAGGGGCCACAATTTCTCTTGTAGTTTGTAATTTTTAAATAATCATTTCAAGTCGAAGTTTTTTTTTAAACTGGGTTCTTAGAATCTCTTTAAAATATTATATTAAACAAAAGAAAGCTCTTTTTCTTAGAGATAAGATAAAAGGAGTTCCTTCTCTTAAACAGATAATAGATATTTATCGCATCGTATTAAAACAGCTTTCCGCGGACAGTAAATAAAAGTTAATAGGATTATTTCCTGTTTAGTTGGCCCTGAGGGGACGAAAGCCAGGGCCAAATAAACTAATAATGGTTTTATGATGTTTATTTTATTTTTTGTGGAAAATTGTCTACAATTCGTTACAAAACATGATTTTTCAGTATGACTCAGAACCGGTTTTAATCCAGTGGATATTAACTGGTTTCGAAGCTAAACTTGAAATTCAATTGAAAATTAAAATATTGTTGCTTAATCAACAAAATATTTGCTGATTTAGTTATTGCAGTTTTCATTGATTACTACAGTATAAAACATGTATGATTAAGTATAGTAGTTTGTTTGATTGATTGATTGATTGATTGATTGATTGATTGATAGATATTGTGATTTTAATAGCTTTAGATTACGAATTTTTTTATTTTAAAATCCGTAGATTGTTTTTTAATGGTGCTAATAGTTGACTTTTAAAATTTAGTATTTTAATTTAATCAAATTAACGAAGTCAAACAAAAAGTTGATACGTTCAAAGTTAATTTATTATTAGTTTTATGATGAATGAATAATAAAACATAAAAATTATTACTTCAGAGTTAAAAGATTACCATTTAATGTTTTTTTATCACCATTCTTACCATTAAAAATTTGATTGTCAGTCATATTAAACTGAGAATTGGACAAAAAATATGATAATCTATAAATAAGTTTTAAATATACATTTTAATTGTGCTTCGTAATACCAGTTTAAAATATTCTAACCCTCGGTTACATTTTTTAAAATAATGACATTTAAAGGGATTTTGAATCAAAACCTAATTACCTACCTAGATTTTTTATGTTTTTGAATGGCAAACTTTTTTGTACTTTTGTGTGTAAGACTAAGGGGGTGGTAGGTTGTGCTAAAATTCCATAAAGGTGTGAGTTTTAAGGCTTTAAAACAGTAGTAGAACGATAATATTCATTAAATATGTGTATTCCTTATTGAATAGAACCATAGACAACAAATATTATATATTTATATTTAGTGAATTTTATCATTCTACTACCTACGGTTTTTAAGCCTTAAAACTCACACCTTTACTGAACTTTATCACAACCTAGGTAGTTACCTCCCCCTTTATAAACTTCCGATATTTATAAAAATCTTGATTCAACAATCCTTTATAAAATAAACTATTTTTATATTATATATGAAAATTATTATAAATGATATACTTTGTACATTATAAACTGATAAAAATATAATTATTTTGTTACAGGATATGGAGACAAAAATTAGTGAATGTTAGAATTAGACATATTTTAATTTTTAATACAAAATGGCAAAATCCGAAGTAGAAAAATTGTCACAACATCTGGCTTTACTCAGGTTAAAGTTTTTTTCTTAGCAATGCTACTCTATAATTCTCAGGAATCTTACTGGATAAGATGAAATATAAAGCCTAATGACCCCTCCTTCCAAGGTAATTCAAAAACTTCTGCTAAAACATATAAAGGAAAACTTAAATTTTTCGGCTTTTATTGAAGTTAGATATTCGATTCATTTGATCATTTAGCAGATATTCTCTAATTACAAAGAAAGGGGTAGGTTTCTGGTAGAATCGGTAAAGATGTGTGTTTTAAGGCTTAAAAATAGTAGTAGAACGATAATATTCACTAAATATGTGCATTTCTTATTGAAAAGAACTATAAACAAAAAAATTTTTAAAGTTAACATACCTAAATTTTTATCGTTCTACTACTGTTTTTTACTTATAACACATAACCTTTACGGATTTTACCAGAGCCTACCCCTCTCTTTGAAAGAAAATATTAGAATTTTCAAGAAAAAAAATCGTCTGATTATTTAGGTCTGAGTATGTGAAAGTGCAACAGAAATGTTCCCAACTAGAAAAAGAAAATGCTCTGTTGGCGGCACAAACTGGACAACAGGGAAAAGATTCTTTTGTGTGTCGCCTCCTTGCAACTGTTTCATCCTTGTATAACCAGGTAGGTACTTGTTTGTTTGTAACTGCACGACATTTATGCACATTAATGCACACGACAATGAATAAGAGTTTGATTATGGAACAAAGCATTCCCTCTTCTTATGAAACATGTAATGGTTTATTAGGAATGTTTTATAAACTGATAAATCAAGTATTATTATTTTTATGGGTAGCGCAGCAATAGAATGCTTTAAACTGCATATCTGATATAGTTTTATACAAATTAAAACACCCATTAACAAAAATAGGATTCAGTTAATCTACGTAACAAAGGCAAATGACCAGAAGAAAGGTCAGTCTTACAGACGGACGGATGGATACACGGACATACATTAGTAAGTTATGAAGAAGCCTCGCAATTATGATGAAAATACAGCAATTATTTTTTTCAGGCTCTATACAGTGATTTAACAATAAATTCAGAATCCTCCAAACTTTTTGCACACAAGTTCATACTCAGGTAATGGTATTTTTCTTCTTTACAATTCTTATGACGATAGTCGATATGGCATGTCTTCCATGAATCTTTTATATTAAGTACTTGTTAACATTTAAACAGCATTTCTAAATATTTTTAACTTAAATATTCTATCTAAAGATTAAATATTTGTTAGTTTGAATTTAACAAAGTATGTAACGACAATTGCATCTTGTTATTTACACCTTTATTACAAAGCAGAACAATGTCTGAAAGATCTGGATGTTTGTGTCCAAGCCACAGAAATTATTTAACTAATGTTTTGTGAGAAGTCAAACATCACTCACCCACCCCGCTAAGGAATTTTAAAGGTTGAATTTTTGTTTTTACAATGGTCCCTGTAGGATAGATAAAAAATTAAAACATTGTAGAAATAATAAATATTCTAATTTTCAGCTGTCGAAGCGAATCATGGGGCGTGGACAGTTTATCACAGGTTAGTTATCTTATATTAAAATTAATAATTAACTTTTTGATTGCAAATGATGTTGTCATCCTTGTTTATTTACTGCTGAAGTAGATTACAATCCATGGATAATGATATATAATTTAAATTGAAATTAACAGAAAGGTTGTAAGTTAAGAAAAAGAATACCAGATAACTGATCGTTACTGATTTGGGTAGATTTTTTTATAGAGTAGATTCGCTATTGATTGATTTTCCATAAAATGACTAAAAATAATATAGATCTAAATCTGTCTAAACAATCCATACAATTGACAAATTTGTACTATTAAATAGGTACATTATTTATTTAAATAGCATAATTTTAGTGATTTTTAGAGCTGTATTAAGGAGTATTTACGAAACAACTAATACGTTTTTAAATCAGGTGGAGAGTTTAGACTGGCGCCATCTTGGGGAGAAAATAAGTCTAGCACTCCTCAGTTGGGTTTACACAGATCAAATTGTTTTCAGGAAATCAAACATTACATAATATGCAGAGATAGAAGAGACAATGGGCTTTTTTTCGCTAGTCCTCAAAGTTTTATAATGTTTTCTTATTCGTTGCTTTAACAACTTTTGGGACTTTAGTGAATTTGGTTGATTTAATAGTTGAGTGTTCATCAAACGTTTCAACAACTAATCTTGCACTACAGAAGGGGTAATTTTGTGTAACAGCAATGGGGATGTACATTAGTTTGTCGGCCATTGTCTTATCCCTTTAGATCCCTGCATAATATTTGTACTTAAGGGATAGTTTTATAAAGTATATTTACCCTTAATAGGTACCTCAGAGTAGTGTACGTTTCTGTAAAGTATAATTGTTATTGGTTGGTTGTTAAGATATTCAAAAGAAATTAACTTTAACCACGTGGTATTTGAGAAACACAAAATTACCTAGTGAATTGAAAATTCTAAATTGAATGTAAAAGTGGCTATTTCAGAAAAAGGAAAAGGGGAAGTTGCATGAAATTCGTTTAAACTTGAATTTAGTGAAACGCTTATTTTTTCCTGTTCAGTGGTTCAAACTACATTTATAGGGCATATTTTTTAAAGAATTTAAATTTTTACCACGTAGTTTTTAAAATATCAAGACTTTTAGGATTTAATACTGCAAGTACACAAACTTGTTAAATGCACTTCATGCAACTATCCCTTTAGTGGTAGATATTCAATATTGAAACAACAACAAAAAACATGTTTATTTTACAATAATGTTTGATATGCTGTAGTGAGGGGGATAAGTTTACACTAGAGTTGATGGATGCTGCCAGCCAGTTCAAATTAACTCAACTTATGGAACTCTGTGAACAAAACCTTGTCTCTTCAGGTAAAGTCATATTTCATGATTTTTTTTGACAAAACAATGTCAGAAAGATCAACAGTCATATTGCCAACTTCAATAAGCCAGACGGATACACTACCGAACATCAACAAATGTATGTAACAGCACTTAAAATAATGAAGAACATTTCCTATTATTTGACACAGTATACTTAACATGGACCTGCTTTATAGAGGCGGACCAAAATATTAATAAGCTATACAATATTATTATATTATGTTATCATTCTTATTGTTATTATTATTTTAGTTAGTGTATCCAATTGTATCACTTTCTTTGCTACTGCCGACAAGATCAACGCTGAAAAACTAAAAGATCACTGTTCACAGCTTATTTATGCCAACTGGGATAAATTTTCATTTGAGGTTAGTAGGATTTAAACTTTTCACAATGATAAATAACAAGGAACCTTGTAATTAAAGAGCAAACAGCTTCCATGAGAATTGTGGGTCAGCGTAATAACATAGAATACACTAAGCTGTACACGAATCTTACCAATTTAAGACTGACCAAAGAATTCTCGCATCATATCTCCGTGTGCATATGAATCCTTACTTCAGAGAATCAGGATTTTGTTATTTGTGTCTGGTTTGGGAAGGGAATAGGGTTTTAATTAATTTAATCACAATGGAAGAGAGTGGATGATCCTACGGATTCTCTCCGCGATTTTTTTTCTCCGGAATGAAATTGAAATTAGTTGATGATATACATCAATTTTACCTACAATACATTGGTTCTTATAATACTTTGCTCAGGATTTTGTGGATCTTTCTGCAGAACTAGTTTATGGAATGTTGTTAAAACAAGCTGCTTACCCTCTGCACGCTGCCATTGAACTGAAGAGAGAGGATGTCGTCTTTCTGTACCTTATAGAATTCAATTCACAGCTAGGAATAAAGTAAGTTAGAATTTTAAAAATTATCAATTCTTCAGAAAGGAAGGGAGGTTTTTTATATTATCCTAAGATCAAGAAATGAAAAATTAAAGCAATTTTTGAATTAAGCGGAAAACCTGAATATTAAAATTTTAAGTATAAATCTTTTAAAGAGTAGATTTTCATTCCCCAGATTTGTATAAACTAGACTTTAAATGATAACAAATATAGGTCAAACGCTTGTAGGAACTTTTCCTAATTTATTTCAAAGTCTATACAATCTTTCCTTTGTTATGAGATATAAATATTCATGTAATTTATTAAAATCCTAATAGGCTGCTTTTTAATTATTTGGTGCAATATTCCTTTTTTGTAAATGGCTATGTAAATAATGTTGTCTAGAATGAACGAATTAAATGAGAATGGAAGACTACCTCTCGACCTGGCTTTATCAACAGAACAAATGAGTATTGCCGCCAGTTTGGTTGATCACAAGGTAAACTTGAATCAGCTGGACAAAAATGGACGGTCATCCCTGCATCTGGCAATCCTGCGGGCTGATCCACAGGCCTGCCATTTCCTTCTCGAACACGGAGCACAGGTTAATCTACCAGAAACTGACAGTCTCAACACTCCCCTCCACTTGATTGCGCAAGCCAACAACATCAATCTTACGGATGTTGCATCAGCTGTTTTGAAGCGCAATGGTGACCTCAATTGTCAAAACCGGTTTGGAGAAACACCTCTGCATGTTTGCATCAAGTGTAACAACAGAGAGGTGTTTGATTTACTGCTGGAGGCTAAATGTAACCTGGAATTATTCAATATGGATGGTAAACCAGCTCTGTGGTATGCTTTGCTTGGAGAAGATGTAAATTCTGGTGATGATAGCCTTGCTTTCAAATTAGTTCAAGCCGGAGCTGATGTTAACAGTCATTGTAACTCTTTAGGTGAGATTGCCTTCCTAATTTTCAATGGCTAGTGTGGATAGGGAAGGGTTTAGTTATTGATTTTTATTTTAAAAAGACTCTCTTTTAGGTGATTCTTGATATAATCGATTTTTAGGAGATACCCTGTTACATGGTATGGCCAGTGGAGGGAGGGAAGAGGCCTGCTTGTTTTTACTTTCATCTGGAGCTAATGTAAATAAGGTAAACTTCTTTAAATACCACTAGCGGCTACGCCCCTAGAAGCCTCTAGGGGCACTGGTAGGAGGGTGAAAAGTCGACCTCATCCCATTTTAAATTTGAGTTTCAAAAGAGTTAAAAATATTTTTTGGGGGGAAGGGGGGTGAAGAAACCCTCTTCAAAAATAGTTTAAAACCTTCCCAGGACCTATAAGAAGCTTCACTGTAAAGGAAAAACAATTTCGGTTCAGCAGTTTGCGAGATCCTTCGGGACAGACAAAAAACGCTTACTACTTTATATAATAGGATTATTATCTTTGCTGATGTATGAACTTGGCTTCTTATTTTCTTCAAGAGTATTTAGGATCTACTCCTTATCGTTTCTTTGTATTTAAAAAAAAAATTGTATATGTTTCTAGCTGCTCATGAATGTTGTTTAAAGATGACTAAGCATTGAAGCAGTATGATAATATTTCCCGTATCTCTTCGAAATTGATTAATATCCAGTGGATTAGAACTGCTTCTCATCCATACGAAAAAAATATGTCTAGCATCGTATTATATCCAGCTTTCTACGAATATAAAAATGTACAATCATAAGATTAAAACCAGTTTTTTTAGCCGGTGCCTTCGGCTCCTCGGGGCTAAAAATACTAGTTTTAATTTCATAATTGTACATTCTATATCAGCGGAAAGCCGTTTATAATACGATGCGAGAAATAACTATTCCTTTGCATAGGTGAACAGAAAAGGAGAAAGTGTATTACACGGGGCCGCTGTCTCCGGGTTGGCTACGTTAACCACCGCTCTTTTGGTGGCTGGTGCCGACTCTAACATACAAACAGCTCCATTAGAAAATGGAGTCTGGAGACAAACACCCCTCCATTTGGCTCTGGTTAATAAACAGGACGCAGTGGTGGGCTGTCTGTTGGAATTTAGCCAGCCGTCAGAAGGACTTTCCACGGTTATTTTGGATCTTAACCTAAAAAATTCTGAAGATGAAACTGCTCTGGCTGTTGCTTTACACACAGGTTGTAGACCTATTTATTCATTCCATTTACTAAAGTTATATCTAAACGTTTATTGATTTTTTGTAATCCATGAGACTAGGAAGTGTTTAGTTATTTGGCATAAAGTGTTAACCTCTCAATGAATTATTGAAAAATCATTAAAGGGAGGGGGCGGTAGTGACACTTTTTGAAACCAAAACTAAAAGTCAGAGGAACTCAATTAAGTGAGGAGTTACAGATCTGAGATTTGGCATGACAGTTGCTTTAAAGAGGTACAATATGGAACTGTTAAGAAACGGCGGCGGAACCGCCACTCCAGTTGAATTTTTTTTCCTTTTTTCGCTAAATTAGACTATTTTTAATCATCTGAAATAAACTTTTTTTTATAGTAGGTATATTTTTATTGAAAAAAAAAGTTTACCTCAGATGATTGGCGAGAAACGTAAAAAACAATTTCGGCGGGAGCTGCGGTTCCGTTGCTGTTTCTTCACAGTTTCATATTGTACCTCTTTAGAGCAACTGGTATGCCAAATATCAGAGCTGTATCTCTTTATTTAGTTGAGTTCCTCTGACTTTTAGTTTTAGTTTCAAAAAGTGTCACTTCCGCCCCTCCCTTAATAACCCCTTAAAGAAAAAAATGTTAAAATATAATCTTAAATTATTCTATTGAATTCTTGATATAACAAGGCTTTATTTTTAAAAATGTATTATGAATTTTATGAGAAAGATGTTTTTTTATGCAAAAGGCGTTGAGATGACCCAAAAAAAATATTTGTTTTCAATACTAAAAAAACATTTGAATAGGTATTTATCAAAAATTTAATATTTTTTGCTGTTAATGTTCATGACCTGACCATCAATTTTCAAATTTTAAAAACACTTTCAGGTTATGGGCACCTAGCAGATCAGATGATAGAATCAGGAGCTGATGTTAATATTACAGATGCTGGGGGCTATACTCTGCTTCATAAAGCTATCAACAAGGTAGATATATACTAGGATATATAAGTTGGAAGGAATTTTAATGTTAGAGGGAGATTTGAAATCTGCATCAAATTTTAAGGATTTTTTTTTATAAAATTCGTTTTTTGTATAAATATTTATCTAAAAGCGGAAATACAATTTAAGTTCATAAATTTTGACCAATAGGATAGATGGATTAGAAACTACCTGCGCTCTAATTGGTTGAAAGATGTGCGACACTTAAGCTTCTCCTATCAGAGCGGAGATAATTCTCAATCCACCAATCACAGATGTCAAAATTAATTAACTTAAATTGTATTATACAAAAAACGAATTTAATAAAAAAAATCCTTAAAATTTGATGCAGATTTCAAATCTCCATCTAACATTAAAATTCTTTCCAGCTTATATATCTTAATATATACATAGACGTTGAATTTATTTCAACAATATATGTTGGTTTTCATCTTGATTTTAAACGGATTTATTACAACTTATTTTTGATAAAACTTTAAATAACAGTGGGGTGTTTTTTCCTATGCTATACCCCTCTGTGGGTTAGCCTAATCCTGCCGGACTTATGCTTGCAGGAGTACCCAACCTAGTACCCAATAAAATCTAACCCGACCTAAAAGTAATAAATAAACAAACGAAAAATTGAACCACCTATCCTTTAATTTCAATTTACTTAAAAAATAAGATAGTTGGTTTTAAGTACTGAATTGGGTAGTAGAGAAATTCATCGCAAAAATTAAACCGATTCGAATGCCAAGCTGAAAGACATGAAAATTAAAATAGATTCATATTTTCAACCTAAATATGCAAAATTTATGATAATAAATATTAATAGTGTCCTTATCTTCAGGGAAACATAAATGGAGCAGTATTTTTATTACAACACGGAGCTGATATTAATATAAGATCACCTGAAGGTAGAACACCGTTGGAGATGGCTATCAGAGAGGTAATTGCAAATTGTTTTGGTTATTTTCCAACAAATTCTTGCTAAAAAAACAACAACCTATAAATCAATTTCTAAAGTGTAATATTAATAAAAAAGTAAAGAGAAAATTTTTTAAAAAGGCACTTGCCTTTTGTCTTATTTAGAATTTTTTACATGTTATTCTAAATTTTTTTCTAATTTTTTTGTTTGTTTTTGCCCCTTTTCCATAATCCTCCCCCCCCCCCCCCCCCCATTTTAGATTTTGATTTGTGTTTATTATGATTCTATTTAGTTTCTAAAGTAGTTATTTTATATTACTGAATATAATAATGATCATTTTTTAATTAGGAAACATAATCCTTTTTTATCATCTCGGCGTGATATGACCGTTTTTGGTCTTATTTAGTTTTCAAAAATCTTTATATATCAGGGCCTTGATGGTGTGGTAGAGAAATTATGCTTGGCTGGTGCAGATACATTGGCGTCTAGCACTGGAGAACCTCCTCTGTGGATTGCTTTAAATCTAGGAAATTAAATTTACATATTTCTCATTACTCTCAAACAAATACAAATAATGGATAACGAATAGTTGGTTGTTGCGAGAGATTTTCGCATGCCCTAATATAATAATTTCTCCTAGTTGGCTATTACTACAAAACCCCTTAGTATATTTTTTCTCAGAATATTTATTTGCCATTTAATTATGAGCTGTGACAATGAATGAACTTACAAGATAAATTTGGTATAGTCCCTTTCGTGACAATGCCTCTTAAGGGCGTTTCATTGTATTTTCACAGTAGCTTTTCTCCTATTTCTAGCCACTGCTGTGGGCTATAACCCTGCCGGGCCAATTGCCTAACCCTGCGGACGGACAATCACCTAACCTAAAATAACCTTTCAAAGGCGACTGTGAAAATACGACAATACGCCCCTTAAGAGGTGTTGTCACGAAAGATACAACAACCGATATTCTTAGGAATAAAATAATAAATTGAAAATGTGAATATAATTTGAGCAGAGTTTGGAGGACTTGATACAGCCAGCATCCTGGTGAGACATGGGGTTGATACTGACACCTGGTCCACAGGTCCGGATGATTGTCAACAAACATTATTACACAGGTAGATATTAGGGTTGGGCCGGATATCCGGTGTTGGATTGATATCCGACGGGATATCTGGCATTTGAAATCAGCCTGACATTCAGTAGCGGATATCCGACAAAAAAAAGTATCTGGCCCAATACTATCTAGTAAATATATATAAACCAGCTTATTTGTCTAAAGCTTTGCTAGATTTTTGAGGGGTGGAAAATAAGGTTGAATTTAATGATGTTTGAAACTGTTTTATAATTAGTTTGTTAAAACAAAGTTATTATAAAAAACACAATAAATATATACAGGGTGACCACTGTGTACTATATGTACTTTATGTACTATATAGTCAAAATTTTGTACTATATGGTACTATATGACAAACTAGGTACTATATGTACTATATGAGTTAAAATTTTGGTACTATATGAAATTTTTTTAATATTATTTTAAAACTTATTACCAACCAAAGTATTATAATGTTGTTTGTAATATTACAATGTACTTTCAGCTCTAATACATTCTAATATTGAGAGTAGTGATTTGGGTATGTAAAGTAAAATTATAAGCTTTGAAATATGCAATAACTCTTAAAATCACCTTGATCATATATTTTTTTGCTTCAATCATTTTTATTATGTCTTATAAGATATAAAACTCTTTTTGTTCTTCATATTTTTATGATTGCTGAAGCGGCTAAATACATAGGCTAAAATTTTAATTAGTGCTTTTCCTATATATTGCTAGATGACCAAGTTAGGTTAAGTAAAGAATGCCCTGCTGGGTTAGGGTAGGACCTTGGAGGTGTATGTATAGTAGACCTACTCAAAATCCAAAAAAAATTGGCGCACTATTTTAACCCATTTCTTTTATGATATAATGACAATTGACACCAAAACAAGTGTTCTGGTAGCTTTTTTCATCAATATGTCAATTTGATTTTCATAAAAAAAGAATTTTTGTTATGGCATTATACACCTTCCTGAGTTTGCTTTGAGGAGTAGGATCTACTGCAGTTCACGGTAAAATATTGCTGGTAAGCAATATTTCCAAAAATCTATGAATTTTAAAAGCTGCTAGCTGCCAAACGGCTAAATGTTCAGATCATATCCGCACACCATTTTAAGCGGCCTACGAAGGCCTACAATTAATCTGGAATAGCCAAGATCCAATAATGCACAGGGAAAGCTTCACTGAAGAAAAAACGCGTAAAATAGGTCTTTTTCGCGCATTTCTCAGCACTGCGAGATAATTATGCATTATTGATTTATGGCTAATTCCAGAATATTTGTAGGCCTTCTTATGCCGCTTAAAACAGTGTGCGGACATGATCTGTACGTTTATCCGTTTGGCAGCTAGCTATTTATAGATTTTTGGAAATATTGCTTTCCAGCAATATTTTACCATGAACTGCGGTAGATCCGAAGAGTATATTAAAAAATTTAAAAAAAACGATTTTTAAAGATTTGATCATAGAAAGGGCTATCCTCAAAAGACTGACAATTTTGGATTTTGAGTTATTTAAGGATAACTTTTCAAGGGTCAATATTTTTATAAACCATTTTTTGATTCTTAATCTATTCTTCAGGAAGGTAAATAAAGCCATACTTTGAAAGAAGAAAAAATTTTCTCCTCCAGAGGGAACCCTTCCTTTTTTTTATGAAAATCAAAACTGACATATTGCTAAACAAAAGCAACCAGAACACTTTTTTGAGTATCAATAGTCATTATATCATGAAAGGAACTGGTTGGAACAGCACGCCCATTTAATTATAAAAAAAATTGGTAATTCTGAGTCGGTAAAATGTCTAGGTTTAGATCCTCACTGTAAATTTTAATTAATACCTTTATGTGCGACATCTTTAAAGGGAGTGTGGACATAAAAATTTCTCATCTGATTATCAAATCTTAACATTTTCTAAGCACATTTCACTACACTGATCAACCAAAAACGTCCTATTAACACCCACTGTCTACAAAGGGTTGAATCTCAGAGGTTATTTAAAATAATAATATCCTTTTTTATTGTGTTGGACAATAAATAACCCACTTTGGAGAATTAGTTTACACTTTTATCAGACTGTTTATAATTAAATATTGCACCTTTATTATTTACAAATTTTTAATTAAAGGTGGGCCATCTAAAGTTACTTTGATACTAATAAAAAAACCTGTTTCTTGCTTTGTTATTTTATTTGGTATTCAATAAAAGATATTGCTTATTTTATCAATTTCTAAGTAACTATACATTGGTTTAAAGCAAGGATTGTGTTAAAAGTCAGCTTAACTGTTGTGAAAAATAGGGAACTATGTCAAAATTAGTGTTAGCTATAGAAGGAAAAAAAGACAAGTAACCGCACATTTATATAGTCCGGAAATTTTTCCCCAATCTTGGACATAATTTGATAATCTGATGAGAAATTTTCTCGTTCACAGTCCCTTTAATTACGCAATAAATGTCTATTTTTAGGACTTATTTGAAAAAAGTCTTCTAGTGTTCGGTTCTTCCACCAATTAAAAAAATTGTTTAATGCTCCCTCATCATTTCACAAAAACCTTATTATTTCATTTAAAAAAGTCCTCAGTTTTAAGAAAAACTATTTTTGTTTAAAATTACTAGGAATATCCCATTTTTTGGGTGAAATTTCTTTTTTTTTTGGGGGGGGGGGATTGTTAAGGGGGATTTCCTATCCCTTTTATTTGTTTTTTTTCTCTGCGGCTTCGCCCCACACTGTGCTTAAAGCCACCACATGAACAGTACAAATATTCTCTGAAGAGTAGAGCCCAATTGGTTCAGCAATTACTTTTTACTTACAAGAAAAAATTTAGTGGGGGATATCATTTTCTTTTTTTTTGTTGAGGTGGTTAGGATTTACCAACCCCACAAAAATTGCTTAAAACCACTATATGACCAGTATGTATATTCCCTGGTGAGTAGTGCCCATTCAGTTCAGCAGTTACCAAATTCTTAATCTTCAGACGGACAGACATCAAGCTTCTTTGTATTATAGACTAGCAGCTAAGTACCTAGATTCTAGGACATCCCAGGACATAATTCTGAAAATTAAATAGCCCAAAACCTACATACGACCTCAGTGAAGCTTACCTAAAATTGCTAACCCAATTGTTCAGTAGTTAATGAGATCTTAAGCTTCAGACAAAAAACCCTTACTACTTTATTTAATAAGATATATAGGTACTATTTTTTAATATTTGGTACTATATGGTATTACTACATAATTAGTTAAAATTTTGGTACTATATGGTACTATATTAGTTTAAATTTTGTGTACTATATGGTACTATATGAAAATTTTTATGTACTATATATTTGTAAATTTTGAGTGGTCACTCTGTATATACATATATAATACTAGAGCCGAACTTATAGATTATAGAACTTATAGATTAAAGATTAAATTTTCTTTGATTAAAGGCCACTTCTGAACTTAATGACAGACGACTATAGTCAAGTTAGGCAAAAGTTTATTCTGTATGCCCACATTTAGTAGAAATAATAAAATTTAATTTTAGAGCCATTGATGAGAACTTGGAAGAAGTAGCCTGCTTCTTGATAAGATCCGGGTGTGACCTGAACGCCTGCAGACGTCCCGGCCTCAATGGTGAGGGTGGGGAGGAGGCGTATGATGGCCTTGGACCCCTGCATCTAGCTGCTCAGTGGGGACAAGAGAATGTTGTCACATGTCTGATTGAGCACAATGCTGATATAAACAGGTATGAATTGTTAAATTCATACTGGTTAGAACAGTTTACTTTAACTAAGGGGGGGGGGGGGCGAAAGTGACACTTTTTGAAACCAAAACTAAAAGTCAAAGGAACTCAACTAAAAAAAGAGTTACAGGTCTGACATTTTGCATGGCAGTTGCTTTATAGGGGTACAATATGGAACTGTGAAAAAACGGCGGCGCAACCGCCGAAAACCGCATAGAAAAGGCAATAAAAATTTCGGTGGGAAACGGCGGTTTCGGCGGTTGCGCCGCCGTGTTTTCACAGTTCCATATTGTACCCCTATAAAGCAACTGCCATGCAAAATCTCAGACCTGTAACTCTTTTTTTAGTTGAGTTCCTTTGTTGACTTTTAGTTTTGGTTACCAAGAGTGTCACTTTCGCCCCCCGCCCCCCCCTTTGTTTTATAGCAAAGCTACTCTATAATTAACTTTTTTATGTCTCTCCGTAACGATATTGGGCAATTGTGATTTTCTCGGATGTTCTTAAAAACATAAGATACTCTTTACCAAAGAATCTACTTTAGAAAGGTTATAATATTTGATAATGTTTAAAATTTGCATGTTTTTTCTTTCTTTGAATTTTTTATGACCACTGAGCATCAGCTATATATCAATTTATCCGTTTGTCCATTAACTACTTATTGATGATGTCCTTGTTTATGACGATAGCTGTCCATGTTATTGGCCCTTTAAATTTATTTGTTTCATATTTAACTATAATTCATCTAGAATAATTTTACCATTTAGACAAGACTCTGAGAAGAAAACAGTGCTTCACCATGCTATTGAGAATGGACATAATGGAATTATCAACATGCTTCTTGGTTGTCCAGGTAAAATAGATAGATAGTAGGATAGATATCTAGATAGATAGTATTATCATAGTTTGATAGCTTCAATATGCGTTAGAGATTAATGGAAAGTAAACAATTTGTCTCAAAAGTAATTATTTCTGTCAAACGGAAAAGTTGCTTGTGAAAGAGTTTCATTCAAATAATAGATTACCCCTTTTTCCTTGTTTTATATCGTATATCCACTTAAATCACAGGTATAAACCTTGGGCTGCGAGACAAAGCTGGACTGAGTCCGTTTGCATGTGCAATGACCTTCAAGAACAACACAGCCGCCAGAGTCATCCTGGAGCTGGAACCTGGAGCTGCTGAACAGCCCGATGCCAGGTATAAATTATTTCAATAATTGCAGCTGCTATTTTATAAGGATCTGTCCTTTTTTATGTTACATGTATTTACATGATAATAGTTGCTAGACCCTTAGAAGCCTCAAGATGCACTACAGGTTTTTTTTGGTGGGGGAATGGGGTTAAAGTCCATCCACCCTCCCATTTTATTTATATTTTTAAAGAAAAATAATTTTTTTTGGGGGGGAGGGCTTTTTTTAAGGTCGACTTCTCTTAGTAGGTTGGTGGTACTCATCCCCAAATTGTTATAAACCTTCCAATCATCTGTGAAAAGTTAAAATATAAAGAAGAACCTTATCGGTTCAGCGGTTTGCGAGATCCTTCGGTACTTACAGACAATTATTTTGTTACTTTCATATTAGGATATACATAGGTTTTCATCACAATCCAGAACTGGTTTGCATTTTGCTGCATTTTATCTGATAGAACTATAAAATAGAAATCATTGTATTTTGCAGGGGCAAGAATTTCCTGCACACAGCTATACTGAAGGGAGACCTAGAATCCTTACTTTTTCTAATCTCCATCAATGTTAATGTACATTCCAAAACTACAGACGCCAACAAACTTGCTCCGGTGCTGTTAGCAATTCAGGTTAGGGGATATTACCTAATTTTAATAAGATATAAATTATTAACACCTTTAGTATGACGCATTGTTTAGTATGACAACAAAATGAATAGGTATAGTATGCTCTGGTCGAAAATAATATGATTTTCAAGTATTGATTATTAAAAACGAAACAAGAAAATTTTTTTGAAATCATTAATATTTAAATTAAATACCCCACGTGGAACTATCCCTTCAACTTTATATTTTTTCAGGGTGGAAATGAGATGATTGTCCGGAACCTTTTGCTGGCAGGAGCCAGCCTCCAGGAAAGAACCTTGTCAGGTAATGATTCCACTTAAATCAATCTCAAATCTTATCGTAAAAAATATTAAGCATTTTATGTCTAATAAGGATCCAACCTCTGAACCAATTTGGTTCTCTTCTACAGTAAAGCTTCTTATATTTATGTCTAGAGAAACTTTATAAATATTCTGGGAGAGAGTAGCTCTATTTTCTACCCTCTAAAGAGAAATCGCCCCTGGAAAAAAATCCACCCATCTATAAAAAAAATTCTTTTTGAAAAATCCCATCTTCTCCAAGTGCCCTTAGAGTCCCTTGGGTGGAGAGGCCGCTAGTATTAGAAATATTAGTATATCAGGCTTTATACTGACTAGTCTGATTATACTAGTAAACGTGCATCTTTCTATAGCTCCAAGTCAGTTTCGTAAATACTTGGATTTTTTCTGCTATTTTTCTATGAATATTTGTCAGGTCAAACTGGTCTCCATTTGGCGGCTGAACGAGACTTCCCTGAGATAGCCAGTGTTCTAATAAACAATGGAATTGATTTTACCGCAGGTGATAATAGTTTTATCATGGCTCTAAATTCGACTAATTTCCACTAAATACTACCTGGTTCCTTTCCTACCTAAATATGTTCTCATGATTACTAGACAATATGGCACGAATAGAAGAAAATTGTTCTATCAGAACAGAAAAAAATAAAAAGTAGAAATATTTAAGGTCTACTGACAGATAGGCTTACAGATGTACAGATTTACTGAAATTTAAAAAGATTAAAAATAAGATGTGAAATTAGAAATGGAAATTTGATTGCAATTTAATTTTGCATTATAGATCCATAGACAGAAAGATGAATTCATTATATTTAAGTTGATGAGGATGGTAACAATGCCCTTCATGTAGCAGTTAGAAATGGTAATATCAACACAATAAGAGTTCTTCTCTCAGGTCTAATATACAAATCCAGTGAATTATTTAGGTAAATCCTTTCAAATTCAACATTACAATTTTTTGTGTATTTACATATGCACATTTAACATATCAACTATGCGTCTTTTTTTGACGATTTTGGAACACTTTGCTGATGTGGTAACCTAAATTGGTAATGTTCATTGTTTACTAATGTATGTAATCAAACTAATTCATCGAAGCAAAGAAAAAATATCTTCAAAAACTGAAACTTTTTGACTTAAAATAATATGTGTTTAATTATTGTAAATATCGTGGGATTTGTATTCCATAAATCCACCAATCAGAATCAAGAATCGACGCAGAGGCAGCCAATGGCAAGGGCCGCTCACCATTCCACGTGTTGGCCAAATTTACGGACACAAACACGCGGGAAATATTCTCAACTTTCCTGGAGTTTATGCCGGAATACCCACTGGATAAACCGGATACCGAAGGAATAATTAAAATCTTGTCATAATTAAACCTCAAGATTAATTTAATTTGTTTTCTTTTTTAAGTGTGCTTATTTCTTTTATATGTAAGTACATGTCCTGCATTACAATGCTGACTGATCAACGGTCCATAACAGTTATGGAGTAGATGCTTCTTAGTCCTTTAGTAATTTTATCGACAAATACCAGTAAGGTAACGCACTTTTTTTATGATAATAATAAAGACTTACAGACATTATTAGCAGATGCAAAATTATTACACACTAATTGTTATTTATATGTTATAGCAGAGTAAACCAAATTTCTCCCACAGGACAGACGGACAGGTGGAGGCATAGAGTAGCTTCTTTAAAAATGACAAGATTTTGGTTGTAAAGGAAACACTCCACTGCTGTTAGCCTATATCAAGGGAAATGTCGAGCTGTGCGAAGCGCTCGTAAACAATGGAGCTATACTAGGGATGTTCAAACAATTTTATTATTAGAATGTAAATTAAAATTGAGGGGTAATTATTGAAGAGAAATCAAGGTATAAAGTATACTTAAAAACATTCCAGAAAGCCTAAATGGCATATAAATGTTCCTACAAACAGAAAATCACAAAAACAATAATTCATAAATTTAGTTAGTTATATAATCATCTTTAAAATTCTTTCTTTAAATCTGTATATTTGAGGATTTTTAAGTTTCTTTTAGAGAACTTATGAAATGAATTGAACATGATGTTAGGCACTATGAATAAGAATATGGTTAATATCTTTAATCATCCAGTTGCTACAAGACAGCTGCTGTTCAAGTAAGTTTTAAGAAATTTGCTTGATTTTGTCACAATCTAAAATATCACATTAAAATCTTTTACAATTGTATTTGGTAGCGCAGCTATTCTTTAAATGCTCATGTCATATATTGAGCTAAGTGCAATTTCTTTCGCAAAAAAATAGAAAATTATCTTAGCTCAAACTTTTTTGCCAGTTAAAAGATTGTGGAAAGTTTTTTCTATTCTAACACATTAGGCTACTAGTCAATAATGATAAGTTAAGTTTGAAATAATAGGACGATTCTTTCTCTACATTACATGTTTAGGTTACTTGACATGTTATCATCGGAGCCCCGGTGGGGTGAGGGTGATTTCTGTGAAGAATGTCAGGCTAAATTTGGACTCACCACAAGGCAAGGATAATGCGATAAGCAAAAAGGCCAACTGCGGGGATACTCAGTTCAGAATATAACATAACCTTAAAAAAACTACCAACAAGCCAATACTTTAGATTTCTCTCTGGGGTTCTGTGCTCAACTAGACACTTTGAGGGAAACCGCCGTAATAACAAATAATAAAATGTCAAAGGGGTTAAGCAAAAAAGTAGAATTGCAACTGAGTAACAACTTCCTTATATATGTTTCTTATTTTCCTTGTTTTAGGACATAGTCATTTCCTAAAGTTTCATTACATTTAATCGGGGTCTAAATGAATTATGCAGCCTTCCATAGGTAATTTTCTGAGAGATCTTGAGGGATAAGTCAAAGTACGTATTGATTTACAATAGATGATTAACAAAATTACCCCTTCTTTAGATTAAATTTATTTATTAAAAAGCTGGCCACTTCTACTTTGTACCTACCAATCAACCAAGATTTGATTCAGGACCTTAAAGTTTTTTGATCCAGTGAGTTTAATAGCGTGTGCAGTGCACCTGTGTAATTTACAGTTCAATGTTCCCTCTCTTCCTGAATATCTACATCTTTAGTTCATCTATGGATAATTCGCGCAAAAGCTAAACCTAAGTTATAGATTTGAGTATTAAGTTTCTCAATTTACTTATCCATTTATCCCTGTCACTAGAAAACACCATTGTCGGCACTGTGGCCGTCTCTTGTGCGGAAAGTGTAGCGCCAAAGAGATGCCCATTATCAAATATAACCTCAACAAGCAAGTCCGCGTGTGTGAAGCTTGCGCTGATCTCCTCACTCTTGGAGTTGCGGCGGGAATTTAGTTAATTTTTGCGCGGCATTTTAGGCATTTTGCGCATTTCATATTATTTTTTACTTTTTATTTATTCAAGCCAAATGACTGTTTTTTGTACCTTTAATTAAATAACAAATATGTATTAAAATTTTATTCCAAATATTTTTTGATCTGATTTCAAAAGAAAAAATCATGAATCATTTTAATTAGAATATTCTATTCATGTTCATTTATCTTCTCGTATTCATTTGAATCCGGTGGATAGGAACCGGTTCTCATGAATACGAAAAAACTATGTCTAGCATCGTATTATATCCAGTTTTCTACAAATATAGAAATGTACAATCATAAGATTAAAACTAGTTTTTTTAGCCGGCACCACGGGGCTAAAAAAACTAAAAAAATCTTATAATTGTACATTCTATATCCGCGGAAAGCCGTTTATAATACGATACGAGAAATAACTATTATAAAACCAGTGATTTATACAGAAAGTTATGTGATTTTTACACAATACATAAGAACTTTTTATTTATTGAATAGTTAATATTCAAATGAATAGCTATTATAGTAGGCAATCCGTCCCTAGGATAAAAACATTACGGTATAGTCCCTTTCGTGACAACGCCTCTTATGGGGAGTTTCGTCGTATATTAACTATGGTTTTTGATAGTTTATCTTAGGTTAGGTGATTGTCCCGCAGGGTTATGCAATTGTCCTCGCAAGGTTAGAGCCCCCGCAGAAAAGCTACTGTGAAAGTACGAAGAAACTACCATTAAGACGCGTTGTGACGAAAGAGACTATTTCCAAACATATAAATGAAACGTTGAACGTCTTTTCTAGATAGCATGGTACTCTATTGTCTACTCTACTAATTAAATAGGTACTGTTTTTAAATAATAAACAAGCTAGAAAAATTATTATTGTATTAAAGAATCTAAAAATGTATTTATATTGACCAATTGTGATTGAAATTATAATTATGTATTATTTTTATATTTATTAATAGATGAAATTGTGATTTTAGAAAAAAAGAAGATAGGTATATTAAATAAAAGTATGAATATGATATATATTTGAATCTTAGTGTATAAAAATCCAAACTTTTATCTGTTATTTTTCAAATTGTTTTCCCCTGATTATCTTCTAAACATACTCATTATTCATCCTCTTACTGTTGTGTTTGTATTTACATTTTGTGGTGTGCACACATTTCCGTGGTTGATAGTGTTCCAAAAATAATGGTATACGGGTTACAACCACCTAGATGGCCACCCCCTAAAGCATCAAATATATGTGTTAAAAGTAAAAAAAGTGATACACCAATTAGATTTAAGAGGCAGTTTAAAAAATGGCGCGCTTTGGGCGTAAACCTAATGATTCAGGGACTCCGGACACAAAAAATACACCCCCCGATTTGGATTTAACGGGGGGGGGGGGGTGTTAAAACATTGTGGCTGCCACTGTCCAAATCTGCCAATAAAAAATACACAGCAAAATTGGAAGACAAGAGGTCTACTATGGCAAGAATGAAAATTTTGCTAAAACATTCATTCGCAATGCTGATTGCCATTGCTGATGTGAAATATTTTGTTGCGGAGATGAAACACCCCATTTTTGGTAGCTCTGTATTATAATGACTTTGATGACAATACAGTTTCCGCAACTCAAACGCTAACAAATCGCCATGGGTTGTTATTCAATACAGCAAAAATATAAACGTAGCAGGGTTATTTTGACGTCCCATATATGATATTTCAACATAAAAAAAAATTTTAAATTTCTCCTTATTATCATCAAATCTTAACATTTATACCTAATTGAAATTGTGTAAAATTGTCTATTTACTAAGTATAAAAGATATTATTTACTTGTTACTGTACTACATTTGTACAAAATTATTTTAATGGGTATATGTTGAAAGAAAGTAATAAAAATTAATTTATTATTCATTTTTTCGTTGTTGAGTATGAGATATCTTAAAGAGTAGCAAATCACTTCTGAATTTTGCCCATTTAAAAATAGAGGGGGGGAGGGGAGGTTCTCTAAAGAGCTGCTGTAATAAGCGTGCAGAGGGGTGACACAAATATTTATAAGGGGTGACCAAAGGACGAAACATGGGGGGGGGGGGGGGAGGGAGCTTATTCATTGTTAAAAATGAGGATGGGGGAAAAGGGTAATGGTGGAGAAATAATTTGGTTTTGTGTACGCTTCAAGGGGGAATTATTAAGTTGATGCTAAAGTTTCTCCCACCCACAAAAATGTTAGGTAATTCATAATTTTTTTAGGTTGATCTTTTTATGGAGAAAAATTGCAATGAGTTTTTGCTTAAAAAAATAATTTTTTTTTAAAGTTAGGGATCTGCTACCGCATATCTTATTGTTGACAAATCGCATCTCAACCATCCTATTTTTAACAGTCCGCGGTCTATATTGGTAAGTAAGTCATTTCTTAGTAGCACAGAACTTGAATTTTAGCAACATACTAATGCAAAAAATTGATACTCTAATGTTGCAAAAATTATGTTTAAAATTCATTTGTCTAATAGTTGAAGTGGTTATGGGGGGAGAATGGGTGACACATTAAAGTGACTTCTACTCACGAATAAAGGGACAGGGGTATGCAAGATTTATAATCTTCCCTTCAATTTAAACCTAAAAAAAAATTAATAATAACCTTAAAACCTAAAAAAAAACATTTATAAAGCTTCCCTGTAAAGTACAATCTATTCGGACCAGCATTTTCACATATGATCAGCTTCCAACAAAAAAAAGCTTAATGTTTTACATTATAGAATATGTGACAGTTTTACCTATCTCTTTCTTCCTGTGTCAAGGGGAACAAAACCAAAAAAATGGGGGGGGGGGGTTGAAAAGGCAGCGGTTAGGTTGCACAAAGGACACCTGCGGGGATATTTACACTTGAATAAACTATTATGTGGATATATTACCAGGAGCGCAGCTACTCTCCATTTATCATCGAATTTCTCACGAATATTATAATAAAATTAATAAAATCTTATAATTTTTCATTTTTATATTTGTGGAAAGTAGTCTATAATACGATGCGATAAATAACTATTATAAACATAGGATTTATATAAATGAGAAAACGACGTATCAAACATATATCAGCCATGCCATATAGACGACATTAACTTTTAAAATTACATATTGACAAAATGCTACTAGTTTCGATAGGGACTAATTGTATTAAAACAGTGAGCTTGCTAAGATATGCTGCCCTGCTAATCAACATATTTGTTCTAGTTTTTTTGTTGAAAATATTAAAATAACTTTTGTAATCCTAATATTACATTCCTTCAATTAGGGATAGACATAGGACGATAAAAATATCTCCTTATTTATTCATATACTAGCGGCTTCTCCCCTAGCCTCTAGGGGCTTTGCCCCAAGAGGTTTGATCAAACCAATTATTCGTATTTTAGATTTATAAGAAAAAAATTTAGAAAATTTTCTTTCGGGGGGGGGGGGTAGTCGACCCCACAATTTTAGTTTTAAAAAAAATTGGGGTGGGGGAAGGGGATTTTTCATTTTTTTTTTTTTGGGGGGGGGGGTTTGGGGTGTCCCACCGCTTAAGAAAATAGTTATGAACCTTCCCGTGACCTATGAGAAGCTACCCTGTAAAGGAGAACCCGATCGGTTCAGCCGTTAGCGAGATCCTTCGCTACAAACAAACAGACAGACAAACAAACATCGTTCTACTTTGTATTATAGATGTGTAACATGGATGACACAAATGTTTTAAATGAATGTACGGACTGTCTGGTAACGATTTTAGAGTTGCTACGCTTCCTAAATCGCACCTAACTGTTAAAGGAATAGTCTTGTAAAGTTTGATTTTTAAAGGACAATTCTAACATGCCTAACTAAACGAAAAGAGATAATCGTTACGGACGGTTGGACCGACCCTAATTATAGAAAAGCTTCGTTTAAAAGTAAAGCTGCTCTGCAAATCAGTCAGAAAAAGAACATTGCTAAAAATATTGTGACAATGCATTTGATATTCAACTATATCTTTAGGTAAAAGAATAGTTGGGGCATGAGCAGGGCGGGGACTCGATTTTGTATTGGGTCTTTGAAATCAGCTAAAAGCGTCGGAATTATAAACACAGCCGAGTCACTTTAAGAGAACAGAAAGCAATATGGTAGCAAACCACTTGGACCAGGTGGTTGTCTAAATTATTCATCTATATTCATTTCTAGAAGTCTAAAACGGACGGACCAATCATATTTATAGAAAAGCTTTTTTCAAAACTTTGGCTAGTATAATCCCTATATAAAAGTAACAGGATGTCTATGTGTCTTTCTGTGTGTGTGTAGCACAGGATCTTGCTAACCGCTGGACTGATAAATTGATTCTCCTTTACAGAAAAGGTTTATAACTTAAGATAAAAGTGGCCATTGCTAACATAATATTGAAAAAAATTGAATTTTAAAGGACAGCCTTATCTTATTTTGTCCTTTTATGAGCAAACCTTCCTCTCAAAGATAATATTAATATTGATGATCTAATAAAAAGACTGTCCACTTAATTTTTTAAAGCAAACTTTCAACATTTTTCAATTTAATGAAAATACATCTAAAAATGAAGTTAAATTCAATTTTGAAAGGACTACAAAACAAAGGACATAGAAAACTTTATAAACGAATTGTTTTTGGTACTTAGCTAACAAAACTGCCATTAATATTATTTATCTTTACTGAAGATTGTGTATAACACGGTACGATACATAATTTTTCAAAATTGCTTAGAATATAGAACCGATTATAATCCAACGAATATTAATTGGGTTTGAAACCAAAATGGTAAAACTTATATATTACACCATAGCTTTTACGGTATATTGTATTTGATTGAGTAATAAAAAAAAGTCATCTGACATTAAAATGTTTAAAACTACAGCCCTTTCATAAATGACGACGGGATATTTGTTAAGAATAAATTTCAAGTGCTAGATGGGGGGGGGGGGGGGCAGCTCTTTGGGTTTGTGGGGAAATAGCATCAATCATCACAAGAAAAAAAAGATGAGGGGAGGGAATAATAGAGAAAGGGGGGTGTTGAAGAATAATATGGTTTGCTACTCAGGAAGGAAGGAGACATTAGTCTGCATTTTATACTGGTATCCGAAGTTTCATAATTTACGTTTTTTTATACGCTATTTTTTTTATAAAATTTTTATTTATTGGGCTAAACTAACAGTATCTAAACTTTTCAACAAATAATTGAAATGAACTGTTTATCATCATTGGGGATGTACATAAAATTATTGTCCATTGTCTTATTCTTATCCCTTAATATCCCTGATTGGGGCTGCTACTGGAATATAATACATTTTAAGGGATAAATTACTAAACGCCATTAAATTATAAATCGCGACATAAATGATTCATTGTGTATGTAACTAAAGCAAATACCGATATACAAACAATCAATTCTTTTTTTATTTAATTGCAGTAATGTATTTTGGGATGAGGATATTTTTTCTTAATCTTTTGATGGGATGTACCTGACATAGCAGCAGAAGGAACTATTTTTAACTTGGAAAATAGATAAAAATTTATAAGGTGTTCATTCATTTCCACATTCTAAGAAATCCACATACTGAATTGGATTCTTAAAAAAATTAGGGTCACTTAGTGAGGCAAAATTATTTTTGTGAAAAATCCTCCAAAATTGCATAAAAAATCTTCGAAATTTAAATAAAATCATAAAAGGGTTATTAACATAAGATTTTATTTAATTTTTGTAGATTTTTATGTGATTTTAGAGGATTTTTCACAAAAAAAAATAATTTTGACTCACTAAGTGACCCTAATGTTTTTTAAAGAATCCACCTCTGTTTCGCAAATAAATATGCATTGCATACCTTGCCAAATACCACGCACGGACAAGGATGCTGTTCATGAAACTTTAACTGTAGCAAACAAAGATAACTGAAAGAAGCCAATCTCTCCTTTTCTGGAGTATCAGGATAAGTAACAGACAACCAACTCTTAGATTGCACCACCCGAGTCTGGAAACTCCTTACTGTTCATGATGTTGAGTTGCACCTGTTTTATCTCAAGGCATCCCCCCTACTATAACTATTAATGTCGCGCATCGAACATAGCAGAAGTACGAACAATTATTAACGTCCCTTTTTATGACGTGTTATTGAGCCGATTAGTGTGTAAGTTGGGGTGTTGGATGAGAAATGAAGCGGAAGTACAGTTTGTGCTGTTGTAATAATATGCTAAAAAAAGAAAGTTGATTTTGTAGCCCAAACTATTTCTATCATAACCCTCTGAAAGTCACTTGAAAAGAAAAATTGGTATGTTGTTTGCCATACAATGTAGGGAAAAGATGTATACATATAATTTTAGCAATTGATTTATAAAAAAAATTTAAGGGGGGGGCATTTTTTCTACGGGCGATTTCTTCTGGGAAGGTGGTGATAACCTCCCTCAAAAATGTTAAAAATCTTCCCAGGTCCTATGAGAAGCTACCCTGTCAAGGAGAACCCGATCGGTGGTTAGCGAGATCCTTTGGTACAGACAGACAAACACGCAGACATAGTCCCTTTTCCTTTATTATTATAAGGATGACTAAATGCAGTTTCAAAAAAACACCTTTTGTGTTGGTTTATATTCATTGTTACCATTATTATTTGTATGACCCTGTAATCAATTCAGATCATTGCTACGCGGTTTTGAGTCCCTGCATTGAGTAATAACAAGAATGATGATGTCCACAAGAGCTGCACCCAATCATCCAGGGGCTCTATATTCAAAAGAGTAAGAACGAGCAGAAAATATCTTAAAACCAATCCAAGGGTCAAATATAAAAATGAAACGGCCTAAAATCATTATGCGAAGTTTCCCTGAAAAGAAGAACCTACTCAGTTCAATAGTTATTGAAATCTTAATCTACAGACAAAAAAATAATACTTTATATAATAGGATAGCTAAGTGAAATTTTACATAGAAAATAAAAAGGGGGTTTAAAGAACAAACGAGATTTTATTTAAATATGACCTGCGCTTTACGGATACAGATGAATTATAGAGTAGGCATGTTACTAATAATTCCACAGGGATAACAACAATGACAAAAGTAGATAATGGATTATGTAACAATAGGGAGAGAAAGTATTATTGGTAAGATTTATGAAGAAGGTATGATTCCATTATATTCATTTTCTATTATAATCGTAGTAGGATAACCTTTTCTATTTTAAAGGTTTGGTTAAGTTTTTTTTTTTATACGGAAGCCAATATATTACTATCTAACTAACACAATTTTTGATTGATTAAATGAATAGCGATAGAACAATCAGAATTGCTTATATTTGAAACACGGACAGACAGATTGAGTTATAGAGTAGATATTTATTAATCAGGCGAATCTTTAGGAAGTCTTCCAGGCATTTTAGTGGCTTCGCCCGAAGATGGACCATTCGTCTTTAAAGTTTGACTATAGTACTTTTAAAATAGATAAAATCCTGCTGGGCCTACATTGAGATTCTCCGCATAGGAAACCAAATATAACCGATATTTTAGGTAAAAATAGACATACAGACATTCTAACTCTTTTTCATATAAAAACTAGCGACTGCATCTAGAGGAGAGAGGGCAGTAAACTAGTTTAAAAGTCCTTCCAAATTTTTAGATTTAGATATAAATTGGCCTAAAACCATCTTGAATATCCCTAAAATATAAAACTAAAACGGTTTAGTGGTTAGCGATATCTGAACGAACAAACGATTAAAACTACTTTATATAACCGGATAATAACAAACTTGACTATTATCTATTTGTTTATAAACATCAATAGTTGAATAACATTATTCCTTCCTATTTCCCCTACCCCTTTTAACAACACCCCCCCCCCCTCCCCTCCAAAACTACAATAGGCAACAGTAGCCATAAAGTAGCGGAACTAATAACAAAGTAAAACAAATTTCAGACAAGGACAACACATAACTCAAAGTCGGCAAGGCTCAAAACGCTTCCTCACAACAAAATGGTGTTTCTACAAGTATACAAATTTTACGCGGATCCAGATAAATACCTGGATTCAATGTTGGGGACCTTTTTCGTAGGAAATTGCTTTCTACTTTTTTGTAGCGACTTGGCTGTGTTAATAATTCTGACACTATTGGCTGATATTTAAATATCCAACTGAAAGTCGGCACAAGGGTCCATGGTTATTTAAACCCTTTACTTTTCCTGTTTTACTTTATTGATCAGTCACATCAAATGAAACATGTAAGCAATGTAAACTTTTATTCTTGCATTATAACAACAGTCAACACGAGATTAGAGTAATGAAATGTTGATGATATGTCAGTGATGAACACTTTTATACAATAGAATATAGTCATAATAATGTTATTTACACAATTTTTAATGATCTAGAGTCGACAAGTTAAATTGAAACAAGGAGATAGATTTTTTGCTGTTTTAAAGGAACCTCTTCAAAAAGGGGTTGGAAATAAAATATAAGGCCTTTGTATGGTTTTACCTTTATGTGCAAGTTTAATTTTGCCTTTGTACTGTTTGTTTAATATTCATAGCGAAGCTACTTTAAAAGTGTTTATGAGTTGCAGCGAAGCTACTTTAATTTTCCATCTGCCTGTCTGTCCTTGGACGACCCCAAAAGCAAGCAATTTCGTCCTTTCCTCCATCTCATTCTCTTATACTTCTTTTTTTTCTTTTGCTTTCTCCTTATCTGTTCAATCTTCATGTAGGCCTTCATCAAACAGCTTTGCTACTATTAGACGTGATCGTTCTTAATAAGAACATTCGGATCTACTGCAGTTCACGGTAAAATATTGCTGGGAACGAATATTACCAAAAATCTGTGAATTTTAAAGGCTGCTAGCTGCCAAACGGCTGAACGTACAGATCATACCCACACCATTTTAAGCGGTATAATAAGGCCTATAAATAATCTGGAATAGCTAAGATCCAATGATCCACAGGGAAAGCTTCACTGAAGAAAAACGCGTAAAATAGGCCCTTTTCGCGCATTTCTCTGCACTGCGAGATAATTATGCATTATTGATTTATTGCTATTCCAGATTATTTGTAGGCCTTTATATGCCGCTTAAAACAGTGTGCGGGCATGATCTGTACGTTCAGCCGTTTGGCAGCTAGCAGCCTTTAAAATTCATATATTTTTGGCAATATTCGTTACCAGCAATATTTTACCGTAAACTGCAGTAGATCCGAACATTTTATAATTTGTAGCTAAATACTTTATACGATTGAAGTCAAGGAGTTGTGTGAATAAACTTTAATTGCAAATGCCGATCTGTCTCTCGTTGTCTTGGATTTTGGCGAAGCATTATTTTCTCGACTGATATTTAACATATTTATCTTTAATGTTTGCTCTGATATAAATGTCCATTGATCATCTAGATTTTTGTCTGTCTGTATAATTATATGTCAATTTTGCGTTGCTAGAGCGAGAAATTCCAGGAAATAAAGTGATTTTCTCGGATGCTATTGCAGATAAAATGTGAAAGGTCCATAAATATTTTATTGACCAGTATCTTTAACTCACTTGTCCGTCCAAGTGCTTTATAATAATTTAAAAAATTATATTCATGAGCTTCACTACTTATGTATGTGGTCATCCTTGTTTACATTTATTATCCCATTGATGTAAGTAACTGTAAACAGGGAAATAAAAAAGAATGAGATTATTTTACTGACTCCCAGACACTTGGAAAACTTTTGAACAGGATGCTCTGATTGTTTAGTCCTTTATTCAATAATCCTTTGATGTTTCCTTGAGAGCAAAACTTCTCAAAATTCGAGTAATATCCGCTCTCCTGCCTAGTTTGAAATTATCCTTTCAGTAAGCCTTTGAACGCGATTAATATCCGTTGGAATTATAACCGGTTCCGAGACATAATGAAAAGTCATGTATCTTATCTTATAATAGACAATTTTCTACAAATAATAAAATGAATATGATTATATTATTACAAGTAAAATTATTTTCATATTTAATTTTTTTGTCCGCGGAAAGGTGAAAATAATACGCTACGATAAATAAATAATCTAGGATTATTATACGTCTTTTGAAATCAAAGGTTTTCTATATTTTCGTTACGTGCATAAAAATGTAGTTTCAGGTATGAAAAAACTGTCGGGTCTCAATATATAAAAGTTATGCCGTTTTTGAAGTTATCATTCTTGTATAAAAGCAAAATGGCTATTCTCTTATTTGATTTTTAGCAGATTTTTTCTTTGTCCAATAAATTAACAATGAAAACACCTGTTGATTGAAATTTATATAACAGATAATCTGAAGGAAATTATTGGTTCTTTTATGAAATATTTTTAATTCTGTTTAGGTACTTAATATTATTTCATATCACCCCATAAATAGCTTAAAACCAGGCTAGGGTTATTAGCTATATCTTATAAAATAAAATAGTTAAGTTTTATTTAAGCTAATGATCTCGAAAAATGCTGGTCCAACTTTGTTGTTCTTTCCAGGGAATACTTTTATATGCCTTTGGGTGGTTTCAGGCTATGTTTCTTATCCTTCCTCCGACCTTTCCTTGTGGCGTTGTTCAGCTTTGAACAGACGGAGGAACGTACATTGTTCTACTTTATAAAATACGAGATTAAAACATTTTTGGGACCAGAAGGCATATTCTTTAAAAAGCATTATCCAGCGATTATCGAAACAAAACAGACATTACTTCTCCATGTGTTTTTAAAAGCAAAGCTTTTCTATAATTAGGGTCGGTCCGTACGTCCGTCCGTCCGTCACAAACGGATAGCTTTTTTAGTTGATTTAGGCATGTTAGAATTGTCCTATCGATTTCAAACTTTGCATGGTCATTCCTTTAGTAGTTAGGTACGATTGAGAAATCGTAGCAACTCTATAATCATTACAAGAATTTCCGTATGTCCATTTTAAACATGTTGATTTTTTTACTTGTTTAACAAAAATTTTTTTTGTGATCTAATCATCCGATTGATCTGATTTGTGGTATGTTTATTCCTGGGACAACAAAGTATAATGTTTCAAGCAAAGCAACTCTATAATCAAGTTCTAAAAATGTAAGTATGTCCATAAACATTATCCTGTATCAAGCAGTTTTTCAACAAATTTACACTTACAATTTTGCTTCAACTCTTATACATTTATATTCTGATTATTCAGTTCTGACACTATATAAGTGTTAATGTCCGTTTGTCCTACAGTTTCAGTGCTTTGCTTTTATGGATGTTATCATCCTTGTTATATAATATGTTATAGATAAGAATTAAAATTTATAACATACTGTTTAAATCCATCAAGTAACATAAATAAGGAAAATATAAGAAAAATAAAGCAAGAATAATTTTATGTAAAAATAAGGTAAAAGTTTGAAGAAAAATATAAAACGAAAAGAAGTTGGGTGTTTGTGTGGATGTCTGTATTTTTACCTTACCGAAGACTTTTATGAAATTACCGGACAGTTTCAAGATTATTCCTGATTTTTGGAATATTAAATCTTAGGCAACTATAGGTGAAGTATTATAAGCGAGGCAACACTATAATTAAATCCTAAAATTGAAAGTATGTCCTTTTACTGTATCCCATATTTGCGATTTGTGATTTGTGTACATTCTTGAGCTACTGGATCACCGAAAGTAATTGTACATATTTAAAAACACATTTTATAACAGACAGACATAAATGATTACTTGTAGAGAAGTTTTGCGGCACTACAAAAAATTAAGGATTTTCTACATATAACTATAAGATTAAATTTCAAGTTTGATAGAGCATTGCTTCTCAACAATTTATTTTGTGTATTTGTCATATTGGGAATTAGAAGAACACAGTAAAAGTGTCTGAGTGATTATGACGTAACAAAAAAAATTAGCCAATGAGAGGCCACTATAAATTTTACCATTGGTCAATAATGGCCTCTCATTGGCTAATCTTTTTTGTTACGTCATAATCATTCAGACACTTTTACTGTGTTCGAATTATAAAAATAGCCTAAATCCCAAACTATTGACTGTTTTTGAGAACTATATTACTATCTACTTTACTTTGTATGGATGCTTATTCCTTCTTTTGATTTATTTAATCAAGATTTAGACAAAAAAATTGACAATATTTTTGTGGTCTTATGACCTTACACAAAAAATTGGAGTATGTGTGTTTGTATGTGTGAGCCAAAGGATCTCGCTAACTGCTAGTCCATTATGATTTAATTAACATTACTGTAAACATGAAGCTTAATACAGTTACCAAAAAAAAAATCATTGGAAAAATATAATCATCCCTCCTCTGTCCATCTAAGTCCATCTATAATGCTAGTTATTACGCTTCACTTATTTTAGATGTTATCTTTCTTGTCAATTTCTTGTTTGATTTCTTAAAGGGAAAATTGATGTTTTATTTGTATGTAATAAGAAATTAGGATATATAAAATAAAGATTATAATAAACGTTTTTCTTTAAGAGCCTAGTCGATCACCACCCCCCATAAATAGAAAGGTTAGGTACAGTGTATCCTGGCAAGGTTATTGCCAGCCGTAGATGTTTTTGCGTCAGCCCCCTTCCCCCTTATTTTCATTGCTAGAGAAAGTTAGAGTCTGAGCTCGAAAGACACTTTGAGGTAAGGCACAAGTTAATTATAAGATAAGATTTCTTTAGTAAATTGTATTGCAAAATCCTTATCATATAAAAAAAAACGTTGTTGTCTGGCAACGAGTCACGTTGCTGGTTGCATGCAGACAAAAGTTTTTAAAAAATATATTTATGCAAATATGTAAGTAGCCTTGGGTTGAGATTTAAAATAGCTTTAAAACTTGATATACTTACACATATATCAATAGATACATGCAATATATATAAACACACGATGAAATATATTCGCATATATTGTCTAACAATTTGTTATTCAAACATGTCATTTTTATTTTGACTGTTTTACAGTCAATTACCTAAATTATATTCACTTGCAGCTGTGCTATTTTTTTGCTTTTGCTGCTTAGTTGCAAATCAAAATTTTTTACAATCAGACATAACATTTTGTTGTTGTTGAAAGAACGGTGGCTCCTCCAATATAAGCCAGTAATATGTAGATTAGAAAATTGGTATTATTAGTTGACAAGATTTTCATTTTACTTGGTAAGCCATACAAAGTTTAAAATCGATTTGACGGTTCTATCTTACCTAATAGAAGGATAGGAACTAACTATCCATTACAGATTGACGGATAACCCTAAAGATTGAAAAGCTTCGCTTTGTAAACATGACATCTTTTCTAAAGGGGGGAAGGGGGATTGAGCTAGCAATAGCTATAACAATTTGCATTGCCTTATGAATATGATGGGGCCCAACCCAATTTAAGTGAAGCTATGTTGTCTAAATTTTAAAGACAAATGGATATGTAAAGTGATATATAAATCTATTATAACGGATTTTTATTTTAGTGAATGATTGCTGTGTAGAAAAGAAATGTCTTAGACCAAGGATTTTAATCTTTAACTCTTTTCCTCTAACATTTGATATTATTCACTAGCTTTTACACTTTTGTGGATAATTTTGAATCATAATTGGTTTGTTCAAATCAACAGTGTCAAAATTTTACTCTTCTTGAATTGATAATTTTGTCATAACAATGTTCAAATTAATTTATAGTCCATTGCTCTATCCCTTTATCTATGCTAACCCCATAAAAAAGTGGTGATTTACAGATGAATGAACTTTACCTGGTGTGCTATCATAGACGTCCAAGGGGGGGGGGTAATGGGGCGATTACCCCTCCATTTAAAATTTACTCCTACCCTGGGGATGCCGTAGGCACCCTCAACCATTTAGGAGGGGGTATTTACCCTCCCCAAACAATTTTGGGGGGGTAAATACCCCCCTTAAAATAAAAATCTCTAATAAAAAAAATTGTGCGCGCTTCGCGCGCATTTTTAATACAATATATTTAATAAAATTTAAATTACCCCCCCCAAAAAATTTTACCTTCAGGGTAAATTTAGGGGGGGGTAAACTAAATTTACCCCTGCCAACAGATTTCAGAGGGGGTAATTACCCCCCCCCCCCAAGCAAATTTTACCCCCGGGGTAAAAATTTTGGGGGGGTAAAAAAATTTGCGGCGAGCTTCGCGCGCCATTTTACCCCCCCAAAAAACGAATTACCCCCCCCTTCAAAAATTTTTACCCCCCCCCAAAAATAAAAAGCTTGGACGCCCCTGTGTGCTATAGTTTCCTCCATGGTGTATAGTAATTGCAATTCTCATATCATAACCAAAAAATTAAATAAAAGCATCACAATACAAAGGATTAAAGGGGAAGTTTTTGCTTTGATAATAATTTCGGAACATATAATAATAATTGTATAAATAATAACAGGATGTCTATCTATCCGTGTGTGTAAAGTCAATGATCTAGCTATCCAAATGTTTGGGTATATTCCCTTTTGTAACATCGCACCTTATGGAGCGATTCTTCGTATTTTTCACAGTAGCTTTTCTCCTATTTCTAGCCCCTGCGGGGGGCTCTAACCCTGCCTAACCAATTACCTAGCCCTGTGGGGCAATCACCTAACCCAATATAAAAAAAACCTAACCTAAAATAACCTATACAAAGCCATTTTAAAAATACGACAAATCGCCCCTTACAGTAAATTTTTTTACTAGTTTAGGGGAGAATAAATCCTCCCAATTATCACCACTATAAAAATTAACAGCCTCCTCCCCCCCCCACAAAAAAAAATTATTTTACATTTTCTTTTAAAAGAAAATTGAAGTAGGGTATCGACTTCTCCCTTATCCCCCAAAGATCACTTACAGGGTTTTAGGTGCGTAGTCGAAAGTACAAAAATGCAAAATGCAAAAACATATGCGGAAATAATAGTAGATACTTAGTTAAAATATGTAAAACTTGTTAAGATAGTACCCTGCTGTTTTTCAGGCATTTAAGTATTTGTAAAAAAATAATTTAAAAAAAGGTATGGCTAAGAGTATTGAAAAGAAAACAAAAATAATCCTTATACCCTTTATTAAAGAGAATATTGTCAGCCCAAGGGCATTTTTTAGAAATGGCACTATAAAGCTTTTTAAATATTGCATCACAAATTTTTTTTTCAAAAATCCAAACCAACTTTTCGATTAGATTTTAATCTTTTTTGAAAAAATAGCGCCTTTTTGTTAGTATTTAAACAGGGCACAAAAATAGCCTAAAACCATCCCAACGCTTAAATCTAAAAATAAGAATGCGGCCTAAAACTATCCAAGAACCTAACTAAGAACTCTATGAGATCTTAAGCTTCAGGCATAAAAAATTACTTATTTCTAGAATAGGATAATCCTTATTATAAAGTAACAGGATGTCTATCTGTTTGTGTATATGTTTGTACCGAAGGATCTCGCTAACCGCTGAACCGATATGATCCTCCTTTACAGGGTAGCTTCTCATATATCCAAAGAAGGATTATAACTATTTTAGGGGAGGGTACCATAACCCTCCCAAGAGAAATCGCCTGAAGAAAAAAAATCAACCCCCTCAAAATCTTTTTTTTTTAATTTTTCTTTTCAAAACTAAAATTAAAAATGGATAGTCGAAACCCCGTTCCCCTCATGTGCCCCTAGAGGCCTCTAGGGGGCATAGCCACTAGTTATAATATAACTTAACTTATGATTTAAAGGGACTTTGAACCTTGAAAGATGATCTTAAAGGGTTAGAAAATACAAGTAATATATATACTGTTTCTTTATCTATTGCGTTGTTTCTGGCGGTAAAAATGCAAAATTAGAAAGCGCATAGATGAACATAGACCCTGGTACAGGTACTTTCATATGCACTGGGTAGTCAAGCCATACTCCATTTCTTTTTAATTTGACTGCTAATCTAAAAAATATATATCAAATATAATTTTCTAAATGATTTATTTGGAAAAAGTTATGGGAGGGAGGGGGGGGGGGAGGGGTAAATGGTAAAGAGGAAAATATCCTAAATATTTCCTTTATTTTAAGAAAAAACAAGGATGACAACATCCATAAAAGCGAAGCTCTGAAACGATATGACAGACGAACATTAACTTTTGTTGAGTGTCAGAACTGAATATACAAAATATGAAAATATAAGGTTTGATCGACAAAATTATACGTAAATTTGTTGCAAAACTTCTTAAATACATAATTCTGTTTAAGGACATACTGACATTTTAATACTTGATTATAGAGATGCTTTCCTCATAATATTGTATCTTATTGTAATAAGAATCAGTAATAAAAAAATCAGACCAATCGGATGATTTTATCACATAAAAAATTGTTATTAAAAAAGTAAAAAAATCAACATGTTTAAAATGGACGTACGGACATTCTGGTAACGATTATAGAGTTGCTACGCTTTCTAAATCGTACCTTACTACTACAGGAATCATCATGCAAAGTTTGATATCGATAGGACAATTCTAACATGACTAAATTAACGAATAAAAGCTAACTATCTCAGACGGACGGACGGACGGACGGACCGACCCTAATTATAGAAAAGCTTCGCTTTTAAAAATGCTTTAAAGTTTACTATTATTTGCGACCTATTGATATTAAATTTTTGCTTTAGAAGAGCCAGGGGAATGTAAAAGAAAAGGCAATTTTGGATACTTTTTTATTACACCCCCCTACCCCTCCTACACACCAATGCTTTGTGGGGTTAGTAATCTAATATTTAAAAAAAGATTAAATTAGTTTTATCAGCCCTCTAAGGGAAGCTGTCTATAATAAGATGCGATGAATAACTATTCTAGTGTTTCATAATTTTCTATGGAAAATTACTTGGAATGAGTGAGCTCATGTAGAAGTTTTAGGCAACAGTTTTCTTCAAATTTACATTGTGTTAACATTTCAAAATTTTAGCCATGCTCAAGGAAAACTCTAAAATAATAATAGATTGTGAGTAGTAACTCTATAACTGTCTTCATCCCTCACTTACTGATTTTTTTTTAGATTTTCTATTTTGATTTACAAATAAATTGAGCGAATCAAGAGTGACAATCATTAAATTAAAGTAACAGGATGTTTGTGTGTCTGTGTGTTTGTTTGTACCGAAGGATCTCGCAAACCGCTGAACCGATCCGGTTCTCCTTAACGGGGTAGCTTCTCATAGGTTAAGGGAAGGTTTATAACTATTTTCTTGAGGGATGGGACAGCCCCAACCCCCCCCCAAAAAAAAAAATGAAAAATCCCCTCCCAGATAAAATAAATTTAAATTTTTAAAACTAAAATTAAAAATGAGGGGGGCACTTTTTTAAAATCTAAAATAAGAAATTGGGTTATCAAATTTGACTCCCCCCTCCTCAAGTACCCCTAGAGTCCTCTAGGGTCGTAGCCGCTAGTCATTGAAATAAAGTAACAGGATGTTTGATTGTCTGTCTGTCTGTTTGTACCGTAGGATCTCTGTCACCGCTGAACCAATCGGGTTCTCCTTTACGGGGTAAATTCTCCTGGATCCCGAGAAAGTTTATAACTATTTTGGGGGAGGGTACAATCACCCTCCCAAGAGAAATCGCCCATAGAAAAAAAACTCCAACCCCCCCCTCCAAAAAAAAATTAAGATTTTTTAAAACTAAAATTAAAGATGCTTTGTGGGGAGGATAGTCGAACCACTCCCCCCCCCCCCAAAAAAAAATAATACTAAAATATGAAATAAAAAAATTGGATCATGGAATTCAAGTCCCCCCTCCTAAAGGCCTCTAGGGGCGTAGCAGCCAGTGATAATATAAAGCATAGAAAATAAAATATTATTTCCATCTTTTCACAGAAAATTTCCCCCCCCCCAAAAAAAAAATCCTATCTTGATGGTAATATTTAAAATGTCTATTAGCGAAGCTACTTTATAATTTACTTTGCCTGTCCGTCCGTCAATCAGTCAGTACGTAACGCTATAGGGCAAATGTGATTTCTCACTTGCTATTCATGTAGACGGCTGATTTTTTTTTGCGAAGATTCCGAATACCCAAGAGCATCCTCTATGTACTTTACTTTGTCCGTTGGTCTCACAGTCATGCGACAAAATTTAGAAATTAAAAAGATGTGAGAAAGTTTTTGTGATTTTACCCTTAATAATTTTTTTTACAAATGCTCTTTAAATCTTCTTGTACATATTTCCATCAATGATTTTTTTGTGCTTCGGTAATTACTTATGGATGTTGTCATTCGTTGTAATAAAATTTAGCAAAATAAGTATGATTGTCCACAAAAATGTCTTTCTTTTTAGGAATATATATTCTCAGGGAGTAAGGGAGGGGACAATGGATCGAATATTCAATCTTTAGGAGTCTCAGACTTTGGGGACTGGCTTAAAGGGAATGTGCAAGAATTTAGCAGTTTCTGACTGAGTTTGGGGACTTGCGCAAGAAATGCCGTTACTCGCTATGTTAGTTTTGAATATATATAGTTTTGCAGACAGAGAGTAGTTCAAATATAAATACACGGCCCCCCTCCCATACTATATTTCACTCCCTTCATCCCCACCTCCTTTTTAAAAGTAGACAAGAAAGGGAAATGGAGAAGGGAGGTGGGGGAAATAAACAGGATAAAAAGGGGCAGGAAGGCGTGCGGGTCATATACTTGCCCATCCAGCTACACGCCTGCCTGCCCCTTTTTTCCATGTTCACATCACTTGCCCCAAAATCTCTTTTCTCTTTCCCTGTCATTTGGAGAGTTCCAGGGAGATATTTCTAGTAATTAATTACAGAATGGTTATGTCAGTCTGTAATACTGGTAATCTTATTTTCAAATGATTGCTTTTTTTCTTGGAACTTTTTTCTTAGTTTATGGTTTTCTAGATTTAATCAACAATCACTTTACAATTTCCACCATATTTTCGGGATTATTCTGGTTTTCATGGCCTTTCTTCAAAAACTCTTAAAATCAATTAATTGCCCATTGTCCCCTTCCTTTACTCCCTGGTGTTTCTTCAGATTTGGTACCATTATTACAATTTATTGAAAGTTTGTTAAAGATAGAATCTAAAAAAATCAATTAGAGTTTATGTTACAGAAAGTGACAAAAAACTATGGAAAACAAATTTGCAGAAGTTTGCATGCAATTTCTAGCACTCAACAGGAATGAAATATAGTTTTACATGTAATTTGTAAATATGATCAATTGTTAATTTTAAAAAGTATGTATAGTTTTACCAAATGCATTTTATTGGTTAGGGTGGGAAAAATATAGGTTACTTATAAATATATTCCAAAGAGAAATTTTAATTTTGAAAATATAATGATGAAAATAGTAAAATTACTTTTTAATAGAAGTGATGTTATCAACATAAATTCGAAATACCATATAACATTTATCTTTATAGTAACAATAAACCAGCAATAATTATCACATGGTAAAAATAAGATACATTAAAATGTCAACCAATCAAAAAAGTATGATTTCAAGTTGTTTTATTTTGAAACCAGGCAAAAAAACCCTTTAAAATATAAGTCATGTATGTTTTTTTGTTGTTGTTAAAAAACACAAATAATAATTCAAATGCTTATTGTAGAACTACCTATCTCTTTAAGTAGTGAAATATAAAGATGCTACTATTAATAAATAGTTATACTATATAATTTTTGATTAAACAGACAACCAGTCTACCACCCAGCAGTTGCCCATGGTCCAATGCAAAGCCCTATGAACAGATACCCAACTACTCATTCTGGGAGTGGTCAAAGAAAGTTGGAGAGGGCAGAAAAGCTCAGGATTTAAGATTACAGGATATTCTGCAAGATGCCTTTGATAAAACAAACTCTGAAATTATAAAGGTTAGTAAAATTGTTTCGCTCTGATTAGAATCAGGATCCCTTTATGAAAAAAAAACAAGTTCTGATCTATTTAAATCAATTGGTTTATTGAAATTGAAAAATAATTCTGTATTACTGAAATCTTTTTAAAAACTGTAGTTTTTATTAGATCAAAATACCATTTCTTGGAGATCAGTTGTTTGTGAACAATCCAGATGATGTACAAACATTGCTGCAGAATGATGGAAAGTATCCAGATGAGCCAGTCTTTGAATTTTTTGAGTATTACAGGTAACTGGTGCATGAATACTTAATTTTGAGTTTCTTATGATACATCAAAAATAAAATTGTGACTAAATTTTAATAAATATGATATGTTTATTTTAGGACAAAGAAAAGACCAGACATGTTTGGAAAGTGTCCAGGTCTTCTGGGAACCAAAGGAAAAGAATGGGGTGACATCAGAACAGCTGTGAATCAGGACCTCATGCGTCCAGCATCCGCATCCTACTACCTGGATGACATCATTAATATAACTGAAGATTTGCAAAAGCTGGTTGAGGCAAACATGGATGGAGAAAAAGTTGTTCATGATTTAACTCCCTTCCTGTTTAGATATGCTATGGAAGCAGTCACTGCTGTCTTTCTTGATACAAGGTAAATATAAATGTTTCCAAGTTTTGAGTCATAACTTATAGCAATTTCCTTTCTCAATTAGTAACATTTGATTTGATAAAACATTTAATTTACATCCCTATTATAAAAAAAACATTCTTTCTGTAGTTTTGACTTTGTAATTTATTAAGCCAACAAATGGAAGAACTTGTTGATTAATTCAGGGATCAATGTAATTTACAGTCCGGTGTCCTTACTCTCCCTTACTTGTTTTGTATTGTAGAATTGTGACAGATATTGCCAAACCTATAAACTATTACCCATAATGATCAATGACACCTTGAAATTGTTTAGGCTTGGATGTTTACAAGAACCTCAACCAGAACAGGCAAAGGAACTTATTAAGAATGTAAACCTTTTAGTTGGGGAACCTCTTGCTGAATTAGTCTTTGGACTACCAATCTGGAAACTAATCAACACCAAGCCATATAAGATTTACAATGATGCTTCAGAAGTAGTTCACAAACTCAGTTCAGATTTGGTGGATCAAGGAAAGCAAAAGTATCTGGACTCCAAAAAGTCACAGAAGGTAATTGTAATATTTCATGTTTAGAAATAAAAAAAATTAACATGAATTACTTTTTAGGGGCAAATTAAAATGCTGGGTAAACTGATCGAACGCTGTGGACTAGAATCCCCAATCCCACATGCTATGGCCATGGATGCCATATTTGCTGGAATGGATACAACTGGAAACACCTCTTCATTCCTCTTCTACCAGTTGGCAGTTAATCCTGAGGAGCAGGAGAAGGTCTACCAAAATATTATGGAGAAAGTACCCGCAGGTGTTGGAATAGTTGTTTCTTGCATAGTATTATAAACAGCTTTCCGGGGCTAAACAAAATTGGTTTTAATCTAATAATTGTACTTTTTTTTATATATTTGTAGAAATCTGGATATAATACGATGCTAGACATATTTATTTTGTATGGATTATAACAGGTTCTAATCCACTGGATATAAAACAGTTTCAAATGAATACAAGAAATGTAATTCTGTTACGTCAGCTTGTATAGTTCATGCATCTGAGCTTTAAATAATGTATTAGCCAATAGAAATTCAACCCTATGAATGCTCAACCTTTGTCCTAACTGTGCATTGTTTATTGTAGAGCCCTTGTCTAAAGAATAATTAGGAAACATTAGAATAACATCAGTTTTGAAACAGAAAAGGAAATGGGATTCTAAAAGTAAACTTTTACTTAATCTCGAGGCTAACTTTTTGACAGTCATTGTGTTTTGTACAATTATGAAAAATTTTATCAGCATTTTAATAAGCAATACTTTGTAATCAATTTCAAACTTAGTAAATAATACAAAATTTATATGAAATTATTAAATGGTAAAAAGGTGACCATAAAATTGGGGTAAAATAGTTTTCCTCCAGAAGAACCATCACTTGACCCTGGATAATACTTTTAAATTTAATAAAAGCATTTTTTACTTTTCCATCCTATTATATAAAGTAGTAATGCCCCGTTCACAAATAACTTTTAGAGCTCAACCTATTTTTCTGTAGGTCAATCTTTACAAGTACAACCAACAAATACCTTTATGAAGTAGGTCAACCTAAAGCTTCCATAGGTGGACCCAAAAATTTCAGAGGTCAACCTATGTCTTTTAAGAACTAGGCTTAAGCTTTTTTTCTGTCCCAAAGGTTCTCACAAACCGCTGAGCCGATATTGTTCTCCTTTACAGTGAAGCTTTTTTTTAGGTCCTGGGAAGGTTTTAAACTATTTTTGGGGAGGGTGTCTTCACCCCCCTCCCCCCAAAAATATTTTTGAAAATTTGAAATTAGATGAGGTCGACTTTTCTCCCTCCTACCTTAGGTGCCTATAGGCTTCTAGGGGCGTAACCGCTAGTGTTTGAATATAAACTGAAGAAAAATTGTTTAGGTGAAGCTTTAAGTGTTCCATCTCTCCTTGACATGAAACTTGTAAAAGGAGCCATGAATGAAACCTTAAGATTGATGCCAGTTGTTCAAGGACTGGGAAGGGTAACTCAAAAAGATTTGGTTCTTAGTGGTTATAAGGTAATCTATTAAGTAGTGGCTAAAGTATTTTGATACTTTTAACTTTGACAATCATGGAATAGTGGTCTGGGTGAGGAAAACATTTAAAAGTTTTGAGGTCAAGAATTTTTTGAATTTATTGTATGATAAATACTATGGTTCAAGAAAAATAAACAATAAGAAATTCCGTCCACTAATGTAGAGATAGAATTACCAAGATATCTTTTTGACATAATGTTTTGAGGATGGAAATATATTGGAGTTATTAATGATAGCTCACATTTTATAGATTCCTGATGGTACAAGAGTAAACTACAACTTTGTGTACACCATGAAGAAGGAGAAATATTTTCAAGATGCGGATAAGTTTATGCCTGAGAGATGGGTGAGAGGACACGACAAAGGAAAGAAGATGCATCCATTTGCTTTCATTCCATTTAGCTATGGGGTAGGAATAATTTTAGATTTGTAACCATAGTTGGCTTTGACTATGTTGAAAATGATTGAGACTTGGTGTTAAAGCAACATATATTTAATTATACTGGAAACTTGAAAATCAGAAACCAATTTTCCGTATCGCTTCGAAACCAATTAATATCCGGTGGATTAGAACCGGCTCTCAAAATTAAAAATGTACAATCATAAGATTTTCAGCCCGTGCCTTCATCATCTCGGGGCTTAAAAAACTGGTTTTAATTCTATAATTGTACATTTTGCATCCATGGAAAGCTGTCTATAAGACGATGCGAGAAATAACTATTATTAAACTGCTTCTTTTAAAAGAATTTAGTCATAATTTTCTTTAACTTCTTTTAGTCTCGCATGTGTGTTGGTAGACGAGTTGCTGAGATGGAAATGCAGGTATAATTACGTGCTCAAAAATCAGCCATGTGAAGTCATGAAAATTATTATCCATCTCTTTTTATGTTGTTTTCTTTCCCACTTCTCCTCCCATCTCCCTTATTCTTATGACGTCACATGGCTGAATTTTGAGACATTTTGTCCAGTTACATGATTACATATTTTCATTAATTTCGCACATACTTTTATAAAGGTAACAAGATCACTGTCTGTATGTACCAAAGGTTCTCGCTAACACTAAACCGATATGGTTTTTCTTCTTATAGGTTCTGGGCCGGTCTATAACTATTTCGATGAAGGGTACCATCAACCGCCCATAGAATAAAAATATCTCCCCCCTAAATTTTTCTTTTCTTTTTAAAACTACATTTAAGAATAGAGAGTGGTTGATTTCCCCTCCCCTCAAAAAAAGTACCCAACTAAAAATTATTTACTACAATAAGCCATACCTCTGTCAGGTAAACAAAGTTATTTACTATAACAGGCCATACCTCTGTCAGGTAAACAAAAAGTATTGACTTCAACAGGCCATACCTCTGTCAGGTAAATCAAAATTATTGACTACAACAGGCCATACCTCTGTCAGGTAAACAAAAATTGAATTACTATACTGATTAGTAGGATAACAATATAAACAGCGTAAGTCACAGCATACGTTTTGGAATGTTAAGAATGTCCCAACAATTTCAAACTTTGTATGTGGATTCCTATAACAATTTAGATTTAGAAACCGTAGCAACTCTATACTTACACCTATTTTTACTTTTTGACAAAAACATTTTGTTTGATTTAATTATCCTATTTTTTTTGAATTTTTGTAACAATGATTTACAGGAAAACAAGGTTCAATATTTTAAGCGAGGCATCTCTATAATGAATTCCTAACAATGTGAGTATGTCCTGAAACAGAATCCTGTATTTGGGCAACATTTCAACAAGTTTCTATACAATTATGTTTATATCCTTGCATTAATATTCTGCTTATTAAGTTTTGTACTCTAAAAGGGTTTTATATAAATTTGTTCTACTGTTTGATTTTAGTCCTTGACGTTTTTCTCACTTTAATTAGTCAGTTACATTTTTATTTAATATTTTATGTTTTAGGTTTTGATCGTGCAGATTCTAAGAAAATACAAGCTAGAATTTGTAGGCAGCAAACCTATTGGTCTCAAGGGAGGGTTAATCAGTACACCAGACAGTCCCCTCACAATTAAATTTATACCTAGATATTAGTATCACAAGGAGGACAACAAACATAAAAGCGAAGCTTTGAAACGGTAGGACAAACGAACATACACATATGTATGATGTCAGAATAGAATAATCAGAATATAAATGTATAAAAGTCAAAAAAAAATTTTAAGTATATTTTTATGTGATCTGATAATCCGATTGACCTGATTTTGGTATATTGATTCCTGGGACTTCAAAGTACAATATTATATGCGAAGCAACTCTATAATCAAGTCCTAAAAATGTAAGTATGTCCATAAACATTATTCTGTATTAAGCAGTTTTTCAACAAATTTACTTACAATTTTACTTCGACTCTTATACATTTATATTCTGATTATTCAGTTATGACACTATACAAGTGCTAATATCCGTTTGTCCTACCGTTTCAGTGCTTCGCTTTTATGGGTGTTGTCATCCTTGTTTTTCTAAAAATGTTAATACTTCATGTATGTTTTAATAAATAATTAAACGATAATAGTTATTTCTCGCATCGCATTATAAACAGCTTTCCCTTCGGCACCTTGGGGCTAAAAAAACTGGTTTTAATCTTATGATTGTACATTTTTAATATTCGTAGAAAGCTGGATACAATACTAATAATAAGAACCGGTTCCTATCCACCGGATTCGAATGAATACGAGAAAGTATTTTATTTTCATTCATTATATTTTTAAATCAAAAACATTTATATATCCCCAATGCTTCGTTCCTAGCCTCCTAGGACAAAAAATTTTCTAAAAAATCAATTAAACATAATTTTTGATAGGAGGTGGGGGTATGGATAAGAATTACCTCTAAAATTGTTAATGTTGAGTGATCGGTTTAGCGGTTTACGAGATCTTACTAAACATACTTAAACACAACTTACTTTTTAAAAATACATTGACAATATGATGAAAAAAATCACGAATGTTAAAACCCTGAAGGCTTCCTTCAAGATATATTTCAAACCTCCTTTAAAACACAAAAGTTATCAGGAATCATATGCACGCGCCTGTTGGTAGGCATTGTACAAGAAAGTGAATTGTAATTATAAATGGGTAGTTGCACGAAGTGCATTTAAACTTGAATTTAGTAAACTGCGTACTTTTTTTCTGTTCAATTGTTTAATCTGCATCTATAGGACATATATTTCAAAGAATTTCAATTTTCTATCAAGTGGTTTTAAAATTATTTTGGTGGTGCCTAATTGATTGCTTTTTATCATAATACAAAATTATATATGATAGATGATATTTTTGTAGCTTTTTAAATGCACTTTATGCAACTATCCCTCTTAGGTGAAATTGAAATATACATTCTAGCAAAGCAATACACCATCCTTTGAAGTTTAAATGTAACCAAAAAGAAAATATATTGATTTAAATGACGTTTTTGCAATGAATCTAATTTTGGTTTTTAACAGTTATCAAAATCTAAAATTAACAGGATGTTAATTTTTTCTGACGTCATAGTCAGACACTTTTACTGTTTTCTCACAAAAGAAATAATATCCGCCCCCCCCCCCCCCCAAAAAAAAACTCTTTATTTTAAATTCATAATGTAAAGTGTAGGATCAACTCCCCCTCCCCGTTCGTTAAGTGTCCCTAGAGTCTTCTTAGGGGGGGGGGGGGACATTATCAGCCAGTACAAAGATTAAATGAAAATAATATACAGTAAATATGACTCTTACTGGTAAAAAAGGAATTTTACTTTTTAAATGTGACATTATATGAACCAATCACGCTTGGAGATATTGGAAGCCATCATCATATCTTAAGTATTGTTTTTATAATTCTATCTGTGAGAGCTAGCAAATAGTTTTTCTTTGATGGCTTATTAGTTAAATTTTGGATAGGTTATATCGGTCCAATTAAAACATGATTTTTTTTTATTTCTGACAAAAATATTGTGAAACTTATAATACCTACTCTTAGTTAAAAAAATATGATTTCACAAAAAAAAACTTGTAAAATATATTTGTAGTTTCTAAATAAATACAAATTGAAATGTCCCCATAAAATTTCCGTGTGATTAAATTTGAACATTGGGTCAGACTTATATATAGCATCGGCGGCTGCCTTTAACTTGAATTAAATGAATACATACCGCCTAAGTGGCTCCGCCGCAAGCATATTCGCCCTTACATAATAGTGAGGGATCCCACAAATCAATTAAAATGCAATTGAATACATATATGCAAGAAAAGAAAACTTGAGAGTATTTTCCTAAACTAAGGTGTGTTTAGCTTTACTGAACCTATAATCGTATCAAGCAATATTGAACATTTTTGTGATATTTTTTTGGTTTGTTTTTTCTTTCCAAACTCCCTCTTACTACGAATACAGAGCCTCTAGATGTCAGGGGACTCAGCTGGACTTATCATTAACTATTCTTAGGGAAATGGGGTATTCCTGTCCAGTTTTTTTGTTTAGGAATGAATATTTCTTACCCGAGGGAATAAATGATGGACCGATAGGTCATCATTTATTCACGAGGGTAAGAAATATTCATTCCTAAACAAAAAACTGGACAGGAATATCATTCTCATTTAAACAAAAACTCATTTTTATGCTAGTAAAATGTGGTTTAATTTTGGTTTTTAAATTTCATTTATTTCCCTGGTATAATTTTTCTTTCTTTTAGTAATTAATAAAATTTCTAAAATCTTCAAAAAAAAATTTAAAATCTTCTAAAATCATACCAGGGATATAAATGAGATACCAGGGAAATAAATGAATATTTACATCCACTATTTAAGGGGTTGTTTATATGGGAATGTTATTTTCAAATAGTAATACTATTACTATTTAATTTTCCTGAAGAGTAGAGCCCAATCGATTTAATTGTTGAGATTCAGACAGAAAGACAGACAGACATCGTTCTACTTTGTATAATTGATGTTATTTTTAAATAGTATTTCTATTACTATTTAGATAATACTAGCGGCTTCGTATTATTTTCATTTTTTGAGGGTGTATTACTTCCAAGAAATTAGCTTAAAACCATCACATAACCAGTAGGTATATTCCATTAAGAGTAGAGCCCAATCGGTTTAATGGTTACTGAGATCTTAGGCTTCATACAGACGGACAGACAGATGGACAGATAGACAGACATCGTTCAACTTTGTATTATTAGATATATCTTTAAACTTAAAAGGTTGGTTTCACGTTAAAATATCAAACGGTAATAAATACATAAATAAATTTTAAGTTATAATAAATAAATGGTAGAAGGAATGTATAAGTGTAATTTTATATGAATTGTATCTTTGGTGTTCTAAAAATACAGCCAATTATATATATTTTTTATATGTTTGAATCGTCTAATTGGATACTCCTGTAACAATGAGGTATCATATTTCAAACACTTTGGCTTTTAAGCTTTTTTTTTAGAATGGTACATGAAAAAAATGTCCTATCAACTTGATATTCAAAATGGCTATTCCTTGGTTGATTAGGCATTAAGACTGACATTATTCAGGAGTTTACCTCCAACCTAACAAGTTAAATAACCCCTGGATAAATTACCTCCCCCCTCACAAAATTGTTTTAAAAACTTTATTTCAAAACTAAAATTGAAAGTAGTTATAGTCGATTTAGTCCCCCTTATCTAGATGTCCTCTTGAAAAAAAATGTTTTTAAAAGCGAATTAGGGTCGGTCCGTACTTCCGTCCGTCCGTCCGAGCATAGACGTCCAAAGTGGGGGGGGGGGGGGGGGGGGGTAAAGTGGGGATTACCCCCCCCAAACAATTTTTAGGGGGTAAATACCCCCCCAGAAACGAATTACCCCCCATCCCTTAAAAATTTTTTACCCCCCCCCAAAAAAAAAAGCTTGGACGCCCCTGCGTGCGAGACGGATAGCCTTTTCCGTTAATTTAGGCAAGTTAGAATTGTCCTATCGATTTCAATGGTGCATGGTGATTCCTGTAGTAGTTAGGTAGGATGTAGAAAGCGTAGCAACTCTATAATCATTACCAGTATGTCCGTACGTCCATTTTAAACATGCTGATTTTTCTACTTTAATTATCCGATTGAACTGATTTTTGGTATATTGATTCAAAGTACAAAGTACTGGGACAACAAAGTACAATATTAAAAGCGAAGCAACTCTAGAATCATGTCCTAAAAATGTAAGTATGTCCAAAAACATTATCCTGTATCAAGCAGTTTTTCAACAAATTTACTTACAATTTTGCTTCGACTCTTATACTTTTATATTCTGATTGTTCCATTCTGACACTATACCAGTGTTAATATCCGTTTGTCCTACCGTTTCAGCGCTTCGCTTTTATGGATATTGTCATCCTTGTTCTGTATGATTTTAGCTGTAATATCTCTACATTTTATATATGTGTATGTGTACATTAACTTTTCATCTATTCACTTGACAGCAATTTTTCACACCCCTTTGTAAGTTGAGAGAACTCTTAGGCTAGGAAAAGGCTACCGCGCTTCTCTTTTACAATTTTGTGACGCCAATCGATGAAAAATGCTAGACTATTTAGATGTCAAAACTAATTTTCCATATTGTTTATATTAACTGCATGGCTTTTAATTTTGACTCATTGCTAAGCTCATTTTAAAACTAATATCAGTGGTCTGTACCGTTTTCAACGTCTCTAGCATCAAATCTTTTTTAAGTGCTGTGCATGATTATATTTTTCACACTCCATTCGACAACAAATCCTTTGATTGCAGAACCTTTGTTTCGAAGTCCAAACTATGTAACGCAACTGTAATATTGGCATTAGGAACCACTTTTAACATTTGGTTATGACGCTGTGTTGGGTAGAGATTATAATGTAACACCTTCCCGACAACGAGCGGGCGTTACGTGTTACCGAGTCAACTAGTCAACTAGCAGCACATTACACTTTAGGCTTTAAAAAGTTAGTGATAGTCATTCTATTAAAACTCGATTGTTGGTTGAAAATATTTGAGCAGGAGGATGATAGGAGGAGGAGAGAAAGGAGAAGGAGGGAATAATAAATAATTGTGAACGGACGCAGGAATAGAGAGGGATAGGTCAGAAGGGTACAAATTATGTTTTATCAGGGCAACCTTGTAAAATTTTTTAGCCTAGCTGTATAAATATCAAATTTTAACAAATCTTTTTTTCTTTAGGTAAAACCTAAATTTTATTTGATGCATATTACTAGATGCTTCTTAGACATGGAAAGACCTTGGTAGACATTTTCATTTTTAGCTGAAAGAAAAGTTTCTTTTGCATTGACTTATCCCACTCTCCCTGGAGACTGGTGTTATATGTTATCACATTAAACCAAGGATGCTTAAATAATATATTATTAGGTAGGTCCAAAGTGCAAAAAGTATCAATCACTAAACCAAATGGATGTTATTTGGGCCATTCTATACACATAAAGAATTGTATAATAGTGACATTGGCGTACACAGAGTTTTGCCAGGGGGTTGCGCGAAGCCAATTTTAACTTAATTAACATACTCAAAAGTTAAATAAGCATCCCTTGCTCAAAAAACGCGCAAAGTGTGCAAATCTTTTTGACACCTTGTTCGGCCTATCATTGGTCATTTGTATTGTATAACTTCTTTCTTTATATGCACCATTAGCTGGTTGGGGGTGTAGAATCCTTGTTTTGGGCTGGATGGATATCTTGTGGGGTGCATCCAACCCTCTAAATGAAATGGTTGAGACATTGTCATTTTGAACAGATCAACACAATTTTGTTTCGCCCAATAATGATAGAAATAGGAGAATGTTAGAATTTTATTTTGATTGTGTTTAACATATCATTTTGGTAGCTGTGTTTAGTGCCCTAAGAAAATAGGTATAGATATCAACGCTTTTAGCCTAACTATTCTATTGACGTCATAGTAAGAGGGAAAGAGAAAGCGAAGGGGAAAAGTAACCCCTAGAAAAAAGATGTGGTTTTTGGTAATGGGTATTTCCTGACGTCAATAATAGAATAGGTAGGCCAAAAGCGGTGACATCTATTTCCATTTTGCTAGGGGACTATAGACAGCTACCACAATTTCGTTATACCCAATAATAATAGAAATGATGAAAAATGTTAGGAATTTATTAGCTGGTGTTTAATATAACATTTTGGGACATGCTAGCTCATAAAGATCTGGTGGCGGTGGTAAAAGAATTGTCATAAATTTCCTATTTAAGTGTATAAAGGTTTAACCAACCGCAAGAAGTCTCTTTATTTTCTATGCTCATGGACGGAGTAGGGAATAATTATTTTGAAAAAAAGGATACTTTGCATTAAAGTAACAGGATGTATGTCTCTAAATATGTTCGCTATGAGGTCGTAAATGGCTGGACAGTTTAGTAAGGAAAGGTCCGGGACTGGTTTGAAGCTATTCACAAGGGTAAATCACACCCAAGAAGGAATGGGGTGTAATAAAGTGTTTATATTTCGAATAGCATTACATACCTTTCATAAAATGACATTAGTCCGAAAAAGCCCTTTCGAAACTAGAAGTGTTTAAATGACATGCAATTGCATTAGTTTATGTCGACAATTTGAAATTGGATTATAATAATATTCATTTTAATTTTAAAAAATAAAGCTGGCTGCACTAAGTCGTATCTCTGAGGTTTAATGGCTTAAAACTTGTCCGGAAGACTTCTAAGCTTCCCTGGTAAATATTGAGTGATCGGCCCAGCTGTTTACGCGATATTACTGAGTATACAAATAAACTTATACATACTACTGTATAATTAACGTTAATAATAACCCTGCTTCAAATCACTTAAAAATATTTTTTTCTTTCTCCCTGTTTGTGCGTTCTTCCATGTAAAAATCAATCCGCTGCGCTTCTCCACTCACCCCCCTAACACCCCCCATTACGAATTCCTCTTTTAAACTCCATATCCAATTTCTATTTAGCATCACCCCCCTCCCCCCCCCCCCAAATCAAGGAACTCTATACCATTTAGGGATGGTTAGCTCAGCCCCTACTCTGTGAAAACAAACCCTATTCACCCCTTCGTTTTATAAAACAATTCAAAACTCCCGCCCATACATGAGCCCTTGCTTCTGATTGGCCGGAACCACCACAAGATCTACCAATGACAGGCCGCTAAATTGTCCTTGTCGCGCTGGCGGATTTATTTTTGCAAAACCATAATTTTGGAGGATTTATACTTTAAGTTTGATTTGGACTTTTATAGAAATAACATTAATAATCTTATTAATTAAATAAAAAAAATGGAGAGTGTTAAAAAATCCAATGTTTTTCGACCATGGACAATCGAAGATAAAACTGTTAAAATACAAGTTAAAAAAGAACCCAATGATACTCTAAATGATAACCATATTAAAAGTGATAATAACCCCTA